>NC_083414.1:71610482-72921986 GCF_020745735.1 Hemiscyllium ocellatum
GGGATGTGGGGACAGTGTGTGATGTGGGACAGTGTGGGATGTGGGGACAGTGTGTGATGTGGGGCAGTGTGGGATATGGGGGCAATGTGGGGTGTGGGATGTGTGGACAGTGTGGGTGTAGGACAGTGTGAGATGTGGGGCAGTGTGGGATGTGGGGCAGTGTGGGATGTGGGGACAGTGTGGGATGTGGGGACAGTGTGGGGTTTAGGGCAGTGTGTGATGTGTGGACAGTGTGGGATGTGGGGACAGTGTGGGGTGTGGGACAGTATGGGTTGTGGGGACAGTGTGGGGTGTGGGGACAGTGTGGGATGTGGGGCAGCGTGGGATGTGGGGACAGTGTGTGATGTGGGGACAGTGTGGGATGTGGGACAGTATGGGATGTGGGGCAGCGTGGGATGTGGGGACAGTGTGGGATTGGGGACAGTGTGGGATGTGGGGACAGTGTGGGATCTGGGACAGTGTGGGATGCGGGGACAATGTGGAGTGTGTGATGTGGGAAAGTGTGTGATGTGGGGACAGTGTGGGATGTGGGGACAGTGTGGGATGTGGGGACATTGTGGGGTGCGGGGACAGTGTGGGATGTGGGGACAGTGTGGGATGTGGGGACATTGTGGGGTGCGGGGACAATGTGGAGTGTGTGATGTGGGGCAGTGTGTGATGTGGGGACAGTGTGGGATGAGGGGACAGTGTGGGATGTGGGGACAGTATGGGGTGTGGGGACAGTGTGGGATGTGGGGCAGCGTGGGATGTGGGGCAGCGTGGGATGTGGGGACAGTGTGGGATGTGGGGACAGTGTGGGATGTGGGGACATTGTGGGGTGTGGGGACAGTGTGGGATGTGGGGACAGTGTGAGATGTGGGGACAGTGTGTGATGTGGGGACAGTGTGGGATGTGGGGACAGTGTGGGATGTGGGGACAGTGTGGGATGTTGGGCAGCGTGGGATGTGGGGACAGTGTGGGATGTGGGGACAGTGTGGGATGTGGGGACAGTGAGGGATGTGGGACAGTATGGGGTGTGGGGCAGTGTGGGATGTGGGACAGTATGGGGTGTGGGGCAGTGTGGAATGTGGGACAGTATGGGGTGTGGGGCAGTGTGGAATGTGGGACAGAATGGGGTGTGGGGACAGTATGGGGTGTGGGGACAGTGTGGGATGTGGGGACAGTGTGGGATGTGGGGCAGTGTGGGATGTGGGGACAGTGTGGGATGTGGGGCAGCGTGGGATGTGGGGCAGTGTGGGATGTGGGGACAGTGTGGGATGTGGGGACATTGTGGGGTGTGGGGACAGTGTGGGATGTGGGGACAGTGTGGGATGTGGGGACAGTGTGTGATGTGGGGACAGTGTGGGTTGTGGGGACAGTGTGGGATGTTGGGCAGCGTGGGAGGTTGGGACAGTGTGCGATGTGGGGACAGTGTGGGATGTGGGGACAGTGTGGGATGTGGGGACAGTGAGGGATGTGGGACAGTATGGGGTGTGGGGCAGTGTGGGATGTGGGACAGTATGGGGTGTGGTGCAGTGTGGGATGTGGGACAGAATGGGGTGTGGGGACAGTGTGGGATGTGGGGACAATGTGGGATGTGGGGACAGTGTGGGATGTGGGGCAGTGTGTGATGTGGGGACAGTGTGTGATGTGGGGACAGTGTGGGGTTTAGGGCAGTGTGGGATGTGGGGACAGTGTGGGATGTGGGGACAGTGTGGGATGTGGGGCAGTGTGTGATGTGGGGACAGTGTGGGATGTGGGGACAGTGTGGGGTTTAGGGCAGTGTGGGATGTGGGGACAGTGTGGGATGTGGGGACAGTGTGGGGCTTAGGGCAGTGTGGGATGTGGGGACAGTGTGGGATGTGGGGACAGTGTGGGATGTGGGGACAGAGTGGGGTTTAGGGCAGTGTGGGATGTGTGGACAGTGTGGGATGTGGGGCAGTGTGTGATGTGGGGACAGTGTGGGATGTGGGGACAGTGTGGGATGTTGGGACAGTGTGTGATGTGGGGACAGTGTGGGGTTTAGGGCAGTGTGGGATGCGGGGACAGTGTGGGATGTGGGACAGTATGGGGTGTGGGGACAGTGTGGGATGTGGGGACAGTGTGGGATGTGGGACAGTATGGGGTGTGGGGCAGTGTGGAATGTGGAACAGAATGGGGTGTGGGGACAGTGTGGGATGTGGGGCAGTGTGGGATGTGGGGACAATGTGGGATGTGGGGACAGTGTGGGATGTGGGGACAGTGTGGGATGTGGGGCAGTGTGTGATGTGGGGACAGTGTGGGATGTGGGGACAGTGTGGGGTTTAGGTCAGTGTGGGATGTGGGGATAGTGTGGGATGTGGGGCAGTGTGTGATGTGGGGACAGTGTGGAATCTGGGGCGTTGTGGGGTGTGGGGACAGTGTGGGATCTGGGACAGTGTGAGATGCGGGGACAATGTGGAGTGTGTGATGTGGGAAAGTGTGTGATGTGGGGACAGTGTGGGATGTGGGGACAGTGTGGGGTGTGGGGACAGTGTGGGATGTGGGGCAGTGTGGGATGTTGCACAGTGTGGGATGTGGGGGCAGTGTGGAATCTGGGGCGGTGTGGGGTGTGGGGACAGTGTGGGATCTGGGACAGTGTGGGATGCGGGGACAATGTGGAGTGTGTGATGTGGGAAAGTGTGTGATGTGGGGACAGTGTGGGATGTGGGGACAGTGTGGGATGTGGGGACATTGTGGGGTGCGGGGACAGTGTGGGGTGTGGGGACAGTGTGGGATGTGGGGACAGTGTGGGATGTGGGGACAGTGTGTGATGTGGGGCAGTGTGTGATGTGGGGACAGAATGGGGTGTGGGGACAGTGTGGGATGTGGGGACAGTGTGGGATGTGGCACAGTGTGGAATGTGGGGACAGTGTGGGATGTGGCACAGTGTGGGATGTGGGGACAGTGTGTGATGTGGGGACAGTGTGGGATGTGGGGACAGTGTGGGATGTTGGGCAGCGTGGGATGTGGGGACAGTGTGGGATGTGGGGACAGTGTTTAATGTGGGGACAGTGAGGGATGTGGGACAGTATGGGGTGTGGGGCAGTGTGGGATGTGGGACAGTATGGGGTGTGGGGCAGTGTGGAATGTGGGACAGAATGGGGTGTGGGGACAGTGTGGGATGTGGGGACAATGTGGGATGTGGGGACAGTGTGGGATGTGGGGACAGTGTGGGATGTGGGGCAGTGTGGGATGTGGGACAGTATGGGGTGTGGGGCAGTGTGGAATGTGGGACAGAATGGGGTGTGGGGACAGTGTGGGATGTGGGGACAATGTGGGATGTGGGGACAGTGTGTGATGTGGGGACAGTGTGGGATGTGGGGACAGTGTGGGATGTGGGGACAGTATGGGGTGTGGGGACAGTGTGGGATGTGGGGCAGCGTGGGATGTGGGGCAGCGTGGGATGTGGGGCAGTGTGGGATGTGGGGACAGTGTGGGATGTGGGGACAGTGTAGGATGTGGGGACATTGTGGGGTGTGGGGACAGTGTGGGATGTGGGGACAGTGTGAGATGTGGGGACAGTGTGTGATGTGGGGACAGTGTGGGATGTGGGGACAGTGTGGGATGTTGGGCAGCGTGGGATGTGGGGACAGTGTGCGATGTGGGGACAGTGTGGGATGTGTGGACAGTGTGGGACGTGGGGACAGTGTGGGATGTGGGACAGTATGGTGTGTGGGGCAGTGTGGGATGTGGGACAGTATGGGGTGTGGGGCAGTGTGGGATGTGGGACAGTATGGGGTGTGGGGCAGTGTGGAATGTGGGACAGAATGGGGTGTGGGGACAGTGTGGGATGTGGGGACAATGTGGGATGTGGGGACAGTGTGGGATGTGGGGCAGTGTGTGATGTGGGGACAGTGTGGGATGTGGGGACAGTGTGGGGTTTAGGGCAGTGTGGGATGTGGGGACAGTGTGGGATGTGGGGCAGTGTGTGATGTGGGGACAGTGTGGAATTTGGGGACAGTGTGGGGTTTAGGGCAGTGTGGGATGTGGGGACAGTGTGGGATGTGGGGACAGTGTGGGGTTTAGGGCAGTGTGGGATGTGGGGACAGTGTGGGATGTGGGGACAGTGTGGGATGTGGGGACAGTGTGTGATGTGGGGACAGTGTGGGGTTTAGGGCAGTGTGTGATGTGGGGACAGTGTGGGATGTGGGACAGTATGGGGTGTGGGGACAGTGTGGGATGTGGGGACAGTGTGAAATGTGGGACAGAATGGGGTGTGGGGACAGTGTGGGATGTGGGGCAGTGTGGGATGTGGGGACAGTCTGGCATGTGGGGACAGTGTGGGGTTTAGGGCAGTGTGTGATGTGGGGACAGTGTGGGATGTGGGGACAGTGTGTGATGTGGGGACAGTGTGGGATGTGGGGACAGTGTGGGATGTTGGGCAGCATGGAATGTGGGGACAGTGTGGGATGTGGGGACAGTGTGGGATGTGGGACAGTATGGGGTGTGGGGCAGTGTGGGATGTGGGACAGTATGGGGTGTGGGGCAGTGTCGGATGTGGGACAGTATGGGGTGTGGGGACAGTGTGGGATGTGGGGACAATGTGGGATGTGGGGACAGTGTGGGATGTGGGGACAGTGTGGGATGTGGGGCAGTGTGTGATGTGGGGACAGTGTGGGATGTGGGGACAGTGTGGGGTTTAGGGCAGTGTGGGATGTGGGGACAGTGTGGGATGTGGGGCAGTGTGTGATGTGGGGACAGTGTGGGATGTGGGGACAGTGTGGGGTTTAGGGCAGTGTGGGATGTGGGGACAGTGTTGGGTGTGGGGCAGTGTGGGATGTGGGGACAGTGTGGGATGTGGGGACAGTGTGGGATGTGGGGACAGTGTGGGGTTTAGGGCAGTGTGGGATGTGGGGACAGTGTGGGATGTGGGACAGTATGGGGTGTGGGGACAGTGTGGGATGTGGGGACAGTGTGGGATGTGGGACAGCATGGGGTGTGGGGCAGTGTGGAATGTGGGACAGAATGGGGTGTGGGGACAGTGTGGGATGTGGGGACAATGTGGGATGTGGGGACAGTGTGGGATGTGGGGACAGTGTGGGATGTGGGGCAGTGTGTGATGTGGGGACAGTGTGGGATGTGGGGACAGTGTGGGGTTTAGGGCAGTGTGGGATGTGGGGACAGTGTGGGATGTGGGGCAGTGTGTGATGTGGGGACAGTGTGGAATCTGGGGCGGTGTGGGGTGTGGGGACAGTGTGGGATCTGGGACAGTGTGGGTTGCGGGGACAATGTGGAGTGTGGGATGTGGGAAAGTGTGTGATGTGGGGACAGTGTGGGATGTGGGGACAGTGTGGGGTGTGGGGACAGTGTGGGATGTGGGGCAGTGTGGGATGTTGCACAGTGTGGGATGTGGGGACAGTGTGGAATCTGGGGCGGTGTGGGGAGTGGGGACAGTGTGGGATCTCGGACAGTGTGGGATGCGGGGACAATGTGGAGTGTGTGATGTGGGAAAGTGTGTGATGTGGGGACAGTGTGGGATGTGGGGACAGTGTGGGATGTGGGGACATTGTGGGGTGTGGGGACAGTGTGGGATGTAGGGACAGTGTGGGATGTGGTGACAGTGTGGGATGTGGGGACATTGTGGGGTGCGGGGACAATGTGGAGTGTGTGATGTGGGGCAGTGTGGGATGTGGGGACAGTGTGAGATGTGGGGACAGTGTGGGATGTGGGGTCAGTATGGGGTGTGGGGACAGTGTGGGATGTGGGGCAGCGTGGGATGTGGGGCAGCGTGGGATGTGGCACAGTGTGGGATGTGGGGACAGTGTGGGATGTGGGGACAGTGTGGGATGTGGGGACATTGTGGGGTGTGGGGACAGTGTGGGATGTGGGGACAGTGTGTGATGTGGGGACAGTGTGGGATGTGGGGACAGTGTGGGATGTTGGGCAGCTTGGGATGTGGGGACAGTGAGGGATGTGGGACAGTATGGGGTGTGGGGCAGTGTGGGATGTGGGACAGTATGGGGTGTGGGGCAGTGTGGAATGTGGGACAGAATGGGGTGTGGGGACAGTATGGGGTGTGGGGACAGTGTGGGATGTGGGGACAGTGTGGGATGTGGGGCAGCGTGGAATGTGGGGACAGTGTGTGATGTGGGGCAGTGTGGGTTGTGGGGGCAGTGTGTGATGTAAGGACAGTGTGGGATGTGGGGACAGTGTGGGATGTGGGGACAGTATGGGGTGTGGGGACAGTGTGGGATGTTGGGCAGCGTGGGATGTGGGGCAGCGTGGGATGTGGGGACAGTGTGGGATGTGGGGCAGTGTGGGATGTTGCACAGTGTGGGATGTGGGGACAGTGTGGAATCTGGAGCGGTGTGGGGTGTGGGGACAGTGTGGGATCTGGGACAGTGTGGGATGCGGGGACAATGTGGAGTGTGTGATGTGGGAAAGTGTGTGATGTGGGGACAGTGTGGGATGTGGGGACAGTGTGGGATGTGGGGACATTGTGGGGTGTGGGGACAGTGTGGGATGTGGGGACAGTGTGGGATGTGGGGACATTGTGGGGTGCGGGGACAGTGTGGGGTGTGGGGACAGTGTGGGATGTGGGGACAGTGTGGGATGTGGGTACAGTGTGGGATGTGGGGCAGTGTGTGATGTGGGGACAGCATGGGGTGTGTGGACAGTGTGGGATGTGGGGACAGTGTGGAATGTGGCACAGTGTGGAATGTGGGGACAGTGTGGGATGTGGGACAGTTTGGGATGTGGGGACAGTGTGTGATGTGGGGACAGTGTGGGATGTGGGGACAGTTTGGGATGTGGGGACAGTGAGGGATGTGGGACAGTATGGGGTGTGGGGCAGTGTGGGATGTGGGACAGTATGGGGTGTGGGGCAGTGTGGGATGTGGGACAGTATGGGGTGTGGGGCAGTGTGGAATGTGGGACAGAATGGGGTGTGGGGACAGAGTGGGATGTGGGGACAATGTGGGATGTGGGGACAGTGTGGGATGTGTGGACAGTGTGGGATGTGGGGCAGTGTGTGATGTGGGGACAGTGTGGGATGTGGGGACAGTGTGGGGTTTAGGGCAGTGTGTGATGTGGGGACAGTGTGGGATGTGGGGACAGTGTGTGATGTGGGGACAGTGTGGGATGTGGGGACAGTGTGGGGTTTAGGGCAGTGTGTGATGTGGGGACAGTGAGGAATGTGGGACAGTATGGAGTGTGGGGCAGTGTGGGATGTGGGACAGTATGGGGTGTGGGGCAGTGTGGGATGTGGTACAGTATGGGGTGTGGGGCAGTGTGGAATGTGGAACAGAATGGGGTGTGGGGACAGTGTGGGATGTGGGGACAATGTGGGATGTGGGGACAGTGTGGGATGTGGGGACAGTGTGGGATGTGGGGACGGTGTGGGATGTGGGGCAGTGTGTGATGTGGGGACAGTGTGGGATGTGGGGACAGTGTGGGGTTTAGGGCAGTGTGGGATGTGGGGACAGTGTGGGATGTGGGACAGTATGGGGTGTGGGGACAGTGTGGGATGTGGGGCAGTGTGGGATGTGGGGACAATGTGGGGTGTGGGGACAGTGTGGGGTGTGGGGACAGTGTGGCTGTAGGACAGTGTGAGATGTGGGGCAGTGTGTGATGTGTGGACAGTGTGGGATGTGGGGCAGTGTGGGATGTGGGACAGTATGGGGTGTGGGGACAGTGTGGGATGTGGGGACAGTGTGGGATGTGGGGCAGCGTGGGATGTGGGGACAGTGTGTGATGTGGGGACAGTGTGGGATGTGGGGACAGTGTGGGGTTTAGGGCAGTGTGTGATGTGGGGACAGTGTGGGATGTGGGACAGGGTGGGGTTTAGGGCAGTGTGTGATGTGGGGACAGTGTGGGATGTGGGACAGTATGGGGTGTGGGGACAGTGTGGGATGTGGGGACAGTGTGGGGTTTAGGGCAGTGTGTGATGTGGGGACAGTGTGTGATGTGGGGACAGTGTGGGATGTTGGGACAGTGTGGGCTTTAGGGCAGTGTGTGATGTGGGGACAGTGTGGGATGTGGGGACAGGGTGGGGTTTAGGGCAGTGTGTGATGTGGGGACAGTATGGGATGTGGGACAGTATGGTGTGTGGGGCAGTGTGGGATGTGGGACAGTATGGGGTGTGGGGCAGTGTGGAATGTGGGACAGTATGGGGTGTGGGGACAGTGTGTGATGTGGGAGAGTGTGTGATATGGGGCAGTGTGGGGTGTGGGGACAGTGTGTGATATGGCACAGTGTGGGATGTGGGGACAGTGTGGGATGTGGGACAGTATGGGGTGTGGGGACAGTGTGGGATGTGTTGACAGTGTGGGATGTGGGGACAGTGTGGGATGTGGGGCAGCGTGGGATGTGGGGACAGTGTGGGATGTGGGGCAGTGTGGGATGTGGGGACAGTGTGTGATGTGGGGCAGTGTGTGATGTGGGGACAGTGTGGGATGTGGGGACAGTGTGGGATGTGGGGACATTGTGGGGTGTGGGGACAGTGTGGGATGTGGGGACAGTGTGGGATGTGGGGACAGTGTGTGATGTGGGGCAGTGTGTGGTGTGGGGACAGTGTGGGATGTGGGGACAGTGTGGGATGTGGGGACATTGTGGGGTGTGGGGACAGTGTGGGATGTGGGGACAGTGTGGGATGTGGGACAGAATGGGGTGTGGGGACAGTGTGGGATGTGGGGACAGTGTGGGGTTTAGGGCAGTGTGTGATGTGGGGACAGTGTGTGATGTGGGGACAGTGTGGGGTTTAGGAGAGTGTGTGATGTGGGGACAGTGCGGGATGTGGGGACAGTGTGGGATGTGGGGACAGTGTGGGATGTGGGGCAGTGTGGGGTTTAGGGCAGTGTGGGATGAGGGGACAGTGTGGGATGTGGGGACAGTGTGGGATGTGGGGACAGTGTGGGGTTTAGGACAGTGCGTGATGTGGGGACAGTGTGGGATGTGGGGACAGTGTGGGATGTTGGGCAGTGTGGGATGTGGGGACAGTGTGGGATGTGGGACAGTATGGGGTGTGGGGCAGTGAGGGATGTGGGGCAGTATGGGGTGTGGGGCAGTGTGGAATGGGGGACAATGTGGGATGTGGGGACAATGTGGTGTGTGGGGACAGTGTGGGGTATGGGGACAGTGTGGGGTGTGGGGACAGTGTGGGATGTGGGGCAGTGTGGGGTTTAGGGCAGTGCGTGATGTGGGGACAGTGTGGGATGTGGGGACAGTGTGGGATGTTGGGCAGTGTGGGATGTGGGGACAGTGTGGGATGTGGGGACAGTGTGGGATGTGGGGACAGTGTGGGATGTGGGGCAGTATGGGTTGTGGGGCAGTGTGGGATGTGGGATAGTATGGGGTGTGGGGCAGTGTGGAATGGGGGACAATGTGGGATGTGGGGACAATGTGGGGTGTGGGGACAGTGTGGGGTGTGGGGACAGTGTGGGGTGTGGGGACAGTGTGGCTGTAGGACAGTGTGAGATGTGGGGCAGTGTGGGATGTGTGGACAGTGTGGGGTGTGGGGACAGTGTGGGGTGTGGGGACAGTGTGGGATGTGGGGCAGCGTGGGATGTGGGGACAGTGTGTGATGCGGGGATAGTGTGGGATGTGGGGACAATGTGGGGTGTGGGATGTGAGGACAGTGTGGGTGTAGGACAGTGTGAGATGTGGGTCAGTGTGGGATGTGGGGACAGTGTGGGGTGTGGGGACAGTGTGGCTGTAGGACAGTGTGAGATGTGGGGCAGTGTGGGATGTGGGGACAGTGTGGGGTGTGGGGACAGTGTGGCTGTAGGACAGTGTGAGATGTGGGGCAGTGTGAGATGTGGGGCAGTGTGAGATGTGGGGCAGTGTGGGATGTGGGGACAGTATGGGGTGTGGAGACAGTGTGGGATGTGGGGACAGTGTGGGGTGTGGGGACAGTGTGGGATGTGGGGCAGTGTGGGGTGTGGGGACAGTGTGGGATGTGGGGCAGAGTGGGATGTTGCACAGTGTGGGATGTGGGGACAGTGTGGGATGTGGGACAGTATGGGGTGTGGGGACAGTGTTGGGTATGGGGACAGTGTGTGATGTGGGGCAGTGTGGGGTTTAGGGCAGTGTGGGATGTGGGGACAGTGTGGGATGTTGGGCAGTGTGGGGTGTGGGATGTGTGGACAGTGTGGGTGTAGGACAGTGTGTGATGTGGGGCAGTGTGGGATGTGGGGACAGTGTGGGATGTGGGGACAGTGTGGGATGTGGGGACAGTGTGTGATGTGGGACAGTGTGGGATGTGGGGACAGTGTGTGATGTGGGGCAGTGTGGGATGTGGGGACAATGTGGGGTGTGGGATGTGTGGACAGTGTGGGATGTGGGGACAGTGTGGGGTGTGGGGACAGTGTGGGATGTGGGGCAGCGTGGGATGTGGGGACAGTGTGTGATGTGGGGACAGTGTGGGATGTGGGGCAGTGTGGGATGTGGGGACAGTGTGGGATGTGGGGACAGTGTGGGATGTGGGGCAGCGTGGGATGTGGGGACAGTGTGGGATGTGGGGAGAGTGTGGGATGTGGGGACAGTGTGTGATGTGGGGACAGCGTGGGATGTGGGGACAGTGTGGGATGTGGGGACTGTGTGGGATGTGGGGGCAGCGTGGGATGTGGGGACAGCGTGGGATGTGGGGACAGCGTGGGATGTGGGGACAGTGTGGGATGTGGGGAGAGTGTGGGATGTGGGGACAGTGTGTGATGTGGGGACAGTGTGGGATGTGGGGACAGTGTGGGATGTGGGGCAGCGTGGGATGTGGGGACAGTGTGGGATGTGGGGACAGCGTGGGATGTGGGGACAGCGTGGGATGTGGGGACAGTGTGGGATGTGGGGACAGTGTGGGATGTGGGGACAGCGTGGGATGTGGGGACAGTGTGGGATGTGGGGCAGTGTGGGATGTGGGGACAGTGTGGGATGAGGGACAGTGTGTGATGTGGGGACAGTGTGGGATGTGGGGACAGTGTGTGATGTTGGGCAGTGTGGGATGTGGGGACAGTGTGGGATGTGGGACAGTATGGGGTGTGGGGCAGTGTGGAATGTGGGACAGTATGGAGTGTGGGGACAGTGTGGGATGTGGGACAGTGTGGGATGTGGGGACAATGTGGAGTGTGGGGACAGTGTGGGATATGGGGACATTGTGGGATGTGGGACAGTGTGGGATGTGGGGACAGTGTGTGATGTGGGGGCAGCGTGGGATATGGGGACAGTGTGGAATGTGGGACAGTGTGGGATGTGGGGACAGTGTGTGATGTGGAGCAGTGTGGGATGTGGGGACAGTGTGGGATGTGGGGACAGTGTGGGGTGTGGGATTTGAGGACAGTGTGGGTGTAGGACAGTGTGAGATGTGGGGCAGTGTGGGATGTGGGACAGTATGGGGTGTGGGGCAGTGTGGGATGTGGGGCAGTATGGGTTGTGGGGCAGTGTGGGATGTGGGACAGTATGGGGTGTGGGGCAGTGTGGGATGTGGGACAGTATGGGGTGTGGGGACAGTGTGGGATGTGGGACAGTATGGGGTGTGGGGCAGCGTGGGATGTGGGACAGTATGGGGTGTGGGGCAGTGTGGAATGTGGGACAGTATGGGGTGTGGGGACAGTGTGGGATGTGGGGCAGTGTGGGATGTGGGGACAATGTGGGGTGTGGGGACAGTGTGGCAGTAGGACAGTGTGATATGTGTGGACAGTGTGGGATGTGGGGGCAGTGTGGGATGTGGGACAGTATGGGGTGTGGGGACAGTGTGGGATGTGGGACAGTATGGGGTGTGGGGCAGCGTGGGATGTGGGGACAGTGTGGGATGTCGGGCGGTGTGTGATGTGGGGACAGTGTGGGATGTGGGGACAGTGTGGGGTTTGAGGGCAGTGTGTGATGTGGGGACAGTGTGGGATGTGGGGATAGTGTGGGGTTTAGGGCAGTGTGTGATGTGGGGACAGTGTGGGATGTGGGGACAGTGTGGGATGTGGGACAGTATGGGGTGTGGGGCAGTGTGAAATGTGGGACAGAATGGGGTGTGGGGGCAGTGTGGGATGTGGGACAGTATGGGGTGTGGGGCAGTGTGAAATGTGGGACAGTATGGGGTGTGGGGCAGTGTGAAATGTGGGACAGTATGGGGTGTGGGGACAGTGTGGGATGTGGGGCAGTGTGGGATGTGGGGACAGTGTGGGATGTGGGGACAGTGTGGAATGTGGGGACAGTGTGGGATGTGGGGACAGTGTGGGATGTGGGACAGTATGGGGTGTGGGGCAGTGTGGGATGTGGGACAGTATGGGGTGTGGGGCAGTGTGAAATGTGGGACAGTATGGGGTGTGGGGACAGTGTGGGATGTGGGGACAGTGTGGGATGTGGGGCAGCGTGGGGTTTAGGGCAGTGTGGGATGTGGGGACAGTGTGGGGTGTGGGGCAGTGTGGGATGTGGGGACAGTGTGGGGTTTAGGGCAGTGTGTGATGTGGGGACAGTGTGGGGTGTGGGGCATTGTGTGATGTGGGGACAGTGTGGGATGTGGGGACAGTGTGGGGTGTGGGGCAGTGTGGGATGTGGGGCAGTGTGGGATGTTGCACAGTGTGGGATGTGGGGACAGTGTGGGATGTGGGGACAGTGTGGGATGTGGGGCAGTGTGGGATGTGGGGACAGTGTGGGATGTGGGGACAGTATGGGATGTGGGGACAGTGTGGGATGTGGGGACAGTGTGGGATGTGGGGACAGTGTGGGGTTTAGGGCAGTGTGTGATGTGGGGACAGTGTGGGATGTGGGACAGTGTGTGATGTGGGGACAGTGTGGGATGTGGGGACAGTGTGGGGTTTAGGGCAGTGTGTGATGTGGGGACAGTGTGGGATGTGGGGACAGTGTGGGGTGTGGGGACAGTGTGGGATGTGGGGCAGAGTGGGATGTTGCACAGTGTGGGATGTGGGGACAGTGTGGGATGTGGGACAGTATGGGGTGTGGGGACAGTGTGGGGTATGGGGACAGTGTGTGATGTGGGGCAGTGTGGGGTTTAGGGCAGAGTGGGATGTGGGGACAGTGTGGGATGTGGGGCAGTGTGGGATGTGGGGACAATGTGGGGTGTGGGATGTGTGGACAGTGTGGGTGCAGGACAGTGTGAGATGTGGGGCAGTGTGGGATGTGGGGACAGTGTGGGATGTGGGGACAGTGTGTGATGTGGGACAGTGTGGGATGTGGGGACAGTGTCTGATGTGGGGCAGTGTGGGATGTGGGGACAATGTGGGATGTGGGGACAGTGTGGGGTGTGGGACAGTATGGGGTGTGGGGACAGTGTGGGATGTGGGGCAGTGTGGGATGTGGGGACAGTGTGGGATGTGGGGACAGTGTGGGATGTGGGGACAGTGTGGGGTGTGGGACAGTATGGGGTGTGGGGACAGTGTGGGGTGTGGGGACAGTGTGGGATGTGGGGCAGTGTGGGATTGGGGACAGTGTGGGATGTGGGGCAGTGTGGGATGTTGCACAGTGTGGGATGTGGGGACAGTGTGGAATCTGGGGCGGTTTGGGGTGTGGGGACAGTGTGGGGTGTGGGGACAGTGTGGGGTTTAGGGCAGTGTGTGATGTGGGGACAGTGTGGGATGTGGGGACAGTGTGTGGTTTAGGGCAGTGTGTGATGTGGGGACAGTGTGGGATGTGGGGGCATTGTGGGGTTTAGGGCAGTGTGTGATGTGGGGACAGTGTGGGATGTGGGGACAGTGTGGGATGTGGGACAGTATGGGGTGTGGGGCTGTGTGGGATGTGTGGACAGTGTGGGGTGTGGGGCAGTGTGGGATGTTGCACAGTGTGGGATGTGGGGCAGTGTGGGATGTTGCACAGTGTGGGATGTGGGGACAGTGTGGGATGTGGGGACAGTGTGGGATGTGGGGCAGCGTGGGATGTGGGGACAGTGTGGGGTTTAGGGCTGTGTGGGATGTGTGGACAGTGTGGGGTGTGGGGCAGTGTGGGATGTTGCACAGTGTGGGATGTGGGGCAGTGTGGGATGTGGGACAGCATGGGGTGTGGGGCTGTGTGGGATGTGTGGACAGTGTGGGGTGTGGGGCAGTGTGGGATGTTGCACAGTGTGGGATGTGGGGCAGTGTGGGATGTTGCACAGTGTGTGATGTGGGGACAGTGTGGGATGTGGGGACAGTGTGGGATGTGAGACAGTATGGGGTGTTGGGCAGTGTGGGATGTGGGACAGTATGGGGTGTGGGGCAGTGTGGGATGTGGGACAGTATGGGGTGTGTTGTCAGTGTGGGATGTGGGGACAGTGTGGGATGTGGGGCAGTGTGTGATGTGGGGACAGTGTGGGATGTGGGGACAGTGTGGGATGTGGGGACAGTGTGGGGTTTAGGGCAGTGTGTGATGTGGGGACAGTGTGGGATGTGGGGACAGTGTGGGGTTTAGGGCAGTGTGTGATGTGAGGACAGTGTGGGATGTGGGGACAGTGTGGGGTTTAGGGCAGTGTGGGATGTGGGGACAGTGTGGGATGTGGGGACAGTGTGGGATGTTGGGCAGTGTGGGATGTGGGGACAGTGTGGGATGTGGGGACAGTGTGGGGTGTGGGATGTGGGGCAGTGTGGGTTGTGTGGACAGTGTGGGGTGTGGGGACAGTGTGGGGTGTGGGGACAGTGTGGCTGTAGGACAGTGTGAGATGTGGGGCAGTGTGGGATGTGGGGACAGTGTGAGGTGTGGGGACAGTGTGGGACAGTGTGAGATGTGGGGCAGTGTGGGATGTGGGGACAGTGTGGGGTGTGGGGACAGTGTGGGATGTGGGACAGTGTGGGGTGTGGGGACAGTGTGGGATATGGGGACAGTGTGTGATGTGGGGCAGTGTGGGGTTTAGGGCAGTGTGGGATGTGGGGACAGTGTGTGATGTGGGACAGTGTGGGATGTGGGGACAGTGTGGGATGTGGGGCAGTGTGGGATGTGGGGACAATGTGGGGTGTGGGATGTGTGGACAGTGTGGGATGTGGGGACAGTGTGGGATGTGGGGACAGTGTGGGATGTGGGGCAGTGTGGGATGTGGGGGCAATGTGGGGTGTGGGATGTGTGGACAGTGTGGGATGTGGGGACAGTGTGGGATGTGGGGACAGTGTGGGATATGGGGACAGTGTGGGATGTGGGGCAGCGTGGGATGTGGGGACAGTGTGGGATGTTGGGACAGCGTGGGATGTGGGGACAGTGTGGGATATGGGGACAGTGTGGGATGTGGGGCAGCGTGGGATGTGGGGACAGTGTGGGATGTGGGGACAGTGTGGGATGTGGGGCAGCGTGGGATGTGGGGACAGTGTGGGATGTGGGGCGGTGTGTGATGTGGGAACAGTGTGGGATGTGGGGACAGTGTGGCTGTAGGACAGTGTGAGATGTGTGGACAGTGTGGGATGTGGGGGCAGTGTGGGATGTGGGACAGTATGGGGTGTGGGGACAGTGTGGGATGTGGGGTCAGTGTGGGATGTGGGGACAGTGTGGGATGTGGGGACAGTGTGGGGTTTAGGGCAGTGTGTGATGTGGGGACAGTGTGGGATGTGGGGACAGTGTGGGGTTTAGGGCAGTGTGTGATGTGGGGACAGTGTGGGATGTGGGGACAGTGTGGGGTTTAGGGCAGTGTGTGATGTGGGGACAGTGTGGGATGTGGGGACAGTGTGGGATGTGAGACAGTATGGGGTGTGGGGCAGTGTGGGATGTGGGACAGTATGGGGTGTGGGGCAGTGTGGGATGTGGGACAGTATGGGGTGTGTTGTCAGTGTGGGATGTGGGGCAGTGTGTGATGTGGGGACAGTGTGGGATGTGGGGACAGTGTGGGATGTGGGGACAGTGTGGGATGTGGGGACAGTGTGGGGTTTAGGGCAGTGTGTGATGTGGGGACAGTGTGGGATGTGGGGACAGTGTGGGGTTTAGGGCAGTGTGTGATGTGAGGACAGTGTGGGATGTGGGGACAGTGTGGGGTTTAGGGCAGTGTGTGATGTGGGGACAGTGTGGGATGTGGGGACAGTGTGGGATGTTGGGCAGTGTGGGATGTGGGGACAGTGTGGGATGTGGGGACAGTGTGGGGTGTGGGATGTGGGGCAGTGTGGGTTGTGTGGACAGTGTGGGGTGTGGGGACAGTGTGGGGTGTGGGGACAGTGTGGCTGTAGGACAGTGTGAGATGTGGGGCAGTGTGGGATGTGGGGATAGTGTGAGGTGTGGGGACAGTGTGGGACAGTGTGAGATGTGGGGCAGTGTGGGATGTGGGGACAGTGTGGGGTGTGGGGACAGTGTGGGATGTGGGACAGTGTGGGGTGTGGGGACAGTGTGGGATATGGGGACAGTGTGTGATGTGGGGCAGTGTGGGGTTTAGGGCAGTGTGGGATGTGGGGACAGTGTGTGATGTGGGACAGTGTGGGATGTGGGGACAGTGTGGGATGTGGGGCAGTGTGGGATGTGGGGACAGTGTGGGATGTGGGGCAGTGTGGGATGTGTGGACAGTGTGGGTGTAGGACAGTGTGGGATGTGGGGACAGTGTGGGATGTGGGGACAGTGTGGGATGTGGCACAGTGTGTGATGTGGGACAGTGTGGGATGTGGGGACAGTGTGTGATGTGGGGCAGTGTGGGATGTGGGGGCAATGTGGGGTGTGGGATGTGTGGACAGTGTGGGATGTGGGGACAGTGTGGGATGTGGGGACAGTGTGGGGTTTAGGGCAGTGTGTGATGTGGGGACAGTGTTGGATGTGGGGACAGTGTGGGATGTTGGGCAGTGTGGGATGTTGGGACAGTGTGGGATGTTGGGCAGTGTGGGATGTGGGGACAGTGTGGGATGTGGGACAGTATGGGGTGTGGGGCAGTGTGGGATGTGGGGACAGTGTGGGATGTGGGACAGTATGGGGTGTGGGGACAGTGTGGGATGTGGGGACAGTGTGGGATGTGGGTCAGTGTGGGATGTGGGGACAGTGTGGGGTGTGGGGACAGTGTGGGATGTGGGGACAGTGTGGGATTTGGGCCGCGTGGGATGTGGGGACACTGTGTGATGTGGGGACAGTGTGGGATGTGGGGACAGTGTGGGATGTTGGGCAGTGTGGGATGTGGGGACAGTGTGGGATGTGGGACAGTATGGAGTGTGGGGACAGTGTGAGATGTGGGGCAGTGTGGGATGTGGGGACAATGTGGGGTGTGGGGCCAGTGTGGGGTGTGGGGACAGTGTGGGATGTGGGGACAGTGTGGGGTGTGGGGACAGTGTGGGATGTGGGGCAGTGTGGGGTGTGGGGACAGTGTGGGATGTGGGGACAGTGTGGGATGTGGGACAGTATGGGGTGTGGGGACAGTGTGGGATATGGGGACAGTGTGGGGTGTGGGGACAGTGTGGGGTGTGGGGACAGTGTGGCTGTAGGACAGTGTGAGATGTGGGGCAGTGTGGGATGTTGCACAGTGTGGGATGTGGGGACAGTGTGGCATGTGGGACAGCATGGGGTGTGGGGACAGTGTGGGATATGGGGACACTATGGGGTGTGGGGACAGTGTGGGGTGTGGGGACAGTGTGGGGTGTGGGGACAGTGTGGGATGTGTGGACAGTGTGGGATGTGGGGCAGTGTGGGATGTGGGGACAGTGTGTGATGTGGGGACAGTGTGGGGTGTGGGGACAGTGTGGGATGTGGGGACAGTGTGGGATGTGGGGACAGTGTGGGATGTGGGTCAGTATGGGGTGTGGGCACAGTGTGGGATGTGGGGACAGTGTGGGATGTGGGGACAGTGTGGGATGTGGGACAGTGTGGGATGTGGGGCAGTGTGGGATGTGGGACAGTGTGGGATGTGGGGACAGTGTGGGATGTGGGGACAGTGTGGGATGTGGGACAGTATGGGGTGTGGGCACAGTGTGGGATGTGGGGACAGTGTGGGATGTGGGGATAGTGCGTGATGTGGGGCAGTGTGGGATGTGGGACAGTGTGGGATGTGGGGACAGTGTGGGATGTGGGGACAGTGGGGGATGTGGGGACAGTGTGGGATGTGGGGACAGTGTGGGATGTTGGGCAGTGTGGGATGTGGGGACAGTGTGGGATGTTGGGCAGTGTGGGATGTGGGGACAGTGTGGGATGTGGGACAGTGTGGGATGTGGGGACAGTGTGGGATGTTGGGCAGTGTGGGATGTGGGGACAGTGTGGGATGTGGGACAGTGTGGGATGTGGGGACAGTGTGGGATGTGGGGACAGTGTGGGATGTGGGACAGTATGGGGTGTGGGGACAGTGTGCGATGTGGGGACAGTGTGGGATGTGGGGCAGTGTGGGATGTGGGGACAGTGTGGGGTGTGGGGACAGTGTGGGATGTGGGGCAGCGTGGGATGTGGGGACACTGTGTGATGTGGGGACAGTGTGGGATGTGGGGACACTGTGTGATGTGGGGACAGTGTGGGATGTGGGGACAGTGTGGGATGTGGGGACAGTGTGGGATGTGGGACAGTATGGAGTGTGGGGACAGTGTGAGATGTGGGGCAGTGTGGGATGTGGGGACAATGTGGGGTGTGGGGACAGTGTGGGGTGTGGGGACAGTGTGGGATGTGGGGACAGTGTGGGGTGTGGGGACAGTGTGGGATGTGGGACAGTGTGGGATGTTGCACAGTGTGGGATGTGGGGACAGTGTGGCATGTGGGACAGTATGGGGTGTGGGGACAGTGTGGGATATGGGGCAGTGTGGGATGTGGGGACAGTGTGTGATGTGGGGCAGTGTGGGATGTGGGGACAGTGTGGGGTGTGGGGCAGCGTGGGATGTGGGGATAGTGCGTGATGTGGGGCAGTGTGGGATGTGGGGACAGTGTGGGATGTGGGGACAATGTGGGGTGTGGGGACAGTGTGGGGTTTAGGGCAGTGTGTGATGTGGGGACAGTGTGGGATGTGGGGACAGTGTGGGATGTTGGGCAGTGTGGGATGTGGGGATAGTGTGGGATGTTGGGCAGTGTGGGATGTGGGGACAGTGTGGGATGTGGGACAGTATGGGGTGTGGGGCAGTGTGGGATGTGGGGACAGTGTGGGATGTGGGACAGTGTGGGATGTGGGGACAGTGTGGGATGTGGGGACAGTGTGGGATGTGGGGAAACTGTGTGATGTGGGGACAGTGTGGGATGTGGGGACAGTGTGGGATGTTGGGCAGTGTGGGATGTGGGGACAGTGTGGGATGTGGGACAGTATGGAGTGTGGGGACAGTGTGAGAAGTGGGGCAGTGTGGGATGTGGGGACAATGTGGGGTGTGGGGACAGTGTGGGGTGTGGGGACAGTGTGGGATGTGGGGACAGTGTGGGGTGTGGGGACAGTGTGGGGTGTGGGGACAGTGTGGGGTGTGGGGACAGTGTGGCTGTAGGACAGTGTGAGATGTGGGGCAGTGTGGGATGTTGCACAGTGTGGGATGTGGCGACAGTGTGGGATGTGGGACAGTATGGGGTGTGGGGACAGTTTGGGATATGGGGACAGTATGGGGTGTGTTGACAGTGTGGGGTGTGGGGACAGTGTGGGGTGTGGGGACAGTGTGGGATGTGTGGACAGTGTGGGATGTGGGGCAGTGTGTGATGTGGGGCAGTGTGGGATGTGGGGACAGTGTGGGGTGTGGGGCAGTGTGTGGTGTGGGGACAGTGTGGGATGTGGGGCAGCGTGGGATGTGGGGATAGTGCGTGATGTGGGGCAGTGTGGGATGTGGGGACAGTGTGGGATGTGGGGACAATGTGGGGTGTGGGATGTGTGGACTGTGTGGGTGTAGGACAGTGTGAGATGTGGGGCAGTGTGGGATGTGGGGACAGTGTGGGATGTGGCACAGTGTGGGATGTGGGGACAGTGTGGGATGTGGCACAGTGTGGAATGTGTGGACAGTGTGGGATGTGGCACAGTGTGGGATGTGGGGACAGTGTGGAATCTGGGGCGGTGTGGGGTGTGGGGACAGTGTGGCCTCTGGGACAGTGTGGGATGTGGGAACAATGTGGAGTGTGTGATGTGGGAGAGTGTGTGATATGGAGCAATGTGGGGCAGTGTGGGGTGTGGGGACAGTGTGGGATATGGCACAGTGTGGGATGTGGGGCAGTGTGTGATGTTTGGTAGTGTGGGATGTGGGGACAGTGTGGGGCAGTGTGGGGTGTGGCACAGTGTGTGATGTGGGGCAGTGTGTGAAGTGGGAGAGTGTGTTATATGGGGCTGTGTGTGATCTGAGGCAGTGTCTGATGTGGGGTAGTGTGTGATGTGGGACAGTGTGGGGCAGTGTGGGGTGTGGCACAGTGTGTGATGTGGGGCAGTGTGTGATGTGGGAGAGTGTGTTATATGGGGCAGTGTGTGATCTGAGGCAATGTCTGATGTGGGGTAGTGTGGGATGTGGGGACAGTGTGGGGTGTGGGGACAGTATGTGATGTAGCCCAGTGCAGGATGTGGCCCAGTTTAAGTTGTGGCCAAGTGTGGGATCTGGCCCTGTGTGGTATGTGGTCCGGTGTGGAATGTACCCCAGTGTTGGATGTGGCCCTGTGTAAGAGATGTGGCAGAGTGTTGGATGTGGCCCAGAATTGTGTGTGACTCAGAGTGGGATGTGGCCTAATGTGAGTTGAGTCCGAGTGTAGAATGTGACCCTGTGTAGAAGGCTTCACAATGTTGGAAGTGGTCCAGAGTGGGATGTGGCCCAGTGTGTGATGTGCCAGAGTATGGGATATTCCCATTGTGGGATATGGCTCAGTGTAGGATATGGCCCAGTATTAGATTAGATTAGACTTACAGTGTGGAAACAGGCCCTTCGGTCCAACAAGTCCACACCGACCCGCCAAAGCGCAACCCACCCATACCCCTACATTTACCTCTTACCTAACACTACGGGCAATTTAGCATGGCCAATTCACCTGGCCCACACAATTTTGGACTGTGGGAGGAAACCAGAGCACCCGGAGGAAACCCACGCACACACGGGGAGAACGTGCAAACTCCACACAGTCAGTCGCCTGAGGCGGGAATTGAACCCAGGTCTCTGGTGCTGTGAGGCAGCAGTGCTAACCACTGTACCACCGTACCGCCCATGTATGCGATGTGGCTGAGTGTAGGATGTGCCCAGTGTGGGATGTACCCTGTGTGGGATATGGCCCGGTGTGGGATGTGGCACAGTGTGGGATATTCCCAGTGTGGGATATGGCCGATGTGGGATGTGGCATAGTGTGGGATATTCCCCGTGTGGGATATGGCCCAGTGTGGGATGTGCCCAGTGTTGGATGTGGCGCAGCGTGGGATGTGCCCAGTGTACGATATGGCTCACTGTGGGATATTGCCCAGTGTAGGTTGATATCACAAAAACAGAAATTCCCAGAGAATTTTGCAGTTCTTGCTGCATCTGTGTTGAGAAAGCAGACTTAACGTTTTCAATATCCCAGGATATCGATGCTTCAGGTGGGATAGAGAGGGAGAGGGGTAAAAGGGATGGAGGAGTTGCATTACTGGTCAAAGAAGATATCACAGCCATGCTGAAGGAGGGCATGATGGAGGACTTCGAGCAGTGAGGCAATATGGGCAGAGCACAGAAATAGGAAGGTACGATCACAATTTTGGATTCTACTACAGGCCATCTAACAGTAAATGTGAGATAGAGGTACAGATATGTAGAGAGATCACAGAAAGATGTAGGAGCAACAGGGTGATTGGAGATTTTAATTTTCCCACTTAGTGTTAGAGGTCTGAATGGAGCAGAATTTGTAAGGAGCATCCAGGAGGGTTTTCTAGAGCAGTATATGAGTAGTCCGATTTGGGAAGAGTCCATGATGTTGGGCCAGGTGATTGAAATTTCAATGAGGGTTTACTTTAGGAATAGTAATTACAATTCCGTAAGTTTTAGAATACTCATGGACAAAGATGAGAATGGTCCTAAAGGAAGAGTGCTAAACTAGACCAAAATTTGGTTGGAGCTGTGGAATGTAGATTGGGAGCAGCTGTTTGAAGGAAAATCTACATTCGATATGTGGGAGGCATTTAAGGAGAGGTTGATTGAGTTTAGGAGAGTTATGTTCCTGTGAAAATGAGGGATAGAAATGGCAAGATTAGGGAACAATGGATGACAGGTGAAATTGTGAGACTAAGAGGAAAAAGGATGCATAGATAAGGTCAAGGCGACTGAAGACAGATGAAGCTTTGGAAGAATATCGGGAATGTAGGACCAACCAATCTGAAATGAGCAACTAAGAGGGCTAACAGGGGTCATGAGATATCCTTAGCGAGCAGGGTTAAGGAAAACTCCAAAGCCTTTCATTCATAGATAAGGAGCAAGAGGGTAACTAGGGAAAGGGTTGGCTCACTCAAGGACAAAGGAGGGAAGACATGCGTGAAGTCAGGAAAAATAGTTGAGATTCTTAATGAGTACTTTGCATCAGTATTCACCCAAGGCGAAGGACATTAGGGATGCTGGGGTTAGGGATAGATGTTTTATTACTCTGGGTCAATTTGGCAGAAGGAGGGAGGAAATGTGTATTCCAAAAGGCATTAAGGTGGACCAGTCTCCAGTTCCGAATGGGATCTATCCCAGGTTACTGAGGGAAGTGAGAGAGGAAATAGCTGGGGCTTTAACAGTTATCCTTGCAGCATCCTAGAGCGCGGGGGAGGTCCCAGAGGACTGGAGAATTGCTAATGTTGTTCCCTTGTTTAAGAAGGGTAGCAGGGATAATCCAGCTAATTTCAGACCTTTGAGCCTGACATCAGTGGTATCGAAGCTATTGGAGAAGATACTGAGGGATAGGATATATACCCATTTGGAAGAAAATGGGCTTATCAGTGATAGACAGCATGGTTTTGTGCAGGGAAGGTCATGTGCTACAAACCTAATAGAATTCTTTAAAGAGGTGACAAAGATGATTGATGAGGAATAGGATGCCGATGTCATATACATGGACTTTAATAAGGTGTTTGATAAGGTTCCCCATGGTAGGCTGATGAAGAAGGTGAAGTTGCATGGGCTCCAGGGTGTTCTAGGTAGATTCATAGAGAGCTGGTTGGATAACAGCAGACAGAGAGTGTTAGTGGAAGGGAGCTTCTCAAAATAGAGACCTGTGACCAGTGGTATCCCACAGGGATCAGTGCTGGGACCACTGTTGTTTGCGATATACATAAATGATTTGGAGGAAGGTGTAGGTTGTCTGATTAGCAAGTTCACAGATGACACGAAGATTGGTGGAGTAGCAGATAGTGAAGGGGACTGTCAGAAGATATCGTAGAATATAGATAGATTGGAGAGTTGGGCAGAGGAGTTCAATCCGGACAAATATAAGTTAATGCATTTTGGAAGATGCAATTCAAAAGCGAAGTATACAGTAAATGGAAAAGTCCTGGGGAAAATAATGTACACAGAAAGATCTGGGTGTTTAGGTCCATTGTTCCCTAAAGGTGGCAATGCAGGTCAGTAGAGCAGTCAAGAAGGCTTAAGACATGCTTTCCTGCATCGGACGGGGTATTGAGTATAAGAGTTGGCAGGTCATGGGACTTTGGAATTCTGTGTACAGTTCTGGTCGCCACATTACCAAAAGGATGTGGATGCTTTGGAGAGGGTGCAGAGAAGGTTCATCAGGATGTTATCAGGTATGGAGGGTGCTAGCTATGAGGAGAAGTTGAGTAGATTAGGATTATTTTCATTGAAAAGAGGGAGGTTAGGGACCTGATTGAGACCTCCAAAATCATGAGAGGTATAGACAGGGTGGATAACAAGAAACTTTTTCCCAGGGTTGCGGACTCAATTACGAGGAGTCACGAGTTCAAAGTGAGAGGGGAAGTTTAGGGGAGATATGCATGGAAAGTTCTTTAAGTAGAGTGTAGTGGGGGGCTGGACCTCGTCGCCAGTGGAGGTGGTAGAGGTGGGAATGATGGCATCATTTGAGATGTATCCAGTCAGATACATGAATGGGCAGGGAGCAAAGGGAGGCAGATCCTTAGAAAATAGGCGATAGGTTTAGGTAGGGGATCTGGATCGGTACAGGCTTGGAGGGCCGAAGGGCCTGTTTCTGCGCTGTAATGTTCTTTGCTGTTTGTTCAATCCAGTGACCCTTCTTCAGAATTTCCGATGAAGAGTGACTGGACTTGGAACATGAACTCTGTTTCTCTGTCCACAGATGTTGCCAGAGCTGCGGAGTTTTTCCAGCAGTTTCTGCATTTGTTTTCAAACTCTGGCATCCTCAGTTCTTTGGAGAAAGTGAGGACTGCAGATGCTGGAGATCAGAGCTTAAAAATGTGGAAAAGAGCAGCAGTTCCTGAAGAAGGGTTTATGCCCGAAACGTCGATTCTCCTGTTCCTTTGATGCTGCCTGACCTGCTGCACTTTTCCAGCAACACATTTTTAAGCATCCTCAGTTCTTTGGTTTGTTTTAGATTGAGAGCACTCTTAGTTGATTGAAACCTTGATGTGAAGGGTTGTCACTCTCACCTCCCCACTGTAATTGTGTTATTTTGTCCTTATTTGAATTGAAGCCATTGAGGTCAGGACCTGAGTGGCACCTTATGGAAGCTATAGGTTGAAAAGTCTTCTGGAAATCTAAGTGTAATTCATCGACCGGTTCCCCTTCATTCATTTGACATACTACATTCCCTGAAAACTGCAATTGTGTGGGAATTACTGGCTGGCCAGCATTTAGTTCCTGTCTCTAGTTGCCCTTGAGAATGTGCTGGTGAGCTGCCTTCTTAAACCATTGAAGTCCACCATGGTACTGGACTCATTAGAATGGATTCCCAGGATTTTCACCAAGCGACAAGAAAAGAACGGTGATTCATTTCCAAGTCAGGATGGTGAGTGGGTTGGTGGGCAACTTGCAGGTATCTGCTGCCTTTGTTCTTCAAGATGGAAGTGGTCATGGGTTTGGAAGATGCTGGCTGAGGATCTTTGGTGAATTTCTGCAGTACATCTTGTCGATAGTTCACACTATCACCACTGACTGTCAGTGGGAGAGAATGGATACTTGTGGATGCGCTGCCAATCAAGTGGGCTTCTTTAACCAGGAGGTGAAAATGTGTTGCTAGTTAAAGCACAGCAGGTTAGGCAGCATCCTAGGAACAGGAAATTTGACATTTCGGGCCAGAGCCCTTCATCAGGAATGAGGCGAGTGTGCCAGGCAGGCTAAGATAAAAGGTAGGGAGGAGGGACTTGGGGGAGGGGCGATGGAGATGTGATAGGTGGAAGGAGGTCAAGGTGAGGGTGATAGGCTGGAGTGGGGTGGGGGCGGAGAGGTCAGGAAGAAGATTGCAGGTTAGGAGGGCGGTGCTGAGTTGAGGGAACCGACTAAGACAAGGTGGGGGGAGGGGAAATGAGGAAACTGGAGAAATCGGAGTTCATTCCTTGTGGTTGGAGGGTTCCCAGGCGGAAGATGAGGCGCTCTTCCTCCAACCGTCGTGTTGTTATGTTCTGCCGATGGAGGAGTCCAAGGACCTGCATGTCCTCGGTGGAGTGGGAGGGAGTGTTAAAGTGTTGAGCCACGGGGTGGGTTGGGTTGGTTGGTTTGGGCGTCCCAGAGGTGTTCCCTGAAGCGTTCCGCAAGTAGGTGGCCTGTCTCCCAAATATGGAGGAGGCCACATCGGGTGCAGCGGATGCAATAGGTGATGTGTGTGGAGGTGCAGGTGAATTTGTGGTGGATATGGAAAGATCCCTTGGGGCCTTGGAGAGAAGTAAGGGAGGAGGTGTGGGCACAAGTTTTACATTTCCTGCGGTTGCAGGGGAAGGTGCCGGGAGTGGAGGTTGGGTTGGTGGGGGGTGTGGACGTGACGAGGGAGTCACGAAGGGAGTGGTCTTTGCGGAACGCTGATAGGGGAGGGGAGGGAAATATATCCCTGGTGGTGGGGTCCGTTTGGAGGTGGAGGAAATGACGGTGGATGATGCACTGTATAGGGAGGTTGGTGGGGTGGTAGGTGAGAACCAGTGGGGTTCTATCTTGGTGGCGGTTGGAGGGGCGGGGCTCAAGGGCGGAGGAGCGGGAAGTGGAGGAGATGCGGTGGAGGGCATCGTCGATCACGTCTGGGGGGAATCTGCGGTCCTTGAAGAAGGAGGCCATCTGGTGTTGGAACTGGTCCTCCTGGGAGCAGATGCGGCGGAGACGAAGGAATTGGGAATATGGGATGGCGTTTTTACAGGGGGCAGGGTGGGAGGAGGTGTAGTCCAGGTAGCTGTGGGAGTCAGTCGGTTTATAGTAGATGTCTGTGTTGAGTTGGTCACCCGAGATAGAAATGGAAAGGTCTAGGAAGGGGAGGGAGGAGTCTGAGACAGTCCAGGTGAATTTGAGGTCGGGATGGAAGGTGTTGGTAAAGTTGATGAACTGTTCAACCTCCTCGTGGGAGCACGAGGCAGCGCCGATACAGTCATCGATGTGGCGGAGGAAAAGGTGGGGGGTGGTGCCAGTTACTCTTTAACCAGGAGGGTCAAGCATGATCTCTCTTTCAAAAACAAAAGTTGACACAGCCCGATGTTGTTAACCTTTTCAAAGTGCTGGAGTGTAAATTTTTAATAATGCTTTCCAACATTTTCCCTCTGACAGATGCTACCCGACATTTTTGTGGTTTTTCCTTTTTGAATAAAGGAGTTACATTTGCTATTTTGCAATCTGGTGGATCATTCCCGAAATCTTAGGAATTTTGGAAAATTAAAACCAGCCATCTCACTTGCCATGACTTTCCGAATAAAGCCTATCAGGAGCTAAGTCTGGAACTTCAACAATTTACTCCGCACCACTCCCTGGTCATTGTAAATTTTCCCTCTCTTAAATTTTCTGATTTCCTGCTAGTTTGTGATGTTATGTAATGAAGACTGATAAAAATAGTAGATTAATTCATCTGCCAACTTCTTCTTTTCCATTCTCAATTGTTTGGGCTCAAACACTCATTGCTGTAACTCTTTGTTACAGAAAAATCTTGAAAGTCTTACCGTCTGTTTTTATATTTCTAATTAGCTTTCTCTCATACATTAATGTTTCACCACTTACTAATGATTTAGTCGTTCTTTGCTCTTCTTATTATCTGTCCAATTTTCTGATCTCCCCCTCCACCCAATCCCAGTTTGTGCTATTCTCTTTTTTAGTTTGACACTTCCTTTAACATCCTTTGGTACATTACGGATGATAGTCCTCCCTTTAGAGTTTTTTCATTTTCGTTAGAATGTATCTTTCCTGTAGTATTCAAGAATATCCCCTTCTATGCCTGCAGCTATGTCTCCACTGACATATTCATTACACTAACTAGCCATTTCACTTCAACCAGCTTTGGTTTCACATGCTCTTAATTACCCTGATTTAAGTTTATTTGTATGACTTCGGGTGTAGGGAAGCGAGTGAAACTCCAGTGCTCTCTGAAACATCACTGCCAACGAAATGACGGGAGAAGGTTCTGAATGACTGTGTGAATATGCAAGCACAAAAAGATTGGATTGCTTATCATTCGGGAGCTGATCAGTCAAGGGTCTTCTCAAGCTGTCTTTGAGGCAAATATCCCCACCCCCACCAGGCCACATCGATTATGAGAAAACTCTGCTTTATTCGAATATAACCATCAGTTAAAGCTAAGTAGTAATCATCTCCACAAATGAAGAGCTTGCTTCTGAGCTCCTCGTCTCCCAGGAGGCCCCCATTTCGGTTTCAGCATCCACTCTCTGTATCTCTGAGTTCTTATTAAACCCTGATTAAAGCCAACGTCTACGAGGGTGTAAGAGTTCGAGGCTGGAATGCGAATGGATGGCCGTGAAATTGAAATTCAACCTGAACCAAGAATCCAAGAATCTCTGAGGATTTAACTGATTCAGCTGACTTCCATTCATCTGTTATTCTGCATCACAGCACAATGATTACTGTCAGGCATTGCTGGCAGCGCGTAGCTTTTCTATTTATTAAATCCGCCAGACTACAGCAAAGTGACACAATGTAGAAATTTCATCTTATCCAGAGGTGAGTTACTCACTCACTGCAGTATTCCTAGCCTCTTGTAGCCACTGCGTTTAGGCGGTGAGTCCAGCTGAGTTTCTAGTTAATGGTAACCTCTCATGATGTTGATCGTGGGGTATTCAGCGATGGTAACACCATTGAATGTCAAGATGTGGTGGTTAGGTTGTCTCTTAGATGGTCATTGCCTGACATTTGTATGGCACAGATGTTACTTGCCACTTTTCAGAGCAAACTTGATATTGTCCAGGTCCAGTGCCAGGTATGATTCTAACCAGTAGAGGGTTTGCCCCTTGACTGCCATTGATTCTGGTTCTTCTGGGCTCGTTGATGGCACACTCACTCAAATGATGTCAAGGGCAGCCACCCTCACCTCTGTCCATGTTTGAACCAAGGCTGTAACAAGGTCAGGAATTGAGTGGCCCTGACAGAACCCAAACTGCATGTCACTGAGCAAGTTATTGCTGAGCAACTGCTATTTGATAGCACTGTTATGACACTTTCTAATTAGGGTCATAGAGATTTACACCATAGAAACACACCCTTCAGTCCAACTCGTCCATGTCGATCATATATCCTGAATTAACCTAGTCCCATTGGCCAGCAGTTGGCCCATATTACTCGAAATCCTTCTTATTCATGTACCCATCCAGATGCCTGTTAAATTTGTAATTGTACCAGCCTCCACCACTTCCTCTGGCAGCTCCATTTCATACACACACCACCCTCTGCATGAAAAAGCTGCCCCTTAGTTGCCTTTTAAATCTTTCCCCTCTCATCCGAAAGCTATGCCCTCGAGTTTTGGACTGCCCCACCCCAGGGAAAAGACCTTGACTATTTACCCTATCCATGCCCCTCATGATATTATAAAATCTCTATAAGGTCACTCCTCAGCCTCTGACACCCCAGGGAAAACAGCCCCAGCCTATTCAGCTCCTCCATATAGCTCAAACCCTCCAACCCTGGCAACATTCTTGTAAATCGTCTCTAAACCCTTTCACATTTCACAATATCCTTCCTATAGCAAGGAGACCAGAACTGGACAGAGCATTCCAACTGTGGTCTAACTAGTGTCCTGTACAGCCACAACATGACCTCTTAACTCCGATACTCAATGCTCTGACCAATAAAGGAAAGCATACCGAACGCCGTCTTCACTATCCTATCAACCTGCGACTTTACTTTCAAGGAGCTATGAATCTGCTGCACTCCTAAGTCTCAGCAACACTCTTCAGGACCTTACCAATAAGTGCATAAGTTCTGCCCTGATTTGCCTTCCCAAAATGCAGCACCTCACATTTATCTAAATTAAACTTTATCTCTTTAATGATGATCAAGAGTAGACTGATGGGTGGCAATTTGCCGAGTTGGAGTTGCCCTGCTTTTCTGTACAGGAAGTATCTGGGCAATTTTCTGCATTATCAGGTAGATGCCAATGTAGTGATTCCTGGAATAGCTTGACTAGGATAGTGGCAAGTTCTGGAGCACAAGTCCTCAGTACTATTGCTGGAATATTGTCAGGCCCCAGAGCCTTTGCAGTATTCAATGCCTCTAACCAATTCTTGATATCATATAGAGTTAACTGAATTGGCTGAATACTATCATTAGTAACACTGGGCACCACTGGAGGAGGACTGAACCATCCACCCGGTGTGTGTGTGTGTGTGTGTGTGTCAATGTGTCTGTGCGTGTGTGTGAGAGAGAGTTTGTGAATGTACATGTGTGTTTTGGGGCTATTTAGAGGAATAAACATTTATACTTATATATTGCCTTCTATATATGTTAACCAATTGTGACAACTTCTCTTGATAAAGTTTTGTTTTGATCATAAATCTAAAACTGAGTTTATTAAGAAAACTGGTGAATAGATCCAGTTGTTTAAATCCTAATCCAGATAAATTATTTCATTTGTCATCTCTGAAACTTCTCAAACTCATCGAGTAGTGGAACCAGAGCAATGGTGTTCCCTTCAGTCTTGGTTGTAACAGTAAGATCATCAAACTGCAAGACAGAGGAACAGGATAAGGCCATTCGGCCCATTGAGTTTGCTCTGCCATTCAATCATGAATGATATTTTTCTCAAACTCATTCTCCTGCCTTCTCTCCTAACCCTTGATCCCCTTCGCAACCAAGAATTTACCTGTCTGTCTTAAATACTAGTCAATGACTTAGTCTCCACAGCCCTCTGTATCAGTGAGTTCCACAGATTCGCCAGCCTCTGGCTGAAGAAATTCCTTCTCATCTCAACTCTAAAGTATTGTCCCTTCATTCTGAGGCTGACCCTAATCTCTCCTACTAATGGAAACATTTCCTTCAAGTCCACTCAATGGGGGCCTCTTTGTATTCTGTAAGTTTCAATCAGATCCCTCCTCCATCTTAACTCCATAGAGTACAGACCCAGAGCCCTCACCGCTCCTCACATGACAGGCCCTTCATCCCTAAGATCATTCGTGCAATGGGGTGGCACAGTGTCTCAGAGGTTAGCATTGCTGCCTTACAGCACCAGGGACCTGGGTTTAATTCCTGCCTTGGGCGACTGTCTGTGTGGAGTTTGCACATTCTCCCCGTGTCTATGTGGGCTACCTCCGGGTGCTCAGGTTTCCTCCCACAATCCAAAGATGTGCAGGTCAGGTGAATTTCTCATGCTAAATTGCCCATAGTGTTAGGTGCATTAGTCAGCAGTTAATATAGGGTAGGGGAATGTGTCTGGATGGGCTACTGTTTGGAGGGTCAGTGTGGACTTGTTGGGCGGAAGAGCTTGTTCTATACTGCAGGGAATCTAATCTAATCTAAACCTCCTCTGGACCTGTCCAATATCAGCGAAACCTTCCTTAGATACAGGGCCCAAAAGAGCTCTCAATGTTCCAAATGCAGACTGAACAGAGCCTTATACAGCCTTAGCAATAAAGTTTGTGTGAAGATTTGTAGCTCGGGTGCTTGTTGTCGTGGTTCTGTTCACCGAGCTGGAAGTTTTTGTTGCAAACGTTTCGTCCCCTGGCTAGGAGACATCATCAGTGCTGTGGAGCCTCCTGCGAAGCGCTTCTTTGATGTTTCTTCCGATATTTATAGTGGTCTGTCCTTGCCGCTTCCGGGTGTCAGTTTCAGCTGTCCGCTGTAGTGATTGGTATATTGGGTCCAGGTCGATGTGTCTGTTGATGGAATTTGTGGATGAATGCCATGCCTCTAGGAATTCCCTGGCTGTTCTCTGTCTGGCTTGCCCTATGATAGTAGTGTTTTCCCAGTCAAATTCGTGTTGCTTGTTGTCTGAGTGTGTGGCTACTAAGGATAGCTGGTCGTGTCGTTTCGTGGCTAGTTGGTGTTCATGTATGCGGATTGTTAGCTCTCTTCCTGTTTGTCCTATATAGTGTTTTGTGCAGTCCTTGCATGGTATTTTATAAACTACATTAGTTTTGCTCATGTTGGGTATCGGGTCCTTTGTTCTAGTAAGTTGTTGTCGGAGCGTGGCTGTCGGTTTGTGTGCCGTTATGAGTCCTAGGGGTCGCAGTAGTCTGGCTGTCAGTTCTGAAACGCTCCTGATGTATGGTAGTGTGGCTAGTCCTTTTGGTTGTGGCATGTCCTCGTTCCGTGGTCTATCTCTTAGGCATCTGTTGATAAAGTTGCGCGGGTATCCGTTTTTGGCGAATACCTTGTATAGGTGTTCCTCTTCCTCTTTTCGCAGTTCTGGTGTACTGCAGTGTGTTGTAGCTCTTTTGAATAATGTCCTGATGCAGCTTCGTTTGTGTGTGTTGGGGTGGTTACTTTCATAGTTTAGGACTTGGTCTGTGTGTGTTATTTTCCTGTGTACCCTTGTGGTGAATTCTCCGTTCGGTGTTCTCTGTACTATCACGTCTAGGAATGGGAGTTGGCTATCTTTTTCTACTTCTCTCGTGAATCGGATGCCTGTGAGTGTGGCGTTGATGATCCGGTGTGTTTTTTCTATTTCCGTGTTTTTGATTATTACGAACGTGTCATCGACATATCTGATCCAGAGTTTGGGTTGAATTTGTGGTAGGGCTGTATGTTCTAACCTTTGCATAACTGCCTCTGCTATGAGTCCCGAGATTGGTGATCCCATGGGTGTTCCGTTGATTTGTTCGTATATCTGATTGTTGAATGTAAAGTGTGTAGTGAGGCATAAGTCCAGTAGTTTAAGTATGCCGTCTTTGTTTATAGGTTCCGCCTATACATAACAGAAAACAGGAGGCGGAACCTATAAACAAAGACGGCATACTTAAACTACTGGACTTATGCCTCACTACACACTTTACATTCAACAATCAGATATACGAACAAATCAACGGAACACCCATGGGATCACCAATCTCGGGACTCATAGCAGAGGCAGTTATGCAAAGGTTAGAACAAACAGCCCTACCACAAATTCAACCCAAACTCTGGGTCAGATATGTCGATGACACGTTCGTAATCATCAAAAACACGGAAATAGAAAAAACACACCGGATCATCAACGCCACACTCACAGGCATCCGATTCACGAGAGAAGTAGAAAAGGATAGCCAACTCCCATTCCTAGACGTGATAGTACAGAGAACACCGAACGGAGAATTCACCACAAGGGGACACAGGAAAACAACACACACAGACCAAGTCCTAAACTATGAAAGTAACCACCCCAACACACACAAACGAAGCTGCATCAGGACATTATTCAAAAGAGCTACAACACACTGCAGTATACCAGAACTGCGAAAAGAGGAAGAGGAACACCTATACAAGGTATTCGCCAAAAACGGATACCCGCGCAACTTTATCAACAGATGCCTAAGAGATAGACAACGGAACGAGGACATGCCACAACCAAAAGGACTAGCCACACTACCATACATCAGGAGCGTTTCAGAACTGACAGCCAGACTACTGCGACCCCTAGGACTCATAACGGCACACAAACCGACAGCCACGCTCCGACAACAACTTACTAGAACAAAGGAGCCAATACCCAACATGAGCAAAACTAATGTAGTTTATAAAATACCATGCAAGGACTGCACAAAACACTATATAGGACAAACAGGAAGAGAGCTAACAATCCGCATACATGAACACCAACTAGCCACGAAACGACACGACCAGCTATCCTTAGTAGCCACACACTCAGACAACAAGCAACACGAATTTGACTGGGAAAACACTACTATCATAGGGCAAGCCAGACAGAGAACAGCCAGGGAATTCCTAGAGGCATGGCATTCATCCACAAATTCCATCAACAGACACATCGACCTGGACCCAATATACCAATCACTACAGCGGACAGCTGAAACTGACACCCGGAAGCGGCAAGGACAGACCACTATAAATATCGGAAGAAACATCAAAGAAGCGCTTCGCAGGAGGCTCCACAGCACTGATGATGTCTCCTAGCCAGGGGACGAAACGTTTGCAACAAAAACTTCCAGCTCGGCGAACAGAACCACGACGCCTTAGCAATACATCCCTGCTCTTCTATTCTGAGGATTAGATTAGATTACTTACAGTGTGGAAACAGGCCCTTCAGCCCAACAAGTCCACACCGACCCGCCGAAGCGCAACCCACCCATACCCCTACATTTACCCCTTACCTAACACTACGGGCAATTTAGCATGGCCAATTCACCTGATTCTAGCCCTCATGAAATGAGTGCATTTGCTTTCTCAAGTGCCAATTGACCCTCCATAAGAGATTCCTGAATTAGGGCTCCCAAATTTCGGAAGCCTTTTTCCCATTTTGAAAGTAGTCCACATTTCTATTCTTCCTACCAACGTGCATAACCTCACACCTTCCCACATTGTGTTCCATCTACCTACTTTTCTAGCCTATCCAAATCCTTCTGTAGCCTCCCCACCTCCTCAACATTTCTCTTCCAGCACCACACTGTTTAACTCTGGTCTCCAGCATCTGCAGTCCTCACTTTCTCCTAGTTGCTCCTCGGATGCTACCTAGCCTGCTGCATTTTTCCAGCACCACACTTTTCAACATTACCAGTCCCTCCACCTATTTTTGTGTCATCTTCAAACATAGCAACATTGGCTTCAGTTCCTTTGTCCAAATCGTTAATATATGACGTGAATAATTGTGGTCCCAACACTGATCCTGACCCTTGTGGAACTCCACTCGTCACCAGCTGCATTCTGAAGAAGATGCCTTTATCCCCACTGTCAGCTTTCTGCCAAGTCAGCTAACCTTCTATCCTTGCTATTAACACCATGAGCTCGTACCTTATTTAGTAGCCACCTGTGTGGCACCTTGTCAAAAGTCTTCTTGAACTCTAAATAGCTCATGTCCACTGGATCTCTTTTTCTAACTTGCTCATCTCCTCCAGATTTGTCAGGCATGACCTACCCCTGACGAAGCTGTACTGGCTCAGCCCTATTTAATCATGCCCTTCCAAGTACTCCACAATCCCATCTTTAATAATAAACTCGAAAATCGGCCTGTTGTATTCTGCTTCACTCCTCTTCTTAAACAGGAGTGCTACGTTATCCATTTTTCAGTCCTTTGGGTCCCTCCCTGACTACAATGACTCCTGAATGATTGCCATTACAATCTCTTCGGCTACTCCTTCAGAACTCTGGGGTGTTGTCCATATGATCTGGGTGTTTTATCCCCCTTCAGACTTTCAGCTGTTCCTGCACACCTCTGCCCACCGCCTCTCTTGAGGCTGGTGTCTTACACGGTGAAACTGATGCAAAGTACCTTTTCAGTTCCTCCACCATTTCTTTGTTCCCCATTGCTACTTCCCCAACCTCATTTTCTAGCTGTCCAATGTCCACTCTTGCCTATCTCTCTTGCCTTTTAGATCTCTATAAAACCTCTTGTAGTGTTCTTTTATATTGCTAGCAAATTTCACCTTCTCTCTCCATTTTGCTTTTTTTAGTTGACTACCCACTAATCTTGACCACATTATATTCTTTTACCTTTTGCTTTAATACTGTGCCTGACAGCCTTGACACCAATTTTAATCAGAAAATTGTTAGTGTTTCAGCTTTGAATCAATTGAAATTCAGAGTTTTGCTTTAGCTAAAAAAAAATGTGAATAGCAAAAATAAGGGCAATTTGAATTGCTATCCTGTTACATGCTGTAGAGGTGACAGTATTGGACTGGGGTTTAGATTAGATTACTTACAGTGTGGAAACAGGCCCTTCGGCCCAACAAGTCCACACCAACCCTCTGAAGCACAACCCACCCATACCCCTACATTTACCTAATGCTACAGGCAATTTAGCATGGCCAATTCACCTGACCCGCACATTTTTGGGACTGTGGGAGGAAACCCACGCAGACATAGGGAGAACGTGCAAACTCCACACAGTCAGTCGCCTGAGGCGGGAGTCAAACCCGGGTCTCTGGTGGTGTGAGGCAGCAGCGCTAACCACTGTGCCACTGTGCCACCCACAAAGTTAAATCTCACATAACACCAGGTTAGTGTTCAACAGGTTTATTTGGAAGCACTGGCTTTCAACCACCTGATGAAGAGGTAGCACTCCAAAAGCTAGTGCTTCCAAATAAACCTGTTGGACTATAACCTGGTGTTGTGTGAGTTTTAACTTTATCCTGTTATAGCTATTTTTATGTTATAATAAGAATGTTTGAATGGAACGGTTGGCTTCCCTCAGATTTTCAGATTTAAGAATTTGCAACCTTATTTGGGATAAGAAGACCGAATGATATTTCAACTTGAGGACACTACTTTACGCAGACTAACATTTATTTGTGAAAGACAACAAAGAGTTTGCGCTGTGAAAAGATAAAATCCAGATTTCAAGCTCTGAAATTTTGTGTGCGAGGGTTTCTGCTCAAAACTCAAACTGAACTTCTCACTTTCGTTATTCTCGAGTTCAGAATAAATCTAGGGTTGTTCTGAGCAGTTTAAATTAAAATTGAAATATTGAATTGTAATTCCGAGAGATGTAAAGTTATTTTACTTACTTAATCACTCTGGTTAGAGCAGAAAAACTAGGGTCGGAAACATTTCTTTTTCAAAAATTGCAAACTCATTTTGGCACAGGTGCAGCTCAATCTCAAATGCTGCATTTCCTGATGAGAATGGACTTTTGAGTGTTGCAGTGTTGATCATGGAGACATAGAGTTTGGAAGAGGCCAATGATGACATGACTCCTTGGAGTGGCCTGGTGGCTTAGTGGTTAGCACTGCTGCCTCATAGTGCTAGGGACCTGGGTTCGATTCCAGCCTTGGGTGACTATCTGTGTTAAGTTTGCAAATTCTTCCTGTGGCTGCATGGATTTCATCCTACAGTCCAAAGATGTGCAGGTTAATGCAAATGAGCCATGTTAAATTGCCCATAATATTCAGGGGATGTGTAGGTTAGGTGCATTAGTCAGGGGTAAATGTAGAATAATAGGATAGGGGAGTGGGTCTGTGTGGGTTACTCTTTGGCAGAACAGTGTGGACTTGTTGGGCCAAATAGCCTGTTTCCACACTGCAGGGATTCTATGATTGAATGTCTCTGGAATCCCCCTTTGTCACCATCCATTGGAAAAATTCAGCCTGAATTGAATCTTATTGTCACATGTTCTCAAGGAAAGGAATAAATGAATACAGTGAATAGTGCACAAAGTTGCCATTCTCTGGCACCATCTTGGTTGCCAAGTGAAACTCCCTTCAAATTAATTCACCTTCTCATAGGATGTTGGCAAAATCTATGTCTGATGCCCTTCCCTAATTGCCCGTGTGTTGCTCAGCCAATTTCAGAGTCATTCCTCTGGAGTATCATACAAGACCAGACCAGATAAGGATGGCAGATCACTTTCTGGCAGGTGGCAGTCTTACACAGGGGCTTTCAAATGTTTACTGGGGGAGGCAAAAGGGACATCTGGTAAGTGGGAGACTTTCAAAAGTGAGTTAATGAAGGTTTAGAGCCAGCATGTTCTTGTTAGAGTGAAGGGTAAGGCTGGCAGAACTAGGGAACATTGGCTGACTAGAGTTATTGATTGTCTTGAAAAAGAAGGATGCATATGATATACAGTATATAGGCAGCCTAAGGGTGTTGGAGTACCCTTAAGAGAGAAATCTGGAGAGCTAAAAGGGGACATGAGATGGCATTGTTAGGAAGAAGTAAAGAGATTCTACAAGTACACCAAGGGCAAAAAAATAACTCAGGAGAGAATAGGGCATCTTAAAGATCAGCAAGGTCATCTATGTTTGGAGCCACAAGTGAGGGTGAGATCCTAAATAAATATTTCTCATCAGTATTTGCCGTCGAGAAAGGTATGGATGCTAGAGAACTTGGGGAAATAAATAGTGATGCCTTGAAAAGTGTCTTCACATTATTGAAGAGAAGGTGTTGGAAATCTTAAAGTGCATAAATCCCCGGGATCTGATGAAGTGCACTCCAGGACTTTGTGGGAGGATAGGGAGGAAATTGCAGGGCCCCTAGCAGAGATATTTGTATCATCGACAGTCCGGGTGAAGGGCCTGAAGAATGGAAGGTGGCTAATGTCGTGCCATTATTTAAGAAAGGCTGCAGGGAAATGCCTGGATATTACAGACTGGAGAGCTGAACATGTCAGAGGGGATTCTGAAAGGGAAGACTCACGGCCATTTGGAGAGACAAGGACTCACTTGGTATAGTCAGCATGGGTTCGTATGGGGGAAATCGTGTCTCATGAACTTGATCGAATATTTTGAAGGAATGACCAAGAAAGTAAATGAGGGCCGTATGGTAAACTGTCCCAAACACCCATGTCTGTAAAATAGGAACACCATGCCTGAGGATCATCATTTCACAGATAGGAATTTATAAAATAAATTGGTAGTATTTTCGAGTTCTCATGAAGAAAAGATTTACCGACCTTGAAGGGAATACAGTCAGTTTTCCTATAACATGATGGTTGCGTTCTTGTGCAACCCCACATAGTAAAAAAAAATCAAACTTTAGAATCAGCGCTTAAAGTGTTGGTTCTGTAATCATGTTCCAGCCAACACACATCTTAAAAATTTGTGCTGTAGAAACAGAGTCTCTAGTTTGTTGATCATGTTGCAGCGAATTTGCACTGATGTGCTATAACAGGACGACCTGTAATAACATATTCTTCAAAAGAAGCTTGTGAAAAGCTATCTGGGTGGTACCTGAGTATTGAGAATGAACATTTCTTTGGGTGGGAAATGAAATTGAATATTGACAAAAGCTGTGAGTCAAACAGGAGTGCTGTCTGAATTTGGCATAATATTTAAACGATAACATGATGGATATTTTGACAAGGGAAAATAAAGAGCAGACAGTGAAATAGGTTAATGGCGGGGTATAAATGTGAATGTTTGTTTTCTGTTTTAAAAATATTATGACAACACTGTATTGGATGGCAAAGGTCTCATGAAGAATAATTGCAAAGAGAACGTGCGTAATGGATTGAGAGTAAAACATGGGAGAATAAAAAATGGAGTTGCAAACATTGAACAGTGAATGGGAAAATTGAAATAACACCCTGTGTTTAAGTCAAAGGAATATATCAATCTTGTGTCAATATCTGTTCAATGAGTGAAGGATTGGAAATGGAAAGCTTTCTCCAGGAGATTTCTGTCTAGTTGCCAGCGCATGTTACAACTGCTCTCAATAATCCGGTCATTAGGGCAGTGGGGCCAGCCAGGCAGTGAAAAGAAAGCTCTGGAGACAAACAACTCAGTGAACTTTCAATAAATCACCTGAAATTTCAAGAATAGATGACAAATGTGGCATGATATTGGAAAATATGTGTGTGTGTGTGTGTGTGTGTGTATGTATATGTGTGTGTGTGTGAGAGAGTGTGTGTGAGCGTGTTAGAGTGTGTGTGAGTGTGAGTGTGTGTGTGAGAGAGAGTGTGTGAGAGTGTGTGTGAGTATGTGTGAGTGTGTGAGAGTGTGTGTGAGTGTGTGTGAGTGTGTGTGAGTGTGAGTGTGAGAGGGTGTGTGTGTGAGTGTAAGAGTGTGTGTGTATGTGCATGTGAGAGAGAGTGTGAGAGTGTGTGTGAGTGTGAGTGTGAGAGAGTGTGTGTGAGTGTAAGTGTGTATATATGTGTGAGAGAGAGTGTGAGAATGTGTGTGAGTGTGAGTGTGAGAGTGTGTGTGTGAGTGTGAGTGTAAGAGTGTGTGTGTGTGTGTGTATGTGTGAGTGTGAGTGTGTGTTAGTGTGAGTATGTGTGAGTTGGAGAGTGTGTGCAAGAAATTCTTAGCCTTTGACAGGACTGACATTGATGTAGAAATTCACCATCCTGTCCGCTATGTCAGTGCCAGCCTTTGTCCATCTGAAGAGCTGAGTGTTTGATGACCAAGACCTCAAAGCAGCTCATGGCCTACTGCACAGCAGTATTCCCTGCCTCCTGTATGTAGTGGAGACATGGACGATGTTCAGCAAGTTATAGGGAAATATCATCAGTGCCTCCACAACATCCTGCAGAGATAGATGCCCAGGTTTCAGTGTCCTTCCTCAGGCCAACATTCCCAGTATTGAGACACTGGTTATGTTCAATCGATCAGTTGCACCGAGTAGAGCCAGATCATCCAAATGCCTGACACAAGGCTCTCACAATGCTCTAAGCTTCATCACTGTAACTGGACAACAGAAGGGCAGAGGAAATGGTTCAAGGATGTCATCGAATTCTCCCTGGCAAAAAGCAAGGGGCACAAATTGCACTAGTCAGGATTCTTGTAGTTCTGCTGCTTTCCAAGTCATTTCAGAAATAATTTCAAATGCTCCTTTGCTTGACACCACTGACCCTGTATCACACGCCACAGCCTCAGATCGTTTCCCACTGGAATCGCGGCCGGGGCGGATTAAACTGAGCTGAATGGCAGTGCCTGCTGGGTGAGCATTGATAGTGTGTAAGGTACCAACCTCTTTGTAAATCTGGTAATGCCCCATTCTGCTTCTGGGGTTCTCTGCCTGATGGCAGTGCCATCACCTCCACCAAGAGAACGACAAGGGGGCAGGTCAGGAATCCACCCAGGACCAGGGGAATTGAACCCTATGACATCAGCCGCCCACCTCACCCTCAAAGAGCCTGGGGTACTGTGGCAATGCATGTTTTCCATTGATGTTGTAGTATGGAGTGATGCAAAGCAATGTTCTTGGTCCTTTCTATCCCACAGCTGAGTGGGAATCTCCCCTTGTTTTTTTTTACAAGCCAATAATTATCCTGTTCGACCATATAATAAAAACATTCCTTGCTTACCAGGTCGCAGACTCAGAGATTGGTACATTTTCCAGCACATTGTTATAAAAGCCAGTCAGTATCTGAAAGGATTAACTGACATCACAAGATAAGCTCCACCTACTGTATAGAAGTAACTATGACTTGGAGGAGCTGTGTATATGTTTGAATATTGCTTTAGTGCTGAGTTAATGGAACTAACAGTCGTGTAAACTCTGAAGGTGAATTTAATAGTCTCACTATATCACATATCTTGGATGTACCATAAATAGCTATTAAGTATTGGAAAATAAACATTTTCTATTTATTAAGACTTTTCTCAATGGTGATTGAAGCATTGCAAGTACAGGTTAAACTCCGTACTCTAATTTATTTACAAGATATATGATTATACACAGTCAAAACGAAGCAATAATAGGTATGAATACCTGATCAAAATAATATGGATGAAATCGGTCAAGGAGAGTCTGAGTATATATATTTTTGCACGTATTAGAATTAGCATGTTAAAATCTAGCGAGTTATTTCAGAATGGATCATCAGGGTGACTCAAAATCATCCATAATCAGTCAAAATGAGGGTTTGTAAGCCTCAGATTGCATGCTTAAAGACAAAACAAACTGAAGATGCTGGAATCCAAAGTGGAGAAGCAGGAGGCTGGAAGAACACAGCGAGCCAGGCAGCATTGGGAGGTGGCGAAGTTGATGTTTCAAATCGTGACTTTCATCAGGACTGGATGAAAGGTCACAGCCCAAAACGTCGACTTCTCCACCTCAGACTGCGTGCTATCTGCCTGGCAAGGATAATGAGGGTGTGTCATACACACGTCCAGTCTGCACATTACAGTCAGTGAGAAGCCATTTTCGTTGATCTGGCTGCAGTAGCTGGTGTTTTTGTGATTTCTTGGTATTAGTTCATGGGCTGTCACCGAACATCCGTGTGCTGATTATTTGCAGTTCACTTGCTGACAGTGACTGTGGCAACCAGCCCAACTCACAAACTGCCGTTTCATGTAATTGTCATCTTTATCGCAAAGCCAGGAACAGTTAGAGCTGACAGCTTTAATGTTGCAGAACATGTCCGCCACTGTACTGTACAGCTTCCTTCTTTTGTGACATTTCCTCTCTCTTTTCTCTGTCATCACTAGGGAATGACTCTGAGACGGTTCACTGTGAACATTTCCAATTCGACCAATGATGCTATTCTACATAGCAATTGATCCAATCTGCAATTACAGCCATCTCTATTTGGGAGTGGTGCCCACTGCGGGCTTGGAAAGCAGAACTGTGTTTTCTGCAATCAGAAAGCTACACCCTGATACATTCGAAGAAATAGGGACTAGCCAGTTAAAAGTAACACCTTTACACAATAACCATATTGAAGGTTGCACAGGTTATGAGCTTAAAAATGTGTTGCTGGAAAAGTGCAGCAGGTCAGGCAACATCAAAGGAACAGGAGAATCGACATTTCGGGCATAGGCCCTTCTTCAGGACTGAGGAAGGTGTGTCAAGCAGGCGAAGATAAAAGGTAGGGAGGAGGGGCGTTGGGAATGCGATAGATGGAAGGAGGTTAAGGTGTTGGTGATGGGCCGAAGAGGGGGTGGGGGCGAAGAGGTCAGGAAGAAGATTGCAGGTCAAGCAGGCAGTGCTGAGTCTGACGGTTGGGACTGAGAAAAGGTGGGGGGAGGGGAAATGAGAGAGCTGGAGAAATCTGCATTCATCCCTTGTGGTTGGAGGGTTCCTAGGCGGAAGATGAGGCGCTCTTCCTCCAGGCGTCGTGTTGCCATGGTCTGGCGATGGAGGAGGCCAAGGACCTGCATGTCCTTGGCGGAGTGGGAGGGGGAGTTAAAGTGTTCAGCCACGGGGCAGTTAGGTTGGTTGGTGCGGGTGTCCCAGAGGTGTTCTCTGAAACGTTCCACAAGTAGGCGGCCTGTCTCCCCGATGTATAGGAGGCCACATCGGGTGCAGCGGATGCAGTAAATGATGTGTGTGGAGGTGCAGATAAATTTCTGATAGATATGGAAGGATCCCTTGGGGTCTTGAAGGGAAGTGAAGGAGAAGGTGTGAGCGCAAGTTTTGCATTTCTTGCGGTTGCAGGGGAAGGTGCCGGGAGTGGGGTTTGGGTTGGTGGGGGGTGTGGATCTGATGAGGGATTCGCGGAGGGAGTGGTCTTTCCAGAATGCTGATAGGGGTGGGGAGGGAAATATATCCTTGGTGGTGGGGTCTGTTTGGAGGTGGCAGAAATGACGACGGATGATACGATGTATCTGGAGGTTGGTGGGGTGGTAGGTGAGGACCAGTGGGTTTTTGTCCTAGTGGTGATTGGAGGGGCGGAGTTCAAGGGTGGAGGAGCGGGCAGTGGAAGAGATGAGGTGGAGAGCATCGTCAACCACGTCTGAGGGGAAATTACGATCTTTGAAGAAGGAGGCCATCTGGGTTGTTGGTATTGGAATTGGTCCTCCTGGGAGCAGATGCGGCAAAGGCGAAGGAATTGGGAATATGGGATGGCATTTTTAAAGGGGGCAGGGTGGGAGGAAGTGTACTCTCGGTAGCTGTGGGAGTCAGAAGGTTTATAGTTAATGTCCGTGTTGAGTCGGTTGTCCGAGATAGAAATGGAGTGGTCGAGGAAGGGAGGGAAGAGTCTGAGACAATCCAGGTAAATTTGAGGTCGGGGTGGAAGGTGTTAGTAAAGTGGATGAACTGTTCAACCTCCTCATGGGAGCACGAGGTAGCGCCGATACAGTCATCGATGTAACGGAGGAAAAGGTGTGGGGTGGTGCCAGTGTAGCTGCGGAAGATGGACTGTTCCACATATCCTACGTGGAGGCAGGCATAGCTGGGGCCCATGCGGGTGCCCATGGCTACTCCTTTGGTTTGGAGGAAGTGGGAGGATTGGAAAGAGAAGTTGTTCAGAGTGAGTGCCAGTTCAGTCAGTCGAAGGAGGGTGTCAGTGGAAGGGTACTGGTTGGTTCGGCAGGAAAGGAAGAAGCGGAGGGCTTTGAGGCCTTTGTGATGGGGGGTAGGGGTGTATAGGGACTGGATGTCCAAGGTGAAGATAAGGTGTTGGGGGCCAGGGAAGCGAAAATCCTCAGCAATATAAAGATTGGTGCACCAACCTACTACCGTTATCAAACCCTTGTCTGCCGGTTTGATGGTGAGGTTGGGGTCGGAGTGGAGGGAGCGGAGGGCTGCATGTTGCGAGGGTGAGAGATTGGAGTGGGTGAGAGGGGTGGACAGGTTGAGGTAGTCAATGTCGCGGCGGCAGTTGGCTATGAAGCGATCAAGGGCAGGTAAATGGGCCAGCAATGGGCGTCCAGGTGGATGGGGTGTGTTGGAACAGGGAGATGGGTTCGTCAGAGGGTGGGTGGGGGTCCTGGTTGAAGAAGTGGGCGCGGAGGCAAAGGCAGCGGAAGAAATGCTCGATGTGTCACCACGTGTTGAATTCGTTAATCCGGGAGCGTAGGGGGATAAAGGTGAGGCCTCTGCTGAGGACTAACACAGGTTATGCCAATCCAGTTAGAAACACCATGCCATCAGATCATATAGTACAGGTTAAACTCAACAGTGTAATTTATTTAGAAGATGTATGATTACACAGAATCAAGACAAAGCACTGAAAGTATGAATCCCTGACAAAATAATGAAATCAATCCCAGTAACTTAATGTTATACATTTAGATAATCTGCAAAGTTTATAGCTGATATAGATTCATGAAGATCTTTGATATGCATTTGTATATATTGGAGCATGATCCTTCCCACTGCATTGAGAGTGAATGTTAATTAGACTATTGCAGTGCCTTTATGTCATGAGAGGCTATCATATCATAGCTGTCAATCTTGTGGCAGTAACTGTCCTTCTGTTCAGATATTCTGAGACAAATAATTCATAACAGCTGATTTAGTGAGGCACTGAGTAATTTGGGAGCAGTGTTTTTCATAAAATGACAGTTAAATTCAGGAACCTGGTACATATGTACAAGCTGTAATTTAGATCACCATTTCAAATTTGATTTAGAATTTTAAAAGTGATAAAAGAAGCTATAATCTGACTATAATTTCTTGTTAACATAAAACGCCTGTCAGTGTCAATGACTGTCAATCAGTAGTTGCTTGAACAAGTATAACTTTGGTGTGAGTCATAAGTTCCTCATAAAAGTAAAAATTATTTCTTGCTACACGTACTGCTTTATGAACCAAGTGCTATTTTCAGCAGTTTGCAGCAAATGGCACTTCAGTGCAAAGAGGGTTTGGTGGTGGGAGCTTGTCTTTTTTTCCTTTTTGTTTGACTTCCAGTGTCTGGTGAGTGCTTTCATTTGGACTCCAAGACAGAGACTGTAATGTGCTGTTGCTTCAACGTTCCAGATCAGCGACTAGTTAGCCGGTCAAATAAACAAATGCAATTAGGCAGAGATGACAGGGCAGTCTGCAACAGTAGCTTATAGGAGTTAGTGAAGACCTTGGCTAATTCAGGGACCATGTCTAGAATTAAATGTGTGCCACTCGAGGGAGTTTGGATCAGAGATGCTGGGCTGGAGGCCAGGCTGCAGACATTGTGAGGCAATGGGGCTTAGGTTGATTTGAGTTGGTCAATTGCCAGGGACAGGATAGTGTGAATTGTGGGGGCTATCAGTTCTGGGAATCCAGTATACAGTAAAGGGAAGCTCCAGTCAGTGGGTCCAAGGTATGTGCTCACCTGTGTGGATCAGACTGCAGAGTGAATGAACAAATTGATCATAGGCATGACACAGTGGCTCGTTGGTTGGGCACTGCTGCCTCACAGCGCCAGAGAATTGGGTTCAATTCTGGCCTCGGGCGACTGTCTGTGTGTAGTTTGCACTTTCTCCCCGTGTCTGCGTGGGTTTCCTCTGGGTGCTCCGGTTTCCTCCCACAGCCCAAAGATGTGCAGGTTAAGTGAATTGGCCATGCTAAATTGCTCATGGTGTTCAGGGATGTGTAGGTTAGGCGCATTAGTCAGGGATAAATGTAGAGTAATAGGATAGGGGAATGGGTCTGGGTGGGATACTCTTTGGAGGCGGTGTGGACTTGTTGGGCTGAAGGGCCTAGTTCCACACTGTAGGGAATCTAAAAAAAAAGCATGGAATTATTCCAGTGAGGGGAGAGTGAAGATGGCTGTGATAAAAGGGTAGGTACAAGTTTCCACCATCAACGCCGAGGTGTGGGTGGGCCAAAGCCAGAGGCAGCATCAGCTCCTGTAGTTTGAAGTGTTCCTTGTCATTCAGGAGAGGTTGTAAGCTGGAGATTGACAGAGCCGGGTGTTTGCTGTGACACTAATCCTGGCCACAGAAGTCATATTCTGCTTGGCGGTGTCAGTAGAGTACACACATAGCTCAGGGCCATACAGCAGTTTGCCAAGCTCCACCACTTTCCACTAAAGAAAGCTTGACATCTCTCTCTCGTCCCCCGACCTTCCCCCCCATTAAAATCTCCAATCCCTTCCATTATGGGGAAGATTTTCCAGCACAAGTAGTTTTCAGTTCATTCCCAATTTACATACGGCTTTACGCTCAGTGACTGTAATCTCACCAGTGACCCCACCCTCTCCACTAACCCCCAGGCCAGCAACAGTACTCCATTCAACACAGCCCTTGATGGAATATGATGGCAAGTTATTTTGTCCTTCATTGTTTAGAATCCAGTCCTGTCCTTGCTACTTTCTGTCAATAAGCGGCAGCCCCAGACTGGAAGCTTGGGTGAGTTTTGCTGTTGTCAGTTAGATATCAGTGTTCTAGCTGCCTTCTGGCAAAGATCATTTCAGAACGTAAGACCTCCAGTGTCACATTGCTCTCCAAAGTTATTGAACATTTCTCTGCTCCCAAGAGCAAAGAACAATAAAATGCAGGGACAGGCCCTTCAGCCCACCTAGCCTGCGCCAATTCCTAAGCCTTATTTAGACCGGCTACTTATTGCCCTGGTGTAGTTTCTATCCCTCTGTTCACCTTCTGTTCATGTGTCTATCATGATATGCATTAAACGTTGCTAACGTGCCTACTTCCACCACCTCCAATGGCAGTGTGTTCCAGGCACCCATCACCCTCTGTGTGAAAAATTTTCCCCGCGCCTCTCCCCGAAACTTTCCTCCTCTTACCTTGAACTTGTGCCCTCTTGTAGTTGACTTTTGCCCACTGGGAAAAAAGTCTCTAACTATCCACCCTGTCTATGCCCCTCACAATTTTGTAGACTTTCATCAGGTCACCCCTCAGCCTCTGTCGTTCCAGTGAAAACAATCCGAATTTATCCAATCTCTTCTCGTGCCTAAAACCCTCCAGACCTGGTAAACCTTAGGGTGTAGGTTTGCTCGCTGAGCTGTAGGTTTGATATCCAGACATTTCATTACCTGGCTAGGTAACATCATCAGTGGCGACCTCCAAGTGAAGTGAAGCAGTTGTCTCCTGCTTTCTATTTATATGTTTGTCCTGGATGGGGTTCCTGGGGTTTGTGGTGATGTCATTTCCTGTTTGTTTTCTGAGGGGTTGATGGATGGTATCTAGATCTATGTGTTTGTTTATGGCATTGTGGTTGGAGTGCCAGGCCTCTAGGAATTCTCTGGCATGTCTTTGCCTAGCCTGTCCCAGGATAGATGTGTTGTCCCAGTCGAGACCCTCTCTCCCTTGTAGCCCTACACACGGATGAAAAAAACCACCATTTCAACTGGGACAACCACAACGGCATAAACACAAACATAGATCTAGATACCATCTATCAACCCCTCAGAAAACGAACAGGAAATGACATCACTACAAACCCCAGGAACCTCATCCAGGACAAACATATAAATAGAAAGCAGGAGACAACAGCTTCGCTTCACTTGGAGGTCGCCACTGATGATGTTACCTAGCCAGGTAATGAAACGTCTGGATATCAAACCTACAGCTCAGCGAGCAAACCTACACCCTAAACCTCAACCTTCTGGTAGGGTAGTGACCAGTCCATACCTTGAAATTCTGAATCCTTCCAACAGGTTTCCAGCTATACCAACTTGTTACCATCATCCTGTTGGATCACTATGTTGGGAAATCTTCCTCAATCCACCCTACCGATTTTGACATAGCTAACAATAGTGTGTTTATTTTAGATTAGATTATGTTACAATGTGGAAACAGGCCCTTCGGGCCAACAAGTCCACACTGACCTGCCAAAGCATAACTCATCCAGACCCATTCCCCTGCAATTACCCTTTCACCTTACACTAGGGGCAAATTAGCATGACCAAGTCACCTGACCTGCACATTTTTGGACTGTGGGAGGAGACTGACGCAGACTTGTCCGAGGCAGGAATTGAACCCAGGTCTCAGGCGCTGTGAGGCTGCAGTGCTAACCACTGTGCCACCGTGCAACCCATGTTAATCTAGCAGCTATCTTCAAGGAAATACCTATTCGACCTCTGAGCTATGCAGTTATACACAGAACCTTTTCCAGCAGGGCCTCCAGATGTGGGAATGTATCTTTGGTCCCACAACCATGCGAAATGGATTGTTTTTTTGCGAAGAGAAAGGAGTCATCATTTTATTCTTGATTTTTTTGGATAGAATTTTAAGACTTTGGTCCTGCAGTCCAACGTCTTTGATGAAAACATTTCCCTCACCTCCATCCAAGGCCCCAAAGGAGCCTTTCACATCCATCAATGTTTCACCTGCACTTCTACCCACGTCATTTATTGGAACCGTTGTTCTTGATGTGGGTCTCCTCTGCATTGGGGAGACTGGACACTTTCTCGCAGAGTGCTTCAGAGAACACCTCCAGGACACCCGCACCAATCAACTCCACCGGCCCGTGGCTGAACATTTCAACTCCCCCTCCCACTCTGCCGAGGACATGCAGGTCCTGGGCCTCCTATATCGCCACTCCCTCACCACCCAACATCTGGAGGAAGAACGTCCCACCTTCTGCCTCGGAACACTTCAACCCCATGGCATCAATGTGGACTTCAACAGTTTCCTCATTTCCCCTGCCCCCACCTTATCCCCAGTTCCAATCTTCAGCTCAGCACTGTCCTCATAACCTGTCCCACCTGTCCATCTTCCTTCCAACCTATCCACTCCACCCTCCTCTCTGACCTATCACCTTTTCACCCACCTCCATCCACCTATTGCAGTCTTAATTGTACAGGAGCATGGTTAGACTGTACCGAGAGTAATGTGTGCGGTTCTGGTCTCCCTATCTTAGGAAAAATAGAAACATAGAAAATAGGAGCAGGAGCTGGTTGGTTAGGCTTCAAGCCTACTCTGCCATTCACTATGATCATGACAGATCATGCAGTCTCATTGCTGCTTGAAAAATAACCACCAATGCATTCAATATTTCCAGAGCCAGTATTCTCCATTGTTTTTTGGGATTTTTTGATACACTGTTTCTGGCTTCACAAAACAGGATATTTATTTAATTGGTCAGCCATCAGTTCCCCATGATAACTTCCCCGTTTCTGATTGGAAGGGACCTACATTTGTCACAATTAATCCTGATCTCTTCACATGTCTCCAGAAGCTTTTACAGCTAGTTTGTCTATTCCCCACAAGTTTATTTTCTTACTCTATTTTTCTCCTCTTAATTAATCCCTCTTTCCCATTTTGCTGAAATTTGAACTGCTCCCAATTCTCTGATTGGTCACTTCTTTTGGTCATTTTTTTATATCCCGCCCATGGACCTAATGCTATCCCTAATTTCCTTTTTTAGTCATGGTTGGGCCACTTTCTCATTTTACTTTTGTGCCAGACAGGAATGAGCAATTGTTGCAGTTCCTGCATGCACTCTTTAAACACAGTCATTGCCTAACTATTGTCAAATAGAGTCAAAGAGAATCATACATGACAGAATAGGCCCTTTAGCCCATCAAGTCTGTACCATACTCCTTTAATTAATATTCCTGAATTTATCATAGCTAACTCACTCCTCATACCAGTGTAGTTTCCCTTAATTAAATTCAGGAGCCTATTATCAGAACCAACCACGTCACTCACCATCTTACGGACTCTATTGCATTACGATTACTCTTCTCTAACAGCCCTCACACAGTTAGATTGGCAATTGTTCCTTTCTCATTACACAATATCCAATTTAGGATGGCTGGTTCTCTCGTTAGTTCCTCAAAAAAAACAATTCTGTACTCACTCCAGGAATTCCTCCTCTAAGGTATTGTTAATGATATGATTTGCCCGATAGTTATGCAGATTAGAGTCAATTAATTACAGCTGTACCTTTAATGCTTTGTATCTCTAATTTCCTGTTTAATGCCTTCTCCAACATTATGCCTACAGTTTGAGTGTCTATATACAAACCCCATTATCATTTTCTGCCCCTCAGTGTTTCTCTGTTCTCTTGTATCAGATTCCACATCCTCATTGTTGCATTAATGTCCTCCTTAAACAGCAATGCTTTCCAATCTCCTTTTCCTTTTGTCTGTCCTTCCTAAAAATGATAGCCTGTTCTGATCCCTGGTCACCCTGCAGCCACCTCGCTGTAATCCTGACAATATCATCCCTGTGTTAGGGGTAACTGTGGGTATGACATAAATTAACCTGCCAAAGTCACATGCAGTTCCGGCTGGGATTACAATGAGGTAGCGAGTTTTAGTCAACTTCAGAACCAATAATCATATAAATCATTGAAAATTCATTTTTATTTATTCTTGTTCAAGAAAGTAATCTGGTTAAAAAAGGAAAACCAAGTCAAACTGCATAAATACTCAGATGCTGAGGCAGCAGTCAGACAACGTTTCTGTGGAAGTGTAATGTGGCTGAACCAGCTTTAACCCTGAGGTCTTATTTGGAAATGGGATGTGAGGATAATCCTGTTCCACTTTGAGAAAGACAAAGCTTCGGGGTTTAGTCTAGGGTGGAATGAAGGATTGCTTTCAGAGAGGAATAGAATGGTGCCTGGGAAGATAGAAAGCAGTGAGACCAGCGGTAACAGGCACTTTGCCACTTTTAGAATGTGTGAAAACCAAGGCTGTTTTCGAAAATAAACAGTTTCAGAATTCGAGTAATGTACTGTCTTGGTAATTTCCAATGGATAAATAGTTGATAAATCCTCATTAAATTAGAGTACCAGCTCAGAATCTTCTCTTGGCTTAATAAATGATCATTGACCTGTATCTCGAGGCTCCTGAGATTATTTCATAACATAACCTACCACAACACCTGTTTGCCTGATTAATTCATCCATTTTATTGATAATGTTCCATGCATTAAGTCATAATGGTTTAAGGCTTCTCTTTTTGAGGGAAGGTGATGGCTTAGTGGTATTATCGCAAGGGATATTAATCCAGAAACTCAGCTAATGTTCTGGGGACCTGGATTTGAATACCGCCATGACAGATGGTGGAATTTGAATTCAAAGCAAAAAAAAAATCAGACCCACAACAATGTGGTTTGACTCCCAATTGCTCTCTGAAATGGCATGGCAAGTCATTCAGTTGTACCAATTGCTCCAAACTCTCAAAGAAATGAAACCCGGATGGATCCCTTGGCATCGACCTGGACACTGGAAAATACAATGGCAGAAACAGACCCTGCCAAAATCCTCCTTATTAGTGCTAGTGCCAAACATTGGGGAGAACTGTCTCATTGACTACTCAAGCAACAGCCTGGCATTGTTGTACTCAGGGAAGCTTCCAGAAAATGTACCAGATACCACCATCACCATCCGTGGATATGTCCAGTCCTACCCCGCAGGACGGACCCCGCAGAAGTGGCAGCACAATGATATACAGCCAGGAGGGAGCTGCCCTGTAAGTCCTCAACATTGACCCTGAACCCCATGAAGTCTTTTGGCTTCAGGTTAAACAGAGGCAAGGAAGTTTCCTTCTGGTTAACATATTCTGTTCTCCCTCAGTTATGATTCCGTACTCCTCCAATTTGAACAACACTTAGAGGAAAACTGAGGGTAGCAAGGGCACAAAATGTACTCTGGGTGGAGGATTCCAATGTTCACCACCAAGGGTGGCTTGGCAGCAATACTATTGATCCTAAAGTTGGGTCCTAAAGGACATAACTGCTGGACTGGGTCTGCGGCAGGAGGTAAGGGAACCAAAAACAGGGAAAACATACTTGACCTTATCGTTAACAATCTGCCACCTGCAGGTGCTTCTGTTCATGATAGTATCAGTAAGAGTCCTTGTGGAGACCAAGTCCTACCTTCACATTGAGAATAAACTCCATTGTATTGTGTGGCACTATCACAGTGCTAAATAGGACAGACTTTGAACAGATCTAGCGACTCAAGACTGGACGTCCATGAGACACAGTGGGCCATCAACAGCAGCAGAATTGTACTCCAGCGCAGTCTGTAACCTCATGGCCTGGCATATCCCCCACTCAACCATTACCATCAAGACAATGGATCAACTCTAGTTCAATGGAGAGTGCAGGAGGGCATGTCAAGAGCAGCGACAGGCACACCTGAAAATGAGGTTCAACTTGGTGAAGCCACCAAACTGGACTACTTGCATGCCAAACAACACGGGCGGCACGGTGGCACAGTGGTTAGCACTGCTGCCTCACAGTGCCAGAGACTTGGGTTCAAATCCTGCCTCGGGAGACTCTCTGTGTGGAGTTTGCACATTCTCCCCGTGTCTGCGTGGGTTTCCTCCGGGTGCTCCGGTTTCCTCCCACAGACTAAAAATGTACAGGTTCGGTGACATGGCCATGCTAAATTGCCCGTAGTGTTAGGTGTAGGGGAATGGGTCTGAGTGGGTTGCTCCTCTTCGGAGGGTCGGTGTGGATTTGTTGGGCCGAAGGGCCTGTTTCTAGACTGTAAGTAAGTAATCGAATCTAGTAAAACATTAGCAGCAAATGATGGACAGAGCTGAGTGATCCCACAATCAACAGATGAAATGTAAGCTCTGCAGTCCGCCCACATCTAATGGCAATTGGTGGTAGAGAATTAAACAACTCACTGGAGGGGGTGGCTCCACAAATATCCCCATCCTCAATGATGGATGAGCGTCAGAGTAAAAAATAAGGATAAAGCTTTCGCAGCAATCTTCAGCTGGAAGTGCTGAGTAGATGGTCCACCTTGGTCTCCTCCAGTGGTCCTCAGCATCACAGATAACAGTCTTCAGCCAATGTGATTCACTCCTCCTGATATCACAGAATGGTTGTACACACTGAACACTGCAAAGGCTATGGGCCCTGACAACATTCCATCAATAGTACTAAAGACTTGAGATCCAGAATTTGCCGCTCCCCTAGCCAAGTTGTTCCAGGACTGTTACAACACTGACATCTACCTGACAATATAGGAATTTGCCTAGGTACATAAAAAGCAGGACAAATCCAACTTAGTCAATTGCCACCCCATCAGTCTACTCTCGATCATCAATAAAGTGTAGGAAGGTGTAATCAACAGAGCTTTCAGGCAGCATCTGCTCAGCAATAAAGAAGACCACAATTTAGGGTGGCACGGTGGTTCAGTGCTTAGCACTGCTGCCTCACAGCACCAGGGACCTGGATTCGATTTCAGCCCCGGGCGACTGTGTTGAGTTTGTACATTCTTCCCGTGTTTGTGTGGGTTCCCTCCAGGTGCCCCGGTTTCCTCCCACAGTCCAAAGATGAGCGGGTTAGGTGAATTGGCCATGCTAAACTGCCCATAGTGTTAGGGGATGTGGGTTAGGTGCATTAGTCAGAGGTAAATGTGGAGTAATAGGGTAGGGGAATGGATCTGAGTGGGTTACTCTTCGAGGGTCAGTGTGGACTTGTTGGGCTAAATGACATCTTTCCACACTGTAGGGAATCTATGATCCAGACAAGTAATATTTGCACCACACAAATGCCAGGCCCGGTGTCAGGCTGGTTGGAGTCATTGTTGACCCTGGACCCAGACAATATCTAGTTTGCATTGAAAGGTGGCAAGTAACATTTGTGCAACAGAAATGTCAGGCAATGACCATCAAAGAGATAACCTAACTACCACACCTTGACATTCAATGGTGTTACCATCACTGAATCCACCACGATCTACATCTTGGGGTTTATCATTGACTAGAAACTCAACTGGACTCACCATATAAACATAGTTGCTGCAAGGTTTGTGAGGGTTTGTAGCTCAGGTTGAGGTTTAGGGTGTAGGTTTGCTCACTGAGCTGTAGGTTTGATATCCAGACGTTTCATTACCTGGCTAGGTAACATCATCAGTGGCGACCTCCAAGTGAAGCGAAGCTGTTTTCTCCTGCTTTCTACTTATATCTTTCTCCTGGATGGGGTTCCTGGGGTTTGTGGTGATGTCATTTCCTGTTCGTTTTCTGAGGGGTTGATGGATGTTATCTAGGTCTATGTGTTTGTTTATGGATTTGTGCCTCTCTGGCATGTCTTTGCTTAGCCTGTCCCAGGATAGATGTGTTGTTCCAGTCAAAATGGTGTTTTTTTGCATCCATGTGTAGGGCTATGAGGAGCAAACCTACATAATTGCTACAAGAGCAGGTCAGAGACTAGGAATACTGTGGAGGGTAAATCACTTTTGATTCCCAGAGCCTGTCCACATCTGCGACAGACCAAGTGATGGAGCACTCCCCACCTGCCTGGATGAGTGCTGCCCCAATAATACTCAAGAATCCTGACACCATCAAGGACAAAGCAGCCCACTTGATTCACAATGCATCCACAAGCATCCATTCCCTCCACCACCGACACTCATTAGCAGCAGAGTGTACCATCTACAAGATGCACTGCAGAAATTCACCAAAGATCCTCAGACAGCACCTTCCAAACCCACGACCACTTCCACCTAGAAGGACAGGAGCAGCAGATATATAGGAACACCACCACCTTCAAGTTCCCCTCCAACCCACTCACTATCTTGACTTGGAAATCTATCGTCGTTCCTTCATTATGGCTGGGTCATAATCCTGGAATTCCCTCCATCATGAGATTGTGGGTCAACCCACAGCAGGTGAACTGCAGCCATTCAAGAAGGCAGCTCACCCCCACCTTCTCAAGGGCAACAAGGGACAGGCAATAAATGCTGGCCCAGCCAGTGACCCCCACATCCCACAAAATAATGATAACAAGAGTCTTTGTCCCATTCTCATTATTTTACACAGTGGCCCTGCCTGATTCTTGCCCTTTAATTCTCTGCCTGTCACCTTTCTTATTTTCCCTTCCGTATTTTGTTTTTGCCCTTGTTTCCCTCCCCCTGACTCCCTGAATAGGTTTCCATCCCCCTCTGCTTTTAGTTTAAACTCTTCTTAACCACACTAGTAAACATTCCCTCAGGACATAAATCCTGGTCCAGCTCAGGAGTAATCAAACTTGTACTGACCCCAATTCCCACCAAACGTGTCCCAGTCCCCCAACAATCTGAAACCCTACACTACCTCTCTAGCCACATACTAATCTGATATTTCTACTCTCACTAACACAGCACTGCAAGTGATCCTGAGGTCACTACCTTTGAGGTCCTCATTTTTAACTTCCTTCCTAACACCCTATATTCTGCTTTTAGGACCTCATCCATTTTTTAACCACAACATTGGGACTAATGTATACTATGACTACTTGCTGTTCACCCTCCCCACCCATGTACTGTAACCGTTCTTGACCTTAGCTCCCAGGAGGCAACATATTATGAGGAATTAGAAGATGTGGTTTAATTTAGATAAATGTGAGATGTTATATTTTAGCAAACTGAACAAGGGCAGGAGTTACACAGCTAATGGTCGGGCCCTGGGGAGTGTTGTCGAACAAAGGCCTAGGTACTCTTCGAAAGTTGTGTCACAGGTAAGCAGCTGTTTAGTAAGAAGGCATTCAGCCCTCATTGCTTGGACCATTGAGTATAGGAGTTGGGACATCATGTCATGGTTGTACAGGATAAGACCATAAGACATAGGAGTGGAAGTAAGGTCATTCGGCCCATCGATTCCACTCTGTCGTCCAATCATGGCTGATGGGCATTTCAACTCCACTTACCCGCATTCTTTCCGTAGCCCTTAATTCCTCGTGACACCAATAATTTATCAATCTCTGCCTTGAAGACATTTAGCGTCCCGGCCTCCACTGCACTCTGCGGCAATGAATTCCACAGGCCCACCACTCTCTGGCTGAAGAAATGTCTCCGCATTTCTGTTCTGAATTGACCCCCTCTAATTCTAAGGCTGTGTCCACGGGTCCTAGTCTCCTCGCCTAACGAATGTTGGTGAGGCTGCTTTTGGAGTATTGTGTACAGTTCTGGTCGCTCTGGTATCAGAAGGATATTATTACATTACAGAGGGTGCAGAAAAGTTTTACCGGAGGGTTTGAGTTATAAGGAGAGGTTGGATAAGCTGGGACTTTTTTCACTAGAGGATAGGAGGTTGAGGGGTGACCTTATAGATGTCTATAAAATCATGAGGGCCATAGATAAGATCAATATCAAGTTCAAAACTAGGGATCATATCTTTAAGGTGAGAGGAGAAAAATCTACAAGGGAACCTGAGGGGCAATTTTTTCACACAGAGGGTGGTTCGTGTGTGGAATGAACTGCTGGAGGCAGTAGGGGATGCAGGGAAGTTGCAACATATCAAAGACATTTGGACAGGTCAGTAGATGGGAAAGGTTTAGAGGGATATGGGCCAAATGAATGTAAATGGGACTAGTTTAGTTTGGGAAACTTGGTCAGCCTGGATGAGTTGGACGAAAGGGTCTGTTTCCATCCTTATGACTTGGAATTTCATTTGTGGCCACAGAAATGATTACCCATTCCCCTTATAATTGAATCCCCTATTACTATAGCATTCCCACACTTCTTCCACCTCACCCATACAGCAGAGCCAACTATGGTACAATGAATTTGCCTGTCCCTTCTTTCCTCTGATAGGCCTTTCCCCTCAACAGTATCCAAGGTGGTAGATATGTTTTTTCATTGGAACATTTACAGATGGGGGTTCCTGCACTGTTTGCCTAGTCCTCTTACTCTGCCTGGTGGTCATCCATTCCCTTTGCTGCCTGTGGAGTCTTTGCCTGTGATGCAATCACCTCTCTGTACTTGCAATCCTTGACACTCTCAGCTTTGGGCTGCAAAGACAATTGCGCATCCTTTGTCAATTGTTGGAGAAATCCATCTGGTTCACTAATGTCCTTTATGGAAACAAAATGCCATCCTTACCTGGTCTGGCCTACATGTGACTCCAGACCCACAGCAATGTGGCTGACTCTTCATTGTCCTCTGGGCAATTAGAGACTGACAATAAATGCTGGCCTAGCTCGTGATGCCCTTATTCTGTGAATGACTAAAACAAAAACAAAACTAACAAAAACCTGTTGGAAGAGTTGCTGGCTTACAGTCCATGCATTGTAAAGACACATACAGTGCTGTTAGTTAGTCAGTACCTGACCCTTCACTGATGTTATATTTCCAAAGTCAGGGTGGAATGTGACTTGTTGGAAATGGTCATGGTCTGGCACATCTGCTCCTTGACAGTTCACACTGAGTCTGTGTGTGACACAGTTCTTGTTGCATGCACATATGCACTGCCCCATTGCAGATCTGAACTGTGTGCAAATATCCCTCCACACATCCCCCATTGAGGCATAACCCCTGACCTCCAGTTGAAAACCCAGCAAAACCTTCCAAGTCAGACCCTGTCACACTCTGATGATTGCAAATGGAGGCAGAATGTGCACAGTCTGTCAAGGGACTCATGGGAGCTGAAAGCAGATGACCCGGCCCAGGAAAACTGGGTCAGTGTTACTGCAAACACACAGTGACCTCCGTTAGTTTCCCAAGGCCCTTGGGCATTAAGGTCAATGTCCAAACAGCAATGCAACGTAACATAGCACATCATCTCTCTCCCTGCAGACCGATGCTCTGGAGACCCTGACAGTGCATACAGGCTGTGGGCTCTGCTTCAATAAATCCTGATGCTGCAGAATAAACGTGATATGATTGTAGGCGTTGTATCAGCAGCCATGACTTGGTACCAACGTTTTAATTGATGGGATGAGCGACCGTTGCTTGATAAAATCGCAGCCTGTTGACTTTCTCTCCATCAGAAGCAGGGTTTTTCAGGAAGTGCATTGGGTCAGGAGACACGCAAAGTATGCTACGCTAGAGGGAGTTATTAATACATGACAACAGTCGCTATAGCAACCGAGCAACCTTTGCAAAACACTGCGGTTGATTACTAAATCAAATGAAATTTCCATTTAAAAATGAAATGAGTTTAGTGGTGCCATTTTCCTGTCACACTCTCTGGGCCCTATGTTCTTAATGTATGAATCAAATGGAGTGCAGTCTTTTACTGAAGGGAGTATTTAGGGACATGACAGATTCATTGCCAAAGAAATCCGGTTTGAGATATGGTATATGAATAATTGCTAACAGGGCGTATGATAGGAGCAGAATGTATGGCAAGGAGCAGTTCAGATGACCTGGGAGCTGTGTTCCTCAGAGCTCCTTATCACTGGAGTTTACCTCCCTGCATCTCTGCATAGAATGTAAATTGATCGTGTGAGATGGTGACTATAATCTGTTGGCAATTTCTTTCATCCTAGCATCACCATGAAGGTGGAATTTAAATTATGTGGGCCTCATTGTATGATTGTCTAATGACTGGGTTAGTTCACATGCTTAGTATATGCAGTGAAGACAGATAACTAGCTGCACTGCTGGACTGTTGACACAGTATATATTGACCGTGGCCACACTGGGTGTCGTGTGTGAGATGTGCTCCCACTTTGATGTCCACCAGCCTCATCCAAATCTCATTGGTCCTGCCACATGCCCATCCATATTGACCCACACCAATTGCAGATGAGCAGATTTCTCCACAGTCTGATGTTTCCCTCCCAGCCTGCTGCCCCACATCTTTCTAGCCTTTCATCAGGGCTTCTTATAGCTTTCAAGATGATCAGCTTTGAACAGTTGCTGTCCTTACCCAGACTGGCCTTTAGGGGACTCCAGTCCCACATCAATGTGCTGATGTTCCCTCTGAATTAGAAAGCGACACAATAGGAGCAATACTGCCTTGTGATATGTGATACAGGCTCACAACAAGCTTCTCAAAAATGTTACTTTTTAACCTTCCTAATTCCAGGAAATGTATCTCACATTGTATGTAATCACCTTAAGGGACTTAACCCGAGGAAAACAGGTCTCTGATAAATCTACACTGCCCTCCCTCCTACATCCTTCCATGCAATGCCCACAGCTGCTGTTTCACAGCTTTGTGCATCTGGGGGATGTGCTCTGTCCTGTTATATTCTCAGACTCAAGGTATAAAGGTCAGCATTCTATTAGACTGTCTGATTATTTTCGACGCCTCATTATTGCTCCTTTAAAGATATTTGCAGATGAACCCCAAGCCTTTGTCACCGTCCCTCTCTTTTCACTGTTTAAATTGCCTGGTGCTAAACAGTTTAGGTACAAAGTGAATGACCTTGTTAATAGCCAACTTCTGCTTTCTGTTTAAATACAATGCTCTTCCTGGGGGTTGCTATGTCTGTCGGAACCTTTTTAATCAGGAATCAGTCTGCAATTAGTCTCCAGTGCTGACCTCACAATCAAACAAAGCTTGATTGGTCCGTTCTTTGTCGTTTAACACAAGCTTTCCCGAAGTCGACAAGTCATTTCTCAATTCAAAACTGATGACTGAATAAAACTTCAGCAAAGAAAAATCAGCAAGGGTTCGGTCAATATATAAAACCCTTGTCAGACCACAACTAAAGGACTGTGGATAGGTTTGAAGATGATGTGGAGGTGCCAGTTTTTGACTGGGGTGGACAAAGTCAAAAATCACACAACACCAGGCAATAGTCCAACAGGTTTATTTGTAAGCACTAGCTTTTCAGAGCACTGTTCCTTTGTCAGGTCACTAGTGGGGCAGGATCATAGGATACAGAATTCATAGTAAAAGATCATTGTGTCATACAATTGATGCGATGTATTGAACAAACCTAGGTTACAATTTTAAAAAACATTTGGACAAATACATGGATGGGAAAGGATTAGAAGGACATGGGCAAGTGCAGGGAAGTGGGGTTAGCATGGACACACATTTTGGGCCAAAGGACTTGCCTCTGTGCTGTAGGACGTGATGACTTTATGCCCAAAACCTAGTGTGATTTTTAGTTTTGAAGATCACATTACAAGAAATCACATACGGTGGCACAGTGGTTAGCACTGCTGCCTCACAGCGCCAGGGACCTGGGTTCAATTCCTGCCTCAGGCGACTGACTGTGTGGAATTTGCACATTCTCCCCGTGTCTGCGTGGGTTTCCTCTGGGTGTTTCCAGTTTCCTCCCACTGTCCAAAGATGTGCACGTTAGGTGAATTGGCCATGTTAAATTGTCCGTAGTGTTAGGTGAAGGGGTAAGTGTAGGGGTATGGATGAGTTGCGCTTCCGCGGGTCAGTGTGGACTTGTTGGGCCGAAGGGCCTGTTTCCACACTGTAGGTAATCTAATCTAATCTAGTGATCAACCTGGAGAGGTCATGAAGGATACTGACAAGGGTATCACCAAGACTAGAACATTTAGCAATGAAATTAGACAGGCTTTCCTGACTAGACATTTGATTTTAACGGGTGGGTAGGCAGTCCTATTGTATCAATGGGATTAACGGTAATCTGGAGTCAGGAGGCTGTGGTGGGTTTGGTAGAGACAGGTCTATTGGCAAGACAGAGCTTTTCAGAGCACAGAACTCCTAGTGGCTCTCAAAGGAAGGTAACAGCTCCCCTTGTCCTGCACACCCTCACCATGCTACCCTCTGCCCCATGAATCCCTCCCAGACACTTACCCAAAACTCCTGGCAGCCTGGCCTTTGCCAGCTGGAAATTCAGCCCAAATCTGGGAGAGCTTCCGATTTTGTAAGTGGGGTCACTCAGCAGTTTTTATTTCCCGTGACCTATTTAGTGCATAGTGCAGCGGAGAACTGCAGATCCATTCCAATGTAATGAAAATTGATTTTACTTGTGATTTATGTACTGTACTTAAGAATTAAGAATTAACAGGAAACAAATCCATTTGGACATCCAGCAGATTGACATTGTGTTTAAGAGCACTCCTACTCAGTAAACAATGGCAGTCAGCAACACAGCTCCCTGGAACAAGAGTTCTCCACTCATCCCACTGATCAGGAGTTAATTACATAGGAATTAGGAGCAAGAGGCAATTCATCCCATTCAGTCTGGTCCACCATTTAACATGAGCATGGCTGATTTATCCTGGTCTCACTTCCACCCTCCTGCCTCCTCCCCATCGCCCTTTATCCTGCATTTCATTGGAAACATATACATTTCTTTCTTGAAGCTGTTGATTGATTTAGCCTCCACTGTGCTCTGGGGCAGTGTGCTCCACAGATTCACAACCCTCTCAGAGAAGTTGTTCCTCCTTATCCCAGTTTCGAACCTAACTCCTCTCACTCGACATCTGTGACCTCTTGGTTGAGACTGTCCCACAGGGGGTGGGGGAAACACCCGTTCAACGTCCATCTTATCAACGTCACAATGTGTGGCACTGGAAAAGCACAGCTGGTCAGGTAGCATCCGAGGGGCAGGAGAGTCAACATTTCGAGCATAAGCCCTTCATCAGGAATGAAGCTTATGCCTGAAACATCGACTCTCCAGTTCCTCGTATGCTGTCTGACCAGCTGTGCTTTTCCAGCACCATACTTTTTGACTCAGATCTCCAGCATCTGCAGTCCTCACTTTCTCCTAGTGCATCTTAGCAATTTATATACCTCGATCAGATCTCTTTCTCATTCTTCTGAATCCCAATTCTTCTCAACCGGGTTGCTAACATTGCAAATGTGGACAAGATTCTCACTTCGACTCACTCTCCGTCATTAAGGTCGACAGACATAATCCTTTTGTCAGAAGGCACACACCATTTCCATTTGTGAGAAACTAAGCTCACTCACTTAAATAATTTCAGTCCGAGACAAAATCTGAATCAGTAGTGTCCTTTATTTTACTCTTGCAAGAGGGTGTGATGTCCACTGTCTGTCTACAAGGCAAGGGACTCACACACTGAATTCTACAAATAGTCGATATTTATATCATTTGGTTTCTATATTTTTTTTATTTCATTGCTCCTCCGCTGTTTACATCCTCCACTTCCCTAAGACCGGTACCCATTACTCCTGTTTATCTCTTGCCTTATCCAGCCTTGTCTGTGACAAAATGCTTATTTCTGGCCTCACAATGGGTGAGGGTCAATGACCCTGCTGTGGGTCATTGTTAGGCATATCCTTTCCTTACCACTATCTACTCCCTCCATCTGTGCCTTCCCTCTCAGCATCTTATCATTAAGACCCTTTTAACTGGGGTTTGTTCCTGTGTTTCTGTAAAAGTGGGAAACAGATGTTTATACCTATTGTTTATACAGGCGTATCTAGCTTAACTGCCTCCCCTCACAGCATCTTATCTAGTCGCCTGTAATATCTATCATTGTTTTGCAGTCCCGTTTCTTTCTTGCATGCACTTTTAGCTAATACAAAAAAAATTCTGCATTTCCTCCACATAGTTTCCATTCTTGTTGACTCAGCTCTTGGCTGATACCATTACACACTGGTGTGAGTTCATTTACTTTGTATAAGTAATTATAATTGCAGAAGTAACACTACTTTACCTATATCCCACAAATTGTAAGGTGAAACCATAGTGCCGAGATGATTGTGTCGTAAGTGGCGTCACCAGCTCATCAGTCAAATGTTGCAGGGAAGGCAACAGCAATTATACCAACATTCCCAAACACACTTAACAACCCAAGACACTTTACAGGGAATAATTAGTCCAAAAATTAACACCAGTCCAAACAACATGGAGACAGCGAGTGATGTAGAGAATCCTAAAGTCGAACGGAGAGGTAGAGTGATACAGTGGTCTGGGAGGGGAATTGCCTGTCAGCCATCAATGGGAAATCAGGGATGTGTAAAAGTCACAATTTGAAGAAGGGGGTAATGAGACGAGGATATGATGTGTGCACTAACTGGGCATTTTAATCAGAATGACAATGTTTCCACAAATTAACAATACTAATGAGATAAAGTTAAAGATCACACAAACGCCAGGTTATAGTCTAACAAGTTTATTTGGAAGCACCAGCTTTCAGAGCACTGCACAACCACCTGATGCTTCCAAATAAACCTATTGGACTATAACCTGGTGTTGTGTGAGTTTTAGCTTTGTCCAACACTGGCATCTCCAATTCATGACTAATGGGATACATTTGACTTGCTATTTGTTTTGGAACTCTCTGTGACCTTAGAGTGCCTTCAGGTAGACTAATTCCTGTGGATTCCAAGGCAGGGTCCGGTAACCCTGAGTGACACGGGCTAGGTGTGTTTATTTGTCTGAATGAGGGTGATATCTGATCGTGGTTCAAATTGTAATCAGTCAGGTTTATCCAAGAAAATGGTTATTGAGTTTGGAACAGAGAGAGACTGTACATGAGAGAGACAGAGAGAGGGAAAGGGGAACACTGTGAGAGCAATAGACACAGTCAGAGACAGTGCATGTGTGTGAGAGAGAGAAACAGTGTGTGTGAGACAAAGAAAGAAACAGAAACAATGCGCATGAGAGCAGGAGGCACAGAAAGAGAGAGGCTGGGAGAGACAGTGAGATGTAGAGAGATACGGAGAAGAGAAAGACAATGTGTGAGATAGACACAGAGAGATACAGAGAAACAGTGTGAGAGAAATAGACTGAGAAAGAGTAAGAGACAGAGAGAGAAAGAGAGAGTGCACACGTCTGAGAGAGAGGGGGAGACAGTGTGTGTGACAAACTCAAAAGAAAGAGAAAAAAATGTTAGAGCAAGGAACACTGAACAAGAGAGGCAGCAAGAGAGAGGCAGTGAGATGCCGAGAAAGACAGACAGCAAAAAGAGAAGGAAATTGTGTAAGAGCAAGTGTCAGAGACAGAGAGAGAGAGACAGGCAGAGAGACACAGGAGAAAGAGAGAGAGGGAGAGACAGAGAAAGAGAGAGAAAGAGAGAAAGAGAGAAGACAGAGAGGGGAGAGAGCCAGGGAGATACAGAGAGAGAGAGGGAAACAGTGAGAGCAAAAGTCTCAGAGAGACAGAAAGAAAGAGAGGAAGAAAGACACAGAGAGGACATCATATAGAGAGAACAGGAGACAGAGAAAGAGAGAAAGGGAAAGAAAGAGAGATGAAAAATAATTATGAGAAAGATAAAGACAGAAAGCAAATAGAGATATTTCAGTGGCAAAGACAGAAAGAGACAGAGCAAAGGTGAGAGCAAGACAAAGAGATGGGGTGGGATAGAAAGAGCCATAGAGAGGGAGAGAGGAAACAGAGGGGAGGTGAGAGAGTGACAGAGAGGAGGAGTAGAATGCGATTTAACTGTTTGAAAGGACATTGCACACTTGTTACTTCCCAAAGTGATTTGACCTCGGCTATAGTTTTTTTTTCATTTCAGATTGAGAAGTTATTAAATTACACCCCATGAGCCATGGTGTAAAGGTATCTTGCTGGAATTGTGTCTATGTTCAAAGCTGCTGAGAGAGCCAGCTACCATGGGAAACAACAAGAAAGAATTAGAAGAGCAATCTGTAGCTTTGAGTTACTGGGTGCACCAGAATGCTGTGAATGTCCGAGTCCCCAGGGCTGAGGAAGTGGAAGATGATATGGATAGAATTGGAATTTCTTCCAGACTCAGTGTCAAAATGATAGAATAGCTACAGAATTAAATAAAACAGCCCGAGTAAAACAATATGGGTAACAATTATCTGACTAACTCCTATCGGTGCTGGGGTCAAAGTGCGACAAGCTATATTTCTCCCCCGATCTCACTGAGGAGTGACTGGAGAAATATTCAAAGCTTTCATCATTCATTTTGAACCTTAACTAATATCATTTACAAATGATAGGAGTCAAAAATAGAGCTCAGTGAGAGAGGGACGATATTGTTCACATGTGATGGCATTGAAACATACCTGTGACCTTAGATAAGTAGCAGATGATTTCACCAAAGGTAGAATTGTCTTAAGCATAAAGATCATGCTGTGAGATCATGTCTGCTATCGGAGGACAAATCTACTTTCAAGAAAGCTATGAACACTTCCAGAAACTCTGAGGTTGCCAATTGTCAGCTAAAGAGTATGATTGAGAGATGGGCAAGGCTTTGCATTAAGCTAAGAACCAATCCAAGCCTAAAAAAGAGCAACATAATGGAAAAAGGTACAAATATTTGCAGAAGAGCCAACAGGAAGATCAGAGCCAGAGTAAAGGATATAAATATAGCAGAAAACATCATATTGCAAAAAAAAGGCACATCCAGAATAGGAAAAACAATTTAGCTAGGAGGAAGCAAAATGGCTACCAGAGAGAGAGGTCAGATGATGATTTGGATGAATCACTCTATATCATGCAGTAAGTTGTCATTGTCAGACCTAAAAGGTGAGAAATGGTTTGTGACAATAATGACTACAGGAAGACAGCATCAAGTGAATGTAAAGAGTCAGATTATGCAACATCATGAGCTTCAATGACCTGCACAAAAGTTGCTGAAACTAATGACCCAAACAGAGGTGAAGTTGAAGTCATATAATGAAATGATACTGACCCCAAGAGAGCACATGAAGCTGAAAACCCATTACAATGGGGTGGCATGGTGGCTCAGTGGTTAGCACTGCTGCCTCACAGCATCAGGGACTAGGGTTCGATTCCAACCTCAGGTGACTGTCAGTATGGAGTTTACACATTCTCCCTGTATCTACATGGGTTTCCTCCCACAGTCCAAAAATGCGCAGGTTAGGTGAATTGGCCAATGCTAATTACCCCATAGCGTTCAGGGATGTGTAGGTTCAGTACATTAGTCAGGGGTAAATATAGGGTAGGGGAATGGGTCTTGGTGGGTTACTCTTTGGAGGGCCATTGTGGACTTCTATACAATGGAAAGAATGAATAGTTCCAGAGAGTAGATATTAAGCAAAATCTGCTTATCTCAGCTGAAGTAAATGGTAACCCTAAACACAAACACAGAAGAAACTTGAGACATTTCATTAAACCATTCCCAAGAATTTTAAAATACGTTTCTTTGGGTCTTAGATGTCTTGCTGGTGAATTATATCTCAAAGAATGTGAAGGTGTGTGAAACCAATTCAAACCCAGCCGTGACAGAACAGCAGAAGACAAGACATGACAAGGGAGACAAAGAAAAGGGCAATAAGAAAAGAATGCAGTTAGATATACTTGTAGTGGAGTCTTTAGGTCATGCACTCACCAATCCCAACAAGCTGAGAGCTGTAGGAAAGACGCAGCTACCAAACAGTGACGCAATGACTTGTTGGATTGGAGAACCAAGTAAAGTTCTAGCCTAATTTGGCATCAGGGAATGAACCTTTATGCAAGCTCACTGCTGAGGACGGAGAGTAGTATTAGGAAGAGACAGCTTTCAGGTAAATCAAACAATGAGGACCAATAGCTCAATAGATTGGGAATCCATCAATCCAGCAGAGACATTGGATCTGAAAGATAGGCATCTTACTTCAATCTGATTTGATTGATTTTCGTCACATTTACCACGATACAGTGAAAAGTATTGTGTTGCGTACTATCTAGACAAATGGTACCTTACATAAGTACATCAGATTAATAGAACAGAATGCAGAATATAGTGTTATAGCCACAGAGAAGGTTCAGAGAAAGATCAGCTCTAATATATGAGAGGTCCATTCAAAAGTCTGACAACAGCATGGAAGAAGCTGTTCTTGAATCTGTTAATATGTGTTTTCAGACTTTTGTACCTTCTCTCCAACAGAAAAGAGTATAACTGGGCAGGAGGGATCTTTGTTCATGTTGGCTACTTTCCTGAGGGAAAGGAAAGTGGAGACAGAGTCAATGGATGAGAGGCTGGACTGGGCTGTGTTCACAGCACTCTGTGGTTTCATAGTCAAGCACTCACTCCGAGAATAGATTAGGGTGGTGCTGGAAAAGCACAGTAGGTCAGGCTGCATCTGAGGAGCAGGAAAATCAACGTTTCAGGCAAAAGCCCTTCATCAGGAAGTCTTGTGGAGAGAGGAGGAGAACTTCTTCAAGGTTGCTTTTGCCTGAAACGTCGATTTTCCTGCTCCTCGGATGCTGCCTGACCTGCTGCGCTTTTCCAACACCACACTATTCCAGCATTTGCAGTCCTCACTTTTGCCTACTTACTCCGAGAATGGCATTCCCAGATCAGGACTATCGCCCCAAGAACAAGCAGTGCCAGTCAAACTGCCAACAATAACTCGCACACGTACCATGAAAAGGCCTGATTGTGTTCGAGGTTATGGATGAAACAGAATGTTTAGAGATTGAGATGCCGACTTGAATTAACTCACAGTTTTGTTCATGAATAATACGCTTCATTATTGATCATTTATGTTGGGTAAACTATAACTGCAATTGAGAGTTCGTGCATTTTTTACTTTGTTTTTGTTCTGCAAAAGGAGAAATACAGTGTAAAAGGACATTGTAGACATCCTCGTTCAACCTGTTTGGGCTTGTTATGATGCCCCTCTGGGCCAGGTGGGACCGAACCTGTGCCTTCCGGCCCAAAGGTAGGGACACTACCACCGCATCACAAGCTCCTTCTAAATCCAGCACCTTAGAGCATCTGCCTACTCAACCACAGTGCAGAGCTGGCAGGACACTGCATGTAACGCTTGCTGTTGGTCACTTTCACTTTTGCTTGTTTCCTCTCACAGTCCAAAGATGTGCAGGTTAGTTGAATTGGCCATGCTAAATTGCCCATAGTGTTCAGGGATGTATAGGTTAGGTGCATTAGTCAGGGATAAGTGCAGAGTAATAGGGTAGGGGAATGGGTGGGTAGCCCTTTGGAGGGTCGGTGTGACTCGTTAGGCCAAAGGGCCTGTTTCCACAGTGTAGGGATTCTATGAAGAAGTTCTATGAAAGCACATGGCATGAGGCAAACCAAAATCATCAGGAAAATGCCAATAGTGGAAAGGCCCAAAACATGGAGGTGGGTGTTTTCTGGCCATCTATTTGTTCCAGGAGTAAGTCAGCTAATGGCGATCTTGCCTGGCATGTGAGGAAGGAAGGCCAGCCTTTGCCAGTCAATCAGGCTGGCATCATTCCATTCAATGAGACCCTAAATAGGGAGATCACTACTGTTCGCAGCTCTCCAGATATGGTCTCACAAGTGCCCTGTATAACTGCAGTGCAATCTACTAAATGTCTTCACCACTTAAGAGAATTGGCTATTAATAGTTATTAACAACCTTGATTCCTTCCAGTTATTAATAGTCAATAGTTACCATATCTTAATCATGAGACAGATTTGATTATTAATTGCTATCAGATATCTCAAGACTTCTCATCAGCACAAAGGCAAAGGTCAAAGGTCATGCTTTGACCCTCTTCCTCTCTCACTTTTGCCCAGGATTTATAATTGGTCACTAATATCTTAGACACTTTGATCAGATTACCTGTCAGATTTTACTGGAGCCAGGGAAGGTCCCAGAGAACTAGACAATGGCGAATGTAATATCCCTATTTAACAAGGGAGGGAGAGAGAAGACAGAAAATTATAGGCCGGTTAGCCTGACTTCAGTCATTAGTAAGGTTTTAGAATCCATTATTAAGGATGAGATTGCAGAGTACTTGGAGGTGCATGGGAAAATAGGGGTGAGTCAGCATAACTTTATCAAGAGGAGGACATGCCTGAAGAATCTGTTAGAATTCTTTGAGGAGGTAACAAGCAAATTACACAAAAGAGACAGAAAATGTAATCTGTTTGGATTTCCAGAAGGTCTTTTAGGAAGCTACTAAACAAGATAAGACCCCATGGTGTTAGGGGCAAGGTACTGTCATGGATAGAGCATTGGGCTGACTGGCAGAAGGCAGAGAATGGGGATGAAGGGGTCTTTGTCAGGTTGGCTGAGGTCACTAGTGAAGTTCTGCAGGAGTCAGTGTTGGGACCATGACTACTCATGTTATACATTAATGATCTGGATGAAGGAATTGAGGGCATAGTTGCTGAGTCTGAAGATGACACAAACATAGGTGGAGGGACAGGTAGTGTTGAGGAAGGGGGGATGTTGCAGAAGGATTTGGACAGGTTAAGAGAGTGGGCAAAGAAGTGGTTGATGGAATACAATGTGGGAAAATGTGGGGTCATGCACTTTGATAGAAAGAATAGAGGCATAGTCTATTTTGTAAATGGGGAAAGGCTTTGGATATCAGAAGCACAAAGGGACTTAGGAATGCTAGTTCAGGATTTACTTAATGTTAACATATGGCTCCAGTTGAGAATTAGGAAGGCAAATGCAATGTTAGCATTCACTTCAGGACGGGTAGAATACGAGAGCAGGGATGTACTGCTGAGGCTGCATAAGGATCTGGTCAGACTGCATTTGGAATGTTGTGAGCAGTTTTGGGCCCCATATTTAAGGAAGGATGTGCTGGTGTTGGAGATAGTTCAGAGGAGGTTTACAAGAATGATCCCAGGAATGAAGGACATATCATATGAGGAGCTATTGAGGACTCTGGGCCTGTATTTAGAATTTAGAACAAAGAACAATAAAACACAGTGCAGGCCTTTCAGCCCTCGATGTTGTGCTGGCCTTTTATCCTATTCTAAGATCAGACTAACCTTCATTCTACTGTCATCCATGTGCCTAACCAAGAGTCACTTAAATATCCCTGATGTATCTGACTCTGCTACCACAGCTGGCAGGGCATTCCACACACCCACCACTCTCTGTGTGAAGAACCTACCTCTGACATCTCCCCTAAACCTTCCTCCAATCACTTTAAAAGTATGCCCCCTTGTGATAGCCATTTCTGCCCAGGGAAAAAGTCTCTGGCTATTCACTCTATCTATACCTCTCATCATTTGTACATTTTTATCGAGTCACCTCTCATCCTTCTTCACTCCAATGAGAAAAGCCCTCAACCTTTCTTCATAAGACATGCCCTTCAGTCCAGGCAGCATCTTGGTAAATAGCCTCTGCATCCTCCCTAAAGCTTCTGCATCCTTCCTATAATGAGATGACCAGAACTGAACACAATATTCCAAGTGTGGTCTAACCAGGGCTCTAAAGAGCTACAGCATAACCTCACGGCTCTTACACTCAATCCCTCTGCTAATGAAAGCCAGCACACCATATGCGTTTTTGACAACCCTACAAACGCGGGTGGCAACTTTGAGGGATCTATGGACGTTTACCCCAAGATCCTTCTGTTCCTCCACACTGCCAAGAATCCTGCCTTTAACCCTGTATTTTGCATTCAAATTTAACCTTCCAAAGTGAATGACTTCCCACTTTTCCAGGTTTTCACTAAGGAAAGGGACCTTGTTGTGAATGAGAACTTTGAGGAGCTGGGATACAGGCTTGAACAGATCAAGATTGCTGAAGTTGATGTACTGGAAATTTTGGCAAATGTTGAAATTGATAAGACCCCGGTGCAAGACTAGATTTATCCCAGGCTGCTCTGGGAAGCGAGAAAGGAGGTTGCTGGCGAAGATTTTTGCTTCCTCACTCTCCATGGAAGTCGTACCGGAGGATTGGAAGGAGGCGAATGTTGTTCCTTCTTTCAAGAAGGGTAATAGGGAAATTCCTGGCAACTACAGACCAGTCAGTCTTACATCTGTGGTCAGCAAAGTTTTGGAATGAATTCTGAGGAATAGGATTTATGATTATTTGGAAAAGCATAGCGTGATTAAAGACAGTCAGTATGGCTTTGAGAGGGGCAGACCATGCCTAACTAATCTTATTGAGTTCTTTGAGTAGGTGACAAGACAGGTCGATGAAGGTCGAGCGGTGGATGTGTTGTATTTGGACTTCAGCAAGGCATTTGATAAATGCCTTGATAATGATAGGGTCATTCATAAAGTTAGGAGGTATAGGATACAGGGAGACTTGGCTGTCTGGATTCAGAATTCGTTGGCTAACAGAAGGCAGAGAGTGGTTGTAGATGGAAAGTTTTCTGCCTGGAGGTCAGTGTTGAGTGGTGTCCCGCAGGGTTCTGTTCTTGGGCCTCTGCTCTTTGTAGTTTTTATAAATGACTTCAATGAGGAGGTTGAGGGGGTGTGTTAGTAAATTTGCAGATGACACAAAGGTTGGAGGTTCTGCTGACTGTACAGAGGGCTATTGCAGGCTGCAGCACAACAGAGACAGGATGCAGAGCTGGGCTGAGAAATGGCAGATGGAGTTCAACCTGGATAAATGCGAAGTGATGCATTTTGGAAAGTCGAACTTGACTGTTGAATATAGGATTAAAGATAGGATTCTTGGCAGAGTGGAGGAACAGAGGGATCTTGGTATTCAAGTACATAGATCCCTCAAAGTTGCCACCCAAGTGGATAGGGTTGTTAAGAAAGCATATGGTGTTTTGGCTTTCATTAACAGGGAGAATGAGATTGAGTTTAAGAGCTGTGAGGTTTTGCTGCAGCTCTACAAGTCCCTGGTGAGACCACACTTGGAATATTGTGTCCAGTTCTGGTCGCTCTACAATAGGAAAGATACAGAGGCTTTGGAGACGGTGCAAAGAAGGTTTACCAGGATGCTGCCTGGACTGAAGGGCTTGACTTAAGAGGAAAGGTTGATGAAACTCAGACTTTTCTCTCTGGAGAGAAGGAGGACGAGAGGTGACCTGATCAAAGTGTACAAGGTAATGAGAGGCATGGATAGAGTCAATAACCAGAGACATTTCCCCAGGGCAAGACTGACTGGGGTGCAGGGTCATAGTTTGAAGATATGAGGGGAAAGGTATAGAGGAGACGTCAGAGGTAGGTTCTTTACGCAGAGTTGTGAATGCATGGAATGCGTTGCCAGTGGTAGTGGTGGAAGCAGAGTCATTAGGGACATTTAAGTGACTGCCGGACATGCACACGGATAGCAGTGAATTAAGGGGTGCGTAGGTTAAGTTATTTTATTTTACATTAGGATTAATCCTCGGCACAACATCATGGGCCAAAGGGCCTGTTCTGTGCTGTACTTTTCTATGATCTATGTTCTATGAACTCTATCAGCCACTTATCAGCCCAGTTCTGCATTCTGTCACTGTCTTGTTGCAACCTGCAACAGCCCTCCACACTATCCATAACTCCACCAATCTTCATGTCATCAGCAAACTTACTAACTCACCCTTCCACTTCCTCATCCACCGAGCTCCAGGTTGAATACTGTTCATCTACTACCAACTTCTGTCTTCTGTGGGCCAGCCAATTCTGTATCCAGACTGACAGATTTCCCTGTTGCCCATGCCTCCTTACTTTCTGAATTAGTCTACCAAGGGGAACCTTATCAAACGCCTTGCTAAAATCAGTATACATCACATCCACTGCTCGACCTTCATCAATGTGTTTTGTCATATCCTCAAAGTGTTCAATTAAGCTTGTGAGGCATGACCTGCCCCTCACAAAGCCATGCTTGACTTTCTCTAATCAAGCTATGCTTTTCCAAATAATCATAATTCCTGTCTGTCGGGTGGGGTCTAAAGAAAATTCCCAATAAAGTGCCTTCCACTGATAATGACTCTGTAGACAAACGCTTCACAATGACCTTCCTTTCTGCAGCTGTGATACTATCCCTGATTAGCAATGTCTCCTCTCCTACCTCTTTTCCCCTCTCCCTATTCCTTTTGAGACATCTAAACCCTGGAACATCCAACAACCATTCCTCCCCCTGCCTCTGTACCTGATGCAGTTCAGAAGCATGGTGGAGGGATCTGATTGAAAGTTACAGAATATTCAGAGGTCTGAATGGAATGGACATGGAGAAGATGTTTCCACTACTAGGACAGACTAGGATCCAGCCTCAGAGCTAACAGAGATGAGGAGGAATTTCTTCTGCCAGGAAGTGATGGATGTATGGAACTGATTGCTGCAGAGGGTTGTGGAAGCCAAGTTATTGAGTGTACTTAAGACAGAGAGAGGTAGTACAGAGATCAGTAAGGGGATCAAGCTTTATGGGGAGAAGGCAGAGAATGTGGTTGAGAAACATATCAGCCATGATCAAATGACAAGCAAAGTTAATGGGCCAAATGGCCTGGATCTTCTGCTCTTCTTAAATGATTTGAAAGGATAGAGGGAAATGATTTCCTTTGAGGTTTGGGGGCAGTCTAAGAGTAAGAGTGCAATCCATTAAAATCAGAGTTCAGCCATTTTGGAAGGAAATTCTTCACATAAAGCTCCAGGAATATTGGGAAGATACTCCCCCAGAAAGCTTGAAGCAAATTGAAAATCTCAAGCTGATATCGATTACTTTCTGTTGTGCCATGGCATTGAGGTTTACAGAACAAAGACAAGACGTTGAATTTGGAATATAGGTCAACCAATGATCAACTTGAATGACAGAACCAGCTGCAGGAGGTGTATGACATCCTCCTGTTCCTACATTACTCTGAAATACACAGCAAAGCTCGTGGTAACAGTGAGCTGAAACAGCGAGAGTTCAATTATTGAATTGTCTGCTGGCAAGTCAACAGTTGATAGAGGCTTTTAAGCAATTATATCGTAAAGGCATCATCCAGGGCTGGCATCCAGGGAAAAAAGCACTTAGTGAGTCATAAACAGCTCACACCAACCACTATGTCCATGAGCCGTTTTCTTAAAAGAAAGGTTTACGTTCGGATGGAGGGTTTAATAGAGGATAAAATGCATTTGAAGATTGAAGTAGTCCAGTACTCGCTTGTTGAAATGGCTAGCAAAAAGGTGGGTGGCAAAGATGGGCATGCAGCTATCCTGACACATGGGCTACCTAGAATCAGAGAGTATCTTTCTCCATGGGTGAATTCAGATTAAAACATGCATTGACTTCAATACAGTGAGTGAGGAAAATGTCTAATTTCTTTAAAATGTTTGCGCAATCTGCAATGGTTTTGAAACTGCAAAGGATCAATTGCAAATTCTGATGATATACCTTCTGTGGCCCAACCTTGAAAGGGAGTGTTATTCGTTACTGAGTTCAACAAGACCTCTATAAATCTACACCATCATAGCTGTCATAATCTAAAGTACAGAGGGTTCTTAGTGGTGTTTTCTGCTGTTTCTACTCATACCTGTGAAACTTTAAGCTGAAAACTGTTGTCAGATAGGACCCTGACCTACCCTGTGTGAATAAAGAACAGTTGATTGTAGAACTGTGCAGCTACCTACTGCTCTAAACCCATTTACAAGTTTGCTGATGACAGCACTGTAGTGTGTCAGATCTTAAATAACGACGAGACAGAGAACAGGAAAGACATAGATAGCTTGGTGGCATGGTGTAAAGACAGCAGTCTCTTCCTTAATGGCACCAAAAAGCAAAGGAATGGTCATCGACTTCAGGAAGTGGAGTGAAGGACATGTTCCTGTCTACATCAAGGGTGCTGATGTGGACGTGATCGAGAGCTTCGAGTTCCTCGGAATAAATATCACCAACAACCCATCCTGCTCCAGCCATGTCGATGACACGGTCAAGAAAACACACACTAACATCTCTACTTCCTCAGGAGGTTAAGGAATTTTGGCATGTCCACACCAATTTTTGTACATGTGCAATAGAAAACATCCTATCCAGATGCATCGCAGTTTGGTATGGAAACTGGTCTGCCTAAGACCACATGAACTTACAGAGGGTTGTAAACACAGCCCAGTCCATTGTGAAAACCAGTCTTCCATCCATTGACTCTGTCTATATTTCCCTCTGCCTCAGGAAAGCAGCCAACATCATCAAAGACACTCTCATAAGAACAGAAGAAGATAAGAACCAGCAGGAGGAGTAGGCCCTTTGAGCCTGCTCCATCATTCAATAAGATCATGGCTGACCTTTTCCTGAGCTCAGCTTCACTTACCCACCCGCTCACCATAACCCTTAATTCCTTTACTGTTCAAAACAGTATCGATCTTAGCTTTAAAAACATTTACTTAGGAAGCCTCAACTATATGCAGGGAATTCCATACATTCACAACCCTTTGGGTGAAGAAGTTCCTTCTCAATTCGGTCCTAAATCTGCTCCCTGTAGTTTTGAGGCTATGCCCTCTTGTCCTAGTTTTACGCATCAGTGGAAACATCCTCTCTACCTCTATCCTATCTATTTCTTTCATAATTTTATATGTTTCTGTAAGATAACACCACATTCTTCTAAATTCCAATGAATATAATCCCAGTCTACTCAGTCTGTTCTTGTAAGCCAACCCTCTCAGTCCCAGAATTAACCTAATGAACCTCCTCTGCACCCCCTCCAGTGCTAGTCCATCCTTTCTCAAGTAAGGAGACCAAAACTGGATGCCATACTCTAGGTGTAGCCTCACCAGCGCCCGTGTGGGCGGCACAGTGGCACAGTGGTTAGCACTGCTGCCTCACAAGTGCCAGAGACCCGGGTTCAATTCCCGACTCAGGCGACTGTGCGGAGTTTGCACATTCTCCCTGTGTCTGCGTGGGTTTGCTCCGGTTTCCTCCCACAGTCCAAAGATGTGCAGGCCAGGTGAATTGACCATGCTAAATTGCCCATAGTATTAGGTAAAGGGGTTAATGTAGGGGTATGGGTGGGTTGTGCTTTAGCGGGTCGGTGTGGACTTGTTGGGCCGAAGGGCCTGTTTCCACACTGTCAATAATCTATACAGCTGCAGCGTAACCTCTCTGTTTTTAAACTCAATCCCTTTAGCAATGAAGGACAAAATTCCATTTTCCTTTTTTAATTATCTGTTACACCTGCAGACCAAATATCTGTGATTCATGCACAAGGACACCCAGGTCCCTCTGCACAGCAGCATGCTGCAACTTATTACCATTCAAGTAATAGCCCTTTTTACTGTTATTCCTACCAAAATGGATGACTTCACATTTATTAACATTGTACTCCATCTGACAGACCTTTGCCCATTCACTTAAACTACCTACGTCCCTCTACAAACTTTCACAGTCTTCTGCACGCTCTGCTCTGCCTCTCATCTTAGTGTCAGCTGCAGACTTTGACACACTACACGTGGTCCCCAATTCCAAATCATCGATGTAAATTGTGAGTAATTGCGGTCCCAACACCACAAGTCACTGATCGCAAACCAGAAAAGCACTAATTTATCCCCATTGTTTGTTTCCTTTTAGTTAACCAATCCTCTATCCATGCTAATACACTACCCATAACACCATACATCTTTACCTTATGCTGCAGCCTCTTGTGCGGCACATTGTCAAAAACCTTTTGGAAATCTAGGTACACCACATCCACTGGGTCCCTGTTGTTCACTGTGCTTGTAATGTCTTCATAGAGTTTCAGTAGATTAGTTAAGCATGACCAACCTTCCAAGCTGCTTCTGCCCAACAGGACAATTTCTATCTAGATATTTTGCTATATCTTCCTTGGTAGTAGATTTAAACACTTTTCCCACTGCAGAAGGTAAGCAAACTGGCCGAAAATTCCCTATGTTTTGTTTACCTCTTCGTTAAACAGTGGCGTTACATTCGACTTTTTCCAATCTGCTGGAATTGACTCAGATTGGATTAGTTTCCCTACAGCATGGAAACAGGCCCTTCGGCCCAATCAGTCCACACCAACCCTCCGAGGAGTAACCCACCCAGCCCCATTTCCCTCTGACTAATGCACCCAATGCTATGGGCAATTTAGCATGGCCAATCCACCTGACCTACATATCTTTGGAGTGTGGGAGGAAACTGGAGCACCCGGAGGAAACTCACGCAGACACTGAGAATGCTCCACACAGAAAGTCGCCCGAGGCTGGAATTGAACCTGGGACCCTGGTGCTGTGAGGCAGCAGTGCTAACCACTGAGCCACCGTGCCACCCACTTCAGAGTTCGCGAATTTTGGAAACTTTCCACATGTGCGTTTGTTATTTCCCCAGGAATCTGTTTTAGTACCCTGGGATGCATTCCATCAGAGCCAGGAGACTTATCTACCTTTAGTTCCATTAGCTTGCCCAGCACTGCCTCTTTCATGATAATGATTGTTTCCAGGTCCTCACCTATCTTCCTCGCCTTGTCATTATCTGGCATGTTATTCATGTCCTGCATTGTGAAGACCGACACAAAATACCTGTGCAATGCCTCAGCCATTTCACCATATCCTATTACTAAATTCCCCCTTCTCATCCTGAAAAGGACCCATGCTTACCTTAGCCACTCTTTTTCACTTTAGATATTTATAGAAACAGTTGCCATCTGTCTTTATATTCTGAGCTAGTTTATTTTCATAATCTATCTCATTTTTCTTTATAGATTTCTTTGTAGTTGACTGTTGACCTTGAAGTTTTTCCCAGTCTACTACTTTCCCACTGGTCTTTGCCATTTTGTATGCGTTCACTTTTAATTTGATATCCTCCCTTTTTCCTTAGACATCCATGGCAGATTATCCCTTTTCCTACAGTTCTTCCTTTTCACTGGTATATAGTTTTGCTGAGCACTTTCACCTCATTTATAGTCTCTTCCACCCTCTTTCACACCGACAGATTCAAGAACAGCTTCTTCCCTGCTGTTAGCAGACTTATTAACGGACGTGTCACATATTAGAATTGATCTTCCTCTGCATCTTCTTTGTCGCTGCAACACTACATTCTGCATTCTGTTCTGTTACTGAAAAATGTGTTGCTGGAAAAGCGCAGCAGGTCAGGCAGCATCCAAGGAGCAGGAGAATCGACGTTTCGGGCATGAGCCCTTCTTCAGGAATCCTGAAGAAGGGCTCATGCCCGAAACGTCGATTCTCCTGCTCCTTGGATGCTGCCTGACCTGCTGCGCTTTTCCAGCAACACATTTTCAGCAAGGTAGGTAAGGTATGGTTTGTCTGGATTGCATGCAAAACAATATTTTTCACTGTATATCGATACGTGTGACAATAATAAATCAAATCAAATCATACTGCCATCTTATGCAGGGCTGGGATCAACACTTGTAGCTGTGCAAAGTGCAAAGAGTTGTCATATCAACACTTTAAAGTGGCCTATATTTTTATAGTTGGAGCATCATTTGTCTGTTAAATATTGTTTAATTCTCATTGGTGCTGATTTGTAGTAAAGTAAAAGTTACAACAAGTATTGTTGAAAATGTTTTTCAATGGGGGGGACCATTCAGTAAATTTGATTATTTTAGTTTGCAGTCATTGAAACAAGGATATTTCCTAATTTTCCCCATGTTAAGCAGAGACAATTTTAATCCCATATCTTTCTTTGCTAAAAAGAACCTAACGTATGTAAGAGCTGCTTTGAAGGTTATTCAAGGAAAGGAAGGATGTGCAATTGTGATGGATCGTGCATGCTACAGCAACTCACTATTTTGCTTTTTCTGAACCCAGAGTTAACCTAAGTTCTTGGAAAAGAAATTCCAAGTTTGAAATCATGTCTGAGAAATGCATCTGCGACTCAAGCTGCTATGGGAATGAGGGTTATCAAAAGCAAAAGGAAATGGACAAGAAGCTGCGTGTTGGGTTGCTGTTGAGTCAGACTGACTGAGCAAAGGGAGAGAGGGTTCACCAATATCCTCTGAACAAGAGATATACTGGACCTGAAATGTTAGCTCTGATTCTCCCTTCACAGCTGCTGCTGGGTTTCTCCAGCGATCGCCATGTTTGCTTCATCCAACTGTACCTTTCTGATCTCAATCATGTCCGGAAACGTTGAACAGAGTTAGCGAACACCTTTGGAGGATTCAACTCCACATGGTGAAATTCCTGAATTTTGGGCGATCCAAGTCAACTCTTTAAATTGAAGCTAAAAATAACACAACACCAGGTTATAGTCCAACAGGTTTAATTGGAAGCACACTAGCTTTCAGAGCGACGCTCCTTCATCAGGTGATTGCCACCTGATGAAGGAGCGTCGCTCCGAAAGCTAGTGTGCTTCCAATTAAACCTGTTGGACTATAACCTGGTGTTGTGTGATTTTTAACTTGGTAAACCCCAGTCCAACACCAGCATCTCCAAATCATGACTACTATCAACACCTTTAAATTGAAATTTGCCTTTCTGTTGGAAGCGTATTTTGTCTGTTAATGTTTGAATTATGTTGATTTGTCAACTGTTACAGCGCAAATTTGAGCATGTGAAATCTTGCTCATTGGTTTGTTTCAGTTGGGGATTCCTTCAGTTAGTCTCGATGAGTGTTGCAACATAACCCATTTCATTTAAAGAGCCGCCAGCTCTTGAGCATTGAAAAGATGTAAGGAAAGCGAACCCAGAAAGTGTCCCTTGGGTGCAAGGAGAATCAATTGATAGATTAGATTAGATTTATTGTCACGTGTACCAGAATACAGTGAAACGTGCAAAGAGTCTCCACTCTCTGGCGCCATTCTGGATTTCTAAATAAAAAGCAAGAAAGTAAAGCAATAGATTTGGAATTTGTTCAGTTTTGTTGGGTTGCTATGCAAGGCGCCAGCTCTTGCTTGCCTACTCAGCCGTGATCTCTTCAGCGCTCCCTTTAAAAGCTGGAACCTTGGGCTCAAGAGCTGACTGTAGCTTGCCCCACTTCTGCCATCAGGAGGTATATCCGTGACCCCTGAAAGTAAACCAGCCTTAGCAAAGCTGGTGTGATACTGCAGAGTTAGGAGGAAGTGGTTAATTCTGCTGAACAGATGTCCAGTGAACTAGCACTTCACGAACTGAAGACTAAAAAGAAGACTGACATTATCATAACCAATTGTGAGGTTATGTAAGTGTGGTTAATTAGACCTGTGGGCTTGAAATATTTAATATACTCGCGATATAACACTTATCAACGTTTTGAGAAAAGTAATTTATAACCTCAGCTTCTGGTCACCACTGTAGTTAATACTGAGATGCATTGGTCCTGATTTGTAGTTGCAAACTTGCTTGTACAACACTTGTTGCTTGCTCAGGTAAATAATTCCGCCCAGTAATGACTTGCTGTTTGTCTATGGAGTGTCTGTCTGAGAACCTTAATGGTAGCTGGTGATTTGTAATCAATTATGTAATATTGATTACATAACTTGTATACTGGCCCTCTTTTCTCGATGATTTAGCAAGAACCACTTTGTGTGTTCATGCAGCAGTTTGATGGTAATCTAATTGCGCGCTAATAAATTAACTACACTTTGATTTGAAGTGGTTAGTACAGGGCATTTTGCATTGTTCATCCACAGACCTCTGCAGGGAGTTAAACTCTCAGGCAGTTCCTTGGTGAGGAGATGAGCAAGGGTTTGCTAGTTCCTCAAGATATATCGGGCTAGATTGCAAAGCCCAGCTTCCTTGGATGTCTGTGCCCATGCTGTAGCCCTAAAGTGCCACTTGATATTCAGTTGTGTGGTGTGCTGTCCATAAAGAGAGAAAGAATCTTATTTAAAAGATATTTGGATAGGTACATGGATAGGAAAGATGAAAGTGAGGACTGCAGATGCTGGAGATTACCAGCAAGTGTGTGGTGCTGGAAAAGCACAGCAGGTCAGGCAGCATCCTGATGAAAGGCTTTTGCCTGAAACGTTGATTCTCCTGCTCCTCGGATTCTGCCTGTCCCTGCTGTGCTTTTTCCAGCGCCACATTCTTGACATGGATAGGAAAGGGTTAGAGGGATATGGGCCAAACATAGGCAAACGGGACTAATTCAGTTGAGGAAACCTGGCTGGCATTGGCCGAAGAGTCCCTTTCTGTGCAGTATGACTCTGACTCTATTCTTGAACTGTCTTCATATAATTACTGTGCCTTGCTACACTTGTGCTATAAAAATTTGAGATGTTATTCACTTAGTGAAGCGCTCTTGCCTGCAGTGTCTCCCTCCAACTGCAGGTGCAGTTTGTCACAACCACACCAGGAGGTCAGCCGAATAGGCCATGAACAGCATTTGTTTTGTTTTTTGTTTAGCCACCTTTTCATTTCTCAGTGTGTTCCTGTGTGAAATAATCAGCAGCAAAGCTTTAGCCTTAAACAAGCGAATGTTTTAGCTTAATGCATAACTACCACTGTATATTATTGAAGAGCATGTGATCTGAAAACGTACAGATGCAACGAGTTAAAAACAGGTGTGGATTGGATATGCTTCTAAGGATCAAAGTAAGATCAGGCCGTTACTGTTGTTGGCTGACTGCATGTTTGAACATGCTCTTTCCAAAATGAAAGGATTGAAAACTTGAAGTCAGAATTCAGCAGCTGTATGGCAAGGGATTACTGGACTGTCTCACGGGCCAGATCATTCGCAGCAAACAGGTACAGCTGAAGATCCCCTCAGCTTCTGACAAAATGGAGAGGAAATCTGGAACTCTCCCTGGAGAATTCTGCAGATATTGGCCGTCTAAGGGAAACTGCAAAACTGAGATCAATAGTTTGTTGTCTGGCAACGTAACAGATACAGAGCCAATAAAAAGGGCAGGTGGCAGGAAATAGAATACAAAATCAACCGTGAACATCAGGGGCTGAAAAGCATATTAATGCAAAGATAGGGAATGTCACTTTGTGTCTTGGTTCGAATATACAGAGGAAGAACTGATGAGTGCAGAATGTAAGAATGAAAGATAGCAAGGAGGATGTGCTGGTGACAGCGGGTAATGGTGGTGATTTGAGAAGCTGCTGTGATTCAGCTGGGGGATGAGGTAGCAAAACATTTTGTTAATAACTCTGCTGCAGTTTAATAGAGAGAATGTTAAGAGATATGTCCTAGAGGCACATTGCAATGATACATGGCTGTGTAATTTCCTTATAACAGTTTCTGGCTGCAGCTAGCGGTTATATTTTACCTGGGTTTCCTGTTCCTCCATGTTCATGCTTTGTGGCTGCCTCTGAGCCTTTGTTACTGATATAGCATCTTTTAAAAATCCAATAAACATTTTTTTTAACAAAGGCTGCAGAGTTGTCTCTGTTTTCTAAATACATAAATGACATTACTTTGATAAATTTCTCCTGAAGCTGTGTGAATTGATTTTTTGTGTGTGTGCGTGTGTGTGGATTGTGTTGCCTGATGAATTCTCCAGCTCTCTGTGCTTCTGTCAAAATGACCTGATCTCGCAGAGTATCTAGTGAATGTGCCACCTCATTTCAGCAATCCACTCTCAGTCTTTCTTAGTTCTTTTGCTTATTCCCTGGCGTTTTCTCTTTTTCTGTTACAGATCATGCTTTGGAAATAAGTGACCTAAATGAAGCCTGATTCTACCTATTGTCCTGAATCTTATCACTGCTCCTGTTTTCAATCAATCTCACAATGCAGTTGGCCAGTTCCCAGCACTGGGGACCTGTCTTGCTGTTAGATACCCGGATAGAGTTTGGAAAAATAAATGGCCCTGGAAACTGGAAAAGCCGGAAAGATGTACAAGGATACATTGCCCTAACTTGAAGATAGGGTCTCAAGCGGTGCCATGTTTTAATCCCAGTCTGGAGCAAGGAATCTAGCTTAAGGGTGGAGCCCAGAGGATTGTTCAGGGGATGGTTGAGATTTAAATTGCTCACTTGTGCTCATTAAAGAGACTGCGTGGAATATTAATGTTAACAACCTCTGCTAACAGCAAGTAGCTGAACAGGACTAAAAGCACTGTTTTGTTTTCCCCAAGGATTCTAGGAAAAGCTTCTGAGATGTCTTGATAGTGTCTCTACCTCTGAGTGCTCTGGGTTCAAGCCCCACCTGTGCCAGAGATGTTTAATAACAGGTTGATAAGGGGAAAAAAATTTGAGAGTTGGGGACAGGGTCCTTTGGTGAAGTGGTACTGTCCCTAACCCTAACAGTGGCCTTAACCCAGGTTCAAGTCCAGCCTGCTCCAAAGGTGTATCAGACACCTCTGAACTGGTCATTGCGAAGATATTAACTTGCTAACTTTAATCCCTACTCTGCTGCACCAGGAAAGGGTTTAAAACATAGAGATGAGACCATTCAGCCTTTTGAGTCTGCTCCACCATTCAGTATGATCATGATTGACCATCCAACACAGTACCCTGTTCCCCCACTTATTTACTTATCTATGCTACTTAACTCTTTGATCTGCCCGCAAGACAAAGCTTTTTACTGTGCCTTAGTACACGTGACAATAGGTTCAATTCAATTCAATTCCCGATCCCTTTATCCCTAAGAATGATGCTGAACTCTGTTTTGAAATCACTTCAATGCTTCAGACTCAACAGCTTTCTATAGCAGAAAATTCAACAGACTCACCACTCTCTGGGTGAGTCATCTCCTCATCTCGGTCTGAAATGGCCTAACTAAATCCTAAGGAATCAGATTCCCATCCCCTAGTTCTGGACTCCCCAGTCATTCAGAACATCCTTCCTGTGTTTATCCTGTTTAGCCCTGTTGGAATTTTATAGGTTTCTATGAGATCCGGTCTTATTCTTCTAAACCTAAGTGAACATAGGACTAACTGATCTAATATCTCGACGTATATCAGGCCTGCCATCCCAGTCATCAGTCTGGTAAACCTTCATTGTACTCCCTCCATAGCCAGAACATCCTTTGACAAATAAGAGACCAAACTACACACAATATTCCAGGTGAGGTCTCACTAAGGCCCTGTATAATTACAACAAGATATCTCTACTCCTGTACTCAAATTCTGTCACCATGAAGGTCAACATTTGCCTGAATGGATGGGTTCTGGCCAGGGAAACTGTACAATTATTGTGGAAAGATAAATTGTAGGGTTTCATCAACTACAGGCCCAAATATCCAATTCTTCTCAAAATTCTTAACAATATTGAGGATTCTGAGAAAGATATTGTGGAGCAGTGCCCGTGTCCCTACCACTGAGACAGTGCCTTTGGATTCAAGTTCCACCTGCTCCCTCACCCCATTGCAAATGTCATAACATCTCTGAACAAGGTGATTAAAAATATCTCCAGGATTTTGAGCACTGTTCCTCACCTTTCACTGATTCAGATCAGCTGCATTGAATTGGAAGAGGGCATTTAACTTACATCGGGAGACTCTGTGGGACCATTGTCACGATTTCAGCATGCATTCAGAGATTCTACCAGGCCTCAACATAACAAAGATGAATTCATCATATCAAAAGCTTTAAAGAATAGACAGATTTCTGCTCTTGGAGAGTCTGGGCCCGGGGCAATGTCTAAAAATTAGAGGCAGACCTTTCAGGAATGAAATTAGGAAACAGTTTGAAAAAAAAATGGAAGCAATATTTTACATCTTCCTCAAACCACATTTGATATGGCCTCTAGTGTGATCCGACTTCCCATCACCCTTTCCCATTTCCCCACTCATAACATTCCAAAGGGACCATTTCTTTTAAAACATCCGGTTTGCCACTTGTGCTCTTCCCACGGCATATTCCCTTGCAAGCACAGGAGGTGTGACAGCTGCCCTTCGATCTCCTCTGTCCTCATCAGCCAAGGCCCCACATAACCGGCAATGACTCACATGTAGCTTACTTTGAAGTTAGTTCCTTATTGACTACTCGCCATGCTGTCTCCTCAGCCAGGGAGATCAAATGCAGACTGCGTGACTGTTCATAAGATGCCAGTTAAAACACATATTCCGTGTTAGTTAACAGGACAACAGAGCTAACCACCAGAGCTGTGGTGAGCCCAGTAGAACCTGTATTCAAGCTGCAATGATTCCAACATATTTACTGTTTAGCAGCAGTCACTGCAGAGAAACCATGAACCGGTTGACTGTCTCCATTTTGCCTCAGAGAATCTAAAGGTGAAGTCAGGGTTCCTGTGTATCTGTGTGAATGCACAGCATGTGGTAAATATTATTGATGTGTTCTCAGTAGTGGATTGCCAAGTAGAAAAATAATGTGTTTCAGGGAAGGACGGCAAGTGAGACTGAAATATTTCTGGGAAAAATAGGAAGATAAAGAAAGAGGGACGGGTGACGGTATTGATTAGGGCAAATATTGATTAGTGCTGGAGAAAGAGAACTTCCCAAAGGTAGCAAGAAGAATGTCCATTTGGCAGGAGCTAAGGAACAAAAAGGGTGTAATCACAATGCAGATACAGCAAAATGCTGGAGATCTGATATTAAAAACAGAAAGTGGCGGAGAAGCTCAGCAGGTCTAGCTTTGGCTTTGGAGAGAAAACAGGATTAACATTTTGAGTGCAAAGACTTACCGGATTCATAATATTAATATTAATTGTGAAATGATATTTCTTGGTGCAGTCCGCTAGTTTACGGAAACCTGACGGAGCAAGAAAACTCCATTCCAAAGCTTAAATGCTGTCCTTGCCCCTTGCTGAGGATCATGAGAGTGAGGGGAGGGGAACAGAGGAGAACAGGAGGTGGAAGGTGGAGCTCTGTGGTGGACATTACTGTCTCTGAGCCTGTGCCTCCAAAACCTTGTCACGTGACACCGCTGAACCCACTTTGGGAAGGCCTGATTCCAATGCAATATCTCTGGTGAAGCTAATATATACAGTAGTGCACCCAGCAACGCCTGGGATAACACTGAGAGCTTGTACTTGGTAAGACATTGAGATCTGCTTGTACAATAATCACAACAGACACAGCAGGAGTTGTTGGATATTGGCATTTAAACCTAGTTGATCAGTTCCTTGTTTTATTTTTGGAGTTTGTTATAACATGGAAGCAGACCCTTTGGTCCAACTCATCCACATTGACCATGCTTTCCAAACTAAACTAATCACATTTGCCTCCATTTGGTCCAAATCCCTCTAAACCCTTCCTAATCATGTATCTATCCAAATGTCTTTTACATGTTGTAGCTGGCCCTGCAATTACCACTTCCTCTGGCAGTTCATTCCACATACGAACCACCCTCTGTGTGAAAATGTTGCCCCTCAGGTCCCTTTGAAACCTTTCTCCACTTGCTTTGAAACTGTGCACCCCTAGTTTTGAAATCCCCCACCCAAGGAAAAAGACCTTTGCTATTCACCTTATCTATGCCCCTCATGATTTTATAAATGTCTATGAGGTCACCCCTCAACATCCTGCCCTCCTCTGGAAGTAGGTCCCAGCCTACCCAATATCTTCTTGTAACTTAAACCTTCCATTCCCAGCAACATGTTGGGAATTGCTCAGTATTATTCCCCTCATGCTGGAGTCAGAGGATTGTGGATTGAAGTCCCAATATAGAGCTGCAGCATTTGTTCTGATGTAGTGGGGGATAGACAGAGGTTCTGTCATAGAATCATACATTGCAAGGTCTGCACTTACAAAACCTACACTAGTCCCACATTGGCCCATAGCCATGAATGTTTCAAATGCTCATTCAAGTATTTTTTGAAGGTTGTGAGGTTTCTTGCCTAACTACCCTCCCAGGCAGAGCATTCCAGACTCCACCATTCTCTGGGTGGAAAACATTTTCCTCAAATCCCCTCTAAACCTCCTTGCATTTCACCTGAACATTATGTCCTCTGTTACTGACCCTGCAAGTTACTGACCCTCTCCATGCCCTTCATAACCACTTGTCATTCCAACAAGATGTTAGCTCAGTGCTTCCCCAAACTATTTTTTCACTTGTGACTCCATTTCTAGCGTTGAAAGTTGTCACCAGCCATCAGTGGGAGCTGAGAGGGTGAGGGCCTGATAGAGGAGGAGGAGGAGGAGGAGGAGGGGTAACTCTACTGCAGCTATTACTGCTTTTGATTTGACAAAACCAAAACTGTAGCTCATGACCCTACTTTCGGAAGTACTGTTAAACTGACACCCACCCCATCCAACCCTCTGTCTGAGAGGGGCTGAAAGGCACAGTAGCATTATATTGCAGAAGAATGAATTGGATCATGTGGTGTGAGTCTGTGACTCTATCTCTCCCTCAGTGCATCATCCAATGTCTACTCCTCCAACTCCAAATATGGGCAGTACCGTAGCTCAGTGGTTAGCAGTGCTGCCTCACAGCACCAGGGACCCGGGTTCGATTGCAGACTCAGGCGACTGACTGTATGGAGTTTGCACATCCTTCCCGTGTCTGCGTGGGTTTCCTCCTGGTGCTCCGGTTTCCTCCCACAGTCCAAAGCTGTGCAGGTCAGGTGAATTGGTCATGCCAAATTGCCCACAGTGTTCAGGGATGTGTAGGCTATGTGCATTAGTCAGGGGTAAATGTAGAGTAATAGGGTAGGGGAATGGGTCTGGGTGAGATACTCTTTGGAGGGTCAGTGTGGACTTGTTGAGCTGAATGGCCTGTTTCCACACTGTAGGGATTCTATGAAAAGTAGGCTAGTTTACCATTGTGTCATTGTAGATTGTGGGATTATGCTTTGTGCAAATCAACAGCTATGTTTCTCACATGATAGCAGTACTCTTGAGGCTTCCCAGTCCTTTGACATGCCCTGAGGATGTGAAAGTTGCTATAAAATGCAGGTTCTTTCATTTTTGTGCATGCTGTCACTCATATATTCAACAACTGAGGCGGCACAGTGGCTCAGTGGTTAGCACTGCTGCCTCACAGCACCAGGGTCCCAAGTTCAATTCCAGCCTTGGGCAACCGTTTGTGTGGAGTTTGCACATTCTCCCCGTGTCTGCGTGGGTTTCCTCCCACAGTCCAAAGATGTGCAGGTCAGGTGAATTTGTCATGCTAAATTGCCACTAGTGTTAGGTGCATTGGTCAGAGGGAAATGAGTCTGGGTGGGTTACGTTGGTGTGGACTGGTTGGGCCGAAGGGCCTGTTTTCACACTGTGGGTAATCTAATCTAAACTCTGTTTTTCCCAGTCATGTGTTGAGGGCAATGCTGGCCATTTATTGCCCACTGGGCAGTTAAGAAGCAACAGCATTGGATCTGGAATCAACTGTAAACCAGACTAGGTAGATTCCTTTCCCTGAAGGGCATTAGAGAATCAGATGGTTTGACAATTGACAATGTACATCATTAGACTCTTAATTCTAGATATTATTTTTAATGAATTCCAACTCCACCATCTGCCATGATGAGATTCGAATCCGGGTCCCCAGATGAACAGCCCAGCAATAATACGATTGGGCCATCAGCTGCCCTGGAGTTGTCAGGCCTGGGGGCCCAACTAAATCCACGATTGTCATTTTCTCTCAGTCAGTTCGTACTAGATTGGTTGGGGTTCATTGTGGGGTTATAACTCTGGCAGTAATTATTCATCCAGTGATTCAAACTCAAGTTGTCACAGTGTAAAATTGGTCAGTTAATATTCTTTAATCTGGAGAAGGTGGGACATGAGTCTGGGCCTTAGTTAATCATTTGTGCCCTGATCCCACCTTACCCCCCAACCAATGAAACAGGAATCTGAAATTAACCCTCTCTTGTTAAACTGGAGGTTGGCAGGAGAAAAATCCACAATAATTACCTTGGAGAAAATTGCTCACTTGAATAGGCCTGAAACTATGCCTGAAATAGCACTGTAATCTTCAAACATAAAGAGGCAGGAGCAAAAATGATGGAAAGACAGTACAAACCACCAGCACAGTGTCCTTGAAAAGGTACATAGGACAGAGATCATTAACCTCCTTAACAACCCGAAATTAGAGACCTTCGAAAATAAAAGGTCAAGAGAATGGGACTAGCTCTGGTGAGCTGCACAATTCTGAGCTGCCTTCAGAGGTGTGTGTTCAGACTGTCAGTGTGTATCGCGATGGAAACGACATAAACTACTGTGTGGAGACACAAGTAGGAAGGCATTTTGCTGTGAGTGTATCCCAATGAATATCTGATCTAATACTGACTCCAAGCTCTCCTTAAAATGTCCTCAACATTTGCGAGTGCTGAATAGCGTAAACGTTGGCCAAGCAGGGAGAAGTATCAGGTAAAGAAGATTAGATACTCACCAGTGGTTTGAAACTTTTCGATTAAACCTCTTGATCCTCAAAAGGTACTCAACATTCCCATGGCTTTATGTATTGCTAAGTCATGTAGATCAGCTTCTCAAATCCTGCCGTTGGGAATAGAACATAGAACATAGAACAACACAGCACAGAACAGGCCCTTCGGCCCACGATGTTAAGCCGAACGTTTATGGAGTTCAACCCTGTCAAGTGTGAGGTTGTCCATTTTGGAAGGACAAGTAAGAATGCGGAATACAGGGTTAACGGTAGGGTTCTTAGTAAGGTGGAGGAGCAGAGGGATCTTGGGGTCTATGTTCATAGCTCTTTGAAAGTTGCCACTCAGGTGGATAGAGCTTGTAAGAAGGCTTATGGTGTATTAGCGTTCATTAGCAGAGGGATTGAATTCAAGAGTCATGAGGTGATGTTGCAGCTGTACAGGACCTTGGTAAGGCCACATTTGGAGTACTGTGTGCAGTTCTGGTCACCTCATTTTTGGAAAGATGTGGAAGCTTTGGAGAGGGTGCAGAGGAGATTTACCAGGATGTTGCCTGGAATGGAGAATAGGTCGTACGATGACCTTTAAGCAGTAATTGGATAGGTACATGGATAGGTGCTTAAGCTAGGCCAAATGTTCGGCACAACATCGTGGGCCGAAGGGCCTGTTCTGTGCTGTGTTGTTCTATGTTCTATGTTCTATTCCCAACTGCAGGATTTGAGAAGCCGATCTACATGACTTAGCAATACATAAAGCCATGGGAATAGATTGGTGGTTCCAGTTTCCAGACCCTTCTTATGGGAAGGTTGTTTATTGGGATGGTTCTGGTGGTATTGGGCCAAAGAAGACGTGTACAAGTCGTGGCTGGATTGGTAGGGAGGGAGTTGGCAGGTCCATTTTGGGTGTATCAGAGCTGCCCTTGGCTGAAAGCAACACAAAATGGCCGAAAGTAGTTTTTAGTTGAAATATAATAGCATGTTTGGTGTAGTTTGATTTGAAGTAATCACAAGTTAGAACAACAATAGCTCTGTAGACAGAATATATCCACAATAGCAAGATTAAAGTAGGACGCAAAAGTTCCAAGGATGGTACCGAGACTGGAGGGTAGGAGTTATAAGGAGAGGCTGGATAGATTGGGACTTGATTAGACTACATTACTTAGTGTGGAAACAGGCCCTTCAGCCCAACAAGTCCACACTGACCCTCCAAAGAGCAACCCACCCAGACCCATTCCCCTATATTTACCCCTTCACCTAACACTATGGGCAATTTAGCATAGCCAATTCACCCACCCTGCACATCCTTGGACTGTGAGAGGAAACCCATGCAGACATGGGAAGAATGTGCAAACTCCACACAGACTGTTGTCTGAGATGGGAATTGAACCTTGATCCCTCATGCTGTGAGGTAGCAGTGCTAATGACTGTGCCACCGTGCTGCCCATTGTTTCCCTGGAGCGTCAGAGGTTGACGAGTGATCTTATAGAGCTTTATAAAATCAAGAGATAAGATGAATAGCCAGATTCTTTTCCCTATGATAGGGGAGTCCAAAGCTAGAGGACATGGGTTTAAGATGAGAGAGGAAATTTCTTTGAGAAGGTGACTAAGGAAGTGGACGAGGGTAAAGCAGTAGATGTTGTGTATATGGATTTTAGTAAGGCGTTCGATAAGGTTCCCCATGGTAGGCTAATGCTAAAACTTCGGAGGTATGGCATTGAGGCTACATTAGAGGTTTGGATTAGGAATTGGCTGGCTGGAAGGAGACAGAGGGTAGTAGTTGATGGATTATGTTCATCTTGGAGCGCAGTTACTAGCGGTGTACCACAAGGATCTGTTTTGGGACCATTGCTTTTTGTTATCTTTATAAATGATCTAGAGGAAGGACTTGAAAGCTGGGTAAGCAAGTTTGCGGATGACACAAAAGTCGGTGGAGTTGTGGATAGTGAGGAAGGAAGTGGTAGGTTACAGCGGGATATAGATAATTTGCAGAGCTGGGCGGAAATGTGGCAAATGGAATTCAATGTAGCTAAGTGCGAAGTCGTTCACTTTGGTAGGAATAACAAGATGATGGATTACTGGGCTAATGGTAGGCTACTTGGTAGTGTGGATGAGCAGAGGGATCTTGGTGTCCATGTACACAGATCTCTGAAAGTTGCCACCCAGGTAAATAGTGCTGTGAGGAAGGCATATGGTGTACTGGGCTTTATTGGCAGAGGAATTGAGTTCCGGAGTCCTGAGGTCATGCTGCAGTTGTATAAGACTCTGGTGAGGCCTCATCTGGAGTATTGTGTGCAGTTTTGGTCGCCATACTATAGGAAGGATGTGGAAGCTTTAGAACGAGTGCAGAGGAGGTTTACCAGGATGTTGCCTGGAATGGTAGGAAAATCTTATGAGGAAAGGCTGAGGCACTTGGGGCTGTTCTCATTGGAGAAGAGAAGGTTTAGGGGAGATCTGATAGAAGTGTATAAGATGATTAGGGGTTTAGATAGGGTAGATACTAAGAACCTTTTACCGCTAATGGAGTCAGGTGTTACTAGGGGACATAGCTTTAAATTAAGGGGTGGTAGGTATAGGACAGATGTTAGGGGTAGATTCTTCACACAGCGGGCTGTGAGTTCATGGAATGCCCTGCCCGTATCAGTGGTGAACTCTCCTTCTTTATGGTCATTTAAGCGGGCATTGGATAGGCATTTGGAAGTTATTGGGCTAGTATAGGTTAGGTAGGATTCGGTCGGCGCAACATCGAGGGCCGAAGGGCCTGTACTGCGCTGTATCCTTCTATGTTCTATGTTCTATGTTCTATGAAAGATTTAAAAGAGACTTGAGGGGCACCATTTTCACACAGACAGTGGTGTGTATATGGAACAAATTGCCAGAGGAAGTAGTAGAGATGAGTACAGTTGCAATGTCTAAAAGTCAGGTGTGCAAATAGGAAAGGATTAGAGGGATATGGGCCAATTGCTGGAAAATGGGACAAATCCAGTTTAGGAATCCTGGTTGGCATGGATGGGTTGGACTGAAGGATCTGTTTCAGTGAGAATCAACAGCTTTGGCGTCTTTCTGATTTCTGACATTTTCCAAATCAATCCCAAGCCAAATCAGAATGCTGTCAATTCTATAGAGCAAAACACTGATCTGTTCCCTATCTGCTACCTCTGCCATTCCCGAGGTGCTTATTGTATAATGGCTATGAAAGGGTTAATGCTGAAACCTGCACTAATCTCAACCCAATCCAATTACGTCACTGGAACGTGGGTGAGGAAAAACAGGACATTTTAGAATCTTGAGGAGGACTGGTCTGTTAAACTAGGTCTCGTCCTATTCTTCATCAAAGTATTTGTCTTATCAACATACCTGATTGCTATCACACAACAAACACTAGCTTGTTTAAAATAACAGCCCCATCTCATGTAGACTACCTCGTGTTTTGCATCCTTCACTATAGTTCAAGTCTAAAAGAAAAGGACGATGGTGGCTGTTGTCAACTCAACTGAACGTGGCCAATGGTTGGCATAGCACAATGATATGGCATCGTGGCTGTGTTAGTTTTCTGGGGATTTGATGTTAGTGCACCGCTATGATATAGCCTGCAGCTGTCCAGATTGCAATTTCATTTCTTTCTACAGAGCAAATTTCAACAAAGCCAGAAGACATTGTCAGAGACAGCTTTAAGAATGACTCAGGCAGACGGCCTCCAGCAGACAAACCCAAAAGTGCACAAGGAAGAACGTACAGTCAAGGCAAATAGCACTTCAGACCTGGTTTGAGATGCACAGAAATAAGTGTGAGCTCGAAGCTACGTGAAGCTTCCATAGCAGCTAATGATTGCTTCCAGTGTTGATTAACTTTTGATTAGAGGGTCAGACACAGTGAGCCAACAGCCATTGGAGGCTGCATGAATCAAACAAAAATTCCTGGGGTGGGCCAGGAGAGAACTCTAAAAATTGAATGGTACACTTACAGGCTCAGAAGGCAAAAAAATTTTAAAAATGCTTATAGCTGAGAGACAGCATTGCTGCCAAACAGATACAAACCATGAAAAACAGCTGCACTAAGGGAAATCATAGGCCATAGAAATAATCTAATCCAATGTCACAGCACCAGGAATTTTATGAAGCCAGAATTAAAATGGCAAAGGACCAATACAGAGGCTTGTTGGGGTCACACAAGAAGAAGAAATTAAGGAGGTTATTGAGGCTGCAATTTGAGGTGGGGAATCTATAATCAAAATCACTGTCAAGATCATAAAGGAATGGGTGCTATTTGCAATGTTATGGACAGTGTGAATCATTTAGGGGAAGCTGTTAAACAAACTAGAAAACGTTTATGATTTTAGCCACAAAAGCATAGGAAAGCAGCATTGCTATACTCCACAGTTCAAAGTTTTTAGAGAAGGAAAATAAAACAGCACTGCAAAATAGCAGATTTAACAAATTTTCATTCAGAGGGAATAAAACAGCATTGTGATTCTACAGAGATGAAAAGTTTTAAAACAAGAAAAATAAACAACCCTTTTGCAAAAATAACATTGCTGGGAAAATTTAATTTCAGAGATGGACCAAATCAAGCATGGAATTGGACATCTTGGAGAAAACAGTTCTTAAAACTCTGAATTATTTCCAGAGAAGAAGCTGAACAAGTAACCATACTTTCGTATTCAGTTGGGACCATAGTTAATTATGTTATGGCTCATCAACACACAAAAGTGCCTACTTTAAGTAAAGGTTGATAAACTTTTGGATTTTATTTGAATCTGAGAACAAATAAAATTCTTGAAAGAGCAAAATGTAATCAAACAGTTCAGGCTTTGGAAAAATCTGTAGAAAATTTCATGAATCTCATCAGGTTAGTGAAGAAATGGATCTTTGGATCTTTGCAATCAGAATTAATGAAAGACAAAATTGTTGTTGGAACTACTGTTTGTCAGATTTATCACAGCCCAAAGAAGATTTGACTTTGGAGACAACTATTCTGAGGGAATGTTGGAAGCAGAGATAGGAAGAGTCACAGAGTAGTTCAGGGAGGAGGATAATCTTAACACAGGAGAACAGCAGAATTCATCCAATTTATAAGGTCTAAAACCCTTAAAGTCACAAGTGACAAGCTAAAACAAAATGCAAGCCAGACAGTAGTATCAATACTGTGGACCTTAGAAAACTTCACAATCATTACATTGTAAAGCAAATCTGTGGTGCTAGATATGAGTTAAAAGGCATACAGTATTTATATTATTTATAGTTTTGAGTTCAGTATAGGCAGTTGGATATGGTTCAGTTCTGTGAGATTCTTTTTTTTAAAAAAAGGTCTAAAAGTCAAAGTGAAACATCAACCGAAGCACACTGTTTCTAAGAAAGCATGCGACTACAGTAAAGTGCCTGGAAGAACCTCTCTGGTGTTAAACATACATAGAACGATAGAAGATAGGAACAGGAGGAGGGCATTCAGCCCTTTGAGCCTGCTCCGCCATTCATCATGATCATGGCTGATCATCTAACTCAATAGCCTAATCCTGCTTTCTCCCCATAACCTTTGATCCCATTCGCTCCAAGTGTTATATCTAGCTGCCTCTTGAATACATTCAATGTTGTGGTTCTGTTTGCCGAGCTGGGAATTCGTGTTGAAGACGTTTCGTCCCCTGTCTAGGTGCTTGGGAGTGCTTGGGAGCCTCCTGTGAAGCGCTTCTGTAATGTTTCCTCCGGCATTTATTGTGGCTTGTCTCTGCCACTTCCGGTTGTCAGTTCCAGCTGTCCGCTGCAGTGGCCGGTATAAGCAGGTCAATGTGCTTATTGATTGAATCTGTGGATAAGTGCCATGCCTCCAGGAATTCCCCGGCTGTTTGGCTTGCCCTATAATAGTTGTGTTGTCCCAGTCGAACTCATGTTGCTTGTCATCTGAGTGTGTGGCTACTAAGGATAGCTGGTCATGTCGTTTCGTGGCTAGTTGGTGTTCATGGATGTGGACCGTTAGCTGTCTTCCTGTTTGTCCTATGTAGTGTTTTGTGCAGTCCTTGCATAGGATTTTGTACACTACATTGGTTTTGCTCATGCTGGGTATCGGGTCCTTCGTCCTGGTGAGTTGTTGTCTGAGAGTGGCTGTTGGTTTGTGTGTTGTTATGAGTCCTAGTGGTCGCAGTAGTCTGGCTGTCAGTTCAGAAATGTTTTTGATGTATGGTAGTGTGTCTAGTCCTTTCGGTTGTGTCATGTCCTCATTCCGTTGTCTTTCCCTTAGGCATCTGTTGATGAAATTGCGGGGGTATCCGTTTTTGGCGAATACATTGTATAGGTGTTCTTCTTCCTCTTTTTGCAGTTCTGGTGTACTGCAGTGTGTTGTGGCCCTTTTGAACAGTGTCTTGATGCAACTTCTTTTGTGTGTGTTGGGGTGGTTGCTTTCGTAGTTCAGGACTTGGTCTGTGTGTGTGGCTTTCCTGTATACCTTTGTGGTGAATTCTCTGTTCGGTGTTCTCTGTACCACCACGTCTAGGAATGGTATCCTGCACGAATGCCGAAAGAATCGAATCCTTCCACCATGTGTCAGATACAGACCACCAGTCAACAACCCACAAGCCAGGGACACAGCCAGACAGAACGGATTCAGGATGATCCAGGTAATGATTACAGATGCACACAACAGACTACACAAATACAGACAAGAAATTAGGCACCAAAAATCGTTAATTTCAAAAACCACCAATCAGGAATGGACCCGGACCATAGAACAGGCCATCATCATAGGACAGAACAGGACTACACACCGCAAAAAAACGGCACTAAAAGAAAAAAATGGACAAACTAACGCACACAGAGAGGACACTACAACACATTCCTGGATTAGAAACCTCTCCCACAGACAGCTCACAGACACGGAAAGAACAATGCTGGCCAAGGGACTCAACTATAACCACAGGGACGCCAAGACAGCAGACTTCCTAGCAGCACTAGAATGCACACTCAGGGACAATGGACTGACAGAAAAGACACAACAAACAGTGAGACAAAGTATCGTACCCCTGATAACAAGGAAAAGACAAACACATAACCTCAACACCAAGGAGAGGGAAGCACTAAAAGCACTAAGAAACGATAAGAACTTAATCATACTACCAGCATACAAAGGCAGAATGACGGTCATCCTGGACAAAGCAGAGTACATCCAAAAAGCACAACAACTACTTGCAGTACCAACACCTACCAAAAGAGGGAGTTTGACCCCACCCCACAGCTCACCAATAGGATAAACAACACACTGAGGAATCTACAAAAAAACGGACAGATAACCAGGTTTGACCTACAAAGAATGAAACCTGAAAGCAACAACACCCCAGATTCTATGGACTACTTAAAGTGCACAAACCAAACATCCCACTCAGACCCATGGTATCACTACCAGGGACACCATCACACAAACTGGCTAAAGAACTACAGCAGAAACTGAAACACCTGATCATCAGATCCAGACTCTCTATACAATCAACACAGGAATTCTTAGACATCATCAGAAATATACACATAGACAAGGAAGAAACTATGGTCTCATTCGATGTAACGGCACTGTTCACCTCTATTGACAAAACCCTAGCCAGAGAAACAATAGCCAACCTGCTGGACATACAGAACAGACAACAGGACGTTGAACCTATCAACAAAGACTGCATACTCAAACTACTGAACACACTTCACATTCAACAACCAAATATATGAACAAATCAACGGCACACCCATGGGGTCACCCATCTCTGGACTCATAGCAGAAGCAGTAATGCAAAGGTTAGAACAAACAGTCTTACCGCAAATTCAACCCAAACTCTGGGTCAGATATGTGGATGACACCTTTGTAATCATTAAAAACACAGAAATAGAGAACACACACTGGATCATCAACGCTACACTCACAGGAATCCGATTCATGAGGGAGGAAGAAATGGACAACCAACTCCCATTCCTAGATGTGATGGTACAGAGAACACCGAACGGAGAATTCACCACAAAGGTATACAGGAAAGCCACACACACAGACCAAGTCCTGAACTATGAAAGCAACCACCCCAACACACACAAAAGAAGTTGCATCAAGACACTGTTCAAAAGGGCCACAACACACTGCAGTACACCAGAACTGCAAAAAGAGGAAGAAGAACACCTATACAATGTACACCCTACACCAATACAAAAATGGATACCCCTGCAATTTCATCAACAGATGCCTAAGGGAAAGACAACGGAACGAGGACATGCCACAACCCAAAGGACTAGACACACTACCATACATCAAAAACATTTCTGAACTGACAGCCAGACTACTGCGACCACTAGGACTCATAACAACACACAAACCAGCAGCCACTCTCAGACAACAACTCACCAGGACAAAGGGCCCGATACCCAGCATGAGCAAAACCAATGTAGTGTACAAAATCCCATGCAAGGACTGCACAAAACACTACATAGGACAAACAGGAAGACAGCTACGGTCCACATCCATGAACACCAACTAGCCACGAAATGACACGACCAGTTATCCTTAGTAGCCACACACTCAGATGACAAGCAACACGAGTTCGAATGGGACAACACTACTGTTATAGGGCAAGCCAAACAGAGAACAGTCTGGGAATTCCTAGAGGCATGGCACTCATCCACAGATTCAATCAATAAGCACATTGACCTGGACCCAATATACCGGACACTGCAGCGGATAGTTGGAACTGACAACCGGAAGCGGCAGGTACAAATCACTATAAATGCCGGAGGAAACATCACAGAAGCATTTCACAGGAGGTTCCCAAGCACTGAGGATGTCACCTAGACAGGGGACAAAACGCCTGCAACATAAATTCCCAGTTCGGCGAACAGAACTACAACAACGAGCACCCGAGCTACAAATCTTCTCCCAAACTTTGAATACATTCAATGTTTTGGCATCAACTACTTCCTGTGGTAATGGATTCCACAGGCTCACCACTCTTTGGGAGAAGAAAGCAAGTGTATTTCATGTCTATTGTTCCAGTGCAGTACATAAATTTCATAATATGTGCTCATTTGCTGCATGCCACCAGTGATCGGTGTGGTGTCAAAAAAGCAAATTACTGCGAATGGCGGAATCTGAAATCAAAAGTGAAAATGCTGGAAAATCTCAGCAGGTCTGGCAGCATCTGCAAGGAGAGAAAAGAGCTGATGTTTTGAGTCTAACTGACCCTTTGTCAAAGCTTTGTCAGCTCTTTTCTCTCCTTAAAGATGCCATCAGTGTGGTGTCGAGTGTTTGCACTCCTAAGTAGGGAAGACAAAGTTGTGAGAGGCTAGCATGAATTCAAGCCAGTCTGCTCTACTTAAAGCATCTTCTCAAGACAGACAGGATGGGCCTTGTCAATAACAATTACGTCCCAAGACAGCATAGAAAATAAGCCTGAGTCTTTTAAAGGGAAGGTATATTTTCATTGGTGCATGTAGCTTAGAAAAGTTCATTGGTCGGCGCAACATCGAGGGCCGAAAGGCCTGTTCTGCGCTGTATTGTTCTGTGTTCTATGTTCTAAATGTCTTCTTATCTCCATCCTAAATGGTCCACACTGAATCCTCACACCGTGACTCCTGGCTCTGGACACACCCACCATCGGGAATATCCTCTCTGCATCTACCCTGTCTAGCCCTGTTAAAATTGTATATGTCTCTATGAGATCCCCTCTCATTTGTCTGAACTCAAGTGAAAACAATCCTAACCTAGTCAATCTCTCCTCATATGTCAGTCCCACCATCCCCCGGAATCAGCCTGGTAAACCCTCACTGCACTCCCTCGAGAGCAAGAACATCCTTCCTCAGAAAAGGAAACCAAAACTGCACATAATATTCTAGGTGTGGCCTCACCAAGGCTCTGTATAACTGCAACAACACATCCCTGCTCTTGGACTGGAAACCTCTCGCAATGAAGGTCAATATATCATTTGCTTTCTTTACCACCTGCTGCACCTGCATGCTTACCTTCAGCGACTGGTGCACAATGACACCCAAGTCTCACTGCGCACTCCCCTCTTTCAATTTACCATCATTTAGGTAGTAATCTGCCTTCTTTAATGGATAAAATGCTTATACTGTTGGGTTATGTTAGGCAGAGTAAGCACATAAATATAATCATTTTAGTTCTGGTTTCTGAGCAGAAAGCTCAGAAAAATTCAGAGTTCAGTTCTGAAGAAAACAAGTTTTTTTTTACAGTTCAGCTCAGGAGATTCAGTTAGCTCAGTCAAAGTGTTTTTTTTGCTCTGTTGTAGCTTTCAATCCAGCAGAATTTTGATATAAATCTTTCAGCTTTTAGAACTGAGGAAATTTAGGCCTTCATAATGGTGAAGGATTCGTAGCAACAATTTGATAAAGAATTATAAAAAAGATCTCTTAGTCCAAGGGAAAGAAACTGGAAAATGTCACTAAAAGTAAACATTTAAAAATCTGAGATGGGGTGATATTTCTCTGGAGCTGAGGCTATGCTATGCATTGTGTTGGGAAACTGTTGAAACTTTATTTTGATATTTGTATTAAGATAGCGCTAAGTATCTTCAATATATATGGCCTATTTTTTCTATTTATTAGTAATTTTGAGTGATAAATTTATATTCACTCGTTAAAGAACATCTGCAGCCTCTTGTGATTTTGTTTTAGTGACTACCCTCCAAGTTAAGCAGCTGCAAAAATTAAACATATGATTCATCAAGCTAGGTTCATTTTGGGATTTAACTTGTCCATTAGTACCATTAGCTGGGATCATAATAAAGGACACAGTTACAGAACAGTAGTAAGTTAACCATTTACTCATACAACAATGTTAATTAGTGACAGCAATCTGCATTAGTAGAGATGGCTCTTGTTTTCAGTGGGGATAATGGTGATCCAATCAATGCATTGTGACAAGAAACCTAAATCAACGCATTCATAAATTTTTATTTTCATAAACTTTTATTTATAAATGTCATTAACTTTAAGTTTGATACAAGTGTGAGCGTCACTAGATTATCAGACTGTGTCCCATGGGAAAAGAAGTAGAGGTGAAAGGAGTAAAACTGTGCTGTCCAGGTAGAATAGTTCTCAAGATTAAAGATTATGTGATGAACAATTTTCAACAGCAAGGGTATCAGAGAATAGAAAATATATGTGTGCTTCACAATCAACTGTTCTCACTCTTGAGCATACCTCCAAGTCTTTATCTCAACATTATTCAAATAGCAGAAGGAGTTCAACTTTGTTCCTCAAGAGGGAACAGATCAGAAGGCAAACTATGTCACACCTTTTCAAGGAGTCACCAGTCATGGAACCATGAAATGTTAATTACTGAATAACCAGTCATCGGACTGGTAGGTGATTTCATTAGGCTTCCCAGATTCCTAGTGGAATCCAAAGAGAAGAAAGAATCTGCAGAGATTAGCTATACTAGGACAAGAGACTTGTTTCACACTGTTTGTACATTGGAAGCATGTAATTATACAGCAATGTCAGAAATGGTATATTCCTATCATCACTGAAGGAAGTTCAGATGATACAAATCTGCAAAGCTTTCAAGAAAAAGCAAAGGATAACAAAGAGTGAGAAGAGTAATCCACTGAGTTCATTGATGAACCCTGAACTGAAATCTTTCAGGCAGCAACACAGCCACATCGTTGTGAAAGGTTCATATTTTATGTGTGATGATGAGATGATGCAATTTCAAGCGGTACATTTCAATCCTTTGCTTTCCAAGTGCCAGCGGTGATCTAGTTGTGCCTTTACAAAAGTGGTGTGGTAGCAACTGTACAGCCACTGTTAGGCTTGATCAAGTTCCTCCACATGGTCCAGTGGTTCAGGGAAAGGTAAGGCTTACTCCATCGCTTTGTGCCCTTCTAGTCAGCTACTGTGGAAATCCTGTGATGGTTAATTGCTCAGATTACTGCTGTGGGTATGCTCGCCTGGCCATTGACATTTGACTCTCCTCCCTTTATCAGCATCCTGGGATCCTCAGTCCCTTGCTGACTCCATGTGTTATTGTCATGACCATGTGCCATTGCTGAAAAAAGGTCTGGAAACAGTGTTAGTACAAACTAATTCATTGACTATTTGCACTATTTAGAGGAACAAATTTTAGCAGGACTCCATTAGCATGGTTCGCAATCCACATGTGTGGTGAATGGCAAGTGAAATCGACATACGGCTAAAGCTATCTCTAAAGAGCGAGTGGTGTCGTTTAAATCCACATGATATATGCTAGATCTATATGGCTTGAAGTGATAGGCAGCATCAATAAAAAAAAAACTATTGTCCAAACTGTAAGAAAGAGATAGTATAGACAGTTCAATTAATTTAGATAAATGGAGTTTAATTCAGATAAATGCGAGATGCTGCATTTTGGGAAAGCAACTCTTAGCAGGACTTATACACTTAATGGTAAGGTCCTAAGGAGTGTTGCTGAACAAAGACACCTTGGAGTGCAGGTTCATAGCTCCTTGAAAGTGGAGTCGCAGGTAGATAGGATCGTGAAAAAGGCGTTTGGTATGCTTTCCTTTATTGGTCAGAGTATTGAGTACAGGAGTTGGGAGGTCATGTTGCGGCTGTACAAGACATTGGTTAGGCCACTGTTGGAACATTGCGTGCAATTCTGGCCTCCTTCCTATCGGAAAGATGTTGTGAAACTTGAAAGGCTTCAGAGAAGATTTGCAAGGATGTTGCCAGGGTTGGAGGATGTGAGCTACAGGGAGAGGCTGAACAGGCTGGGACTGTTTTCCCTGGAGCATCAGAGGCTGAGGGGTGACCTTATATAGGTTTATAAAATCATGAAGGGCATGGATAGTGTAAATAGACAAAGTCTTTCCCCTGGGTTGGGGGAGTCCAGAACTAGTGGGTTTAGGGTGAGAGGGAAAAGATATAAAAGGGACCTAAGGGGCAAGTATTTCATGCAGAGGGTGGTATGTGAGGGAATGAGCTGCAGAGGAAGTAGTGGAGGCTGGTACAATTACAGCATTTAAAAGGCATCTGGTTGAGTATATGAAGAGAAAGGGTTTGGAGGAATGTGGGCCAGGTACTGGCAGGGGGACTTTTTTGGGTTGGGATATCTGGTCGGCGTGGACAAGTTGTACAGTTTCCATGCTGTACATCTCTATGATTCTATGACTCTATAATGATTGCCACATCAAAGCTCCAAACATCCCAGGGCTGCTCAATTAAAAGCAGAAATCTTCCAAAAGGCCCTAGCTAAGAGAAAGAGCTGCCAGAAAAGCAACCCAACACAAAATCTCCTTCAAAGCTTTCTTAGCTAACAATAGTTAACTGGGAAAAATGGCGAGCATTAAAACTAAGCTCATAGCACCAACAATTTGTACTTAAGTAATAAAACATCCAAAGGCATTTCTCAAGAGTTTTATCAAACAAAATTTGATACTAAATTCGTATTTGGAGATATTCAACCCAAAAATAGTAAAGAAGTCGATTTTAAGAAGCAATTTAGAGGAGGCAGGCAACATAGGGAGATGGAGCAGCGAAGGCAGGGATAATTAATTCGACAGAAGGAGAGGGCTGTAGATATCTCAGAGAGTTGTGAATCTGGAAGGAATTACAGAGAAATACAGGAATGAGACAATGGAAGGACTTGAACGTCGACTTGAGAATATCAGCCCCAAGCTATTGCTAATACTTGGAGTCAATGTAGGTCAATGAGTTCAAGGTGATAGGTAACAGAACTTGGTGCAAGTTAGGGCACAGGTCTGGAGGGTCAAACCAGCTGGAAGAGTGTTGGAATGGCCCAGTCTCATAGTAACAAAGGGTTTCAGCTGCCAAAGGAGGTAGAGTTGGGAGATATTATGGAGGTGGAAATAGACAGTCCTTCTTATGCCACCGTTATGGTCATCAAATATGACAATAAGTTGATAGATATTCTGACTAGTCTTCAGATAGTTGTTAGGGAGAGGAATGAAATCGGCGACTGGGCTACTGAATTTGTGGTGGAAACTAAAACAAATGGCCTTAGTTTTCTCGGTGTTTAGTTAGAGGAAATCTAATGGCTATCAGCTATATTTTCTGAAGCTGTTGCTGGTGTGTAGCATGTAGATAGGAAATAGGAAGGGACCGACAAAGAGGATTATCAGCAATACTGTTGCGAAGCAAGCAAGAGAAGATATTGTAGGTGATTTTCAAGATTTTTTTAGATAGATAAAAGTGGACCAAGAAGACTGCAGTCTCACCCGACATTAAAACAGAAATAGAGAAACTGAATCTTATCCTGAATTCTGTCTAAATCTAAATCCTGGTCTGTGTCATCAAATAGCTCATAAATTCAGATCAAATTATCACATCTATTGGATTTCATTGCACTTTGTTGCTATTCATTGCTAAATTTGCTATTCAACCTGCAAAATCTATTTGAGGTGTCAAAGTTTCAATTTATTAATGATTCATTAATGTTGATTGATCACAAGTGTAACATATTAACACTAAATGTGTAAAGCAGCAGTTAGTAAACAGAAGAACTGACGAATGAAAGTTTTAAATGGTTTTCCATCACAAGCCACATTTGGTTATAAATCTAGCAGATATATTTGCTGATGATTATACTACTACAAAAACTCTACCATTAGTATGAACAGTGACTACAAAACAATCAAGAAAACAAACAGGATTTTCAGTGATCAATTTTGTTTCAACAAGATTTTTAAAAGTGTGATGGCAGTGAAAATGTACAAAATTAGCGTTTCATTATGGAACAACTCACATGTATAATCCAAAAATATATCATTATGAAGAGTTTACAATGTTCAGAACAAATACACACACACATACAAATTATTATGTATGTTTGTGTTTGTGCGCGTCAATGTATCTACATCTATCTGCAAATACATGGCCATGTACATGATCAAATAAACTGTGAAAACCTTTGTAAGGCCCAAAGGGAATCACTAATTAATCTCCCTGTAGAGCTCACTGAATATGAGGTTCCTTGGTAACAGGAACTCATCACCTTCAATGAAGCAGACCCAGAGATAGGTCTGCAGAACTGTTCATCTCAGACTGGGATTAGCCTGTGTGCACCATGAGTATATATAAATGTACAGCACAAAATGGGTCCTTCTACCCATGATGCTGTGTCAAATATTACGCCAAATTAAACTAATCTCTTCTGCCTGCCTTTTGTCCAAATCCCTCCATTCCTTGCATATTCATGTGCTTATCTAAAAGTCCCTTAATTGCCCCTATTGTATCTGCCTCCACCACCTGGTGGTGCGTTCCAGTCTCCTACCACTCTCTGTGTAAAAAATGTACCCCTCATATCTCCTTTGAACTTTCCTGTTCTAACATTAAATGCGGACCCTTGAGTTCTGGACATTTAAACTCTGGGAAAAAGATTCTGATCATCAACCTTATCTACACATTTCATAATTTTATAGACTTCTACCAAGTCTCACTTCGCCCTCCGCCATTCCAGAGAAAACAATCTGAGATTTCCTAGCTTTTCATTATAGCTTGTACTCTCTAATTCAGGCAAACCTGGTAAACCTCTCCTGCACCCTCTCCAAAGTCTCCACATCCTTCCTGTAATGTGGTGACCAGAATTGAACACAATGTTCCAAGTGGGGCCTAACCAACGTCTTATAAAGCTGCAACATGACATCCTGGCTCATGTACTCAATTCCCAGACCAATAAAGGCAAGCATGCCATACACCTTCTTTACCACCCTATCGACTTGCGTGACCACATTCAGGGAGCTATGGACTTGAACCCCAAGATCCCTCTGTACGTCAATGCTGTTCAGAGTCCTACCATTAACTATATATTTTTCCTTAATATTTGATCTTCCAAAGTGTAGCACATAACACTTATCTGGATTAAACTTCATCTGCCATTTCTCTGCCCATATCTACAACTGACCTATATCCTGCTGTGTCCTTTAATAACTTATTACACTATCCACAACTCCAACAATCTTTGCATCATCTATAGAGTTACTAACACACACATCTGTGTTATCATCCAAGTCATTTATATATATTGCAAACAGCAGAGGTCCAATATGAATCCCTGTGGGATACCACTAGTCATGGACCTCCAGCCTGAAAAACACCCTCCGCCACTACCCTCTGTCTTTTATGAGCAAACTAATTCTGAATCCGCACGGCCAAGTCACTGTGGAATCCATACATCTTAATCTCCTGGATAAGCCTACTATGAGGAACCTTGTTGAAGGCCTTACTAAAATTCATGTAAACAACTTCCACTGCTCTTCCTTCATCATCACCTTCTCGAAAAATTCAATCAACTTAGGAAAACATGACTTGTCTTGCACAAAGCCATGCTGACTGTCCTTAATTAGGTCATGCTTTTCCAATCCTAGCCTTAAGAATTCTCTCTCTAAGAGTAGTGACTTTATTTTGGTGTTCAACAATATATAATGTTCCTTTCTAGTCTGGTTTCCTGAGTAATTACATATACAACACACACACACACACACACGCACATTTATATGTATATGCACACAGATACATGCAAGCATACACACAAATGTTGGTACTTGTGTAGACACAAACATACGCACATAACAGATGCACACGGTTATGCATACATATAGATTAGGGTAAACTCAGAATTGAACAAAGGAGGACCAAAAAGGTGAATAAGAAAGAAAGTAAATTATGAGAGCAAACAAGTTAGAAAAGGAAAGACAGAGGTCAAAGTGAATATGAACCCCTCAGCAAATGAATCTTGGAAGATGATTACAGGGAACATAGAAATAGCTGAGAAGTTAAAACAATATTTTGCATTAGTCTTAATGATGGAAGATGCCGCAAACATCCTATTAATGCTAAAGAACATGGGAGAGAAATTAAGTACCATTACCATCACTGGAGAAGTAGTATAAGCCAAACTAATGAGGCTAATGTCAGTTAAGTTCCCTTGCCCCGAGGGGACCCTAGGATCATTAAAGAAGTAGTTACAAAGTTACTGCATGCTTTGGTTGCAATTTTCCAAAATCCTTGATCCTGGAGAAGCACCAGAGGAGTGGAAAGCTGCCAATGTTACATCGCTATTCAAAAAGGAAGCAAAAAGTGGGTAACGCCAGCCAGTTGGCTTGACATTTATTCTTCAAAAAATGTTGGAATCAATTATTAAGGAATAATAGCAATACATTTGGAAAATTATAATCTACTCAACCAGAATCAGCATGGCTTCATGGAAGGGAAATCATGTCTGACCAATCTTTTAGAGTTTCTCAAGGAAGTCTCAACCAGAGTAGATAAAAGGGAGCCAGTAGATTTGGACTTCGAGAGGTGTTTGACCTCACAAAAGAATAAGTCAAAAAATAAGAGCTCATGGTGTCAGAGATATTATGCTGGCATGGACAGAGAATTGGCAAAATGGGCAGGAAACAGCGAGTGGGGTGAAGGGGTTCTTTCTCAGCTTGGTGACCCATGACCAGTGGGTTCCACAGGGATCAGTGCTGGAATCACAACTGCTTCCAATATACACTAATGGTTTGGAGGTAGGGAGTGAATATATTGTATTAAATTTGCAGACAATGTAAAATAGTTGGAAAGACAAGTTGTGGAAGGGATACAAGCAGAGAGGAACTGATAGAACAAGTAAGTGGGCAAATAGTTAGCAACTGGAGTAAAATGTGGGAAAATGCAAACTTGTTCATTTTGGAAAGGAGAACAATGAACAGAAAGTTATTTAGGTGGAGTAAAGCTGCAGAAAGCAGCAATGCAAATTGGACTTGGGGGTACTTTTCACGAAAAACAGAAAGCTAGAACACAGATGCAGCAAGTAATGAAGGCTAATGGAATATTGGCCCTTATTTGAAAGGGTTTGGAGTTACCAAAACAGTACAAGGTGCTGATGAGACTACATCTGGAGTACTGTGGGCAGTTTTAGTCCCTTTTTTTTAAGGAATGACATTATTTCAATAAAGGCAGTTCAGAGAAGGTTCACTAAGATGATCCGTGGTATGGGGGAGGGGGGGGGGCGTAATTGTCTTAGGAGCAAAGGCTAAACTGTTTGGGATTCTACTCACCAGAGTTTAGAAGAATCGGAGGTGATCTTATAGAAACGTGCAAGATTCTTAAGGGGCTGGAAAGAATAAATGCTGAGAGGATGCTTCCCTTCATGAGAGAAGTTAGGACTTAGAGGGTATAGTCTCAGAATAAAGAGGTCGAAGAGTGTGGTGCTGGAAAGGCACAGCCAGTCAGGGCAGCATCTGAGGAGCAGGAGAGTCCATGTTTCAGGCATGAGCCCTTCATCAGGAATGAGGCTTGTGGGCCAAGAGGGATGGGAGATGAATGGAAGGGGGGTGGGATGAGAGGGAAGGTAGCTAGGAATATGTTAGGTAGATGAAGGTGGGGTGAAAGTGATAGATTAGAGTGGAGGATGGAGCAGGTAGGTGGGAAGGCAGATGGACAGATAGGACAGTTCAAGAGGGCGGTGCTGAGTTGGGAGGTTGGGACTGGGATAAGGTGGGTGGAAGGGAAGTGGTGAAATCCACATTGATTCCGTGTCGTTGGATAGACCCAAGATGGAAGGTGAGGCGTTCTTCCTCCAGGCGCGGGTGGTGAGGGTTTGGCGATGGAGGAGGCCCTGTCCTTGGCCGAGTGGGAGGGGGGAGCTTGTCGCTGGGATAGACAGTTTTTCTGGACCCAAGCTCCCACACATACATAACATACCTGAATAATAGTGAAGGACGAATGTAAAACACATTGACCTCCAACTACTGGAACCTTAAACAGAACTACAAAAAGATGCCAGAGGATCACATCATCCATTTGAGGCTTTAATGAACAGTGATTGGCACCGCCAGGTTCAAGGATATCATACCATCCTTTATGGTTACAGATGCCAATGGCCAATTTGCCAACAGCTAAAGTTCACTCATACCCTCAGGCATGTTAATTGAAAGGACATGCACACTGCAATGTCAGCTAAATGTTAACTAAAAGGGTACAGCGTTAATGTTACATTGGTTTAACACAAGAATGCATAAAACATTGTAGCAATTCACAAAGGAGACTTCCTTCAATCAGGCTGATATCTGCACTTGATATAAAAGGGCAGACAACTCTGACTGACAGACAGACTTAGTCCATTGGAGTCAGGAAATGAAAACGTTTTTAAATGCCCATTTTTACTAATTGTATGGTGGAAAAAAAAATGTTTATGATCTGAATGTTCATAACAACCATGATCTTCTTTATGAGTTAGCTTGTCAGGCCTGGCATTTTGAGTGAAAAGTGCTGCTTGCTGAAAGGGACAGTCCTGCAAATAACTTAGACCATAAAGCATAGGAGTGGAAATAGGCCATTCAGCCTATCATATCTGCTAATCCGATGATCCTCAAATGAGCATTCCAGCCCTATCCCCATAACCCTTTACTGATTCAGTAATTTCTCTTTAATATTTCCCCAGCCTCATTCTCTACACAGTCTCTGTTCACTGTGGTCTTTCCCTTCCTAGAGTAAGAGAGTCAAATTTCAGGCAACATCGAAACTGATGGCAAAATCTGTGAAGAGAAAACGTTTAGTAAAAGCAAATGTAGATCTGAGAGAGTCAAAAGCTGTGGAAACAATAATGGGGAACAAAAGATGGCTGAAGAATTGAATGCTTACTTTTATTCCATCCTTACAAAAGAGGGACACAAATAACCTCCCAGAAATGTGAGGGACCAAGTGTCAAGTGAGGGAGGAATTAAAGGAAATCAGTATGAGGAACAAAATAATGCTAGGGAAAAACGATAGGGTTAAAGGCAGACAAATCACTAGGGCCTGATAATCTACATCCCAGAGTACTAAAGGAAGTGGCCCAAGAAATAGCGAATGCATTGGTACTCACCTTCTAAAATTCTATAGACTCTGAGCAGTTGCTATAGATTTGAGAGTGGCAAGTGTAACCCTACTATTTAAGAAGAGAGCTACAGACCAGTTAGCCTAACATCAGAAGTGGGGAAATGCTAGAGTCTAGTATAAAACATACCGGAATTCAAGGAAGTGGAGGCGGAGGGCTGGGGGTGTGGATTCGGGCCCTGTATGAGATCTGACAGCATCAGCAGCAGCTGCATTGGTGAGGTGGGCCTGATGCAGATTCATGGTGGCAGTGGAGTCCAGTTTAGGCCGGTGCAGTATTGGGCAGCATCAGTGGTGTCTGCATTGGCGAGAATTTGATTCCTGATGAAGGGCTTCTGCCGGAAATGTCGACTCTCCTGCTCCTCAGATGCTGCCTGACCTGCTGTGCTTTTCCAGTGCCACACACTCGAGACCTCACAGTGGTGAAGGTGCCGGTGGAGGTGAGATGGCACTAAAGAGTGGGCGATTTTTGTTGAAGTAGCAGTGTGTCTGGCCACAAGGTCCAGGGCCCATGACAGAGCACCCAACAAGGAGAACAGTAAAGCTGGATACATTTTCTTTATTTCTTCACTTTTCTGCCTTTGTATTCTATGTTTTGGTTTATTTTTCTTTGTTTAAAGATGGCACTAAAGAGAGGCAACATGATACAATACTTTTCCCTGCATTTTTGTTAACATCAAAGATGTGATAATAGAACACTTGCAAAGTATGATAATGATTGGACAAAGCCAGCATGGGCTTATGAAAGGCAAATCATATTTAACAAATAAACTGGACTTTTGTTTTTGAGGATTTAATGAGTAGAACACACATGGCAGAACCACTGGATGTGGGATGTTTGGATTTTCAGTCAGAGTTTGATAAGGTCCTCATAAGTGGTTGGTGGGTAAAGCTGTTGCACTTGGGAGAACAGATTAATGTTTTAAAAGGTTTGGCCATGAGGGATTGGAATCCATTTTGGTAGGTAAAATAGTAAAGCAGCAATAGGAGACCTTCAAAGAGAGGAAGTTTAAGTACAGGAGCAGATATATTTCCAGGTGTTCGGGGACACAGAAAGGAAATTTCTTTATAGAGCTCTCTGTGTAACTAAAAGCTTAGAAATGAAAATGAAAATGACAAAAAAAAACCTTTCGGTTGCGTTTGTAACAGAATAATCAAAGAAAGGCAGGGCCAAATAAAGATCAAAAAGTAAATCTACTTGTAGAGTCAGTGAATGTGATTAAAGTACTAACTGAGTACTTTGCATTTGTGCTTGCTGAGATGTCATCAACGTACAGTAGCAATAGTTAGTAGTGGAGAAACGTAAAGAGGAGGCAGCTGAAAGGTTGACAACATTCAAAGTCAAGAAGTCACCTAAATCAAATGCAGGTACATCTTGTATTATTGAGGTAGGTCAGAATGGAGCTCACAGAGGCACTAACTTTGAATCCTTCTCAGATCTTTCTTTGGACCAGTTCCAGAGGATTGGAGAATCAGAAATGTGCCAGCCACTGATGAAAAGCCAGCAGAGGGTTATACCACTCCATTACAGGCCAGGCAAACTAATATCAGTGGTGGGAAAACATTTAGTAATATTGAAGGGTGACAGGGCTAATTTTCACTTGAATAAGTAGAGTTAATGAATCACAGCAAGCTTGATTTGTTAAATGTAAATCATGTTTGCCTAACTGAATTGAGCTTGTTGATGAAGCAGTGAAGAGGAATGAGAGTAATTTATTTGAAGTTGTATGTACGGGATTTTGAAAGGTAGAGAGAATGAAAGGGCCACTCACAGTGTGGATCTGCCTGAGAGATGAACGCAGAGTGCAGTGTTAGATGATTGTTTTTCAGAATGGAACAAAGGAGACAGTGACATTCCCTCGGGATCAGTGTTAGATTCACAGCTCTTAGTGCTTCACAATGATGTGTGTGTGTGTGTGTGTGTGTGTGTGTGTGTGTGTGTGTGTGTGTGTGTGTGTGTGTGTGTGTGTGTGTGTGTGTGTGTATAGTGTACAGTTACAAAATCTGCAGATCAGCACAAAACATAGGAATGCACTTAACAGTGAGAGGGACAGTGACAGACTTCAGGAAAGCAAAGACAAATGCTGAGAAAGGACAGACACAGACAGATGAACTTTAACATGGAGCAGTGTGAGGTGTTGCAGTTTAAAAGTGAGACAATATAAATTAAACGATACAATTTTACAGGGGCTGTGGGATCAGAGGGACTCAGGGATATATAGACACATCTTTGAAGTGGCAAGACAGGCTGAGAAACCTCTTAAATCATCATCCTCGGCTTTGTAAACAGAAGGAGTCAGGTTTTGCTGGTAGTAGTGGACTGTTAAGTGATCGAGGGAAAGAGAATTTAAAAGCACCATAACTGACAGTATGTCAGGGCACCAGCTCTGACCTGTGAATTTTTACATTTAATTCAAATTAGAGGTACATGAGCCCTGCCCTTCAGAGAGAGAGAGAGACAGATCACTGACATCAATATGTTAATCACTCATTCAGGATGATTTTAACATGGGCTTTGGAATTGAACTGAGGACATGTTGACTTCCTGCTTTCTATGGAACTCAGAAGCAAAAGGAAAGTGAGAATCCAGCAGCAATTGAGCAACAGAAGACATTTTCAGGACAAAGAATCCTCACAGGGACTGACAGCTCACAGCTGCTTTCTTTTCTGATCGTGTGAAAGGTTGTTTTACTCAAGTCACCATTAGTTTGGAGTTCTGTGTGCGTTCGATCACCACATTCTGGCTGTGATCTGTGATCAGATCGTCGGGATGTCCTGTCAACTTGGAGTTCAGAGGAGAATGAGGACACATTGTGGCAGCAACATTTGCCACCTTCTCCTTAGATCCTGCAGCCTGACAACAGCAAGGGGGGCAGCACACACTAGCCCCACAGACTGAGGGTCATTTCTACAACAAGCCAGAACACCAGTGTCTCTTCAGACTCCCAGATGGCTTCAGGTGATGATACACAAGTCGAAGCTCCCAGAAACCTAAACCGCTGCCAACTACACCTGGCACCCAGGGTTGCCTTCAATTCCCCAGACATGGTACCCTTCTAGGGGGTTCTTGCAGGGAACAGTGTGCAAAAACACAATGCCTTCTTAAATTGTGCGGTCCATATGCTGTAGGTAGACCCACAATACTGTTAGGGCAGGAGTTACAGGATTTTGACCCAGCGACACTAAGGGAACAGTGATATATTTCCAAGTCAGAATTGTCTGAGGCTTGGAGGGGAGCTTGCGGGTGCTGGTGATTCCATGTATCTGTTGCCTTTGTCCTTCTAGGTGGAAATAGAAGTGGGTTTGAGTTGATTTGATTTAAATTATTATTATTATTATTATCACATGCATCAAGATACAGTGAAAAGTATTGTTTTGAGTGCTATCCAGGCAAATCATACCTTACATAAGTACACATAAGTAATAGAACAGAATGCAAAATATACTATTATAGCTTCAGACACTGTGCAGACAAAAATCAAACCTAAAACACGAGAGGTCTGTTCATAAGTCTGATAGGTCTGCGGGGAAGAAGTTGTTCTTGAACCTGATGGAATGTGTTTTCAAACGTTTTTAATGAGAGAGGGTAGAAGAGAGTATAACTGGGGCTGAAGGAATTTTTGATTAGGTTGGCTGCTTTCCTGCGGCAGTGGGAAGTGTAGATGGAGTCAATGGATGGAAGGCTGGTTTTCACAATGGACTGGGCTGTGTTCTCCTCACTTTCTTGGGCAGAGTGGTTGCCATCCCAAGCTGTGATGTATCCAGATAGGATGCTTTCTATGGTGCATTCGTACAAGTTAGTAAACAGGTAAAATTTGGAAGCTGCTGTCCAAGGATCTTTGGTGAATTTCTGCAGTGTAGTGTGGAGATGGTACACCTGCTCGTCCTACAAGGCAGGAATGGATGTGATGCCAATCAAGCGGGCTGCTTTGTCCTGAATGGTGGAGGTACAAACAATGACTGCAGATGCTGGAAACCAGATTCTGGATTAGTGGTGCTGGAAGAGCACAGCAGTTCAGGCAGCACCCAAGGAGCAGTGAAATCGACGTTTCGGGCAAAAGCCCTTCATCAGGAATAAAGGCAGTGAGCCTGAAGCGTAGAGAGATAAGCTAAAGGAGGGTGGGGGTGAGGAGAAAGTAGCATAGAGTACAATGGGTGAGTGGGGGAGGGAGATGAAGGTGATAGGTCAGGGAGGAGAGGGTGGAGTGGATAGGTGGAAAAGGAGCTAGGCAGGTAGGACAAGTCCGGAAAGTCATGGCGACAGTGCTGAGCTGGAAGTTTGGAACTAGGGTGAGGTGGGGGAAGGGGAAATGAGGAAACTGTAGAAGTCCACATTGATGCCCTAGGGTTGAAGTGTTCCGAGGCGGAAGATGAGGCGTTCTTCCTCTAGGCGTTGGTGGTGAGGGAGCGGCGGTGAAGGAGGCCCAGGACCTCCATGTCCTTGGCAGAATGGGAGGGGGAGTTGAAATGTTGGGCCACCGGGTGGTGTGGTTGATTGGTGCGGGTATCCCGGAGATGTTCCCTAAAGCGCTCTGTTAGGAGGCACCCAGTCTCCCCAATGTAGAGGAGACCGCATCGGGAGCAACAGATACAAGAAATGATATTGGTGGATGTGCAGGTAAAACTTTGATGGAAGTGGAAGGCTCCTTTAGGGCCTTGGATAGAGGTGAGGGAGGAGGTGTGGGCGCAGGTTTTACAGTTCCTGCGGTGGCAGGGGAAAGTGCCAGGATGGGAAGGTGGGTCGTAGGGGGGCGTGGACCTGACCAGGTAGTCACGGAGGGAACGGTCTTTGCGAAAGGCAGAAAGGGGTGGGGAGGGAAATATATCCCTGGTGGTGGGGTCTTTTTGGAGGTGGCGGAGATGTCGGTGGATGATTTGGTTTATGCAAAGATTTGTAGGGTGGAAGGTGAGCACCAGGGGCGTTCCATCCTTGTTACTTTTGGAGGAGTGGGGTCTGAGGGCGGAGGTGTGGGATGTGGACGAGATGCATTGGAGGGCATTGTTCACCACGTGGGAAGGGAAATTGCGGTCAGGGAACACCTCTGGGACGCCCGGACCAACCAACCCAACCACCCCGTGGCTCAACACTTTAACTCTCCCTCCCACTCCACCAAGGACATGCAGGTCCTTGGACTCCTCCATCGCCAGAACATAACAACACGATGGTTGGAGGAAGAGCGCATCATCTTTCGCCTGGGAACCCTCCAACCACAAGGGATGAACTCAGATTTCTCCAGTTTCCTCATTTCCCCTCCCCCCACCTTGTCTCAGTCGATTCCCTCGAACTCAGCACTGCCCTCCTAACCTGCAATTTTCTTCCTGACCTCTCCGCCCCCACCCCACTCCGGCCTATCACCCTCACTTTGACCTCCTTCCACCTATCACATCTCCATCGCCCCTCCCCCAAGTCCCTCCTCCCTACCTTTTGTCTTAGCCTGCTGGACACACTTTCCTCATTCCTGATGAAGGGCTCATGCTCGAAACGTCGAATTCTCTATTCCTGAGATGCTGCCTAACCTGCTGTGCTTTGACCAGCAACACATTTGCAGCTGTGATCTCTAGCATCTGCAGACCTCATTTTTTACTACAAGCCTGGATATTGTCCAGATTTGAACATGTTTCAGTATCTGAGGAGTCACAAACGGTGCTGAATATCGTGCACTCATTGGTGAACATCCCCACTACTGAATGTATAATGGAGGGAAGGTCATTGATGAAGCAACTGAAGCAGGTTGGACCTAGGACACTATCTTGAGGAACTCCTGAAGCTGAGATTAGATTAGATTAGATTAGATTACTTACAGTGCGGAAATGACTGACTTCTAATGACCACAATCATTTTTCTATAACCTCAAGCAGTGAAGCGTTTACCCCCGATACCCATTGATTCTAGTTTTGCTCAGGCCCCTTGATGTCACACCTGGCTAAATATGGTCTTGTTATTAAGAGTTGTCACTCTCATCTCACCTCTGGAATTCAGCTCTTTTGATAATGTTTGAATCAAGACTGTAATGACCACCCAGTGGCTGACAACTTCAACTCCCCCTCCCACTCCCCCAAGGACATGCAAGTTCTGGGCCTCATCCACCGCCAAATAGACAATAGATAATAGACAATTGGTGCAGGAGTAGGCCATTCAGCCCTTCGAGCCTGGACCGCCATTCAATATGATCATGGCTGATCATTCCTAATCACTATCCGCTTCCTGCCTTATCTCCATAACCCTTGATTCCACTATCTTTGAGAGCTCTATCCAACTCTTTCTTAAATGAATCCAGAGACTGGGCCTCCACTGCCCTCTGGGGCAGAGCATTCCACACAGCCACCACTCTCTGAGTGAAGAAGTTTCTCCTCATCTCTGTCCTAAATGGTCTACCCCGTATTTTTAAGCTGTGTCCTCTGGTTCGGCACTTACCCATCAGCAGAAACATATTTCCTGCTGCCAGAGTGTCCAATCCTTTCATAATCTTATATGTCTCAATCATATCCCCTCTCAGTCTTCTAAACTCAAAGGTATACAAGCCCAGTCGCTTCAGTCTTTCAGTGTAAGGTAATCCCTCCATTCCAGGAATTGACCTCGTGAACCTACGCTGCACTCCCTCAATAGACAGAATGTCTTTCCTCAAATTTGGAGACCAGAACTGCACACAGTACTCCATGTGTGGTCTCACCAGGGCCCTGTACAGCTGCAGAAGCACCTCTTTGCTTCTATACTCAATCCCTCTTGTTATGAAGGCCAGCATGCTATTAGCCTTCTTCACTACCTGCTGTACCTGCATGCTTGCCTTCATTGACTGGTGTACAAGAACACCCAGATCTCTCTGTACTGCCCCTTTACCTAAATTAATTCCATTGAGGTAATAATCTGCCTTCCTGTTCTTGCCACCAAAGTGGATATACATACATTTATCCACATTAAACTGCATCTGCCATGCATCTGCCCACTCACCTAACTTGTCCAGGTCACCCTGTAATCTCCTAACATCCTCATCACATTTCACCCTGCCACCCAGCTTTGTATCATCAGCAAATTTGCTAATGTGATTGCTGATACCATCTTCTATATCATTAACATATATTATAAAAAGCTGTGGTCCCAGCACGGATCCTTGCGGTACCCCACTGGTCACTGCCTGCCATTCCAAAATGGAGCCGTTTATCACTACCCTTTGTTTCCTATCAGCCAACCAATTTTTAATCCAATCTAGTAGTTTGCCCCCAATACCATGCGCCCTAAGTTTACTCACTAACCTCCTATGTGGAACTTTATCAAAAGCTTTCTGAAAGTCCAGGTACACTACATCTACTGGATCTCCCTCGTCCATCTTCGGAGTTACATCCTCAGAAATCTCCAGAAGATTAGTCAAGCACGATTTCCCCTTCATAAATCCATGCTGACTCTGTCCTATCCTGTTACTACTATCCAGATGTGCCGTAATCTCATCCTTTATAATAGACTCCAGCATCTTTCCCACCACTGAGGTCAGACTAACTGATCTATAATTTCCTGCTTTCTCTCTCCCACCTTTCTTAAAAAGTGGTATAACATTAGCCACTCTCCAATCCTCAGGTACTGATCACGAATCTATCGAATTCTGGAAAATAATCACCAACGCATCCACGATTTCCCAAGCCACCTCCTTCAGTACCCTGGGATGTAGACCGTCAGGTCCCGGGGACTTATCAACCTTCAGACCTAACAGTCTCTCCAACACCATTTCCTGGCAAATACAGATTCCCTTAAGTTCAGGTCCTTCAGACACTGTTACCTCAGGGAGATTGCTTGTGTCTTCCCCAGTGAACACAGATCTGAAGTACCCATTTAATTCTTCTGCCATTTCTTTGTTCTCCGTAATATATTCCCCTGTATCTGTCGTCAAGGGCCCAATTTTAGTTCTAACCATTTTTTTGCCTTGCACATACTTGAAAAAGCTTTTACTATCCTCCTTTATATTATTGGCCAGTTTACCTTCGTACCTCATTTTTCCTCTGCGTATTTCCTTCTTAGTAATCCTCTGTTGTTCTTTAAAAGCTTCCCAGTCCTCTGTTTTCCCACTTATCTTTGCTATGTTATACGTTTTCTCTTTTAACTTTTATGTTTCTTAACTTCCCTCATCAGCCACGGCCGCCCATGCGTCCTCCTGGGATCTTTCTTCCTTTTAGGAATGAACTGATCCTGCAACTTCTGCATTATACACAGAAATATCCGCCATTGTTCCACCACGGTCATCCCTGCTAAGGTATTGCACTACTGAACTTTGGCCAGCTCCTCCGTCATAGCTCCATAGTTCCCTTTATTCAACAGAAGTACTGTCACTTCCGACTGTACCCTCTCCCTCTCAAATTGCAGATTGAAGCTTAATGTATTATGGTCACTACTTCCCAATGGCTCCTTCACTTCGAGGTCTTTGACCAATTCTGGTTCGCTACACAATACTAGATCCAGAATTGCCTTCTCCCTGGTCGGCTCCAGCACCAGCTGCTCTAAGAATCCATCTCTGAGGTACTCCACAAAGTCTCTTTCTTGAGGTCCAATATCATCCTGATTCTCCCAGTCTACCTGCATGTTAACATTCCCCATAACAACTGTAGTAACATCTTTACCACAGGCCAATTTCAGCTCCTGATTCACCTTACATCCGACATCCAGACTACTGTTTGGAGGCCTGTAGATGACTCCCAAGAGGGTCTTTTTACCCTTAGTATTTTGCAGCTCTATCCACACTGATTCTACATCCCCTGACTCTAGGTCCCCCCACGCAAGAGACTGAATATCCTCCCCTACCAACAAGGCCACCCCACCCCCTCTGCCCGTCAGTCTGTCTTTACAATAGCACGTGTAGCCTTGAATATTCATTTCCCAGGCCCTGTCCACTTGAAGCCACGAATCAGTTATCCCCACAATATCGTATCTGCCAATTTCCAAAAGAGCCTCAAGCTCATCCATCTTATTTCTAATGCTTCGTGCGTTCATATACAGTATTTTTAATTTGTTACTGCTCTCACCCTTCCCATCAACCCCTATTTCACTCAACCTTACACCATGATCCCTTTCCGAGTTTTCTGCCTCATTGATACAGTTGTCTTTCTTGACTTCTCTTGATATAACTTTCCCTTCAATTTCTTTTTTAAACATCCAGTTTGTCCCCTCCCCCCCGCTACTTAGTTTAAATGTAGCAGTGTTGCAGTAGAAAACCTGCCTGCCAGAATGCTGGTCCCTAACCTATTAAGGTGCAAACTGTCTCTCTTGTAGAATTTATGTTTGCCACAAAATGTACCCCAGTGATTCAAGAATTTAAATCCTTGTTTCCTGCACCAGTTCCCCAACCACACGTTCAAGTCCATTATCTCTCTGTTTCTGGCCACACCAGCCCGAGGAACTGGAAGCAAACCGGAGATAACCACCTTGGACGTCCTGCTTTTCATCCTTCTTCCTAGTTCTCCGAAGTCCCGCTGTAGTATGTTCCTCCTCTTCTTCCCAACATCATTTGTGCCGACATGTACCACCACCTCTGGCTCTTCACCCTCGCCCTTGAGGATTTCCTACACTCTGTCCGCAATGTCTTTCACCCTGGCACCAGGAAGACAACACACCATCCTTAAATTCCGTCTGCAGCCACAAAAACCCCGGTCAGTTCCTCTCACGATGGAGTCCCCTATTACCACCGCTCTGTGCGATGTCCGACTCTTCCGCTCTGCCTCTGCACCAACCTTTGATTGACAGACCTGGCCGCCTTGCGAACTGGCAGTGTCATCAGTTTCCAAAAGCTTCAACTTGTTCCTGACAGGTACTTCTCCCGGGGTCTCTTGCACCTGTCTCCTTCTCTGCCTTCCTCTTCGTCCGCTCTCTTCTGCTCTCTTCTGGCATGATTGGTGCAATAACCTCGCTGAAGGTCTTGTCCAGAAAGATCTCGTTCTCTCGGATGAGCCTAAGGTCCTTGAGTTCTTTCATCAGCGCCGCAATATGCTCGGTCAATAGCTGAATGTGCACACACTTTCCACACATGTACAAGCCAGACACACCAGAGTCATTGACCTCCCACATCAAGCACATAGCGCACTGAACCAGCTGGGCAGTCATGTCTTCACCCTCTTCAACTGTGGCGTAATCACTTCACTCAACCTCCTTTTCAAAGACTCCTGAGCTGAAGCCTCACTCTTCGATTAAAAACTTCCTTAGACCCTTGTTTTGTAGCAAGCCTGTGGACTCTTAATTTAGGTTAGAGGAGGAGGGAGGTAGGGAGAGCCTACTTTGTAGGACCTGGGGTTTAGAACACACCCACTCTAATAGCAATCACTTACCTTCCTGACTGGCTTTGCGCTCCGCCTGAACTTCCTAAATACCCGATGCTTGGAGGAAGAATGCCTCACCTTTCGCCTTGTTACCCTCCAACCACATGGCGTCAATGTCAATTTCACCAGTTTCCTCATCTCCCCTCCCCCATTTCATCCCAGATCCAACCCTCCAACTCGGCACTGCCCTTTTGAACTGCCCCACCTGTCCATCTTATTTCGTTTGACCCTCCCCTCTGACCCTCACCCCCATCTGCATTTACCACCTTCCCAGCTACCTTCCCCTCAGCATCCTTCCATTAATCTCTCAGCCCCCTCCCCCCGCCCCTACCATATTCCTGGTGAAGGGCTTATGCCTGAAATGTTAATTCACTTGCTCCTCAGGTGCTGCCTGACCTGCTGTGCTTTTCCAGCGCCACACTTTTCAAGCCTTTAGATCTTCTCCAAGTGAGAAGAGCCCAGGCTTGTTTTGAGAAAAAGTTGAAAGCAGACATTAAGAGATACCCTGCTCATTAATTATGCCTGTTCAAAAGTTTGGTTCAAGCCAAAATGGTACAAATACTTCCTGATGGCTTCCTTAATTTAAAAGCTCCGTCCTCATGCACATCTATTGGATCACATGAAAGTACTACTGCTTCCTGCTACTACTCTGCTGAGAGTTTGCTACACTCCTTTCTCCATCATTTCCTTCTGTTGGGCTTATCAGTTACCATTCCCCGTCTGGAACAAGGCAAAAAGAGCAAGAATCCATGAACAACTGCTGCCTTTCCTCTGGTATCTTCCAAAAGGTCTCCAAACTGGTTGAACAGAACACCTTTGGGTGAAGTCCTGAAAGGATTTCTCCATTAAACATTGATAGAGAGTTGGGTATGAAATAACTCTTCGGAGGCTGGTATCCTGTCACCAAGACACCCTTTATTTACAAATGAAGAGTCTTGACCAAAGCACTATCTCATACTGAATTAGGTACCAGAGTGTCAGTATGTCAGCCAGGGTTCCCTGATTGGACCAGATTAACAGCCTCAATCAGGGAACTCATATTCTATGAGGTCCAACTAGCTGACTTCATTACAATCACTACAGGGTGAAGTCTTGACCAAGTGCTCCAGAAAACCTTACAACTTGCACCTAAAGTCAACACAGTCAGTTAATCTCCAACATTGAGTGTCCAGTCTTGGCTGAATCTGACTTTCTCATGGCTCTCCCAATTCTCACCTTCACCTCTGGGTCAGAAAGTCTCTGTTAGGATAGGGCGTAATTATAGTCTTAACTTGCAGAATGGCATTCCGCCTTTTGTAAGAGCGTTAGGGACCAGTGAAATAGTGATGAGCAGATTCATCATCCTCCAGGAGTGTGGTGCGTTTAAACTCTGTTACTAAGGGGATAAGTTAGTATTAAAGGCGGGGGTTCACTGGTACTGCACCTCAAGGCATCACTATAGCTTCAGTAGCATCTTAACATTTAAAATACAGCTGCAACATAGCACCCAAAACTGGACAAAGTACTCAAAAACATAAGTTGCTGGAAAAGCTCAGTAGAACTGGCAGCATCTGTGAAGAGAAATCAAGTTAACGTTTCAGGTACGGTGACCCTTCCTCAGAACTGATGGTAGCTAGAAAAATGTCAAGTTCAGATGCAGAAGATAGGGGAGGGGATAAGCAGGGATAGGTATGGATAGAGTCCAAAGAGAGAGAAGAACCGTTGGGTAGACAAAGGTGTCGACAATGATTGCAGTGAGAGGGCGAATAGCTGTTAATGAAGACTGTTAGTGACTAACAATAGGTAAGTGTAATGGCAGACTATGTGATAACAAGACCTGGTGTGTGGGGTAGGGGACTAGGACATGAGGGGAGTTCCGGCCCTAAAATTATTGAAATTGATATTGAGTCCGGAGGGCTACAGGGTCCCCATGCTGAAAATGAACTGTTGTCCATCCAGCTTGTGCTGAGCTTCACTGGAGCACTGCAGCGAACCTGAGACAGGCAAAAGGATGGTGCATTAAAATGGCAAAACAACTGGAAGCTCAGGGTCTTTATAGATGTTCTGCAAAGCGGTCACCCAGTCTACGCTTTGTTTCCCCAATGTAGAGGAGACCACATTGTAAGAGCGAATTTTGTAGACTAGATTGTGAGAAATGTAGGCAGGTACTACTTCACCAGGAAGGTATGTTTGGGTCCTTGGATACTGAGGAGGGTGCAAGTAAATGGGTAGGTATTACACCTTCAGCGATTGCAGAGGAAAGTGCTGTGGGGCTGTGGGTAGATGTAGGGATTGAAGGAAGAGTGGACCTGGGTGTCCCGGAGGGAACTGTTCCTGCAGAGGGCGGACAAGACAGGGGAGGGGAATATGTGTCTGGGGTGGTGGCATCTCGCCAGGGGTGAGCAGAAATGCTGGCTGATGATCTTTTGGATGTAGATACTGGTGGGATGGTACGTACGGAACCCTATCGATGTTGCAGGATGGAAGAGAGGACGTGAGTGCGGAAGTGTGGGAGATGGGTTGGACCCGGTTGAGGCCTTGTCGACAACAGTGCTGAGGAGTCCTTGGCTGAGGAACAAGGTAGATATTTTGAAGACTCCCTTGGCCTCATCAGAACACATGCAATGGAGGTGGAGAAGCTGGGAGAACGGAATGGAGTCTTTAAAGGAAACAGGATGTAAGGATGTATAGTCCAGGTAGCAGTGGAAGTCAGTGAGTTTACATTGGATATTAGTGGCCAGTCTATCCCCAGAAATGGAAACAGAGATGTTGAGGAAGTGAAGGGAGGAGTCAGAGATAGACCAGGGAAAGTGAGGGTCGGGTGGAATTCAGAAGCGAAATCGATGAACTTTTCCAATTCTGGACAAGAGTGGGAAGCAGCACCGATGATATTATTGATCCATATGGGAGAAATTCCACAACTGGTGGAAAGCCTTGGAGGAATCACGTGGGCAGGGACTGGACTGAACAGAAAAGACTGAGTCAAGGTGGGAAGAGATGAGTTCTGTGGGGCTGGGACAATCTGAGACTGCCTGGACAGTCCTTTTTGGGGATTTTCGGAAGGCAGTAGAAACGGACTGTGCAGAGTTGGGTGAACTATCAGCCTGGGGCCAGTGGGGGGCAGATCACCAGATGAAATGAGGTCAGTGACTATACTTGATAAAACGGGCTGATGTTCCATTGTGGGGTCATGGTCCGGGGGAGATAGGAGGAGGTATCTGAGAGCTGGCGCTCAGCCTCTGTAATGTGAGGTCAGTACACCACCTCTATCGACAGACTTAATAACAAAGTCAGGGTTGGATCTATGCACACGGAATGCAGTCAGTTTGGAGGGAGATAGCTTAGATTGGGTGAAGGGGGTGCAGAGAAATTGAGGCGACCGATGTCACATCGACAGTTCTCAACGAACAGATCGAGTGCGGGTAAAAGGCCAGAGGGAAGGGTCCAGGTGGAGGGAGAGTGTTGGAGCTGGGTGAAGAGACCTGTGGGACAGGGAGAGGACTCTTTTCCAAAGAAGTGGGCACGGAGGGGAAGATGTCGGAAGAAACGTTCAATGTCAGGTCATGCTCAAAACTCATTAAGTTGGGGATGCAGAGGGATGAAGCTGAGAACTTTGCTGAGTACAGAATCATTAGCATCGGAGAGTGGAAGGTTAGGAGGGATGGTGAATACGCAACAAGAGATGGGGTTAGGTGAGAGGATGGAGCCAGAGGGAAGGCAAAGGGAGGGAGGTTCCAGAAGGCTAAGGGTATCCCTGAGTTGTTGCATCTTGTGGTCTTGATGCCTGAAAAGAAATTAAAAGTTTCCTGTTAGTGCGGCGAATTGAACTGGAGAATGAAGTGAAACTGCAGAGTGGTGCAGCCCTGAACTAACATGTTACGATGCTGCTGGAGAGAAAGGTTGAGAGTTTGCATGTGACACCATATGGCACTGCATGTGGATCCCAGGATATGGTGAAAGCAGCTGTCTGTGGAACTGTGAACATCACAGAGATAATTGTGCGCATCAAGAGAGCAAACCATACTTGATCTCATCCTTACCAATCTGCCGGCTGCAGATGGATGAGTCATGACAGTATGGTTGGTAAGAGTGACCAATATACAGACCTCATGGAGATAAAGTCATGCCTTCACATTGAGAATACTCTTCATCATGTTGTGTGGCACTATAACGTGCAAAATGGGACAGACTTCAAACAGATCTAGCAACTCTAGACTGGGCATCTATGAGGTGCTGTGAGCTATCAACAGCAGCAGAATTGTACTCCAACACAATCTGCAACCTCATGGCCTGGCATATCCCCCACTCAACCATTACCATCAAGCCAGGGGTTCTATGGGGAGTGCAGGAGGGCATGTCAGGAGCAGCACCAGGCACACCTGAAAATGAAGTGTTAACCTGGTGAAGCTAGTAAACCGGACTACTTTCATGCCAAACAGCATAAGCAGCAAGTGATAGGCAGAGCTAAGCAATCCCACAACCAACGGGTCAGATCTAGCTCTGCAGTCCACCACGTCATGTTGTGAATGCTGGTGGACAATTAAACAAGTCACTGGAGAAGGATGCTTCACCAATATCCCCCTCCTCAATGATGGAAGAACCCAGCTCATCAGGGCAACACAGTGGCTCAGTGGTTAGCACTGTTGCCTCGCAGCACCAGGGACCCAGGTTTGATTCTATCCTTGGTTGACTGTCTTATGGAGTTTGCACATTATCGGTGTGGGTTTCCTCCGGGTATACTGATCTCCTCCCACAGTCCAAAGGTGTGCAGGTTAGGTGTATTAGCCACGGGAAATGCAGGGTTACAGGGATAGGCTCATGGGTGGGTCTGAGTGGGATTCTCTTCAGAGGCTGGTGTGGACTTGATGGGCTAAATGGCCTGCTTCCACACTGTAGTGAAAATAAGGTATAGGTGTATATCACCTGATTCCACTCCTATGTCTGTTTCCTTTTATGTGGCCTCAAGTGAACATCCAGCGGCCTCTACCTGTATGGAAGAGTTGGACTAAAGGGTCTTTTCCTGTGCTATATATATCTATGACTGTATGACTCACTTATACAAAGAACAAAAGGTACATTAATGCATATGGAGTGCATTTGTTTATCCATTTCTCCAGATGATTCACCATTATCTCTTTCAGGGTGCTTCCTATTTTCACAACTCTTGACGTAAAGCTCCATGTCTATATTCTCCTGGGTTACCTTTTATTTTTCTAAATTGGCACTGCATTGCTCTCTCCAGATCCCTGGCACAATTCCCATATTTACCAATTCCCTTAAGATGGCCATCAATTTTCATTGAATGTAATTTGTCAGTTCCTTTCCTGTTTCATTTGGAAGTCTGTCAGTGCTGATGCCTTGCACTTTTTTTTACTTGGGCTGTACTATTTTGTTAATTTACATAGAATTACTGGGGTTACATAGTATAGAGGCTATCTATTCAGTCTAGTAGTGCTGGGGGTGGAAGGGGCGGGATGATTATACTCCACACAAACATCTTGGCAACCCACTTTATCTAATTCTAACAATATAACCTTCCATCCTTTCATCCCTTGGGCTTCCTCATAAAAGTACAATTCCTATTCTCCTTAAGCACTCCCTGTCGTATACAGTTCAACATACAAATTGCTCTATATATGAGATTACATCTTCTCACTCTTTAACTTCCAACTCAACATAATCCTCATAATCATTGATAATATTTGAATAATAGAACCTTTCAGGACAAAGCTTCTCTTTAATCATTGGTTACTGGGGAGGGGATGGCCTTATTGGTATTATCACTTGACTGTTAATCCAGAGACTCAAGTAATGTTCTGGGTTCTGGCAGGTGGTAGAATTTGAATTCAATAAAACTCTGGAGTGTAATGATGACAATGAAACCATTGCCAATAGTCGGGATAAAACCATCTCGTTCACTCATGTCCTTTAGGGGAGAAAATGGCCGCCCTTACTTGGTCTGGCCTACATATGACTCCAGACCCATCGCAATGTGATTGTCTCTTGATGGGGCAATAAATGCTGGCCTCACCAGTGAAGCTTTCATCCCATGAAAGCTTTAATAAAAGGTTAATTCCCTCTGGAATTCTCCAGCTTTACTTTTGCTGTAATTCGAAATAGGAGCATCATAGACTATTGTGGCTATTCAAGTCTGCTCCGCCATTAAATAAGATCATGGCTGATCAGTCTGGCTTTCAATTTCTATAGTCCCATCTACCCCGATCATCCCAGATTACCCTGTCAAACAAGAATCCACCTACCTCCATAAGAGAACTATTCAATGACCCCACGTCTACCATTGAGACTTGAAAGGGCTGACTGACATCACACGATAAGCTCTGCCCATCAGGATATAAGGAATGCGCCTGGGATGACCTAATCATTCCTGAGTTGTCGTACATAGGCTTGTAGCTGAGTCATAATGTGCCCTTATACTTAAGTCTGGTTTCTCATGAGACAATCATCTTAAATATCTAGTACTTATTAATACTATAATTACTGCTTAAGAGGATAGTTTCTGCTTAAGACATCTTGTGGCTATCTTTCTCCACTTGTACCAGAAGCCAAAACAAGCCCAACAAGAAGGATTGGTGGCAACACATTCACTCAAGATATGCCAGAGCATATCAAATAGATGGTGTCGTGGACAGCAAAGAAGATTATCTCAGAGTACAACGGGACCTTTATCAGATGGACCAATGGGCCGAGGAGTGACAGATGGAGTTTAATTTAGATAAATATGAGGTGTTGCATTTTTGGTAAAGTATACCAGGCCAGGACTTATACAATTAATGGTAGGACCATGGGAAGTGTTGCCGAACAAAGAGACCTAGGAGTACAGCTGCATAGTTCCTTGAAAGTGGAATCGTAAGTAGACAGGGTGGTGAAGAAGGCATTTGGCACGCTTTCCTTCATTGGTCAGAACATGGAGTATAGGAGTTCAGACGTCATGTTACATCTATACAGGGCATTGGTGAGGCCACTTTAAGAATACTGCATACAATTCTGATCACCCTTCTACAGGAAGGATGTTGTTAAACTTGAGTGGGTGTAGAAAAGAATTGCAAGGATGTTGCCGGGACTGGACAGTTTGAGTTATAGGGAGAGGCTGTATAGGCTGGGACATTTTTCCCTGGAGTGAAGAAGACTGAGGGGTGACCTTATGGAGGTTTATAAAATCACAAGGGGCGTGGACAAGCCATAGTCTTTTTCACAGGGTAGGGGAGTCAAAAAAAACTAGAGGTGAGAAGGGAAGATTTTAAAGGGACCTGCGTGGAACGAGCTGCCAGAGGAAGTGGTGAAGGTAGATACGATTACAACATTTAAAAGGTATCTCAATGGGTACATGAACGGGAAGGGTTTAGAGGAATATGGGCCAAGTGCTGGCAAATGGAACCAGGTCAGTTTGGGATACCTGCTCGGCATGGACAGAAGGATCTGTTTCTGTGCTGTATGACTCTCTGATTCTACATCCAACATATAAATGTAAATTTAAGTATATATATGTGTGTGTGTGTGTGTGTGTGTGTGTGTGTGTGTGTGTGTGTGTGTGTGTGTGTGTGTGTGTGTGTGTGTGTGTATGCCTAGACAGAATATCACTATTCCTTCAGTATATCTAGGTCAAAATTCTGGAACTCCCTCTTTAAGGGCATTGTGGGTCAGCCTTGAACACGTGGACAGCAGCATTCAAGGAGGCAACTCACCATCACTTTCTCAAGGGTAAGTGGGGGTGGACAATAAATGAGCCAACCAGCAATGCCCACATCCAATGAATGACTAAAACTAAATTATAATATTCACCTGCTCCAGATCTGACAGACATTTGTCCCCATGTGTTGTCTCTGTTTCTCTCTCCACAGTTGTTGCCAGAGCTGCTGGGCATTTTCAGCATTTTCTGGTTGTATTTCATTATTGTTGAAGAAGTGCTTTGATTTAAAATCAGTGATCAATTGGATATCAACTTCTGTGTTGTTGTGTTTGAGAAAATTAAATGAAAGGCAGTAAAATGCTCATATAACATGGTTTCCATGTGAGCTGGTTTGATATTGACAGGTTATTATTACTGATAGATTGTAGAATGCTCAAAGCAGAGTAAACATTGCTCAGTATCCATGTGAGAAAAATAATTGCACTCCTGTGTAGGTGAATACATTAATGTTGCCAAAGATAAATAAAACTGAGTCATTATTATGGGTTGTGTGAGACTAATTGGAAGGAGGCAGTTTATGGCTGCCAGTCTGAGACAGCAGTGCTGTCTTTTTTGGAAAACTCTATCAGATAAATCTTTGACAGCCTGGAGAACTTCTATCCTTTCTGAATCATCATATTGCACATACTGTATAAATTGTCCCTATCTCAATAATGTTCATACCAGTCTAACGTATTGCACTAAAATAAAGCAAAAAAAAACTGCGGATGCTGAAACAAAAATAGAAACATCTGGAGACACTCAGCAGGTCTGGCAGCGTCTATGCAGAGAAAGCAACATTAACTCTGTTTCTCTCTCCACAGATGCTGTCAGCCCTGCTGAGTTTCTTCAGCACTTTCTGTTTTTTCCAACTTATTGCACTGATCATCTTAACTCTCTCCCGAACTCATCTCCACGGGCTTGCTTCATCAGATAGATAATCTCTCAATCTTTATTTATTCAGTGCTACATCTTTAAACTTGAGATTTCTTTCCTCCTTTACACCTCATGCACATATATCCAAATTCACTGTGTTTCTGCTCAACCGCGAGGGAATTGGTTGTCACTGACTAATTAATAAACTCCTGTCTTGTCACCTCAACTCAAACTGATCAATACCCATTGTTTTCTGTAACCGATGATCCCTGCTTAGATTTATCTCTTAATATCCCTTTCAAAAGCTTTAAAAATGTGAAGTGATAAGTCAGTCAGACACTGCAGGTATTTATTCCTATATTTCCATTATTTACACTATAGTGCATCTACCTCCTGTTCAATATGGATTTGAAATGGGTAATGACAATGCAAGCTTTCTGTTCTGACAGTCTCAATACATCACTACAATCTGGTAACATCCAATTGTTTCAGAAACTCAGCAGGTTTGGTAGCATCTTTGCTCCCCCTATCCTCACCTTCATTCCTGAAGACAGGTTATAGCCGAAACGTTAACTTCTCCACATCCTGATGCTGCCTGCCTTGCTGTGTTCTTCCTCCTGTTTGTCTTCCATGAAGAGAAACACAGTTAACATTTCTGACCGAGTGATCCTTCTTCAGAACTGTCTGTGGAAGGGTCACTGGACTCGAAAAGCTAACACCGATTTCTCTCCACAGATGCTGCTAAACCTGCTGAGTTTCTGAAACATGTTACCACGTTTCCAGCACTGCATTCTTATTTTATTGATACCATCCAAAATACACACTCAGGCCAAAACAAATAGTGGCAGAGGGACACATCTCCGTGTGTCTAATGTCCGACTGAAGAGTGAAGTCTGTGCGGTCTGTTGGGGAGAATCTGCTATCGGGGTACCTACATTGGGGCTAGGGAGGGGAGCACCATTATTAAAGCAGACATTGTCAGGTAACAGCTGAAACACAGCCATGTAAAGTAAACCCAGCCACTGCAGGACTGTCTGCCTGAGGCCACATTCCTTGGGGATTAGAACATGTCCGTCAGTTTCAGATCATCCTGTTACAGTCTCATTGTTAATAACGGAAACCGGTAACTATCGGATAGTGTAAATCGCACCGATACTACACTTAATTGATAAAGTACTTGTTAATGCCTCCGCTGACGTCAAACTCCATCGGGTCCTGTGTTAAATGATAATACCTGTATATTCAACTATGGAGAACTATTGTGAACGCCCAGACAGCCAGACGCATAGCAATGAGGAAACCCTTCCAAACAATAAACTTTTGAATTACAAGATCGGAAACTGCTGAACCCAGGATGTCTACCCATTGTCCAGCACAGCAGGAGCTGGACAGGTATCTCGGGGCAGCCAATAGAGACACTAATCCCTTCACAGACAGGTGAACCGACCAATGAGAGAACCGAACGAGGGGAACCTGACCGGGAACTCGAGGAAGCGCGAAGTATAACTGCACTGGGTCCGAAGAGGAAGACAGAACGCCTTCTCCAACGAATTGCATGCTCTTGAATTCGTTGTATAGCTTGCCAGTCTTGATTCTGTAATAAACGGTGTTTTTGCTCCAAACTCTAGCCAGTGTGATCTCTCCTTCCAAAGAACACGTGGAGACGAGACCCTACGGGTCCGTCCCAACAGGTCATGTTAGGAGAGGATCTCCTAAACCAGCAATGGGATAGGCAGCCAAGTAAATGGCATTGAGTGCTTCAAAGCAGCAATGGCAGATGTAGAGCTAGCACCAGGTTTGGTTAGCTCTATGACTTCTTTACATAGTGCACTTTCTTTTAACAATACCACTGGTCGAACAGCCCAGCTCTGCAGGCCTGAATACTGGCAAAAAATAGGTTGGCATTTTGTACTTAAAAGCCCTGTCATTGGAACAGCTCCTGCTCTTACCACCTTTAGGGGTTTCTTCCAGAATAACACTCGACCATCCCCGCCCCCACCACCATCCCCTCCCCCACCACGATCCCCTCCCCCACCACCATCCCCTCCCACACCACCATCCCCTCCCCCACAACCATCCCCTCCCACACCACCATCCCCTCCCCCACAACCATCCCCTCCCACACCACCATCCCCTCCCCCACAACCATCCCCTCCCACACCACTAACCCCTCCCCCACCATCATCCCCACCCCCACATCACCATCCCCACCCCACCACCATCCCCACCCCCACCACCATCCCCTCCCACACCACCATCCCCTCCCACACCACCATTCCCGCCCCCACCACCATCCCCTCCCCCATCACCATCCCCACCCCTACCACCATCCCCCCCACCACCATCACATCCCCCACTACCATCCCCTCCCCCGCCATCCCCACCCCCACATCACCATCCCCACCCCACCACCATTCCTTCCCCACCACCATCCCCTCCCACACCACCATCCCCCCTCCCCTACCACCATCCCCTCCCCCACCACCATCCCCCTCCCCATCACCATCCCCTCCCCCACCACCATCCCCCTCCCTATCACCATCCCCTCCCACACACCATCCCCTCCCCCACCACCATCCCCTCCCACAACACCATCTCCCTCCCCACCACCATCCCCTCCCACACCACCATCCCCTCATCCACCACCATCTTCTCCCCATTACCATCCCCACTCCCCACCACCAACCCCACCCCAACACCATCCCCTCCCCATCACTATCCCCTGCCCATCACCATCCCCTCCCCATCAACATCCCCTCACCCACCACCATCCCCTTGCCCACCACCATCCCCCTGACACCACCATCCTCTCCCCGTCACCATCCCCCCTGACGCCACCATCCCCTTCAACACCACCATCCCCTCCCCCACCAACATCCCCTCAACCACCACCATCTTCTCCCCATCACCATCCTCTCCCCATCACCATCCCCTCCCCCATCACCATCCCCTCTCCATTAACATCCCCTTCCACACCACCATCCCCTCAACCAACACCATCCTCTCCCGTACTACCATCCCCTCCCCCACCAGCATCCCTTCAACCACCACCATCCCCCTCCCCATCACCATCCTCTCCCCATCACCATCATCTCCCCATCACCATCCTCTCCCCATCACTATCCCCTCCCCCACCACCATCCCCTCCCACACCACATTCCCCCTCCCCACCACCATCCTCTCCCAAACCACCATCCCCTCAACCACCACCATCCTCTTTCCATCACCATCCCCTCCCCCACCTCCATCCACCCTCCCCACCACCATCCCCTCCCCACCACCATCCCCTTAACCACCACCATCCTCTCCCAAACCACCATCCCCTCAACCACCACCATCCCCTCCCCACCACCATCCCCTCCCCTACAACCGTCCCCTCCCACATCACCATCCCCTCCCCCACAACCATACCCTCTCCCACTACTATCCCTTCAACCATCACCATCCCCTCCCCCATCACCATACCCTCCCCACCACCATCCCTTCCCCCATCACCATCCCCTCCCAACCACCATCCACTCCCACACGATCATCCCCTCCCCACCACCATCCACTCCCACACGATCATCCCCTCCCACACCACCATTGACTCTTCCACCACCATCCCCCAAACACCATCCTCTCCCCCACAATCATCCCCTCCAACATCACCATCCCCTCCTACACCATCATCCCCTCTCATTCCACCATCCCCTCCCCAACGACTACCCCTCCCAAACCACCATCCCCTCCCCAAGTGTGTCCCTACCCTCATCAGCTTTCCCACCCCCACCATCATTCCCTTCTCCACCATCAACCAGTCCCCAATCAGTTTCCCCTCCCCCACCACCTTCCCTTCCCCCTCCCATATCCCCATCATCTTCCTACGTTATCATCTCCTCCTTCAGGACAAAGGGAAGTATCTGGTGACTAACATCTTCACCTCCCTCTTCCCCTATTCCCCACCCCAACTCCTCCACCAAAATCACTCTTCCAGTGTTTTGCTGGGTCAATTCTCGAGTCACACATTGGCCAGACCCTCCAAAAATACATGAGCAAACCAGATGTGTATATACAGCCACTGTCTGAATGGCACATAAGAAAGGAATTGTTTCCTTTCATCCACATTTTTTAAGTTTGCTGATTCATAGAAGGTCTTCTGGTCATTTGGCTGGCTTAGATCAGACAGCAGATAAGGACCTGTTTGACCAGCAGCAGCTCAGTGTTCAGAAAGCTCTGGCCCGCCATTGGGAAAGACAGAGACAGAGAGAAAGAAAGAGGGGGAGACAAAGAGAGAGAGAGAGAGAGAGAGACGGAGAGGGAGAGAGAGACGGGGAGAGAGAAAGAGACGGAGAGAGAGAGGGAGAGACAGAGAGAGAGGAGACAGACAGAGGGAGAGACTGAGTAGCAGAGAGGGAGAGAAAGAGAGAAAAGCAGACAGAGGGAGAGAGAGGGAGACAGAATGGCAGAAAGGAAGAGATATCCAGAGGGAGTGACAGAGTGGGAGAGACAGAGAGAGAGAGAGAGAGAGAGTCAGCGTGGCAGGGATTCCTCATCCCAGCTGCCCTGGGATCGTGCCATACACCTGCAGAGTGATCTCTCCCTGTCTCTTTTTCTGTGAGGTGCTGAAATATTCCTGAGTGATCAGAGAGTGTGGGAATTGCTTTGGTTCAGCAGTCAATGACTCCTGTGGGAAGCCAGTCTGAGACACAATGCTGAGTGGCCAAACATACCTGCTGGCTTCATTGCAAGGAGTGTTCATGTTATTGACAGTCGTATTAACAGGCCTCCTCTCTGTCTGTCCCTCTCTGTCTGTCCCTCTCTGTCTGTCCCTCTCTGTCTGTCACTCTCTCCCTCTCTGATTTTCCGTCTCTTTCTGTCTCTCCCTCTCTGTCTCTCCAACTCCATTCGTCCCTCTTTCTCTCTCTCTCTCTGCCACCTTCCCCCAGCCCCCTGTCTTTTTCTCTCTGTCTCTCGCTCTCTAATGTTATGACAGGCACAAAGACAGATAAGCAAAGGAATATAATAAATCACTGGAACTTACAGACTGAGACAACACATTAAGAAATGATTCAGAATTTCAAGATAGCATGTATATAACAACACTCTCAGATTTTTATAGCTGAAAAAAAGGCTCTTCTTTATTGCCATTGCCCAAAATCCAAACCCATTCATTATTTTGAGACATTTCAAAATGCTGCTGCTGTTAGATTGCTCAGTGCTCTCTACGGATGCTTGCTTTGCCTATATTATATCAGTAACAAGGGATTTAGGTTTGGAAGCAGAAGAGGCAATGGTAAATAAAGGATACAGCAGAAGAGAACAAGGAGTATGGGAATGGGGGTGCGGAAATCTTGACTCGGGAAATTGAGAAAGTGCTTAATAAGGCATAGAGGATACTGATGTTTGTCAATAAAGGCATGGAATACTAAATCAATTTGTGATGGTGAACCTTTATAAAACACTGGCTTGACTCAACTGGAATATTGTGTCCAAGTCTGATACCATGTTTTTGAAAGGATTAGAAGGGAAACACAGATTTATAAGAATATTTTCAGGGTGTAGAAATATGTTTTGGAGAACTTTAAACTGATCTCCTTGAAGAAGGAAAGGCTTATGAGATTTCTTTCAATGATGAGGCTCTGGATAGAGCAGATACGATGAAATTGCTCCCATTTGGTGAAGAGATTGAGAACTAGAGGTCTGCAGATTAAAGTGAATGTTTAACTAACCAAGGGCATTCTGTGGAAAATCTTTTTCATGCAGCGCGTGATTAGGAACTGCATTGCACAACCCAAGTGTGTGATGGAGGCTGACTGAATCCCCCCTTTCCGTGTGGAATTAGATAAATGTCAGCAGGGACTATGGGTAAAGGTGGAGCTGTGGAACTAGCTGAGGTGCTCCTGTAGAGAACCTGTACATTGTCATGTCGCAGTATGTTATGAACTGTCAATCCTGGATTTTAAATCTGGACACAGACAGCTGGTTAAATTGACCACTGCAAATCATGTGATCTTTGGCATTTGAGCTTCAGACAAGTCCCAAATGTCCAGTGAATAGCTACTTAAAATCCGAAAATCCATAGGCACCCAGACAATTCACACTCAGCCCTCTGTTGAAGGATGGATCAATCCACAAGAACTGAAGAGTCCTAGCTGTCTTACTGTCACATCCTGGGCAAAAAAGAAAACATCAAAATCCAACATGTATAAAGCAAATATGAGGGGATCTAATCAGTCTTCTGTCGATCATGATGGTTTATGTCATCCAAAGCAGACTGGGTGAAACTCAAGAGAGTAAACCACCATAAAATGGAATCAACATGCAGACAACTCTTTGCTTGGGCAAAAAACAATAGGACCTCAAGTTGGGGAAGTCACATGATGAGGAGTTTATTTTGTAGTGGGTGCTTTTGAAATCAGTGGGCAGCTGGCTAGCAGGCAGAACTCCTGCTAAAAAGACATTGAACGAGTCACAAGTTACTCAAGCAGCCATGGTAAAGTAATGTCTTGAAAGTGGGCGATCTGGACAGAGAGAAAGATCTTTCCAAACGGTTCCAACGTCAAGTTCATCCGAGAGCCAACCACTTTGTCATTCAACTAAAACAAAATCTCGCAGCCTGCTTGGAATCCTTTGCTTGGCAAAAACCTTGCTTCAATCATAAAGCATTGACACTATCAAATGACTCTATGACAAGCCTGCTACGAAAGGGCCAGAGGGAATTACAAACTCACAACAAATTTCATTTGTATCTCAATTTTGTGTGGGTGAGAGAGTGACCAAGTGAAATCTTGCGTTTATTTTAGCTATGTGAGTGAGAATAAACAACCTTTATTTTCAAACTCTTAAAAAACTTGATGTTTGAATTATTTCATTTGGGATCCATGTTTTGGGGGTGAGGAACACTCGCCTCTTGAATTCGAAAGTACTGATTCTATGCAGCAAAAGGATTATATAAATTTTTCCTCTGACAGCAAATATGACTGAATGACCTCCATCCTTTAAAACAGAGTTTGATATAGTTTTTAGGGTTAAAGGGATGTAATTGCTTATAGATGCAGTATAGAAAGCATCCTATCTGGGTGTATTACAGTGATTTCCCAAGACTGAAAGAAACTACAGAGAATTGTGAACACAGCCCAGTCCATCACACAAACCAATCTCCCATTTATTGACTCTATCTATACTTCCCGTTGCATTGGGAAAGCAACCAATATAATCAAAGATCCGTCCCACTCTTTTCACCCTCTTTCATTGTGCAGAAGATAAAAAAAATTGTATTCGTGTACGCACAGGTTCAAGGACAGTTTCTTCTCTTCTGTAATCAGATTTTTGAATGGGGGTCAAATTAGAGTGGTGCTGGAAAAGCACAGCAGGTCAGGCAGCATCCGAGGAGCAGGAAAATCGGTGTTTTGGGCAGGAGGCCTCATTCCTGATGAAGGGCTTTTGCCCGAAACATTGATTCTCCTGCTCCTCGGATGCTGCCTGACCTGCTGTGCTTTTCCAGCACCACTCTAATCTTGACTCTGATCTCCAGCATCTGCAGTCCTCACTTTCACCTACATTTTTGAATAGACCTCTTTAATGCTAATGTTGATCTTTCTCTACACCTTCTCGACAGCTGTAGTATTGTATCCTGCACTCTGTTCTATAAGCCAGATGCACTTGTATTATACTATCTACCTGTTAAGCAGATAAGACAATACTTTTCCCTGTACCTTGGTACTGGTGACAGTAGTGGCATGGTGGCTCAGCTCATTTTGTTTTAACCAGAACCTTACGAACCAGCTCTCGATAAACCACAAAAATTACATACATCAAATACTGCGAAGTTTATCGTATCATTCTGTCCAATCATTACAGCTTCCTTTAAAATGTATTTACCTTAGTGTAAACGTGATTGTTGTTCAACTGAGTGGCCACATGAAATATCAAAGGTTGATTCAATTTTGAGTCAATTTCTCCTCAAATACCACCATCTCTGTGATGTCCAACTAGTCAGCTGAGGATGCGAGTGAGAAGGCTCTCTGGCAGTAAGTTTTATTTAAGGCAAAGTTGCATTATTATTTAAGTGAATTATTCTGTAAATTAATGATTACAGTGATGTGCATACCATCTGCATTGTGTTTCTGTTACTTACTGTGTGATTTTACATTGATTATGTGGGTCTCTTGATAAAATGGAGTATCTGATCAACCAGCACACATTCCTGGTCTCTTGGGGCCAGTTAATAAGAAAAACTGCATATAAATACAACACTGTTTTTCTTCATTGTTACAGTACATGATTCGTAGCACCCTCATGGACAACCAGATGTGCAATGTTCTCAGCAGGGACAAAGCAGTTTCAAAGGGATTCAACGAATCAATAATGACCTGTTTCCTCCAATTTTTGATGAACTTAACAAATGAGCTGGCTGATGTTTTTTTTCATTTCTGCATTTGTGAAGAATCCATACTTCACTTACATTGCTTCACTGGTCCAGTACGGCCAGGATAAACAAAAGGAGCACTTTTTGTAAACACACCGCAGAATCCAGTTCAGAGGTCCTTTAGTACAACCAGATGAAGCACTCTAATTGATTTTGCCCTCAATAACATTGCAATGGAACAGTGCTAAAGAGAATAGATTCCAATTTGCTCCTGCCATGAATCTCCAGCCTGAGCCAAGCTCTTAATAGCTTAAAGCCTTCTATCAATAAAACTGATCAATGTCCTTTGGAATCCTGTTGGTATTCTCACAACAAGCCCTTTCTGATAAAATTCTAGCATTGACTGGATCCTATAAATATGTAACACAGTCTACAATAACAAGTGCTTGGGAATCTGATCCTCCTCACCGACCATGATGCATTCCCCCTTCTCGTTCCCTTTGAGAGGAATAGCAGTCAGCTTTGTGTTCATGTGATGAGATGTTTAGAGAGGTGAGGGAGTGAATAGGGCGCGACTGTTAATCCGACCATCATGGATTGATGGTCATTGACAAAATAGCCAGAAGACGTAAGGAGAAACATTCAATTAATAAAGGTGGTCAGATTCATGAGCCACAATAATTAAGTGGGCCACAAATGATTAAAAATCAAACCCCTCATATGTAAACATATCCAAGCTCAGCTATTTAGTAAAAATACCTGCTTTCCATTCCTTAGGCTGTCACGTCGTTTATCATTCTGCTAAGGCTTGCCAGGCCTGAATAAGCACATCATTCCCCACTCTTTTCCATTCTCTGCATGTGCACAACATTACTTTCAATTTCCTAATCCCTGTGTGAGTAGATGGTCGCCTTCCCTTTCCTAGTCTCTATGCGAGTGCATTATTACCTTCCCTTTCCCAGCCTCTAGCTGGGTCAGACCTAGGCTGGGAAATTGCTTTTTCAGTAATCTGAATGCACCGCTAGTGAAAAAAACTTCTTGAGGCATCGGAAGTTTGTTCCGACAAAAACAAGTGCGGATTGTGGAAGCTGTCATTTTAATACAAACTCTATGACAGTGTGGATCGAATGTCATTTTCCAGGCACCGAGCCAAGGACAGTAAATCGTTCAGACACTGTTACTGACAGAGCCTTTCATCATCTTCAGACTTCCTCAGGCTACAGGACTGCGCCAAGAAACCTGCCACTTAACCCATTTGCCCAGATTTCTTGTACCATCCCAGGGTTCCGTGAGACTGGAAAGTCACACATATAATTCCACTATTTGAGAAAGGTTGGAGGTAGAAAACAAAACTACAGGCCAAATCACTTCATGTCCTTTGTGGGAAAGCTGTTAGAATCAATTATTGAGGAGGTTAGATACGGGCATTCAGACAAAAACAAATGAAGATAATGACCAAATGCCAGCATGGTTTTGTGAAGTAGAGATTAGTTTTGATCAATTTGTTGCAATTCTTATTGTGGATAAAGGACAGACTAATATTTTAGATTTCCAGAAAGCATTTGACAAGCTGCCACATTAAAAAAACTGCACAAAATAAAATCACATTGTGTAAGGAGTAGCATTCTGGAGTGGACAGAAGATTGATCGGCTGGAGATTATTCATAAATGGGTCTTTATCAAAGATTAACAGGAGGTGACACATAGATTCCCACAGAGGTCTTTGCTGGACCCTCAACTTTTTACAAGTTACATCAATTATTTAATGGAGGACCGCAAAGACATGATGACATTGCGGGTGACATAAAGATAGATAGGAGAGCACATTGTGAAGAGAGCATAAAGAGGTTACAAACCATCTTAGATATCAGGGCCATATTTTGGATGGATAGGAAGACACTTCTTCCATTTTTGAAGAATTCAATACGAGGTGACATCGATTTCAGAGAAGGGGTAGGGGGCTAAGGTAAGAGCTAAGGAGATTTATTTTCACTCAGAGCTGAGTGGGAATCTGGAACTTATTGCCTGAAGGAGTGGCTGAGTCAGAAATCTTCATAATATTTACGCAGCATTAGATATTCACTTGCATAACTGTAGCACCCAGGGCAGGAAAATGGGATGTGTGAAGTGAAATCATTGTCGATTGTCACAGACACGATTGGCTGAAAGCCCTCTTTCTGCACCTTAAATATCTGAGTTTTTGAGGTAGGTTGAGAGAGATGGCAAAATGTCAAACTTTGACAGAAAGAAAGAAAAATCCAAACCGAGAGGGACTGCAGTATTCTGATGTGCAGAGGGATTTAAGTTTCCTAGTGCAAGAGTTGTAGTGATTGTGACGAGGTCAGCCAGACAGACCTAACAGAATATGAGTTCCCTGATTGGGGCTGTTAATCTGGTCCAATCAGCGAACCCTGGCCGACAGATACAAACAGGAATGAGGTGGGAGGGATGGGGGCTTGCTGGGTCTGTATTGTCTGCACTTTTGTATGTAACAGTATTGTTTAATGTACAAATGTCATTGTCACTGTTTTGTCATATGTGGAACTAGGATTTGAGGTTTGTCCTCCTCTCCCTATAACATGGTTGAATGTAGGATTTGGGGCCTAGCTTTGCTGCTCCTCTCCCTTGTAAAATTGTTGTCTCTTGCACAGCTGTAAATGGTTTTTGTAAACTGTTTTGGAATTTGCTTAATAAAATTTAAAATAATTAAGAGGGGGAAAAAGAAACAAACAGAAATGTCAGCAGTTCTGTTCACTCTGAGAGTTGGCTCTGAGGAAGCTGGATCAGTGTCAATGAGTCTCCACCTGTAAATACAGGATTACGTGGTGACAGGATAAAGGGTCCTGCCCGAATCGTTGACTCTCCTGCTCCTCTGATGCTGCTTGACCTGTTGTGCTTTTGCAGCCACACATTTGACCAACTCTGACTCTCTAGCATTTGCAGTCCTCACTATCTCCAACTTGGTGACACGATACCGGCCTCAGTGAACTTAGTCCATGAGTCACACAACCTTAGTGCACAGTTACAGCTCTGTACACAGAATGCTCTGGACAAGGGCGAGCATAGAAATGATTGTTCCTCTTGTGGGTGAACTAGAGAGCACTGTTTAAATATTAGGGGTTGCCTTTTTAGACAGAGATGAGGAGAATATTTTTCTCTCTCTGAGGTCTGTGCCACTTTGGAACACTCTACCTCTGTAGGCAGTGGAGGCAAGGTAATTGGAGTTTGTAAAATTATTCATTCACAGCATGAGGATGTTGCTAGGTAGACCAGCATTTATTAACCACCCCTGATTGCCCAGAGGGCAGTTACATATTCCAGTGGGTCTGGAGTCACACGTTGGCCAGACCAGGTAAAGATGACAGTTTCCTTCCCTAAAAGACTTTGAAGGCTGACATGGATAGATCTTGTTTGGTAAGGGAATCAAAGGTTATTTCATGGGTCGGGGGCGCAGGGTGGGGGGGAACGGGGTGGGAGGTGTTGGTGGTGGTGGTGGTTGGGTGGGGTAGAGGTAGGAGCAAAACACAAACAGATCAGCCATGATCTTCTCAAGCTGTGCAGCATCTCAAACAGCTGATTGGTCTACTTCCGTTCCTATTTCATACGTTTGCACAATTGCTCAGCTTTTGGTGTCATTCAGTCCATTGTGCCTATTTCAGCACTTTAAACATCTAACCCACTTCCTGAGCTTTCCCAATGGCCCTACATATTCTTCCTTTTCAAATAATTATCCAGTTCCTTTTACAGCATTATCCTTCAATCTGGATCCACTGCCTTTCAAGTTATAAACTCCAGATCATAGCATCTTGTTTTAGATTACATTCCCTACAGTGTGGCAATAGGCCCTTAGGCCCAACAAGTCCACACCAACCCTTCGAAGAGCAACGCACCCAGACCCATTATGCCTGAATAATGCACTTAACATCATGGGCAATTTGGTATGGCCAATTCACCTGGCCTGCACTTCTTTGGATTGTGGGACGAAACCAGAGCACCCAGAGGAAACCCACACAGACACAGGGAGAATGAGCAAACTCGACACAGACAGTCGCCCAAAGCAGAAATCAAACCTGGGCCCCTGGCACTATGAGGCAGCAGTGCTAACCACTGAGCCACTGTGCTGCCTCTATTTGTTGTATTGTTTTATTGCTTTATCGACGTTTCGGGCATAATCTCCTGTTCCTTGGATGCTGCCTGACCTGCTGCACTTTTCCAGCAACACATTTTCAGCTCTGATCTCCAGCATCTGCAGACCTCACTTTCTCCTCGAAGATTTTGTTGAAGTGTTCCTATTTATTTCTCCAGTGGCTATTTTACCAATTGGGTTACCTTCAATTATCTTAGATCAGTGTTCATTGGACAATGCACCACCTGCAATTAGCTTCTCTCTATTTCCTGTATACAAATCCCTGCCTAATTTTCAACACCTTTTACTAAATTGCCTTCCACCTGTCATTCAACTTTTCAGATCATTTTTGAGAAGGGATGCCTGATATTGCAAGTCTTCAACATAGAATCCCTAAGAGGCCATTTGGTAGGTGTAGAAAATCCCAGGACATTATTCTGAAAAAGTTTAGGAAAATTGCCTTTAGTGCAATATGTGGAATATGGCTGCTTGCTAACTTTGATTTATAGGCTGTGTGATTTATATAGATTTTTATTATGCTTTATTTTAAATAAGGATTTTGAATTTGGAAATAGTGACTTTGGATTTTTCTGTGTGTCTGAAGAGTTTAATGAGTAACTTGCAGGCATTTTTGCAGTTATGGTGATTTATTTTGAAATAGCTTGAGGGAGGTAGCTTTCAGAACTAACAGGCTTTTGTTTGCATTGGAGGGTTTGTAACTGAGCAAGATAAACAACTGTGCATCAAGGCTTCTGTCAGAAATTTCCAGAATTTTTTTTTCAAGTTAAAGGGAAAAACAGATAGCTTGGGGGGAAAAGTTGTTTCTTTCATTTTTCAGGTTGGGGCAGTACAGAGAAACCTTGATGATCCGAAGAACACGGGCGGGGAGTATTTTGTCCGGTTAATTGAATGCTGGATAATCGATGCCGGATAGCATAGTTAGCCACGCATCGGGACCTTGCGATCTTGTTCAGATCATCTGAAATCCGATTAATTGAATGCTGGATAATTAAGGTCCCTCTGTACTGCAGCAGTACTCGGATGAACATGGATGCACAAAACAAAGCGTCTGAGAAGGGGAGAAGACAGTAAAAGTAGATTATCTTGGAGTAAGGAGTTAGTGATGGTCCCTGGCTACAAGAGTTTGGATACAAATGCTGACGAGATTATTTATAGAATCATAGAGATGAATAGCATGGAAACAGACCCTTTGGTCCAACTCGTCCATGCCGGCCAGATATACTAAATTAATCTAGTCCCATTTGCCAGCGCTAGGCCCATATGCCTCTAGACCCCTCCTATTCACATACGCAGATGCCTTTTAAATGTACCAGCCTCCACCACTTCCTCTGACAGGTCATTCCATACACACACCACCCTCTTAGGGTGCCCCTTAGGTCCCTTTTAAATCTTTCCCCTCTCACCCTAAACTGATGCCCTGGAGCTGAAAATATTTAAACTCAGGTGTACACAAGAACTCGAAAAAGGCTATTATGTTTTCCAGACTGGAAGTTGAAGTTACAGTTACATTAAGCCTATCAAAGTGCTAGAGAAAGCTAGATCGTAGCGGGGTGCTTTTGAGTACTGTGAAGGTGTTTGTTGAGATCCTTAAAGAAGCTTTTGAGGATAAGTGAGAATATGTGTGACAGTGCATTTAAAAAATCATTAAATTTATGTTACAAGTAAATAGTCTGGTTTATTCCATTTTATCTTTTTTTTTGCCTTAAGAAGCTTTACTTTTATTTATAAATCCAAATCTGCAACCTTTATAACTTCTTTATTTGTGAGAGACCACCATGTTTTAACATATCTATCAAGCCAGATTTCAGCCTGGGATCAGAATTGTCCAGTCATTGCATCAGCTGGGATCATAACAATTCCCTAAATACAACAGAGAATACAGCTCAAGAGTATTTCATTGACTGTAAAATGTGTGTGGACCATCTGGCTTTCTTTATGTCTTTACAACAAAACAGTGATACTTCCAATTCACATTGATCTCTCAGGTGATCAGCCTTGAATAAACATTGATTAGACTTAAATGAACAGCTTCAACACCACTTCACAGGTATTCTACACTGTTTTGGAATGTTTCCACTAACTGTTACACTTCTATGAATCTGTGCTCACCGCTGTCCTGTAGATTTTTCTTTATAGGTACTTCTACTTCAATAAGACTGCAAAACAGAAACGGATCCCTCAGCTCACCCAGTCAGTGTAAATTTTTTTTACCCACCTAGGTTTTATCCCACCCCTCTTCATTCCCCCAACTCCTTCAGTTCCTTTCTCCTCATTCACTCACATACAATCATACAGTGGGGTGGCACAGTGGCTCAGGTAGTTAGCACTGCTGCCTCACAGCACCAGGGACCCAGGTTTGATTCCTGCCTCAGGCGATTGTCTATGTGGAGTTTGCACATTCTCCCCATATCTGCATGTGTTTCCTCCAGGTGCTCTGGTTTCCTCCTACAATCCAAAGACGTACAGGTCAGGTAAATTGGCCATGCTAAATTGGCCATGCTAAATTGCCCATAGTGTTTGGGTAAATGTAGGGGAATGGGTCTGGGTAGGTTGCCCTTCGTAGGGGCGGAGTGGAATTGTTGGGCCAAAGGGCCTGTTTCCATAATGTAGGGAATCTAATCATACTGTCACCCCTTGCTTTGGAATCATCTCCTCACCGTCTCCAGTAGGATTTGTATCTTTTGAAGCTGACCCACCCAAGCACACAAGAACTCTTGCCTTGACCTCTGTGTTCCCAATGCCAAAAGCAGGAACAATTTGCATTTGCGAAGTATCTCTAATGGAGCAAGCGTTTCACATGATTATTACCAAACAGTTTGACATTGAGCAACATTAGGCAACGTTAGGGACGGTGAACAAAGAGATGTCAAAGAAAGAGGCCAAAGGGATTAAAGACAGAACTCTGGAGCGTTGTTGCTTGGCAGCCCAGGTTGGAGTCATTAAAGTCAGGGCATGCATCTTTAAAATCAATGTACTTCTCAGCTGGAAGCCCATATAGGTCAGAGGGCAAAGGTGCAATGGGTTTATTAGATTAGATTAGATTCCCTCCAGAATGGAAACAGGCCAACAAGCCCAAACCATCCCTCCAAAGAGTAACTCACACAAACCCATTCCCTTACCCCTGACGAATGCACCTAACACTATGGACAATTTAGCATGACCAATTCACCTGACCTACACATCTTTAAGTGGATTTGCTACCAATTAGGACGGGGTTAGCAGAGTTTACCGAGTGGAAGATGGGAGTCCAATCAGAAGTGAATTGGAATGATTAAGTCCAGAACTAAGGTTTTTATTTTTTTTCAAGATTCCTATTAAGTCAGCTGCATTGAAGAAGTAAATTGGCAGGAAGCTGCAAAGGAAAGTTTAATTTGAGCTCAAACTGAATGCCCTCATGCAATCACAAATGATCTCCAAAAGTACAGCCTTGCCCCAGGAGACCCGATGGCACTAAGCTGCTCAATGTGCTTCTTTGACTAACTGGAAATGAAGCCGAGCTCGATAAGTAGAACAATAGACCAGCCTTCTGCAAAGCAATCTGATTTTAAAATATCTCAGTGTCCTTGTCTCCTAATATTCCCTTCTGATTCACTGCTTTAACACAGATCTGAGATAGCTACGGCTGCAACATGCGATTAGAAATTATTCGAATTTTAACCATTTCTTTTCCTGGAACATCTTCTGATCTGTTTTGAGACTATAACCTGCAATTACGTAGCAATGTTTGCATCCATTCTCAGGCCCTTTGTGAATTACCGTCCTATTGAAGTTTTGCCACTGTCGTAAGGATTGGGGTGGGACGGCCAACTTGCACAGCAAACTCCCACCAATAGCTATGTGATAAATCACTGAAGGTTTATGTGCAGAGATGAGCACACTGCTGATTTAGACAGTTATATGTTGAAGAAAGCAGCCCAAAACCCAATGCTCTCTTTAGGTCTTGGCAGTTTATTCAATCCTCAAGCTGCATTGCATCCTGAGAGACTTGCCAAGCCAAGAATTGGAGGCTTTGAGAGAGAGAGCAAGGATAGTATAACCGCAATTTCAGTTCTTAATATGGGTGAAGTAACGTCAACATCCAGAGTCACATGCCACCGAAATTATCGAGTCATACAGCCCAGAAACAGGCCCTTCGGTCTAACTCGTCCATGCTGACCAGGGTTTCCTGAACTAAACTAATCCCATTTGCCTGCATTTGGCCCATATCCCTCCAAACCTTTCCTATCTATATACTCGGGAGAAAGTGAGGACTGCAGATGCTGGAGATCAGAGGCAAGAGTGTGGTGCCGGAAAAGCACAGCTGGTCAGGCAGGCAGCATCCGAGGAGCAAGAGAATTGACGTTTCAGGCATACTTATTTTTATATATACACCTGTCTAATTGTTGTTCTAAATGTTGTAACTGTGCTGCATCTACCACTTGCTCTGCCAGTTCATTCTAAAAATACATTACCTTCTGTGTGAAAATGTTACCCCTCAGGTCCCTTTTAAATCTTTCTCATCTCACCTTAAAATTATGCCCTCTAGTTTTGACCTCCCCTATCCTTGGGAAAAGAACCTTTGTTATTCACCTTATCAATGATTTTATGAACTTCTATTAGGTTACTCCTCAACCTCCAGTGAAAAATGTCCCAGTCTATCCTTATAACTCAAATCCTCCATAGAATCCTTACAGTGTGAGGGTAGTCATTTAAGTCTACATAAACCCTCTGAAGAACATCTCACCCAGATCCACTCTTGTAACCCTGCACTTCCCATGGCCAAACCACTTAGCCTACACATCCCTGGACACCATGGCCAATTCCCACCTAAACTGCACATCTTTGGATTGTGGGAGGAAATCAGACCATCAATGCAGACACAGGGAGAATGTGCAAACTCCACACCAACAGTCGCCCAAAGCTGGAATTGAACCCAGGTCCCTGGTGCTGTGAGGCACCAATGCTAACCACTGTGCCACCGTGCTGCCCTAGTCTTGATAACATCCTTCTGAAACTTTTCCACATCTTTTCCAATTTAATAACATTCATTCAAGAGCAGGTTGACCTGAACTGTATACAGTCCTTCAAAAGTGGCCTCACCAATGTCTTGTACTGTGGTAAAATGACATCCCAACTCCTGTACTCAATGTTCTGGCCGATGAAGGCAGGAACCACCCTGTGATGCCACTTTCAAGGAACTAAGTACCTGCACTCTCAGGCCTCTCTCTTCAACAAAATTACCCAGTTAAGGGTTAAGGGCCCTACCATTAACTGTTCCAAAGAGAGAATAATGGAAGCCTGTACTGGAGATCTATAATCAGTACTCTGTATATTAGACAGGATTAACTGAGGGTGAAGGAGACTTACTGTTTGAAATTTATGGCAGACTTGGGCAGGAGCAATCGAGCAAGTTAAAGCAACCTCCACAGTGCAGGACAAATACCCAGCATCTCGATGCCATGGTAGGAAGACTCCATAAAGGATATTAAAAAAAGGGAAGGTAAAGTTGCCCTATTCCCACACACTCGTTAGAGAGAGAGAGAGAGAAAGAGAGAGAACTGTTGGAGTGTTTAACCTGAGGATTACCATGCCTCAGGCAAAGGGGCAAGGGCGTGAAGGCAGCATCATCACGGTCACCAAAGCCAGATCCAGCATAGAAGCCATACCATCGGCATTTCACACCAGCCATCCAGCCAACTGAGCAAAATGACCCTCAGGAAGAATATTGATGCAGCCTTGAGCCTATGGAAATAACATCACTCCAACTGCACAAAGCAGAAGGGACTCAGGTTACCTTCTTCATCGGGTTTGTGTGATCTTTAATGAATGGCGCCAGCAAGTGGTGCATTGTAAACACAGAGCATCTGGAATATTGTGAATAATTGTAGGTTCTGGATCTAAGGAAGGATGTGCTAACCTTGGAGGGCACCCAGAGGAGGCTTACAAGAATGATCCTGGGGTTGAAGGGCTTGTCATACGAGAAACCGTTGAGGACTCTGGGTCTGTACACAATGGAGTTTAGAAGGATAAGGGGGATCTGATTGAAATTTATGGATTACTAGATAGAGTGCACACGAAGATGATGTTTCCACTGTTGGGAGGGACAAAGACCTGAGGGCACTGCCTCAGAATGAAGGGACAACCCTTTAGAATGGAGATGAGGAGTACTTTCATCGAGAGGGCGATGAATCTATGGAACTCATGTAGTGATTGTAATGAGGTTAGCCAAGTGGACCTCATATAACATGAGTTCCCTGACTGGGGCTGTGAAGTTAGTCCAATCAGGGAGCTGTAGCTGACAAATATAAACAGGAGTGTCAGAAGTTCTGTTCACTCCAAGACCTGGATCAGTGTCAAGGACACTCCAAGTGTAAATAAAGGGTAACTTGGTAACAGTATACCGGCCTCTGTGGAGTTACCTCACTGGCAATGAGAATGTGATTAATGATGTAACCATGTAAAAGCCCCGACTAGCTGAAGCCCAACTGGAATTCAAACAGGCACTGCAACTAGCTTTATCATTGGAAAATGCAGCAAGTGGAGCATATGAGTAGCAGGGTATTCTGATGGAAGTGGACACTCTTGCCAGTCTGACTGAGCTTGGGGAACACCACTTGAATAAAGGCAATTACATAATCTCATTCAGGACATATCTGTGACAGGGAGACTCTAAGTCAGCCCACAGCAAAACCCCAAACCAAAGCCAAGCTCTGGCCAAATGGTTTAAACTTTCTTCAAGATCCAGGCTGGCAAACCTTTATAGCTGCTGACAATATGTGCACTTGAGACAGAAAAAGTTTCTTACTAAACCTAAATGGAGTAGGAGAACTCAGAGGCCAGTATCCAGGAGAGTTCATGCATAGAAAGATCACCCTCATCTTACCGAGTTTTGAGAAGATTTATATCTCAGGTAGAGGATCTGGATTTAGGTTTGCTCACTGAGCTGGAAGGTTCATTTTCAGATGTTTCATCACCCTAAAAGGTAACAGCATCAGTGAGCCTCTGGTGAAGCACTGGTGGTACGGTCCTCTTTTTATTTACGCATTGAAGTTTCCCTGGGTTGGTGATGTTGTTTTCCATGGTGATTTCATTTCCTGAGGTGATGTCATTTCCGTTGTTTTTCTCAGAGGTTGGTAAATGGGATCCAAGTCAATGCGTTTGTTGATAGAGTTCCGGTTGGAATGCCATGCTTCTCGGAATTCTCACACGTGAGAAAACCTATATCCACCTTCATCTACTTTGGAACAGTTAACTTTCTTAGCAATATCCAAATCAGGGCCAATCTAAATAAACGTTGGGTTAAATGGTCACCTGGTTCTAACGGAGGTCATAGAGTCATAGAGATGCATACTACGGAAACAGACCTTCAGTCAATTCGACCACGTCAACCAGATATCCAAAATTAATCTAGTCCCATTTGCCAGCATTTGGCCCATATTCCTCTAAACCTTTAGGCACAGCTGTTTCAGTGATTTCAGAACCAGTCTTTAACAAAATTTTCTCTGGACTTCAACCCTTAAGGTTGCATAAGACTTTGGCTAGATTGAGAGCTTGTACTCGGGAACCTTTTCAGCTGAACTTTAGTTCTGGTCTCTTATGAGGAGCAGCTGGTATCATTACCACTGATAGTAGTAAGTCTCAGGTCCAAGCTTGATGGGATGAAATTAGTTGAGAAAGATTCACTCAGATTGGCTCAACACGTTTCGATTTGAAAATGGCTGCCTGAATGAAGTCCTAATTAAATGCTCGGAGATTTTTCAGGACTGTGTAAGGACTATCAAAGGAACCAAGGCCACCTTCCATGATTCTCCAAGGCCCACTCAGTGCCATTTGGCAAAAGTGGAGGCAGAAATCAGGAGGATGGAAAGCGAAGGAATCGTCAAAGCAGTCCAATTTGCAGAATTTGCAGCACTGGTCGTACCGAGTGTAAAGTCCAACAGGTTGGTTTGCCTTTGTGGGGATTTTAAACAAACGGTAAATCGTTTTTCTCAGTTGGATGCCTCACAGAGACGATTCTTATGTAAAGCTGGTAGGGAGCTGTTCTTTGTGACGCTGCACATGAACCATGTGCAATTGCAATTGCAGTTTGATGAGGATTCCTAGATGTATACTACAATTAATATCCTCAAGGGTATGTACCAATATACAAAATTGCCATTCTAGATATTGTCAGCTTGTGCATGTTTTCAGCGGATGGTGGAGAACATTTACCAAGGCCTACCCAGGCTCACCATTTATCTAGATGACAGGGAAGACAAATAGGGAGCACTTAGAGAGAACTTGGACATAGACCTCAGATGTTTCTCAAAGGTGGGTATACACCTTAGAAGGGAGAAATGTGTGTTCCAGGCACCTGAAGTGACCTACCTGGGCTGCAAAGTCAACAAGACCAGGTTACACCCATGGAAAGATAAAGTGAGGGGAAAGGTGTCCCCGCTCCCAAATCTGAATTGGAGCTTAGGACTTTATGTGAATTAGTCATAAAGTCATAGAGTCACAGAGTCCTACAGTACAGAAACAGGCACCTTGGCCCAAACTGATCCACGCTGACCAAAATGTCCATCCACGCTAAGCCCATTTCCCTGCACTTGGCCCATATCCTTCTAAACCTTTCCTATCCATGTATTTGTCCAAATGCCTTTTAAATGTTGTTAATGTACTCACCTCAACCACTTCTGCTGGCAGCTCATTCCAAATGCATACCACCCACTGTGTCAAAAAAGTTGCCCCTCAGCTTCCCATTTATTCTTTCCCCTCTAACCTTAAACTGATGCCCTCTAGTGCTCGATTCTCCAACCCTGGAAAAAAGACCTTTACCCGATCCCTGCCTCTCATGATCTTATGCATTTCTATAAGGTCCCGCCTCAGTCTCCTGCACTCTAAAGAAAAAAATCTTAGCTGGTCCAACCTCTCCCTATAACTCTCCTTGTTGAGTCCTGGCAACATCCTTGTAAATTTCTTCTGCACTCTTTCCAGTTTAGTAACATCCTTCCTATAGCAAGGTGACCAAAACTGAATGCAATGCTACAAATGCAGCGTCACCAACATCCTGTACAACGACAACGTAACTTCCCAACTTCTATACTCAGTGCCCTGACTGATGAAGGCCAGTGTGCCAAAAGCCTTTTTCACTGTCCTGTATCTCGGTGACTCCACTCTCAGAGAACTATGCATCTGAACTCCAAGGTATCTCTGTTCCACTAAACTGCTTAAGGCCCTACCATTCGCTATAAAACTTCTACCTTGATTTGACTTTCCAATATGCAAGACTTCACACTTACTTCCAGTCCGACAAGCGTCCTTCCACTATTACACACTGCTTCCTACCATCAAGCCAATCATGTATCCAATTTGCCAGCTCCCCCTGGATTCCATACGATCTAGCTTTCCAGAGCATCCTACCTTATCAAAGGCCTCACTGATATCCATATAGACTATGTCTATCGCCCTGCCCTTGTCAACCTTCCTGGTCACTTCATCAAAGAACTATAACAAATTTATGAGGCATGATGCTTAAAACCATGTTGACTATTTCTAATCAAAGCTGAAAATGTGTTGCTGGAAAAGCGCAGCAGGTCAGGCAGCATCCAAGGAGCAGGAGAGTCGACGTTTCGGGCATGAGCCCTTCTTCAGGAAAGAAGGTCTCTTCCTCCCTCTACAAGGATTTCAATGAGTCCCTCTCTCACTGCACACCCCAAGTCATCTCCTCTTCCCGGAAGCTCTTCAGCCACGTTCTCAAACCTTGGATGCTGCCTGACCTGCTGTGCTTTTCCAGCAACACATTTTCAGCTCTGATCTCCAGCATCTGCAGTCCTCACTTTCTCCTATTTCTAATCAAACCCTGTCTTTCCAAATGTCTGTATATCTTATCTCTCAGAATATTCTCAAGTAGTTTTCCCACCGCAGATGTTAGGTTTTCTGATCTACTGTTCCCAGGCTTTTCTTTGCAGTCCTTCTGGAACAAGGGGACAACATTCGATACCCTCCAATCTTCCAGGACCTCACCCATGGCTAACGATGATGCAAAAATATCAGCCAGGGCCCCTGCAATTTCTTCTCTAGCCTCTTGCAATGTACTTGGAAATATCTAGTCTGGACCAGCAGGTTTATTCACCTTCATACAGTCTCATATATCCAGCACCTCCTTTACTGTGATATGGACTATCCTCAAGACATGACCACTAACTTCCCCCAAGTTCCCATGTCTTCATGTCTCTCTTCACAATAAACACAGAGAACAACTATTCATTGAGGAACTTGTCCATCTCCTGCAGTTCTACACAAACGTATGCACTTTGGTCCTTCAGGGGTCCTATTCTCTCTCTAGCTATTCTTTTTCCTTCAATACACATAAAGAACCTTTTTGGATTCACCCTACACTTCTCCGCCAAGGCTATCTTATGCCCCCTTTTCACCCTCCTGATTTCCTTCTTCAGTAAGCTCTTGTATTCTGCGTACAGCTACAGAGATTCCCTTGATCCCAGCTGCCTGTACCTGAGCCACGCCTCCTTCTTTTTTCTGGTCATAGCCTCAATGCCTGTTGTCATCCAGGGTTCCCTATTCCTGCCAACCTTGCTCTTCACCCACACAGGAGTATAGACTTTGAACTCTAGCTATCTCACTTTTAAAGACCTTCCACTTGCTGGAGGTCTCTTTGCCTTCAAACAAATCACTCCAATTCACTTGTGCAATTATTATGGAAAGTTCATACATAACCGAACTTCATCCCGGCTGGCACCTCTGCATCAACTCTTAAAAAAGGATCAGACCTGGAAATAGTCGCGTAGCCAAACCATAGGTTTCAGGGAACTGAAGGGACAGCTATCATCCTCCATGATTCCAAGTGAGATCTGGTTTTGACATGTAATGCCTCCCTGATTAGTGTTGGGGTATAATTAATTTATAGGTGGCTAAATGGCGAGGAACGCCCAATCACCATATGCAACCAGGACTCTGGCTAACACAGACCATAAATATGCTCAGAGTTGCTGAACAAAGAGACCTTGGAGCGCAGGTTCATAGCTCCTTGAAAGTGAAGAAAGCGTTTGGTATACTTTCCCTTATTGGCCAGAGTATTGAGTACAGGAGTTGTGAGGTCATGTTGTGGCTGTACAGGACATTGGTTAGGTCACTATTGGAATATTGCGTGCAGTATTGGAATAGTCTCCTTCCTATCGGAAAGATGTTATAAAACTTGAAAGGGTTCAGAAAAGATTTACAAGGATGTTGCCAGGGTTGGAGGATTTGAGCTACAGGGAAAGGCTGAACAGGCTGGGGCTGTTTTCCCTGGAGCATCGGAGGCTGAGGGGTGACCTTATAGAGGTTTACAAAATTATGAGGGCCATGGATAGTGTACATAGACAAAGTCTTTTCCCTGGGGTCGGGGAGTCCGGAACTAGAGGGCATAGATTTAGGGTGAGAGGGGAAAGATATAAAAGAGACCTAAGGGGCAATGTTTTCACGTAGGTGGTGGTGTGCGTATGGAATAAACTGCCAGAGGATGTGGTGGAGGCTGGTACAATTGCAACACTTGAAAGGCAGCTGAATGGGTATATGAATAGGAAGGGTTTGGAGGGATATAGAATGGGTGCTGGCAGGTGGGACTAGATTGGGTTGGGATATCTAGTCAGCATGGACTGAAGGGACTCTTTCTGTGTTGTACATCTTTACGACTCTATGACTCTATCAGACAGGAAGGTTTGGTGATCATTTATGGGCGGCACGGTGGCACAGTGGTTAGCACTGCTGCCTCACAGCGCCAGAGACCCGGGTTCAATTCCCGCCTCAGGCGACTGACTGTGTGGAGTTTGCACGTTCTCCCCGTGTCTGCGTGGGTTTTCTCCGGGTGCTCTGGTTTCCTCCCACAGTCCAAAGATGTGCGGGCCAGGTGAATTGGCCATGCTAAATTGCCCGTAGTGTTAGGTAAGGGGTAATGTAGGGGTATGGGTAGGTTGCGCTTCGGCGGGTCGGTGTGGACTTGTTGGGCCGAAGGGCCTGTTTCCACACTGTAAGTAATCTGATCTAATATGGAATCAGGAAGCTCCACCATTTCAGATGTAAATTTGTAATAATAACTGACCACAAGCCCCTGCCAGGTCTACTTAAAGAGGATAAGGCAGTGCCATCCATAGCTTCGGGCTGAATTCAGTCATGATCTAATACCAAGTGCATATAAATATGTGTTGGAACATCATCTAGGAGGCCAAGTACAAAAGCAGATCCATTGAGCTGCTTCCCACTAGCACGTAGCCGGATTGGAGGAGCAGTGCCAACAAGGCCAGAAATTACCATCAGCAGCTCTCCCACATTCATGGGAATAAACCCTGGACCTGGTTAGACATTGACTGCGCAGTTCCTTTCATGGACTCAGTGTCCTTAGTCATAATGAACGCCTGCTCAAAGTGACTGGTCCCTGCATAAAGATCATTTTCAAACACAGGGATGATAATAGAAAAATGGTGCTCATCTTTTGCAATATATGACCTCTCAGAAGTGTCGGTCACAGATAATGGGCAGGGAATTTGAGTATTTCCTAAAGTCAAATGGTCTCCGTCATATGAGGAGAGCTCCATACCATCTATCATCCCATGTCTGGCAGAAAGAGCACTCCAAACTTTGAATTCAAGATTAACGAAACAGCTTGCAGCTTCACTCGTTACCAAACTGTCCCAGTTCCTATTTGATTATATTAGATTCCCTACAGTCTGGAAACAGGCCCTTCGGCCCAACAAGTCCACACCAACCCTCCGAAGAGTAACCCACCCAGACCCATTTCCCTCTGGCTAACGCACCTAACACTACCGGCAATTTGGTAAATGAAGGGCTTTTGCCTGAAACATCGATTTTACTGCTCCTCGCATGCTGCCTGAACTGCTGTGCTTTTCCAGCACCACTAATCCAGACTATGGACAATTTAGCATGGCCAATTCACCTGACCTGCACATCTTTGGAATGTGGGAGGAAACTGGAGCACCCGGAGGAAACCCACGCAGACACGGGGAGGATGTGCAAACTCCACACAGTCACTCAAGGCTGGAATCAAACCTGGGACCCTGGTGCCGTGAGGCAGCAGTGCTAACCACTGAGCCACCGTGCTGCCCCTATTAGAGATTAGATTCCCTACAGTGTGGACACAGGCCCTTCGGCCCAACAAGTCCACACCAACCCTCCGAAGAGTAACCCACCCAGACCCATTTCCTTCTGACGAATGCAGCTAACACTATGGGCAATTTAGCATAGCCAATTCACCTGACCTGCACATCTTTGGACTGTGGGAGGAAACTGGAGCACCCGGAGGAAACCCACGCAGACACGGGGAGAACATGCAAACTCCACACAGACAGTCTCCCGAGGCTGGAATCGAATCCGGGTCCCTGGTGCTGTGAGGCAACAGTGCTAACCACTGAGCCACTATGTCATGATATAGGACCAGTCCTCATGCAACTACAGGGCTAGCTCCAGCAAAGTTGCTAATGGGGAAAAGACTCTGCACCAGGTTAAATCTGACCTTTCTGCACCTTGGGAGGGAGGGTGACATGGCATCAGAGAAGCCAGTGTTGGACATGGGGCTCTGCTGAATGACAGAGACAGAGTACTTCAGGGGAAGAGGTTTGGTGTAGGAGCCAGAAGAATGATCCTACATGAGTAAGAGGTGAAATGAGAGATGGCACGGGGCAGGGTGACATGAGGCATACGGACAAGATGGCCGCTGAACCACCTGTTGGCCATTTGACACATAAGATGGCTGCTGGATCACAATATGGAGAGAGACAACAGACCAAACACAGACACTGCCTGGGGACACCAGAATGCCAGCACAATGCACTCACAACTCGTTTATTAGTTTAAGGTGGGCGGGGGACAGAATAGACATGAATAACGTATACTGCCCACCAAAGTGTCTGGGTCCAGCCAACACTTTTGATAGAAATGCAAATAGTTTGATATGGGCTCAATACAAAGTGCTAATAGCCAGGGTTGCAGTAATCATCCTTCTCAGAAACAGCGATTAATGCCCATTTACTACAGCAATGAATTTCCACGCAGGCAATGAAATGGATAATGTCTGCATTGAAACTAACAAAACTGCGCTGAAATGAACAAAGGCTGCGCTGGAACTGACAATGACTTATCGAAACTTTCAACGATTCTGCAATGATTGCCATAAACAAATCATGTTACAAAGATAATAATCTCATCACTGACTTATTATATCACAAGACGTATTAAAGTATCTTGACATGTGTTCCGGGTGGAGAGATGAGTCGCAGCTGACCACTGTGCTGTTGGTGTCTTTCTCTCCCTGGAGCTCCGGTATTTCCTTGAACAATAAACTCTGTCATTGAATCCCGATTCTGACTCCGAGACTGGTGATTTTCCCCATACCAGAGGCACGGTCAACACAAGGTTAGGTCCTGTGACATATAAAGTTCGGGTAGGTGCGACAGTCCTGCACAAACACCATATGAAAGCTGCAAACTTGCAGATGGTGCAGGAGCAAAACATGCCCAGCTCCTCGACTGCCGTTTCAACTATGCCTCTCCATCAAGCATTGGAGATACCTCAGGATCTGAGATGGAGCTGGTGGATGTCTCCACCTTGATGCCTTTACCGCCTGAAGAAGAGAATGAATTTCTTCTAAGATGCTCTGGTGAGTTACACACTGCCTGTAACAGATACAGAGTTTGTGTGAGTGGAAATAGATTGCAGTTACCACATGAAGAGGGGGAACACAGAGAGAGAGAGAGAAGCACCGTGAGTTACAATATAAGCAAAACTCCCATTGGCTATTGAGTTCTGCTGTTAAACACAGGAACAGATTTAAATGAAATGCTTGTAGTAGCAATAATATAGTATGGTTCAATTATAACATTGCCTCTCTCAAATATGCTCTGGCATAAGTTTATCTCACAATTTGCTGATAAATAGTTATTTCATGCTTACACTTAATAGAAAAATAATATGGGGGGGAACTCTACAGATGGCTTTTATTTTAAAGTCATTATTAAAACAGTCCAAGTTTAAATTCAGAATTTTCAAAATATGAGTGCTGTACAGCATTATAACTTAAACATTATGAAGAGGAGACGGGAAGTTGAAACTTCTCATCAGAACTCAGACATAAGAGACAGACTTGAGAAAAGGGATTCCATTTTACCCAGAATGAGAAGAGTGTACCGATTAATTGAGTATAGCCACAAGAAGTGACCTGTTAATCCTTTTTCTCAGAGCAGACAGGAGAGTCTGATTGGGAGAAAGTGAGGACTGCAGATGCTGGAGATCAGAGTCAAAGAGTGTGGTCCTGGTCAGGCAGCCTCCGAGGAGCAGGAGAATTGACGTTTTGAGCAAAACCTCTTCATCAGGAATATGTGGGGAGGGGGTGGACAAGGGGGCTGAGAGGTAAATGAGAGGTGATGGGACTGGCTGGAGGGTAGCTAGAAAGACTATAGGTGGATGAAGGTGGGGGTGGGGGGTGATGGTGAGAGGTTGGAGTGGAGGGAGAAACGATAGTTGGGAAGGAAGATAGACAGGTAGGACAGTTAAAGGGGGGGTGCCAAGTTGGAGGATTGGATCTGGGATAAGGTGGGGGGGAGGGGAAATGAGGAAACTGGTGAAATTGACATTAATGCCATGCAGTTGGAGGGTAGCAAGGCAGAAGGCGGGATGTTCTTCCTCAAGTCATTGGGTAGTTAGAGTTTGGCGATGGAGGAGGCCCAGGACCTACATGTCCTTGGTGGAGTGGGAGGGGGAGTTGAGGTGGTCAGCCACGGGGCGGTGGGGTTGTTTAGTGCGTGTGTCCCAAAAATGTTCTCTGAAACATTCCGCAAGTTGGCAGCCTGTCTCTCCAGTGTAAAGGAGACCACATCGACAACAACAGATGCAGTAGATGAGGTGTTTGGAGGTGCAGGAAAATCTCTGCTGGATGTGGAAGGACCTTTTGAGGCTTTGGATGGAGGTGAGGGGAAGGTCGGGCACTGGTTTTACTCCTCTTGCAGTGGCAAGGGAAGGTGCTGGGAGTGGGCTGGTGGGCGGAGGGCATGGATCTGACAAGGGGGTTGCGGAGGGAATGGTCTCTCTAATTCTATCTCTATCAGCCCCAGCCCATGAGCATTTCAGAGAGACCATTCCCTCTGCAACTCCCACGTCAGGTCCACGCCCTCCACCAGCCCACATCCTACTCCTGGCACCTCCCCCTGCTACCGCAAGAAATGCAAAACCTACACCCACTCTTGCCCCTGATCTCTGTCCAAGGCCCCAAAGATCCTTCCACATCTGAGAGAAATTTACCTGTGCTTCCACAAATGTCATCCACTGTATCTGTTGCATCCAATGTGGTCTGGGAGACAGGACACCAACTTGCAGATCGTTTCAGAGAACATCTCTGGGACACCTGCACCTGCCCCCCCCCCCCCACCACACCCCCCACCCCCCTCTCCATGGCTGAACACTTCAACTCCCCCTCCCACTCCAGCAAGGAGATGTAGGTCCTGTGACTCCTCCATTGTCAAATCCTTATCACCCGACGCCTAGAGGAAGAACATCACATTTTCTACCTTACGACACTGTAAACACAAGGGATTAATGGAGATTTCACCAGTTTCCAAATTTCCCCTCGCCCACCTTATCCCAGTCCTAAGCCTCCAGTTTGGCACCTCTTGACCTGTCCAATGTCCTTCCCGTTTATCTGGTCCACCCTCCTCTCTGACCCACCTATCACCATCTCCCCCCCCCCCACCTTCATCTACCTATCACATTCCCAGCTACCTTCGCCCCAGTCCCACCCCCTCCCATTTATCTCTCAGCCCCCTGGCCCACAAGCCTCATTCCTGATGAAGGGCTTACATTTGAAACATCGATTCTCCTACTCCTCAGATGCTGCCTGATCTGCGCTTCTCCAGCACCACACTCTTGACTTAGTTATTTATTTATTAATTTAGCTTCCTCCACTAATTAGATCAGAAGTTGGAATATAAATTTTTAACTACTATCCACCAAAAGTCTACACACTCTGGTCAATATACACATTGGAGTCTCTATAGTTACATGCTTTAGGTTGAATTTTATTGGCAACGTTGTGAAAAGGGCCCGAGCCATCTGTTCACCATGTAAACTTGATGCCCAACGTATCTCAAATTACTCATGAAGGGGAAGGTGTCTCAAAAACTTGGACAGCAGGTGAATCTGGCTTGCTTACGCTGTAGTGGATCCATAAGTAGGTTTCTCCACCAACAGCATGTTGCCATCAAGCCAAAAGAGACATTGTGCCTTGCCTAACATGAGCAATGTGGTCTATGAATTTCAGTGCAGATGTGATGCCAACTATGTAGGCTAGACACCTCAATGAATCTTGGACCACATCAAACAGTATATCCTCTTGACCATTCACCATGGACAGCAGGCTACTCATGGTTAATTAGCCATCATCATAAGCCTCAGAAAAATATATCCACCATTAATTAGACATGATGCTACTATTGGATATCATATGCTAAATAATATCATATGCTAAATAATCCAGACTGTGCTCAGAGTTAAATTGTAACTAATTTAAGATCATCAACTAAACTCTCAGTATGATGCAGTTATGTGCATTAGAAGCTACATGCAAAAATACTCAGAATCTTGTTTATATATAGATTGTACCTTTTTCCAAAGAAAAGGGCGAGTTCCTGGAAGCAGTTAAACTCTGCTGCCTCCCCATGGCAATGTTCTCACCGGTCAGAATCTAACTGCCTGCATTGTGAAGCTTGATGGTTAACCGTTCTTGCTGCATCTCCATGCCAATTCGGGCTTGTAATCAGACAAGTTGACAAGAGGACTTTAAATGTCAACTCTGTTCCTTTCTCTAGAGATGCTGAGTTTCTTCAGCCTTCTCTCTATTTGTTTGTAATTGAGAAGAAGAGTCAAGAAAAAGGTCTACAATAGTTTATTGTCATGCATACGCAAGGAGAGCCAGTCTTATCGTCTTGAAGTATGAAACTAACTCAAGTGAGTTAAGGACATTTCCAAGCTTTATACAAAACCTTGTAATATAAATATTATATAATCTACCATTTTCCCATACTTTTCAGAGGCCATTCCTGCATTTTTTACAATTCTATCTTTCAGATAGTGCGGTTCTTACACACCTAGCCTGTCTTCAATACATTCCCTTTGCTCTTATAAAATGGCTGAAAATATAATTCTTGATGAACTGAAATTGATTCACTCTCTTCACAGCCAAACCAGTCAGCACCATCTTCCCATTCTGTACAAAACGTATCTCTTTTCTTCAGTCTTTTTCTGCATTCTGATAAGCGCAAGACAAAAATCTTCAAATTCTGTTCTGTTTTATTAATGTTTGAGTGCTGTACCGCTACGCATTATAATTTAGATGCAGAGGGAGCTATGATTGATAATTACAAAGTTGTTCTCTTCTGGAAACATAATGCAAGAGATTCTGACAGCGAGTTGCGACTTGGACATTAATCAGTCTTTGCTGTGCATTTCCAGCTTTATCCCTTTGCATTTCTATTCACTGCTGAAAATGTGTGGGCTGTGATCAGATATTGAAGGGTAATGGGATGCCATATCTGATGGACAATAATGGCAGTTGCTGCTGTGCTGGACAATAGAGTTATTTCAATATTATTGAAGAAAAGCACGTTGCGCACCTCTTAGACTCATTCAATGATAACATTTTCCACGTTACCTCTTGGACATTTCTTTGCCTTTGTGTCATTGGGATGTGGGAAGGTGGAATATAAGATAGAATCTCTGTGTGGGTCTCAGTGAAGCCCCAAGTCTTTGCAATTGGCCAGCTCTCTTTTCATTTGTTCTGGTCAATGTTTACCCCCCATTATTGTTGCCAAAATAGCTTAATTGGCCTTTTTAGCAGAACAAGTAGAATTGTCTTGAATGAGACTTCCAGAATATCTTACTGTGAAATAAGAGGAAGCAAACATAGTTTTCATAGTCCAATTCATGATATGATGGATTCCTTATTAATTATCTGATGCTCCGTTGTACAAAAAATAATTAACTTCCTAGAGTTCAGAATTGAGTGAACGTACAAAGAAAAACCTACCTAGTGAATATTTCAGACTGCAACAGTCTCTTAATACCTCAGAGAAAAATGTCTGACTACAATTGGTGCTGGGTACGAGATCAAATACAGTGGATCGAGTCTGATGATGAAACAGTAAGCCTCAAAATTACTGTTGTCCTATTAAGCAACCTACAGATCATGGATTTTAAATTTGAGTCTATCAACTTGTGGAGGACCTCAGTAATACTGAGTGAGAGCTGTGAGATCTGTGCGGGAGGTTTGCAGCAGTAAGGCTGAGGTGCAACAATGAATGGAAAATTAGAGTCATAGAATCCCTACAGTGTGGAAAGAGGCCATTTGGCCCATTGAGTCTACACTGAATGTCCACAGTCCGAATTATTTGAGATATTGGTGGATAAGTGATGGATGAATTGAGTGTTGATTGAGTCTACTGGTGAAATTAGTGGGCTAAGACAAATACAAACGCTTAATTACTTATGTGAGGTTATTGAAACTTTTGCCACACTAAATCCAGATTCTTGGGCATGGCTCATGACATTGGTTGCTACTCTGTAGACCCTGCTGTGGATGGAGTACATCTCCCCTCTGTCGCACCGCACTCATTAAGAACCTTAGATTAGCAATGGAAAATCTCAGAGATGCCCTTTCCTAATTTACAAACAAATCACTGGAGGAGCTCTACAGGTTTGGCAGTATCTGTGAAAAGAGAACAGAGTTAACATTACAAGTCTGACAACCGTTCTTCAGAATTGCATTTCTTTCTGTTCTCGCTTGCTTCAAATCTTCAGCATAGACAGTATTTTTGCTTTACTTTCCTGTGTTGTGCCTGACTTGAGTCTTTCCCATGTCAGGCTTAGTAGTGGAATGGATTGGAGCACCTGTTTAAGCCACAGATAGGCATTTGTTCTAAACTTCAGACTGGCTTTAAATAGTGTAGGCTACGTTTAACTAGTGCCAACCTTTGACAATTACAGCGTCATAGCATCACACAGCACGGAAACAGACCCTTTGGCCCAAGTTGTCCGTGCTGACCAGGTTTCCTAAACTGAACTGACCAGCTGAGCTTCTCCAGCAATTTCTGTTTATGCTCCTTTTAACCTACTTTGTCCTAAGAAGACTATTCCAAACCCCTCCCAGTCATTCACTGCAACTAGAATCCCTCATAGCTGGCATCATTCTCATAAGTATCTTCGGGACCATCTCTAAAGCCTTAACAGCCCTGTCAAAGTGTAGTGCCCAGGTATGAAAACAGCTCTCAAGCTGAGGGATAACCAATGTTCTGTGGAGGTAGAGCGCAACTTCTTTGCTATTTGTTCTGTTTTTCTATCAATAACTTTGTTTTACTAATCTTCTCAACTTACCATTGCATTATCTTCAAAATTTAGCATACATACATATATCCACCACTCACTCCTGCATTCTCTATTCTTGCAATATTTTAAAATTCAATACATTTTTCCTGCAAGATGTATCCCTGCATCATTCTCTGCATTAAATTTCATCTGCCCATGTCTTATCATTTAACATCATCTCTCTGTCCTCTTGAAATCTTTTACTCTGTGCCTCACTGGTCACTGCATATCTAAGGTCCATACCAACTTTCAGTATCTGTCCTTTATTGGCAAAGTTCAGGTCATTAATAAATATCAAAAAAAGCTGCTAGTCCTAATACTGACCCAAGGAAGCACACTATGTGCCCTTCTACAGTCAGAAAATCGGCCACTCACCATTACTCTTTGCTTTTGGTCAATCAGCTGCTACTGTTTGATTAATCCTGTTACACTTACCTATTTCCAAGAAGCCAATTATTTGATATTTTGGTCACACACCTTTTGAAAGTACACATACTCGAGATCAACCACATTAGCCTCATCAATCCTTTCTGTTAATTCTACCTTTCTCATCAATTCTCATAATTTTCGTATAAAAATAAAGTGCATCTGTAAAAATATGTCATTGTGGATCTATTAAATTCCCTTAGCCTTCTAAGGAAGTGGAGGCATTGATGTGCTGAGGTAAAAACAATGACTCAGATGCTGGAAACCAGATTCTGGATTAGTGGTGCCGGAAGAGCACAGCAGTTCAGGCAGCATCCAAAGTGCAGTGAAATCGACGTTACGGGCAAAAGCCCTTCATCAGGAATAAAGGCAGTGAGCCTGAAGCGTGGAGAGATAAGCTAGAGGAGGGTGGGGTGGGGAGAAAGTAGCATAGAGTGCAATGGGTGAGTGGGAAGGGGGTGAAGGTGATAGGTCAGGGAGGAAAGGGTGGAGTGGATAGGTGGAAAAGGAGCTAGGCAGGTAGGACAAGTCCAGACAAGTCATGGGGACAGTGCTGAGCTGGAAGTTTGGAACTAGGGTGAGGTGGGGAAAGGGGAAATGAGGAAACTGTTGAAGTTCACATTGATGCCCTGGGGATGAAGTGTTCCGAGGCAGAAGATGAGGCGTTCTTCCTCCAGGCGTCTGGTGGTGAGGGAGCGGCGGTGAAGGAGGCCCAGGATCTCCATGTCCTCGGCAGAGTGGGAGGGGGAGTTGAAATGTTGGGCCATGGGGCGGTGTGGTTGATTGGTGCGGGTGTCTCGGAGATGTTCCCTAAAGCGTTCTGCTAGGAGGCGCCCAGTCTCCCCAATGTAGACGAGACCGCATTGGGAGCAACGGATACAATAAATGATATTAGTGGATGTGCAGGTAAAACCTTGATGGATACGGAAGGCTCATTTAGGGTCTTGGATAGAGGTGAGGGAGAAGGTGTGGGCACAGGTTTTACAGTTCCTGCGGTGGCAGGGCTAAGTGCCAGGATGGGAGGGTGGGTTATAGGGGGGCATGGACCTGACCAGGTAGTCACGGAGGGAACGGTTTTTGCAGAAGGCGGAAAGGGGTGGGGAGGGAAATATATCCCTGGTGGTGGGGTCTTTTTTGGAGGTGATGAAAATGTCGGCGGATGATTTGTTTATACGAAGGTTGGTAGGGTGGAAGGTGAGCACCAGGGGCGTTCTGTCCTTGTTACAATTGGAGGGTTGGGATCTGAGGGTGGAGGTGCGGGATGTGGACGAGATGCGTTGGAGGGCATCTTTAACCACGTGGGAAGGGAAATTGCAGTCTCTAACAAAGGAGGCCATCTGGTGTGTTCTATGGTGGAACTGGTCCTCCTGGGAGCAGATATGGCGGAGGTGGAGGAATTGGGAATACGGGATGGCATTTTTCCAGAGGTAGGGTGGAAAGAGGTGTAATACAGATAGCTGTGGGAGTCGGTGGGTTTGTAACAAATGTCAGTGTCAAGTCGGTCGTCATTAATGGAGATGGAGAGGTCCAGGAAGGGGAGGGAGGTGTCAGAGATGGTCCAGGTAAATTTAAGGTCAGGGTGGAATGTGTTGATGAAGTTGATGAATTGCTCAACCTCCTTGCGAGAGCACGAGGTGGCGCCAATGCAGTCATCAATGTAGCGGAGGAAGAGGTGAGGAGTGGTGCCGGTGTAATTACGGAAGATCAACTGTTCTACGTAGCCAACAAAGAGACAGGCATAGCTGGGGCCCATACGTGTGCCCATGGCTGCCCCTTTGGTCTGGAGGAAGTGGGAGGATGCGAAGGAGAAATTGTTAAGGGTGAGGACCAGTTCGACCAAATGAATGGGAGTGTCGGTGGAAGGGTACTGTTGGGGACGTGAGGAGAGGAAAAAATGGAGGGCTTGGAGACCCTGGTCATGGCGGATGGAGGTGTAGAGGGATTGGATATCCATGGTGAAGAGATGAGGCATTGGGGGCCAGGGAAACGAAAGTCTTGGTGGAGGTGGAGGGCGTGGGTGGTGTCTCAAAGGTATGTGGGGAGTTCCTGGACTAGGGGGGATAGGACAGTGTTGAGGTAGGTAGAGATGAGTTCAGTGGGGCAGGAGCTGCTGAGACAATGGATTGGCCAGGGTGGTCAGGCTTGTGGTTCTTGGGAAGGAGGTAGAACCGGGCAATGCGGGGTTCCCGGATTATGAGGTTGGAAGCTATGGGTGGGAGATCTCCTGAGGTGATGAGGTTCTGTATGGTCTGGGAGATGATAGTTTGGTGATGGGGGGTGGGGTCAAGGGGGCAGTAGGAAGAGGTGTCCTCGAGTTGGCATTTGGCTTCAGCGGTGAAGAGGTCAGTGCGCCAGACTACCACTGCGCCCCCTTTTTCCGCTGGCTTGATGGTGAGGTTGGGATTGGAGCAGAGGGATTGGAGGGCTGCGCGTTGTGAGGGTGAGAGGTTAGAGTGGGGGAGGGGGTAGATAGGTTGAGGCAGTTAATGTCCCGGCGGCAGTTGGAAATGAAGAGGTCGAGGGCAGGTAATAGGCCAGTGTGGGGTGTCCAGGTGGATGCAGTGTGTTGAAGGTGGGTGAAGGGGTCCTCGGAAGGTGGGCAGGAATCCTGATTGTGAAAGTAAGCTCGGAGGCGGAGGCAACTGAAGAATTATTTGACGTCACAGCGTGTATTAAATTCATTGATGCGTGGATGGAGGGGGATGAAGGTGAGTCCTTTGCTGAGGACTGATCGTTCGTCCTCAGTGAGGGAGAGGTCTGGAGGGATGGTGAAAACTCGGCAGGTCTGGGAGCTGGGATCTGGTGTAGGAGTGGAGTCGGCACCAGTAACTGGAGTGGGTGTGATGGTGGGGGGAATGGGGGTGGAGTCATGAGCAGGGGTAGTGTTCCCCTCGGGGTTCTGGGGGGTGGGGATAGTGACAGTGGGGTCTATGGGGGGCGTGTCAGCAGAATGCAGGTGAGTGGCGCTGGTGGGGGCGGAAGTCACCACGGCAGTAAGTGTGGCGGAAGTCATTGAACGTGTGGCATCAGCGATGATGTGAGGGGTAGACGTGATGTCACGTGTGATGCATGAGGAATTATGAGGGGTGGAAGTGGTTGTGGGAGTGGCCGTGATGAGGGCGGAAGTGACATCATCAATCAGCGTGGGGGTGGTAACTGCATCAGCCGCATGGCGAATGGTGTCTGAGTCATTTCTGAGGCCAGGGGAATTTTCTGGAATGTTTGAGGAGCGCTGGTTATGGAGGTGGGTAGATAAAAGTTTGTTGTACTTACAGTTTTTGATGTTTGAGATGGAATTGAAATACTGTTTGTTGAGAGTATGAATTCTCCTGAGGATGTAGTACAGAGTGGGTCCTTTGCAATTCTGAGAGAGTGTGGCCCTCAGCTGAGGCAGGGCTGACTGTAGAGAGGTTAGGTGCCGGCGCATTGCTGTGAGCGTGGAGCGGAGGATCTTGAAGGAGAACTGTTGCTGGTGTTTTTGAATCTGTAGTCTGTACTGTTTGTCCTGTTCGGGTCCGAACTCTGCTGATTTAAAGTTTGTCCGGAGTCCGTGTGGAATGAGTTGGTTATGGAGGCAGGCACTGAGGAAGCAAATGTGGCTGTGGTACCGAGTTTGTTTCACGACATGGTTGAAGAGCTTCAGGGCAGAGGTAGTGACCTGGGCACGACATGCTTTCTTGACTGTAGCATCAACGTGGATGGACCAGGATAGACCATTGGAGATAGTTACTTCTAGAAACTTGAAGTTGCCAACCATCTCCACCTCAGCGCCACTGATATAGACAGGGACATGTCCTGAACACTGCCTCCTGAAGTCAATGACCAGCTCCTTTGTTTTGCTAACATTGAGGGAGAGATTGTTGTCTTTACAACATGTCTCTAAGTACTCTATCCCTTTCCTGTGCAAATCGAGTCTGTGCGATCTGTCTTCTTAGTTTTCTCCTTTTAGTAGCAAGTATGATTCTAGTGAAAGTAGAGGTAAATGACTAGTCCAGATATCTGATCAGGTGGTACTAGTATTGGCTGAAGCTGATATCTGAGTGCCAGCAATCCAGACAATGGCACTTCTTTAGCCAGATTTGTTTTCCAGGTCAGGTGCACTGGAAGGGATCCACAAATCAGACCGTTGAGGATGCCTGACATTGCTGATGAAGGTCTTATGCCCGAAATGTCGATATTCCTGCTCCTCGGATGCTACCTGACCTGCTGTGCTCTTCCAGTGCCACACTTTCGACTCTAATCTCCAGCATCTGCAGTCCTCACTTTCTCCATTCCTGATGAAGAGTTTATGCCTGAAACGTTGACTCTCCTGCCCCTTGGGTGCTGCCTGAGTTGCTGTGTTTTTCCATTGTCACACTTTTCAACTTTGAAGATGCCTGCTCGAGCTTTCCATTCTCAAGGAGGTGGTGGACTAAGAGGATGCTTGGGTGCAGGGGTGAGATCGTCAAAAAGCATGCACGATGGTAACCGAAAGCATGCCTCTGGTCATCACCTTCCTTGCCCTTCCATACCAGCTGTAACAATCATACCCTCCATGCCAACCTACACTCCTGTGCCCACACGAATGCCCCCTACACCATCCACACCACCAAGCCCTGGTGTTTCATGCCCTAATGGCAACTTCATGCCAAAGCATGCACCTCTTTTGTTCTTTTACTGACTACTCCAACTTATCTACTATCCGTGATGGAGAGACCTCTACACCCATGCACAGATGGGGAGAAGTAAAATTCCATTAAATATTAGTGCAAGTTCATTGCACACTTGACTGTACTGAGAAACACACACTCTCATAGACATTTATAATGTTTACATTCTTTCATCTCAATAAAGCATCATAAACCAAACATTCCTTTAAAAAGTAGAAAACCTCAGAATTTATGGTCCCAAATCAAAAAGGACAAAATCAATTGTCACTGTCAGACTGTGAAATGAAAGGAACACCCAATGAAGTCATGCCTGACAAACCTCATGGAGAATTTTGAATAGATGACATAATAATGGATAGAGGTAAGTCAATGGATATTGTTTAATACAGACTTCCTGAAGGCTTTGATGAAGTCTCACACAAGAGACTATTAGCTAAGGTGGAAGCCCACAGAACTGAGGGCCAATTACTGACCCGGAAAAGTAATTGATTGAGCGGCAGAAAACAGAATTGGGTTGAGGGATAAATATCAAAATTGGCCAGATGTGGTTAGTGGTGTCCTGCTGGGGTCTGTATTAGAGCATCAATTGATCACAATATTCAGTAACAGTTCAGATAATGGCATCAAAAATCAAATACCCAAATTTGCTGACAACTCAAAATTGGGCAGCATTGTAGTCAGTGTTAACGGTAGCGTAACATGAGAACAGGGTATTGGCAGATGAGGTGAACAGGCAAAGCTGTGGTAGATTTTAATATCAGCAAATCTGAAGTTATCCATTTCAGACCAAAAGCCTATAGTCAGGGTATTTTTTAGAAAGCACTAAGTCAAAAGCAGTGGATCTCCAGTGAGTTTTGGGTGTACAAGTGCATATCTGTTCAAAATATCATGAGCAGCTGCAGAAGGTAGTGAAGAAGGCTAACGGAATATTGGCCTTCATAGTTAAAGGGCTAGAGTACAGGGGTGCAGTTATGCCCTAGTTAGATCCCACTTGGACTACTGTGAGCAGATTAGGCACCACACCTTCGGATTAGTGTTGTGACCCTGGAGGGAGTTCAATACAAGTTTACAATGATGATGCCTGGACCTCAAGGATTAAGTTTTGAGGAAAGATTAGATAAATGAGGCCTTTATTTTCTAGAATTTAGAAGGTTAAGGGGTTACCTAATCGAGGTTTTCAGGATATTAACAGAGAAAGTCAAGGTAAAGACAAACTGGTTGGAGATTATAGAACTAGAGGATATAGTCTAAGAATTAGGGTAAAGCCCTTTCAGGAGAGATGGTCGACAGCACTTCCACACACAAAGAACACGCACTGACAGGGAATACTTGTGGACACAGAGATGGGCTCAAGTGCGTATACTTCAACGCAAGGAGGATCAGAAATAAAGTGGGTGAACTTAAGGCGTGGATCGGTACCTGGGACTACGATGTTGTGGCCATCACGGAAACGTGGATAGATGAGGGACAGGAATGGTTGTTGGAGGTTCCTGGTTACAGATGTTTCAGTAAGATTAGGGAGGGTGGTAAAAAAAGGAGGGGGTGTGGCATTGCTAATTAGAAATGGTATAATGGCTGCAGAAAGGAAGTTTGAGGGGGATCTGCCTTTGGAGGTAGTATGGGCTGAAGTCAGAAATAGGAAAAGTGCAGTCACCTTGTTGGGTGTTTACTATAGGCCCCCCAATAGCAGCAGAGATGTAGAGAAACAGATTGGGAAACAGATTTTGGAAAGGTGCAGAAGCCACAGGGTAGTAGTCATGGGCGACTTCAACTTCCCAAATATTGATTGGAAGCTCTTTAGATCAAGTAGATTGGATGGGGCGGTGTTTGTGCAGTGTGTCCAGGAAGCTCTTCTAACTCAGTATGTAGATTGTCCAACCAGAGGGGAGGCCATATTGGCTTTGGTACTCGGTAATGAACCGGGACAAGTGATGGGCTTGTTAGTGGGTGAACATTTTGTTGATGGTGACCACAATTCTGTGACTTTCACCTTGGTTATGGAGAGAGATAGGTGCTCACAACAGGGTAGATTTCACAATTGGGGGAAGGGAAATTACGATGCTGTAAGCCAGGATTTGAGGAGCATAAGTTGGGAGCATAGGCTGTCAGGGAAGGATGTGGTGGAAATGTGGAACTTTTTCAAGGAGCAGATACGACGTGTCCTTGATATGTATGTACCTATCAGGCAGGAAAGAAATGGTCGTATGAGGGAGCCTTGGTTGACGAGGGAGGTTGAATGTCTAGTAAAGAGGAAGAAGGAGGCTTACATAAGGTTGAGGAAACAGGGTTCAGACAGAGCAGTGGAGGGATACAGGATAGCCAGAAGGGACCTGAAGAAAGGGATTAGGAGAGCTAAGAGAGGGCATGAAAAATCCTTGGCGGATAGGATCAAGGATAACCCCAAGGCATTTTATGCATATGTGAGAAACATGAGAATGACGAGAACGAGGGTAGGTCCGATCAAGGACAATAGTGGGAGATTGTGTATTGAGTCGGAAGAGATAGGAGAGGTCTTGAATGAGTACTTTTCTTCAGTATTTACGAACGAGAGAGACCGTATTGTTGAAGAGGAGAGTGTGAAACGGACTGGTAAGCTAGAAGAGATACTTATTAGGAAGGAAGATGTGTTGGACATTTTGAACAACTTGAGGATAGACAAGTCCCCCGGGCCTGACGGGATATATCCTAGGATTATGTGGGAAGCAAGAGAGGAAATTGCAGTACCGTTGGCAATGATCTTTTCGTCTTCACTGTCAACGGGGGTGGTACCAGGGGACTGGAGAGTAGCGAATGTTGTGTCCCTGTTCAAAAAAGGGAATAGGGATAACCCCGGGAATTACAGGCCAGTTAGTCTTACTTCTGTGGTAGGCAAAGTAATGGAAAGGGTACTGAGGGATAGGATTTATGAGTATCTGGAAAGACACTGCTTGATTAGGGACAGCCAGCACGGATTTGTGAAGGGTAGGTCTTGCCTTACAAGTCTTATTGAATTCTTTGAGGAGGTGACCAAGCATGTGGATGAGGGTAGAGCAGTGGATGTAGTGTACATGGATTTTAGTAAGGCATTTGATAAGGTTCCCCATGGTAGGCTTATACGGAAAGTCAGGAGGCATGGGATAGAGGGACATTTGGCCAATTGGATAGAAAACTGGCTAACCGGTCGAAATCAGAGAGTGGTGGTAGATGGTAAATATTCAGCCTGGAGCCCAGTTACAAGTGGAGTTCCGCAGGGATCAGTTCTGGATCCTCTGCTGTTTGTAATTTTTATTAATGACTTGGATGAGGGAGTCGAAGGGTGGGTCAGTAAATTTGCAGATGATACGAAGATTGGTGGAGTTGTGGACAGTGAGGAGGGCTGTTGTTGGCTGCAAAGGGACTTAGATATGATGCAGAGCTGGGCTGAGGAGTGGCAGATGGAGTTCAACCCTGCCAAGTGTGAGGTTGTCCATTTTGGAAGAACAAATAAGAATGCGGAATACAGGGTTAACGGTAGGGTTCTTAGTCAGGTGGAGGAACAGAGGGATCTTGGGGTCTATGTACATAGATCTTTGAAAGTTGCCACTCAGGTGGATAGAGCTTGTAAGAAGGCCTACGGTGTATTAGCGTTCATTAGCAGAGGGATTGAATTCAAGAGTCGTGAAGTGATGTTGCAGCTGTACAGGACTTTGGTTAGGCCACATTTGGAGTACTGTGTGCAGTTCTGATCGCCTCACTTTAGGAAAGATGTGGAAGCTTTGGAGAGGGTGCAGAGAAGATTTACCAGGATGTTGCCTGGAATGGAGAATAGGTCGTACGAGGAAAGGTTGAGAGTTCTCGGCCTTTTCTCGTTGGAACGGCGAAGGATGAGGGGTGACTTGATAGAGGTTTATAAGATGATCAGAGGAATAGATAGAGTAGACAGTCAGAAACTTTTTCCCCGGGTACAACAGAGTGTTACAAGGGGACATAAATTTAAGGTGAAGGGTGGAAGGTATAGGGGAGATGTCAGGGGTGGGTTCTTTACCCAGAGAGTGGTGGGGGCATGGAATGCGCTGCCCGTGGGAGTGGTAGAGTCAGAATCATTGGCGACCTTTAAGCGGCAATTGGATAGGTACATGGATGGGTGCTTAATCTAGGATAGATGTTCGGCACAACATTGTGGGCCGAAGGGCCTGTTCTGTGCTGTATTGTTCTATGTTCTATGTTCTATGTTCTAACAGTGGAGATCTGGAACTCTCTTCCTCAAATGGCAGTCAATGCTAATATAATTGTTAAATTTAAATCTGAAATATACATTTTTTTTAGCAAAGCTATTAAGGGACATGGTCCCAAAGCATGCATGTGGAGTTAGGCCATAGATTAGCCATTATCTTATTGAATGGTGGAGCAGGCACAAGGGGCTGAATGGCCTACTCCTGGGCCCATGTTCTGATTAGATCCTTGTAAAACCAGTCTTGATGCAATAATCCAGAAGTAGAAATCCCCAGGCTAATGTTAACTGACACATTGAAATGTAAGGCAATAACTCTTTGACTCTCCAAGCTTCTTTTCAAAGATTAAAAGGGCTGAATTTTAAATGCTTTAATATTCTTGACAGGTCCCTTTGACAGTTCTTTGAAAGCTTGACAGTCTTGATGGTTTTTGTGCACTCATTACACGCAAGCTTGTCTACTTTTAGCAATCCCAAAGAACACCTGACTTCTTCCAAAGGACACCTTACTTCCACCAAAGGAAGTTTACGTCTCCAGAAAGATACGCTAACTGTGCAAACAAATCCACAAGGCTCAGTCATGATCGTACATGGTCAAATCTGCACATTTTAGATTTCAGACTCCCACTTCACCAAAACCAGGCAGGAGCGGAAGATTCATGAATCCCGAGCCCATTGCATTCTGATGAAAATAGAATTAGAATCCCTACAGTGTGGAAACAGGTCCTACGGCCCAACAAGTCCATACCAACCCATTGAAGAGTAACCCACTCTCCTACCCTATATTTGCCCCTGGCTAATGCACCTAAGCTAGGCATCCCTGAACACTATGTGCAATGGCCAATTCACCTAAACCTCCACATCTTTGGACTGTGGGAGGAAACCAGAGCACCCAGAGGAAACCCACGCAGACTCAGGGAGAATGTGCAAACTCCACACAGACAGTTGCCCAAGGCTGGAATTGAACCCAGGTCCCTGGTGCTGTAAGGCAGCAGTGCCAACCACTGAGCCACCCTTGTGCTACTCTCCTTCACCTTCTATGGGCAAGCCAATTTTTAATCCAAATGACCAGGTCACCATGAATCTCATGCATCTTTAACTTCTGGATGAGCCTACCATGAGGGACTTTGTCGAAAGCCTTACTAAAATCCATGTGGACTACATCCACTGCTGTACACTCACTACCTTTGTCACTTCCTTGAAACTTTCAATCAAGTTAGTAAGATGTGACCTGCCCCACAAAAAGCCATGCTGATTGTCCCTAATTAGGTCATGCTTTTCCAAATGCATGTATGTCCTTCCCAACCACTGATGTGAGACTCACTTGGGATAGATACCATTGAGCCGTTGGGGACACCACTTCTTTCTTGATCTTAAAATGGCCTAGCATATTAGCATGCTCCACACTAATTGTATTATTAGATTAGATTACCTACAGTGTGGAAACAGGCCCTTCGGCCCAACAAGGCCACACCGACCTGCCGAAGCGCAACCCACCCATACCCCTACTTTTACCCCTTATCTAACACTACGGGCAATTTAGCATGGCCAATTCACCCGACCCGCACATCTTTGGACTGTGGGAGGAAACCGGAGCACCCGGAGGAAACCCACGCAGACACGGGGAGAACGTGTAAACTCCACACAGTCAGTCGCCTGAGGCGGGAATTGAACCTGGGTCTCTGGCGCTGTGAGGCAGCAGTGCTAACCACTGTGCCACCATGCCGCCCACTATCATCCATATTGTTCTCCTGGGTGAATATTGATGAAAAGTACTCTTTTAGGATCTCACCCACATCCTCTGCCTCCAAGCACAAGTTCTCTCCATTATCCTTGAGTGGTCCTGATGAAGGGCTTTTGCCGAAACGTTGATTTTGCTGCACTTTGGATGCTGCCTGAACTGCTGTGCTCTTCCAGCACCACTGATCTAGAATCTGGTCCTACTTACTCCCTAGTTATTCTCTTGTTTTTAATGTATGTATGAAATGCCTTGGGTTTCTCTTTAATCCTACCCTTTATCCCTATGCAAGAGTATGGCCTAGAGGTGGAGAACAGGTAGGAGATCCAGGAGAAGAAAAGTTCTAGAAGGTGATATGGGGGTGGGGCTATAACTGTCCCAATCCCTCTCCCCACCACGAGTCTCTCTTTTACTTAATTTCATTTGTTTTTATAGACATTGTAGTCAGACTTGATTTTACTGCATTTCAAGCCAAAGTACAGCAAATAAAAATTAGATAATGCTCAAAGCACCCAAGTCATTCAGTATCTGAAAGAAGAAAGAAAACACATTTACATTTTTCAGTGTAGGTCATTTATCTGAACCACAGCAATTCACTTGATCCTGCAGACGCAGCGAGAGTTTGGTTCAGAGCTTAAGAATGTTTTAAGGAAAAAATTGAGCTTGCTTCTTGTTTATATATCAAATCAAGCAACCTGCCTTCTCATCATGTCCCTCAAATCTTTCTGTCTCCTAAAACAATTCTAATTGCTCCTGGTGGTCATTTATTACTGTCACCTTCAACAGAGTTCCCTTGTAACTGCTCCTAGAAGCCATTCATCTTTCACCTTCAAAAGTTAAATGCATTTCTATGTAACATTTGCTGATTATAACATGTTGCAAAAGAAAACTCTTACTTGTATTTCTCTTTTTCATTTCCAGACAGTCATGAAGGCTTAAAAAGTTTTGTTTGCGCCGAAGATGCAAAACAGTAACGATGCAGGATGCACATGTTTGAGGAGGTGGCATGCAACATGGCCCCTGCCAATTAATTGCAAATTCAGTTAGTAACCACACCGGTGTTTAGCACATCATTGACAGACTGCCATATCAGTGTGGGTGACGCATGAGAATTCCCTATAGGTGGGGAAGGGGTAAAAGATCCAGGAGAAGCAAGGGCCTAGAAAGTTGAACAGAAACAGAACTGAGAAAGGGTCACCCGAAGCATTAACTCTGATTTCTCTTCACAGATGCTGCCAGACCTGCTGAGCTTTTCCAACGATTTCTGTTTTTGTTTCTGATTTACAGCATCCGCAGTTCTTTCGGTTTTTAGTCTAGAAGGTGGTAAAGGAATAGGGTGGGGTTACAACTCACTACTCTTCCCATCCCTCTCCGGGAGAAAGTTACCCTGTATCAAGCCTGAAAATAGAACACAGAACATAGAACATAGAAAATGAATGGAAAAAATTGTCAGTCACACAATACTTTAGATTATACTTCAGGCACCAATACACTTCAGTAACTCAGGGCCATAAAGCTACCAGTCTTCATTTTGCCTGAGGAGGAACCTGAACAAATAGCCTGGGAAGAGGCCTTTTAACCTACAAATCGTTACATCAGTACTACCATCCCTTTGTAACCATTTCTGGATCTTCAAAAAAAATCATTCGATACAATATCAGGTTGTCAGGAAAAATCAGGATTAATGGAATTCAGGGTAAGATAGACTCAGGATTAATTAACAGGCTGAAAACAGAGTGTAAAATAAATGGACACAAAGAACTGCAGATGTTGGAAATCTGAAGCAAAACATAGAATCCCAACTGTGCATAAAGAAGTCGTTCGGCCCATCGAGCCCTCCAGAGAGCTCTCTGCAAAGAGATAAAGGAATTGAACTGAATTGGATCATTTATTGCCACGTGTATTCAGTATAAAATACAGTGGCAAGTTTATACAATTGCCAAGCATCGGCGCCATTCTCATTAACTTAAAAGAAAATAATAAAGAAAGATAAGTTTGCCGCTACGGTCTTGCTCCAGGCTGCACCAACCCACGCCATGCCACCATTAAAATACCACAAGGGCTTCACAGGCCAGATGACTCTGTAGCTATGCTGCCTCTGAAGATACTGCCGCTCAGGACCCCATTGAAGCCATCTGCCTACAGTGGAGCTGCCTATAGAAGGTAAGTTTAAGCAAACGCTAAAATAAAAACTGAGAAGAGAAGAAGGGGGACAAAGGAAAAGAAAAAAAAAGACAAGTCCCAGCACAGGAGTCTGGACATTGCCTACTTTGCTGCCACCATCTTGTATGCAGGTTGAGCTCAGTCGATAAGGACATGGCAAACGGAATAGTGTGTGGAGAGTTTGAAGCTATCTGCTTGAAAGGAAAATTGGACAAAAGGACATTTTTTGAATTATGGGAAACTGTGAGAGACGTATGGGTCCTTGTACAGGAACCACAAGAAATTGACATTCAGCTATAGCAACCTATCATGAATTGTTGCTTGAGGAAGAGAGTTCCATACTCTTAGTAGCCTTTGTGTATAGACGTGTTTCCTAATTCCACTTCTGGAAAACCTGATGTTTTAGATTATGACATCTAGGTCTGGATTCCAACTGTTCCGCTTTATATCTTGAAAGGTTCTTGTGTCTTCTAAGTCTCAGAAAACTCTCCTGCTGATTCAACCCTTGAAGTTCAGCAATGTTCCTGGTGAATCTATTAGGAACACTCTGCAAGGAAGAGCTCCAGGTGCAGTGCAGTCAAAGTCTGTGTATAACTGAAGTATAACTCTACCCCCTTGTATTCGAGGCCTCTAGTTTTTCTGTTTACTTACTCTATTTGTCCATGATGCCCTGATGATCAACGTAAACAGGCAGGAGGCTGGAAGAACACAGCAAGCCAGGCAGCTTCAGGAGATGGAGAAATCAATGTCTCAGGTGTAACCCTTCTTCAGGACTGGGGTGGGTGTAGGGGGAGCTGCAGATAAAGAGGGTGGGGATAAGTGAAGACTGGCAGAGGGTATGACCTGGTTGGTCAATGGAGGGAATGAATCCGGTTGGTGGCTGGGAGGGGTGGAAGTAAGGGGGAGGGGCTGGGAAGGAAGTTGGTGGGGGGGGTGCGGGAGGTTATTTGAAATTGGAGAACTCAATGTTGAGTCCTCTGGGATGTCGGCTGCCCAGGCTACGAATGTAACTGGAATGCTACATTTTCTTGGACTGCTATTTTCTTGGACTATTTAGAAAGTATCTTGTCTATCTTTTTAGGTCCAAAGTACATTTTCCAACATAAAGTTTATTTGCCAGCGATTTGTCCATTAACGTTTGAGCCATCTGCAGATTTCTACTCCATTATCTAAGTCATTAATAAATATGGAGTTTAGTTGAGGCTTCTTAAAGATCTATGAGGGGCACACTAGTCTCATCCTGTCAATGAGAGCACCTGTCTATTTCTCCTAACCCCTTTGTTCTCATGCTCAGATAAAACTTCATAACAAAATCAATTATTTCATAAAATCGTAGAATCTATCCCTACAATGTGGAGGCGGGACATTCGGCCCCTTGAGTCCATGCCAACCATCCCCCAAACCTATCCCTGTAACTCTCCATTTCCTGATGCTAATCCACTTAGCCTGCACATCCCAGGACAGTATGGGCAATTTAGCATGGCCAATCCACCTTACCTGTATATCTTTGGACTTGTCTCACTCCAATATGTTTTAAGTGAGAAACCTTAGCTGAACAGCCATATAAACAACAACCAAAGATATTCCCCTGTCCGATACATTAGTCACCGCTCCAAAACACATCAATCAGATTTACCGGGCATGTGCTACCTTTTATAAATCAGCGTTAGTTCTCTCTGATATTCAAATATCCTAGATTTAATTACAGATCTCAGTAACTTTCTGACAATAAATTCAGTCTAACTGGTCAATGATTTACCGATGTTTAATACTCACCTTCCTTAAAAAGTGAAGTGGTGCGTGCAATTTTCTAAGCTGAAGGATCCAATGCCAAATCAAGAGAAGTTCAGAAGACTTTAAGCAATAAAACAAAAGGCTACCTGTATCATCTAAGAATTGAGAAACATGTTCCAACAATTATAATAGCTGTTTGTTGACATTTTCCCTGGGGCTAACATTACATTATCACTAATGCTTGGCTGATACCTGCAAAGTATTATCACTTCAGCAGAAGGATTCTAACTTCAAAGGTTGGTTGACAACTCAAAGAGGTTATTAAAGGATTCACTTTCTTTGATGTGGGGTGATGAATACAAATTTTGTTGCCCTTTTACAAAGGATTAAGTACTTGAGTGGTTTTAAAACTTTTGATTTGGATTTCATGTATGGAAGATTTTTTTATATTATACTGAAGGCTTTATTGTGGTAAAGTATATTATATATTTAGACCTATATTTACAGTATAGTGCTTTCACATACATTTAGCTCCTGAAGTCTTTCCATGGTGGATATTGAGTAAGTTGTTGTGAAAAGTTTAGGGCAAACTGTGATGGGGAAAATATGTGTTGGCATGAAATGATTAATGTGATGGGGCTATAAAGAGTCTTTGGGGTGGCTAGGGATGAGTTGGCATGAGTTGACCTGGAGATGCTTTGAGTAGTGAGCGCCTTAGAAACATCTCATCTCAGTCCTCAGCGCATGTGGGTACCTTTGTTCTCTGTCTAGGGACAATGGGCCCATCTCAGTCCTACACCTATTCACACCAACCCCATCCCCATGTGAAAATTGAGTCTCCCAATGCTGGAGCGACAAGCCAGGAAGCCAGCTCAAGAGTCTTTGTTCAATATCTCAGATCAAGGATTTTTCTTCAGAAGCCTCAGTTTGAAATGTTGAGTCTGTTTCCCTCTCCACAGATGTTGCCTGACCTGCTGAGGACTTTAGTATTTTCTGTTTGTGTTTTAGACTTCTAGTGTCTACAGGATTTCCTTTCATTTGAAGGATCAGAGTTAGAGTATCTACATTGTTCCCGTAGACTTTTGTAAACATTTGGGAAGGAAATTACCTTTTCTTCGGAACTTGTCATTCTAGAACATCATTACTGTTCCAGTCCTGCTCTGTTCCCCAGCCACAACTCTTTCTCTGGTGCAATGATGACATCATCAGTGTTGTTTCCCTCTCTTGCCTGGAAATGGAGACATTTATCAATTTTGCTTTCAATTGCTATCCTGCTCTCACCTTCACCTGACCTATCTCTGACTCCTCCCTTACCTTCCTCAACCTCTCTGTTTTCATTTCTGTGGATAAGCTGGCCATCAATGTGGTGGCACGATGGCTAGGTGGTTAACACTGCTGCCTCACAGCGTCAGGGACCTGGGTTTGATTCCACTGTAGGGTGACTGTCTGTCTGGGGTTTGCACCTTCTCCCTGTGCCTGCTTGCGTACCCTCTGCGTGGTCCGGTTTCCTCCCACAGTCCAAACATGTGCAGGTTAGGTGGATTGGCCATATTAAATTGCTAATAGTATCCAGGGATGTGCAAGCTAGGAGGGTTAGCCATGGGAAATGCAGGGATAAGGTGGGTCTGGATAGGATACTCTTCGGAGGATCAGTGTAGACTTAATGGGCTGAAAGGGATTCTGTTGGGATTCTATGATATTCACTACAAATCCACTGTCTCCCAAATCTACCTGGACTATATATTTCAATTTCTCAATTTCTCTCTCTATCATCTTCCCCAGGGTCCTCAGAGATATCTACCTTTTTCCTGGTGGTTTAGATTAGATTACTTACAGTGTGGAAACAGGCCCTTCGGCCCAACAAGTCCACACCGACCCGCCGAAGCGCACCCACCCAGACCCATTCCCCTACATTTACATACTAACACTATGAACAATTTAGCATGGCCAATTCACCTAACCTGCACATGTTTGGACTGTGGGAGGAAACCGGAGCACCCGGAGGAAACCCATGTAGACACGAGGAGATTGTGCAAATTCCACATAGTCAGTGGCCTGAGGCGGGATTGGAACTCGGGTCTCTGGCGCTGTGAGGCAGCAGTGCTAACCACTGTGCCACCCACAGGGTTGACAGAGCTGAGGGTTGACAGAGCACTCAGCTGCATCTGACCCACAGATGCTGCTGCCCTGCAATTTCTATTTTTATTTTGTTGCTTTCTTCATTCCCGTCACAGCCTCAGAATAAAGCAGCAATTACTTAGGACTCAAATGGATCGGGATATTCCGAATTCTCTGCCTGGACAACAGTAGATGCTGAATTGTTGACATATGTTCAAACTGGAGCTTGGTGTGTGTATTGATTCCAGGAGAGTTCAGGGTTATGAGGTTTGTACAGGAAGGTGGGATTGCGGCTCACATTCAGTTATGATCTAATTGAAAGTTAAAACAATCTCAACTACTTCTTATTGCTTTTCAGCATTTTTGCTGATAATTACTCTGCTATCATCATTCTATCCTTCATGAGTACGAAAATGACTATCTCCCCAGTTCCCAATATCCTAGTTGGTAAAAGCACAGAGGTATACTTAGTTCATGCCATAGGGTAGTGAAGAGTTCCCACATGTTTACCACCCTGGAACGGAACAAATGCAGTTAAAAACAGTGTGCTTTGCACTTTGCAAGAATAAACATTACTTATCCACAGCAATGAACAAATCCGCCTTTTATCATACCGATGGGCGTGATACTTTTGTCACTCAACTTCAAGAAGTATAATCTAGTCACTCCAATCGGAACTGCTGAGGGGCTTGTGAAAATGATTCCCTGTTAAATGCTAACAGTTTCTGACTCAAAGCATGCATGGCTTCCTGATCTTTTCTCTGAGGAGTCACAGCAATTAACTGTCTTGATTTGGTACAAGTTAGGGATTAGGAAAAACATTTTTCTCTTAAGTGTGTTATTGACTTGTATCTTTAAACTTTCTTTCATTAGTTTGTGACATATTGGAAGAAAAAGCTGAAGACTGGAAAGAGCATTGGTGGAAAAGTGATTCTCTTTGACATAAGTACTGTCAACGGAAAGCAATTGAGGATACATTTGTAGAGTCAGATATGACCCTTCAATCCAACTTGTCCATACCGACCATGTTCCCAAACTAAACTAGTCCCACTTGTCCGCATTTGGCCCATATCCATCTAAATCTTTCCTATTCGTGTACTTATCCAAATTTCTTTTAAATATTGTAACTGTACCTGTGTCCACCTTTTCCTCTGGCAGTCCATTTCACACACTTACTGTATAAAAAAGCTCTCCCTCATGTCTTTTTAAAACTTTGTGCTCTCACATTAAAAATACACTCCCTAGCTTTGAACTCCCCCAAACCTAGGGAAAAGGCCTTCCTATTCAGCTTTTCCTTACCTCTCATGATTTTATAAGCCTCTAGAAGGTCACCCCTCAACCTCTTACCCTCCAGTAAAGAAAGTTCCAGCCTATATTTATGACTCAACCCTCTATTCCCAGCAACATCCTGGTCAATTTTTGCTGAACCTTCTCTGATTTAATAATATCCTTCCTATAGCAGGGCGACTGGCAATGTAAGATTAACCAAACCCATAGAGTGACAACCAAATTTGGAGGAGAAAGATTTATATCCATTAGCATGGTTGCTTATTTTAATGCAAACAATTTGGCAAAAGATGATTTATTTCTAAAACAGTGAACACAATAATATTCATGGAAAACCAAATGTGCACCATTTCATCAGTTCAATCACTTGAATAGCAGCATTATCCATCGCTACACACACTTTAAAGACTGACTGCAGAAATTTGCTTTATAAGAATGGGGAGGTGACAATGATTTTGAAAGAACAACGGGTTCGGAGGAAACAAAACCATTTTTAAGGTTATCTAACACAGGGAAGTTGTGCAGTTAACAATTTAACAGTGCTCTAGGATCTAAGAGGTGAAAATGGATGATCTTAGAGAAGACACAGAGGATGGATGAGAAAGTCCAAACTGTCATGGGTCAAGGATGAGGTTGGGGTGTTTCTGGGGGGTGTGGTGGGCAAAAGGGAAGGAACAGAGCAGAGGCAGCTGAACCTCTGATATCGACCTTGTCAGTAAAAGAAAATACTTAACGCTTGCTGCAAGTTTTAATGAAATAGTGGGTTATTTTTGCCTTGCAGTTAACTGAAGTGTCACACGTGATTTTGCCAAAGACGAGTTGAGGTACAATATTATTTAGTATGATCTGATCAAACCTAGTAACGTATGGCTTAAGGAACAGTATTCCAGCCATGCTAGAATGTGCACCCTTTGAGCTATAATTACAAAATGTTTTAATTACAATGTAATTACAGCATAAAACAGACTGTTCCATCCAACAGGCCATACATTTACACATATTTGCATTTCACACAAGTCTCCATCCTCACTCTGCTATCTGACTCCATCAACATATCTTTTTAATCCTTTCTTCATTGTGCTTACCTAGTTTCTCCTTAATCACATCTACATTATTGACCTCAATTACTCCCTGTGATAATGAGTTCTACATTTTCATCATTTTCTGGATAACAATGTCATTCTTACATTTCCCTTTGAATTCATTAGTGATTATTTTACAGTTTCAGTCTTGGGGTTTCATTTACAAACAACTCCTTTCATCATTATGAAGCTTTCTATTAGATGACCCTCAGAAAGCAGCCCTTGATGTGTTTGTGGCTTATATAAAGGAGTTAGACTTGAATGTATGATTTTTGATCAGTAACTGATGATGTAGAAATTGACGGGATGGTAAATAGTGAGGACGATAGCCTTAGACTACTGGAGGATATAGATAGGCTGATCAGTGTCAAATGGAACTCAGTCCAGATAAATGTGAGGTGATGCACTTGGATAGGACAGACAAGGCAAAGTTAAGCATGACAATTGGTAGTTAAAACAAAGAACTGCAGATGCTGGAAATCTGAAACAAAAACAGAAATTGCTGGAGATACTCTACAGGTTTGGGGGCAACTGTGGAGTGAAAGCAGAGTTAAGAATAATGTTCTGAAGAAGGGTCACTGGACCTGAAACGTTAACTCAACTCTCTCTCCACATCTGCTGCCAGGCCTGCTGAGTTTCTCTCATTGGCTGGCACTCTGGGAAGCACTATGGATGGAAAAGACCTTGGTGTGATGTCTCTTAAGGATGGATGGATAAAGCAGTTAAGAAGGCATATGGGTTACTTGTCTTTATTAGCCAAGGGCTCGAGTTTAGGAGCAGGGAGATTATGCTGGAACTGTGTCAAAAATTAGTTAAGGCACAGCAAGAGTGTTGAGGGCAATTCTAGAGTCGACATTAAAGCAGGGATGTGATTTCACTGGAGAGGGTACAGAGGAAATTTACCAGGATGTTGTCTTGACTGGGGAGATATAATTATAAAAAGAGATTGGTCAGACAGAAATTGTTTTCTTGAAGCAGAGAAGATTGACAGGGGACATCATTCAGATTAATAAAATTTTGAGAGGCATAAAATAGGATGAGAATAGATGGTTGTTGTGACTGACATAAACTTGTCTGTGCTATAGACCTCTCTGACTATAGAAAGAAGTCCCAGTCTGTCCAATCTTTTCTGATAGGTATCACCTCTTAGTTCTGGTTTTTTTTTGTACCTATATCATTGTCTCCACATCTTCTTAATAATATAGCAAGCAGAACTGCTGAGAGTGCTCCTAGTGTATTGAACTGAGGTACTTCTAATAAGGTTGCTTACTGTTGGTGATGCTGGCCTTTCTAGTAATTGTTGTGAAGTTGGGTAGAGTAATAGAAGAAAGGGAGGCAGAAAGTTCAAATTTGGTGTGTGTAAAATTGTATAATAGTAAGATGGGTAATGCATTGCATGGTCCATTTAAAAGACGGTGTTTTGTCTGTGCCTGGATGCACAGTGAGTTTACAAGGACACAAAGAACCCAGACTGAAACATTTGCATCAAAAAGCTGTACAATTAGCAGGCCAAGTGGCAGTTTTTACCAAGATAACAGGTTTTTGAATTTAACCAATCAATTTGAACCAGACACTTAGATAACAAAAACCTATTAAATTCAAATCCAATGGTTTTGACAACATGGGACCAATCCAATGTAAAAATTATTGGTATGTCATCAAAGGTATAAAAGAAAGGGGCAGTTGGAAAAGACCCCCGACTAATTGCCATTGGCAGAGCTAACATCCTTCAGCTCCTGAGATAAAAATTAACTCTCATAATCATCTACGTATACAAGAAAGCACTATCTAAATAATAACGGTACCAACAATGAAAAATCCAAGGACAAAGGTGCTCCTAATAGAAGAATCATTGGAAAAAGTTGTCCCAGATAGAAGACTCAATGGAGGAGGCACAGAACATTCCAGAAGATACATAACCTGGCTAAAGTTTTGAGAAACTAAACTCTTTTTTTTTGTATATAAGTGAGATTTGTATACATTGGAACGGTCTACCATTAGAAACCTAATGTATTCAGGAATAGTTAGTAGCTAAAAGGGTTTTTTTTCCAGTTTTTTAATAGTTTAGTTAATTTGTTCACTGTTAGAGTTAGATAAGCAAATTGTTACTTGTTGAGTTTGAAGTGACTGGAAGGGATTTATTTTATTTAACCAATAGAAGTTGCTGAAAAGTAGGTAACACCACTTTCACACTCGTTTTCCAGATTATAGGGTGAGATGCTCCCCTTTGGGTGTTTTGGTTTCTATTCTCCAAGGGGTGGTCAACCTTATAATGCCCACATCCTATGAATAAATGATTAATGAAAGAAAGGAAGGCGAATTTAAATAAAATAAGAGATTTAGTTCGAATAGGAGGGCAGTAAATTCAGAAGGGAGAGGGCAAGGCTGAAATAAAGACAGATAAACATGTATGAAGAATTACTGAGTACAAAGATTGATGGAAGAAAGAAATAGATCTCAGGGACTGACCCTGAGGGAAATGAATTTTAATCCAAAGGTGAGAGGCTGAGGTGTGAAAAGAAAGAGACGGTGCTTGAAAGTTTGAAGATTGACTCAGATAAGGCTGAGCGATTAGGGACATTTTGTTCCAATTGTGCAGAGAGGATTAAATAATGGGCAAGGAATCATCACTCAAGAGTCAGTTAAACTGAAATGGAAATAGCCATAAGGTTGTGGGTGGCCGGGGGTTAGTGTCTAGCTCTGATGGCTTTCTGGAGAGAGATATAGAGAAAACTAATGACCGTTGATTCAGAAACAGAGAGGAATGAAGGACACTGACATGTCTCTATGAAAGGCAATTGGCCTGAAATTGTAACACTAATTCGCTTCTGTAAAGGCTCCCAGATTTTCTGAATGTCTCCCAGAACTTTCTGTTTGCAGATATGAATGCAATCAAGAAGGGAAGTTTGATTATTTTGGACAGAAAGTGAGAACATGTTTTACAGCACATCATGGGATCAAGAGGGTTGAGATGTGAAGAGAAGATGCTCAGAAGGGATCATTACATTGGGATCAGTTTAGCAAACACCAGTCTCTTGTTCAGTAATTGAATGATAGTCTAATGGGAGATAGATTGACGGGTAACCTGCAAAGCTTAAAAAACACCTTAAAACGCAAAATATTTAGTATGTCATTAACAACAACCTCTCCAACATTGCACACTATATTAGTCTGTTTGATTGGCCAGCCATCCACCATCTTAAATATTTGCTGCCTCCATCACTGGGGTGGCACGGTGGCTCAGTGGTCAGCACAACTGCTTCACAGTGCCAGGGACCCAGGTTCGATTCTAACCTCACACGTCTGTCTGTGTGGAGTTTGCACATTCTCCCTTGTTTCCTCCCACGGTCCAAAGATGTACAGGTCAGGTGAATTGGCCATGCTAAATTGTCCATAGTGTTCAGTGCGTTAGTCAGAGGGAAATGGGTCTGGGTGGGTTCCACTTTGGAGGGTCAGTGTGGACTTGTTGGGCCGGAGGGCTTGTTTCCACACTGTAGGGAATCTAACCTCATCACTGACACATCCGTGAGTGAAAAAAATAAGACTATACCCATTCTGTCAGTTGGGTACATTACTCTCTTGGGCTCATTATCAAATATCAATCACAATAGTCAGTGAGATGCCACTTTTGAGTCAGCTGTAGCCATGTCTATGCTCCATCTCCAACACACAAATGTACATATATTGAGCAAGAGTGAGTTTATCATATTATAGTGCCATTTTTCCACATGTTGACCATCCGGAAATACACATTTGCAGAACTATTATCCTCTGACCTTACTGTGAGCGCCATTTGAAAATGTGCCCAGACTACTGATTAACTCCACACTAATTACAGAAACAAATGAAAAGGCACAATTTCTGTGCGAACAGGCCTCATTGTTTATTCTGATAATCATTTTATTACAGCAATTACCACATGTATGTGTTGCAGTGAAGAGTTCTAATGAATTTGTGAAGATTAGTCCCAAGAGCTAAGTGAATAAATTTCACACCTAAAGCGCCTGATTAAGAGATAATACTTAATTATAATTCCAAAATGGAATTTCTAACAGAAAAGACCGATAGAATGTTTGAGGGGACGGTGGAAGGGTTATGAGGAAGTGAAAGAAATGGTGAAAGATATAACTGAGAAATTGATTCACCCTCAATATTTTGCATGGAGATTTCAGTTCAAATTAACATGCATTGTCATTTCTGGTCCAGACAATATATGGTGCTGCTGGTATTATCTGTGCTGTTCATTGGCTATATGTATCAGCAGGGCACTCATAGCTCTGAGTAGATATTAACAATCACCTGAACTCCTTAGAGGAACCGTATAAGTGGTGTGAGAGTGATTTCAAACAGGGTTGAACATGGATGTACGTGTTGACCATGGTTTCTAGACTGTGCACCAGAAAGCTTGGTGTGAGATATGGGAAGGCAGTGAATGAGGGTGAACGAGAGCCCCCAATTCACTAGAGAAGCAGCTATCACTGGTTTTGATGTCAGTTTTGTGGAAGGAACATGAATGCAATGCAGGAAAACATTTTGTGATCTGAGCAAGTGAAGCTTCAAAGAGCATTTCTTAACAGCAACACCATTGATCTTATTCATGGTGTTAATGAGCCCTTGGCCACTGGTTGGGCTGAAGGGATTAATGATGACCTCTTCCACCATCCCCGTTCCCCCGAGCCCAATTCATCCACTGACTCTTGACTGAGAAGTTGCAGATGATGTAAGAATATCTCTCACATTTCTCCTCTCACTGCAGCCCTAGTCCCATTTTGTGTCTGATTCTTGGGAAGTCAGTGGAGAACACAGAGAAGATGGAGAGGCTGATAGACTAGGTGGGTGGGCAAGACTGTGGCAGATGCAGTTCAATGTAAACAAGTGTGAGGTTACCATTTTGGATTGGTAAAGGTTAGATCAGGGTACATCCTTGTTATGGACTAGGCCAGACCATTCAAAACATTCTTAAGCGGACAGCCCAGACCGTAACTTTGCTATTTGTTTCGGTAAGTGTACAGTGTACAGTGTACAATCATGTTCAGTAAGTGAAAATTACCCGTAGTAAGTCAGCTAGGTTGACTACCAGGTTATAAAACAGACAAACATTTATTCACAAAATTATGGAAAGAAACATAAAGCACAGAATAAAGAACACCTACAGAACTCAGTCTATCCAACCTAGACTTAATTATGCTGTTCCAAATATACACAACAGTCCCAATAAACAAACTCTTTTAACACAGAGCAAAAAAAATTAAACAAAGGTTCACAGGTTGATGTTAGAAGGGCAGAATGAGAGAGAGTCTAGCAGATTGTTTCCACACAGCTCCACAGCTGAACGGACTCAAACAAGACTCCAGCTTCCAGGATTGACCACTCCCCTTTCATTATACAGGTCACTTCTAAAACATGAAAGCTTTGGCCTAAAGTCTCATCTGTTCACGTATAATCAAAAAGGCCTCTCAGTAAGCCGTTTTATCTCAGCACCAAACCAGTCATTTCGGTGCCTGGACTGCTTTACGACCATCTGGAAAAAAACCCAAAAACACAGTATCCTTGAGGAAAGGAACAGCTTTTAGAAACAATGGACCAGCTTTGTGACACGTCCCCCCATTTAAAAAAATGAAACATCAATATCTGAAGATGGCTTCATTTTTAAAACCCCTCAAAAAAAAACTTGGTCAGTACTCTAAAACACACATATACACTACACTGACTATATCATGCAAACATACACAAACACTTTCAAATCCAAGCCATGGCACACGTGCTACTGAACGCCTCCGTATCTCATCCGAGTCTCAATAACACATCGGCAATCACATTTTCTCGTCCTGCCACATGCACAATTTTCAAATTGAATGGCTGCAACATCAAGCTCCGTGTAAAATGTCTGGCACTTTTGTTCTTAAATCCCTCCACAAGTGTCAATGGATTATGATCAGTGTATTTGATTGTCTCAGATGCGTTGCTGGTAATATAAATACTGAAATGTTGAAGTGCCTACACCAAGCTCAAAGTCTCTTTCTCCATGTTGAACATTTCGGTTGATGAATATTCACCTTCCTGGAACAATACCTTATTGGTCTTTCTATTCCCTCGTCATCCTCCTACGGGAGCACTGCACCAACACCCACATCATTGGTATCGATAGCCACCTAGAATTGCTTTGTGTAATTAGGTGTGGCCAATATTGGGGCAGTGGTTAAGACAGCACTCAGGCTGTCAAACACCTTCTGACAGTCCCCTGTCCACTGAAACTTCATACCCTTTTTTAACAATTTGGTGAGTGGAACAGTCACACTAATAAATTTCGGCACAAACTTTCAGTAAAATCCATTCAATCCCAGGAACCGTAGTACTGCTCTTTTTGTCGACGGTGTGGGAAACTCCCCAATTACTTTTGTTTTTGCATCCATTGGGCCATGTGTCCGTATCCAATAACCTAGCCCAGGGAGGTGGCTTGGGCTTTGACAAATTCACTTTTCACCAGGTTTATCACCAAGCCTGAATTCCAAAGTCGATTGAGCAAGTCCGATAAATGCTGCAAATGTTCCTTTCACTAAAAATCACCAGGTGATCAATGTAAAGAACACAGTTGACTAATCCGGCAATGACCTTATTGGTTAGTCTCTGAAATGTGGCCCGAGCAGATTTCATACCAGATGGCATGACTTTAAACTGATGTCGTCCATTTGGTATTACGACAGCTGAAATTGCTTTTGCTTTTTCTGACAAAGGTACCTGCTAGTAGTCTCTGAGCAAGTCCAACTTAGAAATGTAAGTTGCTTGTCCCACCTTTTTGACACAGCCCTCCAAATGCGGAATTGGTAATGCATCAGTCTTTATAACAATACTGACTTTGCAAAAGCCCACACATAACTGTTGGGTACCATCTGGCTTTGGCAACATGACTATAGGTGGGTTCCAGTCACTGTAACTTACTTTGATTATGCCATCTTGGAGCATGCGTTCTATCTCCTTCTGAAACTATAGATTATGCCTATAAGGATGTTGCTTAATTGAAACAGCATCTCGTATATTTACATCATGCACAATTAGGATAGTACTTCCCAATTTATTTCTGCATATCTCCCCAAGTGATGGTAATAATTCTTTCAAGTCATTTCGATTTTCTTGTGGAAGGTAACTCAATAATGTATCCCAATTTTTGACAACTTCCTCATTGTCCAATTTCATTTGAGGAATGTCCCATTCCTCTGAATTGATTAGAGTAGAATACTTACAGTGTGGAAACAGGCCCTTCGGCCCAACAAGTCTACACTGACCCACCGAAGTGCAACCCACCCATACATTTACCCCTTACCTAACACTACGGGCAATTTAGCATGGCCAATTCACCTGACCAGCACATCTTTGGACTGTGGGAAGAAACCGGAGCACCTGGAGGAAACCCACGCAGACACGGGGAGAACGTGCAAACTCCACACAGTCAGTCGCCTGAGGCGGGAATTGAACCCAGGTCTCTGGCACTGTGAGGCAGCAGTGCTAACCACTGTGCCACCGTGCCGCCCACAGAAGGTTCTTCCTTCTGTGCTGTCATCTTCAACACATTCTCCTCTTGCTTTCCTTCCCTATTGAGATACCTTTCGAGCATATTCACATGACACACTCTGTGAGATTTCTTCCTGTCTGGAGTCCCTATCAAGTAATTCATCTCACTGAATTTCCTCTAGATTTGACAAGGTCCATTAAACCTTGTTTTTAAAGGTTCACCGAATACCGTAAGTAACACTAATACCTTATCCATTGGCAAAATTGCAAATTTGTAATTTCTTGTCTGCTTCCTGTTTCATTGTATGCTGCAATACTTTTAAATGCTGTCTAGTCAACTCTCCAGCTCTATTTAGTTGTTCTCTAAAATTTGACACATCGTCCAAATGGGTGGTTTCTGAATTCTGACTTATTCATTTCTCCTTAATCGATTTAAAAGGTCCTCTTACTTCATGCCCAAAAATTAACTCAAATGGACTGAATTTGATCAATTCATTTAGAACATAGAACATTACAGCACAGTACAGGCCCTTCGGCCCTCAATGTTGCACCGACCTGTCATACGAATCTGAAGCCCATCTAACCTACACTATTCCACGTTCATCCATATGCTTGTCCAATGAGAACTTAAATGTACTTAAAGTTGGCGAATCTACTACTGTTGCAGTCAAAGCATTCCATACCCTTACTACTCCCTGAGTAAAGAAACTACCTCTGAAATCTGTCCTATATCTATCACCCCTCAATTTAAAGCTATGCCCTCTCGTGCTCTCTCTGTCCACCCTATCTAACCCTCTGATTATTTTATATGTCTCTATTAAGTCACCTCTCAACCTTCTCTCTAACGAAAACAGCCTCAAGTCCCTCAGCCTTTCCTTGTAAGACCTTCCCTCCATACCAGACAACATCCTAGTAAATCTCCTCTGCACCCTTTCCAAAGCTTCCACATCGTTCTTATAATGTGGTGACCAGAACTGTACACAATACACCAAGTGCCGCCGCACTAGAGTTTTGTACAGCTGTAGCACAATCTCATGGTTCCAGAACTCGATCCCTCTATTAATAAAACACTGTATATGCTTTCTTAACAACCCTGTCAACCTGGGTAGCAACTTTGAAGGATCTGTGTACCTGGACACTGAGATCTCTCTGCTCATCTACACTACCAAGAATCTTACCATTAGCCCAGTACTTTGCATTCCGGTTACTCCAACCAAAGTGAATCACCTTACACTTTCCGCATTAAACTCCATTTGTCACTTCTCAGCCCAGCTCTGCAGCTTATCTATATCTCTCTGTAACCTACAACATTCTTCGTCACTATCCACTACTCTACCTACCTCAGTGTCATCTGCAAATTTACTAACCCATCCTTCTATGCCCTCATCCAGATCGTTTATAAAAATGACGAACAGCTGTGGACCCAACACCGACCCTTGCGGTACACCACTGGTAACTGGCCTCCAGGATGAACATTTCCCATCAACCACCACCTTTCAGCAAACCAATTACTGAACCAAACCGCTATATCCCCACAATCCCATCCTTCCGCATTTTGTACAATAGCCTACTGTGGGGAACCTTATCGAAAACAACCAGTTTTCTCTCATCCACCTGTTTGGTCACCTTCTCAAAGAACTCAATAAGGTTTGTGAGGCACGTCCTACCCTTCACAAAACTGTGCTGACTATCCCAAATCAAATATTCTTTTCTCGTTGATTATAAATCCTATCTCTTATAACCTTTTCCAACACTTTACTAACAATTGAAACAAGACTCACAGGTCTATAATTATTAGGGGTGTCTCTACTCCCCTTCTTGAACAGCAGAACCACATTTGCTATCCTCCAGTCTTCTGGCACTATTCCCGTAGACAATGACGATTTAAAGTTCAATGCCAAAGGCTCGGCAATCTCCTCCCTGGCTTCCCAGAGGATCCTAGGATAAATCCCATCTGGCCCAGGGGACCTATCCACACTCTGCAGGATTTCTAATACCTCTTCCTTGTGAACATCAATCACACCTAGTCTAATAGCCTGTATCTCAGTATTCTCCTCAACAACATTGTCGTTTTCTAGAGTGAATACTGTCGAAAAATATTCATTAATGGTTTCCCCAATCTCCTCTGACTCCACACACAACTTCCCACTACTATTCTTGATTGGTCCTAATCTTACTCTCATCAGTCTTTTCTTCCTTAAATATCTATAGAAAGCCTTAAGGTTTACCCTGATCCTATCCACCAACAACCTCTGATGTCTCCTCCTCCTCAGAGCTGTTCTGAGCTCTCTCTTTAGGTCTTTCCTGGCTACCTTGTAATCTTCAAGCGCCCTAACGGAGCCTTCACATCTCATCCTAACATAAGCCTTCTTCTTCCTCTTGACCAGAGATTCCACTTCCTTTGTAAACCACGGCTCCCGCACTCTACAGCTTCCTCCCTGACTGACAGGTACAATACTTATCGAGGACACACAGGAGCTTTTCCTTGAAGAGGAAGTGCTGGATGTCTTGAAACGCATAAAGGTGGATAAATCCCCAGGACCTGATCAGGTGTACCCGAGAATTCTGTGAGAAGCTAGAGAAGTGATTGTTGGGCCTCTTGCTGAGATACTTGTATCATCGATAGTCACAGGTGAGGTGCTGGAAGACTGGAGGTTGGCTAACATGGTGCCACTGTTTAAGAAGGGCGATAAGGACAAGCCAAGGAACTATAGACCGGTGAGCCTGACCTCTGTGGTGGGCAAATTGTTGGAGGGAATCCTGAGGGACAGGATGTACATGTATTTGGAAAGGCAAGGACTGATTAGGGGTAGTCAATACGACTTTGTGCTTGGGAAATCATGTCTCACAATCTTGATTGAACTTTTTGAGGAAGTAACAAAGAGGATTGATGAGGGCAGGGCAGTAGATGTGATCTATGTGGACTTCAGTAAAGCGTTCGACAAGGTTCCCCATGGAAGACTGATTAACAAGGTTAGATCTCATGGAATACAGGGAGAACTAGCCATTTGGATACAGAACTGGCTCAGAGGGTAGTGGTGGAGGGTTGTTTTTCAGACTGGAGGCCTGCGATCAGTGGAGTGCCACAAGTATCGGTGCTGGGTCCTCTACCTTTTGTCACTTACATAGATGATTTGGATGTGAGCATAAGAGGTACATTTGTAAGTTTACAGATGACACCAAAATTGGAGGTGTAATGGACAGCAAAGAGGGTTACCTGAGATTACAACAGGATCTTGACCAGATGGGCCAATGGGCTGAGAATTGGCAGATGGAGATTCCACTTCCTTCGTAAACCACGGCTCCCGCACTCTACAGCTTCTCCCTGCCTGACAGGTGCATACTTATCGAGGACACACAGGAGCTTTTCCTTGAAGAAGTGCTGGATGTCTTGAAACGCATAAAGGTGGATAAATCCCCAGCACCTGATTAGATGTACCCTAGAACTCCGTGGGAAGCTAGAGAAGTGATTGCTGGGCCTCTTGCTGAGATATTTGCATCATAGATAGTCACAGGTGAGGTGCCGGAAGACTGGAGGTTGGTTAATGTCACTGTCTAAGAAGGGTGGTAAGGACAAGCCAGGGAACTATAGACTAGTGAGCCTGACATCTGTGATGGGCATGTTGTTGGAGGGAATCCTGTGGGACAGGATGTACATGTATTTGGAAAGGCAAGGACAGATTAGGGATAATCAATATGGCTTTGTGCGTGGAAATCATGTCTCATAAACTTGATTGAGTTTTTTGAGGAAGTAACAAAGAGGATTGATGAGGACAGAGCGGTAGATGTGATCTATATGGGCTTCAGTAAGGCGTTCGACAAGGTTCCTCATGGGAGACTGATTAGCAAGGTTAGATCTCATGGAATACAGGGAGAACTAGCCATTTGGATACAGAAATGGCTCAGAGGGTTGTTTTTCAGACTGGAGGCCTGTGACCAGTGGACTCTTTGTCATGTACATAAATGATTTGGATGTGAGCATAAGAGGTACAGTTACCAAGTTTGCAGATGGCACCAAAATTGGTGGTGTAGTGGAGAGTGAAGAAGGTTACCTCAGATTACAACAGGATCTGGACCAGATGGGCCAATGGGCAGAAAAGTGGCAGATGGAGTTTAATTCAGATAAATGTACGGTGCTGCATTTTGGGAAAGCAAATCTTAGCAGGACTTATACACTTAACGGTAAAGTCCTAGGGAGTGTTGCTGAACAAGGAGACCTTGAAGTCCAGCTTCATAGCTCCTTGAAAATGGAGTCGCGGATAGATAGGATAGTGAAGAAGGCGTTTCACATGCTTTCTTTTATTGGTCAGAGTATTGAGTACAGGAGTTGGGACATCATGTTGTGGCTGTACAGGACATTGATTAGGCCACTGTTGGAATATTGTGTGCAATTCTGGTCTCCTTCCTATTGAAAAGATGTTGTGAAACTTGAAAGGGTTCAGAAAAGATTTACAAGGATGTTGCCAGGGTTGGAGGATGTGAGCTATAGGGAGAGGCTGAACAGGCTGGAGCTGTTTTCCCTGGAGCGTCGGAGACTGAGGGGTGACCTTATAGAGGTTTACAAAATTATGAAGGGCACGGATAGGATAAATGGACAAAGTTTTTTCCCTGGGGTCGGGGAGTCCAGAACTAGAGGGCATAGGTTTAGGGTGAGAAGGGAAAAATATAAAAGAGACCTATGTGGCAACTTTTTCACACAGAGGGTGGTATGTCGATGGATGAGCTGCCAGAGGAAGTGGTGAAGGCTGGTACAATTCCAACATTTAAGAGGCATTTGGAGGGGTACATGAATAGGAAGGGTTTGGAGAGATATGGGCCGGGTGCTGGCAGGTGGGACTAGATTGGGTTGGGATATCTGGTCGGCATGGACGAGTTGGACCGAAGGGTCTGTTTCCATGCTGTACATCTCCATGACTGTATATGGCAGCTGACTGCTGTAAAAAGTGGGAGGAGGTTTGCTTTCCTCCAAATGTTCAATGCTACAAAAACATTGTTGAAAACGAAATATGGTTCCATATTTCTGTGGGAGCCCTGAGCAGAATAATTTCAAAACTGAGAAGCTCCCCTCTTTTGTGGAAAATTGCAGGTGGGATTTGAACCTCGGCTTCTAACCTCAGAGGCAGGGGCACTACTACTGCACCATAAGAGCCTATTAGACATTTTCTAATTAATATGCTCTGAGATGCTATTACGCATCTCTAAAGCAAGTGGGTCTTGAATCCATACATTCTTTTTGAATACACTGTATCGGTGATTTTCCTCTGCATTGCTGTTTGTGGTGGTTCATTGAAATAATGTTCTAATGCAGCACCAACGAAGCTGCATTAGAAAATTATTTCAACAAGCCACCACACACTGCAGCACAGAGGAACTGCGATGAGCAAAGGAAAATCATTTATACAGTGTATTAGAAAAGAACGGGTGCCAAGGAACACAGTCCGCCGATTCCTCAGCAACAAACCCAAACAAGCAAACAAAGCATGTCCAGAAACCCTCGCCACTCTCCCCTACATCAAAAACATCTTCAAAATGACTGCCAGACTGCTTGGCATCATGGTACCCTCAAATCCACCAACACGCTAAAACCGCAGTGAATAAACTTCAAAGACCCAATACAGACAACTAGCAAAACTCATGTCACTTACAAAATACCTTGCAGGAACCATAACAAACACTATATTGGACAAACAGGCTGAAAACTAGTCACCAGGACACATGAATATAAACTAGCCACAAAAAGACATGACCCACTCCCACTAGTATCTTTACATACAGATGAGGAAGGACACCACTTCGGCTGGGATAACATATCCATCTTAGGACAAGCCAAACAGAGACATGCACGCGAATTCCTAGAAGCATGGCATTCCAATCAGAACTTCATCAACAAACACATTAACTTGGATCCCATTTACCACCCCCTGAGAAAAAGAACAGGAAATGACATCACCGCACGAAATGACATTACCAACCCAAGGGAACTCAAACACATAAATAGAAAGCAGGTCATACCACAGCATTTCATCCAGAGGCTCATTGATGATGTTACCTAGTATGGTGACAAAACATTTGAAAATAAACCTTCCAGCTCAGCGAGCAAACGTATATCCAGAACCTTAACCTGAGCTACAAATCTTCTCAAACATATTATCATATGCTTCCAGAGCAGGCAAGACTTGAACAAGAGGTAGGAACAGTACCATTGCACCACAAGAGCCTTTAATACAAAATCCAATCAGTATCACTCTCTCACATAAAGAATTCTCGAGTTGTTCTGTTGGAGACTTAAAGGGACCTGCATTTCTAACTCTGACTGACTGCATTTCTTTTAAGAAAACAAAATTATGCAAGGATAAATACATACATTAAAAACTCAGATTTTCACTATCACATAGTGAGACATTCTTCTTACATGAGTACAGGCAGTTCTCCTATGATGCGATGTTCACATTTATATACAACCTCACGTAACAATAGCTTTGGAAACAGCTATTGAAGTATTGGCGCTGTAATCATATTACAGCCAACACACGTTTTAAAAGTTTGCACTTTAGAAACAGCGTCCCCTATTCATCGATCACGTTACAGCGTGAAAACAGGATAACCTGTCTGCAACACTTTTTCTGTGGAGGTATTCCTCTTAGTGAAACAATCTGACAGTTGATGATTGGTACCGAGTGATCTAAGACTAAAGATTTCTTTCCTATGCAGTACCTGCTTTAAACTGATTACAAGAACCCAAGTGTTTCTTCACCTACATGTCTTGTAGATGAGCATTATCCCAGAAAGACTGATTACCTTTGTAACATTCTACTGGCACTGCTCTTTCAGTCCATTTTACACACAGCATTCTTCCTTTGATCTTAGCCAAATAGAACACTTGTCAACAGCACCAGCAAGTTTCTATAACTATTGTGCTCTTCACCACTGTTCCTTTATTTGCCTCCAATGCAAAGAGATATATGTTTCCATCTCCTATAAGGTATGTCACAAATCCTCCTACACTGGAAAATCCATAACCAAGATTTGTATCACTGAAGATGTTAACTGTCATATAATTGAAATTACCCAAAACTGAGAACCTCAGAATACTTTATTATCATTTTTATCTAAACATGTATTCACTCTCAAGATGTCTCCCACTTTTGATTTTTCAAGAACTGATTAAGTTCCAGCACATGAAAAGTTGCATCTGGGCTGTGTTACTGACGAGACTACTCAGTTATTCCAGTCCATCCTTCATAATGACCCCATCTTTCTGTCCATACCTGTACAGCAAATTGCATTTGGTGCATCTCTGATCACAAAAAGCACAAATGGAGCTCCCATATCTCAATCATCTGGATGGTCCTAACTATAAGCCCTTCACATGGTCTTTCGTGTTTGATGCCATCATTCTAGAGCTGTCTGTGATTCTGGATGGTATGCGGTAGATTTGAATTGTTTTATTCCCAAGCTATTCATAACCTCCTTGAATAGTTTGGATGTGAAGTTTGACCCTCAATGTGATTGTATCTCTATTGGTAATCCTTATCTAGTACAAATAATTGAGTAATCCTTTTACAATCTTTTTAGCTGTGACACTGCATAATGGGTCCGCCTGGGGAAATCTAGTCCACGCATCCATTATTGCTAATAAACACTTATTCCCACTTTTTGTTTGAAGTAGAGGACCATGAAAATGCGAGGTTCATCAAATACTGGAATAGGTATTAACGGTGCAGCTTTCATTACTGCCTGAGGTTTTCCAATTAGCCGACATGTATGACAGGTCTGGCAAAATTCAACTCCATCCTATGTAGTCCAGGCCAGTAAAAAGTCTTTGTATTTAAGCCTATGTTTTCCTCACCCCTAAGTGACCTTCAAGTGGTAGGTCATGCACCATTCACAGCACCTCCTTTCTATACTCCACTGACAAAACAATCTGATGAATTTCTGCCTATTTCTCATCTTCTTGAATGTATGATGGTCTCCATTTCCTCATTAAGACACCATTTGTTAAGTAATAACACACAAGAATGCATTCACTCTCCTCTGTATATACCTTTTGATACAACTGCTTTTAAGTTCTCATCTTTCTGCTGTAACTCAATTAGCTTAGCAGAGCCAAAGATACTTGCATGTTTACTTATTTGTTCCTGTTTTGTCATAGAACATAGAATATAGAACAATACAGCACAGAACAGGCCCTTCGGCCCATGATGTTGTGCCGAACATTTGTCCTAGCTTAAGCACCTAAACCATATACCTATCCAATTGCCGCTTAAAGGTCGCCAATGATTCTGACTCTGCCACTCCCACAGGCAGCGCATTCATGCCCTCTCTTAGCTCTCCTAATACCTTTCTTCAGCTCCCTCCTGGCTATCCTGTATCCCTCCAACGCTCTGTCTGAACCTTGTTTCCTCAACCTTATGTAAGCCTCCTTCTTCCTCCTTACAAGACATTCAACCTCCCTCATCAACCAAGGTTCCCTCACACGACCATCATATCATATCATATCAATTGTTACCAGTACCCTTTCTGGCAATAGTCCTTCAGGAGTACATATCTACTCATCCTTCAGCATTACAGACTGAGAGGATCCTGTGTCCCTTAGTATTATAATCTCGTTGCCTGCTACTCCTGGCCTATGTGAACAAACTTCACCTTTATGGGTATATTTTTTAAGCAGATCTGACACTTACTCCTTAATCAACCTCTGATCAGCTTGTGCACTCTGAGAAGCTTTCTGTTACCTTGCCAACAAAACTTCCAGGCTTATCCTGTTTTGGCTTTCTCCTAGCCCACCAACACTGATTTCATGTGGGCCCACTTTATTACAATGAAAACACCAAAGATTTTTACCTTCTTTATCCCCTTCAAGGGTTTCCTTTTTACCCTGTGGTAAGTTCTCCTTATGAACTTCACCAAGATCTACCTTACCCTTTCCACGTGAGGATTTTTCTTTATCCCAGTTTCTACCCCTCATGGACTGAAATTAATTCTGGAAGCCAAAATGTGTTTTATGGACCAGCTCATAATCATCAGCCACATCAGCTGCTAGCCTTGCCATTTTAACTCTCTGCTATTCCACATGAGTTCAGGCAGTGAATTTTTGAATTCGCCAAAATAGTTAATTACCTTTCTAAGAGCATTGTAGGTTGGCTCTATTTCAAACCTCTTATCCATCTCTTGAAATTACTTTGTTTGATCCTTTCAAACTCAGTATAGGTTTGACCAGGGTCATAGAGTCATAGAGATGTACAGCACGGAAACAGACCCTTTGGTCCAACCCATCCATGCCGACCAGATATCCCAACCCAATCTAGTCCCACCTGCCAACACCTGACCCATATTCCTCCAAACCCTTCCTATTCATAAACCCATCCAAATGCCTCTTAAATGTTGCAATTGTACCAGCCTCCACCATATCCTCTGGCAGCTCATTCTAAATACGTACCACTCTCTCTGCATGAAAAAGTTGCCCTTCAGGTCTCTTTTATATCTTTCCTCTCCCCTTCCTCAGATTCCTGAAATGTTGTCTACAGGCTTCTGGTACAAGCTCATATGCACTGAAGATGTCTTTTCTCACCTCGTCATACTCCCTGGATCCCTCTTCTGATAGGGATGCATATACCTCACTAGCCCTACTTACAAGTTTTGTTTGGATTAACAAAACCCACATTGCTACTGGCCACTGCATCTATTTAGCCACTTTTTCAAATGAGATGAAAAAGGCTTCCACATCCTTCTCATCATATTTTGGCAATGCTTGAACATTCACCCACCATGGGTTTGCTCATCCCCACTAAACCTGCTTTCAGCCTTCATCTCCATCCTTTTAAGATGACTTTCCTTTCTAACTGTCAGTTTTTGAACTTCAAACTCTCTCTTCTTCTTCTTTCTCTTCTGCTAAAGCCCTTTGTTATTTTTTCTTTCTCTTCTGCTTTTAACTGTAACTCAAACTGTTTCAGTTCTGCTACCCTTTCCTTCTCTCTCACCTCTAACTCAATTGCTTTGTTTGCAATTTAATTCCTGCCATCTCTACAGATCCTGATGATGTGTTCAGCAAATTTAACTGCTGAGTTACTGCTGAAATCATCTCATCTTTCCTTACATTGGGAGGTTCCTTCAACATCAGCTTGTCCACTAACTCCCGCAGCTTGGTCTTATTCACCTTCTGTCAAACTTCCAAAGTCACCGAGTCCACCTTGGCGACTGAAAGAGCCATTGCTATCCCAAGCTTTGTCTATTCAATCAAATCAACACTATCACCTATCACTCGCTGTTTAAATCCCGCAAAGAGTCTCCAGTATATTATGGCCTAGGCCAGACTACTCAAAACATTCTTAAGCAGGCAGCTCAGACCGTAACTTTGTATATGTTTCACTAAATGTACAGTGAAAATTACCCAGAGTAAGTCAGCTAGGTTGGCTACCAGGTTTCAAAACAGACAAAATTTATTCACAAAATGAAACACAAAGCACAGAATAAAGAACACCTACAGAACTTAGTCTATCTAACCTGGACTTAATTATGCTGTTCCGAATATACACAACAGTCCCAATAAACAAACCCTTTAAACATAGAGCAAAAATGAAACAAAGGTTCACAGGTCGAAATTAGAAGGGCAGAAGGAGAGAGAGTCTAGCAGCCTGTTTCCACACAGCTCTATAGCTGAACTCCTCACAACACTCCAGCTTCTAGGACTGACCACTCCCCTTTCATTGTACAGATCACTTCTTAGACATGAAAGCGTTGGCCTAAAGTCTCATCTGTTCACGCACAAACATAAAGGCCTCTCAGTAAGCCTTTTTATCTCTGTACCAAACCATTCGTTTCAAAGCCTGGAAAGTTTTATGACACCTCTGAAAACAAAATCATGGACACAGTATTCTGGAGAAAAGGAACAGCTTTTAGAAAAAAGGGACCAGTTTTGTGGCATCCTATATGGTATGAAGTTAAATAGAGTGGATGTCCAAAAAGACTGATTAAATTAAATTCCCTACAGTGTGGAAACAGGCCATTCAGCCCAACAAGTCCACAACAATCCTCTAAAGAGTAACCCACCCAGACTCATTTCCCTGACTAATGCACCGAACATTATGTGAAATCAAGCATGGCCAATTCACCTGACCTGTACATCTTTTGGAACATAGGAGGAAACCCTCACAGACACAGGGTGCATGTGCAAGCTTCGCACAGACAGTCACCCAAGGTGAAATTGAACCTGGGTCCCTGGTGCTGTGAGGCAGCAGTGCTAACCACTGAGCCACCGTGCCACTCTAACTTGGGGGTTCAGGTGCATAGATCTTTAAAATGCCATGAACAGCTTCAGAAAATAATCAAGCATGTTAATGAAATGCTGTCCTTTATATCGCGATGCCTGGGGTATAAGGATGCAGAAGTTTTCTACAGTTATATAAAACCCTGGACTGACCCCAGTTGGAGTACTGTGAGTAGATCTGGGTACCACATGTTAGGAAGGATATATTGTCCTTGGAAAGAGCACAGTGCAGGTTTCCAAGAATAATACCTCGATTTCAGGGGTTAAATGATGAGAAGATATGATACAAATCAGTTCTGAAGAAGGGTCACGTGAGTTGAAATGTTAACTCTACTTTGTCACCACAGATGCTGCCAGACTTGCTGAATTTCTCCATCAATGTCTGTTTTAGTTTCAGATTTCCAGCATCTGCAGTTCTTTGGTATTCTTTATACAAGTTGGACTTGATTTCTCTAGACGTTAGAAGGTTAAGAGGTGATCTAATTGAAGTCTTCAAGATATTAAGAGGGAAAGACAGAGTAGATTTGGCCTAATGGTATTATTGCTGTACTGTTAATCTAGAGATCCAGGTAATGCTCTAGGGACCTGAGCTTGAATCCTGCCACAGCAGATGGAACTTAGGGTCCAAGGATGACCATTGTCGACTGTCAAAAAAAAAATCCACCTGGTTCATTAATGTCCTGTAGGGAAGGAAACTCCCATTCTTACCTATTCTGGCCAACATGTGACTCCAGACCCATGCGGTCAATGCAAGATGAGCAATACCAGTGGCACCCTCATCCCATGAATGAATTCTTAAAAATTAAATAAAAACTATTTCCACTGGTTGGAATGCTGGAATTTAGGGGCTTAGTCTAAAGATTACAGTCAGACCATTTAGGAGAAATGTTCGGAAGCACTTGTTCAAAGGACAGTAATGGAGGTTTGGAACTGTCTTCTGCCATTGGTAGTGGATGATAGATTGAATGTTAATTTTAAGATGAGATGGATACAGTTTTAATAAGCAAAGGTATTAAGAGATGCAGGCCATAGGCAGGTTTATGGATTTAGGTCACAGCTCGACTATTAGCTCATTGAATAGTGGAACAAACTGGAGGAGATGGATAGCATATTCTCATGTTCCCATGAGAAACAGCCTCACACAAATTTCCATTCACAGCCTGGAGACTACCACGGTATTTTAGATGGTGCAGATTGGCTTGGACAGCATTCTTCCTGAAATGTTGAGTAAGTAGAGTTTCCTTGAGTTGTCCAGCAGCAGAAACATTGCTTGAAAGCACTGGCTGTCTCCTCCACAATGTGCAACCCGCTGTCAGCCCGCTGAGCACGTGGACCAGAGTAATGAGCCACACCACCAACAGGTACAGCTTGTTGCCCAATAACCATCCTTTGACTTGGAATGGTGGGTGAAAGATAAAGTGACTGCGGAATGGCCCCACCAGGGTTTTGGATGCTGGATCTTCTGATGCTGGATTCCTGCTTGGCTATTCCAGTAACAGGTTTCAGCTCCTCCTCCCTCAATAGATACATCAGATACTGAGAAATAAAATCTTCTATTGCTGTAAGGCTTTCCCCCAGCAACTAAAGCCCTTAACAAAGCTAACTTTATAAAATAGTTAAAAATCACACAACACCAGGTCATAATCCAACAGGTTTAATTGGAAGCACACTAGCTTTGTAACTTTGTACACCCCAGTCCAACACCGGCATCTCCAAATCATTTATAAAATAGACTGGTCAAGAAGATATACGGCATGCTTTCCTTCATCCGATGGGTATTGAGTACAAAGAGTTGGCAGGCCATGTTACAGTTGTATAGGACGTTGGTTTGGCCACATTTGGAATACGGCGTAGATGCTTTGGAGAGGGTACAGAGGAGATTCACCAGGATGGTGCCTGGTATGGAGAGTGCGAGCTATGAGGAGAGGTTGAGTAGGTTATTTTCATTGAAAGGACAGAGGTTGGGGGGGTGACCTGATTAAGAGGGGGCATAGTATATAGGATCAAGAAAGACTTGTTACAACTTCGTAAAGCATTGGTTAGGCCACAAATGGAATACTGTGTGCAGTTCTGGTCACCATACTATCAGAAAGATATGACTGCAGCAGAGAAGGTGCAGAGGAGAATCACCAGGATGTTGCCTGGTATGGAGGGTGCTTGCTGTGTAGGTATCTCATCTCCAGAGGATTTGTTTCAAACCCTCTGAGGTACTGTGCTTGTGGAGGCTTGGGAAGTGGTCAGTGAGTTAAATCATTTGCTAATTTCAGACCATCTCCCACTAAAACCAACATGCGTGTAGGAGATGTTTTGGACATCCCAAAGTGTATTATGAAGCTAAATAAGATTCGAATTTTTGTACTTTTAAAAAAGGCAAATGTAAGGCACTGTGTTCCAGATATGATTTAATTATTTCACCATTAAGCTTTCATAAAACACTCTTTATTCCAATAACACAGATAAAATACAAAATGAAGCATTTGCACAACTTTACTCGATTGAAGTAGAACAAAATTACAGCACAGGAACAGGCCCTTCGGCCCTCCAAGCCTGCACCAATCCAGATCCTCTATTTAAACCTGTTGCCTCTTTTCTAAGGATTTGTATCCCTCTGCTCCCTGCCCATTCATGTATCTGTCGAGGTTCATCTTCAATGACATTATCATACCTGCCACTACCATCTCTGCTGGCAACACATTCCAGGCATCCACCACTCTCTGTATAAAGAACTCTTCCCCTCTCACTTTGAACTTGTGACCCATAGTAACTGAGTTCCCCATCCTGGGAAAAAGGCTTCTTGCTATCCATCCTGTCTATACCTCTCATAACACTGTCGCCCTCAATCAGATCTCCACTCAGCCTCCATCTTTCTAATGAAAATAATCATAATCTCTTCAACCTCTCTTCTTAGCTAGCACCCTCCATACCGGGCAAGATCCTGGTGAACCTCCTCTGTACCCTCTCCAAAGCACCTACATCCTTTTGGTGATTTGGCGACCAGAACTGTACGCAGTGTTCCAAATGTGGTTGAACCAAAGTCCTATACAACTGTAACATGACCTGCCAACTTTTGTACTCAATACTCCATCGGATGAAGGAAAGCAATGCTGTTTGCCTTCTTGACCGCTATTGACCTCCATTGTCACCTTCAGGCAACAATTGATCTAAACACCCAGATCTCTCTGAGTACATTATTTTCCCCAGGACTTTTCCAGTTACTGTATGGTTCTCTCTTGATTTGGATCTTCCAAAATGCATCACCTCCCATTTGCCCAGATTAAACTCCATCTGCCATTTCTCTGCCCAACTCTCCAATCTACCTATATTCTGCCTCATTCTCTGACAATCCCATAAGATCATAAGACCATAAGACATAGGAGTGGAAGTAAGGCCATTCAGCCCATCGAGTCCACTCCGCCATTCAATCATGGCTGATGGGCAGTTCAACTCCACTTACCAGCATTCTCCCCGTAGCCCTTAATTCCTCGAGACAACAAGAATCTATCGATCTCTGCCTTGAAGACATTTAGCGTCCCGGCCTCCACTGCACTCTGCGGCAATGAATTCCACAGGCCCACCACTCTCTGGCTAAAGAAATGTCTCCGCATTTCTGTTCTGAATTGACCCCCTCTAATTTTAAGGCTGTGTCCACGGGTCCTAGTCTCCTCGCCTAACGGAAACAACGTCCCAGCATCCACCCTTTCCATGCCATGTATTATCTTGTATGTCTCTATTAAGTCTCCCCTTAATCTTCTAAACTCCAATGAATACAATCCCAGGATCCTCAGCCGTTCCTCATATGTTAGACCAACCATTCCAGGGATCATCCGTGTGAATCTCCGCTGGACACGCTCCAGTGCCAGTATGCCCTTCCTGAGGTATGGGGACCAAAACTGGACACACTACTCCAAATGGGGCCTAACCAGAGCTTTATAAAGTCTCAGTAGCACAACGGTGCTTTTATATTCCAACCCTCTTGAGATAAGTGCCTACATTGCATTCGCTTTCTTAATCACGGACTCAACCTGCATGTTTACCTTTAGAGAATCCTCGACTAGCACTCCCAGATCTCTTTGTACTTTGGCTTTACGAATTTTCTCACCATTTAGAAAGTAGTCTAAGCTTTTTTTTTTGCCAAAGTGCAAGACCTCGCACTTGCTCACGTTGAATTCCATCAGCCATTTCCTGGACCACTGTCCCAAACTTCTAGATCCTTCTGTAGCCTCCCCACTCCCTCAGTATTACCTGCCTGTCCACCTAACTTTGTATCACCTGCAAACTTCGCTAGAATGCCCCCAGTTCCTTCATCCAGATCATTAATATATAATGTGAACAGCTGTGGCCCCAACACTGACCCCTGCGGGACACCGCTCATCACCGACTGCCATTTCGAAAAAGAACCTTTTATCTCAACTCTCTGCCTTCTGTCAGACAGCCAATCCTCAATCCATACCAGTAGCTCACCTCGAACACCATGGGCCCTCACCTTGCTCAGCAGCCTCCCCTGTGGCACCTTATCAAAGGCCTTTTGAAAGTCTAGATAGACCACATCCACTGGGTTTCCCTGGTCTAACCTACTTGTCACCTCTTCAAAGAATTCCAACAGGTTTGTCAGGCATGACCTCCCCTTACTAAATCCATGTTGAGTTGTTCTAATCAAACTCTGCTCTTCTAAGAATTTAGACACATCATCCTTAATGATGGATTCTAGAATTTTACCAACAACCGAGGTTAGGCTAATTGGCCTATAATTTTCCATCTTTTGTCTTGATCCTTTCTTGAACAAGGGGGTTACTACAGCGATCTTCCAATTATCTGGGACTTTCCCTGACTCCAGTGACTCTTGAAAGACTTCAACCAATGTGTCTGCTATTTCCTCAGCCACCTCTCTCAGAACTCTAGGATGTATCCCATCAGGGCCAGGAGATTTATCAATTTTAAGACTTTTTAGCTTTACTAGCACTATCTCTTTTGTAATCCCCTTCACTATCTGCTACTCCACCAATCTTGGTATCATCTGCAAACTTGCTAATCAAACCACCTAGGTGAAAGGGGTGGAGGAGTTGCATTACTGGTCAGAGAAGATAGCACAGCTATCCTGAAGGAGGGCACTATGGAGGACTGGAGCAGTGAGGCAATATGAGCAGCCCCACTTGGTGTATTGTGTACAGTCCTGGTTGTCACATCTTAGGAAGGATGTGGAAACATTGGAAAGGGTGCAAAGGGGATTTATTAGGATGTTGCCTGGTATGGACAGAAGGGCTTATGAGGAAAGGCTGAGGGACTTGAGACTGTTTTTGTTAGCGCGAAGAAGGTTATGAGGTGACTTAGAGGCATATAAGATGATCAGAGGGTTAGATAGGGTGGACAGTGAGAGCCTTTATCCTCAGATGATGATGGTTAGCACAAGAGGACATAGCTTTAAATTGAGGGGTGATAGCTGTAGGACAGATGTCAGAGGTAGGTTCTTTACTTAGAGAGTACTAAGGACATGGAATGCCCTGGCTGCAACAGTAGAGGACTCGTCAGCTTTAAGGGCATTTACATGGTCATTGGATAAGCATATGGATGATAATGGAATAATGTAGGTTAGATTGGTTTTACAGGTCAGCGCAATATCGAGGGCTGAAGGCCTGTACTGCTCTGTAATGATCTATGTTCTATGTTCTATGTTCTACGTTCTAGCACATGGCACTGGTAGCAATCCTGAGATTAGTACATCTGAGGTCCTATTTTTTAACTTGGCTCCTAACTGCTAAATTCTGCTTGTAGGGCCTTATTCCATTTTTAACCTATATCATTGGTGCCAACATTGCTGCAGGCGATCTGAGACATCTCTGACCTATGCACCTGGGAGGCAACACACCATTCAGGAGAGTTGTTTTCAACAACAGAACCGCCTATCTACTCCCCCTACAATTGAATCCCCTATGACTATAGCCCTTCCACTCTTTTTTCCCGCCCTTCTGTATAGCAGAGCCAGCCATGGTGCCATGAACCTGGCTACTGCTGCCTTCTGCTGGTGAGCCATCTCCTCCAACAGTACCCACACGGTATACCTGTTTTGAAGGGAGATGATCGCAGAGGACACCTGTATTGCCTTCCTGCTTTTTGGTGCCTTTTGGTCACCCATTCCCTTTCTCCCTCAGCAATCTTAATCTGTGGTGTGACCAATTCACTAAATGTGCTATCCACGACCTCCTCAGCCTCGCGTATGCTCCAAAGTGAGTCCATCCACAGCTCCAGAGCTGTCATGCGGTCTAACAAGAGCTGCAGCTGGACACACTTCCTGTACGTGAAGGGGTCAGGGACATCAGCTGTGTCCCTGAGCTCCCACATTGAGCAAAATGAGCAGAACATGGATCTGAGATTTCCTGCCATTTTTACTCATAAGTTTAACCTAGTCCAACTATAATATCAAATACCAGATAAATGAGAAAAGAAGAAAAGAAAATAATTTTCCCAATTACGCTATAAAAAAGAAATAGGAAACCTTATCTTATCAACACAACATAGTCTTTTTTTTGGTTAGAGGTGGAGAGTGGGTGGGAGACACTACATGGGTAGCATCTAGGGTTTAGCCCCTGCCCAAATATATCAGGTCACTCACCTTCCCAGAGTACAATTCGACTGCTTCCACTCAGCTCCTCGCTCTCACCGCTGCTGCAGTGGAGGCCGCTGACTCTCGAAGTAAGTCAATTTTAGAGAGAAATTTGCCTTCCTAGCAGCACCCCCATCCTGGTCCTCGCTCGCACTGCTCCTGCTGCTGCAGCAAAATACCTCAAAAGATAATGTGTTGTTCAACCACTAATTATCAACCGTTCCAATATAGGCAGCATCCCATAAACACACTCTTGACAAAGACAAATCCAGCAACACAGTTATTATTCTCACGTACTGTTTCCCTCTAGTCCAGTAGAAAGAAACACTGAAAGAAACTATGCACTCCTTTTGATTTTTAAGAAGAAGCCTGTCTGTCTAAGCCTTCACTCAAGCAGCAGAGAACTCAAGCTTTGGTCCACAGCCAGTAAAACAAAATGATAACCGTTCTCGGATCTGTATGAGCTTGACCCTGCCCATTCCTGATTCTTTTGTCTTACTTAAAAAAAGACATAACACCAGTTTTAAAGTCCAATAGGTTTATTTGGCAGCACTGGCTTTTGGAGTGCTGCTCCTTCATCAGGAAGTTGTGGAGCAGGACCGTCAGACACAGAATTTAGAGCAAAATATTACAGTGTCATGCAGCTGAAATGATATATTGAACAAACCTAGATTGCCGTTAAGTCTTTCATTTTTCAGAATGGGTCACAGGTTTCAGTTCATTAATATGTAAATCCCAGAACATCTTTTAAGCCACGTTTTTGAGATAACTTAAGGTTTTAAAAAAAAATGGAGTCATCTCAGCTCAGACAATGCATTGAAGGCATGAGGCTAGAGCCTGTCGGTATCCTAATCTTGAGCCAGACTGGTTCTATTTCCAAAGTAGGAATTCTTTTCAAATATTACATGGATTGACTGCCTGCAGATTGTGCATTTCTTGAACAAAATAGAATGTATCTGCAACTATAATTCTGCAAATGCAAGTTCACCCCGTGGGCTTATATGTGAGTGGGCATGCTTGAGAGAGAGAGAGAGTGTGTGTGTGTGTGTGAGTGTGTGCATGTGAGTGTGTATGTGTGAGTGCGCATGAGAGAGTGTGTGTTTGTGTGTGTGCATACTTGGTAATGTGTTTGTGAGTGTGATGGAATATAAGTCTGTCAGAGGGTGTGCACGTGGGTGTGAGTGTGGGGGGAGGTGAATATGTGTGTGTGTGTGTATATGATATAAGCATGTGTATGTATATGAGATGAGCATGTGTATGAGAGAGAGACTGCATGAGTGTGTGAGTATGTAACTGTGTGTGTGTGTGTGTGTGTGTGTGTGTGTGTGTGTGTGTGTGTGTGTAGTATAGTGGGGTCACCTGTACTGTGACATGAACCCAAGATCTTGGTTAAGGCCATACTCATGGGTACCAAGCGTGGCTATCAGTGTCTGCTTGGCCACTCTGCATTGTTGCATATCCCATTTGCACCACTGAACTGGACTGTTCCCACCCATTCTTGGTCAGTAATCCACATTCTTTTGTCTGTGGACTGGAAGCATCTAAAACTTATTGTGTCTTCAATCAAACCAAGTCTTGTTCACCCATTATCTGTGTGACCACTGACCTGCTCTGATTCCTGGAAAGGCTCGCTTTTCAAATTCTAACCATTGGTTTCAAATTACTCCATGGCTTCACCCATCTCTCGCTCTGCAAACTGCTCCAGCCCTCAACCCTCTGAGATAGTTGCATCCCTCCAATTTTGGCCTCTTTCACGCCCTCCCAACTTTAATCACTCCACTATTGTTCATTGATGTCCAACAGCCAAAGTCCCATGCTATGGAATTCCCTTCCTAATCCTCTCTGTCTCTCTTTCTTGATTTTAGATGCTCCTTAAAAGCCTATTTCTTTGAACAAGCTCTTTATCACCTGTACTGATATGGTTTCTTGTAGTTTGGGATCAAATTTTGTTTGATGCTGATTCTGAGAAGCATCTTGGATTATTCTATTTCACGAAAGCTGTATAAATTCAAACTATAGTTTGGGGTTGTTATTGTAACCTCTTTAAATTGCCTTCACCCTGTTTTCTGCACTAGCAACACTATTGAACCTTCTGAACTGTTTCTTGAGAAAAGGAAGTCATTTACTAAAGCCAATATTAATTGCTGGTGCCTTGTTGCCTTTGAAAAGGTGGTGATGGGCTATTCTATTGAGCCATTGATTTTCATGTGGTGCAGGGTCACCAATGTAGATTTCAGGATTTCCAGGATTTTGACTCAGCGGCAACAAAGAACTGATGATATGTGTCCTCAGAGCTGATGTGTTCATTCATGTGTTGCCTTCATTCTGCTATTTTTTGAGGTCGCAAGTTTGCGAAGTGCTGTTCAGGAAGTCTTGATCATTGCAAGTTTTCAAGGACCATCCTTTCTATTAGCCAGATTGTTTTTGAGTGCTGTGGTTAGTTAGTTACTAATGATTTGGAGGCTTGTTCTGTCACATGAGGAAGAAGACCAAGCACAGGCTTATGCTATAGTGGTATCTCTCATGGGCAGCATGACAGTGTACTTTTGCTCATCACTGCAGCATAGCACGTGACCTGAGGGTATATAGGTCTCACACTCCAGCACCTTGGATTATTTGGGGCATGACACTTGGCTGGAAATATACTGCTTTATTGCAGCTTGATTGTAAAATAGCAGCCTGACCAAGTGGATTGTTTCTATGGGTGGGTTTAGAGTCACATGTAGGCCCCACCCAGATAAGGGTATCAGATTTGCTTCTTTAATGCCCTTGGTGAACTCATTGAATTTTTTTTTATCATTGTCAACAATGGCTGCCATGAGGTGAACTTTTGATTCCAAGTTTTGTTGAATTCCAATTTCACCGTTTCCCTCATCTACTATGGTGAAATTTGAAACAAAGCTCATTTCTCCCACATGAACATTAACTTGGAGTTCTGTATTATTTGTCCAACGACATTATTGCTATGTCTACACCTCTGTCCTTCCTGTGAGGCCCTGCAGCACACGGTTGGTGATTTTGTGATATGCCTGCTACAGCTGAATAGCTGGCGGTGGGTGAGGCTGACATCAGTGATGGATGGGTGTGGGTGAAATGGCGTATCTGAATGTTAGCAAGAGCCCTAAGTGCTATTGAGTAGAGGGGTTGAGAGTGGGTGTACTGTTGAGCTTGCTGGTTTGATAAATCAGGGATTTGTGCATCTGGAGATACAAACTACTTTTAGTGTCAGAGCTTAGTCCTTTCAGGTGTTGGCATGCCAATGTCTCTGGTATGCATCTGGAAATATTGGAGACCTCTCCTTACCCTGTTCTTCAGTGTCCCTTCACTTTCACTTCATGAGTTATTTTCAGTATTCAGTGATCCAGAGCAGCTTGGTTTTAAAAGGCACAGTCCACCTTTAAGACCTGCAGTCTTAACTGGAACAATTTAAAGGACTGAGCCATTCACTCCGGTATCTGTCAGCATTCATCCTTTAAATAGCACTAACACATATTATCTGGTCATTTTCTCTCAAATTGTAAATTGGTGATTGCGTTTCCTACAATACAATAGTGACCAGACTTCAAAACTGCCTTAATTTCCTGTATTAAAAATGAAGGGTGGCACAATGTTGAAGCTATGTATATAGTAATCAATTTAGACTGGTATTCTGGTGATTGTCCTTGTTAAAAGCAAATCGATATGATTCCTTGATATTGAATTAATTTCTGATGGGTCCTACCTTCCTTTGAGAATTTTCATAACAGGCACAGCTTAAAGTCTCCTCCTTTGTTTGGTCCAGGCAGGCTATTGATTAATAATTGGAAAACAATAAGTGAATTGTATTTTCCTTAACAAGGTGTGCCACAGGGATTAGTGCTGGGCACAGAAGATATGTTTGTAAATTTTCTGACAAAAAAGGGAAAATGGCTTATTTTTAATTGGAGATAGTCTGCAAAGGAGCTTGGACCGGTTAAGTAAGCAGGCTAAAAATTGGCAGGTGGAGGATAATGTGAGAAAATATGAACTCCTTGAAGAATAAATAGAAAAACAGCATATTTTGATGGAGAGATTGCTGAACTGATAGAGGGGTTCTTGTATCCTGAAATGTGAATCACAAGCTGCTTGTAAGTAATAGCAAGTGATTAGGAAGGCAAAGAGCTTGCATTTATTGCAAGGGAAACGGAATATAAGAATAGGGACACTTTACTACAGTTGTGCAGGGAAATGCTGAGACCACATCTGGAGCACTTTGATCTCCTTACTGGGCGGGGACAAAACCTCACACAATTACATTTGAAGTATTTCAGAAAAGGTTCGCTTCATTGATTCCTGGGATGAAAAGTTATCTGAGGAGGAAAGATTGTACAGGCTGGGCCTGTATTCATTGTCGGTCTTCTGAAATTTGGATCTCGTGATTTTATTGAAATGCAAGTTTGACAGAACTTAACAGGTTGAATGTTGAGGATGGAACAGACGAGAACTAAGGGTCACTGTTCAAACAAAAAGGCCTCCCATTTAAGATGAACAGAGGTTTTTTGAGTCGACAGAATTCTCTTCCCCAGAGAGCAGCGGAAACTGAGTATTTTTAGGGTTGAACTATAGAGTCATTGAATCATAGAAATGTACAGCATGGAAACAACCCCTAGTCCAACTAGTCCAGGACAACCAGATATCCCAACCCAATCTCGTCCCACCTGCCAGCATCCATCCCATATCCCTCTAATCCCTTCCTATTCATATACCCATCCAGATGCCTTTTAAATATTGCAATTGTACTAGCCTCCACAACTTCCTCTGGCAGCTCATTCCAAACATGTACCACCCTCTGAGTGAAAAGGTTGCCACTTAGGTCTTTTTTATATCTTTCACCTCTCACCCTAAATCTATGCCCTCTAGTTCTGGACTCCCCCACCCCAGGGAAAAGACTTTGTCTATTTATCCTATCCATGCCCCTCATGATTTTAGAAACCTCTATATGGTCACCCCTCAGCCTCTGACACTCTGGGAAAAACAGCCCCAGCCTATTCAACCTCTTCTTATAGCTCAAAGCCTCCAACCCTGGCAACATCCTTGTAACTCTTTTCTGAACCTTTGCAAGTTTTACAACATTTTTCCGATAGGAAAGAGACCAGAATTGCACGCAATATTCCAACAGTGGCCTAACCAATGTCCTGTACAGCTGCAATATGACCTCCCAACTCCTGTACTCAATAATCTGACCAATAAAGGAAAGCATACCAAACACCTTCTTCACTATTATATCTACCTGTGACTCCACTTTCAAGGAGGTATGAACTTGCATTCCAAGGTCTCTTTGTTCAGCAACACTCCCTACGACTTTACCATTAAGTGTATAAGTAGACAGGGCCTTTATTGACAAGGGAGCTGAAGGGCATTAGAGATAGAATGTGGTCTCTACTGCATTCTCCAATGAGGTCAGCCAAGATGGGTGTTGCAGGTTTGAAGCCAAAGTACATATTCCTGCACTAATTCACAAGCTCATGTCTTTATGCATGTACCTTTTTTTTTGCTGCATTAAATTCTGCAGCCAGATTGATCATGTGATCTTGCACACTTATGACAGAGCCTTGAGTCACTTCTTGCTCCTGTGGCCAATGACTTTAATGAAGTGTCAAGAACAGAAATTGTTGGAAAAGCTCAGCAGGTCTAGCAGCATCTGTGAGAGAAATCAGTTAACGTTTTGGGTCAAGTGACCCTTCCTCAGAACTTTAACAAAATAATTATCAAGGGCTCTGTCACCACTGGTTTCACTGTTTAAACACAGGCTAACTAAACCTCTTTCAACCCCAGAGTCTCTCTTCTCTCTCGTTTAGCTTGCTGGTTATATGACTGATCGTCTATGACTGTTATTTCTCCTGAGTAGGGAAGGTGAAGAGAACATGCTTTGAGACATCCTAATGTCTGGATCTAAAGTCGAATGCTACACCAACAATTGCTGATTGATCAGAAATGTTTATTGCATACAACAACTCCTTAAATCTGGGTTGGACTGAAGTCTGTGCCTTCTCCATTCCTGGAGAAAGTGAGGATTGCAGATGCTGGAGATCAGAGCTGAAAATGAGTTGCTGGAAAAGCGCAGCAGGTCAGGTAGCATCCAAGGAGCAGGAGATTCGACGTTTTGGGCATGAGCCCTTTTTCAGGAATCCTGAAGAAACGTCGAATCTCCTGCTCCTTGGATGTTGCCTGACCTGCTGCGCTTTTCCAGCAACACATTTTCAGCTCCCTTCTCCATTCCTCCCAACATGAAGACTCCTGTAGCCAATTTGCTGTTCATAAGCAGATAAATGGGAAAATATTGGCAGATGAATTACGATGTGGGAAAATGTTCACTTTGGATTAGATTAGATTACTTACAGTGTGGAAACAGGCCCTTCGGCCCAACAAGTCCACACCGACCCGACACCCACCCATTCCCCTACATTTGCCCCTTCACCTAACACTACGGGCAATTTAGCATGGCCAATTCACCTGACCCGCACATCTTTGGACTGTGGGAGGAAACCGGAGCACCCGGAGGAAACCCACGCAGACACGGGGAGAACGTGCAAACTCCACACAGTCAGTCACCTGAGTCGGGAATTGAACCCGGGTCTCAGGCGCTGTGAGGCAGTAGTGCTAACCACTGTGCCACCGTGCCGCCCACGGGGTGGGAAGAATTAGAAGAACAGTGTTATTTCTCAGTACTAGCCAAAATGTTCCAGTACAATTGCAACATTGTCAGATAGATATCTATGTGGAAATAATACCTGGGGCCTTTCAATGGGTATTACCAGGCTCTTTTGGCATACCAAATAACATTCTATCGACGTTTTAGTGCCTGGCTTCTATGGAGCTGACTGTGTTCTTCTGCTGATGCACATCATGGCATTATTGACTATCATTTCCACAGACTGATGGAATAGTTACTTAGCCAAGTTGGATTTGTCCTCTTTTCTGTGAAGGTATACCTGGGAAATTTTCAAGAGACATCTGGCAATCTTGCTGTTGTACTGGAACATTTTGGCTAGTACTGAGAAATAACACTGTTCTTCTATTCTTCCCACCCAAAGTGAACATTTTTCCACATCGCAATTCATCTGCCAATATTTTCCCATTTATCTTTTTTTATGAGCAGCAAATTGCCTATAATATAGTCAACCAAGTCATTAATATCTTAAATATTTATGATCCCACACTAACCCCTCTGCAGCACTCTGCTAGTTAGCATTTCAACTCAGAAATGACCCATTATTTCCTACTTTTTCCCAATGGTTAACCAACCCTCTATGCATGCCAATAGAACACTCTGTCAAGAGCTCCTACTATACAGTAAGCTTTTACATGGCACCTAATAGAGTGCATCTTGTGAATCCAAATATATATCTATTTGTTTATCTTTATTCATGTTACTTGGGGCATTCCTAACAAATTCTAATAGATCTAAAACCTTCCCCTTCTCCCAACTGTAATGGTTCCAACAGATTAAACGGAATTTCCTGCCATTGTCTCCTTTAGTAACGAATGGGAATTCTCCCAATGCCAGACTTTAGATTAACTGCCCTATGGATTTCTATTTTCTCCCCAGCCCCCACAGATTTTTTTTTACTTTCTGATCTGCTGAGATTTTGTCTGGATCTAGGGGTTTTTTCTTTCTCTACTTTTCATGGGTGTAGATGTCACTGTCCAAACCAGAATTTAGCACTCTTTAAAGATACTGAGGCATTTTATGAACTGCTCTAGTCAACACGCACAATGTTAGGGAAGTACTTCCAAGATTTTGACCCTGGATGTTGTCCAAGTCCTGCTGCATTTGGACATGGACTGCTTGAGTATCTGCATATGAATGGGACTGAACATTGTGCAATCACTGGCAAACATTCCCCACTCTCACCTCATGATATAGGAAGTGTGTTTGAAGCAGCTGAAGGTGGTTTGGCCGAGACATCTCCCTGAGGAACACTTGCAGAGATGTCCTAGGACTGTGGGCATTGACCTCCAACAACTCCAACCATCTTCCTATGAAAGGTATGACTCAAACCAATGGTGAGACCTCCCCTGATTCCCACTGACTTTAGCTAGGGGTCCTCAATGCCACTGTCAAATGGAATGTTAATATTGAAGCCAATCTCTCATCACTTCAGGAGTTCTATTCTTCCGTTCATGTTGGGACTAAATCTACAATTAGACCAGCTCAGTGGCCCTGAGAAACTCAAACCGAGCATCATTGTTGTTAAGCAAGGGCTGCTTGATATAGCTGTCAACAATATATATTCCATCATCTTACCGATTGATGGAGGAATAATTGGTGGAATTATATTTGTTTTACTTTGTGTCTAAGACATACTGGGCAATTTTCCATATTGTTGGGTCGTTGCCAGTATTGTAGCATTGTTATTGTATAGTAACAGATAAAATCTTATGAATTTATCCCAGACTACTTCCAGCGAGGAGGTGCTATACTTAATGGTAATTACCAATAATATGTTCTGATTCTCCTAAATCTCCTGCATTTGACCACTGCATCTTTCCCTGTGGCTAAGCCCACAGACCACTTCCATTTCACTCACTTAGTTTATCTCCCCACTTTCTCTCCCACTGAATTTACAGATGACTGTTGACACTGGGAATGATTTATCGTCCTCAATATGAATTAAATTGCTCCTTTAAACAATAGCATTTAGTGTACCTGCAGAGAAAATAGATTAGGGACAAGGTCTGCAAAAGGTTGATGGGAAGATTATCTGTAATTTTACTGAAGAAATGTAGAAAGGCAACTCTGCTGAATTCAAAGCAAGTGAAAACTCCAACTGTTGTCTAAGTATGACAAACTGGTGCATTAATGACCTCAAGCCAATGTTGTTGATCCCTACTGTTGAGTGTGCAATCTGTTACAAGAAATGTTTTAAGTATTAATTAATGCAATGCAACCTGAGCTAACTGGAAAATCTGTTCTCTTCCAAACCACGAAATGCACTTACTAATATTGAATAAGTGTACATTCATAGTATTTGCCAATGTTAAGTTACATTTTGCAGATCTTAGTCTTTCAGGAAAAATTAACATATCCAATATTCACTTTTCAGTTTTCATGCAGAATTGGCTCAATCATTGATTCAGAAAGCAATATTAATTATTGGAGAATCCTTATGAAAGAACTTTTTCTCCATTCTTGAGAATGATCCCAATGGAGACCAACAAATTAAGCTGAAATTACCCATGGACAGATTTTCTCTCGACTTTTCACTTTTACAATTATACTAGTCAACAAACAAATCAATATTAGTCAAGATATTATAAATAGCACATTAAATGGTAGATTCAACAAAGCTGGATTTGACATTTACTAGACAATGCACTGTATGTGTCACCTATTCAGCCATAGTCCTACAAGACTAACTTTCTTTGTAAAAGATAACAGTTCTGAAGGAGTTATCTTGTATCTCGGTCTTTGGATGGCGAATCAGGTAATGTAGCATAATCTTTATGGAGACAGCCATGCTATCTCTAGCTCCTGATGGTTAGGATGATGCCTAACTAGTTGGTTGTACCTGTTACTAACATATAACAAACTGCCTTATGGAAGACATGTGATGCTTTAAGTTTCAATGGTCAATCCTCTCTTATTAACAATGAGACAGGCCTGTGGACTCAGATCAAGCATAGTCTGGATCACTCTAACATTTGATACCTTTTATTCTGGACTGATGTTGATTTTTGGAGGAGGAAAATGGAATAGCATCTTGGAAAATGGTTGTGCAATAACATCTCTGAACAGGCTGTGTTTAAAAGAAAAATCTAGAATAGGATTCTGCACTGCACTGTCTAACTTGATTAACATTTCACTGAGGGTAAGCAGAGGCTTGATAACAGCAAACTATTTTGTCCAAAGGGTACTAGTAGTTCATATACAAAGTTGAATGTGACAATCCTTAGGTAGGATTCCAGCTCCATGTTTGCCTTTCTCTCTTCAAAGATTACATTGCTGATTGTCATCTAAAATAGTCTCCAATCAAGAGCTGAAAATGTGTTGCTGGAAAAGTGCAGCAGGTCAAGCAGTCCTCACTTTCTCCTAGTGTCCAATCAACCCAGGCTCCCCAGGTTAAAAACTCAATGGCAAAGCTCTCCAGAACCATCTGAGCTGTGCTAATGACCCACCTTTAGGTGGCACAGTGGTTTATTGGTTAGCACTGATGCCTCTCTCCCAAGGACTCATGTTCGATTCCATCCTCAGGCGTCTCTGTGGAGTTTGCTCATTCTTTCCATGCCTGCATGGGTTTTCTCCGGGTGCTCTGGTTTCCTCCTGCAGTTCAAAGATGTACAGGTTGGGTGGATTGGCCATGTTAAATTCCCCATAGAGTCCAGGGAGATGTAGCTTAGGTGGGTTAGCCATAGGAAATGCAGAGTTGGAGGGTGGGTCTGATTGGGATGCCATTGGAGTCGCAATGTGGACTCAATGGCCCGAACGGCTGCTTTTGTACTGCAAGGATTCCATGATGTAGATCCATTGTTTAAGATCTAACCTTCAGTGATTGACCACTGCGTGGTCAGGTCTGGTCAGTAATTCAATTAACAGAAACCATGGTAAGATCATAAGACCATAGACATAGGAGTGGAAGTAAGGCCATTCGCCCCATCGAGTCCACTCTGCTATTTAATCATGGCTGATGGGCATTTCAAGTCCACTTACCTGCACTCGCCCCATAGCTCCTAATTTCTTGCGAGATCAAGAATTTATCAATATCTGCCTTGGAGACATTTAACATCCCAGCCTCCACTGCACTCCATGGCTTTGAATTCCACAGGCCCACCACTCTCCTGCTGAAGAAATGTCTCCTCATTTGTATTCTAAATGTAATGATACCCTAGCACTGCGGATCACTGGTTGGCCTCGGATTACCGACTCCGGTCGGTGTGTGAAGCCATTCAATTCTGGTCTGGAGCATAGCCATATGGGCGTCGCCTTCTCCTTTAATCACACATCATGTTCATGGGGAACCTGATGCTAAATCATTTGTAGACGACCTGAAGGCAAGTCTAATTCTAGAGCGAATTATACAATGAACGGAAGAGCCTTGGGAAAAGTTGATGGGCAAAGAGATCTGGGTGTGCAGGTCCATTGTACCCTGAAGGTTGCTGCACAGGTGGATAGAGTGGTCAAGAAGGCATAAGGTATGCTTGCCTTCATTGGTCGGGGTATTGAGTATAAGAGCTGGCAGGTCATGTTAAAATTGTACAAGACATTGGCTAGGCCACATTTAAAATATTGTATACAGTTCTGGTCGCCACATTACCAAAAGGATATGGACGCTTTGGAGAGGGTGCAGAGAAGGTTTACGAGGATGTTGCCTGGTATGGAAGGTGCTAGCTATGAAGAGAGGTTGAGTAGGTTAGGTTTATTTTCATAGAGAAAAGGAGATTGAGGGGGGACCTGACTGAGGTTTACAAAATTATGAAGGGTATAGACAGGGTAGATAGAGATAAGCTTTTTCCCAGGGTGGGGGATTCAATAACAAGAGGTCACACATTCAATATGAGAAGTGAACAGTTCAAGGGGGATAGACGTAGCAAGTACTTCACACAGAGGATGGTGGGTGTCTGGCAGGCATGGTAGATTCATTTAAGATGCATCTTGTCAGATGCATGAGTCGGTGGGGAGCAAAGGGATATAGAGGGATACAGAATCGGGCGACAGGTTTAGACAGTAGATTTGGATCGGCTCGGCCTTGGAGGGCCGAAGGGCCTGTTCCTGGGCTGTAAATTTTCTTTGTTCTTTGTTCTTTGACCCACTCTAATTCGAAGGCTGTGCCCACGGGTCCTAGTCTCCTCACCTAATGGAAACAAATTCTCAGCATCCACCCTTTCTAAGTTATGAATTATCTTGTAAATTTCTATTAGAGCTTGCCTTCTAAAGTCTAATGAATATAATCCCAAGATCCCCAGCCATTCATCGTATGTTAGTCCCACCATTCCAGGGATCATCTGTGTGAATCTCCACCGGACACGCTCCAGTGCCAGTATGTCCTTCCTGAGGTGTGGGGCCCAAAATTGGGCACAGTATTCTAAATGGGGCTTAACTACAACTTTATAAAGTCTCAGAAGCACATTGCTGCTGCTTTTATATTCCAACCCTCTTGAGATAAATGACAACATTACATTTGCTTTCTTAATCATGGACTCAAACCTGCAAATCAACCTTTCAGGAATCCTGTACTAGCACTCCGAGATCCCTTTGTCCTTCAGTTTTATGAGTTTTCTCACCGTTTAGAAAATAGTCCTTGCCTATATTCTTTTTTCCAAAGTGCAAGACCTTGCATTTGCTCACCTTGAATTCCATCAGCCATTTCCTGGACCACTCTCCCAAACTGTCCAAATCTTTCTGCAGCCTCCCCACCTCCTCAGTATGACCTGCCTGTCCACCTAACTTCGTATCATCGGCAGACTTCGCCAGAATGCCCCGAGTCCCTTCATCCAGATCATTAATATATAAAGTGAACAAAGTAGACTGTAACAATCTTGTACTTGTCTATTGCCAGGTCCTGGATCCAACGTCCCCTTTTCTCTAGCCTGCCAGCTGTTCCCCACCCCCAGTCCCACTACCCACTATGGATTCTGCAATTCATCCATTCCATCACAGGGGAAAAAGTGGGAGAGGAAACAGAATTATTGAGATAAAATAACAGGAGAGCAAAGTAAACAGCACTGACAGTGAGACCGTGTTAATTGCAAGGGGCTCATTGACCAATTTCCTGACCTCAGAAGACATTCTATAAAGATGCTCAATGTGCACTTCCAACCATAAGCCCTGGTGTATCCATGGCAACTCTACTTGAACATTCAGTGTACAAGCATGCAAAACCTTTTTTTCAATGCTTTATTAATGCATAAATTTCCAAACTAAATTTGAATAATTTATAATAAGCTACAATACAATGAAATACATACCAATGGATTGGAAATGCATTCCCTTGGCTCCTGTTATTGCTATTTAACTTGTATGTTTTAATCTGGTATACCCACTGCAGATATAAATGCCTATCTATCTATGGAATTAAGTCATCAAGCATGTCTGTTCTGTTTAAGGCTTCAAACCTGCAAGTATTATAATTAAATATCCACAAGACAAAAACATCAGCTGTTGGTATCTTCAGTTGTGTTTTGGCGAATTGAAACAGCATGGAAATCTATTATAACATGGTTCAATGCACCACAAATTCAGTTTTAGCAGAGGTCTCTTGGCTCCCAATGAAAAATATGAAAAAAACGGGTGATTTATTCTTAACTTGATCCAGCTTTAATTTCTCTTTTTGAACCCCACCCGTCTCACCACCACAGGCTGCTCACTATATATAATTGTCTCAACAAAAAGCAAATCATAAGGCATAATGAAGCAATAGGAATACCCTGAAATAAAAGTCCATCTGTTGGAGATTGGGGTCACGGTAGAACTGAATTTTCCTCGCATTAATGGCAGTACAGTGGCTTAATGGGTAGCACTGTTACCTCACAGCGCCAGGGACCTGGGTTCAATTCCAGCCTCAGGTGACTGTCTATGTTGAGTTTGCACGTTCTCTCTGGGTGCTCTGGTTTCCTCCCACAATCCAAGATGTGCAGGTTAGGTGAAATGGCCATGCTAAATTGCCCATAGTGTTCAGGGATGTGTGAGTTAGGTGCATTAGTCAGGGAAAACCTAAATTAATTGGGTAAGGGAACAGGTCTGGGTGGGTAGGTGTGGACTTGTTGGGCCAAATGGCCTGTTTCCACACTGTAGGGGTTCTATTCTTTACAGCAGTTTGGGGATTAATAATTGAATGCCATAATCAAAATGCCCTTGCAGAAGCTAAACCATACATACATTAAGCACTCAAGCCCATGTAGAGATAACTTTTCTGGAACTTTGTGTAGCCCCTCTGTTTCAAGACATCTCTGCTATTCAAAAGATGCATCACATTATACTTATCAGGATTAAATTCCATCTACCATTTATCAGCTGGTCAATATCAGATTATAGCTACAGATCATCCTTCCCAGTATCAACAAAACAATTCTAGCTGATCTTAAATCCACTTTCCAATCTGTCATCTCCCAGCAAACTGACCAGTACACAAACTGGCAGAGAATAGAGGGATATGGACTGTATGGTTCAGGTGTCACACATCCAGGTTATACAGGTCCCACCCCCCCTAGAAATTGCCCCATTGATTCAAAACTCTAAAACCCTCCCTCGTACACCATCCTTTCAGCCACGTTTATTAGACCTATCTTCCTATTTTTATTCAGTAACACATGGCACTGGAACTAATCTGGAGATAACAACCTTAGTAGCCTTCTTCTTTAATCTACAAACCTAATTCTAATCTATTGCAACATTGGCTCTTTTCTTACCCAGGTCATTGCTACCAATGTGTACCATGATTGCTGGCTGTTCGCCCAACTCTGAGACATCCTTGACCCTGGCGCCAGGGAGATAACACACCATTAGACAATCTTGTTTGCTGCCACAATTCCCTGTTAGGTCCCCTTACAATTAAGTCCCCTGTCATTAAAACTCTGCCAGGCTTTTCCTACCCTGGTACCTATGGTACCACAAAGATAGCTACTGTTACATCCCCAAGAGGCCAACCCCCAACAGTATCCAACACGGTATATCTGTCTGAGACAGGAATGGCCACTCAAGACTGCTGCACTGCCTGTCCACACTCCCTAATCTTCCTATTGGTCGTACAATACTTTTCTGTCTGAGTGCTCTAGAAAAACATCTCTGAACCGCTTCCACTACATTAACATCAGTCTGTAAGTATGGTGATTGGTACTGTTCACATCAGCCCAGATGTGATCACCTCAATGCCCTGTATGACTAAAGCATAACCTCTGTACTCTTGTATTCCATTCCCCTCACAATAAGACATAACATTGAGTTTTCCCGATTACTTGCTGGATCTGCATATTAACCTTCTGCAATTCATGAACTAAGATACCCAGATTTCTCTGCATCCCTGATCTGCAACCTCTCACTATTTTCGATAATATGGCTGTTTGTCCATTTTGGCAGAAAGAATAAATAATTTCACACTTTCCCTCATTACACTCCATCGGCCAGATCTTTTGCCCACTCAACCTATCTACCCTCACTTTTTAGGTTCTTTATTTCCTTGTCATAACTCACTTTCCTATCTATCTTTGGGTCATCAATAAATTTAGCTACTTTTAGTCTCTGCATCCAAATCATTTATATAAATTGTAAAGAGTTGGCCCCTGTAGCATATTGTTTACAACATCGTGCTAGCCTGAAAAAGACCCTATTCTCTGCCTCCTATGAGCCAGCCAATCTTCAGTATGTTACCACTTACACCATGAGGTTTTCTTTTCTGTAATATGATTTATTTTACCACTTTTTTGGGAAAACAAACAAAAGCTTAGATTATTTTAATAAGGCATGTGTGAAATATTTACCTATTGAGACAATGGTAGTAATCTCCAGGGAGCAATCTTGGACTCCCTGGAGTTAGAAGGAACATTCGTGCCCATCCCTAGCTGCCCTTGAATTAAATGTCTGGGTTGGTCATTTCTGTGAACCATGTTGCTTTGGGTCTGGAGTCACATGTAGGCCTGACTAAGTGAGCATGGCAGATTTTCTTTCCTCAAGGGAATTGGTGAATCATATATGCTTTTATAGCATTGATGATAGTTACATTTAAGGCATTATTAAGTGGGGTTTTTGCATTTAACAGGCACCATTGCTCAGACTAATCTAGATTGAATTCAAATTGCATCAGTTTCGGTGGTGAGATTCGAATGCATCCCCAGAGTATTGCCTGAATCTGAATTTCTAGTGCAGTGATATTACCACTATCCCACCATCTCCTCCTCCAATTCAGGCCCTCAAGTGGTTAATGAGTTACCACTGAAGGAACTCAACTTGACACTTCCCTGATTACTTGACTTCAGAGCAGACGTGAAATACAGTGACTAAGAAACCAGGCAATCCTGCCTATTGGATTGGTGGAGGGACTTTATTTCATCCAATTGCAGAGATGGGAACCAAGGGGATGGGCACTGCAAACTAAGCACATAATCGTTGCCTCTGACTCTGCCCCCACCAACCTCCTTCTCAATGAAGAAATCCAGAACTTGGGGTCACAGTTTAAGAATAATGGGTAAGCCATTCAGGACTGAGATGAGGAAGGATTTCTCTCTCCCCAGAAGCTGTTGGGGCTAATTCATTTAATACATTCAAGAGGTAGCTGGACATGGCTCTTGCATCTGAAGGGATCAAGGGGTATGGGGAGAGGGTGGGAATGGTATACTGAGATTGCATGAGCAGCTATTGAATGGTGGTGCAGGCTTGAAGGGCCGAATGGCCTACTCCTGCACCTATTTCCCATGCTGTTATGAGACCCAAAAAAAAACAGCCTACTGTTTTGCCATTGGATCCCCTAAAGGCCAGGATCCCCTTTCACACAGCGTCTGCTGACCTCATGCCAACAGCTTCTGGCAAGGTGGTATTTCAGCATTGAAGCCCATGATTCACTGAGAAACTCAGTAGTTGGATCTGAACCACCTGACTGGAACCGTTGGAACAAATCTGAAGAAGAGCCATCGGACTTGAAGTTAACTGTGCTTTCTTTCCACAGAAGCTGCCAGATCTGCTGAATTTCCCCAAATATTTGTTTTTTTGTTTTCCTTGATACCCTTACTGATTAAAAACGTATCGATCTGAGCCCTGAGTGTACTTAATGACCCAGTCTCAATAGCACTCTGCAGTAAAGAATTCCACAGATTCTCTAACTCTGGAGAAAATAAGTCCCTCCTAAGCTGTGTCAAAACTCTGGTCCTAGCATCTCCAATGGAAAACAACCCCTCAGTATTTATGCTGTCAAATCCTCTAAGAGTCTTGTCTTTCAATAAAGTCATCTTTCATGCATCAAACTCCAGTAAGAACTATCCCAAGCTGCTCAATCTCCCCTCACCAAGATATTCATAAATGAATCATACATGAACTGTTTAATTGTATGTAGATGGAAGGAATTAACTAGAGAATTCTCTTTAGCAGGAGAAAGAGAGGACTGCAGATGCTGGAGATCAGAGTCAAAACGTGTGGCACTGGAAAAGCACAGCCGGTCAGGCAGCATCCGAGGAGCAGGAGAGTCGACGTTTCAGGCATAAGCCCTTCATCAGGCTAATTCTCTTCCTCCTCTACAAATGCTGGAGATGTGAAGTAAAAGTTAAGTGTTAAATAAACCCCCATATAAACTCAGCAATCCAGCAGCGTCTGTGGAGAGAGAAACAGTTAATGTTTTGAGTCTGGTAAGGCTATTATGTGTTATGGTCTTATTCTTTGAAGAGCTAAAGATAGCAAACAGCTGGAGGTTATACAGTGCAATGGATAAGATACAGTGGAGGAAACCAGGGGTAATATTGTGGGAGCAGTAACACAAGCCATTTCAGGTAACTGTTTTGATCTAATTTTAAATTTCTATGAGGGGAACCAGTTGAAGCAGATACTCTCTCCCTCTCACACATCCCTCCCCTCGCCATCTGGATGACAGTGGTAATGGTTTGGAGGATGATATCGTGGTAATCCATATCAATATCCGCAGACAGATCAGAAGGGCTGAGATGGGATCATTTACCTTTGCCACAGGCAGTTGGGATGTAACTTTGCTAAGTGTCATTTCGATACTGTGTGGTAGGGGAGGAAGCCTGGTTTGAAGGTTTGAAACATGGAGAAAACTAGACAATGATAAAGGGACTTCAGGGACTTGAGAGAAGCAGGAGGTGGAACATGGAGCAACAAGGACGGTATTGGGGAAGAGCCCAGAGAGAGATTTTTAAGATCTTACTGTAGATAAAAGAAATGAGACAGCTGAGCAAAATTTAGCAGAAGTTATCAAATATATACAAGGCGGGCAATAGTGAAGAATAATATCAGTTTAAAAAGCTTATTTGATCCATGTAAAGTGAGGAGGCAGTGGGTGGAGTTCTCTCACAGTTGGAAACCTCAAGTAAGAGCTTGAACCCCTTACTAACCAAGCATCTATCTATCCCTGTCTTACCTACGCTCATTGACTTGGCCTTCACAGCCCTCTTCACAATGAGTTCCACCGATTCACCATCCTCTGGGTGAAGAAAATCCTCCTCAGTTCTAAAGAGTCATCCCTTCATGCTGAGGCTGCGCACTCGAAACCTAGTCTTTCCTACCAGTGGGACTCTCTTTTCTTCATGTTCAGTCCATCAGACCCATCAGTATTCTGTACATTTTAATGAGATCCTGCTTATCCTGGATGGAGGTTAGTTTGCTGAGCTGGAAAGCTCATGTTCAGACGCTTCGTCACCATACTAAGTAACATGTTCAGTGAGCCTCCAGACGAAGCACTGGTGGGTTTAGCCTGCTTTCTATTTATGTGTTTTGGGTTTCCTTGGGTTGGTGATGTCATTTCCTGTTCCTGCATCCAGAGGTTCACTGAAGATGTTACCTAGTATGGTGACGAAATGTCTGAACGCGAAAGCTCCAGCTTAGTGAGCAAACCTACATCCAGAACCTCAAACTGAGCTACTGATGTTCTCAAAACTCACTAATCCTTATTTTTTTTAGATTAGATTACTTTAGATTACTTACAGTGTGGAAACAGGCCCTTCGGCCCAACAAGTCCACACCGACCCGCCGAAGCGCAACCCACCCGTACCCCTACATATCCTGCTTATCCTTCTAAACTCCATCGAGTACAGTCCCAGAGTCCTCCAGTGCTCCTCATGAATGAAATCTAGATTCATTCTCTCCTCTAGCCCAAGAACAGCAAATCCTTCCTTCGATACTGCTCACAATATTTCAAAAGCCTGTCTACCATCTACAAGGCAAAAGTCAGGAGTGAGATGAAATACTCCCCACTTGCCTGGACGGGAGCAGCTCTGACTATATTTGAAGCTTTGAAGAACAAAGCAGCCAGCTTGATTGGCACTGTATCCGCAAGCATTCAGTTTTTCCACCATTGACACTCAGTAGTAGCAGTGTACCATCGACAAGATGGACAGTGAATATTCGCAAGTGCTCCTTTAAATGACACCTTCCTTCCCTCTTGAAGAATAGGAGCAGCAAGTTCATGTAACACTACCATCTGCAAGTTCCCATTTAAGCCTCACACCATCCTGACTTGAAAATATTCCTTTAGTGTCGGTTGGGTCAAAATCCCGGACTTCGCTTCCTAATATATCTACACCCCATGGACTGCAGCCATTCAGGAAGGCGACATGTATACATGCCTCCTTTATTCCCAGCTCCTATTATTTTCGGAAGGCGGGTCACTGGAGCAGAAATGTTAACTTTGTGGTTTCTCTCCCCAGATGTTACCAGACCTGCTGAATTTCTCCAGCAATTTGCTTTTGTTTAAAATTTCAAGCATCCATAGTTCTTTGTTTTGGAAGATAATGGCTGAAGGATCTACAATTTCCTCAGCCATTTCCTTTAAAACTTTAGGGTGAAAGCCGTCAGTTCTTGGGATCTACCAGTTTTTTTTCCAAATGTTTTCATGCTTACGTTACCTTGCATTAATAACTGTCTTTCATTCATTTGGAAAACTGAAAGAATAATTTTCCCATTTCATTGTTTACATGTGTAATATTCTTGTCTGGTTTTAACAGTCCTATATTATGATTGACTTATATTTCTTCATATATAATGTCAAAGTTGTTCTGAATTTGATTTTCTTAGTCATGACGTTTTTTGGGGAAACTTTGCAGGGCCGTAAGTTAGAAGAGGAAGATACTCATTGCGTCCTTAAGTTGTCCTTGCTCTCTAAGGCTGTTCAGTGGCTAAAGAATTCTACCTAGCAATGCTTCTTCTTAACCTGAAACCACTCTGAGACAGCTTTGCCTGGTGTAGGAGGCACCATGTTTCTGCCTACAACTGCTGACTTTTTAATATGTATGAGGCATTCACATTTCACACGTCTCCCAAAACCGTGGAATTAAAATAGCAGTCAGCCCCAATATGGCACAGACAGAATTAATCACCACTAATTTAACCTTCTGGATGCTCCACATTCATTGAGCAGGTTAAGTAAAAGTCAGGGTTAAAGGTTTTAATACAAAAAAGGCATTAAACTGTAGTTGATTCAGGAGAGATTTCTTAATTTCTTAAAGTGATGATGGACTAAATGCAGTCCATAAGCAATTTTTTTTTCAACTTCATTAAACCACACAGGACTGGTATTGTTCCTATTGCTGTTTCTCATAAGAACGTTGTGTACAATGGTTCTGTTTGAGGTATTCATACATTTACATGGAATCTACAATACAGGGCTGAATTTTTGCCATATTTCCTGCTGTCAGCTCTGGCGATTTTTCTCCTGCTATTGTCCTCAGCAGAGACTCCACAGGGGTCAGCCTCCACCAGCTGACCCCTTGGCAGGACCTGTATAAGATTCAGCAGCACGCTCTGCTGAGCACATCACTGACACATTTCCACATTCGGGTAAGGAAGACATTGCTGGCACCCAGGATCGCCAGAGACCGGGTGCCTGCTCAGCCCAGACAGGAGAAAACCCATGCTGTCAGCACTGAAGCCAAATGCATTGACTGTCGCCATGACCGCCGAAAGGTTGGTTGGAGATACTTGAAAAACTGGATTGAATGTTGGAGGCATCTATTGACTTGTTCAGTGCCACACTAGCTCCACAACATGCATTTGGCTCTCCATGGACTGCTGCCAGGGAGAGCAAGGTCCAGAAGAACGTTCAATGATCACCACAGATACTCACAGACCTGCCCTCCACTGCTTTAGCAATTGGTGCTGAGCATCAACAGCAAGTCACCAGGGACAACAACCTCAATCCAGGTTCCCCTTTCTCTTGAGGAGATAGGGTAATGCAAGCAGACACTCAGACATGAGAGGAGTCCCACACAAGCCCCTCAGATGTATTGGGTCCTTCCCCTCCATCCTGCCTCCATCTGGAAGCTGAGGAGGGTGTGTCTGTGTCCATACAGAACATTGTCAGCATCTCTGGGTTCTCCAATCAAAGCCTCTAGGTGTCATCCATCCAAACAAGGCCAATTGACTCCACTGCGGGGCAGCCTCCTCCTGGATGCCAAACTATCATTGGACACAATGACAGACAGAGTAGGGAAGAAAAGTGATTGGCCATTTCGACCATCTGCCACCTGATGAATTTTCATTATGACCGTAGTACCGTAACACTTTGCTTTTTATCTTCTTCTTTAAGGGGTGTACTAATTCCCGTATTTTTTGAGGTTGAGGCAAGTGCTGGGCAGTCTGCTCAAAGTCAGGACCAGCTTGTGGGAGTATTTGCAGACATCTTCAACCTCTCCTTACTACAATATGAAGCCCTCACCTGCCTCATCCCAGTGCCAAAGAAAAATCATGCAGTGTGCCTCAATGACTACTACCTGGTGGCTCTGACATCATAATTATGATGTGGAGATGCCAGTGTTAGACTGGGGTGGATCACACAACACCAGGTTATAGTCCAACAGGGTTATTTGGAAATAATAATATGAGGAGTGCTGTTCCTTCATCAGGTACTTGTGGAGCAGGATCATAAGACACAGAATTTATAGCAAAAGGTTACAGTGTCATGCAACTGAAATGATATATTGAACAAACCTAGATGGCTGTTAAGTCTGTCATCTTTTAGGATGGGTTGCAGGTCATTAATATATAAATCCCAGAACCTCTTTGAAGTCACATTCTCGAGATAACTCGAGGTTTTATATAAAAAAAGGTGATATCTCAGCCCAGACCATGCATTAAAGGTGTGAGGTTAGAGCCTGTCTGTATCCCAGTCTTGAGTCAGACTGGTTCTATTTCCAAAGTAGGAATTTATAAAATATTGCAGGATTGACTGCCTGCACTGACTGCCTGCAGGGTGTGTGCTTATTGAATAAAATAGAATGTATCTGCAAATATAATTCTGAAAATACAAATTCACTCCATAGACTTATATGTGTGCGTGTGTGCATGAGAGAGAGAGAGAAAAAGAGAGAGTGCATGCATGTGAGTGTGTGCATGTGAGTGTGAGTGCACATGAGAGAATGTGTGTTTGCATGTGTGCATGTTTGGTTGTGTGTGTGTGATGGATATAAGCCTATGATAGGGTGTGTGAGTGGGTGTGAGAGTGGAGGGTGTATGTGTATGTGTATGAGAGAGAGCATGTGTGTTCAGAGAGGATCTGCGTAGGTGTGTGAGTATGTAAGAGTGTGTGTCTGTGTGTGAGAGAGAGTGTATCGTGTGGTGGGGTCACCTGTAGGGTGACATGAACCCAAGGTCCCAGTTGACGCCATCCTCATGAGGACCAAACTTGGCTATCAGCCTCTGCTCAGCCACTCTGTGTTGTTGCGTATCCTGAAGTCCACCTTGAAGGATGGTCACCCGAAGATCTGAGGCCGAATGTCCCTGACTGCTGAAACATATTATTTTAGTTGCATGACACTATAATATTTTGCTATAAATTCTGTGTCTTATCATCCAGTTCCACATCTACTTGATGAAGGAGCAGTGGCCCAAAAGCTAATGGTTCCAAATAAGCCTGTTGGAGTATAATCTGATGTTGTGTGACTTTTAACTTCATCATAATTATGGAGTGTTGTGAGAGATTGGTCATGGCTCACAACTCCAGCCTCCCAGATTACCTTGATTCCTTGCAATTTGCCTCCCAGGTTCATGGCAGACAGTCTCCCTGGCCCTACACACATCACTGAAACATCTGGACAGCAGGCTACATTAGGACTACATCAGGCTCCTACTTATTGACAATAGCTCCACCGTCAACACCATAATCCCAAACAAACCCCTCTCCAAATTCCAGGGCCTAAATCTCTGCTCCCTGCTTTAACTGTATTCTTGTCTTCCTGACCAAAAGACTGCAGTCAGGTAGGGGATAGGCAACAATACCTTCTCCATGATAATCCTCAACACCAGTGCCCTGCAAGGTTGTGCACTCACCTCCTGCTGTACTCAAAGACATGGATTGTGTTGCCAATTCTCACACCACCTCCATTGACAAGTTTGCTGACAGTACTGTTGTCGGTCAGACCTCAAACAATGACGTGATGGAATACAGGAAAGAAAGAGTACTTAATGGCATGGCAAAAGACAACAATCTTTCCAATGTCAGCAAAGCAAAGGAGCTGGCCACTGACTTCAGGAAGCCAAGTGGAGGGCGTATCCCTATCTGCACCAATGATGCTGAGATGGAGGTGTTCAAGTGAGTCACTCCCAGGAATTTGACAATCATCAATAATCTCTCCAGGTCCACCCACATTGCCACGATTGTCAAGGAAGCACGACATGTCTCTACTTCCTCCTGTAGCTGAGGGAAACTGGTAGGTCCACAAAGACTCTTACCCATTCTTATACATACGCCAAAGAAAGCATCTTATTTGGATGCATCATACTTGGTATGGCAACTGCTCTTTCCAAAACCAAAAAAAAACTAGAGTTGTGAACAAAGTCCAGTCCATCACACAAACCAGCCTTTTGTCCATTGACTGCATCCATACTTCCTATTGCATCAGGAAAGTAATCAACAGAATCAAATACTCCCCTCCCTCCTGTTATACTGCAACACACCCCATCCACCTGGACACCCTGTGTTGGTCTCTTACCTGCCTTTGAATTCTTCATTTCCAACTGCCACCGTGACATAGATCACCTCAATCAGTCCACCACCCTCCCCCTCTCCAACCTCGCACCCTCACAACACGCAGCCCTCTACTCGCTCCACTCTAAGCCGGCAAAAGTGAGGACTGAGATGCTGGAAATCAGAGTCTAGATTAGAGTGGTGTTGGAAAAGCACAGCAGGTCAGGCAGCATCTGAGGAGTAGGTAAATCGATGTTTCGGGCAAAAGCCTTTCATCAGGAATGAAGCATCTTTCCATTCTGAAACCATCATCTCACAGACCATCCACAACCTCACCACCACAGGGGATCTCCCATCAACAGTCTCCAACCTCATCATTTGCAAATCCCTCACCCCCCAATTCTACCTCCCAACCAAGATTCACAAACCTGACTGCCGCAGTCACCTCCCTCCCCTTCTAGGCCATTCTATCTGCATCTTCAGCGAACGACTAACCACGGGAATCTATTTCAAACCCACTGACTCCCACAGCTACCTGGACTACACCTCCTCCCACCCTGCCTCCTGTAATAGACCCATCCCTTATTCCCAATTCCTCTGCCTCAGCTGCATCTGCTCCCAGGAGGACCAATTCCACCATAAAACTTCCCAGATGGCCTCCTTTTTCAAAGACCGCAATTTCCCATCCCTTACACCCCACCAACCTCCATATACATCACATCATCTTCTGCCACTTCCGCCACCTACAACAGCCCCCATCACTAGGAATATATTTCCCTCCCCACCCTTACCTGCAATTTGGAGAGACCATTCCTTCTGTGACTCCCTTGTCAGATTCAGGCTCCCCTCCCCCCCCCGCAAGAAGTGCAAAACCTGTGCCCACATGTGCCCCCTGAACTCCATCCAAAGTCCCAAAGGATCCTTCCACATCCGACAGAAATTTACCTGTACTTCCACAACTGTCATCTACTGTATCAGTTGCACCCAATGTGGTTTCCTGTACATCGTGGAGACAGGATGCTGAATTGTGAATTGTTTCAGAGAGCATCTCTGGGACACTGCACCAACCAACTCCACCACCCCGTGGATGAATACTTCAACCACAGGGCAGGTCTTGGGCCTCCTCCATTGCTAAACCCCAACCACGCGATGCCTGGAGGAAGAACGCTTCATCTTCCACCTTGGGACCTTGCAACCACACGGGATTAATGTGGATTTCACCAGTTTCCTCATTTCCCTTTCTCCCTCACACCTTATCCCAGTCCCAAGCCTCCAACTTTGCAATGCCCTCCTGACCTGCCCATCTTCTTTCCCACCTATCCATTCCACCTTCCTATCCGACCTATCACCTCTTCCCCCCACCTTCGTCTCCTTATCACATTCCCAGCTACCATCCCCCCATCCCCAACCCCCTCCTATTTATCTCTCAGCTCTCCCTGATCTGCTGTGTTTTTCCAGCACTCCACTCTCGACTCTGATCTCCAACACCTGCAATCCTCACTTACTCTTCATTTGACCAATTGAATTATATCTGGAATGCAGTGCCTCACACATTGTCTAAATATATTTTGAGGGGGCTTGCTGTGGTCCACCACAGCAGCCATCGTTCCATAATGCATATGACATTTGAGCTCTGATTGAAGAAGTTCTATTCCTCCCCTGACACCCATCATGACACAACATGTTGCCATTGTTGAACATGGGAACATTAGATGCTGTGAAGGTTTCAAGCTATTGTTAACATTAGCACTTATTAAACAACAGGAAACAAAGTTGCATTTGATTCTGGGGCAAAATGGGGTCTGCTCACCCTTTGGGGGAACATTGAATCTGCAGTCAGCAAATGTCACTTAACCCTGCTCTCCTCAAAGTCCCACCTGGATTGTTGCATTGAACATTGCATCGCTCTCTATTGTGCAAAAGAGGATGTTCCTCCTGCTCACTGTTCTCATCTTGCTCCTCAAAAACTGCTGCTTCTCTCCCAGCTGTTCAGAGCCCATCTCTTATGCAGTGCACGGCATCTGGACTGTACACTGAGGTCCTGCCCCACCTCCTCCCAACCAATTCAAGCATCAGAAGCTCATCGGCCCCGGTGGAGGAATGGACTGCATGATTGGTGCTTGGCCTTGGTCAGGGATTGCATCATTGAGTTATCAGTCCTGGTGAGAAGGGACCCCTTGTGGCTTAATCACTGACCTTGTCAGGCATTCCACCTTTGGAATGGAGCTGTCACTGTCGAATACAATTCGATGAGAAACAATTTTTTAAAAATCCCTTCTTCAAATAGAGAATCCAAATCGATGACTAACAATATAGAAGGCTACAGCAGTTTTTCAATCTTGCTGGAAAAGGATTTGAGTTTCGCTTCAAAGTTTAATGAAAGAGAAGGGTGGGCGGGGTGGATAGGTGGAGTGGGATTAGAGTTCATTTAGAATGTGACTTCTTGGGGCTAGTGGTGGTCAGGGTAGTTAAGAAATTCCATATGGATGGTGTTTATTTACTTCTGGAGAATGATTTAGTAAGAGTGAAAGTCATTGGTTCACCTAAATCAGTTCATTAGATTAGATTCCCTACAGTATGGAAACAGGCCCTTCAGCCCAATAAGTCCACAATAACCCTCCGAAGAGTAACCCACCCAGACCCATTCCCCTACCCAATACTTACCCCAGACTAATGCACCTAACACTATGGGCAATTTAGCATGGCCAATTCACCTAACCAGCACATCTTTGGATTGTGGGAGGAAACCAGAGCACCCAGAGAAGACACACACAGACACGGGGAGAATGTGCAAACTCCACACAGACAAGTTCCCGAGGCTGGAATTGAACTATGTTATGAGGCAGCAGTGCTAATCACAGGACCACTGTGCTGTCCCAATCCTTCTCCAGCAAGATTGAATAACTGCTGTATTCTTCTATAGTTAGTCATCGATTTGGATTCTCCATTTGAAGAAAGGGTTTTTAAAATTATTGTCTCTCATCACCCTGTTCATTGAAGCTGAACAATTCCAGGAACAGGATCTGGGTATTTTTCCCAGTGTGGTGACCAATGGCTAAGCAAAGTCCAGGGTCAGAGGTCACAATGATACCACAAGCAGATGTTAGAGTTTCATCCAGTTCAAAAGAGGTGTTTGGCACTCTTTTGTTAATTCAAGCTCAGGAATCAGACCCAGAATTAAATTGGATGGTAAACACACTGAAGCTGATGCTGAAGAGTTTCTGGAGTGGTGTTATATAAAAAACAGTTCTGATGAAATACTCATCGAATAGTGCCACCATTCAGTCCAGCTCTCCAAATAGTTTACTCAGCCCATTCCTGGGATGAAGGGTTTTCGCTTAAGAATTATTGAACAGGCTGGACCTTTACCTGTTGATGTTGCTCATGGAATTTCTTACGAGCAAAGTCTCCTTTTTAAGATGGAGACAAGATTTATTTTCTTTCATAGGGTTGTTGGTAGAGACTGTATTATGTAATTTATTCAAGGCTGGATTAGATCAATCTTTGATAGACAAGGGAGTCAAGGATTAAGTGGGAAGATGGGAAATTGGAGTTGAAAGCACAGCCAGATCATCATGACTTTATTGAATGGAGCAATCTCAAATGGTCAACTGGCCCACTCCTGCTTCTAATTTGTATGCTCCTATGTTCCAAACAAGTGCAGAATATTCCATCACAGTCCTGACTTGTACCTTGCAGATGGTGGACAGGTTTTGAGGAGTCAGGAGTAGGTTTACTCGCAGCAAAATTCCCATTCTCTGACCACATCTACATACCCTTCGCTTTTCACTGGTTTTAGGTGTAATATAATCTGCAATATTTCATTTTGCTCTATCTGTGGCTGCTTCAATTATCCCCATTAATGCTATTTTCCTTTTGACTCTGATTGTTGCTGATGCCCAGTACATTGTTAGAAAACAAAATTTACACACCCCTACATTTTGCCAGGTATGTCATGATCACCTTCCATAACCTTTCCTGTTCCATGAACACTTTGCTATCTTTACCTTTGCATTCTGAATTTTTCTCTTGTCTTTTTTCTTCCCATGTTATTTATGTTCGTATTGCATTCAGAAACTGAGAATTTAAAAGACCTTGCAGCATGGTGAGGGTGAAGCAGCAACATTTGAGCATACGTATCTCTCTTACTGCTTTATTGTAATAGCAGAAGACATAATGTTTTAACACATTTACCATATTCTGTTTGACAGTTCTTTAGCTAAAGTACTGACCTTTTGGTTTATGTCTTCTTTCAGTGAAGAAATTCCTCCACTTACTCATGTTTTAAAAAAATCAAGATTAAAATATGGATTATTTTAAGACATTTCAACATCAGTATGACTCACCACTGAGGGTAAAGTCTGCTGTCCTATCCTCCCCATTGATGATCCTGCCCTCACGCAACATTTAAAAACTGTACATATGTTGAAGTGTTCGTTGATTTTTCCAATGAACAATGAATATTGAGATCTGGGCACTTTTTCAATGTTCAGACTTGGTTGCAATACCAGACTGAGATACTTGTTTCAGATTTTAATGCATTGAACATGTTCTGAGGTGATTGTTTTGGTTGAGTTGATAAATGAAGGATTCAGTTGCAGTAGGATACTAATTGCAATCTATAATGAAGACAAATCCTGTCTCAAGCTGAATACGAGTGTTGAAAGCTTCAGGATTACTCTGTATTCTTATCATTTAAAATCAGTTTTTAAAAAAAAGCATGATGGGGATTATTTAGTATTCCTGTGCAGTCTTCTCTGCCTGACAATGTTTTGCCTGAAACAGTGTGTTCCTTTCAAACACACCACAACCTAATTAAATGGCAGAAGAAGCTGGAGGGGCTGAATGGACCTAATTCATGCCCCCATGTTCCTGTTAGCTCCACACATGATTAGAGTTTATATATGCATCCAGATAAAAGAACACTGTCAACAATATGAAATTACTTGTTAAAGAAAATCTGATGTAAAACACAACTCGTCTAAATGATGTTTAATAAGGCAAGTGATCTGACTCAATAGCCTGCTGAGTTATAGTCTCACATCACAGACCAGAAGAACCCAGTCTTGAATTCTAATCTGGACAGTGATTTCTGAACTAGGTTTGTCAGGGCAGGCAAGAGGCAGATGACCTTTAATACAGAAAAGTGGGCAGAGGCATTTTGGCAGAAAGAGAGGGGAGATTAGAAGCATGTGTACAGGATAATAACAGGATTGGCGGAGATAGGCAAAGGAAAGTTCCCATTAGCTGGTGTAAAGACGAGGAGATTGATATTTAATGCTGTGGATGGGACAATGTGATGAAACCCTTTGTACAGAGTGAGACATTATGACCTGGAGCTGACCGTCTTTAAGCATGGTGGAATGGGAGATGATGGATGATTTCAAAAGGGAATTGAGCAGCAGTTGAGTGAAACACACATGCCCAGTGAATGCAGCCCCAACACATGAACTGTTGGCATATTTCATTGCTACCGTGAGGCTACAAGTGCCACCATGGGTCCCGGGTCCTTGTTATATATAGGGTGCACTATGATGCATACTCTTGAGGATATCGTCCATCATTTTCTCTCACAGTGCTTCACATAACCTACAACTCCAAAGAAGAGCAGCACTGGAGCCAGAGATGGACACTGAGCCACACCCTCAGAAGAAGAAGATGAACATGAGACATCTCAACAGCTGCTAACAATGAAAGTGAAGCTCATTGGCCAGTGACGAGCTTGGCTGAGAGATTCATGTTTCTGATCAAAGGGCATCTCACATGAGGTCAAGGCACCAAACCAAAATGTTCTTTTTCATCAGAAACCCTTATCTTCCTGTCCCTGTTAGTACTCTATACCTCCTGCCAACTCAGACACTTAGGGTCTCTCTCCTTTATACACCATCCATATACATATACTTAATTCCACATCTGATCACTATCAACAACTAAAGCACAAAAATAAATGCTTGAGTTTACATTGACTGGCAAGATGTTTAGCCATCACCCAGTAAAACAGGTGCCAATCCATCCATCCAATCACTTATGTTAACTTTTCCGGGGTGTTGTCCCTGTGCCTGGAAACAGCCTGCTGTCTTTCTTGCTCCTGTGTACAAGACAGATACACATGTTGCCATCTGGGTCTCTGAGTCTCCCTCACTCAGGTACACCTATAACCATGCAGGGGTGGCCTCAGTTACACAGATCAGCAGATAGTATTGCAGTGTCACTATCAAAGAGAACCTGGATTGGCTTTCAGCACCCAAAGTATCTAGAGAGGAGTTACCATTGCCCAAAGCTTGTCCACCATCTACAGAAGTGTGATGGAAAACTACCACTTGCCTGGGTGGATGCAGCTCCAACAACATTCCAAGTTTGACACCTCCCAGGACAAAGTAGCCCCCTTGATTGGTACCACAACCACAAACATCCACTCCCTCCACCACCAACGCTCAGTAGCAGCAGTGCATCTACAAGATACACTGCAGAAATCGTTAAAGATCCTGATTCAACACCTTTCAAACCCATGACCACTTCTTTCGCAAAGAACAAGGACAGCAGACATATGGAACACCACCACCTGCAAGTCACTCACTGTCCTGACTTGGAAATATGCCACTGTTCCTTCAGCGATGCTGAGTCAAAATCCTGGAAATCTTTCCCTCAGGACATTGTGGGTCAACCTACTGCCCATGGACTACAGCGATTCAAGAAAGCAGCTCACCATCATCATCTGAAGGGACGTCAACTAAGGACTGACAATAAACATTGGCCAGCTGGCTTTGCTCACATATCAAGAGTGAATTTAAAAAAATCAGGACTGATACTCCCACCTCTGCTTGCTGAGGCGTCTAGACTGAAATCACAACCCAAGCTCAGACATTTTCAATTGATTTTTTCACAGGCAGTGGGCTGGCAATATGATTTTAATATTCACTTTTGTGATAAACTCACTTTCAACAGTATTACTCAAATGTTACCATTATTCAATACATCATGGAATATTTTTAAAAGCAAAGCTTTGGAAGCACTGTTCATGGCAGGTATTGCTTCTGGCAATTTCGAATGGCTGGATGGAACCTGGTGTACTAGAGGAAAAAGTACTTGCCAGAACAGGTGCAATTTGTTCTGAATTCGCAGCTAAAGCTGAAACTTTAACTCTGTGTTCAGTTCAAGAGCGAGTGACTTGGGCTGTTTTTCTATGTTAAAGGTACCCTATTAATGCAAATGGGTATCATCTTATAATGGCTGATTGGGTGCAGATTCCATCGAGTCGTGGAGATATTATGTTAGGATAACAAAGAATCGTAGAATTGTTACAGTACAGAAAGAGGTCATTTGGCCCATCATTCCTGCACCAACTCTCCAAGCATTTTAACCTTGTGCTAATCTCCTGTCTTTTTCACATGACCCGGCATGTTTTTTGGATTTAAAGAATCTAATGACCTCCTGAATACATCAATTCTACCTACTTCTACAACACTTTCCAAAGCAAATGTTCCTTCTCCAAAATGCTGTTACCGTGTACCCTTTGATACTCTTTCCTTTTAAAAGCAATAACACTTACTCCTTATCCACTTTGTCCAGACTCCTCATGATTTTGATAAACTCTGTCAATCTCCTCTCAGCCTTTTCCTCTCCAAGGATAACAGTCTCAGCTTCTCCAATTTATCCTCATAACTATCCCTGGAAACATTTTTGTAATCCACTTCTTTGCTCTGTCTCTGTCTCTCTTGCTCTCTCCCTCTCCAGTCCTTTCATACTTTTCCTGTAGTGGAGCTGTCAGTTCTGCACACAGTGCTCTGGCTGATATCTAACCTGAGTACCACAAATGTTGAGCATAATCTGTTCTTTGCACTCTGCATTCCCTACTAATGAAGCCTAGAATACTGTAGGCTTTCTTAACGGTTCATCTACCTGTCCTGCCACCTTTGATAACTTGTATACTTATATACTCAGGTTTCTCTGCTCCTCCACAACCTTTAGAATAATATCTTATATTTTATCCTGTCTCTCAATGTTTTTTGTACGAAAATGTATCACTTCATATTCCTCTTCATTGAACTTCAGCCACATACCTGCCCCATCCCACCAACTTGTCAATGTCTTTTTGAAATTCCTGCTCATAGTTAACAGTTCTTCCAAGTTCTATGTTGACCACAAACTTTAAATCGTCTCCTGTACACTGAACTCTAGATCCATCCATGTTAGGAAAAACAAGGGTCTCAATTCCAACTGCTGGGAAACTCCACAACCAGCCCAAAAAATACCCATTAACCACAAATTTTAGATATTAGATATTAGATTCTCTGCTTCCTATTGCTCAAGCAATTTTCTACTCACTTTGCTACTGTACTCTTTAATTCATGACCTATTATTTCAGAAACATGGAGATTAGGAGCAAGAGTAGGCCTTTCTGCTTCTTCATTCACCATCATTCAACATGATAACAGCTGATTCTCTATCTCGCTCTCTCCCAATATCCCTTGACACCTTTAGCCTCTGGAAATCTATTTATTTATTTCTTAAACATATCCACTGCCATTTCAGTTTTGGTGGCGAATTCCACAGGTTCACTAATCTTTCAGAGAAGACCGTTCTCTTCATCTCAGTCCAAAATGGCCTTCACATATTGTGACACCATGACGCCTTGCTCTGGAGGGGAACATCATCCCTATGTTCCGTCCACCCTCAATGTCAGAACTGTATATGTTTCAGTATGATCCCCTTCCATTCTTCTAATGAAGACAGGCCCAGTGACCCCAATCACTCTTCATATGGCAGACCTGCAATCCCAGGAATCAGATCAGTGAACTTTGGCTATACTCCCTCTGCAGTAGGAATAGACTCTGCAATAGACTTTCTTGTGTAAGGTGACTAAAACTGCACACAATAATCCAGGTTTGGTCTCACCAAGTTCCATGTATTCCCATACATTTATGTCTCATAAGTCGGAGAAAGTGAGGACTGCAGATGTTGGAGACCAGAGCTGAAAAATGAGTTGCTGGAAAAGCGCAGCAGGTCAGGCAGCATCCAAGGAAAATTGACATTTCGGGCATGAGCCATTCTTCAGGAATGAGGAAGGTGTGCCAAGCAGGCTAAGATAAAAGGTAGGGAGGAGGGACTTGGGGGAGGGGCGTTGGGAATGCGATAGGTGGAAGGAGGTTAAGGTGAGGGTGATAGGCCGGAGTGGGGGTGGGGGCGGAGAGGTCGGGAAGAAGATTGCAGGTCAAGAAGGCGGTGCTAAGTCCAAGGGTTGGGACTGAGATAAGGTGGGGGGAGGGGAAATGAAGAAGCTGGAGAAATCTGCATTCAGCCCTTGTGGTTTGAGGGTCCACCTGGGAGCAGATGCGGCGGAGGTGAAGGAATTGGGAATATGGGATGGTTCAGTACTGGAATTGGTCCACCTGGGAACAGTTTAGTATTAGAATTGGTCCACCTGGGAGCAGTTCGGTATTGGAATTGGTCCTCCTAGACCTCTCCATTTCTATCTCGGGCGACCGACTCAACACGAACATTTACTATAAAACGACCGACTCCCACAGCTACCTAGATTACACCTCCTCCCACCCTGCCCCCTGTAAAATCACCATCCCATATTCCTAATTCCTTCGCCTCCGCCAATACCGAACAACCCAGATGGCCTCCTTCTTCAAAGACCGTAATTTCCCCTCAGACGTGGTTGACGATGCTCTCCACCACATCTCCCCCACTTCCCACTCCTCCGCCCTTGAACCCCGCCCCTCTAATCGCCACCAGGATAGAACCCCACTGGTCCTCACCTACTACGCCATCAACCTCCAGATACATCGTATCATCCTTGGTCATTTCCGCCACCTTCAAACAGACCCCACCACCAAGGATATATTTCCCTCCCCTCCTCTCTCAGCGTTCTGGAAAGACCACTCCCTCTGCAACTCCCTCGTCAAGTCCACACCCCCCACCAACCCAACCTCCACTCCCGGCACCTTCCCCTGCAACCGCAAGAAATGCAAAACTTGCGCCCACACCTCCCTCCTCACTGCCCTCCAAGGCCCCAAGGGATCCTTCCATATCCGCCACAAATTCACCTGCACCTCCACTCACATCATTTACTGCATCCGCTGCACCCGATGTGGCCTTCTATACATTGGGAGACAGGCCGCCTAATTGCGGAACGTTTCAGAGAACACTTCTGGGACACCCGCACCAACCAACCCAATTGCCCGGTGGCTGAACACTTTAACTCCCCCTCCCACTCTGCCAAGGACATGCAGGTCCTTGGCCTCCTCCATCGCCAGACTATGGCAACACGACGCCTGGAGAAAGAGCGCTTCATCTTCCGCCTAGGAACCCTCCAACCACAAGGAATGAATGCAGATTTCTCCAGCTTCCTCATTTCCCTTCCCCCCACCTTATCTCAGTCCCAACCCTCAGACACAGCACCGCCTTCTTGACCTACAATCTTCTTCCCCACCTCTCCGCCCCCACCCACTCTCTGGCCTATCACCCTCACCTTAACCTCCTTCCATCTATTGTATTCCCAATGCCCCTCTCCCAAGTACCTCCTCCCTATCTTTTATCTTAGCCTGCTTGGCACACCCTCCTCATTCCTGAAGAAGGGCTTATGCCCGAAACGTCGATTCTCCTGTCTCATAAGTCCCAAATCATCTAATTCCTACACTGATTCCAATTCTCTCCTTCTCTGAAAAATTTAGATGGTGCTCATTCTTACACAGAAGTCTGAGTGGGTCCCTGACAGTTGTAGTTCACTGCTTGCTTGGACTAGCCATCAGCATGGAATCCCTACCGTGCAGAAAAAGACTACTTGGCCCATAGAGTCTACAATGACACTCTGAAGCATCCCACCCACACCCAAACCCAAACTCAAATCCCCACCCTCCCCTGTGACCCAGCATTTACCATGGCTAATCCTAGCCTAACCTTTGGGAGGAAACGGAGCACTCAGCAGAAACTCACGCTGGGAGAACATGCATACTCCACACATCCAGTCAGACAAGGCTAATGATCAAATCCCAGCATCCTTGGTGCTCTCTCTCTCTTTTTTATGTATGCATAGAAACTCTTGTTGTTTGTTTTTATACTCCTTGTCAATTTACTTCTATGATTCATGTTCTTCCTCTTCATTAGTTTTTATTCGTCGCTGCTGGTTACTAAAATATTCCCAATCCTCTGCCTGCCACCAGTTTCTGCCACTTTGTTTACCTTAGATTTTGATTGGATACGTTCTGTGACTGTCTTTGTTAAGCATGGTGGGTCACCCATCTTTTTAACCTAAATAAATTTTCACTGAACACGACGAAATATCCAGTCACTGTCCATTCCCTCACTTTTCTCTTAGTCTATTTTCCAAGTCCACTTTAGAAAGCGTTTTCGACACACCTCAGTAATTGTCCTTATTTAAGCTGAGGACATTGGTTTGAGATCAGAGTTGCGCTCTCTCAAACTGCATATGACATTCTATTATGTAGTGATCACTAACTACACGATCAGAAGGGGCTGGAAGGAGAACGCAGATAGTTTAGCATTCCAAAAGTTAGCATCATTTTCTGTCCTCATTTCAGACACGTTCCTGCTGCTGCACAATGTTACACTGTGGCCAATGAACTCATGAGAACAGCAATTAATACACCTTCGGTATCAGTGATTCTTCCTGGCTGATCCAGAATGGCTTATCTCCACACAATTTTCAGGATGCGCCATGTGGTTTATTATATAAAGATTCTCCCTGCTGGTGCACTTTTACTTTTGTTATCGGCTCCCTTCTTAGCATTCAGCGCTGGCAGATGTTTCACTGTCTGGTGATGCTGAAATGTCAGCGTGCAGTCCAGAGGGAGAATTATCACATTACATGCATCAGGCAGTTTTGTTAAATGGAGCATTTATTTTGCCCTGAACCTCTCCAAAGGTCCGAGTTACAACACAATCCGTACAGTGCAGGTAGAGGTCATTTGGCTCATCAAGTCTGCATCAACCCTCCCAAGAGCATCCACCCAGACCTACTCCATCACCCTGCATTTAATCACACCTAATTCACCTAGTCTACACATCCATGGATACTACAGGGCAATTCAGCATGGTCAATCCACCCAACCTACACATCTTTGGACCGAGCACCAAGTGGAAAACCACAAAGACCTTGGGAGAACATGCAACTCCACACAGAGGGTCACCCAAGGTTGAATCAAACTCAGGTCCCTGGTGCTGTGATGCAGCAGTGCCAGCTACCATGTTGATGTGAGCTCTTATAGAGGTATCCGGTGCATGATATATTGAATGGATATTCATGGCAAGCATAGCAGAAGATAAAAGAGTAAATACAAGTTGCTTAAAATGTTACATCTATGAAACCTCGTAATATAGTATGTTACATTGCTCAGTTTGGCAAGATTCTTCCAAATAAAGTTCAAGGTACACGAGATGTTGTTTAGGCTATTGACGTTGATGTCACCCGAGCCATTCCTGTTCTATTTGTAAAAGAAGAATTTTCTGTGTCCTATATAACATCATGCAGTCACGTTTCCAACACAACAGGAAGCTCAATGCCTGTCTTTTTAAAACACAGCAGAGACAAAACTTAATTATACAGATGGATGTGATGTAAATTGCTGTCAAGGTTCACAGCTCATGAGAATTTCAATTCTGTATGTTTAGTTTTTGTTTGGTTAAATTAGTTCTATCATGGAGGTAAATGTCTCTCAATTTTCATTAAATATTAAAAAGTGCCTCATGGTTATTTTGGCTCAAGTAAGTTTTTGATGTATCTGACATTATGAAATTTTTATATGTAATATAAACTGAAGTTTTGTTATGTTGCAATCCAAATGCCATAACCATGTCCTTCTCAGGATATTTGACCATACATTGATATTAGAACAACAGCAGGAAATCTATTGGTTTTTAAAAAATGAATAGGATTTTTGTAATCATGACCTTTTCACGTTAAATGACTTAAAAGTGACTTCAAGACTGACATTTACAATTTTCACCAACGGAGAAAATAGTATATTTTTATAATTCATTGATACAGATTCTGTTAAAACACATTGGGTGAAAATCCCACTTGGGCAATGGTGCAAATAGGGGTATTGGCTGCTTGTTTTGCCCTGTGAGCCAAGATGAATGATTCCTCCTGCAAATCTAGTATTTGGGGTTTTCACATTTCTCTCAAATCAGTCTTATAAGTTCTTTCAATCTGACATCCATTTCCAGGTTACAGCCATAAATTCTGCATCTAAAATTGGTTTAATGTGTATTTATAAAAAGTAACTATTGTGAATATTGAAGACTTGATTATTTTATTGATTATTTATCTTGGGAATTCCAAGCCAAAGTTGGGTTATATCAGGTAAGGCAGTGATAGTTAGTGTGAATATTAAATTAGACAACTTGCACCAATTCTGACTTGGGTGGGAAGTCTTGCCTTCCAGTACATCAAACATATGGTATACTTTTGATGCAAATTGGCTTTACAAATTTATGCTTAATGAAAGCTTTGGTGAATGATTTTCCTCATCGAGTTGGAGTCTTGGGCATTGGACACCTCCTAACCAGTAAAAGATGGTAAAAGTTTAGCCTCAGTTATGTTGGATTTGTTTATAATGTTCTGAGATGATATCAGAGTGCCTTAAACAAAATTTCACAACTAGTTCAGCCACATCTTAATCTCATGGGTACAGTATTGTTGTGATTCATTTACTGTGTGAATAATACAAAGATTAAGAGTTCAAATCCAACTCTCGGTTTGAGAATTTGAACGTAGTTTTCGAAAACAATCTGGAATTAAGAGCTGTTATCAGTAGAAGCAGTCATACAGCTGTTAAATCATTGTAAGTGTAAAGCAATTCTGAAATGTCATTTTAGGGAAGTAAACTTAATATCTTTACCCAATTTCACCTCTACATAGTTGACATTTAATTTCTTCCAATTTCCCTCTGCTTTGTGGGGCCTGTCCCCTGCTCTGTCGACTTTTTTTTTAAAATTGCCACATGATTGTACAATTTGTGAATCTTAAAGGCAACACCTGCCCAGCATTCCTGATTACTGCAGGGTCACAGATATGCACAGCTCAGAGGGAGCATTACCTCTTTACTATCCGTGAAATGTCTTTGCAGTTTATCAAACCATTCCAACAATGGTTCAAGAAGGTAGTCTTCCTGTCATCTTCATAGGGTGCCCAAGGAAAGGCAGTAAGTGTTGACCTGACCAGCAACACTGCTCTCCTAAACAGAAATAACAAGGAAAACATTGTCCAAAGAGACCCAGAAAGTTTATGATTTGGAGGAAAGCTCCTCGGCAGCAGGTATTTACCAGAGTGTTTAGTAACTGTTTAGTACCTGGCTACTTAAAGTGACATGTTGAATTTGTTCTCATCTATAGTCCACAGTGATTTAGAAAGAGGTAATCATCAAGCAGTGTGCATTGTGTTAATGAAGTATAAAATGATGAATAATTCCAAGCATTATCTCAAAATAGATCTCTTCACTCTGAATTTCCTCTGATCCTCTTCCCAAGTGGGTAAGGACTTTGATGTGCTCATTGAGCCTTCAATCCTATCTCACATTCTTCGGTCGAGGGCATTTAAATATTTCAGGTAATCCACTGTCATTTCAAGTGCAGTTGGACCCAGCAGTTTTGAAGGACTTTTCAAAAAAAAATAGATTAAGTGAACAAGACCAAAAGTGGTCTTTCAAATTTGCTTCTCCGTCAAATCCCAAGTAATGTAGGATGCACAAATGGATAGGTATCCATAGAGTCTACTGTTGTTAGGGTACAAATGCTGCAAACTACCTTGCATGTAGTACCATAAAGCATACACCCAAATGTAGAAGGGGGAAGGGGTATCATTCCATGCATAACCATAAAACAGAGAAATTTAAATCGGTAGGAAAAGGCCTGGTCATGTATTTTTGATGCTAGGAATATTCAGGATAGTGTATTTAGGATAGTTTCCTAGTACTATATGTTATGGATCAAACTAAGGATCGGGCTATTTTGGATCTGGTAATGTATAATGAGCAGGCTTAATAAATGATATCAGAGTAAAAGATCCCCTAAGAAAGTGTGACCATAACATGGAAGAATTTGGCATTCAGTTTAAAAGTGAGAAGCTTGGGTCAGAAATAACTAAGCATGCGTGCAAAACGTAAATAAGGTGATTATAAAGGAACAAGGGCAGAGTTGGTGAGACTGGGAAAGGAGTTGAGCAGGAAGCACACTTGAGGAATAATGACAGATGTTTAAGACAACAATTCAAAGATCACAGCAAAGAGAAATCCCAGAGAGGAAGAAGCATTCTGGAAAGGGAATAAATCAACCATGGCTGACCAAGGAAATTAAGGACAATGTCAAACTGAAACAAAAAGCCATACAATGTGACAACAACTCATGGTAAATCAGAAGATTGGGAAAGTTTTAATAGTCTACAAATGATGACCCAAAAACAATAATGAGGGAGAAAATAAACTATGAGGTCAGACTAGTAACAAAAATAAAAATGGAAAGACCTTCTTTAAATATATAGAAAGGAGAGGGAATGAAGATAAGCCCTTTTGAGACCAAGATTGGGGAAATAATGAGAAGCTGGGAAATGATAGAGGACACTTACACTCCAAAAATACTCAATAATCAAGGGGCTAATGGCGAGGAAGGAAATAAATGCAGCAAATTAAGTAAAAAGTCCTAGCGAAACTAATAGGGCTGAGGGCCAGTAAGTTACATCGTAGGATTTTAAAGGAAGCAACTGCACATATATTCAATGTCCTGATAGTAGTCGTCTAGGAATCCTTTGATTCTGGTAAAGTCCAGAAGGTTGCAAAGCTGCCAATGTAGCAACCTTATCCAAAAATGACATGGAGAGATGACGGAACAAAACAGGTAACTATAGACCAATTAACCTAACGTCTGTTAGAGTCTATTATAAAGAATGAAATAGCAGAGCATTTAGAAATAAATACTTTAAGCAAAGGTTCATGAAGTCAAAATCATACTTGACAAATTTATTACAGTTCTTGGAGGAGGTAACGAACAGGATAGATAAAGGGGAATGCTTAGATGTAATATATTTGAATTTCCAAACCATACATTAGGCTGTTTAATAAGAGAAGAACCCATGGTATTTGAACTATATTAGCATGGGTAGAACACTGGCTAACTAGTAGAAGGTAGACTGCCACAGGGATCAGTGCTGGGGTCACATTTATTTACAAGATATATTAATGACTGCTGACAGAGGTGAATAAACTATAACCATTGAATGAGACAAAAATAAGTGGGAAGGCAGGTGATGAGGAGACACAGAGTCTACAGAGGGAAGCAAACAGGTTATCTGAGTGGGCAAAAACTTGGCGATGGAATATAATGTAGGAAATGTGAAGTTATACACAGAAGGAAGAATAGAAGAGATGAATATTAATTAAATGTAGAAAGACCGTTTAAAGTTGCAGCACCCTATCGAAATTCATGAGATTCTTAGGGGGCTTGAAGGTTAGATACAGAGACGTAAATTCCCCAGGGGATATTAATCTCAGAATAAGGGGTCATCCATTTGTCAGAGATGAGGATATTTTTCTATCAGCAAATCTGTGATATTCTTAATCACAGAGGGCTGTCGAGGGTTATGGTGAAGGGGAACAAAAATGGAGCTGCCAATTATCGCATGATCTCATTGAATTGTGGAAGATACTAAATGGGCTGAATGACCTACTTCTGTTCCTACGTCTTATGGACTTATTGGCTAGCATTTGGGAGTAGAAACTGCTTCCCAATCAGCCAGGTAATATTTCTATTATATATCAATTAGAACAACTTAGGAAAGATTATTGTATCTTTGGCAGGTAAAACAACAACTTATTTCCAACTGAAGAATGGTATAAAATTTCCAGAAGTATTTTCTACTGCTGATGATGTCATGATGATTCTCTCCGAGTATCGTAGTAATGTCTCCTCACATCATCATGATTCATGCTATTGATATGGTCCCAAATTTTAATCACTGCAATCATAATACTATAGTTTTCACTGCGCTGTGCAGGTTCTTTAGAGTTGGTTATCTCAGTTGGCTGGATGGCTGGTTAGTGATTCAGTGTGATGCATGAGTTGAATCTCCATGCCAGCTGAACTTACCAAGAAGGACTCGCCTTAATCTTTCCCCACACTTGAAGCATGGTGATTCTCAGGTTAAAACCAGCATTTTCTCTCTCTCTCTCTCTCTCTCTCTCTCACACACACACACTCTCTCACACTCTCTCTCTCTAATGAGAGAGCAACCCTTTGGTTCAGTAGAACCATAGTGACATTATCTTTGAAAGGAATTGAGATTCTAAGACCATAAGACCATAAGACTATAGAAGCAGAAATTAGGCTATTCGGCTCATCGAGCCTGCTACGCCATTTAATCACTTTCAACCCTATTTTCCCACTTACTCCCTGGGGGTGGCATGGTGGCTCAGTGGTTAGCACTGCTGCCTCACAGCACCAGGGTCCCAGGTTCAATTCCAACTTCGAGTGACTGTCTGTGTGGAGTTTGCACATTCTCCCTGTTCCTCTGGGTGCTCCAGTTTCCTCCCACAGTGTTAGGCGCATTAGTCAGAGCGAAATGGGTCTGGGTGGGTTACTCTTTGGAGGGTCAGTGTGGACTTGTTGGGCCGAAGGGCCTGTTTCCACATTGTAGGGAGTCTAATCTAATCAAACCTTTGACCCCCTTGCAATCAAGAACCTATCTATCTCTGTCTTAGATATACTCAATGACCTGGCCTCCACAGCCCTCTGTGGCAACAAATTCCACAGATCCACCACTCTCTAGCTAAAGAAGTGTTTCCTTATCTCCATTCTAAAGATGTGCCCTCGGGTTCTCATCTCTCATGCCAATGGAAACATTTTCCCAAAATCCACTCTGTCCAAGCCATTTAATATTCTATAAGTTTCAATCAAATCTCCCAACATCCTTCTAAATTCGATTGGGTATAGTCCCAGAGTCCTCAAACATTTTTCATATGTTAAGCCTTTCATTCCTGGGATCATTTTTGTGAACCTCTTCTGGATACGCTCCAGGGCCAATATATCCCTCCTGAGGTATGGGGTCCAAAATTGCTCACAATACTCTAAACCTGATCTGATCAGAGCCTTATAAAGCCTCAGAAGTACATCCCTGTTTTTATATTCTAGTCCTCTCAAGATGAATGATAACATTGTATATGCCTTCCTAATTACCAACTCAACCTGTAAGTTTACCATAAGAGAATCGTGGACTAGGGCTCCCAGTCCCTTTCAAATCCAAATTTCTGAATTTTTTTCCCTTTTAGAAAATAGTCCCTGCCTCTATTCTTTTTACCAAAGTGCATGATTTCACACTTTCCCACAATTTTCTCTATCTGCCATTGCCTTGCCCACTCTCCTAACCTGTCCAATTTAATGTTTCTGCAGCCTTCTCACCTCCTCAATACAATCTGCCTCTTCACTTATCTTTGTATCATCTGCAAACTTAGTCAGAATGCCCTCAGTTCCTTCATCCAGATCATTAATGTATAAACTGAAAAGTTGTGGTCGCAACACTGACCCTTGTAGAACATCACAAGTCACTGACTTCCATTCTGAGAAGGACCCTTCTATCCCTACTCTCTGCCCTCTGCCAGTCTTCTATCCATGCTAGTACCTTGCTTTGAATACTATGAGCCCTTATCTTACTTTGAAGCCTCCTGTGTGGCACCTTATCAAAGGGCTTCTGGAAGTCCAGATAAATAACATCCATTGGCTCTCCTTGGTCTAACTTGCTTGTTACTTCCTCAAAGAATTCTAACAGATTTGTCAGGCATGACCTTCCCTTGATGAAACCATGCTGACTTTGTCCTATTTTACCATATGCTTTCCAGTATTCATAAATCTCATCCATCACAATGGATTCCAGGATCTTACCCACCATTGAGGTCAGGCTAATCAGCCTATAATTTCCAGTCTTTCGCCTTACTCCCTTCTTAAACAGGATGGTTACATTAGCAATTTTCCAGCCCTCTGGGACCCTCTCTGACTCCAGTGATACCAGAAAGATCACTACTAAAGGCTCCACTATCTCTTCAGCTATCTCCTTCAGAACTCCAGGGTGTAGTCCATCTGGTCCTGGTGATTTGTCCACTTTCAGACCTTGCAGTTTTCTTGGACCTTCTCTTTGGTAATAGCCCCTAACTCTCTTAAATGTTTGTGATATTACTCGTGTCTCTATCAAAGCTCATCAAACCTCAAGAAACTCATGTTATCAATAAATAAGATCCTGACTTTTATTTTTGGGATTACTTGGGTCTAGAGTCCTGGTGCTGACTACAACCATCTTTCTTTGTCTCAGGTATGACTCTAACCACTTGACAACTTATCCTCAATCCCTATCAACATATTTAATCAGATGCTGCCTTGAAGACTTATCTCCTATCATCACACTGCTGGCTTCAGCTCTTTTGTCTATACATGTAGCAAGGTATTTCTGCAGTTGAGTGTTGTGATGAAACAGAACATCACTGAGCAGTTATTGGTGTTGATTGAAGCTATGAGAGTATATTGATCAAACAGTAATTGGTTGGATTGAATTTGCTTTGCATTTGGTGAATAAGCTGTGACTGGGCAATCTTCCAGTGTTGTAACTGTATCCAGCTTGGCTGTGAGACAGCTTGTCCTGGAGTGTGGGTCTTCAGTGTTACAGCTGGGATGTTGTCAGGAGTTCTAGAGATTATGGGTAGTGCTTCCTCAAACATCCACATAGCTATAGCATGATCTAAGCAAAGTTTTATAAACAGAGTTTTTGTGTGGCATGGTGGCTCAATGTTGCCTCACAGTGCCAGGGACCCAGGTACAATTCCATCCTCAGGCGACTGTCTGTGAGGAGTCTGCACATTCTGCCCGTGTCTGCGTGGGTTTCATCCAGGTGCTCTGGTTTTCTCCCCCATTCCAAAGATGTGTAGGTTCGGTGAATTAGACATGCTAAATTGCCCATAGTGTTCAGGGATGTGGATGTTAGGTGCATTAGTCAGGGGTAAATGAAGAGTAATAGGTTAGGGGGAATGGGTCTGGATGGGTTACTCTTTGGAGGGTCAGTGTGGACTTGTTGGGCTGAATGGCCTGTTTGCACACTGTAGGGATTCTGATCTTGTAATCCAAAGCAGGGGTTTGGAATGGAACATAGGGAAACCAACTGGGTAGCTTTAGTGGGAAAGCGATTTCCTCATGGTCACAGTTTTGAAGACTGCTTGAACCTTCTTGAGTTTATTATTGTTAGAATTTTAGGTACGGAAGAGGTAAAAATGCCACCATCAATATGATCTTCTGAGTTCTGTGCAACAAGGGGAATGCTGTGATCAAAGAATGTCACTCCATATTCCCTTCACTGATCTCTCCAAAACCTTCAACCAGGTAAGCATAGGTGGTCTATTTAAGCTGCTGAAGAAAATTGGCTGATGATGAAGCTGTCAATGGGACCTCCTCTGACCATGTCAATGTGTTGGATACATTCAGCTCTGATGGGACAAGATCAGAGCACTCTGACATCTGCAGTTGCATCAAACAAAGTTGTGTCTTGGTACTGACATTGCTTAGCATATTGCTGCCTTCTGCTGTCATATGCGTTCAGTTTCTCCACAGAGGGTAGCTGTTTACATATGAGCTCAGAGAAAGATGTGCAGCCATGGTCACCTGAGTCCATATCAGCTAGTTTCTCTCTGCTACTGATGCTGGGATAACATTTCACACTGTGGAAAACCTGCAGCTGCAACTGGACAGACTCACTCACATCTGCCTGACCATTACCATCAGGAAGACAAATGAGTAGTCCAGCATATTGCCATTGCGGCATCTATCAGCATTGATGATGTGACACTGAAGGTTGTTCAATAGCTTCACATATCTAGGCACTACAATCACTAGCAATCTGTTTGGTGATACTGAAATCAATACAACATTACAGACGCTGCAGATGGTATTTCTAAGCTGAGTAAGAGACTGTGGAACAATCTTTCTGAGAAGAGCAAACTGGTAGGTGCATTCCTGTATAGTAGCCAGACCTGGGCAACATCTGCTTCATTGGAGATGGCCGCGTCAGAGCCACAAAGCATAACCTCATGACATGGAAGACAAACCTAAGTACCACAAGGAAAGATTCATTTATTGAATCTTTATTGAACATGCATGCACATGTTTTCCTAAATTGCAAATTTGATCAACATTGTGGAAAAGATGACAAGGGCTGATTGGAATGATTGCACACTTTGAAGACATATCAAAATTTCATTCTGCGTTCCAGTAATTCTGGATTGCCTAAAGAATCCCACGCTCAGGGGAAGAAGAAAGCAGCACACGAGTTATATAAATTCATTATTTTATTGTTATGCTGTTTGTGTGACCATGGTTGTAGATGTGGTTACCTCGCCTTGACTGAAGGAGGTGCAGTTTGGTATTTAAACCATCTTTTGAAAAGTTTGTCCATAAGATAAGAGCTCACAGTTTTGCGAATGTTATGAGCATGGATGGAGGATCAGTCAGCTCAAATCAAACCGAGGATATTCTTGCCTTCGAAGCAGTACAGAAAGGTTCACTCGGCTGACTGCTACAATGAATAGATTACCTTAAGAGGAAAAAGTAATCAGGTTTGACTTCCTCCTTGATGTTTAGAAGGCTGTGAGATGATCTTATTGAAACATAGAAAGTTCTGAGTCGCTTAACAGTGTAGAAGGTGTGATGAACTGTTCCTTTTATAAGCATCCTTTATGCAGTAGAAGTCAGAATTCTGTGGGAATACAAACTGAACGTTATGGGTTTTATTTTGTCTAAGTGCAAGCTTTGCAGGTTTAGCAGAGTGATCCTCACTGCAAGGCTGAGCAAGTTTGTTCACTATATCTTACCAAAGATGTGCACTAGTTGTCATTCTCCCCACTATGGTGTGTATCATATCCAATTTTTGCCCCATCATACCATAGATTGTTCCTGAAAGAACTCACCACTCTGTGGACATTCAGTGAAGACTAGCATTCCTTGCATCTATACCGTCTTTGAATACCTGCCACTTACCTGGAGGAGTGTTGACATTTGCCAATTGTCCTGCTCAGTCTTGCAAGCAGAGAAATGACAGAGAAAGGAAGGCTGACACTGTGTTTCCCTGAGACAAACCTGGAGGTTCTGCTGGATGGGGTGATGCAGTGGAGAGATGGTCTCTTGCTAGAAGACCATCAGAGGAGGCTGTGCGACCAGGCGATGCCAAGTGATCAGAGATGCCCATCTGAGCCAGTGCTACCTTGGAGATGTGAGGACTGGTTCACCATGCAGGCCCTGATCAATGGCCTTCTCTGTTTTGCCAAGGGGTAAGTGCTCTCTGCTTCCTCACACTCTCTCCAGCTCTGCCACTGCATTAAGACAAATGCCCTGACAGCCCCTCTGTTGCCTATAACACCTACTTTCACTAGCTCCCTGATCCCCAATCTGTCACACTAATGACCCTCCAAGCCCTGCGCACTGCCTCCTCACTCCCTCAGTACACCTCAACACCTTGACCCTCACATGTACCAGCATTAACAGCTGTCAGTAACACTAACAATGTCTGCTTACATCTTACTCTTCATGTCATTGCAGAAAAAATACCTCCTATAAGCAGCAGGGGAATTCCAGACATTTGTGTCCTTGTTTCCTACACGGAGAAACTTCTTGTCCTGAAAGGAGGTGGGCAGGACCAATCCTGCAAGCTCCAACAGCCAAGTAAGTACCACTCATCACTCCACTACCACACCGACATTAACCATGGTGTCAGTGCTCTATGAAACATCTAACTACTGGCCATAATGCCAGGATGCCCAGCACCCCAGGGAGATGCTAGGGAATCGCCCACTCTGCTGTCCCAGACATTGTTCCTCAGGACCAAAGGTAGAAAGTGGAGGACATTGGGAGTGGCAGCAGGGAGTCTCAATTCCAGTTCAGGTGCCAGCTCCTCATACGCAGGCACCCAGCCAGACATGAAACCATACATAGGCACCCCAACCGTTTCCACTCAGGGCATTGCACCTCCACTTCCACTTTCTTAAGCCTTGGAGGTTCAGCCTGAGAAGGGGCATCATACCCTGGCACTAAGATCCTCTGCCCAAGTGGCCCAGATCTCCCGACCAAATTCCAAGGCCTCTGGGTTTCACAATGCACAGGATCCTACCAGCTGTTCATGTGACTGTCCATGCCTTGGTGTTGGTTCTAGATACTGCCTTGCTATATCATTCGTTGGGCAGTAATGGGCACAGTGGCTGAGGGTCTATAATAAGCACCAACTAAATCACGTAGGACAGGGGTAGCAATGCCTGCACACGGCATTGACGCACTCTAATATGGGGCGCGCGCGCGCACACACACACACACACACTTTCAACATTTCCCACTGTGGAGCTGCCCTGTGTGGACAAGTGACCCAAGTGACCCACAAGTGACAAATGGTGCCAAAGAGGTGTAACACATGGACAGGGCCAATGCTGCAAGATGGCCAGGGTTGCAGAAATATCATGTGTTAACAGGCAGCTTCTTCTGCTGTGAACGCCCGTTGAACAGTTGTAGATGCATTCACCTCCCTCACATGTCAGCTCACTTACCCCACTTACCGACTTTCAGCCTCTGTATTAAGCTTCCACTGGTACCAATGGCATCACCCTCTCCTTCCGAGGTGCCCATTCTGTGAATCCCACAGGGTTATCCCAAGTCATTACCCAATTTCTGTGACAGAGACACAATGGAATAGGTTAGTTGGATGGGCAAAGCAGTGTTAGATGGATTTTAATATAAACAAATGTGAAGTTATCTATTTCAGGTTGAAGAAAGGATCGGTTCTTTTTAGAAGGCACAAGTTAAATACAGTGAATGGCCAATGAGATTTGGGGATTCGGGTGTACAGCTCTTTAAAATGTCATGAACAGCTGCAGAAAGTAGTCAAGAAAGCTAATGGGATGCTGGCCTTCATATCTAAAGGGGTGGGGCATAGGACTACAGATATTATGCTGCAGTCATACAAAGCCCTTGTTAGATCCCACTTGGAATCTGTGAGCAGATCTGGGCACCACACATGGGGAAGGGTGTTTTGGCCCTGGAGGGGGTTCAATGCAGATTTACAAGGATGAGATCTAGACTTCTAAGTTATGGGGAGAGATAATACAAACTAGACCTTTAATCTCTCAAATTTAGAAGGTTAAGGAGTTATCTAATCAAAGATATTAACAGGGAAATACAGGATAGATAAGGATAAACTATTTCCACTGGTTGAAGTTTCGAGAACCAGAAATCATAGTCTAAGAATTAGGGCCAGACCATTCAGGAGAGATCCGACCTTTCAGGCAAAAGCCCTTCACCTGATTCTCCTGCTCCTCAGATGCTGCCTGACCTGCTGTGCTTTTCCAGCACCACACTCTCGACTCTAATCTCCAGCATCTGCAGTGTTCACTTTCGCTATTCAGGAGAGATGTTAGAAAGCAAAGAGTAGTAGAGGTTTTGAACTGTCTTCCTCAAATGGCAGGCGGTGTTAATTCAACTGTTAAATTTAAATTTCACACAGACAAATCTCTATTAAACAAAGGTATGAAGAGATACGGGCACAAGGCAGGTATATGGAGTTAGGCTACAGATCAGCCATGATCCTGTTGAATGGTTGAGCAGGTTTGAAGAGCTGAATGGCTTATTCCTGTACCTAATGACTCTGCCCCACCCCCTAGCAGTGACCTGACATGCCTCCACCAGCAAAAGTGACTAGATCCCTGACTGATGATCGCTGCTGTTCCTGACTGTGACAGAACCCAGCTCCCCCACCCACATCCAGACTAGCCCATATGGAAAACAGAGGACTCACCATTATGTATCCAAGGTAATGAGAGGCATGGATAGAGTCAATAGCCAGAGACTTTTCCCTAGGGCAGGATTGACTTGGACAAGGGGTCATAGTTTTAAGATATTAGGAGGAAGGTATAGAGGAGATGTCAGAGGTAGGTTCTTTACGCAGAGAGTTGTGAATGTATGGGGTGCATCACCAGCGGTGGTGGTGGTAGCAGAGTCATTAGGGACAGTTAAGTGACTGCTGGATGCACATGGATAGCAGTAAGTTGAGGGGTGCATGGGTAAGATTATTTTGTTTTACAATAGGATTCATCCTTGGAACAACATCATTGGCCGAAGAGCCGGTTCTGTGCTGTACTTTTCTATGTTACCCATTCTATGTTTTCTATTCTATGTTACCCATTTCCTCTAGCAATGAGGCATGGAACCCCTGTACAAAGCCACACGTGATTGAAGCCATTGCTGGTACTGGAGTCTCCCCTGACTGATGGGGACCCCCCCTGTAGATTTCACTGCGGACTACACCCCTAAGATTTCAGACATCTCAGACTGCTCGCTGCTAGTGTCATGTGTTTGCCATGAATGTTAGTGCCACCTGGTACAGGTGCTAGTCTGACCTAACACAATGATATGCAACAGGATGCATATGCCATTGACCAAAGACTGCTGCATATCATGGCCATCTACCTGCCATGGCAGTAGGAGGTTTGGTCTGCATGTTGCAGGCGTGCTAGTAGGCACCAAACAAATGCGCACTGAAAAAGTAAAGAGCAATCCTAGTGGGCAGCCTGATCCATGTCATGGATTGGGAGACTGTTCTTGTGCAGTAGAGTCATCGAATCATAGAGATGTACAGCATGGAAACAGACCCTCCAGTCCAACCCGTCCATGTCGACCAGATATCCCAACCCAATCTAGTCCCACCTGCCAACACTAGTTCCATATCCCTCCAAATCTTTCATATTTATATACCCATCCAAATGCCTCTTAAATGCTGCAATTGTACCAGCCTCCACCACATCCTCTGGCAGCTCATTCCATACACGTACCACCCTCTGTATGAAAAAGTTGTCCCTTTGGTCTCTTTTATATCTTTCCCCTCTCACCCTAAACCAATGCCCTCTAGTTCTGGACTCCCCAATCCCAGGGAAAAGACTTTACCTATTTACCCTATCCATGCCCCTCATAATTTTGTAAACCTCTACAAGGTCACCCCTCAGCCTCCGACGCTCCAGGGAAAATAGGCCACAGCCTGTTCAGCCTCTCCCTGTAGCTCAGATCCTCCAACCCTGGCAACATCCTTGTAAATCTTTTCTGAACCCTTTCAACTTTCACAACATCTTTCTGGTAGGAAGGAGACCAGAATTGCACACAATATTCCAATAGTGGCCTAACCAATGTCCTGTACAGCTGCAACATGACCTCCCAACTCCTGTACTCAATACTCCGACCAATAAAGGAAGGCATACCAAACGCCTTCTTCACTATCCTGTAAATGTACAAGATGCAGCCAAACCCTGCTGGTGCTATTGGGTCCTGCGAGACAAGTCTATGCTTACAGGGGACACTCTCAGTGCATCAGATATGTGCCAGGATGTTGGCCGTAGCTTCATAAATATCTAGTGTCAGTGTCCATAGTGGAAGGGTTCGAGCAACTGGTGCTCGTACGTTATGCCCTCCTCTTCAATTTGACTGTGGGCAAGATGGAGGCTGTTTGAAGCAGGCAGTGAACTGAATGCATCCAACACCCACTCTGATTTCCACATTGGGTCTTTCTGACAACTACTTTGTCTTGTGGGTTTGTGAGCTCACAACTGGAATATTAATGAGGCTAAATTTTGGGAAAAGCTTTGAAGCTGTGCCAGTGGGGAGGGCTTGAGAAAAGCCATCCGCCATTAATAGTTCAGCGTAATTGAGAGCAACGGTGAAGGAAGGGCACAAGCAATATTGGCTTTGTGCAGCTGAACCAGATTAGAGGTCAGAGAAAAGCAGGCCCTTGCAGTCTGTGGATATGGTCTAGTTCTTCCGGTGAGTAGTCTCTAGAGTGTGGTTTTGGAGTCCAGGGGAGTGCAGGCCCAGAAAAGGAGGGTTAATAACAAGAATGGGAGCAGTTGCCTCAGGCCATCTATAATAGATCAGCTCTTGAGAGGGGTTCAGAGAACAGATCAGCAAAGTGAAAAATTGCAAGCCCTTGTGAAGTTTAATGAGGTTTGATGACTATGTTAGTAACATCTGGAGGAATTATTGAAAAATCTATTCCATCTGTTCTGATCACATTTGCCATTTTATGTGTGTTGTGGGATGTTTGATCACAGTCTATTACACATATTTATGACACATTAGTTTTGTGTGTTAGAATATAAGTTGTACATGTATTGAAGATTTTATTACTGTCGTAATACTACATAGTAAAGTTTATTATTCTTTGTTTGAAACCATTCAATCATGTGTCTTTATTCACACGGTGAGTCATAGAATTCCTACAATGTGGAAACAGACCATGAGGCTCAACAAGTCTATACTGACTCTCTGAAGGGTAACCCACCCAGTCCCATTCTCCTATCCTATTACTCTACATTTGCCCCTTACTAATGTTCCTATCTGACACATCCCTGAACACATGGCCAATTCAGCTGACCTGCACATCTTTGGACTGTGGGAGGAAACCAGAGCACCCGGAAGAAACCCAAGCAGAATCGGGGAGAATGTGCAAACTCCACGCAGACAGTCGCCCGAAGCTGGAATCAAACTCAGGTCCCTGGCTCTGTGAGGCAGCAGTGCTAACTACTGAGTCACCGTGCTACTTCTAGATTTCATGCTGAGTCTACTTTAAACTAACTAGCCCCTAGACAGTTTGTAATATGAAGCAAACAGGAGGCTAGAAGAACACAGCAAACCAGCAGCATCAGGAGGTGGACAAGTCGACATTTTGGGTCGAGACCCTTCATCAGGATTGGGGGGAGCAGGAGGGACAGCAGAAATAAATAGAAGGAGTGCCGTGGGGCTGGGGGAAAGGTAAGTGGGTTGGCAATAGGTGGATACAAGTAGGGGTAAAAACAATGACTGCAGATGTTGGGAAACCAGATTCTGGATCAGTGGTGCTGGAAGAGCACAGCAGTTCAGGCAGATTGGGGGGGGCAGGACGTTGGATGCTGCCTGAACTGCTGTGCTCTTCCAGCACCACTGATCAAGGATACAAGTAGGGGTTTATTGTCATGGGTCAGAGGGAAGGATGGAACTGATAGGTGGGAAGGAAGATGTACAGGTAAGGAGGCATGGAGGAGAGTAAGGGCTGGACATGAGATGAGGTTGGGGTGGGGAGATAGTGAAGCAAGTGAGACGGGAGGTGGAATGGATGGGAGAGGGTGGTACTGGAAATGGAGATTTGGGGATGGGTGGGAAGGCGATTTGAAATTGGAGAAATCAATGTTAAGTCTTCTGGGCTATAGGCTGCCCAAGTGGAAGGTGAAGTGTTGCTCCTCCAGTTTGTGGTCTGATTCACTGTGGCAATGGAGGAGGCTAAATATGGACTTGTCGCAGGGGGAGTGGGAGGGAGAATTGAAATGGGCGGTGACTGGGTGGTCAGGCTGGCCATTGAAGACCCGGCAATGATGATCGGTGAAATGGTCAACTAGTATACGTTTGGTTTCACCGATGGACAAAAGATGACATTGGGAGCACTAGGTGCAGTAGGCTAGGTTGGAGAACCTCTGCCTCACATGGAAGTGTCTATTTAGGGCCCTGGATGGAGGTGAGGGAGGTGGTGTTGGCTCTTTTTCAGTTACAGTGGAAGGTGCTGGGGGCAGTTTGAGGCGTCGGTGGGGGAATGAGGCGCGAACCAAGGTGTGGCGATGGGAATTGTCCTGGTGGAAGGCAGAGAGGGGTGGGAGGGGAAGATATTCAGAGTGGTAAGATCGAATTGGAGTTGGTGGAAGTGTTTGAGGATGACATGTTGGCTGCGGAGGCTGGTGAAGCGGAAAGTGAGGACAAGGGGGACAGTATGTTTATTATGTTTGGGGTCCGGGTTTAGAGCAGTGGAGCGGGAAATGCTGGCGGTGTGATGGAGAGATGTCTGAATGAAGGCAGGGAGGTTAACAACGTTGTCAAAAATAGGCGCACGTGCAGGCCACATCCAGATCCGGGCTTCTCCAGTCCAATACCACTTCCAGTCTGGGTGCCGTTTACAGTTCTGGTCTGTCACTCAGGCCACCATTGACTGGGACCCACAGGAACTCACCTTTAACCCCTGATTGCACTCCAGCTAACTCCTTGAATGCTGGCGTAAATTCCGTCAATGAAATGACTGGGAATCTGCCTCAATTTCCCTGCAACTTCCACCTCCACTCCGGACTCTACTCACTCTCCAATCAAGACACGGACTGCGAAGCCCAGAGTCACTGCGGGGTCCAAGTGCCCACCTGCAGCTAGTTAGCACACCTCTCCCTCCTCACATGTCCACCCCCACAACACACCCAACCTTCCACTTCTCCTCCCTCCTCTTTACCCCATCTCCCCCACATCCCTCCCCACATCTAATCCTCCATCTTATCTCCCAGCCCACCACCTCCCACTCTCCTTTACCCTCCCACAACTACTCCCTGCCACCTCACCGCATCCAACGTTTACCCATCACATGCGGTCGCTCTTCCTGCTCCCATTAGCCTCCTTGAGAAACCCCAACCCAAAAACCCCACGCCTGAGCCTTGCTGTATATTCACCATGCCCCCCACCATAAACTCTCTGAAGCTGAATGGTCTGTCCTCAGGAAAGGGCTCACGTTCTTGCCCCTCCACCCCCAACGAATTCCGTACCTGGCACAACATGGAGCTCTTCTTCCACTGCCTTCTCCTTCATGCTTCCTTCTTCAATAAAGACTCCCAACCATCCTTCATTGACCCATTCTCCCACCTCGGACCTTTCACTTCCTCTTGGAGACCCGCTTCTGGCCTTTTACCTATCCTACACCTTTTTATTGCTGACAGCCAACATGATAGAAACCGCCTCGATTTCTCTAACCGCCTCACCCACTCCAACCTCACCTCAACAACCCCCCGTTTCACCATCAAATCCACTGACAAAGGTGATAATCTGGAGGATGGACCTCTATGTCGCAGAGGCCAAATGCGAGCTCTCCAACATCATGTCCTACCTCCCCCTTGTCCACAACCCCACCATAGCCTACCCAGCCACTATCTCCCACACTGTCTGTAACCTCATCGCCTCTGGTGATCTCCTCACCAACAAATTCACTTGGTCCATCTCGGACACCTTCCTCCCCTTTCTTGACCTCTCCATTTCCATTTCTGGTGACAGTTTATGGACTGACGTTTACTATGAACCCACAGACTCCCATAGCTACCTGGACCACATCTCCTCCCACTTTCTATCCTGCAAAAGCTCCATCCTGTTTTCCCAATTCCTCCATCTCCACCGCATCTGCTCCGACAAAGAGACGTTCCATGCCCCAGCATCCCAGATATTCTCCTATTTCCAACAACGTTCTTTCTCCTGCTTCATCCAGACAGCCCTCCACTGCACCTTCACCATTCCCCGCTCTACAACTAGAAACTCAACCCCCAAACATAATAAAGATAGGGTCCCCCTTATCCTCAGCTTCCACCCCACCATCCTCCAATTCCTCAAACACTTCCAACAACTCCAATTAGACCTTACCACTCAGAATATCTTCCTCTCCGCACCCCACTCTGCCTTCCACAAGGACCGTTTCCTTCGACAGTTCTCATCACACACCCCCACCTTTCCCCAACCACCACCCCCCCCCACACCTTCCCTGTAACCAAGAAAGATGCAACACCTGCCCACACACCTCTTCGCACACCTCCATCCAGGGCCCCAAACAGTGCTTCAACATCTCCAACCTGGTCTACTGCATCCAGTGCACCAATGTGAGCTTCTCAGCATTGGCGACACCAAACGTAGACTATGTGACTGTTTTACCGAGCACCATTGCCGGGCCTTGAACAGTCAGCCTGACCTCCCAGTCACTGCCCATTTCAATTCCCATTCCCACTCCCCCTCTGACATGACCATCCTCAGCCTCCTTCATTGCCATAGTGAATCAGATCGCAGATTGGAGGAACTACACCTCATCTTCCACTCTGCCAGCCTGCAGCCCGGAGTTTTTAACATTGTCTTCTCCAGTTTTAAATCACCTTCCCACCCATCCCCCATCTCCCTTTCCAGCCCAGCCTTCTCCCTTCCATTCCAGCTCCCACCCTACCAGCTTCACTATCTCCCCACCCCCAACTTCATCCCATGTCCAGCCCTTACTCTCCTCCCCACCTCCTTGACCTGATCTTACCCTGTCTATCTTCCATCTCACCCAACTGCTCCAACCTTCCCTTATAGCTTTTAGCTATAAACCCCTACCTGAACCTATCGCCAACCCACCTACCTTTCCCCCAGCCCCATGGCCCTCCCTCTATTTATTTATGAGCTCCCTCCCCCTTTCCCCAATCCTGATGAAGGATCTCAACCCGAAACGTCGACTTCGCCATCTCCTTGTGCTGCCTGGCTCGCGGTGTTCTTCCAGCCTCCTGTTTGTCGACTTTGGATTCCAGCTTCTGTAGTGTTTTTGACTCTAACCAAGCTTGTAATGTAAACTTGTTAGCTTGCTTCAGGATTGCAACAATGCTGAAACAGTATTTTTCATTTTAAGGGAAACATAGAACCTAGAGGCACAATTTCAAAAATAGGAAGAGTTTATTTTCTTAGACGACTTCTGATCTTTGAAATTTTCTATTTCAGAGTGCAGTAGAGACAGGAATATAATCAAGACTGAATTCAAATGGTTTGGGTTCTACAGGGAAGTTGAGGGCTATGGTGAGACAGGCAGGAAAATAGAGTCAAGACTACAATGAATAGCAGAGCACACTCAATGGGCCAAATGGCCTATTCCTCGCTCTTGTTATCTTATAATCTGCAGATCAGTGAAGTCCAATACAGACATTTTATCTACGTCCTGGTGTGTGAAAGTTGTCAGCATGATTCCCCCTCAGCCTGATTCTGTTGTGACTGGTGCTGTTTGCTTTCTGACACATCTATTAGCACTTGCACAGAGATGCCTGATGGACCAGATGCAGTGTTTATTTGAAAGACAGCTGTCTTATCTGTTCCTACTCGACATGCTCCTGCTGGTAAACACTTGCATTAGCACGTCATGTAGCCTGAGAGCAGCAATGAGATCTTTGAATCCTTGCCTGAAGGTTACTTGTGGTCATACAGCACAGCAGAAATCGGGAAAGTGGCACTAACTGGAGTGTTCTCTGAAAGAACTAGTGCTGAATCGATAGGCTGAATGGCCTCCACCTGGGCTATATTATTGCAGGCCTTTGTGCTAAAAATGACCAAGAAACAACTCTACTAAAATTTAGGCTTCATGCCTTTGTAATTTGTAGCAGCCTTTATGAAAATATTCCCACTGCATCAGTCAGGCAATTACTGCAGTTGGCACACGTTATGTGAGGCACTGCAACAGAACCATTTTCCCGTGGTTAAGGTGATGCAGCTTTCTCACATCCTCAGTCACACATGCATTTTTCAGGGACACAGATGACATGTAGACAATGGTTCCTCTCATTTCCTCCTCAGTGTGAGATCCAAAACCAGAAGTCATCATTATCACACCGAGCAGAATGAGTGGAACCTTGCAGTATCTGTGTGGCACACCACTGTGCCACTTCGAGGGAGTGTTGACTGTAGATATTCCTTCAGCCTGCAGCATCTGAAGTTTAGTTACTACAGCAGATAAAGGAACCCTACCTCATGGCCAACAAACACCTTCAAGGCTGAGTTAGACAGTTTCTGGATTGAAAAGGGATCAAGGGTTAGGAGGGGTTGGATTTGGGAAGGGCAGTAAAGCAGACCTGAGATTATGATCAGACCAAGAAATAGATAAAATGTCTGCATTGGACTTCACTGATCTCCAGATTATCAGATAATAAGAACTAGGAATTCTATTGAATGGCAGAGCAGGCTTCAAGAGCCAAATAGCCTCCTTGTGCTCCTATTTAATATGTTCTCCTGTAGAGACGTGTTAGTTTGAAGGAGGGGAACCTCAAAGGATGCCACTTTGTTTCTGGTTTGGAGCCATTGTGAGAAGCGAGATGGGAGTGTAGGGAGGATGAGAAAGATTAAATCATAGGATCTGCAATCTAGAGACTGATGAAACTTGGTGTATATTATGGAAGGAACAATTCCGATTGCGTGTCCTCTCGGACTTGCAATTTGTGTTTTTATTCATTCAAGGGATGTGGGAGTCTCTGATCATTTATTGTCTATGCCTAATTGCCCAGAGGGCATTTAAGAGTCAATCACATCGCTGCAAGTCTGGAGTCATAGACTTCCTTCCCCAAAGCTTATTAGTGAACCAAAGGGTTTTCCCAACAACAGACAATGGTTTCATGGTCATCATTAGACCCTTACTTTCACATTCTTTATTCAGTTCAAATACCAACATTTGCAATTGCAGGATTTGAATCCAGGTTGCCAGAACCGAGTTTCTGGATTAACACCAGCTCCAACACCACTAGGCCATTGCCTCCTACTTTCAATTTATGTCTGCATGCAATGTAAGGAAGAGGTTGCATGGTAAATAGCTACATTTTCTGGGAATGGGCTGAAGCACAGACGGGAGACATGCATCATAAAACTGAAAGGTGGCTTTGAGGTGGAGGACACACAGGGACACACAGCCAACATCTTGTTTACCAAAGATGCTATTCACCAAAGAGGGTGTACCACCACGGACTTTGCTTCCTGAAAACGTTGGAATAGTGATCTTGTTGACGATTGTTCTTCTCCAGGGAAAAGATCACTGAACTGCACACCATGATGGCAGAGGATCTGAGTGCAACAGAGAGTGCTGGGTACCTATTGCCTGTGAAGTTGAAGGTCATGCTAGTGCTGAATTTTTATGCCTTAGGATCATTACAAGGATCTTCTGAAGAGACCTGTGCAGTTTCCCAGCCTGCACTTCATTGTTGTATCAAAATGGTTGTGATTAAATATGCAATAAACCCAATCCAGACAGACAGGTCGAGAAGTTTAATGATCATTATGGGTTTCTCCAGTTTCCTGGCATTATTGATTACACACATGCAACCATCCAGATTCAAGATCTTCCATAGATCAGACTGTAGCCTCCATCAACAGGAACAGCTTCCACTCCTGAATTTTTTAGTGTTTTGTAAACATCATCAAATATTTCTTTCATGCTATGCAGAGTTTGCAGGGAACTGTTAAATGTCTTCAAGTGATGACAATCCCAGGTGCTTAAGCTTTTCATACTCCCTGCACATCTTTTAGGGCTGGGTTCTGGCTGATGATGACCACCCACTGAAGACATGGCTCCTTGTTCCTGTGCAAAATCCCAGCACAGATACAGAGTGAATGTGCAACAGCTGTCATGTGGCAACTGCAATGGCCATTGAGCAGGTTGTAGGGACCTGGAAAATGCAGAATGGACACTTGTTCAGATCTGTTTGAGGCCTTCATTATTTCCCAGCCAAGCACTTGCACATTGTGGTAGCAAGCTGTACTTTGCATTTTTGGTAGTATAGAGAGGAGAAAATTTCAACAATGAGGACTTCTTAGTGCACACTGACTCCCTCAAAAGTGAAGCTTTAGATGGGACAACTGGTCAGGTGGAACACAATGAAAGAACATGCACAGGAGGCTTAATGGTAAGGTCCTAGGGAGTGTTGCCAAATGACGAGACCTTGGAGTACAGGTGCATTGTTCCTTGAAAGTAGAGTCGCAGGTAGTCAGGGTAGTAAATTGGTCAATGCATTGAATATAGGAATTGGGAGGTCATATTACAGGTCCACAGGACATTACCTAGGTCACCTTTGGAATACCATATTCAATTCTGGTCTCCCTGCTACAGGAGAGATGTTGTTTAACTTGAAAGGGTTCAGGTTGCAAGTGTTGGAGGGTTTGAGCTATAAGAAGAGGCTAAATAGGCTGGGATTGTTTTCCCTGAAGCGTCGGAAGCTGAGCAGTGACCTAATAGAGGTTTGTAAAATCATGAGGGGCATGGATAGAGTCTTTTCCTGAGGGTAAGGCAGTCGAAAAACTAGATGACATAGGTTTAAAGTGAGGGGGCAAGATTTAAAAGGGACACAAGGGGCAATGGTTCCTCTAGCAATTCATTCCATACATGAACCACCCACAACGTGAAAGTAGTAGAGGTTGGTCTAATTATAACATTTAAAAGGCATCTGGATGGGAATATAAATAGGAAGGGTTTAGAGGATATGGGCTAAATGCTGGCAAATGGGACTAGATTAATTTCAAATGTCTGGTCAGCTTGGATGAGTTGGATCGAAGAGTTTGTTTCTGTGCTGTGCATCACAAGGTCTCTATTAATCACATATATGAACATGTTTCTAGTGATTTTTCCTTAGACACTCATATAAGCAATTAAATCTTCTACCTTCAATAGTCTTGTTGCTCTCCTCTTATCATCATGGCATAAGGCCAGTGCACGGACAATACATTGACTAAATGTGATTTGGATCTTCTCATCACACCCTTTGCAAAAGCAATCAAACTGCTAGTGGCTCACTGGTGCAGAAGTAAATGATTGATTTTTGGTGCAGTATACCAGAGTTCATGAAGGCCATTCAACAAGGTGACAACAAACCACACACCAATTCTCTGTAAAACTCCAATGCAGCTAGATGGATTATCTCAAATGCCTATGAGCTCTCCAAGATTGTGCTGCTCTGGTGTTGTCACTTGGGGTAGAGGCAGACTGCTTATCTGTCTGTTCAAAGGATTCTGGTGGATGTGGTGGCTACCTCAAGTTTCCTAAGGGCTAGACAGCCTAGAAAATGTTGCTCCTATGTGGTAGCCACCTTTGACTTCATGGCTGTATTAGAGTGTCACCTTTGAAGGGGAACATAAGGAATACAAGAACAGAACAAGTAGGAGCCAGGATAGGCCATTCAGCCCCTCAGGCCTGCTCCAGCATTCATTAAGGTAATGAATGATCTCACTGTGGCCTCAACTCTGTATTCATCCCTCTACCCCATAAACCATGACTTAGGGCTCTGGAAGTCTGGGGGTGGGGGGGGGGTGTGGGGGGTGGGTGGGGAGCAAACGAATTGTAGTCCATAATCAAATGATCCTGATCTTATTGAATGGTGAAGTAGTTGAAGGGGCAACATCCTCTATTTTTATGATCCAAAATTTGTATCGAACTTAAATATAATCAATGCCTGTGGAACTCTCGACCACAGAAAGCAGTTGAGGCCAAAACGTTGAATGTTTTCAAGAAGGAGTTAGATATAGGACTAAAGACTGAAGAAGACAGGAGAGAAAGTATAACAGCTTACTGAGCTTGATGATCAGCCATGATCATGATCATATTTAATTGTGGAACAGGCTATAAGGGCCAAATGGCCTATTCCTGCTCCTATTTTCTATATTTCTATCTCTAGGTTGAGAACTTCAAAGATTAACAAGCCTTTGAGAGAAGGAACTCCTACTCATCTTTGTTTTAAATGGACCCCTTATTTGAATCAGTGTCGTGAGTGTGAGCCCGAAATACCTCAGAAGTTACTGTCCCAAGCTTTTTCAAAATGTTTCAAAAAGAACACGGCTCATTCTTCCTAACCTCAATTGGTATCGGCCCAATCTTTCCGTTAAGGTAGCCCCTTCGTCTCAGGAATCAACGTGGTGAACCTTCTCTGAGCTGTTTCCAATGTAACCTCATCCTGCCTTTAGCAAAGAGAATAAAACAGAATGCTACGCCAGGCCAAGGTCTGCAGTGGTTTCACCAATGCCCTATATAATTGTGCAAGACACTTCTATTTTTATGTTCTATCCTCACTGCAATCAGGGCCAAATTCCACTTGCCTTCCTAATCACTTGCTGTACTGATATGCTACTGTTTTTGTGATTCACGTGCTAGGATACCCAAATCTCTCCACACTACAGCATTCTATAGTCTCTCCCCCAATTTAAAAAGTCACCTGTTTTTCTATTCTTCTTGGCAAAATGGCCAATCTCACATGTTCCCAAGTCATATATTGCTTGCTATCTTGACATTTCTATATCCCAATGCGTACAGTCCTCCTCAGAACATTTTGGACTACCTAGCTTTGTATTTGCTAGCAAGTTTGGCTAAAATACAATCGGTCCCTTTATCGAAGCCACCCCAGCATTAATAGCTGCATCACTTTATTAGCTACATTTTGCCAATTTGGAAAAGTCCCATTTATTCTGTGTTACTGGTTAGCTCTCCAATCTTCTACTGATGCTAATATATAACCCTGCAGACTGTTTGCTTTTATCCTGCATGATAAACTTTAATGGGCACGAATCAATTTGGAAATCTAAATACACTACTAATCTCCCTTTATTCATTTCACTCATTAATCAAAGAACTCTAATAAAGGAGGATGCTGATACGCTGATGAAGAGCTTATGCCTGAAGTGACGATTCTCCTGCTCCTCAGTTGCTGACTGACCGACTGTGCTTTTCCAGCACCACATTCTTGACTCTGCTATTGTTGCTGAATTAGTAATCTAGAGATCCAAGTAATGACCTGGGGACCAGGATTTGAATCCCACCAAGGCAGATAGTCAAGTGGTGGAATTTGAATCCAGTAAAATCTGAAATTAAAAGTCTAATGATGACCATGAAACCATTGTTGGTTGGTGTAAAAGCCCAACTGTTTCACTAATGCATTTGAGGGAAGGAGAACTGCTGTCTTCACCCAATCTGGGCAACATACAGCAGCATACAGAATGCTATATTGGGTCTAGGTCTCCAGTGGTTTCAGAAATGCCCTATATAATTGCCCTATGTAAGACTCCACATACAGTGCCCTTTGAAATGCTGACAAAGCTTTCAGTTATTATCAAAATGCTAGAAAGTCTCAAAGAGGAACAAACGTCATGTACCAGCTGGCATCAACCTCGGCAACAGAAATGATAACAGCAAACTCAATCCTGTCAACTCTGCAAAATCCCCCTTACCAACATCTAGGGGCGTACGCCAAAATGTTCAGAGGTGTCTCACAGACTGGTCAAGCAATGGCCTGACATAGTCATGATCACAGAATCACATCTTATAGACAACACCATCACCATCCCTGGGTATGTCCTGATCCATCAGTTGGATGGACCGGCAGAAGATATAGGAAGATATATGAAAGATATAGACTGTAGGGAAATAGATGGCGACATCTTGCAAAATGTCCAGATTACAGAGGAGGAAGTGCTGGATGTCTTGAAACGGTGAAAAGTGGATAAATCCCCAGGACCTGATCAGGTGTACCCAAGAACTCTGTGGGAAGCTAGAGAAGTGATTGCTGGGCCTCTTGCTGAGATATTTGTATATCGACAGTCACAGGTGAGGTGCCGGAAGACTGGAGGTTGGCAAATGTGGTGCCACTGTTTAAGAAGGGTGGTAAAGACAAGCCAGGGAATTATAATGGTGGGCCTCAGTGGTGGGCAAGTTGTTGGAGGGGATCCTGAGGGACAGGATATACATGTATTTGGAAAGGCAAGGACAGGATATACATGATTCGGGATAGTCAACATGGCTTTGTGCATGGGAAATCATGTCTCACAAACTTGATTGAGTTTTTTGAAGAAGTAACAAAGAAAATTGATAAGGGTAGAACAGTAGATGTGATGGACTTCAGTAAGGCGTTCGACAAGGTTCCCCATGGGAGACTGATTAGCAAGGTTAGATCTCATGGAATACAGGGAGAAATAGCCATTTGGATACAGAATTGGCACAAAGGTAGAAAACAGAGGGTGGTGGTGGTGGTTGAGGGTTGTTTTTCAGCCTGGAGGCCTGTGACCAGTACAGTGCCACAAGGATCAGTGCTGGGCCCTCTACTTTTTGTTATTTACATAAATGATTTGGATGTGAGTATAAGAGGTACAGTTAGTGAGTTTGCAGATGACACCAAAATTGGATGTGTCATGGACAGCAAGGAAGGTTACCTCAGATTACAATGGAATCTTGACCAGATGGGCCAATGGGCTGAGGTGTGGCAGATGGAATTTAATTCAGATAAATGCGAGATGCCGCATTTTGGGAAAGCAAACCTTAGCAGGATTTATACACTTAATGGTAAGGTCCTAGGGAGTGTTGGAGTACAGGTTCATAGCTCCTTGAAAGTGGAGTCGCAGGTAGATAGGATAGTGAAGAAGGCATTTGGTATGCTTTCCTTTATTGCTCAGAGTATTGAGTACAGGAGTTTGGAGGTCATGTTGCGGCTGTACAGGACATTGGTTAGGCCACTGTTGGAATATTGTGTGCAATTCTGGTCTCCTTCCTATCAGAAAGTTGTTGTGAAACTTGAAAGGGTTCAAAAAAGATTTACAAGGATGTTGCCAGGGTTGGAGAATCTGAGCTACATGGAGAGGCTGAACAGGCTGGGGCTGTTTTCCCTGGACCGTCGGACGATGACGGGTGACCTTATAGAGGTTTACAAAATTATGAGAGACATGGATAGGATAAATAGACAAAGTCTTTTCCCTGGGGTCGGGAGTCCAGAACTAGAGGGCATAGATTTAGGGTGAGAGGGGAAAGATATAAAAGAGACCAAAGGGGCAACTTTTTCACACAGAGAGTGGAACGTGTATGGAATGAGCTGCCAGAGGAGGTGGTGCAGACTGGTACAATTGCAACATTTAAGAGGCATTTGGATGGGTATATAGTAGGAAGGGTTTGGAGGGATATGGGCCAGGCGCTGGCAGGTGGGATTAGATTGGGTTGGGATATCTGGTCAGCATGTACGGGTTGGACTGAAGGGTCTGTTTCCGTGCTGCACATCTCTGTGACTCTATGACTCTGTAAGTATCAGCACACTGGTATACAATTGGGAAGGACTTGTGGGGGAAGTCATTCATGTTGACTCCAGACACCATTAAGTCTTACGACATCAAGTCAAACACATGGGTAATGAAATTTCCTGCTGATTTCCGAATAATTACCCACCATCACACAGTCCTTTGGCTGATGAATCAGCACTCCTCCATATTGAACATGACTTGGGGGTGCACTGAGGGTGGCAAAGGTAAATAATGTCATTTGGATGGGCAATTTGAAGATCCAACACTAAAATTGGCTTGGCAGAAGCACTGCCGACTGAGCTGGTCATCCCTGAAGGACATAGCTATTCAACTAGATCTGCTGCTGGTGGTGAGAGAAAAAAATCGGTTCTCATCCCCATCAGTGTGCCTGCCATTATGTATCTGTCCATGACAGCATTAATAAGAATGACCACTAAGCAACCCTTGAGGATACAGAGTCCTTCTTCACAATGAGGATGCCAGCTATTGTGTTGTGTGACACTATCACTGTGTTAAGTAAAATAGACTCTGAACACACCTAGCAATTCAAGACTGAGCAGTAATGAGGGTCTGTGGTTCATCAGCAGCATTGAAATTGTATTCAAACCCAATGTGCAACCTCATGGGCCAGTATCTCCCCCTCTGCAATTGCCATCACATCAGCAAGTTAACCCTAGTTCAATGCAGAATGGCATGTTTCCAGCAGCACCAGGGCATAACTACAAATTAGGTGTCGACCTGGTGAAGCTACAATACAGGACTATCTTCATGCCAGACAGAGGAGGCATAGAGCAATAGACAGTATTAGGCAATTCCACAACCAATGGATCAGATCTATACTGTGTAGTGCTGCCACATCCAGTCATGAGCAATGGTGGACAATTAAATAACTCACTCTATGCTGCTTTAATATTTTCCCTGAAAATGTCATTCCCACCAATGTGTACAATTAAACAACTCACTGGAGGAGGAGACTCCACACATATTCTCATGCCCGATGATGATCCATCTTGGCATTTTCCACAGGTCCTCTGGATGACAGACACCAGAGTTCAGTCAATTTGATTGACTCCATGTGGATGCCAAGGCTACAGACACTGACAACACATCAGCAGCAATACTGAAGATATGTGCTATGAATTTGATGTGCCCCTGTTATTCTAGTACAGCTACTACAATGCTGTATACTCAATAATGAGAGAAATTCCCCAAGCAATGTCCAATATACTGAAATAACTCCACACAGGCTGGTCTCCCTTTATTGAAACATGGAGAGTCATTGAGTAGATTCCCAACAGTGTGGAAACAGTTGACACTGATCCAGAGCTCTCAGAGCCAGCTCTCAGAGTGAGTAGAACCTCTGACACTCCTGTTTACACCTATCAGCTGGGCTACCTGATTGAACCAGGTTAACAGCCTCAATTAGGGAACTCACATTCTATGAGGTCTACTTGGCTGACCTCATTACGATCACTACATCCCTCCCCATTCTGAGTCCAACAACATAGGCTGGTTCCTTTTTTTTTTTGCTCCTCTTCGGGCATTTTAGCACCAGGTCAGGATTCTCCAATTCTGCCTCTGATACAGGTGGCATGTAATGCACAGTACCTCACCTCTTGCACCAAGGTATCTTAGAAGAGATTCATTTTCCTCTTCAGGTGGCAAAGGCGACACTTGCTGTGTCCATCTCAGATTCCCTGGCATCTTCAACACTTGACAGAGACGGAGAACCCATGGGTTCCCGAGCAGTCAGAAAGATGGTCGAGGAACCAGGCACGTTTTGTTCCTGCACCATTTGTGAGTTAAAAGCCTTTATTTGGCCCACGTGCTTGTTCAGGACCAAAGCACTCACCTGAACTCTCACTTAGCAGGATCAAATGAGTCAAGCTTCCCAAATAACGGCGTGATGCCAGAAATGCTTACCTCAACTCAAAGACGCCTGCTGTGAGTGAATTTCTCCCAGAGTGTGTTTTTCTCTCACTGCCACTGTAACAACCCCATGGAGGTTTGTCTCTCATCACAAAATCACTCATACGTGCAGAGCCCTTGACACTGATCCAGCTCTCTCAGTGCCAGTTCTCAGAATGAACAGAACCTCTGACAGTCCTGTTTATATCTATCAGGCAGGGCTCCCAATACAAAAAGCAGGACAAACACGGGAAGGATATTCTGGATGCTTAGAAAGTCCAGAACCACGTCGTGATATGGGGAAGACCATTTAGGATTGAGAAGAGAAGTCTCTTCACCCAGAGAATGGTAAGCCTGTAGAATTCTGTGTCACAGAAAGTGGTTGAGGCCGTGATATTGAATGATTTCAAGAAGAAGTTGGACATTAATCTGAGGGCTAAAAGCATCAAAAAGTATGAGGAGAAATCTGAAACAGGGTACTGAGTTGGATGATCAGCCATGATCATGTGGAATGGTGGGTGGAAGAGGCTCAAACAGCTGAATGGCCTCTCAAAGTGTCATACAGCACAGAAACAGACCTTTCGGACCAACCAGTCCGTGCCAAACATAATCCCAAACTAAATTATTCCCACCTGCCTGCACCTGGCCCATATCCCTCCAAACCTTTCCTATTCATGGATCTATCCAATTGTCCTTTAAACTTTGCAACGGACCACTTTCTCAGGAAGTTCCTTCCACACAAAACAGCCTCTGTGTAAAATATTTGCCTCTTATTTTTTTTTAAATCTCTCTCCTCTCACTTTAAAATATATCCCCTAGTCTTTAAATCCTCTATCTTACGGAAAAGAGACCAACCATTAACTCTATCTGTACCTCTCATTATTTGATAAACTTCTATCACATCACCTCTCAACCTCTGATACCCAGTGAAAATGTCCCAGCCTATCTAGCCTTTCTTTATAACCTAAACCTTCCAAACCCCCTCATTTCTGCCTTGGGGAAAAGTAACTGGCTATCTATTCTATCTATGCCTCACATCATTTTGTACACCTTTATCAGGTCACCGTTTATCCTTCTTCACTCCATTGAGAAAAACCTTAGCTCTCTCAATCTTTCTTCACAAGACATGCCCTCCGCTCCAGGCAGCATCCTGGTAAATCTCCTCTGCACCCTCTTTAAAGCTTCCACATCCTTCCTAAAATGAAGCAACCAGAACTGAACACAATATTCCAAGTGTGGTCTAACCAGGACTCTATTGAGCTACAGCATAACCTCGCGGCACTTATACTCAATCCCCTGGTAATGAAAGCCAACACACCATACACCTTCTTGACAACCCTATTAACTTGGGTGGCAACTTTGAAGGACCTTGGATGTAGACCCCACGATCCCTTTGTTCCTCCACACTGCCAAAAATCCTGCCTTTAACCCTGCATTCTGAATTCTGAACTCAACCTTCCAAATTGAATCACTTCACATTTTTCCAGGTTGAACTCCATCTGCCACTTCTCTGCATCCTGTCAATGTCCCGTTGCAACCTATAACTGCTCTCCACACTATCCACAATTTGACCAACCTTCATGTCATTGGCAAACTTAACAACCCACCCTTGCACTTCCTCATCCAAGTCAGTTATAAAAATCACAAAGAGCAGAGGTTCCAGAACAGATCCCCATGAAACATCATGGGCGGCACGGTGGCATTATGGGCGGCACGGTGGCACAGTGGTTAGCACTGCTGCCTCACAGCGCCTGTAGACCCAGGTTCAATTCCCGACTCAGGCGACTGACTGTGTGGAGTTTGCACATTCTCCCCGTGTCTGCGTGGGTTTCCTCCGGGTGCTCCGGTTTCCTCCCACAGTCCAAAGATGTGCGGGTCAGGTGAATTGGCCAAGCTAAATTGCCCGTAGTGTTAGGTAAGGGGTAAATGTAGGGGTATGGGTGGGTTGCGGGTCGGTGTGGACTTGTTGGGCCGAAGGGCCTGTTTCCACACTGTAAGTCTAATCTAATCTAATCACTGGTCACTGAGCTTCAGACTGGATACTTTCCACCTACTACTACCCTCTGTCTTCTATGGGCCAGCCAATTCTATATCCAGACAGCCAAATTTCCCTGTATGCCATGCCTCCTTACTTTCTGAATGAGCCTACCTTATCAAACGCCTTGCTAAAATCCATGTACACCACATCCACTGCTCGACATTCATCAAATAATAAAAGTTTTCTCCAGAACCAACCACATGCAGGACTCTCCAGAACAAAAACACAACTCCTTACCTTAAAAAGAATTGTCTGGGTTTTCAAAAAACAAAATCCTTTGCAATGTAAAACAAAAACATCTGAACACCTATAGACTTTTTTAACTTCTAAATTTTAAATTAAAAATAAACCTCAGCTGTTCGTAGTAGTCCCTGGAAAGCTCATTTTAAAAAAAATCTCTTTAAAAACAAATCATGACTTTTTTTGTTCGGATTATTTGTTTTTTTTGAATGTTAATGAATCAAGATGAATAAAATTCTTATATTAGTAACCTATAATGATTGTACAAACTTAAAAAAACATAATAAATCTTTAACTAAGCTTGCAATCCCAGGAGCAGCTGCAAGATCCATGCTACTTCTCTTGATGAACAGTCATTCATAGAATTTAGGAAAGGCCTTTATGAGCATTCAGAGGCAATTTGTCTATCTGAGAGACCTCCTGTTCATTTTCTTTCTATATTTCTAAGTTCCTAACAGACAGAAAAGAGACAATAGGAATAATTGGGTCTTTCTCACATTGGCAAGCTGTGACTAGCCATGTACCTCAACAATCATTACGTAGACCTGAGGTGTTCCCAATACCACTGTGCACAGCTACAACACTGACATCTACCCAACAATGTGGAAAATCACCTAGATATGTCCTGTACATAAAACGCAGGAGAAGATCAACTCAGCCAGCTTATGTCCCATCAGTCTTCTCTCGATCAGTACTAAAGTGATGGAAGTATTACGTACAGTGCTATAAAGCAGCACCTGCTCAGCAGTAACTTGTTCAGTAAACACCAAATTTGGGTTCTGCCAGGGTGACTCAGCTCCTACCTTCATTTCAGCCTTGGATCAAACGGGGAGAAAAGAGATGCATTCCAGAAGTGAGGTGAGGGTGACAGCATCAGGGAGTCTGAGCAAAACTTGAGTCAATGGAACTCAGGGAAATCTCTACAGTGGTTGGAGTCATACCTGAAACATTGGAGGATGGTTATGATTGTTGGAGGTCAGTTATCTCAGCTTCAGGACATCTCTGCAGGAGTTCTTCAGGATAGTGTTCTATGTCCAAACATCTTCATTTGTTTAATCAATGACTTTCCTTCTAACCTAAGGTTAGACTAGGGGATGACTGCACAATATTCAGCAGCATTTACATCTCCTCAGATACTGATGCAGTCCACATAACTAAGACCTGGGCAATATCCATGCTTGGGCTGACAAAGGACAAAGGACAAAGAAAATTACAGCACAAGAACAGCCTGCACCAAACCAGATCCTCTATCTAAACCTGTCACCTATTATCTAAAGATCGGTAGCCCACTGCTCCCTGCTCATTCATGTATCTGTCTAGATACACCTTAAATGATGCTATCATGCCTGCCTCTATCACCTCCGCTGGCAATGCGTTCCAGGCACCCCCACCCTCTGTGTAAGGAACTTTCCATGTTTATGTCCTTTAAACTTTGCCCCTCTCACCTTGAACCCGTGACCCTTAGTAATTGAGTCCCCCACTCTGGGAAAAAGCTTCTTGCTATCCAATCTCTCATGATTTTGTAAACCTCAATCAGGTCCTCCCTCAACCTCCACCTTTCTAAGGAAAATAATCCTAATCTACTCAACCTCCCTTTATAGCTCAGGCCCTCCATACCAGGCAACATCCTGGTGAACCTCCTCTGCACCTGCTGCAAAGCATCCACATCCATTTGATAATGTGGCAGCTAGCACTGTTCGTAGTTCAGGTTATGTGACAAGTGCAAGTAATATTCATGCCACACAAATGCCAGGCAATGACAATCTCCAGTAAGAGATCATCCAAAATTAGGAGTGTGATGGAATACTCCTGACTCGCCTGGATGGGTGCAGCTCCAACAACACTCAAGAAGCTTGACACCATCCTGGACAAAGCAGCCCGCTAGATTGACACCACGTCCACAAACATTCACTCCCTTAATCACTGATGCTCAGTCATAGCAGTGTGTACCATCTACAAGATGCGCTGCTAAAATTCACTGAAGCTGCTTAGACAGCACCATTCAAAACCACAACAAACTGGAAGGACATGGGCAGGAGATATATAGGAACACTACCATGTTCCATTCCAAGTCACTCACCATCCTGATTTAGAAATGTATATAACATTGTCATTGGGTCAAAATCCTGGAACTCATTCCCAAACCCTATCCCATTTTAGGGGTACTTACGAAATGTGAACTGCAGCATTATTTTTCACCACAATCTACTCCGGGGCAAATACCAATTGGGAATGAAAGCTGATCTAACCAGTCGCTGCTACATCCCATTAATGTATTCTCGAAAATAAACTTGTCAACCACAATTTCCCTTTCATAAATTCATGTTCCCTCTGTCTGATTATATTTTTTAATAGTTGATTGAATAATTTTCCCTGTGACAGGTGTTAAGTCAGTTGGTTTGCAGTTTCCTGTTTTGTCTCCTTCCTCACTTGAATTGTGTTGTACATTTGCAGTTTTCCAAGTCATTGGGTTTATTTCAGAATCCATGGAATTCTGGAAAATTATGATTAATGCATCCACTACCTCTACAGCCACTTATTTTAAAAGTCTATGATAAAGGTCATCAGAGTCAAGGAATCTGTCAACTTTCAGGCTAATTAATATACGTAATTATCATTGACTGTCCTAAATTCAATAATAATGGCTTCTCAGAGTTGTGAGCTTCTGTCATTGGTCTTCAGGAGCCTGAACAGACTGATTCACAACCAGCAGATCATAGAACCTCTACACAGTCTTTTGGCCCTATACTGACCCTCCAAAAGGCATCCTACCCAGATCCTGTTCCTGTAACTACCATGTGCAATCCACCTCAATTGCACAACTTTGGACTATAGGAGGAAACCAGAGCACCTGGCAGAAGCCCACACAGCACAGGAACAACATACAAACTCCACACACACAGTCACCCAAGTCCCTAGCACTGTGAGGTAGCTGTACTAACTACTGCATCACTGCTGTTTTTGACCTCTCCCCTCTCCTCTCCAGCACACATGAACCACTCCTTAGAATTATATTTTCTAATAGCCAACACAACACACATTATAAATAGAGGATTTTTACTTCCAAACTCAAATTTCATGTTTGCTTTTGAAGAAATGAACTCAAAATTAATGACACAAAACCCATTCCTACTTTTATAATATCATTCAGTTTAAGGGTGATTTCAATAAAGCTTCAGATGATGTTTCAGATAAATACCTTTTTTATGTCTGCAAAGAATGCAGATCCATAAGGCAGCACACACTTTGTTTAATTTGCTAACTGATTAAAATAATAGAGTTACACTTTCAACTTCAGTCTGTGAACAGTAATCTGGTGAGTAGATCGGCAAGCTGTACTAGTTGACTTTGGTTGACCTGTGTACCGCTGAACTAAAACCATGTGATCTTTTCAGTCATATTACCACCCATGTGGTGAAGACGAACATTTACCTCATGCTTTTGAAAAATAGTGAGTAGAATTTGCAATACTCTCGGCAGGCAAGGCTCCACACTGGGAATACAATTTCATAAAATGACCCTTTAATGTGGGATAGAGGGTTTGGAAATCTGAATCAGTAGCAGCATGCCAGCTGCATAAAGACACATTTTATGTTCAGTTTGCCTCATGCAGAGGTCTTGGATAAATGATACTGACAAAAATAGAATTCTTATTTCAGTTGGCTTTTAAATTTAAAAGGCAACAGTAAAGTCGCAGCTTTTATAAAAGATAGGATTTTATCCAATTTTTTTTGAGTACTACTGCTAATTTTTGCAAATACACAAGTAGCCAACAGAGTCTTCTGTTTCACTGGGGCCATGTTAAAAAAAAATGGTCCTGGCAACCCTTGTTAGAAACTGAGTTGCACACTGAACAAAAGGTGGCACAAGGCTCTTCACAATTGCACCTATTCACAAAAGGTACGTGTTGTTCTGGATGCTTTGTAACAACATATTTTGGAATACATTTTCTCCCACATAAGTGCTTATAAGAATTTGGTCAACACTTAACAGAAGAGTTTAGGGGTTATTAATGTTGCAAGTCTTGACTTAAGTATTACAGAATCATCAGGTTAATGGAGTTGGAGCCTGTAGAGGATTAATAGAGGATTCTAATTTGGATAGCCAAGATTACTTTAAAGGATGTCTTGTAGAGCACCAAAGATTTGATATGCAGCAATCACTAATGATATCACTGTGGGATACGATTTGAGTACCATACAAAATTGCCAAGCACTCAGCAGATTCAGAGCAGAACCTTCAAACTGACCAGGGACTATTTGGGAGGGTCATCAGATTAGATGCAAAAACATTGACATATAAACTGTCATAATTTGTAAGTGTTAAGAAAAGATTCTTTTCTAATTTTGTTGAAACTCGATAGAATCCCTGTTGTGTGGAAACAGGCCCGTCCACATCAACCCTCTGAAGAGTAGCCCACCTAGACCTATTCCTTGACATTTACCCCTGACTAAAGCACCTAACCTACACATCACTGAACACTATGGGCAGTTTAGCATGGCTAATTCACCAAACCTAGACATCTTTGGACTGTGGGAGGAAGCTGGAGTGCCCGGAGGAAACCCGCACAGACACGGGGAGAATGTGCAAACTCCACCTGAGGCTGTAATCGAGCTGGGGTCCCTGGCGCTGAGTCAGCAGTGCTAACCACTGTGCCACCGTGCCACCCCTGTCCTTGGTAGGTTATGTTGGGCAAATGAGGTTAAGCATTTGTGGGTGCTGATGGTCAAATACACTGAATGGATGGAAGGCTTTTCTTATGCACAAAGTTAAGAAATGTTATACCCTGCTGGAAAAGATCATTATTAAAATGTTTGTGCTATTAAATCATGTCCAATGATTGAAACAGATTTTGAAGTTCATCCAGCCAATAATTCTGCTCCCTTGTGCTTAATCTCATTTTTATTTTGCCAGCATCATTCTGCCTTTATTTTCCAAGTAGTTCCATTAGCATTTTCTACGTTACAACAGTGACTACATTTCAAAAGTATTTCATTTGCTGTAAAGTGTTTTGGGATGTTGGTGAAATGTGCCATATAATTAGACCCTTTCTCAGGTCAGATTTTGAAGCTCAGCAGCAGATGGGCTATGCAGAAGTAATGAGCTATAATGCAGAAACCTCTGGTCACTTCAGCAATGTAGCTTTCAGACGAGACCATAAGTTCTGCATCAAATCCAGTGGATGCTTGGCAGTTTTGTATCTTTTCTGCACTCCAATCAGATACCACGTTGGTAACATGAGTGATGGCAGCAAATCAAATCTTTGGTCCTCTAAAATACATCCTTTAAAGTAATCTTGGCTATCCAAGTTAGAATAATAGAGGTGATTTTCATTAACCCTTTCAGTTTATGATGTAGTTTTTGATTCAATGCTTCTTTCTCCTAATGTACTTTCTTCATGCTAACCTGGTAATTCTTCCAAATGATCCCTTTAAGGACCAAGGAAGTGGTGTATGTCTATGGTGTATCAGTGTTGTTAGAAGGCATGAAAGACAGCATCACAGCTTCTAATGAAGTGGCTGTGCTAATTTGAGTTAGTGTATAGGTGAATTAGAGAAGTGCTATTTTTCCAAGAGACAACGTCATTATCCATACTAATGTAAGGGATAACTCTGCCACATACCAATGTAGGGGATAAATCTGGGCAACAATGGGTAATTAATGTCCTCCATAATTACTGTCTCAGTTTGATCCTTCAACATGGTAACTCCAGAGGATGCTATTTGTTACAGACAAATGCTCAAGATCTTTGAAGTCAACTTAGCTATCCAAATAAGGATAATTGAAGTTAAATAGAAACAAAGAAAATAGGAGGAGGAATAGGCCATTCCATATTTTGAGCCTGCTCTACCAATCAGTACAGGTTGTTCTGTTATAACACGCGTTTCATCAACGCAAATTCGCTGTAACGCGATTGACGAATTGGGGGCATTGCTTCTAAAGTTCAAACTTTTAAAATGTGTGTTGGTTGTAATGCGATTACAGCGCCAACAATTTTAAGCGCTGTTTCTAAAGCATTTTTCTATAATGTAGGGTTACACAAGATTGTAACCATTGTGTTATTGAAGAACTGACTGTATAATCATGGTTGATCAACCCTGCTCCCACTTTCTTTTCATACACTTTCAACCCTTTAACCTTAACATCCATATCCAACTTCTTCTTGAAAACATTTAATGTTGTGGCATTAATACTTTTTGTGGCAGTGAACTTGACAGATTCACCACTCTCTGGGAAAAAAAACTCTTTATCTCAGTCCTAAATGATCATTCTTGAATCTTTGAACTGTGACCCCTGGTTCTGGACTTCCCCTCATCATCAGGAACATCCTTCCTATATTTATCTTGTCTAGTCCTATTAGAATTTTATAGGCTTCTCTGAGATGTCCCCTCATTCTTTTGAACTCATGTGAATATAGTCCTAAACAACCCAGTCTCTCCTCATACATCAGTCCTGACATCCAAGCAATCAACCTGATAACCTTTGTTGCACTGCTTCCATAGTCAGAACATTCTTCCTCAGGCAAGGAGACCAAAACTACCCATAATACTTCAGGTGTGGTCTCACCATGACCCCATATGATTGCAGCAAGACATCCCTGTTCCTCTACTTGAATCCTCTTACTATGAAGGCCAGCATAACATTTACCTTCTTCACTACCTGGGGCACCTGCATGCTTACTTTCAGCGACTGGTATACAAGGACACCCAGATGTCATTTCACATTCCCTTTTCATAATCTATCACTATTCAGATTATAATCTTCCTTCCTGTCTTTGTTACCCAAGTGAATAACCTCACACTTATCCACACTATACTTCATCTGCCATGCATTTGCCCCACTCACTCAGTTTATCCACTTCACAACAGAGCATCTTTGAAACCTACTTCCAGTTCAACCTTCCACCCAGCTTTGTGAGATCTGCAAAGTTGGAGATACTAGATTTAATACACTCACCTAAATTATTAATAGAGTGTAAATAGCTGGGCTCAAGTTCTGATTCCTGCGGTACCTCACTAGTAATTGGTTGCTGTTTGGAAAATGACCAGTTTATTCCTAATCTTTGTTTCCTGTCTGCCAACTAGTTCTCTGTCCGTGTCAGTAGAATACCCCCAAATCTCATCCAATAAGTTGATAGAATAATGACATTGTCAGTCTTTTTGGACAGAAAACGTTGCTGCTTGCAGAATGAACACCTCCTTCATAAAGCTCCTGCCATTCAACACTTTGGCCTCCTGGCCCTTCCTGGGAACTTAACACAAGAAGAAAACTGGCAACAAGGACAAAAACTGCTTCAAGATCCACCCAATCAATCCACTAATTTATTGAAGAGAAATGAATCACAGTTCTCACTGCAGATCTTGGTGGTGATTTGATAAAAAGAGAAAAAGAAATCAAAACGATGCTATCGCTGCAATGAAGCAGGTAGAGTGAGCAAAGTTTTAGAAAATTTCACCCCAGTGAAGAAATGAACTGCACAGAAAAAGCTGACTGTGTGCTCCCTGCTGAAGGATTACTGGGAGTTTTGAATACTCTACTTGGAGAGATATCTTGAGCTAGACTTGGAAAGAAACAGGCAGCTTCAGGAATACCTTCTTTTAAACAAGAGAAAACAGCAAGGTAGTGATAAAGATTTTATGACACATTACATTTCTAAATTCCTTTCCATTTTAAAAAAACAATGAGAAATGTTGGTGCTGGGGAACCTTATGATGATAATAAAGACAGCTGGAACTCCTACACAGAGAGATTCTATTATTTTGTTCGGGGTTACAAATTGAAGAAGATACGGTCATTCCTAATAAAGTTTTAACTTCCTGAGGAGTCTGGTACAACAAGAGAAGTTGGGTTCCAAAACTTACAAAGAACTAGCAGGAACCATTTTGCACCATTGGTGGTGGCGAAAGGTTCAAATTCCACAAACACGATTCAGCATGATGGTGAATATATCTCCTAGTTTGCAGTAATTTTTAAAAAGTTAACAGAATTCTGCAAATTTGGAGACAACTTAAGTGATGGTATCAGAGACAGGCTGGTGTGTAGTTTAAGTTGTGAAGCAGCCCAGAAGAGATTACTGATGGAAAGAAACCTAGACTTAAAGAAAGACTGGAATTAGCAGTCTCAAAATAACTAGAGATTGACAGGGTAGCTACAGGTGAGATATTTACCCTAGTTGAATGGAGAACAGGTGATACAACTTAAAAACGCCTAGATGAGGTGAAATACTTTTACTCAGAAGATGTGAACCTTTGAAATTCTCCACCTTTGAAATTAAGACTGTGGAAGTTCAGTATTTGAGTACAGTTAAAGTTAAGATTGATGGATTATCCGTGGCACACAGAGTTATGAGATGAGGATAAAGTGGGTAAAAAGCACTGAAGAGCTCGATTAGCAATGACCTTACTGAATAGTAGGACAAGCCTGATGGGCTGAATGGTCTGATCCAGTTCCTGTGGATAAAGGAGAGCCTGTTGTCATAATAGCTTTGAAGACATTTGATAAGGCGCCACATCAAAGGTCATTGAGAAAACTAAAAGCATGTGGCATTGACTATACTATATTAGCATGGATTGAAGCTTAGTTTGCAGAAAACAGAGATTATGCATAAGTGGGCACTTGTCTGATTGGCAGGATGTGATGAGTAGTATCCTAATGGGGTCTCTGCTGGATCCTCAACTTTATCTAATTAGATCAATGACTTAGATAAGGGGAATGAAGGCATGGCAGCTATATTTGCAGAGGACACAAAAATAGGTAAGAAAGCATGTTTTATCGATGACATAAGAAAGATGCAGACAGATGTAGTTAAGATGAATGAACAAAATTGTGTTAGATGATGAACCAATTCAAAATTCCAAGGTGCAGAAGGATCTAGGTGTTCTAGGTGCATGAGTCACAAGTTACGTAGGAAAGTATGCTGCGAAGAACATAAACAAGTTTGCAGCTAGATATAGATAGGGTGAGTGAGTGGGGGAAAGCCTGGCAGATGGAGCATAATGTGGGAAAATGTGAAGTTGTTCATCTTGGCAGGAAGGATAAAGCATAAAAATGCAGAATGAAATAAACTAGATCATTAGCAGCTCATGAAGGCCCACTGGAATACAAAACCAAAACAATGCAGACACAAAGTCATTAATGATCCAACAAAAAAATTATAATGTACACTTAAGAATAAAGGCTTAATGAAAGGAATATTCCTTCCTAGCAGTGCATGATTTCTGCATCCTGTCTCTCATTTCCATTGTTGGGAGGTTTCCTCATTTAAATTAAATTGTAAGTTGCAGTGAACCTTGCACAGTTCGTACAAATCCTCCATAATATAGCCAGCTGGATATATCAGATGCAACACCAGACTTCTGCATTACTGTTCATTAATAGGAAAACTTCCTTCCCTACAGCAACATATTGTATTATTGGGCTCTGTATTTAGTGAAGAAAAGCATCTGGAATCCTAAGAGGTCATTGGTGTAAGCTTGTAGGAGCAAATTATTGCAGATGCTAGAACCTGTATTGAAAACTAAAAATGCTGGAGATCACAGCAGATCAGGCAGCATCCATGGAGAGAAAGCACGCTAACATCTTAAGTCTAGATGACTAGATGACATTAGGATGAAGAGTATTCTAGACTCAAAACATTAATTTGCTTTCTCTGCGTGGATGCTGCCTGACCTGCTGTGATCTCTAGCATTCTGTTTTCATTGGTGTAAGCTTCGTGGATAGTTTGTTTCTATCTAGCGTTTTTATTCCTGAAAAGATTAAATTAATGTCATCTGGACTGCTTCTAGGTCTCATATGTAGTTACTGTGCTGTACAATATTTTGGCCGTATTCTTCTATAAATCATGTATTTAATTGTAAATTCAATTAGTAATTGTCAGTATAAAGTCAGTATAGATTTCTGGATTGCTGAAAAGGTTAACTGAATAAAAACAAGTTTCAGATTACGCAGAAAAATATGGTGTGCTTTAGAGAAAATATTATCAGGCTGTTTGAGTGAGGAAATGGCATTGGGAAAATCTTCAAGTATAATAAGACACCTGCTAAGGATTTCAATACAGTTAGGAAGAATAGTACATTTTTACTGTATTCTGTTCTCTAAACTAAATTGTTTGGAAGTACAGTCTTTAAGCAGAAAGAACAACATATACATCCTGCCCCACTGGATACCAGTAAGACAGAGAATAAAAATGTTGCCATAGAAATTGAGATAGAGAAGGAAATCGAGAAATAAAGAGAGTGTGAGAGAGAGAGAGAGTCAGGAAATCAAAACAGGAAGGGAGAAATAGAAATTAAGAGATAAAGATAAGGAGAGAGAAATAAATAGAGAAAGAGGGGGAGAAATAGTGAGAGAGGAAGTCAGAGTCTAAATCAATGAAGAGGCTGAACGTATGATTGACAAATTTGCTGATGACACAAAAATAGATAAGAAATTAATTTCTCAAGACACTTTAAAAGGCTTACAATGGGTGATAAATATATTAAGGACAGGGCAAAAATGGCACTCAGAATACAATGTGGGAAAATGTGAACTTGTCCACTGCAGCTGGAAGAATAGAAATGCGGTATATTACTTGAATGGAACAAGACAGCAGAAATCTGCTACAGAGCGATATGGTTGTCCATTTATGAATCACAAAATGTTGGTCTGCAGGTGGAGCAACTGATAAGGAGGGCAAACATTCCAAGGGCCTTTTGATGATTGTCTTTACTTGTTGATGACATTTAAATAACCTGTGCACCAGGGCATACAGTCTTTTGGGACCTCCACTGTTTCTGGCTTCCCACCATTTAGAAAGGATTTCATGCTGTCTATTTTAGGTTGTCACATTTGCCAATATTGAAATCTAGTTCCCATGGTTATGCCCATTTAAATAATTTATGAACATCTCTTTGTAACTTTATGGTCCCATTAACACTGCCTTCCAAGCCACCCAACTTGGCATCATAAGCAATTGGCATCATAAGCAAATTTGGATATGTAGATTCTATCCCATTATTTAAGCCGTTCATAAATACAGAAAATAGTTGAGGCCAGAATACTAATCCTTATGGTACACCACTAGACACATCTTATTAAGTTGAGTACCTGACTATTGTCTTTAGTCCTTATCTCGAAATTCTCAACCAATTTTCAAAATAGCTCAATAACCTTCAATTCCATGGGTTGCTATTTAGCCTCTTATGAAAGTGTTTATTACACACCTTCCAGACGCCCATACAAGTGATTTTCCTCTGTCCACCAGACATTTTCAAGACGTTCAGTCACTCTATACATAATGAAAGCAATGTACAACTTTTCAGCAATAGATGTTATGCAAACTAATCTGATTTCCCTCTGTCGCCTTCCGTAAATAATGGAGGGAAAAGCACAATTTCCTAACCTAAAGGAACAGCTCCCAAATAAAGAGAACTTCGGAAGAATATAATTAAGGCATGTGCAAGACCTTTTTTCTTCTAAATTCTGAAATGTCATGCCATCGTTTTCTTTATTATTATTGCTTAGCTTACATTAATTTTGGTGAGCTGCATGTACTACTTATTTCTTGATTTTCATAGTATCTCTAACAGGCTGATTGCTTCCTCAATAGTACATATTGGTATTAATAATTATTAAACATCTCCTCCATTCCTTATTCAGTAGCAATGTCACTGTCATCAGCAGAACCAAATTTCCACAGACCACTCTCTTACTCCTAATACAATTGGAAACAAGTTTGTCCAGGTTTTGATATCACTTGCAACTTTCTTTTCCTACCCATTGTTTGTAGATCATCCTGTTTGTTTTGTCCTGCTTTGCTGTTTATATTTCGTTTTACTCATTATTGAAAATTAAGAAGATCGGCAAGATCAACATTTGTTGCCCATCCCCAACCATCCTTGATAGAATCATACTCTTGAACTCCTACAGTCCATGTAGTATATGTACACTCTATTAGGAAGGCAGTTCCAGGTTTTTAATCCATCAACATTGAATGAATATTGATATGGTTCCAAGTAAGATGGTTTGGGGCTTGGAGAGGAACTTAAAGATGGCGGCATTCCATTGCACATGCTGCCCTTGATTTTCCTGGTGATTTAAGTCATGGGTTTGGAAGGTGCTGTTAAAGGAAGCTTGGTGAGTTGCTGCAGTACATCTTTTAGATAGTACACACTGATGTTGATGGTGAAATGAGCAAATTTTTAAGGTGGTGAATAGGGTTCAGAGTCATAGAGTTATGCAGCATGGAAACAGACACTTCGGTTCAACTTGACCAGATATCCTAAATTAACCTCATCCCATTTGTCAGCATTTGGCCCATATGCCTCTAAATCCTTCCTATTCATAGATCCATCCAGATGCCTTTTAAATGTTGTTATTGTACCATTCTCCACCACTGCTTTGGACAGCTCATTCCATGTTGGTTACTTTGACCTGGATGGCATTGATTTTCTTCAGTGTTGTTGATGCTGCATTCATTCAGGCAAATGAAGAGTATTTTGTCATATTGCTGACATGTGGCTTTTAGATCGTGGACAGACTTTGGGGAGTTAGCCACATAATTCCAAACCTGTGACTTGCTCTTTAGAGTAATTAAATGGTAATTCTAAGGGTAATCCCCAGGATATTGATAATAGGGTTCCAGCAAAAGCAGTACTGTTGAATATTAATGGGAGATACTTGCTTCTCTCTTGTTAAAAGTGGTCACTGGTTACATTTCTATGGCACAAATGTTACTTGTAACATATCAGCCCCAGGCACAATGTTTTCCAACTCTTGCTGCATGTGGGCATCAACTCGTATGGTGTCTGAGGTGATACTGAACATTGTGCAATCATCAGTCGACATCCTCACTCCTGGCCTTATAATGGAGGAAAGTCATTGATGAAGGTGGTGTGGCTGAGGACAGTGTCATAAGGAACAGCTGCAGTGACGTCCTAGGACTGATATCTGTGCCTACCACAATTCCTCTGTGACAGGAATGACTCTAAATCAGTGGAGAGTTTTCCCTGATTTACACTGAATTCAAATTTTATTAGCTCTTCATGAAATCTGTTTGGTCATAAGTTGCCTTGGTGTCAAGGGCAGTCATTCTCAACTCACCCTTTGAAATCAAGCATTCCATCCAAATTTAGACCAATGCTGTGATACGGTTTGAAACTGAATGGTTCCAGCAGAATCCAAATTGAGCAGTGGTGAACAGTACTTTTTAGCGCTGTTGACAACACTTTCCATCACTTTGCCAATCAATGAAAGCAAGCAGATGGGATGGTATTTAGATTTCTTTTAGATTAAATTTGCCCAGCTTTTACTGCGCAGAACAAACCTTTTGTATTTTATTTTGCATTGTATTTGACTCAGGAGGGGGCATATAGATGTTTACCAAACAAAAGCATGTAATGGTATTGCAGGGCAACTATTTTGATAATGATACCCAGACTGGGGCAGGATGGCACAGAGTATAGACAAAACAGCAGAAAATAGGCTTAAACGGGGAAACAATGGTAAAAATGCAAGAATAGTGGCTCTACATAGTATTCAGAATAAAATAAATGAGTTACCAGCTCAAATAGAGTTTAATCAGTCTGAGCTTATAGCTACAGATACACAATCCTTTATACAAAAGCCTTAGGGCTAGTTGTTTTTGGAATTTGGAATTTTTTGGACTTCAGAATAAATGACAGTTCCACAGTGAAGTAAAAGAAAAATCTCAGAGCAGACACATGTGTGAATAGTATGAGCACTGAGACTCAATTGACGCCTGCCATTGCTGGGCCACACTACCATGTCACATCCGAGTGACGTGGTTCAAGTGGGTGTGGAGTTGGAACATCTGTTCACACATCAAAATGTCAAAACACCACACTCCACAAGAAAAAAATATTGGATTTCAGAACTTTTCGGATTTCAGAATTTCAGGTAAAGGATTGTGGACCTGTATTATGGACAAAGTCAAAAATCACATGACACCGAGTTATAGTCCAACAGGTTCATTTGAAACTATAAGCTTGCAGACCCCCAGTCTTTCTTCAGGTAGCTCCTAAAACTTGTAGTTTCAAATAAACCTGTTGGACTATAACCCAATGTTGTGTGATTTTTGACTTTGTCCAACCCAGTCCAACATCAGCACCTCCACATCATAACTATCATAGAGACATTATTACAAGAAGATTGAAGTTAAGCACTAAATATTCCAAGTGCGGCCACACTAGCATTTTGTATAGTTGCAGCATGATATTGCAGCTCAGGAACTCAATCCCTCTACAAATGAAACCTACCACACCGTATGCCTTCTCAACAGCACTCTCAACCTGGGTGGCAACTTTCAGGGATTTATGTATTTGGACTCCAAGATCCCTCTGCACATCCACGCTACCAAGAATCTTTCCATTGACCCAGTACTCTGCCTTCCTGTTATTCTTCCCAAAGTGTAATATGTAATGAGATAGGTTTAATAAATGATCTCAGAGTAAGAGATCCCCCAGGGATCCCCTAGTGACAATAAAAAAAATCAGTTTGAGAATAAGAAACTTGTGTTAAACATCATTTCTTATGTTTTTCCATCTGGATTGATTGGGGTGGACTGTGAAAGGAGTTTAACAGAAAAGACAGTTGACGAACAGCAAAGATATATTCCAGTGAAGAAGAAGGATTCTAGGAAGAGGTTAGTCTGACTATGGTTCACCGAGTTCAGGATAATAGCAAATCAAAAGAAAAAGTATGCAATGTACCAAAGATTAATATAAACCAAAGAATTAGAACATTTTTACAAATCAACAAAACATGATTAAAAAGAAAATAGGGAGACTGAAAATAAACAATGAGGGCAAATTAACAAGTAATTCATTATAAATTTAAGAAGAGATATGTCAAACTAAACATAGGCTCTTACAGAATGAGGCTGGAGAAATAATAATAGGGAACCAGGGAATGACAGAGGAGTTGGATAAGTGCGTGCAGCAGAGGACACCAACAGCATTTCAAAAATATTAAATAATTAAGGGTCTAAAGAAGGGAGGGAATAGAGACAATCGTTATCACGAGCAACAAGGTACGAGGAAACTATTAGGACTAAAGACCAACAGGTTTCCCTGACATGGGTTGTATCTTTGGATTTTATAGGATGTAGCTGTTGAGATAGTGAATGTACAGGCATCCTTAGTTTCTGAAAAAAAATAGAGGAATGGAAAACTGACAATATAACACCCATGTTCAAAAAGGGAAACTAAATGATACAAACGTAGATGGAAGAAAAGTGGCAAGCATGACTAAAAGAGTCCATGGAGGGAGACAGATGGAATTTAATGTGGATAAAAGCTGAGATAATTTTGACAGAATAGAATAGAATAACTAATTAACTGGAATTCTCTGAGGACATTACAAGTGTGGAGGACAATAGGAAACCGATGCATGTTGTGTATTTAGGTTTCCAGAAGGCATTCAACAAGATACAAAAGGCTGCTGCATAAGATAAAGATGCACAGCATTTCAGGTAATGTATTAGCATGGATTGAGGATTGGTTAACTAACAGCAAAGAGTGGGGGTAAATGGGTGCTTTTCTGGTTGGAGATCAGTGGCTAGTGGTGTGCCTCAGGGATCAGTGTTGGGACCGTAATTGTTTACAATTTATCTAGATGATTCAGAGTTGGGGACCAAGTTCACGGATGATACAAAGTGTGCAGAGGACACTGAAAGTCTGCAGAGGGATATAGATAGGTTAATTGAGTGAACAGAGATCTGGCAGCTGGAGTACAACGCTGGTAAATGTGAGGTCATCCATTTTGGTAAGAATAACAGCAAAATGGATTATTATTTAAATGTGAAAAATTGCAGCATGTTGCTATGCAGAGAGACTTGGGTGTCATTGTGCATGAATCACTAAACGTTGGTTTGCAGGTGCAGCAGGTGATCAAGAAGGCAAATGGAATATTGTCCTCCATTGCTAGAGAGATGGAGTTTAAGATAGAGGGGTTATGCTGCTCCTGTATAGGTTAAGGGTAAAGCCACACCTGGTGTGCTGTATACTTTTTTGGTCTCCAAAAGGAAAGGATGTACTGACATAGGAGTGCTTGCTGAGAAGGTTCACTTGGTTGATTCCAGAGTAGAGAGTGTTGGCTTAGGAGGAGAGATTGAGTAGACTGGAACTATACTCATTGGGATTTAGAAGAATGAAGGGGGGGGGATCTTAGAGAAATGAAAAGAATTATGAAGGGATTAGGTAAGATAGAAACAGGAGGTTGTTTCCACAGACAAGTAAAACCATAACTAGAGGCATGGCCTCAAAATAAGGGCAAGCTGATTTAGGACTAATTGAGGAAGACCTTCTTCTCCCAGAGGGTTGTGAATCTATGGAATTCTCTGCCCAGTGAAGCAGTTGAGACAACTTCATTGAATGTTTTTAAGACAAAGATAGATAGATTTTAGATCAGTGAAGGAATTAAGGGTTATGGTGAGTGGGCGGGTAAGTCCACAAAAAAAACCCACCAATGGTCTTATTGAGTGGGGGAACAGGGTCAAGGGGCCAGAAGGCCTACTTCTGCTTATGTTCTGATGTAGAAGCGCTGAATCTTATTTAAATGAAAGAGACTGCAGAAATCTGTAGGACAGAGGGATATTGGGGGGGGGGGGGTGGGGGGGGGGTATGGGCTGGTCTTCATGCATTAATCATAAAAGGATCCAAATTCAGCAGATAATAGGGAAGACAAATGTATTGCTGGTCTTTATTTCAAAGGGAATTGAATATAAAATGGGAAGGTCATGCTACAACAATACAAGGCACCAGTCAGACCAGATCTGGAATATTGTAAACACTTTTGGTCCTGTTATCTAAGGAAATATTTACTGCCATTGGGCGTAGTTTAGAGAATGTTCACTAGGTTGATTCTGGGTAAGGGAAGGGGCTTCATATGAGGAATGATTATGTAGGTTAGGCTTGTGCTCATTGGAGCTTAGAGTAAGACTGGACTTATTGAAACATGTACGATTCTGAGCAGGTTTGACAGAGTAGATATGGAGAGGTTGTATCTCTTGAGGGATAGAAAGGAACTGGAGGGTATAATTCCAGAGTAAGGGGTCACCCTTTTATATCAGAGATGAGGAGGATATTTTTCTCTCAGAGTAGTGAATCTGCAAAATTCTTTACCATGGAGGGCTATTGAGGCTGGATTATTAAATACTTTCAATTGGATAGACAGACAGATTTTTAAATCAGTCAGCGAATCAGGCTGGAAAGTGAAATTGAGTATTTTCAGATCATCCATGATCTCATTGAAAGGTGGAGCAGATGGGCTCAATGGTCTGCATCCTACATCTTATGGTCTTATTTTATTTATACGTTAAACCTAAAGTGACAGAGGGGATGCAGATATTGTACTGTGGCATTTTTGGCAAGGCACCTTGGGCTGTGCTCTGGAATGATGTAAACTTGTGCATATGTCTTAGCTCCAATAGAAATACAGTAACTGCATTTTGATTGTGTATTTGGGGTATTTCGATCCTGACACCTGACAAAATGACATGTAATTTTAAGATAGTTTTTGACTCTTACTAGTCCAGTTCGGACTCTTACGGATGCTCTCTTGCATTTGGAGTTATCATATTCCTAATGTCTGATTGGAATTCTGAACAGACAATCCTAATTAAGGTAAGTAAAGAGAACATCTCCACTAATTCTCATTGTCCTTGAACTGTGGAACCATGTGCCTTTTCAAGAACCCTGTCATTGTGATGACATCAAATTAGTTGATATTGACCTCATTTAATACTCTTTACCTTCGGATGTAAAGACTGTTTCACTGGTCAATACTTACTTTCAATGAAAATCAGGACCATACCACTGTGATACCTGATCAACTTAATACACACTCTCACCTCCTAGATCCAAGATAAAGTATGTTGGAGCTATAAAATAAAAGTCTGTCTCTCTCTCTGTCTAGTTGTGATCATCAATGTTTCAGAAATAGAGATGACAGTATCCATCCAAGAACAGCTTTTCTGTGTTGTTTCATTTTAAATTAAGTAAAAGGATAAGTAAGCAAATATTTATAGGCTATTTTAGGAGTGACAAGACTCACTATGTGGTAAATGTACTCTTCATGATATCCCTAATGTGAAAATCAACAACAGCTGTGCCTCTGCCTCTTCGATTATTAATACACATTGCCTGGATATTATCTGTGCATTTGTCCCATACTGGTTATTATGACTTTGTTTAACCCTCCAATGACCTCCCTATAAAGAGAATAAATGAAGTAATCAGCGATGCTGTCAGGATAATTGTGCCTCATTGATAATAATTACTGTGAGACTCTTAAAGATTGAAAATATAATTTTATCGATAGAGCTATAGATAGTGATTCTGAACGTGGGATATCTGATGGTTTTGGTTGCGTGGTGTTAATGAGCTGGTGTGAAATGTAAAGGCATTCCAACAGGGCTCCCCCATGTACATAGAAAACTTACTCATCACAGTTCACCAATAATAACGTCGCTTACATGTTTAAATGGTGAATATTTTGTTCAGGCTGTGGAGCTTTATAACTGTTCAATGTGCAAACAGATGTTCTGTCTGAAATAAGGAGGATTTAACAACAGAGCCAATTTGAGGTCATGCTGCAGGAATGTATTCTTTACATGCTGTCCTTGTAAATAGAGCTAAAGATTAACTCCTGCTATACAGTGAGGTCAGTTAATTTTTGTAACTTTGCAGCAATCCTGGTGCACATTGGATAATAAATTGTGAACTCACCTGGGTCAGTTTCTAAAGCTATACTGAAGACTGAGAAATAGCCCCAGGAGCTCTTGTTCCACAGTTCATCGCAAAAAGCTGCTTTTGTATGAAGCAATAGGTATAACCTTGGTCAAAAAAAAATTAGACTACTGACTTTAGTAAATATATCATTAAGTGAAGTGATCACGGGGGCAGGCAAGGAAGAAATTTGCAGGTAATTCAAAAGGAGCCACATTCATCAGTTATACCTATTAAGCATGTCTACAGGACTTCAATATAAAGCAGCGTAGCAGTTTCAGCAAAGACTGCACTCTGCCTGCTGTTCATTTATTTTCCAAATGCACAGATGTATCCATGATTCTGCATTGGCACCACATTAACAGCAATGCACAATGTTAATACAATTTGAGGAGAGGCTACTCCAAATTCTGGGTGTGGAGGCATTACAGGGAGGGAGAGAGGGATAAGTTGATGCCTTCGCCCAAGCCCATGTGGCCCTCAATGTTGTGCCGACCTGTGGAACTAATCTGAAGCCCATCTATCCTACACTTTTCCATTTTCATCCATATGTCGATCCAATGATCATTTAAATGCTCTTAAAGTTGGCAAGTCTATTACTGTTTCAGGCAGAATATTCCATGCCCCTACTACTCTCTGAGTAAAGAACCTACCTCTGACATCTGTCCTGTATCTATCGCCCCTCAATTTAAAGCTAGGTCCTCTTGTGCTGGCCATCACTATTCAAAAGGCTCTCACTGTCCACCCTATCTAACCCTCTGATTATCTTATATGTCTCTATTAAGTCACCTCTCAACCTTCTTCTCTCTAATGAAAACAGCCTCAAGTCCCTCAGCCTTTCCTCATAAGATCTTCCCTCCATACCAGGCCACATTCTAGTAAGTTGCCTTTGAACCCTTTCCAAAGCTTCCACATCCTTCCAATAATGCTGTGACCAGAACTGGACATGATAATCCAAGTGTGGCCGAACCAGAGTTTTGTACAGCTGCAGCATGACCTCGTGGCTCCGAAACTCAATCCCTCTACCAATAAAAGCTTACACACCGTATGCCTTCTTAACAACCCTATCAACCTGGGTGGCAACTTTCAGGGATCTATGTACATGAACACCGAGATCTTTCTGCTCATCTACACTACCAAGAATCTTACCATTAGCCCAGTACTCTTTATTCCTGTTGCTCCTTCCTAGGTGAATCACCTCACACTTTAAACTCCATTTGTCACCTCTCAGCCCAACTCTGCAGCTTATGTATGTCCCTCAGTAACCTGAAACATCCTTTGGCACTATCCACAACTCCAATGAACTTAGTGTAATCTGAAAATTTGCTTACCCATCCTACGCTCTCATCTAGGTCATTGATAAAAATGACAAACAGTAGTGGCCCCAAAACAGATCCTTGCGGTACACCATTAATAACTGAACATCAGGATGAACATTTCCTATCAACCACCACCTTCTGTCTTCTTTCAGCTAGCCAATTTCTGATCCAAACTGCTGAATCACCCTCAATCCCATGCCTTCGTATTTGTGCAATAGCCTACCGTAGGGCACCTTATCAAATCCCTTACTGAAATCCATATACACCACATAAACCGCTTTACCCTCATCCACCTTTTTGGTCACCATCTCAAAAAACTCAATAATGTTTGTGAGGCACAATCTACCCTTCACAAAACCGTGTTGACTATCCCTAATCAACTTGTTCCTTTCTAGATGATTATAAATCTTATAACATTTTCCAACACTTTACCCACAATCGAAGTAAGGCTCACTGGTTTATAATTATTAGGGTTGTCTCTACTCCCCTTCTTGAACAAGGGAACAACATTTGATATCCTTCAGTCTTCTGGTACTATTCCTATAAACAATGATGACATAAAGATCAAATCCAAATCTCCTCCCTGGCTTCCCAGAGAATCCTAGGATAAATCCCATCTGGTCCAGGGGACTTAGCTATTTTCAAACTCCTCAAAATTCTCCTTGTGAACCTCAATCCCATCTAGTTTAGTAGCCTGTATCTTAGTATTCTCCTCTACAGCAGTGTCTTTTTTCCAGGGTGGATACTAATGAAAAATGTTCATTTAGCGCTTTTTCTATCTCCTCGCACTCCACGCACAACTTCCCATAACTGTCCTTGATTGGCCCTAATCTTACTCTAGTCGTTCTTTTATTCCTGGTGTACCGATAGAAATCTTTAGGGTTTTCCTTGATCCTATCTGCCAACAACTTCTCATGTCCCCCTCCTGCCTCTTTTTAGCTCTCTCTTTAGATCTTTCCTGGCTAATTTGTAAATCTCAAGTGTCCTAATTGAACCATCACATCTCATCCTTACACATACTATGTGACCATGGACATTGGCATCTGACATGTGCCAGGGACTATGAACCTTCATGGCACATCTCCAATCCACTAACAGGATTTTTTTTGCACTTCAGTTGGCAACTATCACTGTAATGTTGCAGCATGGACTTCCTACACTCAGGGGCATGCACTCAGCAACATGCAACGGATCAAGGTGCACCTTCTTCACTTACTCTGATTGTGCTCACTCACTCTGAGCCTGCCTGGATGCTCCCTGCCTTACAGTGCCTTGTTATGCATTTTTGTGCTTTGCCTTCTCAGCCAGAAACACCAGGCTCAAAACAGACACAACTTAGACACAAAATTAGGATGTTTGCATAGTGGGCAGCGGGCCTCAGTCCAGTCAAGCAAATAATCTTTGCACAGTATCAAGTCAATGGCAGCCTCCATTACCAGTCTAGGCCCTGTGGACAAAGTCAAGATCCTCTGCATAAAAGTGGCGAGGAACCGAATGATAGTAGCAAACTACCCACCTTGCTTCTTTCTGCCTTTTGTGGGCTGTTTTGCTCCCAGAATGAGATAGAGGCAGGTATTACAGGAGAGGAAAGTGGGTGGCCCGGTTATTATTGTTGGTGCAGGTGGAGAGGTATCTTGATTGAACAAGTATGAAGTGCAGAGGACATGCAGGATAAGGTTGGGTTGGGAAGGATGAGAGCAAGAGGGGAAGATGTTGTACGCAAAAGTGAGAAGGGTAGAGCGCAAGCCTTGGGAGGAAGTAGGTCAACAGCAGAAATAGAGTCAGCACGAGCAATCGGAGAGAAGATGGTGAAGCAGAGAAGGTCACTGACCTTTTTCCTAAAGCGCTGGACTTTCCTCAAGGTGGCTGAGAACAGTGTGTGGTAAACTGGCACTGAAATCAGATGTGAGGGATGCCATAACTGTACGGTAGATTATTAATGAGGTGAGTTTAGAAAGATCAAGTGAGAAATCAGGCTGGGCAATAAGCCTGCCAAAAAACCTGACATTACTCAGAGAAAAGAGCTGATGTTTCGAGTCGAACTGACCCTTTGTCAAACAGTCAATTAGACTCGAAACATCAGCTCTTTTCTCTCCTTACAGATGCTGCCAGACCTGCTGAGATTTTCCAGCATTTTCTCTTTTGGTTTCAGATTCCAGCATCCGCAGTAATTTGCTTTTATTCTGACACTACTCAGACTTAGCAAATGTCGTAAGATCCAACCCATAATCTTTTTGACATGTTTTAACAAGTGCATCACTTTTAGCTTTGGAAAACAATATTCTTTAGGTGCCGAAGAGGAGATCCTGCCTTCCACAATCTTTTTTTAACTGTTCGCTCTCTGTTACAGTGGGAGTCAGAACCATGGTGAACATGGAATTCGAAACACCTTGAATTTTGAGGTTGTAACAGTTTGTTTGTTGTTCCCTTTTACTTTGAGTAGCTCAACTTAAAAATAACCAGTGGTACAGCTTTATGTTTTAAACAAGATAAAAGGTTAATTTACTATGCAATTATTGTTGAAAGTTGTTTAAATGGGAAATAATAAAATTATTAGCTAAAATGCAAAGATTTAAAGTAAGGATAAGAGTGAAAGTGCAATCAGTACTAATTATTGTTGCAGGCTTGACTTGCTCGAAGATTCTCTTTCCCAAGTAAAGGGGTGGCAATGTTAGAATTCAGCAACTGTGATGGCTTTTGTAGGAAAATTCCTGGAGGTTGCTCCTACAGAACAGGATGACAATAAGCAGACCCTCCTTTGCTTTACTTTGCTTTGAAAGCACCACGTGTTGTGGAGCTTGCTAGCCTTGTTCAGTCCAACAGGCCTGGATACCCTCCTCCTGTCTCCCTGTTGAGAAGCAGTGGCTGCTTCAAGATATTTCTCTCATGGTCTCTGTGCACAAGTGGTTGCTCACAGCCAGACTTTTATACAGATCCAACCTTAAAATAGTTGCTATCTCCAAACTGTTGAATCATACTTTCATATTAAGTTGGTTTATTTTAGTAGGCTGGGGTATGAACCAATCTCTTTTCTTTTAGTCAAGGGAATTGACCATCTGAGCCATTAGCTCCACAACTCCAGGGGAAACCCCCCCTCAAGGGATTTGTTTACTCTTGGAACACTCATTGACGTTCAAAAGGTCTACTGTGATTTCTTGAGAGAATTACTTACTGGTACCTATATCAATTGAAACCTTAAGGATGTTCATATGACCTCTGAGAAAACAATATTCTTTAGGTGCCTAAGAGTGACCCTGCACAGTTAACTAATCGTTCATCACAGAGTTTTGGGGGGAGGGTTGGGGTGTCTGTTAAGGTGGACGAAAGAGATTCCAAGGAAGCAGGGGGAGTGAGTGAAGAAAGAGGCTGCAAGCAAGGTGGGTAGAGGCTGCAAGAGGGGAAGAGAAGGTGCAGGAGTGGTGGGGAGATAGGAGGAAGCTGCAAAAGGGATGAGAAGCGGGAGAGAGAGGCTGCAAGGAAGATGGGACAGGAGGCTGAAAGGTGGGGAAAGGAGGCTGCAAGAATGAAAGAGAGGATGATTGCAAGTAATAGGAGGGAGAGGTAGGCATGGAGAGAGGAAATCACAAAGGAGGGAGATATGTCTTAAGAAGTAACTGTCTGGTTAAAATGTCCCAGTATTGAGCGTATATGGCAAAAGTGCATTAACTGTGATCTCACCAGTCTGTAGGAGGTATGCTTAAGACGAAGACTTTATCTCTATCAAAATGGGTGTCAATAGGATTGAAAAACTTTTGTCTGTGCCAATTTAAATACCATGGTATCTCAGAAATTAATTCTTTCCTTATGTCTTGTGAACTTAAGTTATTTTGAGGATATTGATAAATTCTTCTGTGTTTGCTTCAAATAACTGGAGGCATTTTGACTGTCACCGCATCACCCATGAGTTAGTAAGAATGAAAATGGAGGCCCTGAAAACCAGAATATAGACTCAGAAAATCAAAATGTAACCCTTTTCAAAATAATCTCAAGAAGAGCCCTCAGGAAAAAAGATTCCCCTGCCACTTAGCCTTTCTGCAATCGCTACTTGGATTGTTGGAACTACAGAATTGGACAGGATAGAGGGAAGCTGTTTGAAAGAACTATCCTATAAGTCCCACATCACTATCTTTCCCCACAGTCTTGCTGTTGTTCCCCCCTCAGGACATCTCCAGTTCTTGTATTGAAAGTTACTGTTGTATCTGCTTCCACCAATCCTTTTTGAGCAAATACATTCAAGATCATGATTGCTGCAAAAAAAGATCTGCAGACCACTGGCTCCTATACACTTCCACTACATTGCCTGCAGCACCATAAAATTATGTTATTTGACTATTCTTTGTGGCAGGGTATCAGCTCACAACCTTTCAGGTGCACATATCTAAGTGCAGCAATTAAACTTCACTACTATGAAGCTGCATTATCCACTTATTTGCTAATGCATTATTTTCTAAGGATTTCAAAAAATCTGTACAATCATTAACAAACTCGGAATGGGCAACATTTTGTTTGCAGTTTTCTTATATTGATTTCACACTGAGAACAAGAATAGCAGTAAAGGTCAATTATTGGTTTCTAATGATCATTTTTCATACTAGTTTTCTTTGGATTTGCATGCAGATGTGTCTCAAACTATTTTTTCGTATGTCATCAGTTGCTTGAAAAAACAATCTGTGTATTTATACTCACCATCAGGAAGAACAAGCTGTAGCCATGGCAACTCCCTCAGACTGACTGCCCCAAAGCATTCTGCAGCATTAACAGTGCAAATACTACTATGCACTAAACATTTAACCTACAAAAATATGTTTACCATCACAAGATGTTCATATAACTCCCATCGAAAGCCAAAACAAAAATTAATAACTCCAGCTTTATAAACAGCACAAACAGGCAATATTTGACTCCTTTATGTTCCATTTAGTCAGCTCACATGAGCTCATTTACTGTCTATTATTCCTAATAGCTAGAGTCTAGTCATACCTTTGCTGTCTCTTGTTCTTAATAGGTAACACATATGTACTCATTCACTGTCACTTCATCTTAATAGCCAGTGTCCATATTCTTTCCTCCAATTATATTATCAGCACGTAAGATCATTGTATCCCAATTCTAATGGTCAGTATCCATATTAATTTATTTCCTATATCCTATTTCTAATAGATAACAGACATCAGCTCCTTTGCTGCATCCATTTAGTTATTGCTGGTAGTCACTTTCTTTTGATTACTTGTTTTCCTATTCTAAGTAGTCAGGGAGCCAGGTATCAAATTTGAAGATTAATAAGAATAGTGTAGGAGTAAACCACACATTCCCAAAACAGTAGTGTGTTTTGAGTGGAGTGATATAAAATTAGTGGTTGAGCCTCAGCTATTTCCAATCTTTACCAGTGACTTAGGTTCATGGTCTGAGTGCTATATCCAAGTTTGCTGATAGTGCAAAAGGAGTGGGAAAATAAGCTGTGGAAAGGATGTGAGAAACTGTTAAAAAAAAGTCAGTAAAGTGGATAAGCAAGAAGATAGCAGATTAAGTATAATAAAAAAAAATGTGAAATCATCTATTTTGGTCGGATGATTGAAAAGGCAGATCTTTTTTTCTAAAAAATGAAAGATCCATATATACATACAGACAAAGAAGGACACCATTTTGATTGGGACAACACACACATCCTAGGACACGCGAAACAAAGACATGCACAAGAATTCTTAGAGGTATGGCATTGTAACCAGCACTCCATCAATTCAGATCCTATTACCCTCCCTTGAAAAAAAGAACTGAAAATGGCATCACTCACCATAAGAAACAAAGACCTATAAATAGAGAGGCAGGATGTACCACCAGTGCTTCACCGGAGACTCTGACTGGTGATGTTGCCTAGTATCGTGACGAAACATCTGAAAACAAATCTTCCAGTTCAGCGAGCTAACTTACAGACTGATGAAAGATCCTTTAAATTCCATTAATGAAAATTTTAAAAGATGGTATTCAGATGAATTTGGGAGTCCATGTACTCAAACACTGAAATTAATTTGTAGATAAAGCAAACAATTAGGAAGACATTTGACATATTCACATTTATGATATGGGGAGAAAATATAAGAATAAAAAGTCTTGCTGCAATTACATATGGCGTTAGGACTCCTTGTTGTATAATGTACAAGTGTCTGACAAAGTTAATACTGAGGGGTACATTAAGCACTGCCCAATAAAATGATATCACATAGACTCAGGGTGGAGAATTTTTGGACCTCAAAAGGAGTAACACTGAAGTATCCCTCACATTCCCAATGACAATATCTATCATCCAATGGAACATATACAAAGTTGCTATCATGAAACAGACTGCATCATTTTAAAGACAAGAAGCTCTTATTGAAAGACTACCAGGTGAATACCGTCTTGCCACGAGACCAAGCTGGTCCCAAAGATCCCCACTAGGAAAGATAATGGTGGTTAAAAATCGATCAAATGGATCTTTTCTACGTTGAGTTGTAATGAGCCTTGGTCTATAACATGGAGACAAGCAGAGTGGCTATAGCAAACAAAACACTGGAGCCTGTGGAGCTCAGAGGATGTCTTCAGACGTAGCTTTAACTGGCCACTTAAAAGCAGACAGTCAACAGATGAGTGTTGAGGAGTGTAGGAGAGTGTTGGCACCCCAGGAACAAGTCTGGTGAATTTTTGTTGCACTTTCTGTATGACGATAATATCTTTTCTCAGATAAGGAGACCAAAAGTCCACATAATATGCCAGGTGCAGTGTAACCAAACACATATACGACTTCTCTACTCCTGTACTCAAATCTTCTTACAATTAAAACTAACATTCCAATTGCATTCTTAGTAGCTTGCTAAACCTGCTACCTTTAGTGACTTATCAATAAAAAATCTAGGTTCCTTTGTACATCTACAATTTCCAACCATAATCTGCACATCTGTTTCTCCTACCTCACACTTTTCCACATTATATTCCTTTTGACAGGTTCTTGCCCATTCACTAAGCCTGTCCAATTACTCCTAAAAAATGATCCTTCAAAAAACAACTCTAAGAAGTTCATCAAACATAGTTTAATATTTGCAAATCAAAGGTGACTATGCACAATAAGATCATTATCAACCAAGTCCTTTGTAATCGGTTCCTAGGAATTTTCATACTATTGATTTAAGGTGAACATGTCTGCATTACCCTTTTTTCTCTCTCACTCCTTTCTTAAATAATCGCAAGTGCATTGACTATCTCTACAAAATGTCAAAACTTTGAGATGTAGATCTTAAGATCATGGGATTTATCATCTTTCAGACCCATTCATGTGTCCAGAAACTTCCTACTAATACTAATCTCCTTCAACTCATCATTCTCCCGACTACCTTGAATCTCTAGTTCTGGGAGATTTCTTGTGTCTTCCTCAATGAAGACAGTCACAAAGTAATCATTTAGCTTCTTTGCCATTTCTCTATTCCCCATTTTAAATTCTTTTGACTCTACCTGTCATTCATTTTCTATACTTATACATGCTTTCACAATTCATTTTGATGTTTTCTGTTAAATTACATTCAAATTATATTCTTTCTGATCAGTTTCCTATATTCTTAAAACATCCCAATCCTAAAATTTACTGCTAATTCTGTCAACTTTATAGGCCTTTTTTTATGACCTTATACAACCCTAAACAGCCTTTGTTAGCCATCATGATTTGGAGATGCCGGTGTTAGACTGGTGTGTACAAAGTTAAAAATCACACAACACCAGGTTATAGTCCAACAGGTTTAATTGGAAGCACACTAGCTTTCGGAGCGACGCTCCTTCATCAGGTGATAGTGGAGGGCTCGATCGTAACACAGAATTTGTAGCAAAAATTTGGAGTGTGATGTAACTGAAATTATACATTGAAAAATTGATTGTCTGTTAAGCCTTTCATCTGTTAGAATACAGTGATAGTTTCACTTCTTTCATGTGTAAATCACAAAACCCTTCTTTTTAAAGTTGTATTCTCGGGTTAGCTGCTAACAATGGTGATATGTTGAAGGTGTTAGCCCCCTGTGTTCTCTGTCTATGACCTGATGTTTAGATTGATTCTAATCTAAAAAGTGAGATAACAGTGTTTTACATAAATTCCTGCAGTTTTTGAGCTCTGAGTTCTACATGAATGTATGCAGTTTTTGAGCAAAGTGCATTGGAACTCTGCAATACAAACTCACCACACAAAATATATGTGTGCATGTGGGTCTTTGTCTGTGTGAGTCTGTCTGTCTGGGATGGGGGTTGTGACTGTGAGAAAGTGTGTGTGTGTGTGTGTGTGTGTGTGTGTGTGTGTGTGTGTGTGTGTGTGTGTGTGTGTACGCGTGCGTGCGTGCAGTGGGTGCAGAGTGTCCAGTCTGCGAGGGGGTGCATGTGTGAGCATGGGAGTGTGTGTGTCTCTAAGGGTGTGTGTGGTTGTCTGTGTGCGCATCTGTGTGTACCTGTGTCCGTGTGTATGTGAGAGTGTGTGTGTGTAGGAATATCTGTGTGTGTTTGTAGTGCAATGGTGATCACCTGTAATTGACATGAACCCAAGGTCCCAGTTGAGGCCCTCCCTATGGGTACCGAACTTAGCTATCAGCCTCTGCTCGGCCACTTTCCTCTGCTGTCTGTCCCGAAGTCCACCTTGGAGGATGGTCACCCGAAGGTCCAAGGCTGAATGTCCTGGACCACTGAAGTGTTCCCCAACTGGGAGGGAACTCTCCTGTCTGTTGATTGTTGTGCGGTGCCCATTCATCCGTTGTCGTAGCCTTTGCTCAGTTTCCTCAATGTACCATGCCTCCGGGCATCTTTGCCTGCAACGTATAAGATAGACAAAGTTGGCTGAGTCACATGAGTACCTGCCATGTACAAGGTGGGAGCTGGTATCTATGTCCACAATCTGACACGTCTTGCAGCGTCCACCATGACAGGGTTTTATGGAGTTGTCCTGAGAGCCGGGCAGTTTGCTACGAACAATGATCTGTTTCAGGTTTGGCGGTTGTTTAAAAACAGACAGACACACACACCCACACACACACAGACAGACAGACAGACAAAGACCCACATGCACACATATATTTTGTATTGCAGAGTTACATTGCACTTTGCTCAAAACTGCATACATTCATGTAGAACTCTGAGCTGAAAAACTGCAGAAATTTATGTAAAACACTGTTATCTCACTTATTAGATTAGAATCAATCTAAACATCAGGTCATAGACACAGAACACAGGGGGCTAACACCTTCAAAATATTGTCTAGCTATCACCATTATTAGCAGCTAACCCGAGAATGCAACTTTAAAAAGAAGGTTGTTGTGGTTCTGCTTGCCGAGCTGGAAGTTTTTGCTGCAAACGTTTCGTTCCCTGGCTAGGGAACATCATCAGTGCTGTTGGAGCCTCGTGTGAAGCGCTTCTTTGATGTTTCTTCCGGTATTTGTATTGGTTTGTTCTTGCCGCTTCCGGGTGTCAGTTTCAGCTGCAGTGATTTGTATGTGGGGTCCAGGTCGATGTGTCTGTTGATGGATGTTCTTGCCGTTTCCAGGTGTCAGTTTCAGCTGTAGTGGTTTGTATATGGTGTCCAGGTCAATGTGTCTGTTGATGGAGTTTGGGGATGAATGCCATGCTTCTAGGAATTCTCTGGCTGTTCTCTGTCTGGCTTGTCCTATGATAACGGTGTTTTCCCAGTCAAATTCATGTTGCTGGTTGTCTGAGTGTATGGCTACTAGAGATAGCTGGTCGTGTCGTTTTGTGGCTAGCTGATGTTCATGGATGCGGATTGTTAGCTGTCTTCCTGTTTGTCCTATATAGTGTTTTGTGCAGTCCTTGCATGGTATTTTGTAAACTACATTAGTTTGGCTCATGCTGGGTATTGGGTCCTTTGTTCTAGTGAGTTGTTGTCTGAGCGTGGATGTTGGCTTGTGTGCTGTTATGAGTCCTAAGGGTCGCAGTAGTCTGGCTGTCAGTTCTGAGACGCTCCTGACGTATGGTAGAGTGGCTAGTCCTTTTGGTTGTGGCATGTCCTCGTTCATCAGTCTATCTCTTAGGCATCTGGTGATAAAGTTGCGTGGGTATCCGTTTTTGGCAAATACCTTGTATAGATGTTCCTCTTCCTCTTTTCGCAGTTCTGGTGTACTGCAGTGTGTTGTGGCTCTTTTGAATAGTGTCCTGATGCAGCTTCGTTTGTGTGTGTTGGGGTGGTTACTTTCATAGTTTAAGACTTGGTCTGTGTATGTTGGTTTCCTGTGTACCCTTGTGGTGAATTCTCCGTTGGGTGTTCTCTCTACTAACACGTCTAGGAATGGGAGTTGGCTATCCTTTTCCTCTTCTCGTGTGAATCGGATTCCTGTGAGTGTGGCGTTGATGATTCGGTGTGTTTTTTCTATATCTGTGTTTTTGATGATTACAAAGGTGTCATCAACATATCTGATCCAGAGTTTGGGTTGGATTTGTGGTATGGCTGTATGTTCTAACCTTTGCATAACTGCCTCTGCTATGAGTCCCGAGATTGGTGATCCCATGGGTGTTCCGTTGATTTGTTCGTATATCTGATTGTTGAATGTAAAGTGTGTGGTGAGGCACAGGTCCAGTAGTTTAAGTATGCCGTCCTTGTTGATAGGTTCGGCCTCCTGTGTTCTGTTATGTATGTCCAGTAGGTTGGCTATTGTTTCTCTGGCTAAGGTTTTGTCAATTGATGTGAACAGTGCCGTCACGTCGAATGATACCATGGTTTCTTCTTTGTCTATGTGTGTATTCCTGATGACGTCCAAGAATTCCTGTGTTGATTGTATGGAGTGTATGGAGATTTTAAACACTTACGAAACAGATTTTAAAAAGAAGGGTTTTGTGATTTACACATGAAAGAAGTGAAGCTATCACTGTATTCTAACAGATGAAAGGCTTAACAGACAATCAATTTTTCAATGTATAATTTCAGTTACATCACACTGCAAATTTTTGCTACAAATTCTGTGTTACGATCGAGCCCTCCACAACCACCTGATGAAGGAGTGTCGCTCCGAAAGCTAGTGTGCTTCCAATTAAACCTGTTGGACTATAGGCTGGTGTTGTGTGTGATTTTTAACTTTGTTAGCCATGGTTGACTGATAGTTTTTGAGTTTGTGCACCTGAAGGAATTGATAGTTGCTGTAATTTATGTGATAGTTTTTTTTAAACACTATCCATTACGAGTTCAATACTGTAAGTCATCTAATAAAATAAAAATCTAATAAATTTGTGTGTTGTGGTTTCATAATTTGTCTTATTCGAGCTTTAGAATGAATTACAATCACTTTCAAAAATAATGTGAACTTTGAACATATTGTGGTTACTCATCCCAAAAGGTTTATTTAAAAAACAAGATTGCTCATTCATCTTTTTCATTACATAATTCTAGATCTGAAATAAAGTGCGCTCTGGATGGCTTCTCAACATACTGCTCTAGAAAGCATAATAGAGCCCAGAAACTCACCTCCACAGCTTTAGAGCTTGATTAGTTTTTCCAGTCTATCTGCAGATTAAAGTCACTATGATAACTGTGTTGCCCATGCTAAATGTATTTCTTATTTCTTGATTAATACTATGCCCCCATGCAAGCTTTACTATTTGGTGGACTATAAATATCTCTTTTGCTGTTTCTTAGGTGTACCCAAACAGATTCCATTCTTTTCAGTGGTGTTGATCTTACACCTTTTTAAGCAGGGTGAAGGAGACAGAAAAAGAAAATGAATGATCTGCTCGCTTCCACTCCTACCATTTCAGCATAGTGAATTAAACATTGGACAGCCACTTAGTGGCTGCCCGGTTGGAAGGCTACCAATTCAGGACATGAATAATTTTCATTTAGGGATATTTGACCTTTTGGAGAGATAAGTGGGATGGAAAAGTTGGTGGCGTTAATAGAAATTAAATGAGGACAGTTGAGAGAGATGATCTAGATTGGATGGAGGTAAAAAAACAAGGTAAAGATGATATTGATAAGAGTATGAAGGGTTTAGAGGGATATGGGCCAAATGTAGCAATTTGGACTAGATTAGTTTAGGACATCTGGTCGGCATGGAAGAGGTGGACAGAAGGGTCTGTTTCCATGCTGTACATCACTATGACTCTTTGATCTGAGATCCTCTCTTCCTAATAATGTACTGTACTGATCCCATCCCTTATTATTGGCACATGTGCACCACATATGTTTCTCTTCACGTCTGTCTTTCTTAAACATCTATCATCATGAATGTTTGGCTCCCAGTTCTGGTCAGAATGCAGCCACATTTCTGTAATGGCAGTTATATCTTAACCTTTTACCTCTTCAGACTTTCTATCTTGTTGAGAATTCTGGTGCATTCAGGTGCCTAGTACTTAACTTTGTCTTTTTGACATCATTCTGCATTCAAAGCAGAGTCAGTGCTTGGCTATGTGTTCTCCTGTCTGTTAATATCCCTAACATTTTTTCAACCTCCTGTGACCAACTTTACATCCTTCCAATTTTGATTACCCCATGATCCCTCCCTGACAAACTAGTTTAAAACCACCCTGACAATACTAGCAAAACACCCTGTGAGGATCAGTCCAAGTCCTTTTAAAGTGTAACCTGTCCAGCTTGTACAGGTCCTGACTGCCCTGAACTGGAAGAATTCCTTAAATTCTCTATTACACTACTTCTGTAGCCACATGTTTAATCAATCAATCCTTCTTTTCTTATGCTCACTAGCACACAATACTGGGAGTAAACCTGAGATTACTGCTCTTGAGGTCCTGCTGTTATTGCCCTTCCTAACTCCCTGAAATCCAGCTTCAGGACCTCAACCCAATTTCTACCTATATGGCTGAGACCAACATGTACTCTGACCTCTGTCTGAATAACTCTCCCAAAAGGAAATTGTGCAGTCAATCTGTGAAATCCATGACCCTGGCACTAGAGAGGCAATCCTGGAATCAGGTTTAATGCCACAGAAATGCCTGCCTGATTCCCTGACTATGGAGTCCCTCCTAACTATTGTTCTTCCATTTTTCTTCCACTGCCCTTGTACGCCTGAGTTGCCTGTGGTGCCATAGGCTCAGTTCTAACTGCACTTCCCTGAGAAGCCATCACAAAGTTCCAAACTGGAATACTGATTAGGAAGCAAGGTAGACTCAGGGGACTCCTGCACCAACTGCCTGGGTTTCTTAGTCTGCCTGGTAGTCATCATTCCTCCTTTGCCTGAATGCTTTTATTCGAATCTACCTTTATGTGCTATCCACAAAGTTCTCTGCATCACAGACACACATCAGTGACTCCAACTGCCAATCAAGTTCCAAAAAAACTGAACTCAACGTAGTGAAGCCAGTGACTTCCTGCTGATCTGTTGATCTGGGTTACATGACAACTCCATGATTTCAGACAACTTGCAGGATGCACATAGACCTTCTGACCTACTGTCCTGTAACTAAAAAACTATTTGTTAACCTTAGAATAAATGTGAACTTAGTACGAAACTGAAAATGTTATTTCTCAGAAAATACCTACTCTCCAATAAGTTACTTTCTTAAGATCATAATATCACTTTGCTCTTGGTCTCAGTGGATGCAGGCCTCTCCATCTGCACTAAATTTCTCTCTCACTCACCAGGCTATATTTCTTCCAGTAATCCTTAATTGAAGCACTTCTTTACCCTTCTACCATGATATCCCACTTTGAATAAAATTCTTAGATACTCGGACTCTGTCTCACTCTGGCAAAGTTTCCCTCACTCTGACCATGCACTTTGACCAATCACTTTGAAATAACTCCACAGACTATATCTTGTCTCCAAGGCACCCTTTATATACACATGGAAAGTCGTTGATGCTGATCCAACTCCATCAGAGTCAGCCAACAGGACCATCTCCATTCAGGGAATTCATACTCTATAAGGTCCACCTGGCTGACCTCATTACAGACACTACACACTTGTTATGCAGTGAGCTCAGATGAGTCACTTTAACCTTTGGCTAAGGTAATCAAAGCCTAATTCAGGCAAAGAATTTTAGGTATATGATCAGATATTGCCTGTTGAACTAAACTTTTTTAACAGCCTCAAAGGCTATTGGTTCTGGGTCTAATTCTGAATTTTATTCTAAATCTAAACTTGCAAATGATTTATCAGTTGCATTTGACCCAAATAATCACAGTCAATGTCTCACTCAGTGAGGTCTCCCTCAATTTCACTGTGCAACTTACACTGACTATGTGGTTTGAACAACATTTCTTCCGTAGAGCGTTCTGATGAGTCACTTCTCTTTCTTAAATTCCTGCTATGTAACACCATGTCGATATTACTGTGACTGAGAAGCTATAATTAAAGCAATAAAGGGGAAAATTAGAAGTCCAGACAAAGACTAAAGGAAGAAGAAATTTGTCTTAGTAGGGTCTAAGACCACAGAATAGGCAGGAGATAATTACTTTAACCATGTTAAAGGGTCATTTCTTTAAACCCATAAATCAGGGGAATTATTAATAGTGTCACAAATAGTGGGAATCATCCAGGAAAATCTGTTAAGGAATTGGGATTCATATTATAGTGTTACAAACAGCAGGACTGATTTAGGTATCGTTATTAAAAGTAACATGATTCATACAGTAAAGCTGAGAAGAGAATGGGAAACATTTATTAAGGTCATGACGAATGAGATTCATCTTGAGAAACTACAGAAGAAGGGGGAAAATCATCCATTTCTCTTTTATTTTATTCATTTATGGGACATGGTAGTTAGCTCCCTTAGGGAGGGAATTCTAGGATTTTGACACAGCGACAGTCAAAGATCGGCAAAATATTTCCAAGTCAGGATGTGAGTGGCTTGGAGGGAAACTTGCAGGTGGTGGTGTTCTTGTCATTCTAGGTGGAAGTGATCATAGGATTAGAAGATGCTGTCTCAGGATCTTTAATGAAATTCTGCAGTGCATCTTGTAGATGTGACTTGGAAATGTCGGTGTTGGACTTGTGTGTACATATCTTGTAGGTAGTGCACACTGCTGCTACTGACCATTGGTGGTGGAGTGAATGGACACTTGGGGATATAATGCCAATCAAGTGGGCTGTTTTGTCTTGGATGGTGTCAAGCTTCTTGAGTATTGTTAAAACTGCACCCACCATGGTAAGTGAGGAGTATTTCATCATGCTTATGACTTGTTATAGAGTCATAGAGTCCCACAGCACCGAGACAGGCCTTTGATCCAAACTGGTCCATGCTGACCAATGCTGGTCAATGCTAAACCCATTTTCCTGCAATTAGCCCATATCCTTCTAATCCTTTCCTATCCATGTATTAATCCAAATGCCTTTCAAATGTTGTGAATGTACCCTGCTCAACTATTTTCACTGGCAGCTCATTCGATATGTGTACCACCCTCTGTGTAAAAAAGTTGCCCCATAGGTTCCCCTTCATTCTTTCCCCTCTAACCTTCAACTGATGCCCTCTGGTTCTCGATTCCCCAATTGAAAATGGGAAAAAGACTGAGTGCATTCACCCTACCCATGCCTCTCATGATCTTATACCCTTCTATAAGGTCCACCCTCAGTCCCCTGTGCTCTAAACAAAAAACATCCGAGCTTGTTAAATCTCTCCTTATAACTCAGACCATTGAGTACTGGCAATATCCTTGTAAATTTCTTCTGCACTCTTTCCAAGTCAATAACATCCTTCCTATAGAAAGGTGACCAAAACTGAACACAAGTGCGGCCTCACCAAAGTCCTGTACAAAAATATTACTTCTCAACTTCTGAGCTCAGTCCGCTGACTAATGAAGGCCAGTGTGCCAAAAGCCTTCTTCACAGCCCTGTGACTCCACTTCCAGAGAACTGTGAACCTGAACTCCAAGGTCCCTCTGTTCCACTCCACTCACCATTCACCATAAAACTTCTACTTGATTTGACTTTCCAAAATGCAAGACCTCACACTTATCTATATTAAACTCTATTTGCCATTTCTTGACCTACTTCCCCAGCTGATCAAGGTCCTGCTGCAATTTCTGGTAACCTTCCTCACTGTCCTCGATTCTGTCTATTTTAGCGTCATCTGCAAATTTACTAATCATGCCTTGTATATTCTTGTCCAAATCATTGATATAGATAACAAACAGAAACAGCACTGAATTCTGAGGCACTCCACTAGTTACAGGCCTCCTGTCCAATAAGCTTCCTTCCACTATTACCGTCTGCTTCCTACCATCGAGCCAATTATGTATCCAATTTGCCAGCTTACCCTGGATTCCATGCGATCTAACCTTCCAGAGCAACCTACCATGTGGAACCTTATCAAAGGCCTCAGTGAAATCCATATAGACTATTTACTCTCATCAACCTTCCCGGTCACTTCATCAAAGAACTCTAACAAATTTGTGAGGCATGGTTGCCCATGCACAAAGCCAAGCTGACTATTTCTCATCAAACCCTGTCTTTCCAAACGCATGTATATCTTATCTCAGAATCTTTTCAAGTAACTTACCCACTGCAGATGGCTTACTTCTGTACAGTTCTGCTTTTCTTTGCAGCCATTCTTGAACAAGGGCATAACATTCGCTACACTCCAGTCTTTCGAGACCTCACCTGTGGCTAACAATGATGCAAAAATATCAGCCAGGGCCCCTGCAATTTCTTCTCTAGTCTCTTGGAAATATCTGGTCAGGACCAGGAGATTTATCCATCGTCATATATTCTAATACATCCAACACCTCCTCTACTGTGATATGGACTGTCCTCAAATCATCACCACTAACTTTCCCAAGTTCCCAAGCCTTCATGTCTTTCTCAGTAAAGACAGAGGAACCACATTGAGGATCAATTGTGGTTCTATACATATATATCCACTTTGGTCCTTGAGAGGTCATATTCTTTCCCTAGTTAGTCTTTTTTCCTTTAATACACTTAAAGAGCCTCTTTGGATTCATCTGAGGAAGGGTGACCAGACCTGAAACATTAACTCCGATTTCTCTTCAAAGATGCTGCCAGATCTGCTGAGCTTTTTCAGCAATTTCTGTTTTTGTTTCTGATTTACAGCATCCGCAGCTCTTTAGATTTCCATTGACTTCAGATTAATTAGGGTTCCTCAGTGCCACATCTAGCCAAATGCAGCCTTTCACCTCACCTTAGAATTGAGCACTTTGTCCATGTTTGAACCAAGGTTGTAAAGTGGTCAGGATTTGAGTGGCCCTGATGGAACCCAAACTGAGTTTTAGTGAGTAGGTTACTGCTGTGCAAGTACTGCTTGATAGTGTTGCAGAGGACACCTTTCATCACTTTACCAATGTTCGAGAGTAAACTGATCAGGCAGTAATTGGGTGGGTTGGGTTTGTCCTGCTTTTTGTGTACAGGATATACCCAGGCAATTTTCCAGATGTCAGGTAACTGCCAGTATAAGTGTACTGGAACAGTTTGGCTAGGGACGCAGCAGGTTCTGAAGCACAAGTCTTCAACACGTTTGCTGAAATGTTGTCAGGCCCATAGCCTTTTCAGTATCTAGTGGCTCCAACCATTTCTTGATATCACATAGAATGAATCAAATTGGCTGAACACTGGCATTCAAGATGCTGGGGACTTCTGGATGAAGCTGAGATGGATTATCCACTCATTACTTCTGGCAAAAGGTTGATGCAGTTGCCTTATCTTTGATACTGATGTACTGGGGTCTCCCATCATTAAGGATGTGTATATTTGTGAAGTCTCCTCCTCCAGTGAGTTGTTTAGTTATCCATCAATATTCACAACTTGATGTAGCAAGACTGCAGAGCTTAGATCTGATCTGTTCATTATGAAATCACTTAGCTCTGTCTACTTATAATTCTTGGTATGCATGGAGTCCTGTGTTGCATCTTTGACAGGTTAACCCTCATTTTACGATGCTCTCCTGCCCTCTTTGAACCAAGGTGGATTGCTTGACTTGATTGTAAGGTAGAGTGGCATAAGCCATGAAGTTGCAGAATATGTTGGGGAATAATTTGGTGCTCCTGATAACCTCAAGGATGCCCAGACTCCAGCTGCCAGATCTGTTCCAAATCTAGCCCATTCAATGCTATGGTAGTGCCACACAACAGGATGGAGAGTATTCTCAACATGAAGGTAGGGCTTCACAATAAGGAAAAAATGCAGTGGTCACACTTACCTATACCCCCATGTTCAGATGCATCTTCCCCAGGCAGACTTGTAAGGATGAGGTCAAATATGTTTTTCCCTCTTGTTGGTTCCCCCACCAACTGCTGCAGATCCAGACTAACAGCTACGCCCATTAGGATTCAACTTGGTCAATGGTTTGCTGCTATTATTTGTGCTGGAGTTACTTGTGGATATTGAAATCCCCAACCCTGAATACATTTTGCTACATTGTCACCCTCAAAACTTCCGCCAAGTGGTTTCCAACATGGAGGAGCACTGATTCCTCAGGAGCGGGTGGACAGTATGTGGCAATTAGCAGAAGCTTCCTTGCCCATGTTTGACGAGATGCCATGACACTTCACAAAGTCTGCAGTCAATGTTGAAGACTCGTACGACAACCCCTAACTGACTATATAGCACCATACCCCACTTCTGCTGATTCTGTCCTACTATTTGAACAGGACATAACTAGAAATGGCAATGTAGAACATAGAACACAGAACATTGACCATAGAACATAGAACATTACATAGAACAGAACAGTATAGGCCCTATGGCCCCGGGTGTTGCGCTGACCCGTGGAACCAATCTAACATACACTATTTCATTTTCATTTTATGTTTATCCAATGATCATTTAAAATGCCCTTAAGGTTGGCGAGTCCACTACTATTGCAGGCAGTGCATTCCATGACCCTACTACACTCTGAGTAAAGAAACTACCTCTGACATCTGTCCTATATCTATCACCCCTCAATTTAAAGCTATGTTCCCTTGTGCTAGCCATCGTTATCTGAGGAAAAAGGCTCTCACTATCCACCTTATCTAACCCTCTGATTATCTTATATGTCTCAATTAAGTCACTTCTCAACCTTCTTCTCTCTAATGAAAACAGCTTCAAGTCCCTCAGCCTATCCTCATAAGATCGTCCCTCCATACCAGGCAACATCTGAGTAAATCTCCTCTTTCCAAAGCTTCCACATCCTTCCTATAATGCGTTGACCAGAACTGTACGCAATATTCTGATTATCTTATATGTCTCTATTAAGTCACCTCTCACCTTTTTTGTCTCTAATGAAAACAGCCTCAAATCCTCAGTCCTCCCTCCAAAACTGGCAACATCCTAGTAAATCGCCTCTGAACCCTTTCCAATTTTTCCACATTCTTCCTATAATGCAGTGACCATTTTGCAATACTCCAAATGCGGCCGCACCAAAGTTTTGTACAGTAGCAACATGACCTCGTGGCTCTGAAACTCAATTCCTCTACAAATAAATGCTAACGCACCATATGCCTTCTTAACAACCTTATCAACCTGGGTGACAAATTTCAGGGATCTATATACATGGACACTGAGATCACTCTGCTCATCTACACTACCAAGAATCTTACCGTTTGCCCAGCACACTTTATTCCTGTTGCTCCTTTCAAAGTGAATCACCTCACACTTTTCCACATTAAGCTCCATTTGCCACCTCTCAGCCCAGCTCTGGAGGTTATCTATGTCCCTCTGTAACCTGCAACATCCTTCCACACTAACCACAACTCCACCGACCTTAGTGTCATCTGCAAATTTACTAACCCATCTTACTACGCCCTCATTCAGGTCATTTATAAAAATGACAAACAGCAGTGGCCCCAAAACAGATCTTTGCGGTGCATCACTAGTAACTGAACTCCAGGATGAATATTTCCCATCAACCACCACCCTCTGTCTTCTTTCAGCTAGGCAATTTCTGATCCAAATCGCTAAATCACCCTCAATCCCATACCTTTGTATTTTGTGCAATAACCTACCATAGGGCACCTTATCAAACTCCTTACTGAAATCAATATTCACCACATAAACCGATTTACTCTCATCCACCTGTTTGGTCACCTTCTCAAAGAACTCAGTAAAGTTTGTGAGGCACAACCTAACCTTCACAAAACCGTGTTGACTATCCCTAATCAACATATTTCTTTCTAGATGATTATAACTCCTATCTCTTATAACCCTTTCCAACACTTTACCCACTACTGAAGTGAGGCTTACTGGTCTATAATTACCAGGGTTGTCTCTATTCCCCTTCTTGAACAAGGGAACAACATTTGCTATCCTCCAGTCTTCTGGTACTATCCATGTAGACAATGATGACAAAGGATCACATCCAAAGGCTCTGCAATCTCCTCCCTGATTTCCCAAGAATCCTAGGATAAATCCCATCCAGTCCAGAGGTCCTGTCTATTTTCACACTTTCCAGAATTGCTCACACCTCTTCCTTGTGAATCGCAATCCCGTCTAATCTAATAGCCTGTATCTCATTAAAAATCACACAACACCAGGTTATAGTCCAACAGGTTTAATTGGAAGCACATTAGCTTTCAGAGCGATGCTCCTTCATCAGGTGATTGTGGAGGGCTTGATCGTAACACAGAATTTATAGCAGTGTGATGTAACTGAAATTATACATTGAAAAATTGATTGTCTGTTAAGCCTTTCATCTGTTAGAATGCAGTGACAGTTTCACTTCTTTCATGTGTAAATCACAAAACCCTTCTTTTTAAAGTTGCATTCTCGGGTTAGCTGCTAACAATGGTGATATGTTGAAGGTGTTAGCCCCCTGTGTTCTCTGTCTATGACCTGATGTTTAGATTGATTCTAATCTAAAAAGTGAGATAACAGTGTTTTACATAAATTCCTGCAGTTTTTGAGCTCTGAGTTCTACATGAATGTATGCAGTTTTTGAGCAAAGTGCAATTCTGAAAGCTAGTGTGCTTCCAATTAAACCTGTTGGACTATAACCTGGTGTTGTGTGATTTTTAACTTTGTTCACCCCAGTCCAATACCGGCATCTCCAAATCAAGCCTGTATCACAGTATTCTCCTCGACAACATTGCCTTTTTCCAATATGAATACTGATGAAAAATATTCATTTAGCACTCCTGCTACCTCCTCAACCCCACACACAACCTCCTTCTACTGTCCTTGATTGGCCCTAATCTTTCACTAGTTATTCTTTTATTGCTGATATACCTATAGAAAGCTTTAGGATTTTCCTTGATCCTATCTGCCAATGACTTCTCATGTCCCTTCCTGGCAATTCTTAGCTCTTTCTTTAGGTCCTTCATGGCTAACTTGTAACTCTTAGATATTTGTGTCTGGGACATTGCGTGTAAGGTATAATTGCATTACAATGACTGTTGGGCTGTTGCTTGACTTATCTGTGGGGCAGATCTCTCAATTTTGGGATTGGCCTCCATATATAGATTGTAAGAAGATCTGCCAGATGGTCATCATAGAATAAGACTTCCTTGATTGGGGCTGTTAATCTAGGCCAATTAGGGACCCCTAGCTGACAGATATAAACAGGAATGTCACTGTTTGATTACACAGCATTGCCCTTTGGATGAGAAGGGCACTGCTTGTCACTGGACCACTCGGGTGTTTTCCCAGTAAGGAGTTGGACCAGTGGCAGTGTTGTGCCTGAAGAAAGAAGAAGGAGAAGGAAGAAGGAAGAAGAAAGAAGAGAGAAGAGAGAAGAACAAGGAGGAGGTGGAGGAAGGAGGTGAGAGCTGTGTGTTCTGGGCCCTGTGTTTGAGCTGACCTGGGGCCCACTCCCACTGCTGGTCTCTGGGACCCCGCCTGGGCCTGCCTCCACCACCGCAGCCTGGGACTCGCCTGAGGCCCCTTCCCACAACCTCCTCCACTGGTGTGACCTGAGGCCTACCTCCACTGCTGGGACCAAGGGCCAGCCTGGGACTCGCCAGAGGCCTGCCTCAACTTCTGCTGCAGCCAGAGGCCTGCCTCCACCAGCGCTGCCTGGGACTTGCCTGGGAGTCCCTCCCCAACTGAGGGCCTGCCTGGGACTCGCCAGAGGCCTGCCTCCACCACCGCAGCCTGGGACTTGCCTGAGGCCACTCCCCGCAGCCTCCACCACTGCTGCGACCTGAGGCCCACCTCCACCGCTGCTGCCCAGGACATAATTTTGGGGCTGCCTGGGACTTGTCTTGGGGACCCCCCCCAACAGGCCTGCCCCCAACACTGCAACCGAGGGCCTGCCGAGGACTTGCCTGAGGCCTGCCTCCACCACCGCTGCCTAGGACTCGCCTCGGGTGACTGGCCTCGGGCACCTCCCCAAGGACTCCACCGCGACTACTGCCAGAGGCCCACCTCCACCGCTGCTGCCGGGGGCCGACGGAGTATGGCGAGCCCGAAGGTCGCAGGGCCCAGCCGGACCTACGCCGGGGTAGCCGCTGCCTTGGGCTCGGCTGGCCCAACCCCGGCCGCAACCGCATCCCCCTTCAGGCACCTGACCAAACGCCTGGGGGTCAAGGCCTATCCCCATCCCAACATGACCATCGAGGCCTGCAGTAAGGCCATGGCTAGTGTGGTCGGCCCACTGGCCATCGTCGCTGCGGCCCGCATGTACGGGAAGGCCGTCTTCTTTCTTAAGACCGAGCAGGCGGTCCACCTGGCCGTGGAGAGGGGGCTCACTGTGGGCGGGACATATTTGCCAGTCGACCCTTTGGAGGTCACGGCCCAGAGAGTCGTGATCTCCAACGTCCCGCCCTTCATTGCCAGCGAGCTCCTTCTTCCCCACCTCAACACCTTGGGGGAGATCCGGTCAGGTGTTCAACCGCTCCTGCTCGGTCTTAAGGACCCCACCCTCCGTCACGTGTACTCCTTCCGACGCCAGGTGTTTATTTGCCTGGCCCGGGAGGAGGTCACGGAGGGCTCCTTCACTGTCCTCCACGAGGGCGCGGCATACCGCGCCTTCTGGACGGCGGACGGTGTGCGGTGCCACCTGTGCCGTGAGGTGGGGCACATTAGAAAGAACTGCCCCACCCAGAAGGCTGCCCAGCCCACACCAACGGCTGCGGGTGGTGCCGCCGCACCCACTCCCCCTCCCCCAAAGTCAAAACCACAAGCCCCGGCACCGGGGGCTAAGCCGGAGGCTCCCAACGCCTCAGCTTCTGGCAGGGAGGGGGGTGAGCGCCCGACCGAACGGAAGGCGCTCAGGAAGACGCAACGCGTCAAGCCCGCCCACGGGGAGACCACCCTATCCCCATCCCCTTCCCCTTCCCCTCCACGTAACCCACGACCTGCCCCGCCCCGGCACGACAATGCCCCTGCGGCCGTGCCAGCGTCGCCCCGGCGCGGGAACCCTGACCCCCGAACCCCCAAACCCGTACCTGATCCTGGCCCCACTGACTCCAACCCCCACCTCGCCACGGAAACTCCTGGGGCTTCAACCCCTCGTCCGGAGACCGAGCCCCGCCCCACCCATACGCCCCCTGACACTAACCTGAGGGGAACCACCGCTGCCCTACCACCTCCAGAGACTGATTCTCCTAGCCCTGGAGAGGGAACTGGGCCCCTGCCCCGCCCGCCATCACCTGATATACCAGGGGCGGGGCAGGAAGTGACACGGCTGACCCTCTCCACCCTGGCCACGCCCCCTGCATTCCCCCAGCCAATCATATTCCGGGAAAGGCGGGGGGGAGGGACCTCGGGCCCCACGACCACCAAGGCGGGCGGGGAGGGGAAGACCCATAAATCCCCCCCTGTCTCTCTGGGGAAGAGGCGCCGGCCCTTGGAGGGGGGAGAAATCCCATCAGCGCGCCGGCGGCGCTGCCCCTCTCCAGGGGATGAGCCGACGGTGTCTCCCCACTGTCCTGCACCATGGCCTGACCTGCCCAAACCCCCAGGGGCGACAGCCGGGCCTTCCACCGCCATAACTCCTCCAGCCCCTGGGGAGGATTTTAATACCGTCACGGGCCATGGTGCAGGCGGCCGTGTTCTTTTTAACATTGGGTCGTCGAGCGGTGGAGGGGAGGAAGGTGTTATCCTCGCTCCTCCCTCCCAGACTGTTTTTCCGGGGGCCTTGGCCCTGGGGGAGGACCTTTTCCCCGAGGAGCCGGGCGTCCCGGTGTCGGGAGAGGAGCGGGGCCCCGAGCCTCTGCCGCCCGGCGACCCGAACTCGGGGCGTTCCGGGAAGGGGTGCGCCGAGGAAGATACGGAAGGTGACCCTGGGGGTGGGGTCACTGGAGGTTTGAGGCCAGTTGGCGGTGCCGGACCAGCCCCCATCCTCTCGGTGGGGGAGGGGTCGGTGACCGAAGGCGACCTCCCGGAGGAGGGTTCTGGATCGGTGGCGGACACCGGGGACGACGCGGAGTCCGTCTCCAGCGACATTTTCGAGTCCCAGGTGCCCCCACCGATCTCCCCCTCATCCCCCTCGAGGAACTCCGGGAATTTGTCGAGGAAACTCGGAGTCGCCGGGATAGAGCCCAACTGGCGCTCGACCGCTGGAGCTCCTTCGAAAGAGTCTACTGGTCGGCCCACGCTGCGCGCCAGGCGCCCGGGCTTGACGTCAATGAGCGAAAGCGAGTCAGGAACTTCCTAGGAGCACTCCTGGTGAGGGCGAGGGACTTCTGTGCCCCTCTCTCGTCCTCCCAGTAAATATGTACATAGTTTAACTGTGTGTACTGGTGGTGGTTGCACTATACTTCCGACATGGAGACAACTATAGCCAGCCTCAACATCAACGGCAGCAGGGAGTCACAGCGCAGATTCCAGACCCTCTCGGTCCTTCGGGACGGGAGGTATGCGGTGTGCTTCCTGCAAGAAACCCACACTACCCCGGGAGACGAAGCCACCTGGCTCCTGGAGTGGCGAGGGGGGGTCTACATGAGTCACCTCACCCGCAGATCTGGCGGGGTGGCTATCTTGTTGGCCCCGCATTTTCAGCCGGAGATCTTGGGGGTCAGGGAGCCAGTGCCAGGCCGTTTGCTTCACCTGACGGTTCGGCTGGGGGGCGCGGTGCTTCACTTGGTGAACGTCTACGCTCCCCTGGCCGGGCCGAGGCAAGCGAGCTTCTTCGAAGAAGTGTCCGCTCATCTCGCTTCCATCGACGAGAACCAGTGCGTCGTCCTCGGGGGAGATTTTAACTGCGTCCTCGAGGACAGGGACCACGGCGGTGCCCGCACGAGTTCGACGTCGGGGAGGAGGTTGGGGGACTTGGTCAAGTCCTTGGACCTGGTGGACGTCTGGCGGAATCTCCATCCTGACTCCATCGCCTTCACCTTCGTGAGGCCTGGGGTCGGAGCGTCCAGAATCGACCGCCTGTACGTTTCGCGGGCGTACGCCTCCTGCTTTCCGAAGGCCTCCACGCGGCAGGTGTCGTGCACGGACCATCACCTGGTGTGGGCGGAACTCCTTCCGTTCGGCGCCAGGTTGGGCTCCGCGTACTGGCACTTTAACAACCTGCTGCTGGAGGACGAGCGGTTCCGGGACTCGTTTCGTCGTTTCTGGGCCGGCTGGAGAAGGAAGCGGGGAAGCTTCCCCTCCCTGAGGCTATGGTGGGACGTGGGCAAGGCTCACGTCCGCGTCTTCTGTCAGGAGTACGCGAGGGGGTCGACGAAGAGGCGGAAATCCAGGATCGGGGAGTTGGAGAGGGAGATGCTCGACCTGGAGTCACGCCTCGGTCAGCCCGACGCGGACCCGGCCCTGCGCGGGGTGTACGAAGAGAAGAAGGCCGCGCTCCGGGACCTGCAGCTCGTCGGGGCTCGGGGCGCGTACGTGAGGTCGCGGCTCCAGCTCCTCCAGGACCTGGACCGCGGCTCCCCCTTCTTCTACTCGCTGGAAAAAAGGCGTGGCACCCGTCAGCAGCTCCTTGTGCTGCTGGCCGACGACGGGTCCCTCGTCTCGGATCCGGAGGGTATCAGGGCCCACGTCCGATCCTATTACACGGCCCTGTTCTCTCCGGATCCGTCCAGCGAGGACGCTCGCAGAGTTCTGTGGGAGGACCTGCCGCAGCTCAGCCCGGAGGACGCCGGAAGGCTCGACGCTCCCGTCACCTTAGAGGAGCTGACCGGCGCCCTCGACCGGCTCTCGAGGGGCAAATCCCCGGGGCTGGACGGGCTGACTGTGGAGTTCTTCAGGGCGTTCTGGGACGTCCTGGGGAGCGACTACGCACAGGTCCTGGGGGAGTGTCTAAATGCCGGAGAGCTGCCCCTTTCTTGGCGCAGGGCGGTCATCGTCCTGCTGCCAAAGAAGGGGGACCTTCGTTCTTTGAAGAACTGGCGTCCGGTCTCCCTCCTCAGCACGGACTACAAAATCTTTGCCAGGGTGTTGTCCTCTCGCCTGGCTTCCGTGCTGGCCCACATGATTCACCCGGACCAGTCCTACACGGTCCCGGGCCGGAGGATACAAGACAACGTCCATCTGGTCCGGGACCTGATCCATTTCTGTCGACGGGCTGGTCTGCCGAGCGCCTTCCTGTCTCTCGACCAGGAGAAGGCGTTCGACAGGGTCGATCACGAGTACCTGCTCGGGACTCTGCGGGCGTTCGGGTTCGGGACGCAGTTCGTCGCCCGGATCCGACTTTTGTACGCCGCCGCAGAGTGTCTGGTTAAAGTTAACGGGTCCCTGACGGCGCCCCTTCGCTTCGGGAGAGGAGTGCGTCAAGGCTGCCCCCTGTCCGGCCAGCTGTATTCCCTGTGCGTGGAGCCTTTCCTGCGCCTCTTGCGGAGGAGGTTGTCGGGGCTGGTTCTGCGCGGCGCGGGCGCGGGGGTGGTCCTCTCGGCCTACGCCGACGACGTGCTCCTCACTTTCACCGACCCGGCTGACCTGGGGAGGATGCGCGAGTGCCAGGCCGTGTACTCGGCGGCGTCTTCCGCCAGGATCAACTGGGCCAAATGTTCCGGGCTACTGGTGGGTCCGTGGCGGGTGGACTCCCTGCCGGAGGAGTTTCGGGGGTTCAGCTGGAGTACCACCCATCTCCTCTACCTGGGGGTCTACCTCAGCCCGACCGAGGAATCCTGGCCGGCCAACTGGCAGGAGCTGGAGGCCAAAGTCTCGGCTCGCCTAGGCCGCTGGACAGGACTGCTCCGAGTGCTATCTTACAGGAGCCGAGTGCTGGTCATAAACCAGCTGGTGGCCGCCATGCTGTGGTACCGGCTGGTCACTTTGGTCCCTCCTCCTGGCTTTGTCGCTGACATCCAGAGAACGTTGGTCGACTTCTTCTGGGACAAAAAGATGCACTGGGTCGCTGCGCAGGTTCTGAGTCTCCCCATTGAGGAGGGCGGTCAGTCGCTGGTGTGCGTCCGCACCCAGGTCGCGACCTTCCGCCTTCAGACCTTGCAGCGATACCTTTACGTCGAGCCTCCTCCTAGGTGGTGCGCCCTGGCGACGTATTTTTTCCGCCAGGTGCGTAACCTCAACTACGACACGCAGCTCCTGTTCGTCGATCGTGACGGTTTGGAGGTCGCCCTCAAGGTGCTGCCTGTCTTTTACCAGGACCTGATCACTGTCTGGAACATGGTCGAATCGCGTCGCGCCTACCCTCCGGCAGGAGTAGCGGCTGTCGTCAGGGAGCCGTTGCTCAGGAATCCGCACCTCCGTGCTCGCGGGTTCGAGTGGCTGTCGGAGGGGAGGGCCGTGGCGGCGAGGGTGACCAGGGTCGGGGACGTGCTGGGTGCCGGGGGCCTGGGCTGGACGTTGCCGCAAGACATAGCGAGCAGGGCAGCGGTAGACGTCCGGTACGTGGCCACCGGCATCCGACGCCTTAAAACGGCGGTGCTCGGACCCGACGTAGTGCACCAGTTGGAGGACGCTCAGGTGTGCGGTGGGATCCCGTCCGCGCTCACCCCTGCCCGGACGGAATTTCACATCGGCCCCAAGGTCCCGTACTTCCCGCGGGAGCCTGTGCCCCACAACCTGAGCCGCCTCCGAAATTTTAACTTTGTCCCGTTCAAGGACGTTAAAAGGTGTGTCCTGTATCGACTGCTGCTGCACACCGTCCACCTCTTCTCCCTCATCCACCGCCCGGACACGCCCTGGCGTGCCCATTTGCCACCGGGCGGTGGGGATCCCCAGTGGAGGGCCCTCTACGCAGGAGTCCTCCCCCTTTCTCTCGGGGATCTGGGGTGGAGGGTGTTGCACGCAGCAGTCCCCTGCAACCGCAGATTGCGGTGGTTCACGGACTCCCAGCCCAACTGCTTGTTCTGTGGCGCTGTGGAGTCCGTGGACCATGTGTATGTTGGGTGTGGGCGTTTGCACTCCCTTTTTGATTTTCTGAAAAACCTTCTCCTCTGCTTTTGGTTGCACTTCAGTCCCACGCTCCTGATCTTCGGGCACCCGGTGCGGAGGAGGGAGGGTAGGTCTGAAGACCTCCTCGTGGGTCTGCTCCTGGGCCTGGCCAAACTGGCCATAAACAGGTCCAGGCAGCGGGCCGTGGAGGGGGTCGTTAGGGCCGACTGCCTGCCCCTCTTCCGCGGTTACGTTAGGGCCCGGGTGTCCTTGGAGAAGGAGCACGCGGTGTCCACCAACACCCTGGAGTTGTTCAGGGAGAGGTGGGCGCCGCAGGGAGTGGAGTGCATCATTTCCCCCTCCAACTCTATTTTGATTTAGTCCCTGCCCTCCCCTTCACTGTTTTGATCACACAGCATTGCCCTTTGATGTGAAGGGCACTGCTCGTCACAGGCCACTCGGGTGTTTTCCTACTTTTCCTGGTGGTGGAAATTAAATAAAGATTTGTGCACTTTATGTCTCTCACTGTGTCTCACAGCTGCACACACACATCATGGGTGCTGGGAAAGAAATAAGCACTACCGCAGTTAGACGGTAGTGTGGGGGTTAATTAAACAGTAGTCTGTGCCTGGTGGTGGATATTGAATAAAGATTTGTGCACTTTGCGTCTCTCACTATGTCTCACAACTACACACACACACACACACCATGGGTGCTGGGGAAATAAGCACTACCGCAGTTAGGCGGTAGTGTGGGGTTAATAAAAAAAAAAAAAAAAAATAAACAGGAGATTTGTCCCTGCCCTCCCCTTCACTGTTTTGATCACACAGCATTGCCCTTTGATGTGAAGGGCACTGCTCGTCACAGGCCACTCGGGTGTTTTCCTACTTTTCCTGGTGGTGGAAATTGAATAAAGATTTGTGCACTTTGTGTCTCTCACCGTGTCTCACACCTGCACACACACACCAAAAAGAAAAAAAAAAAGAGAAAGAAAAAAAAGAAAAAAAAAGAAAAAAAAAAAAAAATAAACAGGAATGTCACTGTTTGATTACACAGCATTGCCCTTTTGTGAACGGCACTGCTTGTCACTGGCCACTCAGGTGTTTCACCTGTTAAGAGTTGGACCAGTGGCAGTGTTGTGCCTGGAGAAGGAGAAGGAGAAGGAAGAGGAAGAAGAAAGAAGAAAGAAGAGAGAAGACCAAGGAGGAGGTGGAGGAAGGAGGTGAGAGCTTTGTGTTCTGGGCCCTGTGTTTGAGCTGACCTGGGGCCCACTCCCACTGCTGGTCTCTGGGACCCTGCCTGGGCCTGCCTCCACCACTGCAGCCTGGGACTCGCCTGAGGCCCCTTCCCACAACCTCCTCCACTGGTGTGACCTGAGGCCTACCTCCACTGCTGGGACCAAGGGCCAGCCTGGGACTCGCCAGAGGCCTGCCTCAACTTCTGCTGCAGCCAGAGGCCTGCCTCCACCAGCGCTGCCTGGGACTTGCCTGGGAGTCCCTCCCCAACTGAGGGCCTGCCTGGGACTCGCCAGAGGCCTGCCTCCACCACTGCAGCCTGGGACTTGCCTGAGGCCACTCCCCGCAGCCTCCACCACTGCTGTGACCTGAGGTCCACCTCCACTGCTGCTGCCCAGGACTTAATTTTGGGGCTGCCTGGGACTTGTCTTGGGGACACCCCCCCCCCCCCCAACAGGCCTGCCCCCAACACTGCAACTGAGGGCCTGCCGAGGACTTGCCTGAGGCCTGCCTCCACCACCGCTGCCTAGGACTCGCCTCGGGTGACTGGCCTCGGGCACCTCCCCAAGAACTCCACCGCGACTACTGCCAGAGGCCCACCTCCACCGCTGCTGCTGGGGGCCGACGGAGTATGGCGAGCCCGAAGGTCGCAGGGCCCAGCCGGACCTACGCCGGGGTAGCCGCTGCCTTGGGCTCGGCTGGCCCAACCACGGCCGCAACCGCATCCCCCTTCAGGCACCTGACCAAACGCCTGGGGGTCAAGGCCTATCCCCATCCCAACATGACCATCGAGGCCTGCAGTAAGGCCATGGCTAGTGTGGTCGGCCCACTGGCCATCGTCGCTGCGGCCCGCATGTACGGGAAGGCCGTCTTCTTCCTTAAGACCGAGCAGGCGGTCCACCTGGCCGTGGAGAGGGGGCTCACTGTGGGCGGGACATATTTGCCAGTCGACCCTTTGGAGGTCACGGCCCAGAGAGTCGTGATCTCCAACGTCCCGCCCTTCATTGCCAGCGAGCTCCTTCTTCCCCACCTCAACACCTTGGGGGAGATCCGGTCAGGTGTTCAACCGCTCCTGCTCGGTCTTAAGGACCCCACCCTCCGCCATGTATACTCCTTCCGACGCCAGGTGTTTATTTGCCTGGCCCGGGAGGAGGTCACGGAGGGATCCTTCACCATCCTCCACGAGGGCGCGGCCTACCGCGCCTTCTGGACGGCGGACGGCGTGCGGTGCCACCTGTGCCGCGAGGTGGGGCATATTAGAAAAAACTGCCCCACCCAGAAAGCTGCCCAGCCCACACCAACGGCTGCGGGTGGTGCCGCCGCACCCACTCCCCCTCCCCCAAAGTCAACACCACAAGCCCCGGCACCGGGGGCTAAGCCAGAGGCTCCCAATGCCTCAGCCTCTGGCAGGGAGGGGGGTGAGCGTCCGACCGAACGGAAGGCGCTCAGGAAGACGCAACGCGTCAAGCCCGCCCACGGGGAGACCACCCTATCCCCATCCCCTTCCCCTTCCCCTCCACGTAGCCCACGACCTGCCCCGCCCCGGCACGACAATGCCCCTGCGGCCGTGCCAGCGTCGCCCCGGCGCGGGAACCCTGACCCCCGAACCCCCAAACCCGTACCTGATCCCGGTCCCACTGACCCCGACCCCAACACCGACCCCTACCTCGTTAAGGAAACTCCTGGGGCTTCAACCCCCCCTCCAGAAACTGAGCCCCGCCCCACCCAGCCACCCCCTGGCACTAACCTGGGGGGAACCATCGCTGCTGCACTTCCTGCAGCGACCGTGTCTCTGGGCCCTGGAGAGGGAACTGGGCCCCGGCCCCGCCCGCCATCACCTGATATACCAGGGGCGGGGCAGGAAGTGACACAGCTGACCTTCCCCACCATGGCCACGCCCCCTGAATTCCCCCAGCCAATCATATTCCGGGAAAGGCTGGAGGGAGGGACCTCGGGCCCCATGACCACCAAGGCGGGCGGGGAGGCGAAGGCTCATAAACTCCCCCCTGTCTCTCTGGGGAAGAGGCACTGGCCCTTGGAGGGGGGAGAAATCCCATCAGCGCGCCGGCGGCGCTGCCCCTCTCCAGGGGATGAGCCGACGGTGCCCCCCCACTGTCCTGCACCATGGCCCGACCTGCCCAAACCCCCAGGGGCGACAGCCGGGCCTTCCACCGCCATAACTCCTCCAGCCCCTGGGGAGGATTTTAATACTATCACAGGCCATGGTGCAGGCGACCGCCTTCTTTTCAGTATTGGGTCGTCGAGCGGTGGTGGGGAGGAAGGTGTTATCCTTGCTCCTCCCTCCCAGACTGTTTTTCCGGGGGCCTTGGCCCTGGGGGAGGACCTTTTCCCCGAGGAGCCGGGCGTCCCGGTGTCGGGAGAGGAGCGGGGCCCCGAGCCTCTGCCGCCCGGCGACCCGAACTCGGGGCATTCCGGGAAGGGGTGCGCCGAGGAAGATACGGAAGGTGACCCTGGGGGTGGGGTCACTGGAGGTTTGAGGCCAGTTGGCGGTGCCGGACCAGCCCCCATCCTCTTGGTGGGGGAGGGGTCGGTGACCGAAGGCGACCTCCCGGAGGAGGGTTCTGGATCGGTGGCGGACACCGGGGACGACGCGGAGTCCGTCTCCAGCGAGATTTTCGAGTCCCAGGTGCCCCCCACCGATCTCCCCCTCATCCCCCTCGAGGAACTCCGGGAATTTGTCGAGGAAACTCGGAGTCGCCGGGATAGAGCCCAACTGGCGCTCGACCGCTGGAGCTCCTTCGAAAGAGTCTACTGGTCGGCCCACGCTGCGCGCCAGGCGCCCGGGCTTGACGTCAATGAGCGAAAGCGAGTCAGGAACTTCCTGGGAGCACTCCTGGTGAGGGCGAGGGACTTCTGTGCCCCTCTCTCGTCCTCCCAGTAAATATGTACATAGTTTAACTGTGTGTACTGGTGGTGGTTGTACTATACTTCCGACATGGAGACAACTATAGCCAGCCTCAACATCAACGGCAGCAGGGAGTCACAGCGCAGATTCCAGACCCTCTCGGTCCTTCGGGACGGGAGGTATGCGGTGTGCTTCCTGCAAGAAACCCACACTACCCCGGGAGACGAAGCCACCTGGCTCCTGGAGTGGCGAGGGGGGGTCTACATGAGTCACCTCACCCGCAGATCTGGCGGGGTGGCTATCTTGTTGGCCCCGCATTTTCAGCCGGAGATCTTGGGGGTCAGGGAGCCAGTGCCAGGCCGTTTGCTTCACCTGACGGTTCGGCTGGGGGGCGCGGTGCTTCACTTGGTGAACGTCTACGCTCCCCTGGCCGGGCCGAGGCAAGCGAGCTTCTTCGAAGAAGTGTCCGCTCATCTCGCTTCCATCGACGAGAACCAGTGCGTCGTCCTCGGGGGAGATTTTAACTGCGTCCTCGAGGACAGGGACCACGGCGGTGCCCGCACGAGTTCGGCGTCGGGGAGGAGGTTGGGGGACTTGGTCAAGTCCTTGGACCTGGTGGACGTCTGGCGGAATCTCCATCCTGACTCCATCGCCTTCACCTTCGTGAGGCCTGGGGTCGGAGCGTCCAGAATCGACCGCCTGTACGTTTCGCGGGCGTACGCCTCCTGCTTTCCGAAGGCCTCCACGCGGCAGGTGTCGTGCACGGACCATCACCTGGTGTGGGCGGAACTCCTTCCGTTCGGCGCCAGGTTGGGCTCCGCGTACTGGCACTTTAACAACCTGCTGCTGGAGGACGAGCGGTTCCGGGACTCGTTTCGTCGTTTCTGGGCCGGCTGGAGAAGGAAGCGGGGAAGCTTCCCCTCCCTGAGGCTATGGTGGGACGTGGGCAAGGCTCACGTCCGCGTCTTCTGTCAGGAGTACGCGAGGGGGTCGACAAAGAGGCGGAAATCCAGGATCGGGGAGTTGGAGAGGGAGATGCTCGACCTGGAGTCACGCCTCGGTCAGCCCGACGCGGACCCGGCCCTGCGCGGGGTGTACGAAGAGAAGAAGGCCGCGCTCCGGGACCTGCAGCTCGTCGGGGCTCGGGGCGCGTACGTGAGGTCGCGGCTCCAGCTCCTCCAGGACCTGGACCGCGGCTCCCCCTTCTTCTACTCGCTGGAAAAAAGGCGTGGCACCCGTCAGCAGCTCCTTGTGCTGCTGGCCGACGACGGGTCCCTCGTCTCGGATCCGGAGGGTATCAGGGCCCACGTCCGATCCTATTACACGGCCCTGTTCTCTCCGGATCCGTCCAGCGAGGACGCTCGCAGAGTTCTGTGGGAGGACCTGCCGCAGCTCAGCCCGGAGGACGCCGGAAGGCTCGACGCTCCCGTCACCTTAGAGGAGCTGACCGGCGCCCTCGACCGGCTCTCGCGGGGCAAATCCCCGGGGCTGGACGGGCTGACTGTGGAGTTCTTCAGGGCGTTCTGGGACGTCCTGGGGAGCGACTACGCACGGGTCCTGGGGGAGTGTCTAAATGCCGGAGAGCTGCCCCTTTCTTGGCGCAGGGCGGTCATCGTCCTGCTGCCAAAGAAGGGGGACCTTCGTTCTTTGAAGAACTGGCGTCCGGTCTCCCTCCTCAGCACGGACTACAAAATCTTTGCCAGGGTGTTGTCTTCTCGCCTGGCTTCCGTGCTGGCCCACATGATTCACCCGGACCAGTCCTACACGGTCCCGGGCCGGAGGATACAAGACAACGTCCATCTGGTCCGGGACCTGATCCATTTCTGTCGACGGGCTGGTCTGCCGAGCGCCTTCCTGTCTCTCGACCAGGAGAAGGCGTTCGACAGGGTCGATCACGAGTACCTGCTCGGGACTCTGCGGGCGTTCGGGTTCGGGACGCAGTTCGTCGCCCGGATCCGACTTTTGTACGCCGCCGCAGAGTGTCTGGTTAAAGTTAACGGGTCCCTGACGGCGCCCCTTCGCTTCGGGAGAGGAGTGCGTCAAGGCTGCCCCCTGTCCGGCCAACTGTATTCCCTGTGCGTGGAGCCTTTCCTGCGCCTCTTGCGGAGGAGGTTGTCGGGGCTGGTTTTGCGCGGCGCGGGCGCGGGGGTGGTCCTCTCGGCCTACGCCGACGACGTGCTCCTCACTTTCACCGACCCGGCTGACCTGGGGAGGATGCGCGAGTGCCAGGCCGTGTACTCGGCGGCGTCTTCCGCCAGGATCAACTGGGCCAAATGTTCCGGGCTACTGGTGGGTCCGTGGCGGGTGGACTCCCTGCCGGAGGAGTTTCGGGGGTTCAGCTGGAGTACCACCCATCTCCTCTACCTGGGGGTCTACCTCAGCCCGACCGAGGAATCCTGGCCGGCCAACTGGCAGGAGCTGGAGGCCAAAGTCTCGGCTCGCCTAGGCCGCTGGACAGGACTGCTCCGAGTGCTATCTTACAGGAGCCGAGTGCTGGTCATAAACCAGCTGGTGGCCGCCATGCTGTGGTACCGGCTGGTCACTTTGGTCCCTCCTCCTGGCTTTGTCGCTGACATCCAGAGAACGTTGGTCGACTTCTTCTGGGACAAAAAGATGCACTGGGTCGCTGCGCAGGTTCTGAGTCTCCCCATTGAGGAGGGCGGTCAGTCGCTGGTGTGCGTCCGCACCCAGGTCGCGACCTTCCGCCTTCAGACCTTGCAGCGATACCTTTACGTCGAGCCTCCTCCTAGGTGGTGCGCCCTGGCGACGTATTTTTTCCGCCAGGTGCGTAACCTCAACTACGACACGCAGCTCCTGTTCGTCGATCGTGACGGTTTGGAGGTCGCCCTCAAGGTGCTGCCTGTCTTTTACCAGGACCTGATCACTGTCTGGAACATGGTCGAATCGCGTCGCGCCTACCCTCCGGCAGGAGTAGCGGCTGTCGTCAGGGAGCCGTTGCTCAGGAATCCGCACCTCCGTGCTCGCGGGTTCGAGTGGCTGTCGGAGGGGAGGGCCGTGGCGGCGAGGGTGACCAGGGTCGGGGACGTGCTGGGTGCCGGGGGCCTGGGCTGGACGTTGCCGCAAGACATAGCGAGCAGGGCAGCGGTAGACGTCCGGTACGTGGCCACCGGCATCCGACGCCTTAAAACGGCGGTGCTCGGACCCGACGTAGTGCACCAGTTGGAGGACGCTCAGGTGTGCGGTGGGATCCCGTCCGCGCTCACCCCTGCCCGGACGGAATTTCACATCGGCCCCAGGGTCCCGTACTTCCCGCGGGAGCCTGTGCCCCACAACCTGAGCCGCCTCCGTAATTTTAGGTTTGTCCCGTTCAAGGACGTTAAAAGGCGGGTCCTGTACAGACTGCTGCTGCACACCGTCCACCTCTTCTCCCTCATCCACCGCCCGGACACGCCCTGGCGTGCCCATTTGCCACTGGGCGGTGGGGGTCCCCAGTGGAGGGCCCTCTACGCAGGAGTCCTCCCCCTTTCTCTCGGGGATCTGGGGTGGAGGGTGTTGCACGCAGCAGTCCCCTGCAACCGCAGATTGCGGTGGTTCACGGACTCCCAGCCCAACTGCTTGTTCTGTGGCGCTGTGGAGTCCGTGGACCATGTGTATATTGGGTGTGGGCGTTTGCACTCCCTTTTTGATTTTCTTAAAAACCTCCTCCTCTGCTTTTGTTTGCACTTCAGTCCCACGCTCCTGATCTTCGGGCACCCGGTGCGGAGGAGGGAGGGCAGGTCTGAAGATCTCCTCGTGGGTCTGCTCCTGGGCCTGGCCAAACTGGCCATAAACAGGTCCAGGCAGCGGGCCGTGGAGGGGGTCGTTAGGGCCGACTGCCTGCCCCTCTTCCGCGGTTACGTTAGGGCCCGGGTGTCCTTGGAGAAGGAGCACGCGGTGTCCACCAACACCCTGGAGTTGTTCAGGGAGAGGTGGGCGCCGCAGGGAGTGGAGTGCATCATTTCCCCCTCCAACTCTATTTTGATTTAGTCCCTGCCCTCCCCTTCACTGTTTTGATCACACAGCATTGCCCTTTGATGTGAAGGGCACTGCTCGTCACAGGCCACTCGGGTGTTTTCCTACTTTTCCTGGTGGTGGAAATTAAATAAAGATTTGTACACCTTGTCTCTCACTGTGTCTCACACCTGCACACACACACCATGGGTGCTGGGGATAAAAATAATAAAAAAAAAAGAAAAATATAATCAGGAGACTCCCCTTCACTTTTTTGATCACACAGCATTGCCCTTTGGATGTGAAGGGCACTGCTTGTCACAGGCCACTAAAAAAAAAAAGAAGAGAAAAAGAAAAAAAGAAAAGAAAAAAAGAAAAAAAAGAAGAAAAAAAAAAGAAAAAAAAAAAAAATAAACAGGAATGTCACTGTTTGATTACACAGCATTGCCCTTTTGTGAACGGCACTGCTTGTCACTGGCCACTCAGGTGTTTTCCTATCTTCCTGGTGGTGGAAATTGAATAAAGATTCGTGCACCTTGTGTCTCTCACTGTGTCTCACACCTGCACACAGCCAACATAGATGCTGGGGAAAAAACAATAAGTACTACCGCAGTTAGGCGGTAGTGTGGGGGGGTTAAGAGAGAAAAAAAGAACAGGAATGCAAAAAAAAAGAAAAAAAAACGGGGTTAAAATAAACAGGAATGTCAGACATTCTGACACTGAGAGCTGGCTATGACAGAGCTGGATCAGTGTTGTGGGATCATGTTCAAATAACAATTGAAAATGGTGAGTAGTGAATATAGCCTCTTTATTCAGCAACTGCAGTAGTACAGTTCAAGGTGGTGACGGAATTCAAAAATGCAGTTCTTGCAGTAGCTTCTTTATATACAGTTCTTACATATATTAAAATTCTACCACTATGCTTTTACATTGTTTTATCTATTATATACAAAGGTTTGCATGACCTTGATGCTGGGGAAACAGGAGATGGTTTAGACATTTGTTAAATGGTGGCTGATACAGTCGTTCTGCTATAACATGTGTTTCTTCAACGTGCATTGGCTATAATATGATTGAAGAATTTCGACTGCTATTTATAGAACATCAACTTTCCTTACCTGCATTGGCTATAATACGATTCTGGTCCCATTGCTTTAAATGGCACTGCTATTATGTCGATTTTTTTTACAATGCAGGATCGCATGGGAACAGAACTATCGCGTTACATTATAATAGACTGTACTTCTGATGTGATTAGACTGTCTGTCCGGTCTGAATTTGCATAATTAAGGGTCGTTAGTCCTTTTCTCTTTTAAGTTAGTAAATGTTAGTAAAAGTACTAAACATATATGCTCTAAATAAGTTAGAAATTATAAATGTACTTTTAAGAAAAGAATAAAGGATATTAAACTGATGACAGCAGCTGGGTTGTGAGATTTGTTTATTATTTGTTGGTGTGAGTTTCATTCATTCATGCAGTTTCATGGAAGTGCTATTTTGACAGTAAAGAGGATAGCGGCCCTGTTTAATATATTTAGTTAAGTACACACTAGTCGGGGAAACTGTTTGATATTCAGGTTCTGAGAGACAGTTGGTAAGGGCTGATTAATATTATAATCTTGCCATAATGTTGAGTGGGTCGTGGGACTCTATGACGGTGATGGTATTGTTTCTGAATAGGTTACTAGTCTTTTGATATTTATTCAGAGATAGCTTTTGATGGAAATAGATCTGATAAGTGTTGAAGGTGTGAAAGAACAGTAATGGGTTTGGAAGTAAGCTTTTAATTTAGTCTATATTGCAATAGTAAAATGCACTACAAAAACACTGTCTTATGAATGAATCAATGAAAATGCATTATAATAAACAACAGATTAGTAAAGGGTTATGAATGAGTGAATGGGAACATCCTATTAGTGAATATCGTGAGGTGGTGAGTGAGTTAGTAAAAATATCTATAACACAATATCTCACAGTGTCAAGGACTCTCCATGAGTAAATGAAGGATGACTTGTTGTCAGGTTACTGGCCTTCGTAGAAATATTTCAGTACGAATGAGAGCAAAGCATGCTCCTGAAGAAATTCATTTGCAAAAGTTGTCTTTGAGTTGAGGTAAGCTTGTCTGGCATCATGCTGTTATTTGGGAAGCTTGACTCATTCAATCCCACTGTCAAAGACAGGACTCAGGATATGGAAAGAATAAGTTATTTTCTCCAGGCAAATGACATTGGGGCAGATGAAAAGCAATGAGTAATTCTCCAACAGCTTGTGGACCCATAGCTTTCTCAGTTGTTAGGAGCCTTATTTTGTCTGAGGCGGCAGATAACAAAACATTTCAAGAGTTAGCCAATTTACTTCAGGAAAATTATGAGCCCAAGCTGCCTCTAATTCTGAGCTGTTATCATTTTTCCTCAGCAATTCCTGAACCGATGGGATCCGCATCAGGATTTATGACTAGGTTAAGATGACTGGCAGAGGCTTGTGACTTTGGTTTAACCCTTGAGATGCTGAGAAACCATTTTGCATATGGGATTAATAATGTAACTATGCAAAAGCACCTCCTAGCTGAACCCCAATTGGGCTTCAAACAGGTGCTTCAACTGGCTTTATCATTGGAAAATGCAGCAACTGGAGTGTGTGGAGCAGGGTATTCTGATGGAAGTGGACACCCCTGTAAGTCCCACTGAGCTTCCAGAATACCACTTGCATGAAGGAAATTGCATAGCCTTACTTAGGAATACTCTGAACAGAGGGACTCTAGGTCAGCCCACAGCAAAACCTCAAAATAAAGCCAAACCTCAGCAAAATAGTCAAAATTTTCTTCTTTAGGGCTGGTAAACAATTGCAGTTGTTGCCAGTATGCGGACTTGAAAAAGCAAAAGTGTCCCACTCGATCTAAACTGAGTAGGAGAACTCATAGGCCAGTACACACCCTGGAAAGTCCACCTACATGTGGTTTGGAACAGTTAAATTGCTTAGCAACATTCAAATCAGAACTAATCAAAATAAACGTCTGGTTAAATGGTCACCCGGTTCTAATGGATGTCGATACTGGTGCAGCCGTTTCAGTGAACACAGAATCAGTCTTTAACAAGATTCAGTCTGGACTCCATCCCTTAAGATTGCACAAGATCTTGGCTGGACTGAGATCCTATACCAGTGAACCTTTATGGATTAAGGGTACAAGATCAATTCTGGTCTCTTATGAGAAGCAGCTGGTTCAGTTTCCATTGATTGTAGTAAAAAACTTGGGCCCAAGTTTGATGGGGTGAAACTGGTTGTGAAAGATTCACCTAGATTGGCTCAACACTTTTTGATTAGAAAATTTCTGTCTGAGTAAAATCCTAATTAATTAATTACCTGGACACTTTTCAGGAAGGTCTCGGAACTATCAAAGGAGCCAAGACCATCTTGCATGTTGACCAAGAAACAATTCCACAACTCTACAAGGCCCACCCAGTGCCATTTGCTCAATGGACAAAAGTAGAGGCAGTAATCAGAAGGATGGAAAATGAAGGAACCATCAACCATGTCCGCTTTGCAGAATGGACAGTATTAATCATACCTATTGTGAAGCCAAATGGATCCGTTCATGTTTGTGGGGATTTTAAATAAGTGGCAACCCATTTTCTGCAGCTGGATAAATATACAATCCTTGCAGAGAGGATTTCCACATAAAGCTGACGCAAGGCTGTCCTTCATGAAGCTAGACACGAGCCTTGCATACTTGCACTTGCTTTTAGATGAGAAATCCCAGACATATGCTCCAATTTATACCCATAAAGGTATATACCAATAGAAAAGGCTGCCATTTGGGGTATTGTTAGCCTGTGCAATTTTTCAGCAGATGGCGGGAGACATTTTACAAGATCTACCCCAGGTCACCATTTATCTAGTTGGTATGCTAATAAGAGAGAAGACCAATAAGAAGCGCTTAGAGAATCTGGACATATTTCTTAGATTTTTCTCCCAGGCAGGCATATGCCTGAGAAGGGAAAAGTGTTCCAAGTACCCCAAGTCACTCACAGAATCAACAAGACTGGGTGACAACTGCCAGAAGATAGAGTGAAGGCAATCAAAGGACCTCCAACTCCCATGCCTAAACCAGAGCTTAGGTCTTTCCTGAATTATTATGGAAAGTTCAAACATAACCTGGCCTCCATCCTGGTACCACTGCATCAACTCCTAAAAACTGATTGCATCGCTAAGCCATACCTTTCAAGGAAGTGAAGGAACAGTTATCGTCCTCTAAGATATTGGCACACAATGATCTCAGTGAGATCGGGTATTGACATGTGATGCCTCCTCATATGGCATTGGATAGTCTTAGCTCATTTGTGGCCCAATGGAGATGTATGACCAATAGTGTATGCATCCAGGATTTCGGCCAATGAGGTGCATAAATATGCTCAGATAGTGAGAAGGAAGGTTTGGCAGTCATATTTGGAATCAGAAATTTCCAACAAAACCTTCACAGACTTAAATTTGTAATTTGACCAGAAGCCCCTACAGGGCTACTGACAGGGCAAGTGCCCATCCATAGCTTTGGCCCAAATTCAGTGGTGAGCTCTAATATTAAGTGTGAATAATTACAAGCCGGAACAGTATTAGGGAGGCCAAGTAGCAAATGCAGATGCACTGAACTACCTCCCAAGAGCAGATATACCTCTGGTGGTAATGTCACTGGACGATTCTGCAATGGTTTCCGTAAACTTTCTCCCACTTACCTGAAGAAGGGCTCCTGAAGCGCCTGAAGTTTCCTGAAGAAGGGCTCATGCCCGAAACATCGTTTCTCCTGCTCCTTGGATGCTGCCTGACCTGCTGCGCTTTTCCAGCAACACATTTTCAGCTCCACCCTCCCACTTACAGCTGACAATATCAGGCTTTGAGTCTAGAAAGATTCAGTCCTGACAAACTGAAACAGCTGGTCATGATGAAAGAAATCAATGTGCTGTCACAAACCGAACTGAAGCCTTTTGGACACAGAGAGAGGATGGCACACTATTATGAGGAGAAGGGTGATTATCCTGAGAAAATGTCAATGCCACATAGTGGCAAGATCATCTAGGGGTTTCCAAAATGGATATGTCGGTGCAAAGTTAAGTCTGGTTGCCAGGATTGGATGGAGACATAGATGCCAAGGTGCCCAGAGTGCTGACAAGGATAAAATTACTGCCAACAGCTCCCCCACATTCATGGGAATGGCCGGTTAAACCCTGGATTTGGTTACACATCAACTATGCAAATCCTTTCGTGGGCTCGATGTTTTTAGTCATGGTGGATGCTCACTCAAAGTGGTTGGATCTGCATAGAGTTCAGTCATCAAACACGGGAATGACGTTAGAAAAACTGCATGCATCTTTTGCAATACTCAGACTCCCAGAAGTATTGGTCACAGATAATGGGCTGTCACTTATCAGTAGAAATTTGAGTAGTTCTTAAAGTCAAATGGTATTCGGCATATAAGGAAAGCTCCATCCATCCATCGTCCAATGGTCTAGTGGAAAGAGCTGTCCAAAATTTGAAGGCAAGCTTAAAGAAACAGCCTACAGCTTCACAAGATACAAACTGTCACAGCTCCTTTTTGATTCAAGGACCAGCCCTCATGCAATGACAGGGATAGCTCCAGCAGAGTTGCTAAAGGGGAAAAGACTTTGCACCAGGTTTAATCTGATCTTTGCTGACCTGGGCCAAAGGGTGAAACAGCATCAGGAATGCCAAAGCTGGACACAAGACTCCATGAAGCAAGGGAGGAAGTTTGGTGTAGGAACCATGGGATGGCCCTGCATGGATAAGAGGCACGGTTGACGTGAGGCCAGGTCTCGTAACATAAAGTTCAGGTAGGTACAATGGTCCTGAACAAGCACGTGGACCATCTGAAAGCTGCCAACTTGCAAAACAGGATGGAAGCAAAACCTGCCCAGCTTCTCAGAACAGTCAGAAAGGTTAGGTGAACCCATGGGTTCTCCCACTCTGTCAAGCGTTGAAGAGACCTTGGAATCTTAGATGGACACAATGGATGTTGCCACCTGAAAAAGAGAATGAATGTCTTCTGCAATATTCCAGACACAAGAGGTGAGCTACTGTGCCCGTAGCCGAGGCAGAGACATAGCAACCAGCCTATGTACTCAGACTAGGAGAAAGTGAGGACTGCAGATGCTGGAGATCAGAGCTGAAAATGTGTTGCTGGAAAAGCGCAGCAGGTCAGGCAGCATCCAAGGAGCAGGAGAATTGACGTTTCGGGCACGAGCCCTTCTTCAGGAATCGATTCCTGAAGAAGGGCTCATGCCTGAAACGCCGATTCTCTTGCTCCTTGGATGCTGCCTGACCTGCTGTGCTTTTCCAGCAACACATTTTCAGCTATGTCCTCAGACTCCAAGGGGGAGGGATGCAGTGATTGTCACCATATCAGGCAGATGGACCTCATAGAATATGAGTTCCCTGATTGTGGCTATTAATCTGCTTGAATCAGGGAGCCTTGGTTGACAGAGAAGGACAAGAGTGTCAGACATTCTGTTCACTCTGAGAACTGGCTCTGAGAGAGCTGGATGAATGCCAAGAACTTTCTACATGAAAATGAAGGGTGACTTGGAGATGCCATACTCTGTGAAATTATTAAACTCCAGATGTTAGTAAACAGGACATTGTAAGGTCAACAGGGTTCTCTGCTATGATTGTTTTCAGTGCCTTGGTTGATGTCAGATTTATTTTAGTTTCTAGCAGTTGATAAAACTTCAGTGACTTGTTAGGACATTTCAGAGACAGTTAAGAATAGGTCTGGAGTCACATTTAGTGTAGAATAGATGGCAGTTTCCTTCCCGAAAGGGAATTAATGAAAAAGATTAAATTTTACCTCAATAACCATTGGATTCCGGGTCTTTTTAAGTCTCTTTAGACTTTTACATCCAGATCTTTTATTGAATTCAAATTTTACCATCTGTATGATGGGATTTGAACCTGTGTACCCAGACCCTGAGTAATAATGTCATTAGCCATCAACTCCCCATTGCTTTCAAACTAAATACAAAATCATTAGATAAATAAGGCATTATTTGTTTGAGCCATAATGTTATTATCTATAGTTCCAACAAATGCTAAAAAAAGTAACATACTTTCGATCAAATTCTGCAAGCCTTTGATGATTATTTTCAATTCAGTACAAAGTATTGAAGAAACAAAATTCAATAGATGAGTTCTCTGTTCATCACTGGATTAGTGGGAATATGTGTAGTGATAATAGGTTACTAATATAATCAGTAATTGTCACAGTTGTAGATGAATGTATGCTTTGTCTAGAATCTCTTCAAACGGCAAGAGTTAAATAAGTTAAAGTCATCAAACCACTGTTCAAAAATAGCAAGTTAGGGAACAACTGGTTGAGGAACAGTCAGGGAGCAACAATTTTCAGTTGGACACAATCCTTGGTTCCAGTTCAGCTGCAACCAGACCTTCCCCTAATACTTGCCCAAACAGCTTTGTATATAGCTTTTACAACGAGTGTCAGGTAACTTGCTTTTATAAAATGCAGCAATGCTTTAACAATCCTTGGCTTTAAGACCACTCCTTTTCACATTTCTGTCCAAAAAAAACTACTGAAAAATAAAGATGCAGACTTTATATTTTGTCGACTCTGGTTAGCGTGGATCTACCATCACTTCTAGTTAGCCTTTTTTTTAATAGAACAGAAATATAGATTACAGTAATATAGATTATAGCGCAGTTCTTGTACCCATCTATTAATTTGCTGTATAATCTCCCAAGTTTCAGATTATCCAAAGGAATTCCTATTACCCCCAGCCCCAAAGCCCAATCTTTTTTATTTCCTTCTGATACGTTTTTCAGTACACGTTTCTGAGCTCTCTCAGCATGTATCTAATTCAATTGATTTTTCTTTTTCAGATGGAAAGCTATGTTACTCTTACATAATTGCTAGCACTTCCTCAATCCACTTTAATTTCTGCCAGCATCTTCAAAAGCACATGTCAAAGATCTCTAGATGCTCAATTTTCTCTTTCCAGAGTCCATCAGTATTGTATAGCACCACACTGTATCAAACAATTCACTTTTTTTTATTCTCTTGTCAGTTGTACAGAAAATATTCTCTCCAATTAAAAATAATTTTCTTCTTGAAATTATAACTCCTATCGTGGCACGTCATTTTCTAATATTATACTTCGCAAGTATTTAAATTCACACCTGATCCAAAAACTGATTTAATTACCAAAATTTGCATTTTTCAGTTATATTATTGGAAATCTTTATAATCAATTGGTTATGATTCGCGGGAACGGACCATTTCACAACTTAGATTTTTTCTGCACTTGTTCACCTCAAAGTTATGACGCTGTGTAAGTTGTTTGAAGCAAAAGGAAGGTCTAACAGGAAGGTGAATTCAAGGGTGGGTGACTTCAATGTCAAATCAAGTAATGAAAGGAAAATAAAGTGGAAAGACTGGATTAAGAGAAAGATAAACTGTTGAGACATAACCAGCATTTACAAAGATCCAACATATAGTCTTTGCTTTTTTACTCTCTCCCTCTATTTATAAAATCTAAGATTCTGCCTGCCTTTGTGACCTTTATTCAATCTGCTTTGACACCTCTAACAATTTGTTCATATGTACCGTCCAGGTCTCACTGTACTTGCACCCTTTAATTTATATTTAAGTTCTTGCTTCTTACCAGAATTTATCATTACGCATCTCCCTAAATTAAAATGCCATGTTTCTACCCATTCCACAAGCCTGTATGTATTGAAACCTCCTCACAGTTCAAAATACTACCAAGTTTTCTGTCATCTGCAAGTATTGAAATTGTACCCCAGGTCATTTAAAAATCAAGAAGAACAGCAATCTTAGCACCAACCCCTGGAGAACACAACTATCTACACTCCAATTTTTTTTCCTATGACTCTCTACAATCACGTAGCACATTTTGAATCATCTTTGTCCCGTTCCCTTGTTTACCATGACCTTCAACCTTACTGGCAAGGCTACTGTGGCATCTTTCAAAGACCCACATTAACTGCATTTCATCAGAATGTAAGAAACTGGAGTAGGAGTGGGCCATTTGGGCCTGAGCCTGCTCTTCCATTCAAAGATTGTGGCTGCTCTGAACTTGGCCTCCTCTAAACCTCCCTGTCTACCCATCATATCCTCAACCTCCTTGCAGATCAAAAATCTGTTACAATGAGCTTTGAACATATTTAATGAGCCAGCTTCCACTACTCACCAGGTAAGAGAAATAAAAAATACTAATAACCCTGAAGAAAGTAAATACATCACCATTTCCAGCTTAAATGGAAGAACCCTTACTCTGAAATTGTACCTGTTAGTTCTATGCCTTCAAAGAAGAAGGAATCAGCATCTGTCTTGTCAAAAATACTCAACATTTTATATGTCACTTCACGATCATTTCTCATTCTTTGAAATTCAAATGTGTATTGGTTTGCATTACTGAATCTTTCTTCATAAGACAAATCTCTTAATTCCATGAATTAACCCACAGTGAACCTTTTGTAAACACCTTTCAACGCAAGTATATCCACCCTTAAATAGGGAATTCAAAACTGTATGCAATATTCCCAGGATGGTCTCACCAATACCCTGTACAATGTTGAGATTGTTGGTCGGTTTGTTGAGCTGGTTGATTTTTCATCGCCCAACTGGATGACATCTTCAGTGCTGTGTAGCCTCCATGCTGTTGTTGTGACACGATTCTATCTGTGAAGGCAGATGGTTCTATTTCCAGTTTTGTGCTGTAGTGGTCTGTTGATGGGGTCATTTTCAACATGTTTGCTTATGGAACCAATGCATGAACGCCTGGCCTCCAGGAATTCCCGAGCTTGTCTTGGTTTTGTGTGTCCTAGTATCATAATGTTGTCCCAGTTGTATTGATGTTCTTCATTGTATTGATATGAAGAAGAACTGGTTGTGTTGTTTTGTTGCAAGCTGATGCTCATGTATTCTGGTGGTGAGCTTCCAGCCCGTTTGTCCTATGCAAGTTTCACGCGGTTGCTGCATGATAGTTTGTATCCCACATTTGTCTTGCATGTTGTGGGTATGGGGTCTTGGATAGTAGCTGGCAAAGTTTGACAGTTGGTTTGTGTGCTGTAATTATTCTCAGCTTGTGACAAAATGATACGACCAGTTCTCCCTCAAATCAAGGACACCAATTCACCTGGGACAGAGTTATGATATTGGGATTCGCAAAACAAAGACAAAGCCGGGAATTCCTGGAGGCCTGGTATCCATCCATTGGCTCCATAAACAAATAGACCTAATCTACAGATCACTACCATACAAAACCAGAAATAGAACCACCATCGTGGCAGATAGAACTGGATAAATTCTGGGCAGATCAAAACAACAGAGTCTACGCAGCACTGAAGATATCACCCAGTCAGGACACTTTTGCAGAAACATCAATTAGCTTGAGGAACCAACCAACAACTTCAACACCCCAACCCTAGCTGCAGATCTTCACAGAAACCATAAACCTGTACAATATAGCAAGACTTCCCTATTTTTATATTTCCTCTTGCCTGCAACAATGACCAACATTCCATTTGCTTCCTAATTATTTGCTGTACCTATATGCTAACCTTTTGTGATTCATTGGGAAAGATGATCATTTAGTGGCAACGCCTTTGGATGACTAATCTATAACCCGAGGTCAGCAAACACAAAAATCACTACAAACACTTAGCAGGTCTGATGGCATCTGTGGACAGAAAGCAAAATTAATGTTTCAGGTCCAGTGACCCTTCTTCAGAACACCTGGCCAATGTGTTTTGGACATGATTTCAAATCCACCATGGCAGATTAGTATGTATTTGTCACACATTTGTTCCTTTCTCCTCTCCTTAGCTACTGAATTTTTTTGCTGTTTTTCTATCTTCTACAATCATTTCTATCTCTCTTGGTCCCCATTGTTTCTCTCTTCCCACAGAGTTTTTTTTCCTCACTGACTTATCCCTTACATATTTGCTTATTCTTAATCTTACACTTTGTTCCCCCTTGCTCCTTGTTTCTCTTGAATATGGAAAGTGAACATTAATAGGTTGCCAATGTGAGAAGCCACTGTGCGTATCCGAGACTGTGAAGAACTATAGCAGAGCAGGCTTGAAGGGCTGAATGGCACATTGCTGTTCCTTGATTTTGTGGAACTCTTCTGTGAAAACCTATTGTGAAATTAAATCTGGAGAAGGCCTAGCTGGGACCATCTTCCATAGTGCAGAAATGCTAGTTGCAACAATCCAAACATTTATGAAAGACCACTTTTAATTTTCCTCCCAAAATTATCTCTAAGTTATGTTTGATTTTTAGCCTTGCTTCTAATGTTTCACATTTAGAATCACTTCTGACCCATTTCCTTTCTTTTTCTAAATAATTATATTTTTCATTGTATCTTATACTTTCTATTTGTTTGACGTTCCTTTTCTCACTGTCTTTCCATCCACTTAATTTCTTTTTGTTTTCTACTTTTCATGTTTCTTTTCTGATGCCCCTACTCCTCCTTTCTTGTCATTCACTTATTCTCTATGCTGTCATCTTCTCTATATCTCACCAAGTTTCCAAGTTATTTTTTCTCTGCCACTTATTTTCTGTCTTTTGCTTTGCTGTTATGGCTTTCTCTTCCCTCCTTCATTCCATTTTCTGCTAGCACTGCTTTCCTATTTCTTGCACTTCCTTTTACTTTTCTTTCTGTTCTTCAATAAACCTAAAGAGGTACTTTAAGAATATTAATGGAATGAGAGTAACTAGAGAGCGAGAAGGGCCCCTCCAGGACCAAAATGGACATGTATATGTAGAACCTCAGGAGATGGGCAAGGTCCTCAATGAATATTTCTCCAATGTGTTTAACATGGTGAAAGACGTGAAGACTTGGGAACTTGGCGAAATTAGTGGTGATATCTTGGGGACAGTCCATATCAAGGCAGAGGAGGTGTTGGATGTATTAGAATGTATGAAGGTGGATAAATCTCCTGGTCCTGACCAGGTATATCCAAGAACATTGCAAGAGACTAGAAAAGAAATAGCGGAGGCCCTGGCTGAAACTTTTTATATCATTGTTAGCCACGGATGAGGCGCGGAAGACTGGAGGGTAGTGAATGTTGTCCCATTATTCGAGAAAGGCTGCAAAGAAAAGCATGGGAACTACAGACCAGTAATCTGTGTTGGGTAAGATACTTGAGAAGATTCTGAGGGACGAGATATATATACATTTGGAAAGACAGGATTTGGTAGTCAGGATGGATTTGTGCATGGGAGATCATGGCTCTCAAATTTATTAGAGTTCTTTGATGAAGTGACCATGGTAGGGTGGTAGAAGTAGTCTATATGGATTTCAGTAAGGCCTTTGATAAGGTTCTACATGGTAGGCTGCTCTGGAAGGTTAGATCACATGAAATCCTGGGTAAGCTAGCAAATTGGATACATAATTGGCTTGATGGCAGAAAGCAGAAGGTAATAGTGGAAGGATGCTTGTCGGACTGGAGGCCTGTGACTACTGGTGAGCCTCAGGGGTCGGTGTTGGGTCCATTACTGTTTGTTATCTTAATCAAAGATTTGGGAGAGAATTTACAAGGCAGAGTCATTGGGGACACTTAAGCGAATGCTGGGCATTAACATGGATAGCAGTGAGTTGAGGGCAGTGAGGAAGGTTGTCAGAAATTGCAGCAAGATCTTGATCAGCTGGAGAGGTAGGCTGAGAAATGGCAAATGCAGTTTAATATAGATAAGTGTGACGTCTTGCATTTTGGAAAGTCAAATCAAGGCAGGAGTTTCACGGTGAATGGTAGGGCCTTAGGAATGTAGTGGAATAGAGGTATCTTGAAGTTCAGGTTCACAATTCTCTGAAAGTGGAGTCATAGGTAGACAGGACAGTGAAGAAGGCTTTTGGCACACTTCATCAGTCAGGGCACTGAGTACTGAAGTTGGGAAGTTATGTTGCAGTTGTACAGGACGTTGGTAAGGCCTCACTTGGAGTATCGTGTTTAGTTTTGGTCTCCTTGTTACAGGAAGGATGTTATTAAATTGGAAAGAGTGCAGAAGAAATTTACAAGGATGTTGCCGGCACTCAACGGTCTGAGTTATTCGGAGAGGTTAGATGAGCTAAGACTTTTTTCTTTCAAGCATAGGATACTGAGGGGGGGACCTTATAGAAGTGTATAAGGTCATGGCAGGCATGGGTAAGGTGAATGCACTCAGTCTTTTTCCCAGGGTTGGGGAATCAAGCATTAGAGGGCATCAGTTTAAAGTTAGAGGGCAAAGAATAAAAGGGAACCCTGGGGGGTCTTTTTTTACACAGAGGGTGGTACACACATGGAATGAGCAGCCGCAGTAGGCGGAGGCAGGTATATTAACAACATTTAAAATGCATTTGGACAAATACATAGATAGGAAAGGTTTAGAAGGGTATGGGCCAAATGCCGGTGAATGGGGTTGGTGTGGACAGACCTTTTGGTCGGCATGGACCAATTTGGTCAAAGGGCCTGTCTCGGAGCTGTGGGACTCCATGACTCTGTAACTATAATTATTTTGTGTTTCACTTGCCTCTTTTCACTCTATTTCACTCCTTATCCACTTCGCTGAAACTTTCTTACAGCCACTGGAACTAGAACTGACATTGGCACAGGCTTTTCCTTCACTCAAGCAAGGCTGCAAGAATCAATGACATCTATCTTGAATTGTTGAAGAATTTGGGATCCAATTGACCCGACTGGTTGGCTTTGCTCTTTACTGAAATCTGTACACTGGTGTAATTCCATGAATCTATAAACAGGCTAAAGTCATTACTATTCTCAAGTCAGAGAAACCTGCTGATCCAGCTAGTCAGAGGCCCATATTTTTGCTATGTATCTCTTACAAACTGTAAAAGACTCTTTGTTTGGAGGAGCCCAAACTTCAAACTGGTTTCAGACATTGTAGAGTTATGTTAATCAAGTGCTCAGATTCACCACCCAGATAGAGACTGGCTGCCAATGCATGCCCAAGCCAGATGTTATGTTCATGAACTTCTCAACAGCATATGATACCGTGTGGCAAAAGTTTTTTTGTTGAAAGGTTTTATATGTTTTCATTGTCAGGCCATCTTTTCTTCAATGCTTAGGAATTAAAGGTATGAAGTTTCAGTTAGAGAGTAAACAAGTTCCATAGCCTCAAAAGGTGGACTTCTCCAGGCTCTGTTTGAGCTTCAGTTTTTCCTCTATGTGAGCAAAGTACCTCCCATTACCTTTCAAAGTACAGATGATCTGGCTCTTGTGACCAAGCAACAAACCTCGAGGACATTAGTAGCAGCTTGTCCCAAGACCTTAAAAACAACTGGAATTTTCATCAAATCCAATTAAGACTGTGTTACTGTTTGCCATCTCAGCCACTGACCAGCATATAGCAAACTCCAGATCACCTTTTGTGGCAAATCTATCAAGAATGAACCATACTCAAGGACTTTGGATTGCAGCTTCATGTACTCCAATCTTTTGAAAAAGGTCACAGAAAAAAAAACACGACCAGAACAAGCATCAGGGATGAGCTGGAGATACACTGTTCAGATTATTGTTAGTCAGTTCTATTGTGTGCAGCAAAATACTGTTCCCTTGTGGGGGAGTTACCACATAAAATGTTTAGATACTATTCTCAACACATCAATTTGGATAAATGATGATATACTGAAATCAACATTTTTGCACTGGCTCCCAATTCTGTCCAATATCCCACATTCTGATGTGTCCCAGAAAGCAAAAATTGTGGATGAGTTTAACTACATTAAAGCCAACCCAGGACTGCTAATCCATTGAGATCTATGAAATCTACCAAATATGTGACACAATCATGCAAACCTTTCAGGACCTCTGTGAATATTTCGAATGGTACAGATTTGGGCAAAAAGGATAAGAGCACATCCTCTGGGCTGACGCCAATATCACAAAGATCTGGTGAGCAATCCAACAAGAGTGTTTTTAGGGTTCAACTTTACTTGAAAACAGCAATGTACTCTCATCAGGAACTTGCATTCTCCATGCCAGGACATAATACCTCTATCTAGGAGAAAGTAAGGACTGTATATGCTGGAGAGTCAGAGTCAAAAAGTGTGGTGCTGGAAAATCACACAGATCAGGCAGCATCTGAGGAGCAGGAACATTGATGTTTTAGGCATAAGCCCTTTATCAGGAATGTGGAGGGGAAAGGGGGCTGAGAGATAAATTGGGGAGGTAGGGGTGGGGCTGGGGAAAGGTAAGTAGGATGATAATAGATGGATGTAGACGGGAGGTAATTGTGATAGGTTGGTGGGGAGGGTGGAGCAGATAGGTGGGAAGGAAGATGGACAAGTAGGGTGGGTCAAGAAGGTGATGCCAAGTTGAAGGGTTGGATCTGGCATGAAGTTGTGGAGGGGTGATTTGGAAACTGATGAAGTCATTGTCGATGACATGTGGTTGTAGGGTCCTGAGGCAGAAGATGAGGTGTTCTTTCTTCAGTTGGCAGGTAGCTTTGATTTGCTGGTGGAATATGCCCAGGGTTTACACATCCTTGGAGGAGCTGAAGAGGTCAGCTACAGGTTGGTGGAATTGTTTGGTGTGTGCAGACCAGCGATATTTCCTGAACCACTCCACGAGTTGGCATCCTGTCTCCTCGATGTAGAGGAAACCACATCTAGAGCAATGGATGCAGTAGAAAAGGTGGTAAATGTGCAGGAAATGATCCTTTAGGGCCTTGGACAGAGGTGAAGGGGTAAGTATGGGCACAGGTTTTGCACCTCGTGCAGTGATGGGGAAGGTGCTGGCTGTAGAGGGTGGGTTGATGGAGGAGCGTGGACCTAACGAGGGAGTCGCGGAGAGAATTGTCTCTGCAGAACACAGTTGGGGTGGGGAGGGAAATATATTTTTGGTAGAGGGGTTTGACTGTAGGTGGCAAAAATGGTGGAGGATAATACTGTATCTGGAGATTTGTGGGGTAAAAGATGAGGACCTTGGGGTCCTATTCTTGTTGGAGTGGGGAGGGTGGGGTTCAAAGACAGAGATGCAGGAAGTGGACCAGATGCAATAGAGGGCATTGTTGATCACACGGGAGGGGAAATTGCATTCCTTGAAATAGGAAGACATCCGGGATGTCCTGGAGTGGAATTGCTCCTCCTGGGAGCAGAAATGGTGGAAGCGGTGAAATTGGGAGTCAGCGATCACATTTTTACAAGCGGGGGGGTGGGAAGAGGTATAGTCAAGGTAGCTGTGGGAGTCATTGAGTTAAAGTAGATGTCCATGTTGAGTTGGTCGCTGGAGACAGAGGCGGAGAGGTCCAGGAAGGGAGGAACGGGAGGGAGGTGTTAGAGATGGCCCATGTGAACTCGAGATCAGAGTAGAAGGTGTTGGTGAAGTTGATGAACTGTTCAACCTTCTTGTGGAAGCATGAGGTGATGCCGATACAGTCATCGATGTAAGGAAGGAAAAGTTGGGGGATGGTGCTGGTGTAACTCTGGAAGAGGGACTATTCCACATAACCTATGAACAGGCAGGCATAGCTGGGGGCCCATGGCTACCCCTCTGGTCTGTAGGAAGTGGGAGGATTTGAAAGAGAAGTTGTTGAGGGTAAGGACCAGTTCCACCAAATGAATGAGTGTATCTGTGGAGGGGCACTGGTTGGCTCAGCGGGATAGGAAGAAACAGAGGGCTTGTAGGCCTTTGTCATGGGGGATGGAGGTGTATAGGCACTGGATGCCCGTAGTGAAGATGAGGTGTTTGGGGCCAGGGAATTGAAGGAGGTGCAGGGCATGGGTGTTGTCCAAGATGTATGTGGTGATTTCATGGACCAAGGGGGACAGGATGGAGCCAACATTATGAAGAGATGAGTTCAGTGGGGCAGGAGCAAGCAGAGACAATTGGTCAACTGGGGCAGTCAAGTTTGTGGATTTTGGGTAAGAGGTAGAACTGAGTGGTGAGGGGTTGGGGGATAAATCCTGGGCCTCTTTCACTGCAAACTCAAAGTCACCTGCCAACCGGAGAAAGAACGCCTAATATTCTGCCTCGAGGCCTTACAACCACACGGCATCAACATTGACTTCACCAGTTTCCAAATCTCCCCTCCTCCACCTCATCCCAGATCCAACCCTCCAACACGGCACTGCCCTTTTGACCTATCTCAACTGTCCATTTTGCCTCCCACTTATTTGCTCCACCATCCCCAACGACCTATCACAATTATCTTCCACCTGCATCCACATACCACCATGCCATCTACCTTTCTACTCAATTTCTGCAACTCTTTTTCAGTGTTTTGGTAATTATTGAGAAGGTAGGAGAGAGGGTTGATTGCGATGTTTAAAGTATCAGTGGCATCATGAAGACAAAATTGGCTAAATGAAAGAAAACAGATTCTTGGGAAATGATTGTTCTTTTTGGAAATGAGAGTTTTCAGGTGGGTTCCTCAGGATCACTGCCTTTTCTTGCAGAGAATATTAATGACTTAAAATTGAATTAAAGCGCACAATTCAAAATTTTCAAATATTACAGAACTCAGAAGTATTCTAAAACAACAAGGAAATTAGTTATACTCACCAAGCGAACACAGATTGTATGAATGGGTGAACGCGAAACAGATGATGCAAGAAGAATGCAAAGTGTTATATTTTGACAGGAAGAAGCAACAGAAACCAAAAGGTACAATTCAGTTGCCCTTTCTCCACATCCTTTTACATTCCACTTTCTTTTCACTGAATTGCTATTTATTTATCTTTTTCATCATTTAGTTTCACTGTCTCTCACTTTTTTTCCTTTTAGCTCACTCTTTTTCTGAACAACTATCAATTATATCGTCTTTAACATAGGAAATCCTCCCAGGATGCTTCAGAGGAACAGTGTCAAACAAATCTTTTGGCCTAATCCCGATTTTTTTTCCCTTCAATCAATGGTTGTGTTTTCTCATTTTTCTGAATCTCGATCTCTTATTTTCTCTTTGGCCTTTGATCTTTTTCTCTATCTCTCTTCCTTGTTGCTCGCTCATTTAATATTTCTCCACTTTGTGTGACAATCTCTATTTGACATTTTTGAACTTTCACCCAGTTATTTTCTTCTGTTGGTTTTGTCAACCATTTTTTTCAATAATTTTATCTCCATGTCTCTATCACATTCTAAATCTTTCTACTTTCTACTTATCATCTCTATTCCTCCTTTTCAATATTTTTCACTTTTATTTGCTCCATTTTAACTCACTTATTTTCTTACTTTTTTTTGCAGGGTACTACTCCTATTTACCCTCTTACTCCATTCATTTCTCATTCTTCCTTTCTCATTCTTATGCAAGTCCTTCTCCCCTTTTATTTCCCATTTTCTCATTCTTTTCCTTTCTCTAGATAGATTTCCATTTTCATAATTTTCTTCACTCGTTTATTTTTGTTTTTCTTTCTTTTATCTGTTCATTTTCTCATTGATTTGCTGTCATCCTTTGGTTTCAACTAATCTTACTCCAATGCAATCTGGCTCTTGCACTTTTTCTGTTTAACGCTTCTCTTCTATTTCCCTGTCCCACTTCTACTTTGCTAATTAGTTGTATCTTCCAACAGAGTCACAAAGAGCTGTACAGCAGGAAAACAGACCCCTCCATCAAACTCATCCATGCTGACCAGGTATCCTAAATTAATCTAGACCCATTTGCTAGCATTTGGCCCATATTCTTCTAAGCCCTTCCTATACATATACCCACCTAGATGCCTTTTAAATGTTGTAATTATACCAACTTCCACACTTCCTCTGGCAGTTCATGCTATACACACACCACTCTCCTCTCATCTTAAACCTATGCCTTCTAGTTTTGGATTCTTCTACACTCAGGAAAAAGATGTTGGTTATTCACCTTATCTATGCCCCTCATTATTTTATAAACTTCTATAAGATTACCCCTCAGAATCTGACCCTCCAGGGAACATAGCCCCAGCCTTTTGAGCCTCTCCTGATAGCTCAAACCCTCCAACCCTGCAACATTCTTGTATATCTTTTCTGAACCCTTTCGAGATTCACAACATCTTTTCTATAGCAGGGAGACCAGAATTGAATGCAGTATTTAAAAACTGGTCCAATGAATATTCTGTATAGCATTAACATAACATCCCAATGTCTATACTCAGTGCACTGACCAATAAAAGCAAGCGTACCAAATGTTTTCTTCACCACTCTGTTTGGCTGTCACTCCACTTTCAAAGAATTATGAACCTGTACCTCAGGTTGTCTTTGTTCAGCAACACTCTCCAGGACCATACCATTAAGTGTATATGTCTTGCCCTGATTTGTCTTACCAAAATGCAACACCTCACATTTATCTAAACTCTATCTGCCACTTCTCAGCCCATCTGATCGAAGTCCACTGTGCTTTGAGATAACTTTCTTTACTGCCCACTACACCATCAACTTTGGTGTCAGCTGCAAACCTATCAACCAGTCCTCTTATGTTCACATCCAAATTATTTATATAAATGACAAAAAGAAGGGGACCCAGTTCTTATTCTGGCAGCACATCGCTGATCATAGGCCACCAGAACAAAAAAAACCAACCCTTACCACCACCACGTGTCTCCTATATTTTATCCAATTTCATATACAAATGGCTATCCCTCCCTGGATTCCATATGATCTAACCTTGCAAATCAATCTACCAAGTAGAACCTTGTCGAACACTTTGCTGAAGTTCATACAGGTGTTTACCACTCTGCTTTCATCAATCTTCTTTGTCACTTTTTCAAAAACCTCAGTCATTAGTGAGACACAATTCCTCATGTACAAAACTATGTTGATGATCCCTAATCAATCCTTCCTTTTTGTAAATCCTGTCCCTCAGAATCCCACTCAACAACTTACCCTGGCATCACTACCTAACACAGGCATCAGGCTCACCATACCCTGGCATTTCTTTACTACCTTTCTTAAGTAATGGCACATTAGGCATCCACCAGTCTTCTGGCACCTCACCTGTGGCTATCAGTTATACAAATATTTCAGCAAGGGGCCCAGCAATCACTTCCCTAGCTTCCCACAAAGTTTGGGATACACCTTATCTGATCCCAGGGATCAATCCACCATTGTACATTTTAAGGCATGCAGCATATCGTCCTCTGTAATATGGATACTTTTCAAAATATCACTATTTATTTGTCCAAGTTTTATAGCTTCCATATCTTCTCCACAGTAAATACTGACATGAAATACTCGTTTAGTATCTCACCCATCTCCTGTAATCCAATGTGGATGGCTTGTTGATCTTTAAGGGGCTGTTCTCTCCTTAGTCACTCCTTTGTCATTATTATATTTGTAGAATCTCTTCAGATTCCCCTTGACACTATTTGCTAAACCTATCTCTTGTCCCCTTAATGCTCTCCTGATGTTCCTCAAGTGTATTCCTACTGCCCTTACACACCTCTCGGGATTTACTCAGAACCAGCTGTCTATACCTAACATTTGCTTCTTTTTCTTGACCAGAGCCTCAATTTCTCTAGTCATCAAGCATTCCCTACACCTGCCAGTCCTGCCTTTCACATTAACAGGTATATACTGCCTTCTGAGTCTCGCTATTTTTGAAGGCCTCCCACTTTTTAACTGTCCCTTACCTGGCAATAGTTTCTCCCAATCAACTTTTGAAAGCTGTTGCCTAATACCATTAAATTTGGCCTTCCTCCAATTTTAGATCAGGTCTATCTTTTCCGTAACTATTTAAAAACTAACAGAATTATGATCACTGGCCCCAAGGTGCTCCCCCACTGACATCTCAGTCACTTGCCCTATCTTACTTCCCAAGAGTGAGGCAGTGGCTGAAGACGTGGATTGAGATTGTGGCAGTCTGAGATGCCAGGAGCAAACCCAACACAATGATGGAGGTTCCTCCTACATCTGCAGTGAAGATGAGAGCATGGGGGATCAAGCCAATGTGGGGAAAATGTGCCAAAGTGGAGGAGATCAAGCCATTGTACGAATTGCAGTCTCAGCACAGCTGAGCACTTAAGAAACACTGTAATGTTTAACTTTTAACTTGATTTTTTTTAAAAAAAGCTATGCAAAGAGTGACTATAATGTTTTTAACTTTTAATTTTGTTCCTTATTTCTTTCTCTCTTGTTCTTAAGTTTTTGTATGCAGGTACTTGTACCTAAGATGGAGCGGTGTATGGCAACATCGAAAACTTTTCACTGTACTCTCATACTTTTGTACTTGAATATGCTACTCAAGAAAGTCTGAATTTAAATAGTTTTGTTCCTTCCCTAGTGGGTATACCCACATGCTGAATAAGAAATTTTCTTGTATATACTTAACAGATACCTCTCCATCCAAGACTTTAACACCATGGCAGTCACAGTATTTGTTTGGAAAGCCAAAATCCTCAACCTATTATTCTTATAGATATTTGAGATCTCCTTACGAATTTGCTTCTCAATCTCCCACTGACTACTGGGGGGCATATAGTACAATCCCAATTAGGTGATTATCTGTTTCTTGTTTCTCACTTTCACCCAAAACCTTCACTGGACAATCTCCCAGGAATAGCCTCCATAAGTACAGCTGTAATTTTATCCCGAATCAAAAACGTTACTCCCCTTCCTTTTGTGCATTCCTTCTATTCTCCTATATCATCTATACCCTGGAACATTAAGCTGCCAGTCCTGCCCTTCACTGAGCCACATTTCTGGAATAGCTATGATATCCCAGTCCCATGTTCCCACCTACGCCCGGAGTTCATTTGCCTTACCTGTCAGACTTCTGAAATAAATGTAGTTTAATTTGTAAGTCAAATCAGGGCAGGACTTGTATACTTAATGGTAAGGTCCTGGGGAGCGTTGCTGAATAAAGACCTTGGAGTGCAGGTTCATAGTTCCTTGAAAGTGGAGTTGCAGGTAGATAGGATAGTGAAGAAGGCATTTGGTATATCTTCCTTTATTGGTCAGAGCATTGTGTATTGGATTTGGGAGGTAATATTGCAGCTGCACAGGACATTGGTTAGGCTACTTTTGGAATATTTTGCACAATTCTGATCTTCCTCCTATCGGAAGGATGTTATGAAACTTGAAAGGGTTCAGAAAAGATTTATAAGGATGTTACCAGAGTTAGAGGATTTGAGCTATAGGGAGAGATTGAATAGGCTGGGGCTGTTTTCCCTGGAGCGTCGAAGGCTGAGGGGTGCCCTTATAAAGGTTTATAAAATCATAATGGGCATAGATAGGGTAAATAAACAAGATCTTCTCCCTGGGGTCGGGGAGTCCAGAACTTGAGGGCATAGGTTTAGGGTGAGAGGGGAAAAATATAAAAGGGATCTAAGAGGCAACTTTTTCACACAGAGGGTACTGCATATATGGAATGAGCTGCCAGAGGAAGTGGTGGAGGCTGGTACAACATTTATGAGACATCTGGATGGGTATTTGAATAGGAAAGGTTTAGAAGGACATGGGCCAAGTGCTGGCAAATGGAACTAGATTAGGTTAGGATATCTGGTCGGCATTGACAAGTTGGACCGAAGGATCTGTTTCCGTGCTATACATCCCGATGACTCTAAGTCCTGTCTCTTTCTCTGCCTTGCTCTTGACTATTTGACTTGCTCCTGTTCTCAACTGCACCAGCCTTAAAATGATCTCTTTTCGGACTATCTCTTTGGGATCCCCCAGCCCCACGAGTGTAAAGCCTCCCGAGTAATACTAACAAATCTCCCTGCCAGGATATTGATCCTCTTCCAATTCAGGAGCAACCTGTCCTTTTTATACAGGTCACTTCTGTCTCACAATAGATTCCAAAGATCCAAAAATGCAAATCCTTGCACCAGCATCTCAGCCACACATTCATCGGCTCTATCATCTTATTCCTACTCACTGGCATGTGGCATGAGTGTAATCCAGATATTACTACTCTTGAGGACCTACTTTACAACTACCTGCCTAATTTTCTATATTCTCCCTTCAGAATCTTGTCCCTTTCTCTTCCTATGTCATTGGTAACAATGTGCACAACAATGCCTTTCAAAATATTCTGCACCCTCTCCAAGACATCCTTGATACTGGCACCAGGGAGGCAACATAGCATTCTGATGTCTCCTGTCAGCTGCAGGAACATCTATTTGTGCCTCTGACTAGAGTCCCCTATTGTAATTGATCGCTTGGAACTTGATATACCCCTCATCACAGTAGAACCAGTCTCAGTACCAGAAACATGGTTATCAGTGTTACATTCCCAATAGTCCATCACCCCTACATTTTCCATATATGCATAATTGTTTGAAAAGGGGATAGCCAAAGGAGACTCCTGCATTACCTGCCCATCTTTCCTAGAAGTAACCCATCTATTCGACTGTGCCTGTGGTATTTCTTCCTTCCTGAAACTGCCATCCATCACAGCCCCTCGTTCCTGTAAATTCCTCATTGTCTATAACTGCTGATCCAAACAATCCATGTGATTCAATAGGATTCACAGCCACAGACATAATCATCATGATCTTTTAAATTCTCCCTAATCTCACAGATCCGACAGGAAGAACATCTCACTCTACTAAAGGCCATCTCTGCGCCTTAAACAATCATCAGACTCAGAAAATATGCTCTCATCTGCTTCTTCTAATTTCTCCTGTGCTTTTCCCTTGCTCCTTTTGTCATTCATATTCTATTCTTCCTATTGCTTCACTTTCTTTATTTCCCTTGTTTCATTCTCCTTTTCAATCATTATTTATCTCTGTCCCACCCCCTTGCTCATTCTTCTCCTCACTGTCTGTGCTGTTTCACTCTTCCAGAAAACATTTATATAGTGTATTTTATAACCTCACCATGTCATAAACAACTTTACAGCCAATTATGTCAATTTTAAGCAATTGCTTTAATGTAGGAAATGTAGCACACAATCTACACACAGGACACTCCCATTTTTAGTAATATTGGTTGAGGAAAGAGTATTGGCCAGGACACCAGACAACTCCTTCTTAGCCTAAAAGGGGACAGATGAGGCCACAGTTTAATTTCTCAACCAAAAAGGTATCTCCAACAGCTTAGCACTCCCTGAAAATTTTACTGGGAAGTCTGTGATCAAGCCTCTTTAGTGGGACAGAGACTCTCAATCTTCTAACTCAGGGCTAGCACCTGAGTCAGGGCTGAAAAAGGTCCTGCTGTCTGTCTCAGGTTCTCTTTCTCTTCTATTCTCACTTCCCCTTCCACCCTCTCATTCCTTCTTTCTTCCCTTTCATCCCCCCTTCCTCTCATTTTCCACTTTCTCCCCTTCTTATTCCACATTCCCCACTCACTCCCTTTCTCCTTGCTGTCTCTTCCCATCTCACTCTCGCTTTCTCCCATCACCATCTCATACCCTTACTCCCTTCCCCTCCCCTCCTTCCACTCTTATTCTCCATTCCTCTCTAGATGTCTTTTAAATGTTATAATTGTACCAGCTGCCATAATTTCCTCTGGCAGCTCGTTCCATACATATATCTCCCTCGACTTGAAAATGTTGCCCCGAAAGTCCTCACTCTTTCTTGCCATATGAGCCCTTGCTCCTTCTTACCATGCTTCCCCTCTCATTCCCATGGACCCCTCACCATCCCTCTCACTCATCTAATCCACCTCCCCTCTCCTCCCTCTTTGCCCCAAGTCTCCCTTCCCCTTCCCTCTCTACTTGTCACTTCACTCCCTCCCTCCTCAGATGTTTATTCCTCATGCCTCCTACCTCATGCCTCTTACTCTTCACACTCTTCCCTCTCCACTCCCCCGATCTCACCCTCTCACTTTCTAGCTATCTCCATCCTCACTCCATACTCTCAATCTCTCCTGCTTCCCCCACCCTTCCCCTTCACACTCTGCTCTTCACTTGCATTGCCATTTCATCCCTCCCCATGTATCACTCATCCCTCCTCCTTTCCCTCACTCATTTTCTGCCCTCATTTCTTGCTCACCTACAGCCAAGCCTCTCCCTCCTGTACTCCATTCTTCCTCTCTGTCACTCATTCCATTTCTCTTCCCTCATTCCTGTACTCACTCCCTCATCTTTTCCTCCCTCCCCTCTCTCTTCCAAGGCTGCTCCTGCTCCCACCCTCACCACCTCCCTCCCTCTGTTCCTGCTCTTCTCCCAAATGAGCTCCCCTCCATCCCTCCCCTATCCCTTCCTCCTTTAACATCTCTCATAACCCTTCTTCACTCGCCTCCGTCACCTATACCTTCCGCACAAACACAACTCCCCACCGACCCCCACTCACCCCTTCGTCCATCAATACCTCCATCTCTCAACATCTTTCACTCCCAGCCACTGCACCTCCCAAAACACCTCTACTTCCAAACCTCCCTCACACCATATACCCTTATAAACGCTCTGTCCTCACCCCCTCCCCCACACTAACTTCACCCCCTTCACACTAACCCTCAACTTATTCACTCAGCACTTCCCTCAGACCCTTCGCATCAACTCATCCCCTCCCTCACTTCTTCACACTAACCCTCAACTTTTCCTCACTCTCTAACATCAACCCTCATCACCTGCTTCATTCCCTTAACACCAAGCCTCATCCCATCCCTTGCCCTCTTCACCAACCCTTATCCAGTCCTTAACACTTTTCACAGCAACCCTCATGTTCTCCCTTACCCTTTCACACCAACCCTTGTCCCCCTCCCTCACACTAACCCTCTCCCCATTGCCTCACCCCCTTCATACTGACCCTCATGCCCCACTGCCCTCACTGTCTTCACACTGACCCTCACCCCCCCGCCCACACTCTCTTCACAGTAACCCTCACTCTCCTTCACACTGATCCTCATCTCCCTCCCTCAGCCTCTTAAAACTGACCCTCATTTACCTCCCTCATCCCCTTCACACTGACCCTCATCTACCTCCTTCATTCCCTTCACACTGACCCTCATCTCTCTCCCTCATCCCCTTCACACTGACCCTCATCTCCCTCCCTTATCCCTTTCACACTGACCCTCATCTCCCTCCCTCATCCCTTTCACACTGACCCTCCTCTGCCTCCCTCATTCCCTTCACACTGACCCTCATCTCCCTCCCTCAGCCTCTTAAAACTGACCCTCATCTACCTCCCTCATCCCCTTCACACTGACCCTCATCTACCTCCTTCATCCCCTTCACACTGACCCTCATCTCTCTCCCTCATCCCCTTCACACTGACCCTCATCTACCTCCTTCATCCCCTTCACACTGACCCTCATCTCTCTCCCTCATCCCCTTCACATTGACCCTCATCTCCCTCTCTCATCCCCTTCACACTGACCGTCATCTCCTCCCTCATCCCCTTCACACTGACCCTCATCTCCCTCCCTCATCCCCTTCACACTGACCCTCATCCCCTGCACACTGACCCTCCTCTGCCTCCCTCATTCCCTTCACATTGACCTTCATCCTCCTGCCCTCACTCCCTTCACACCAACACACATTCTCCATTGACTACCTTCACACCAACCTCACAACCCCCACCCTCACTCATTTCACACTAGCCCTCACCCCCCTGCCCTCACTCCCTTCACACTAACCCTTACGCCTGCCCTCACTCCCTTCACACTACCCCTCACCCCAGTCCTCACTCCCTTCACACCAACTCACATTCCCCACCCTCATTCCCTTCACACCAACTCTCGTCCACCACCTTCAGTCCCTTCACACTAACGCTTGTCCCTCTCCCTCACACTAATCCTCGTCCTCACCTTACATCCTACACATAGGGCGGCACGGTGGCACAGTGGTTAGCACTGCTGCCTCACAGCGCCAGGGACCTGGGTTCAATTCCCGCCTCAGGCGACTGACTGTGTGGAGTTTGCACGTTCTCCCCGTGTCTGCGTGGGTTTCCTCCGGGTGCTCCGGTTTCCTCCCACAGTCCAAAGATGTGCGGGTCAGGTGAATTGGCCATGCTAAATTGCCCGTAGTGTTAGGTAAGGGTAAAATGTAGGGGTATGGGTGGGTTACGCTTCGGCGGGTCGGTGTGGACTTGTTGGGCCGAAGGGCCTGTTTCCACACTGTAAGTAATCTAATAAAAAAAATCTAACACTACTCTCGTCTCCCTCTCTCACTCCCTTCACACTAACCCTCACCTTCGCCCTCATCCCCTTCACATTAACTCTTACCCCCCCGCCCTCACCCCATCACACGAACCCTCTTCCCCCCACCCTCACTCCCTTCACATTAACCCTCACCTTCTCCCTCACTCCCTTCACACTAACCGTTGTCCTCCTCCCTCACTCCCTTCACACTAACCGTTGTCCTCCTCCCTCATCCTCTTCACACTAACCCTCATCTCCTCGCCCTCACTCCCTTCACACTAACCCTCATCCCCTCGCCCTCACTCCCTTCACACTAACCCTCATCCCCTCGCCCTCACTCCCTTCACAATAACCCCCATCCCCTCACTCCCTTCACAATAATCCCCATCCCCTCACTCCCTTCACACTAACCCTCAACACCTCCCCCCCACTCCCTTCACACTAACCCTCACCCCCTCTCCCTTCAAACTAACCCTCATCCCCTCGCCCTCACTCCCTTCACAATAACCCCCATCCCCTCGCCCTCACTCCCTTCACACTAACCCTCACCCCCTCTCCCTTCAAACTAACCCTCACTCCCTTCACACTAACCCTCATCCCCTCGCCCTCACTCCCTTCACAATAACCCCCATTCCCTCACCCTCACTCCCTTCACACTAACCCTCAACACCTCCCCCCCCCCACTCCCTTCACACTGACCCTCGCCCTCCCCTTCCCACCCCGAACACAGACGGTTGCTGACCAATCAAGTTGGGGAGGGGGGGGGGTGTGGTTGGAATGGCACATACGGCGAACGGCCGCTCGTGTCAAGTGGGCACGCGCATTAGCTGGCGTCCGTGCCGCTTGCCCCTCGCGCGCAACCACAGGTGGGCACGCGCGTCGTTCGGTGCCCGCGCCTCGCACGCACCGACAGGTGGGCACGCGCGTTGGCCGTTGCCCGCGCAGTCCCTCTCCCTGAGCCTGAATGGAGCGCTCTGTCCCTCACACTCAGGGTGTGGAAATGGCGGCGGTTGGCAGTGCCGTGTGTGTGGCGGTGCTGCAGCTCGTGTTGCTGGACGGAGTCGCCTCTTACAGCTTCCCGGCGAATTACACGTGAGTAACGGGGTTTGGGGGGGGAAAGGTGTCCAAATAACGAAAATGATCTCAGTGTTGGTGGGGGCGAAACCGAGATTCGCGCAGTTTTCAGGAGGGGGTCTGGCCCTGGCCCCGGTCTCGGAGCGGGGCAACTGCTGACAGATTGCCTCCTTGCTGCCTGAGATAACGGGAGAGACGAGCAGGTGGCTGAGGTGGTTCCGGCGGCGGCGGCTGCTGCTGCTGCTGCTGCTGTCCCGTTCCCGGAGAGGGGACTGAGCCCGGCAGCCCTGTGTGGGTAGACAGACTCTCAACCGCCGTGGATTCCGGGGCTCAGACACCCGCCTCGCACCCACATCCCCATCCCCATCCCCATCTTCCTTCACTTAGTTTAACGGCGACTCGGGAACTTTCTCCGTCGCGAGCGGGTTCCAGTGGCCGAGCCGCGGCATCCCGCCGGAGTCGGGGGTCTCCTCGACGCCGCACCTCACTCCCCTCACGTCTGTTTCCCCCCCCCCCCCCAGGGTCAGGATCTCTTTTCCCCCACCCCGGCGCATGGAAATGTGCCTCACCCCCCCCCTCCCGGAATCTGGATCTCTTCCCCCCTCCACCGGGTCTGGTTCTCTATTTTTCCTATAGCCCCTAGTCTGGATCTCTCTTCTCCCGCCCCCCCCCTCCCTCCCCCGGGTCTGCATCTCTTTCCCCCCCCCCTCCCCCGGGTCTGCATCTCTCACCCCCCCCCCTCCCCCGGGTCTGCATCTCTCAATCCCCACTCCCCTCCCCATCTCCCTAGCCTGGATCTCTTTCTCCCTCCCCCCCGGGTAAGGATCTCTTAGCCCCCGCCCCGGCGGGTCAGGATCTCTTTCTCCTTTCTCATTCCCCCCCCCCCCCCTCACTAAATCAGGATGTCTTACTCTCCCACACCCCCCCCCCAAGCAAGATCTCTTTCTCCCCACCCCCACCCCCGCTCTCTCTCCCCCCCGCCACCCTGGTGCGGGATGTATTCTCTTGCGAACTGTGCTGGCCCCACCGCGCTCGGAAATGCCGTGACTTGTTTATGTTTGGTCTTGTGGAGTTTGTTATCTGGAATACCGAGGCTCTTCGTGCCCTGTCCTGAGCTTTTACTTTACAGCCTTTGGGCAGTGCTGGGCTGGGCTGGTCGCCACCCAAGCTTGAGGCTGGAAACACCCAGACTGAAGTCTCCCGGCTGACTGGGGGACGTGTCGCCAGGTGATTTTGGGTGGTTTTGAGAGTCGATCGCAAGCTGTCAACAGTTTGTACCGGCGCTATGTGCAGTGAGCTGTGCAGAGCCGTATGGCAGCTCTGTGCAGCCTGACCTACTCACCTAAACCATAGGGATCAGGAAAATTATCTGCCTGCACATAAATTTCAACTTTTTGCGACTGAGTGGCCATTATCTTAGATTCTCAAGTCACTTAATGCTTTGTGGCTTCCAGTAATTGTTCTTTATAATTAATTACCTAATGTTTTAAAAATATGGTCAAGATCAACATGTAATGCAACTAATATGAACAGTAGTGAGAACTGAAATTATGGGGTTGTGAGCTCAATTGGCTGCAGATTTCAGCAAGGACACAGCATGGCGTCAGATGCACAGCTAACAAACTAGCTGAGGAAATAATAAAGGAGGTAATATAGAACAGGCACGAAAGCTTTCAGTGAGGGGAGGAGGGAGACCCTATTGCTGGGGAGTTGGTACGACCCTGTGGGAAGATGACTGCCCTATGAGGGGGATTGAGCATACTAAATGGAGGAGGGGAACCAGGAGCTCTGCTAAGAACTGTCGGGGGAGAAAAGCAGTTCCATGAGAGGAGTTTGGGGTTAGCAGTGGGATGGGGTTAGCAGTGGGATGGGGATAGATATGGGGTGGTGCATAGGCAAGAATAGGTGCACCAGGAGTGGGCTACAGGACGACCCCATGTTTAGGTTGAAATGGACCCCTATGAGGAATAGAGAGGGCAGGGAGATGCTTAAGGAGCTTTACTCTGATGTTAATAACAGAAGTATATCCAAATGCTAGAAATAGAAATTGAAAGTGATGCAGATATTCGGGCTATTTGTGAAGTTGTATGGATTTGTACCCCCAAATATTCACCTGATATTTTCAGTGATAAAAATCTGCATTTTATTTGGAGCATTTTCTGTGCGAACACAGCAAGTGCGAGCTGAGCTCATATTTTGATGTTTTAGATGTTCTCTACTTATGATCTCTGGTCACCAGAGTCATAGTCAAGGAGTTGTATAGCAAACCCTTCAGTCTAACTCATCCATGCCAACCAGACATCCCAATCTGACCCATGTGCCAACATTTGGCTCATATCCATCTTAACCCTAGATTAGAGTGGTGCTGGAAAAGCATAGCAGGTCAGGCAGCATCCGAGGAGCAGGAAAATTGACGTTTCGGGCAAAAGCCCTTCGTTTCTTGATGAAGGGCTTTTGCCCGAAATGTCGATTTTCCTGCTCCTTGGATGTTGCCTGACCTGTGCTTTTCCAGCACCACTCTAACCTAGAGGAAGGGCTTATGCCTGAAACGTCGAATCTCCTGTTCCTTGGATACTGCCTGACCTGCTGCGCTTTTCCAGCAACACATTTTCCACTCTAATCTAGACTCTGACTTCCATTATCTGCAGTCCTCAGTTTTGCCTAGTCCATCTAAACCCTTCTTATTCATATACCCATCCAAATGCCTTTTAAATGTTGTAATTGTATTTTAAGATTAGATTAGATTCTCTACAGTGTGGAAACAGGCCCTTCGGCCCAACCAACCCTCCAAAGAGTAACCCACCCAGACCCATTTCCCTCTGACTAATGCACCTAACACTATGGGCAATTTAGCATGGCCAATTCACCTGACCTGCACATCTTTGGGAGGAAACCATAGCACCTGGAGGAAACCCATGCAGACATGGGGAGATAGTCACCCAAGGCTGGAATCGAATCTGGGACCCTGGTGTTGTGAGGCAGCAGTGCTAACCATTAAGCCACTGTGCTGCTCCTATTTTTGGCACTTGAGCACCTCTGATATAATATGGAGAGAAGAGAGGGGGTGTCTTTGAGGGCAATCTGCACTCTATATTGAAAAGCACACAAAGTAATGCTAGTGAGAGGTCCTACTTAAAGTACTTATTGTTTTCCAAGAACCTTTTGTTACAAAGCTTGGATTAACCTCCCAGGCATCTCATTCACATTACACTTGTATCTCTCTGCATTTGTCTGCCTGTGGACCTGATGGCTGTTTCTGACCCTCAGCAGCTTACTTTTTACAATATCAAAGGATTCTCTGTCCCTGATTGTGACAGTAAAGCAGCAGCTAGAGACACAGGGGGCCCCATAATGTGACACTATTACATGTGTTAGTGTACAACCTTTATCACTTTCCTTAAACAGCTCCAAAGAGCAGTGAATAACAGAAGTAGAATTTTCTGTAACTGGTGCATTGCTATCTCCAAGTCCTATCCAAAGTCCACTATTTCTAAATCTGTAATTTTAATAACAGCATCCCACTCTAAGATTGGCAACACTTTGTTAATGTTGATCACACCCAATTTAAGAGGTGTTCTGCTGGGGTTATGGATCTTTTAACAGCTATCTGAAACCATGCCACTTCAATTCCACTATTACATAATGGATGCTGCATGCCAGCCTCTCTGTTTCATACAATGGGTGTTTTGTAAATTATCACAAGGCTGAATGGATTGGATTTCTTTGCACTAAAGGCAACTCCACATTTAGAGACGTGACTTCTTAATTTGTGCATGTGAGAAAGAAAATTCAGAAGCCGATAGGCTCTGTTTTGTGCAGTTTGGGTGTAAATTTACTGCAGTACGTTTTGTTGTCAGCCCCAAGCCAGTATCTACATTATTATCTTTTCCTTCATATGCGAGTTCAAATACAATGCCATTCTTTTACTTTGACACTGTTTGTTTTATTTCTAGAATTCACTACTGGAAATAACTTGCCATTCATTGTAATTTTCTATAATTTTGCATCCTAAGTCATTTGTGGTTGTGTAGATATAATGTCACAGGAAGAAAGTGGGGGCCCGTGGATCCAGGAGTAAATAACTGGAGAATGTTTGCTTTTCCGCATAATAAATGCCACCGTGTCCACTGAAACACCTCGCTCTCCTCCTCCCCCCGCCTCAAGCAAATCATAGAAGTTTCTGTTTATTGCTGTTGCATTGGGACGCTGTGGAAGTTGGATGTCTAGCCAATTTTATTCATATCTAAAGGAGTGATTGAAATTGTCTTTGCAGTTAGAGAAATGGAGTTAAAGATGGTATGTCCTTCATCATAATTACGAGTCCTCTTTCAACTTTCTTATGAACCTGATATCATAGCTGTGCAGTCGAAACCTTTGGGCCAGAAACTCCAAGTTCACGTACAACATCAGGACTCAATAGCAATGAAGCCACTGCAGTAGTTTGCCAGTTGTAGACCAGTCCAATTGCAACCAATGGCAGCTAACAGTTACTTAAGGTTTAGTATTTATAGAGAAAGAGAGGGTAAAGTGCTGGTGGAGCTGGACAAACAACCTAGACATTGGTGATCAACTGTCAAATGATGAAAATCGATTGATAAATCTGTTAATTTGTGACTAGTATCATAAATTTTAAAAAACTATGAATATTGATGGAGTGTTTGAGGAAAAGATAATCTGCTAACCCTGCTGGGTCTGACCTACTTGTAAACATGTAAACCCAATATTGTGATAGTTGACTTTCTTGTTGTCTGAAGTGGCGAAGCAAACAGCTCAGCTGTAAAAATGAATGTGCTTCTTTGGGTTGCTAGGGATGTCAGTGCTACCTATCTTTGTTGCTGCTTTTCTCTCACAATGCAGTCTGGTGAATGATGTGCATCTTGTGCTAAATCCTCTGGAACCTTGTATAACATTATGTTCTTACTTTGGCGCCTTTGTTTTATCCTTCATTTGCTCACTTGCACTGCCCTTTTTTCACACTTCAACAATTTTCATTTATATAACATTTTAATGGTCGTAAAATGTCCCCCATGGCATTTCACAAGTACATTTGTCAAATGGAGCCACCTACTTGTCAGATAATCAAAATTTTGAGGAAATACTGTGAGGTTTTAAGGAGCATGTTAAGGGAGAAGAGAAAGGCAAGTGGGTCTGGGGAGGACACTTACAGGGCTTCGATCCATGGTCATTGAAGGTAGTGGATACTGGTGGTGGTGAGATTAAAATTGGAATGCATATAGGGCAGATTTGAGAGAGTGTAGCGAACTCAGATGGTTGCAGATCTGGAGAAGGCTGCACATCTAGGGAGGAGTTGAGACCAGAGTGGAATTTGAAAATAAAGATGAGAATGTTAAATTGAGACATTATCATTGTCGTTTAGAGCGAGCACAGATAATGCATAAATGTATCTTGATTTGGGACATGGGCTACTGAGTTTTGGATGAGTTCAAATTTATTTTAGGTGGATGATGGGAGACTATTTAGGAAAATGTTGGGAGTACAATGAAGCTTGAAGATAGCAAAATCATGGATGAGGGTTTCAGCACCAGATGAGCTGAGCCAGGGGGAGTGTTGGGTGATGCTACTGCCATGGAAGTACTGGATTGGATTTCTGGTTGGAATCCAATCTGTGTATCAGTAATAGATATTGCCAATGGTCTGACTCTGTCTCAAATAACTGCTGGGGAGAAGCGCACAGTCAACGGTTAAGGAATGAATATGCAATTACTTCAGCTCTCCTAAGTTTAAATTGGAAGACATTTCAGCTTACTTCTTGTATGGCTGTTAAGCAGATATATCAGACGTTGAGAAGGCCAGAAAAGTGGTGTTGAGGTAGAACTGTTAGTTGGTGTATGGAACTTGAACATTTTTTTTTGTTTAAAGTTTTTGCATAATTTCAAAGAGCTCTGTGTCGATGTGGAAGGGACACCAGAGGTACAGGTGCAGCAATGAAAAGAGAAGCCATGGTAGCTGATTCTCTAAGTCTTACTAAATAGAGTAGTCGCAAGTACAATTCCACTAGCTGGCTGACAGAGAGAGGCTTTAGAGGAAGATGGTGTGACCATTGTGTCAAAGGCTGCAGCCAGATAAAAAAGAATGAAGAGGAAAAGTTTACCTGTATCAGTCTCATAATGACTTGTGACTTTGTCCCTGGGAAGAATACATCATGGGAGGGCTGCAATGCAGAACTAAAAAAGTTGGACACACAGTGAGATTAATTTTCAGCTGTCAAATGTAAGAACTAACTATTATTAATTCGTGAAATATTCAGTGTTGCCTCCAAATGAACGTTGGACAAGCAAAGCCATCTTAATTAATCTCTGACAAAATTCGTCTCCCACTTGAGAAACTCCCTCTTGCTCTGGTTGTGATCTGTCAGTACATTCTGTTTGATTCTGAGCTGAAATTGAAACGTCGTTGTCCTTAATTCCAAAATTTTCCAGTGCCATTTTTGTTGCTCTCTTGACCTCTATATGACACAAATTCTTACTTGTTCAAACCTACCCTTGTCTCATATTAAGCATGATGGACCAGTATCTCTGTTCACACTGACTGCACTTGATTTCTGTCTTTTCACTGTTGCTTACAAATGTATTCACTTCGTTCTATGGGTCTTTTCCAGCCTCTCATTTGCTTATGCTGACTTGCTTTGTAACTTCCTTCTCTCAGCTTTGTTTCATATTTTATTAGTCAGGACACATGGATTATTCCCTGCTGTTTTTTAAAAATTCTGATAAAACTTTTGCATTCACTTTCAAGGAAAGACAGTCTTTTTGAAGTTTAAGGTCTTATCCATAAGCTAACTCCTCTGACGGTGCCAATCCCTTGATACCAATCTGGAGTGTCAGATTGATTGAGATTTGAACCCACAACTTTCTGATTCAGTGATATGAATGTCATGAATTGTGCCACAGCTGATGCTTTTTAGAAGAATGGGAGTTTGAAGTGAGCTACTGGTCTTTTGATCCACCATTCAATACAATCATAGATTATGTACTTCAGCTTCAATGTCCCACACTGTCCCCATTCCCCCTTAATCCACATAAATTTAAAAACCTATCTATCTCTGCCTTGAATGCACTGAATAATCGACTGAACATTCACTGCTTTCTAATTGAGAATTCCAAAATGCACAATTCTTTCGAGTGAAAAAAATTTCTTCTCATTCATGTTCTAAATGGTTACTCCTGTCCCCGAGTTTTAGATTCCCTCAAGGATGGGAACAGCTTTTCCTATGTAATCCTTGCTGTAGCTTGATATATTTCATATCATGTTTGTATTCCTATTATCCTCAATGATGCCTCAGTTATGATAATTACCATTCATGAACTTAAGTATGACTCTAATCTTTTCATGTTAATGTCTCCTTTATTTAACAATCTATGTGTACATTCATGTACTCCTTGTAATTCTCACCATCTCGCTAACATACTGCGGCTTCCCAGTTTACATTTCTGGGTTCCAGCTGGCAGCTACACATATCTGTTACTTTGCAAGACTCCGATTGCTATTTTCACTGTACATAACACATTCAGATTGCAGGTCCCAGCTGCACTGTGTACATAGTGTTAGTAGACACATGACTGTTCCCTCAGGCCAATCAGAGGCACCATTAGAGCTCTAAATTACTACATTTAGTGCACCCTGTATCTTTGCCCTTGTCCTCAAGCTATATCTGGTACATTTTTAATGAAATTATTGAGAAATGTAGAGCATTAAATTCTTAGCGATCTCCACAGCCCACTCAAAACCATTATCAAAGGTGTAGAACTCTACCTAGTACCACAGTATGCAGTTTAGCCCTTTCTTCTTGTTCTTTTATTCAGTTGGATCATTCTGTACCTTCTTTACATACTGTTGCTCCAGATTCCTGATCTATCTACCCAACAAACATCTATCGATTTCATTTCTCAAAATTTAATTTGCTTTCCAGCATCCACAGTTCATCATGAATGGAGTAAATTCCAGAATTCCACTCTACTGTGGTGAAAAAATACTTACGATTTTGATCCTAAATTGGCCTAGCTCTAAATTTCTTCTGGATTTCTCTTGAGAGGAAATAGTTTCTCTGTACCTATCCTATAAAATATTAATTTTAAAGTCTCAATTATACTGCCCTTCAAGGGAATAGACTCCAAAGTAATGTGACGTTTTCATAATTTAGAGCTGAACAATGTATTGCTGGAAAAGCGCAGCAGGTCAGGCAACATCCAAGGAGCAGGAGAATCAACGTTTCGGGCATAAGCCCTTCTTCAGGAATGAGGAAGGTGTGCCAAGCAGGCTGAGATAAAAGGTAGGGAGAAGGGACTTGGGGGAGGGGCGTTGGGAATGCGATAGGTAGAAGGAGGTTAAGGTGAGGGTGATAGGCCGGAGAAGGGGTAGGGGCGGAGAGGTCGGGAAGAAGATTTCAGGTCAAGAAGGCGGTGCTAAGTCCAAGGGTTGGGACTGAGATAAGGTGGGGGGAGGGGAAATGAGGAAGCTGGAGAAATTTGCATTCATCCCTTGCGGTAGGAGGGTTCCTAGGCGGAAGAGGAGCGCTCTTCCTCCAGGCGTCATGTTGCCATGGTCTGGCGATGGAGGAGTAGCACCGCCTTCTTGACCTGCAATCTTCTTTCCGACCTCAGCACTACCTTCCTAACCTGCAATCTTCTTCCCGACCTATCCGCCCCCACCCCCTCTCTGGACTATCACCCTCACCTTAACCTCCTTCCGCCTATCCTATTCCCAACGTCCCTCCCCCAAGTCCCTTCTCCCTACCTTTTATCTTAGCCTGCTTGGCACACCTTCCTCATTCCTGAAGAAGGGCTTATGCCTGAAACATCGATTCTCCTGCTCCTTGGATGCTGCCTGACCTGCTGCGCTTTTCCAGCAACACATTTTTCAGCTCTGATCTCCAGCATCTGCAGTCCTCACTTTCTCTTAGTTTTCATAATTTAACCTTCTACATTCTAGTATTATTTCAAGGAATCTAAGCTTCACTGCAATGTAACCTCCTTGAGTTGCAGTACCGAAGACAGAGTGCAGTACTGCAGATGGCGTCTGCTCAAGACGAGTCATGATGCTCAGTTACGGTAGCGTATTCCAGGTTTTTGTGGACATACCTAGTAGAATAGATTGAGGGAGAACCAGTGGATGTGGATTTACATTTTCAGAAATTATTTGATGAAGTATGAGAATAGTGTGCAAAATCAAAACAAAAAAAAAGTATACCATCATAAATTGAGAATTGGTTAGTAGCTAGTATATTTTTTGGAATCGTAATTGATGACAAGTGCAGTATTTCAAGGATTTATGTTTGAGCTCAAACTACTCAAAATATATATCAAAGATTATCTGATGAAGGAGCGGCGCTCCGAAAGCTAGTGTGCTTCCAATTAAACCTGTTGGACTATAGCCTGGTGTTGTGTGATTTTTAACTCTGGAATTAATATAATATTTAAGAGTTAAACTGTGCTGTCTTTGGCTGGGGACGAAAGCCATGAAAGAATGCAGATGACTATCCATTGTAATTTCCACTTCATTTAGACATTACTCCCATGCAGTTGTCAAGTTAAACTATCAATTAGGTCTCTTCAGAAGTGCTTTCTGGCCAGAGGTATATTGCATCCGTATTGTCTTGGAATCACTGAATCAGGAAATCGTCTGCATTATGGTTCCCCAGGATTAGGACATTAGCATTATCTCTGAGGATGATCTCATCCTGCCATTGTTATTGGGGTAACATGTGACTGTGAGTGACAGGGGGTTGTCTAGCATGGCATGTAACTGTGGGGGAGCAGCTAGAGTATCTGTCAGCATTTTCTTTGTTGAGTACTTCACTTTGACCCAACTTCGCATGAGGGGGTCACCTTGTACAAGCTTTAATAAACTTTAACGGTTTCCTTTGTTCAGTGAGAGCTTTTTGCCATGATCCTGTAAGCTCTGCAAGGTGTGTTAAAGGTTAAACTGTGTTTAATAAATTTGGTTGCTTGTTCACAGAAGTTGGTGTGTTGCAGTTGCATCAAGTGTGTAAGAGCTGCAAATGTGTTGCTGGTCAAAGCACAGCAGGTTAGGCAGCATCTCAGGAATAGAGAATTCGACGTTTCGAGCATAAGCCATTCCTGATGAAGGGCTTATGCTCGAAACGTCGAATTCTCTATTCCTGAGATGCTGCCTAACCTGCTGTGCTTTGACCAGCAACACATTTGCAGCTGTGATCTCCAGCATCTGCAGACCTCATTTTTTACTCAAGTGTGTAAGAACCTCAGGAGTAAAAGAACTTAACACAAGTTTGCTGAAAAATTCACAACTAGGTGGGAATATGATTGATGAGGATGCAAAGAGGCTTCCAAGGAATTTAGAATGGGAAGTACATGGCAGATGCATCATAACGTGAAGTTCGATTAGATAGATTCCCTACAGTGTGGAAACAGGTCCTTCGGCCGAACAAGTCCACACTGACCCTCCAAAGAGAAACCCATCCGGATCCACTTCCCTCTGACTTAAGCACCCAACACTATGGGCAATTTAGAATGGCCAATTCACCTGACCTGCACATCTTTGGACTGTGGAATGAATCCGCAGCATCTGGAGGAAACCCACGCAGACTTGGGGAGAATGTGCAAAATTCACACAGTCACCAAAGGCTGGAATCGTATCTGGGTCCTGGTGCTGTGAGGCAGCAGTGCTAACCACTCAGCCACCGTGCCGCCCCTTCGGTAGGAAAACAAATGACAGTATTTATTTAGATTGAGATGATAGATTGGGGTAGGTTATGTACAGAAGGATCTAGGTGTCCTTATGCACAGGTCATTGAAAGCAAGCAAGCCGGTGTAGCAAGCACTTAGCAAGTCAAATGATCTATTCGCTTTCATTGTAAGAGTGTCATTCCATTTCCCTATCCCCGTATCAGTCGAAGCAAATACTCAGAGACACAGTATGGCTTAACCTTCTCCATCTTTATTCTGGGCCTGGGGGGGGGGGGGGGGGGAAGAGAGAGAGAGAGAGAGAGAGAATGATCACCCATGTGCACAGAGATACAAGTTCTCGACCTTCTCTCAAACAGCAGATTCTTCAGGAATTATGTAGTCACTTACAGGGAGCAGCATCCAAATAAGGCAACATCTATATTGACTGGGTGACTGTTACAATCAGCGAGCATCAATAGTAAAGATCAAGCCATTTGACATTATGCAATGGATGTTTTTAGCCTTGTTAACTGGCATTACACAATGGATGCTTTTCACTTTGTTAACTGGCAATGGATGCTTTTTTACCTCGTTAAACCACTACCCTTGCCTTCAGCACCTCATTGTTTACTGCAAGTTCTTATCTGGTCAAAATCATGCTAGCTGAGCCTTTGTCACACAACCCAAACTTAACTCTTTCCCTACCTGCTCATAACCTTATACACCTTCTCATTCCCTGCTTTTATCATTTCACGTTACCACCTAGATGGCACTACCAGTTTTCATAAGACTCTGATAGCCAGTATTTAAGCAAATTATTGACACTCTGCATACAATAATTATAACAACAAAATTACTAGTCCATGCAGTAAATAGAATTTCTAGAATTCTCCCACATGGGAAATAATTCACCAGTAAAATTCTTTAAATCTAGGGTCCTTAGTGACTACTGCATTCCCTCCCGGTCAAGTGGAAATGAGCCAGTTCTCCAAAATCTTCTTCAGTAAAGTTCAACCTGAAAACAAAATCCAGTCTGTCCTTCTGCATCATTTCATGGGGGAATCTGAATTCTTAGAAAAGGGCCGTTAAATATTTAACAAAACTGACGAGACTTCCATCCTTCCGGAGATGCTTCAGATGGAGGATACAAATGCATCTGAGTATGCAGCTGCAGCAGCAGACTAAGTGAATGCAGTATTCTTTGCTGCTTCTGCTCCCGCTCTGCTGTCAAATGTAACAAAGTGAACTGACTGTTGTGGCGTTAGCTTAATCAGTGAACCTTCATATCCCTTAAATAATTGAAAGGGAAGATAAAGCTCATGTGGTTTAATGTCCATAGGAAGGCCACTGACAAAAAGTGTACAGACCTCCTCTTCACTATTGTTAGTTTCTTCACTTTTCGTGATCAGACTGGGGAGCTGATTGAATCCGTTGGATCAGGTTGTGGAGAGGTGGGTAGTGGTCTGAAGGCGTGCTTTACCTGCGAATGGAGAAACTCTAGAGAAAATATTAGCTGTTAAAAGTATCTTTGCATTTCTTCTCTCCTTCCTTCCATGCTAAGGTGGTTATCAATACGAAGACAGTCACACATTTGATCACACAAAATTATGTTTGCCTATTTCAACATTCTTAGTCATCTTGAAGTCTATTACTCTGGCCACTATTTATTACATTATCTAGATTTATACAATCTATAAAACCTCTAAATTGTACTGCCCAAACAATTCAGTCAATTATAAACAACAATCAGCAGCCCTAAAATCAAACCCTCGGGGGGGACCCCATTTAGGTTATTTAAATATTATTTTCCTTTAACAAATTAATATCTGGCTAATGTGAAAGCTGTCAGGAAAAGTATTTCCAAAATCTAGAGCAGCACAAAAACAACAAAATATTTCCTTTTTCTCTCACAATTGAAGAGCCAGTTTCAATTCAGATTTAAATCTCAAATATTCATGGGAAACAATGCAGAACATTTTAAAATATGTTCTCCAAATGAAACTTCCCAAATATAACAGTCGGAATTATACTGGCAATTTTGGTAGAGGTGAAACTGTCTTTGAATTTGCATTATGAAGGGGGCCAGTGAAGTCTTAACAATAATTGAAAGAATTTAAGCAGTTCAGCCTCAAGTCATAATATTTTCTAAAATCTTAACAAAACTTCAAACTAAAAATGCATTGTTCTTTTTGTGAAAACCCTGCATTTAAAATACAACCACAAAGACATTTTAATGCAGTAATCTCATCTGCTAAAGCATAAACAACTTTTTTTTAACCGGCATTGTAGAATTTCAAACAAATCAGAAGCTCAAAGTCCTCAATCAATTTGTTTAAGGTTACAAGTTTGATAATTTTAAAAAGGACCCAATGTTATACAATTTCAATGTAAAAACAAAATCTGCCCCATTACATAGCCCACCGAATACATTGAATCGAGATCCTGATTCGAATAAGGCAAAACAGTTACTTGAAAAGATTTTCTGATCCAGAATTTTAACAAACCACAATATTTAAATATCAAACATTCACAGCATGGCACAATTTACATCGAAACTTCCTGTTCTGACCCATGTATTAGTACAAACTTAATTGGAGCATTTATAGAGTCATAGAATTCCTATTTTCTTTTCACATTCTCTCAATGAAATTACACTTATAAAAAGAGAGAGCCTCACAGCAGACCACACGGCGCCGCAGTCCATGCTGCTTTCTTCCCCTAGAACAAGGACTCGCAGAGTCAAGTCCACGGCACAAAAACCCAAACAAAGCTTCCCCAGCAGTCAATGCACTTTACTGTTGGGACCCGAGCAGACTGGCTCCACTTTCTCCTCCTTTTCCCAGTGATGCCATGTTGTCTCTAGGGGAGGTGTGGGGGACAAAGGCGATAACTTAAAGTACCAAATTCTACCTTTTTCTTTGGAACCTCAAATTTTGCCACTCAGGGACGTTAACCCCATTTTTACCTAGGACCCCCTTTCTCACTTGACTTCTCACTGGAACTCGAACCCCTTCTCTTACTCTATATGTCCGGGAACTTGAACCCTGATTAAATCCCAGGGGACTCAAACCCCAATTAAAACCCAGGGGACTCGATCCCCTGTTTGTCAGGACGTTTACGAACCTGTGTCTTTCAACTGATTTAATGACCGTTCAAGGAGTCTGTAGACTAGAAAGTGATTGAATGAGGGGACCGTTTCCGACACAAGAATATTGAGGAGGATCAAGGTTTAAAATCTTACCATGTGGATCCATACATCGTGTGATACCAGTGTTCCCAGCAATCACTGACACTATTTGTTTGGACTCGTGCCTGACTCGTCATGTTGTCGTCCCATTTCCCTATCCCCTTATCAGTCAAAGCAAACACTCAGACACAGTATGGCTTTACCTTCTCCATCTTTATTCTGGGCCCTGGAGACAGAGAGAATAATCGCCCATGTGCACAGAAACATGAATTCTCGATCTTCTCTTAAGGAATTATACAATCACTTACAGAGAGCAGCATCCAAATAAGGCAACATTTATATTGTTTGGATGACGTTAGAATCAGTGAGCATCAACAGTAAAGATTAAGCTATCTGGCATTATACAATAGATGTTCTTAACCTTGTTAACTGGCATTACACAATGGATGCTTTTCACCTTGGAGCAATCTTACTCTAGCACAACAAGGCTTTGCTGAGACCACTCCTGGATTATTGTGTGTGATTTTGGTTTTCTAACTGAAGAAAACTGGGCCTGTATTCACTGGAGCTTAGAACAATGAGAGGCGATTTCATTGAAATGTGTAAAATTCTGACATGGCTGGATAGAGTGATGGTCCCCTAGCTACAGGGTCCAGAACAAGGGATCTTGATGTCAAGGTTTATGGTAGGCTATCTTAGATTGCGCAGAGGCAAAATGTCTTCACTTGGATATTGGTGAATTGATGGAATTTTCTACATGGCTGATTGTGCAGGCTGAATGAATTAAATAAATAGATTTCTAAAAGTCAAGGTGTATGGAGAAAGAGTTGGGGGTATGGCATTGAGATAGATGATCAGCTGTATTTGTGCATCTGCTTCTCTAAGATTAAAAGTAAGTTGGATGGGGTCTGTTGCATTTCTAAGCAACTGATGACCAAGTTGTACAGATTGTAATGAGGTCAGCTATTTGGAAATCATAGAATATGAGTTCACAAACAAAAACACAAATTCCTGGAAAAGCTTAGCAGGTCTGGCATGATTTGTGAAGAGAAATCAGAGTCAATATGACTCTTCAGTCTGGCAACCCTTCCTCAAAATATGAGTTCCCTGATTGGACAGTTATTTGGTCCAATTAGGGAGCCCTGCCTGCCAGATAAAAAGGGGAGTGTCAGAGATACAACCATTTTGATAGCTGACTCTGAAGAGGCGATACTGTTTATGTTTATATAAAGGGTGACTTAATAATGGGATATCAGCCTTTGTGGATTTATTTCAGTGGTGACGAGAGTGTGTTTAATGATGTAACTATGCAAAAACTAGCCTACGAGCTGAAGCCCAACTGGACTTTAAATAGATGCTACAACTAGCTTTATCATTGTAAAGTTTGGCAAGTGAAGCATGAGAGTTTCAGAATATTCCCTTAGAAGTGGACACTCTTACCAGTCTGATTGACCTTCAGATAAACCACTTGAGTGAGGTCATTACATAGCCTCATTTAGGAAATATCCTAATCAGAGGGACTCTAGATCAGCCCACAGTGAAACCCCTCAAAAAAAAGCCAAGCCTTGGCCAAACGGTTGAAATTTTCGTCAGGATTCTGACCGGCAACCATTGTAGTTGCAGCAGGTATGCAGATTTGAGACAGCAGAAGAGATCTACTGGACCTAAACTAAAAAACATTATAGGTTGGTGTCCAGGAGAGTTCATACCAAGTCCACCAACATCAGGTTTAGAATAGTTAAATTGCTCAGCAGCACCTAAATCGGAGCCAATCAAATAAATGTCTGGTTAAATGGCTATCTGGTTCTAATAGATATTGATACTGGTGCAGCAATATCGGTATTCGCTGAACCAACTTTTAACAAAATATGATATGAATAGTTTTCTCAAATGTCAGGCCTTCTTTGGACTGTGTTTTGAAGACTTGAATGGCCTAGTTATACAACTACCTCTTTAGGATAAAAAGTTTAAGTTCAGTAGGAGCTGTTGACTTTGGAAGCAACTGATGACCAACTTGTAGTGATTGTAATGAGGTCAGCCATCTGGATATCATAGAACAAGTTCCCTGATTGGGCGGTTAATGTAGTCCATCCCTCCCCCACTCACCTATTGTACTCTATGCTACTTTCTCCTCACCCCCACCCTCCTCTCACTTATCTCTCCACTCTTCAGGCTCTCTGCCCGTATTCCTGATGAGGGGCTTTTGCCCGAAACGTCTATTTTACTGCTCTTCGGATGCTGCCTGAACTGCTGTGCTCTTCCAGCACCACTAATCCAGAATCTGGTTTCCAACATCTGCAGTCATTGTTTTTACCTTGTTAATCTAGTCCAATCAGGAAGCCCGGCTGACATAAACAGGGGACTGTCAAAGATGATGATGCTGTCACATAGACAAGCCCTAGATTTCAGTGGAGTAAAGATACAGTTGTCATCCTGTAAGATGTTGGCACGCTATGATCCTAAGGAAGATTAGAATTAGCTTTATTGTCGCATGAGTGTGATGAAAAGGTTACAAGTCACCACTTATGGCACCACCTTGGTACCCAGGTAGAGATTCACAAATGCAGATTCTTAGGAATAAATTAGAAAAATACAAAATCATAGGAATGAAACAAAAAATATTGGATAAAAAGTTCAGAATTACAGTCCTTCCATCCCAGTTTAACATAGGATACCTCTCTGTATCGCATTGGGGTTGAATTAGCTTATAGATGGCCCAATGGAAAGGAATGCCCAGGACTTTGGCTAATATAGACCTTAAATATGACCATATAGAGAAAGAAGGATTAGTGGTCATGTTTGGAGTCAGGAAGTTCCACCAGTACCTTTTATGGATGAATAATTTGTGATAATCACAGATCACAAACCCCCAAATGATCTGCTTAAAGAAGTCAAGACAGTGCATTGGATAGCTTTGGGCTGAATGAATACTAAATGCTTATAATTACAAGTTGGAACACTGGGAGGATGAATAGCGAATGTCGATCATTGAGCCGCTTCCCATTAGCAGATACACCACTGGTGGTATCACCAATGGAAGAGTCTGTAATGATATTACATTTTCTGGACAAGCTCCCAGTCACAGCTGACAATATTAGACTTTGGACACAGAAAGATCCAGTCCTTTCAAAATGGAAATGACTGGTGGTGATGGGGGTAACCTCTCGTCATTGCAAAACAGCATTAGGAGACACAAGGCTCCACCAAGTGAGGGAGATGGTTTACACAAAGCTTGTTGTAAGAAACACAGAAATGGCCTTGCATTGGTAAGAGGTTTGATTGACATGAGGTCAGGGGCTCGTGATGTATAAAGTTTGGGAAGTGTGACAGTCTTGAACAAGAAGAAGTTGAGCATGTGAAAACCAGAAGTTCACAAACGGTGCGGGAGCAAAACATGCCCTGTCCCTTGGAACAGTTCAAAAGGCTGCTGGAACCCAGAGTTTTTAATGTCCTTCAAGGATTGACAAGTCTGGGAATCGAAGACGGACGTGACAAATGTAGTGCATTGGCGCCTTTGCTACTGGAAGAAGAGAGTAAAATTCTACCAAGGCATTGCTGGTGCAAGAGGTGAGCTCCCATGTATTACATGGTGCCTATATAGGATTCTGACTTTGAGGAATCTGACCTGGTGCTAAAACGCTCTAGGAGGTTCTTCATGAAAAATGACCAGCCTACGTCCTTGTACTCAGAGGGGGAGGACTGTAATGAGGTCAGTCAGTTGGACTTCAGTATGAGTTCTCTGTTTGGGGCTGTTAATCTGGCTGACATAAAAAGGGAGTGTCAGAGATTCCGCTGTTCTGATAGCTGACTCTGAAGAGGCAGTACTAAAGTCAAGGACTATTCATGTGTAAATAAAGGGTGTCTTGGTGACGGGATACCAGCCTCTGTGGAGTTATTTCACAGACAGGCTCATTATGATGATTAGAATTGCTGTGACATAAACCTGTGGTGTATGCTAAAAAGCTACTTTGTTGATATAGATACATAACCTTAATTTTCTTTTCTGATTTCTTTTCCTCTTCTCCTTTGAAAGCATTGCACCCTGCAGATGTATGGTACTGCAAACCAGGAGACTGTATTGACATACCTTATATGGGTGAGGCATTACTGCAGAACCCATCCTGCTCTCCTCAGTTATCCATCCAGCTCGTTTCTGTGAGGATAGTGATCAGGAGTAAGAAACCAGGCTGGTTTCCTCTTCTTTAACTTAGCCATATGATAGATTATGACTGAGATTGACTGGCTCAGCATGGCAATATATCCTCAAGCTCCTTAACAAGGTGAATCTAATCAACTCAGTTCATTGCACCAGCTTCTTTTTCCTTCAAGCATATATTTGTAGATGACGATGAGATAGTGACTTTTATTATGTGTTAGACCAGCATGCTGAGTTGTCAGATTACTAACACAGTTGTGCTTGCTTGGAATATGGAGTATAGCATCTCTTTTATAGTAGTTTATTAATGGTATCTTTGCAGACTGATCTTCACAGGAATGTGAGATGGAGTGATGTTGCTGGAATGATCCCCACCTCATTTGTTTAGCCAGCTGTGGGAGTTAGGACCTCATTTCTGTGGAAAGTGATTCTGTTTCTTATTCGTACTTTTACTTGACTCCTACTATTGGAGAAGGTCCATACCTCCATGCAGGAGAATTAGAATTAGATTTTATTGTCACGTGTACTCTCATGAGTATAGTGAAAAGTTTATAAAGTCACAACTTAAGGCACCATCTTAGGTACAAAGCTACCTAGGTACAGGATCTTAGGAATAAAATTAGAAAAATAAATAAAAGGTTCAAGCATTACAGTTGTTCAAGCAGACCTCACTGGGCCTTGCCTTCAATCTGCGCAGGGGCCTCACGTCTAGTCCGTATCAAACTTAACTTTACACTGTATAACAACTTTACACTGCATACACTCCAGGCACCAACCTTCAGCGTAGGTTCAGGCTTTGAACCTACTGAAGGCAGGAGTCCTTGATGCCACCGCTGCTGATGACTCTTCAACGATGCTTCAGTTTCCCCGCAACATTAGAAGATGAAAGGAAAGAGAAACAAAAAGACAGAAATGGAAGTCATTCGGTACTCATTTCCCTACTTTAATTTACTGTTTGCCTTGATAAATTATACTTAGAAGTCAATACGTTACATTCCTTGCTGTGATGTAGTGCACACACCCCTCCTCCACCCATTTTTACACACCTATCTTTCACAATTAAAAAGTTGCTTTTTGCGGAAGTAGAGTTGAGAGCTCAAGTGAGATTTTGGAGCTGTCAGCTGATATTTATTTTCCAAAGGGCAGTCAGAAATAGAGATTGCAGGATTCCAATGAAGCAGCGGCATGCTAGGACATCAGACAGCATTCTGTAAGTTAAACCAAACAAGATATGACCATGATTAGGACATTCAGTGTTTGAAACCTGTTTCTGCTATAGGTTTAGTTATGGCTGATCTGTACTTCAACTTTTTTATATCCCTTTAGATTACATTAGATTCCCTACAGTGTGGAAACAGGCCCTTCGGACCAACCACTCCAAACGGACCCTCCAAAGAGTAACCCACCCAGACCCATTTCCCTCTGACTAATGCACCTAACACTATGGGCAATTTGACATGGCCAGTTCACCTGACCTGCTCATCTTTGGACTGTGGGAGGAAACTGGAGCACCCAGAGGAAACCCATGCAGACACAGGGAGAATGTGTACATTCCACACAGACAATTGCCGGAGACTGGAATTGAATCTGGGACCCTGGTGCTGTGAGGCAGCAGTGTTAACCACTAGGGGCGGCACGGTCGTTCAGTGGTTAACACTGCTGCCTCACAGCGCCAGGGACCAGGGTTTCATTCCTTAATATCCAAACACCACAAAGATCTATCTGGAGAGAAATATTGGGAATCCTGGAAATCTTAAAAGCTGAGAACACTGGTGATACCGAGCAAACCTGAAAGCATTTATAGAGAGAAACCGAGTTAATGTTTCATATCTGTGAAATTTGGTCAGTTTGGATTACAATATTAAAATTTTCATTTCACTTAATCCTCGTAACGTTTTACAGGAGAGGGAATTAAATTCCAGTACCATTCCTCTACAAGGAAGAAAATCTGCCCGGCATTCACTCCTGCATATCCTTGACGTAATTTTTAAGCTTATTCTCCTGTTCGCTGAGCTGGGAATTTATATTGCAGACGTTTCGTCCCCTGTCTAGGTGACATCTCCTCAGTGCTTGGGAGCCTCCTGTGAAGCGCTTCTGTGATCATTCCTCCGGCATTTGTAGCGGTTTGAATCTGTCGCTTCTGGTTGTCAGTTCCAGCTGTCCGTTGCAGTGGCTGGTATATTGGGTCCAGGTCGATGTGCAAATTGATTGAATCAATAAGCACATCGACCTGGACCCAATATACTGGCCACTGCAACGGACAGCTGGAACTGACAACCGGAAGCGGCAGATTCAAACCACTACAAATGCCGGAGGAAAGATCATAGAAGCGCTTCACAGGAGGCTCCCAAGCACTGAGGATTTCTGCTAGACAGAGGAAGAAACGTCTGCAACACAAATTCCCAGCTCGACGAACAGAACCACAACAACGAGCACCCGAGCTACAAATCTTTTCACAAACTTTGAAGGTTATTCTCCATTGTTCTAGATTCTCCTAGCAATGGACAAAGCTTTTTTGTATCTGCTATATTGAATTCCTTTACGATATGACTCAATTGGGAAGTAAAAATTGCTAATTGAGCGCTACTACTTCACAAGCCATCTTAAATGCATAACTATGCAATTAAACCACCAAGATGATCAATTTGCCTTATTTGAGCACAAAGGTGATTCACATACGAGGTTTCATTATGAACATGAAAATAATTCTATTTATTGTAAACAAACATTTTCTTTAACAAATGGCAAAAGAATTACTTCATTACTACTGTATTATGTAAACTATACTACTTTACAACCTGTACAAACCCATTCAATAAGACAGACGAAATAGGTGATTTGACAAATTTAATGGATGGAAAATTTAGACAGGAATCTATACATCAAAAGTCCAGACCATAAGGGTGGAGAATTATTTCTCAGTTCTCTTGCTTTTCGCATTGATGACATGATGTTGTTTGTGGAGTGTTACTTAATCTTCACTGAGATCTTTTCCTGAGTTAGAATTCTTTCTTTTAAGTCTCTGGGTTTCTTTTCTCACTCACAGAGAAAGGAGAGACAGAGAGCGAGGTTCACATCACTGCACTCGCAGCACTGCAACAATCCAAAGATTGTTGCTTGGTAGTTTTTCCATAACACAAAGACTGCTAGCCTCACCTCACTGCTGCAAAAATCAATATTGTGTTCTATAGCTAAAATGTGTACCAGGTGATTCCTCTTGATCTTCATGTTGCAGAAAGAAGAAAACTTTTGCTTATCCAATACTGCATGTTGGATAAGACATCTGATAATTTAGCAACAATGGAGGAGTCAAGAGATGTGATAGTGTGGTGGAACTGGGCTTTATCAGTGTTCTTGTGGAAACATACTGTGCTGTCACTAAGGGGAAGCATTTTGGTGAGGAGTAGGACAAGGCAAAGCATAATCTTTGGGGAACAGCAGAAGTAATGTTATGGGAGGTGAAAGAGAAGCCGTTGATGGTGATATTGAGCAAATGAGAATGGAACCTGAGCAGTGCAGTCCCATCCAGGTAAACAACTGTGGAGAGGTGTGGCAGGAGGATGTGTTGTTAAATGTGGCAGATGTGGTTTTACAAGAATGGAGAGGGGATTCTTTTTCTCACAGTCACTAACAATTCTGACACTGAACTGTTTTGAGCAGAAATCTGTTTGGAGAGAGTCATGGAGTTCAAGGAAAGGCAGGCACAAGTTAATGCGATGACAGCACCTTTAAGAAAGGAAGGTTCAATATTTGTAGGTATGATGGGATCAGGGATTTTTTTTATCTAAAGAGAATTGATGACAGCACATCTAGAGAAGAGAGGACTGGTACTTGAGAGTTGAAAAAAATTATCCTGACTTTTTCTTTCTGGGTCCAAAGTGTCAATCTCCATTTGCCAAAAATGTGATTACTCACCTGAGTCTTATTTATATAAAAAATGCTCTTTTATTCAGTTGCAGGACGTGGGCTTCACCGGCCAGGCCAGCACTTATTGCCATTCCAAAATGATCAAAGGTCAATTAAGAGTCAGCCACATTGCTGTGTGTCTGGAGTCACCTGTTGGTCAGTAATTGAAAGTCGTTTCATGATAATCATTGGACCTTTAATTCCAGATTTTTCCTGAATTCAAATTCCACCTGTAAGAACAGAAATTGCTGGAGCAACTCAGGTTTGGCAACTTCTACGAGAAAGCAGAGTCAGCATTTCAGACCTAGTGACCCTTCCAGAATCACTGGACCTGAAATGTTGACTCTGCTTTATCTCCACAGATGCTGCCAGATCTGCTGAGTTTCTCCAGCAATCTCTATTTTTGTTTCAGGTATCCGACATCCACCGTACTTTGTTTTTTATTTTCCACAGAAAGTCTGTAGATCAAATGTCTACTGATAGTATCACTGGGCCTTTACCTCCCCCGTCAGTGTTCCTTTTCCCATTTACACATCATTGTGTGCTGTTACCTGAATGATGTCAGGAGGGCATTAGGTCCAGATGAGTTTTATCAATAGATAAATATGCCAGTGCTGATATTGATGACCCTATGTAATGTAGCAGCCTGGTTTCAACTCGGTCAGAACATAATATGTTATTGACCAGTTGATCTTCCAATAACCTTTTGATGAGAGGGGGTGTGCTTTGCCTACCTTTTTAATCTGACCTTAGCAACATGCCAAACTTTGACTTCCTAGTTCTAGTTGCAGTGGAAAACAAGGCAAATCCATAAGTGGAAGTGTCATATTTTATGTAGCAGTCTATCAAATGATTTGGAATGAGTTGTTGGACATTGAGTAAGCTGCCTTCAATCGACAGAACTGATCAAAACTGCTATTGTCATTTATTAATTTGGAACCTAACTCCTACTCGTTGACTACAGTTCCGCCTTCAATACAATAATCCCCTCCAGACTGATCTCATAGCTTCGAGACCTAGGTCTTGGATCTGCCCACTGCAACGGGGTCCTCAGCTTCCTGACCCATAGACCAGTGAAGATAGACAACTATACCTCCTGCACAATAACTCTCAACATTGGAGCCCACCAAGGATGCATTCTCACCCCCTACTGTACTCCCTGTGCACCCACAACTGTGCAGCCAAATCCCAAACGAATGCCATCTGCAAGTTTGCTGACAGTACTACCGTGGTACTGAAATCAAATGGAAGGATATCAAACAACGATGAGTCAGAATACAGGAAGGAGGTAGAGAGCTTGGTGTCGTGGTGCAATGATAACAACCTCTGTCTCACTGTCAGCAAAACAAAAGAACTGATCATTCTTTTCAGAAAGAAAGGAGGAGAACACACACCCTTCTAAATGAATGGAGTGGAGGATGAGAGGGTTGAGAGTGTCCAATGAGTGACGGTAATTGGCAGCCTGTCCTGGACTTCACATGTAGATGTGACGGTCAAGAAGGCACAACAACCCCTCCTCTTCCTCAGGTGGATCAGGAAATTTGGCATGTCCATAAAGATCCTCACCAAACCTTTACAAAAATACCATAGAAAGCACAGTATCCAAGTGCACAATGGTCTGCTGTGGCAATTGCTTCGCCCAGGACCATGAGAAACTACAAAAGGTTGTGTGCACAGTCCAGACCAACACGGAAGCCATCCTTCCATCCATGGACTCCATTTACCCTTCTTGATGCCATCAAAGACCTCTCCCAACTGCTAATACTGTCCTACAACTCTTCTGTCAGGCAGATTTTGGATGAGCAGAGGGATCTTGGTGTCCATGTACACAGATCTCTGAAAGTTGCCACCCAGGTAAATAGTGCTGTGAGGAAGGCATATGGAGTACTGGGCTTTATTGGCAGAGGAATTGAGTTCCGGAGTCCTGAGGTCATGTTGCAGTTGTATAAGACTCTGGTGCGGCCTCATCTGGAGTATTGTGTGCAGTTTTGGTCGCCATACTATAGGAAGGATGTGGAAGCTTTAGAACGAGTGCAGAGGAGGTTTACCAGGATGTTGCCTGGAATGGTAGGAAAATCTTATGAGGAAAGGCTGAGGCACTTGGGGCTGTTCTCATTGGAGAAGAGAAGGTTTAGGGGAGATCTGATAGAAGTGTATAAGATGATTAGGGGTTTAGATAGGGTAGATACTAAGAACCTTTTACAGCTAATGGAGTCAGGTGTTACTAGGGGACATAGCTTTAAATTAAGGGGTGGTAGGTATAGGACAGATGTTAGGGGTAGATTCTTCACACAGCGGGTTGTGAGTTCATGGAATGCCCTGCCCGTATCAGTGGTGAACTCTCCTTCTTTATGGTCATTTAAGCGGGCATTGGATAGGCATTTGGAAGTTATTGGGCTAGTATAGGTTAGGTAGGATTCGGTCGGCGCAACATCGAGGGCCGAAGGGCCTGTACTGCGCTGTATCCTTCTATGTTCTATGTTCTATGTAGATGATACAGAAGTTTGGACCAAAAGGTTCAAGAATAGCTTCTTCCCTGCTGTTATTAGACTGATGAATGAACTCTCTTACTTCAAATAATGTTGATCTTTCTTTGCGTACTTCCAGTGCAGTAACCTGTATGCTTCATTCTGTGATCTGTTTGTCCTTGCTTTCTGTGATCTGCCTGTCCTGCATGCAAACAGAGTTTTTCACTGTACTTAAGTACATGTGGCAACAATAAATCAAATCAAATTGAATAATCCAATCATGGTTGATATGCGCCTCACCCTCATTTTCCTGCTTTTTCTCCATATCCCTTTACACCATGACCAATTAAAACTCTGTCTAACTCCTCAAGTTTACTCACTGTCCGAGGATCCACCGCACTTTGGAGTAGTGAATTCCACAGATTCACAACCCTTTGGGAGAAGGAGTTTCTCAATTCTGTTTTAAATTTGCTACCCCTTATCCTATCACCTCCCATCCTAAAAAGTTCCACAACTTTTCTATCCTTGTATCCAAGTTGTTAATGTAAATTGTAAATAGCTGGGGTCCAATGATTGAACCCTGTGGCATCCCATTAGTTACATCTTGCCATCCAGAAAAAAAAACATTTATCCTAACTCTGTCTTCGTCCATCAGCCAGTCATCTATCTAGATTAATAAATTATCCCTCATCCCATATGATTCAACCTTGTGAATTAACCCATTTGTGCGGCACATTATGCACCTGATATTGCTTCCTTGATAACTGATTCTAACACTTTTCCAACAATAGATGTTAAACCAACTGTAATTTCCCACATTTTGCCCCCCTCCTTTTTGTATAAGCACATTATATTAGCCATTTTCCAATTCACTACAATCTTTTCTGTGTCCAGGGAATTTTGGAATATTGTAACCAATGGATCTACTATCTCTGCTGCCACTTCCTTTAATACCCTAGGATGTAGGCCATCAGGCTTGGGGACTTGTCTGTCCTCACTCCTAATCGTAGCTCAGGTTGAGGTTCTGGATGTAAGTTTGCTCGCTGAGCTGGAAGGTTTGTTTTTCAGATGTTTCGTCACTGATGAAGCACTGGTGGTATGGCCTACTTATTATTTATGTTTGTGTTTCCTTGGGTTAGTGATGTAATTTTCCATGTGATGTCATTTCCTGTTCTTTTTCTCAGGGGTGGTAAATGGAATCCAAGACAATGTGTTTATTGATAGAGTTCCAGTTGGAGTGCCGTGCTTATAGGAATCCTCACACGTATCTCTGTTTGGCTTGTCCTAGGATGGATGTGTTGTCCCAGTTAAAGTGGTGTCCTTCCTCATCTGTATGTAAAGATACTAGTGAGAGTGGGTCATGTCTTTTGTGGCTAGTTGATGTTCATGTATCCTGGTGGCTACTTTTCTGCCTGTTTGTCCAACATAGTGTTTGTTATGTTTCTTGCAAGGTACTTTGTAATCCAGTTGCTCCTAATAGTTTGCCTGTTCTAACAGGAATGGTATTATTGCCCTCATCCGTGAAAACTGAGGCAAAGTATTAATTCAACTTCTCTGCCATCTGTGTTCCCCATTATGAACTCACCGGTTTCAACTGTCGAGGGATCAACATTCACCTGTTTTTTGCTAGTATTCTTTCATAATTTACCTTGGCTGTTTTTAATAATTTTTTTTAGTATCCCTTTGTTTATGTTTGAAAGAGACCACCGTCACAGACTTTATCAACAAGTGTGTGAAGGACTGCATACCGAGGAAGTCAATCCAGGTGTTCCCCAACAGGAAACCCTGGATGAATCAGTACGTCCATAACCTGCTAAAAATCAGGCGTGAGGCCTTCAGATCAGGGGACCCACTCAAAAATAAGGAATCCAAGTATGACCTGACAGTCAAGGACCAATGCCGATCCAAACTAAAGACCTGGACAGACACCCGGCGACTATGACAAGAACTGAATGTCATCACAGGTTCTAAAAAGAGACAGTACAAGATAGCAAATGATGACACATCACTCCTAGGTTGGCTCAACACCTTCTATGCTCGCTTTGAGCAGAATTTCAGCGGATAGGTAATACCTATTCCGACAAATCTTGACGAACCTATTCCAACACTCACTGCGTCGAGGTCAGATCAGTTTCCCTTTGTGTGAATCCAAGGAAAGCGATGAGACCAGACGGAGTTCCAGGCCGTGCACTCAGGGCATGCACAGATCAACTGGCAGAGGTCTTCTCGGACATCTTCATCTCTCCCTGCAGCAGGCCACTTTCCCTGCCTGTTTCAAAAGGGCAAACATCATCCCTGTGCCGAAGAAGGCTCATACAGCATGTCTCATTGACTCCCGCCCAGTGGCCCTAACTTCGAAAGGCTAGTCATGGCATCTCTGAAGAAGGGCTTTTGCCCAAAATGTTGAGTTTACTGCTCCTCGGATGCTACCTGAACTGCTGTGCTCTTCCAGCACCACTAATCCAGAATCTGGTTTCCAGCATCTGCAGTCATTGTTTTTACCTATGGCATTAGTCAACTCCAGTCTCCCCACTACTGTTGACCCACTCCAATTGCCTATTGGACCAACAGATCACACTCCTCCCGAAAACACCTTGATACCAAGAACAGCTACATCAGAATCCTACTCATTGACTACAGTTCAGCCTTCAACACTGTTATCCCCTCGAGCCTGATTACTAAACTTAGTGATCTTGGACTAAGCCCCACACTCTGCAACTGGATCCTCAGTTTCCTGTCCCACAGGCCACAATCGGTGAAGATTAGGGACAATATTTCATCATCATTAACACTCAACACCGGAACCCCCCACGGGTGCATACTCGGCCCCCTTTGGTACTCACTGTGTGCCAATGACTGCATCGCCAAATGTCAGACTAATGCCATTTACAAGTTCGCTGATGACTCCACCATAGTCGGTCAAATCTCAGATGGCGACAAAACAAACTACAGATGGGAGGTGGAAGACCTGGAAAAATGGTGTACTGAGAACAACCTAGCTCTCAATGCCGGCAAAACCAAGGAACTATTATTGACCTTCAGCGGGAAGTTACTCATGCCCCCCTACACATTAACAGCACAGAGGTGGAACGAGTGGAGAGTGTCAAGCTTCTGGGATTGGTCATCCACAACTTTCTTGGACTCTTCATGTGGGCACACTGGTTACAAAGGCCCAAAGGTTCGCTATTGAGAGCATTCTGTCTGGATGTATCACTGCCTGGTAGGGCAACTGTATCATTTAAGATCGGAGACAGTTACAGAGAGTGGTGAACTTGGTCCGGACAATCACAAAGGCCAACCTCCCATCTATAGAATCCATCCACCAGACCTGTTGTCAAGGAAAGGCTGCCAGCATTCTCAAACATCCATCCCACCCTGATAATGCTTTTCTACAAACTCTGCCATCAGGGAGAAGGTACAGAAGCCTGAACACATGCACCAGACGGTTTCAAAACAGTTTCTACCTTACTGTTTTTAGAATACTGAATGGACTGACAAACTCTTAACGTTTGCCTGTACCTGTGTTTTTCTTTTTGCTACTGTTTACCTATTATTTACTTATCTATGCTTCTTAACTGTGTGATCTGCCTGTATTGCTTACAAGACAAAGCTTTTTACTGTGCCCTGGTACACGTAACATTAAATTCAATTCAGTTCAAGTTTCCAATCTTCCAGCCTGCCAGTGGCCTTTTTATTTTGGTTTAGTCATGGATTTTTTTTTACCCCCCCCTTACCACCTTTCTTTCTCCAGGCAACTCTGTACCCCTCCTTAATGCATTCAGATGTCTACATCTCAGACTTGGAATTAACTCGTTTACACTAACTCTTACACGCAATCATGGGATGCCATATGTCCCGTCTTTCTTCTCTATGCTTGTTTCATATGTTTATTTAAGCCTTTTATTAAAATTGTGTTACTCATAGGACATAGAACGTTACGGCGCATTACAGGCCCTTCAGCCTCGATTTGTGAATATATATATCACCCCACAATTTAAAGCTATGTCCCCTCGTGCTAGCCATCACCATATGAGGAAAAAGGCTCTCACTGTCCACCCCACCTAATCCTTTGATCATCTTGTACGCCTCTATTAAGTTACCTCTTAATCTTCTTCTCTCTAATGAAAACAGCCTCCAGTCCCTCAACCTTTCCTCAAAATTTTCCCTCCATACCAGGCAACATCCTGGTATATCTCCTCTGCACCCTTTTCAATGCTTCCACATCCTTCCTATAATGCTGTGACCAGAACTGTACGCAATATTCCAAGTGCGGTCACACCAGAGTTTTGTTCGGCTGCAGCATGACCTCATGGCTTTGAAACTCAATCCTTCTCCCAATAAAAGCTAACACACCGAATGCCTTCTTAACAACCCTATCAACGTGGGTGTCAACTTTCAGGGGTCTATGTACATCGACACTGAGATTTCTCTGCACAAGCACACTACCGAGAATTTTACCATTGTCTTTATTCCTGTTACTCCTTCCAAAATGAATCACCTCACGCTTTTCCGCATTAAACTCCATTTGCCACTTCTCAGCCCAGCTCTGCAGCTTATCTATGTCCCTCAGGGGCAACATCTTTCCATACTGTCCACAGCTCCACTGACTTTAGTGTCATATGCAAATTTATTAACCAATCCATCGATGCCTTCATCCAGGTCATTTATGAAATTGACAAACAGCAGTAGCCCCAGGTACCCCACTAGTAACTGAACTCCAGGATGAACATTTCCATTAACTAATTAGTTAATCTAATTTAGTTTGTTGGTTTAATAGCTTCCCAATTCTTGAATTGAACCAGGTTTAAAGATCAGAAAGAGGAAACATCTAGCTGCTTTCCTGTCATACTCCTTGATGATGTTTTATCTCCACTCCTCCTTTTATCACCCTTGGTCGCCGGATGCTTTCTTGCTGTGTTCTCTGAATTCCAATGCTATTTACAGTGTTCTGCTGATCCTAGTGCTATACATTTTTTCTCTCTCATTTTGTTCTCTGGCTGCCCTAGGTAGTGGTCACTCTCTTGCTGTACTCTCCTTTGGTGGTCCTGCTCTTGCTATGTTATCATAAGCCCACTTTTCCTTTTTGTTTCCCCTTCTCGTTGTGCTGCGGTTTCTGGTTGTGTTCTTGCTATGTTCTTGGGCGGCCTCTGTTAATCACTGGTATGGCTTATTTTTAATTAAATTATTATATTTGCTGTTTCCTGCATTTATTTTAAATCATTTCATTTCAAGCATTTCTTATTCTTTATTGATTTGCAGTCCTATTACTTGGCTGGACCACTGGAGTGCATGCTGAATTCTGGACATGCAGTGCTAGGAGCTTAACATATGCTAGACTCTTACATCAGCTGGTGTAAAGGGTTGGATGGAGCCTCTGTTAAAATTAGCTGGGTTATTTTGTGATTTTACAGGGAAGTATGTAAAAGATTGCTTATTAAAAGGTTTGAATAAGAGTCAGTGGGGAGATAAACCAAAGTGGTAAAGTTAAATTTAGTATGAAGAAATATGGCATAGCTATTCTTACACTGTAGCAATTAGTACCAATTCTTTGAGAAAATCTAGGACACCTATCATTAAACTTTGACGTTAATATCAGGAGGTATGGTCCACTTACCTAACCATATTTGGAAATTTCTAACATTAACCCTTAGAATGCCTGCTGCTTTGTGGTACTTTGTACCCTTGGTCTTTGTAATAATTGCAGACCATCTGTGCCAGTAATTATTGTGATTAACCAGTGCCACCCATTATTGTAATTGGAGAACTGAAGTGTTATAATTGACTCTTCTCATTAGTAAAATATTAGTGTAATGTATATTACGAAAATCTGCAGACTGTTAACATCTGTGTGACTTGGTTTTTGTTCCCAATCTGTTGATAATTCTTCCTCAAAAGTTCCTGAATGCTCAGACATTAAAAGCTTTCAAGAAGGAGATTGATAGATTTTTGTTGGGTGAGAGTAATGCAGGGGTTGGAGCAAAGTTTGGAAGGTGGAGATTGGTGCAGATCCATTAGAAGTTAAACAGGGTCAAACAGCTGAATGATTGTCTCTTGTTCCTATGCAACATCAACCACAGTGCAAAGCGCATGTTGTGGATTTGGGAGGTGGATAGTCTTTCATACTGATATTTGTGGGCTGAATTAGGCAGCAAAAGACTGTCAGAGATTTACAAGAGTTTGACTATAAATCTGTAGTTCAGCACAAACATCAGCCTTGCCCTTTCCAAATCCAAATTTCAGTGGGGTCTGTTGAACAGTACTCACTAGTTAGACTATATATTTAGTAGCGAAACATTTCTTGAGTAAATATTTTAGTAAATTTCATCGGAAAGCACTGAAATCTCCAATTGCCCAGCAATTATTGATTCCTAATTAAACCTCCATTAGACCCCTTACACTCCAGAGACCCTGCTAGACTCTAGACCTGTGTTTATGGGTTAAATGATGCTTCTCGGGTGTGGTATTTTTAAATAAGTATAATTTTGTAAACAACCGATTGCTGATTTTCTATTGGCATTATATTGGAAAAGGTTTGAGCATGTTTATGATGCTTTTCTGTGGGGATCATATAAACAACTTTGAAGAAGAGATATACAATTGAACTAGAAAAGAATTTAAAATTGGCAGTCAAGCTTCTGCATCTTTTAAATATGTGTGCTTAGAAATTAAGCAGGGTGAAACAAATGCAGTTGTATACCAAGGGCCTTAATTGAAAAAGATCAATTCTAACGCAATTTGCTGTACAGGTATGGACAGAAAGATGGGGTCATTATGAAGGATGAACTGGAATAACTGAGTAGTCTTGTCAGTAACACAGCCCAGATGCAACTTTTTATGTGCTGAAACTTAATCAGTTCTTGAAAAATAAAAGTGGGAGACATCTTGAGAGTGAATACATGTTTAGATAAAAATGATAATAAAGTATTCTGAGGTTCTCAGTTTTGGGTAATTTCAATTATATGACAGTTAACATCTTCAGTGATACAAATCTTGGTTATGGATTTTCCAGTGTAGGAGGATTTGTGACATACCTTATAGGAGATGGAAACATATATCTCTTTGCATTGGAGGCAAATAAAGGAACAGTGGTGAAGAGCACAATAGTTATAGAAACTTGCTGGTGCTGTTGACAAGTGTTCTATTTGGCTAAGATCAAAGGAAGAATGCTGTGTGTAAAATGGACTGAAAGAGCAGTGCCAGTAGAATGTTACAAAGGTAATCAGTCTTTCTGGGATAATGCTCATCTACAAGACATGTAGGTGAAGAAACACTTGGGTTCTTGTAATCAGTTTAAAGCAGGTACTGCATAGGAAAGAAATCTTTAGTCTTAGATCACTCGGTACCAATCATCAACTGTCAGATTGTTTCACTAAGAGGAATACCTCCACAGAAAAAGTGTTGCAGACAGGTTATCCTGTTTTCACGCTGTAACGTGATCGATGAATAGGGGACGCTGTTTCTAAAGTGCAAACTTTTAAAACGTGTGTTGGCTGTAATATGATTACAGCGCCAATACTTCAATAGCTGTTTCCAAAGCTATTGTTACGTGAGGTTGTATATAAATGTGAACATTGCATCATAGGAGAACTGCCTGTACTCATGTAAGAAGAATGTCTCACTATGTGATAGTGAAAATCTGAGTTTTTAATGTATGTATTTATCCTTGCATAATTTTGTTTTCTTAAAAGAAATGCAGTCTTTCAGAGTTAGAAATGCAGGTCCCTTTAAGTCTCCAACAGAACAACTCCAGAAGTCTTTGTGTGAGAGAGTGATACTGATTGGATTTTGTATTAAAGGCTCTTGTGGTGCAATGGTACTGTTCCTACCTCTTGTTCAAGTCTTGCCTGCTCTGGAAGCATATGATAATATGTTTGAGAAGATTTGTAGTACAGGTTAAGTTTCTGGATATACGTTTGCTTGCTGAGCTGGAAGGTTCATTTTCAAATGTTTTGTCACCATACTAGGTAACATCATCAATGAGCCTCTGGATGAAGTGCTGTGGTATGACCTGCTTTCTATTTATGTGTTTGAGTTTCCTTGGGTTGGTGATGTCTTTTCCTGCGGTGATGTCATTTCCTGTTCTTTTTCTCAGGGGGTGGTAAGTGGGATCCAAATCAATGTGTTTGTTGATGAAGTTCTGATTGGAATGCCATGCTTCTAGGAATTCACGTGCATGTCTCTGTTTGGCTTGTCCTAGGATGGATATATTGTCCCAGTCGAAGTAGTGTCCTTCCTCATCTGTATGTAAAAATACTAATGAGAGTGGGTCATGTCTTTTTGTGGCTAGTTGATATCATTGTATCCTGGTGACCAGTTTTCTGCCTGTTTGTCCAATATAGTGTTTGTTATGGTTCCTGCAAGGTATTTTGTAAATGACATGAGTTTTGCTAGTTGTCTGTATTGGGTCTTTGAAGTTTATTCACTGCGGTTTTAGCGTGTTGGTGGATTTGAGGGTACCATGATGCCAAGCAGTCTGGCAGTCATTTTGAAGATGTTTTTGATGTAGGGGAGAGTGGCGAGGGTTTCTGGACATGCTTTGTCTGCTTGTTTGGGTTTGTTGCTGAGGAATCGGCGGACTGTGTTCCTTGGCACCCGTTCTTTTCTAATACACTGTATAGATGATTTTCCTTTGCTCATTGCAGTTCCTCTGTGCTGCAGTGTGTGGTGGCTCATTGAAATAATTTTCTAATGCAGCTTCGTTTGTGCTGCATTAGAACATTATTTCAATGAACCACCACAAACAGCAACGCAGAGGAAAATCACCGATACAGTGTATTCAAAAAGAACGTATGGATTCAAGACCCACTTGCTTTAGAGATGCGTAATAGCATCTCAGAGCATATTAATTAGAAAATGTCTAATAGGCTCTTATGGTGCAGTAGTAGTGCCCCTGCCTCTGAGGTTAGAAGCCAAGGTTCAAATCCCACCTGCAATTTTCCACAAAAGAGGGGAGCTTCTCAGTTTTGAAATTATTCTGCTCGGGGCTCCCACAGAAATATGGAACCATATTTCGTTTTCAACAATGTTTTTGTAGCATTGAACATTTGGAAGAAAGCAAACCTCCTCCCACTTTTTACAGCAGTCAGCTGCCATATACAGTCATGGAGATGTACAGCATGGAAACAGACTCTTCGGTCCAACCCATCCATGCCGACCAGATATCCCAACCCAATCTAGTCCCACCTGCCAGCACCCGGCCCATATCTCTCCAAACCCTTCCTATTCATGTACCCATCCAAATGCCTCTTAAATGTTAGATTGTACCAACCTCCACCACTTCCTCTGGCAGCTCATCCATTGACATACCACCCTCTGTGTGAAAAAGTTGCCCTGTAGGTCTTTTTTATATCTTTCCCTTCTCACCCTAAACCTATGCCCTCTAGTTCTGGACTCCCCGGCCCCAGGGAAAAGACTTTGTCCATTTATCCTATCCGTGCCCTTCATAATTTTGTAAACCTCTATAAGGTCACCCCTCAGCCTCCGACGCTGCAGTGAAAAAAGCCTCAGCCTGTTCAGCCCCTCCCTATAGCTCAGATCCTCCAACCCCATCAACATCCTTGTAAATCTTTTCTGAAGCCTTTCAAGTTTCACAACATCTTTCTGATAGGAAGGAGACCAGAATTGCACGCAATATTCCAACAGTGGCCTAACCAATGTTCTGTACTCCTGTACTCAATACTCTGACCAATAAAAGAAAGCATACCAAACGCCTTCTTCATGATCCTATCTATCCGCGACTCCACTTTCAAGGAGCTATGAACCTGGACTTCAAGGTCTCCTTGTTCAGCAACACTCCCTAGGACCTTACCGTTAAGTGTATAAGTCCTGCTAAGATTTGCTTTCCCAAAATGCAGCACCGTACATTTATCTGAATTAAACTCCATCTGCCACTGTTCTGCCCATTGGCCCATCTGATCCAGATCCTGTTGTAATCTGAGGTAACCTTCTTCACTCTCCACTACACCACCAATTTTGGTGCCATCTGCAAACTTGGTAACTGTACCTCTTATGCTCACATCCAAATCATTTATATACATGACAAAGAGTCCACTGGTCACAGGCCTCCAGTCTGAAAAACAACCCTCCACCACCACCCTCTGAGCCATTTCTGTATCCAAATGGCTAGTTCTCCCTGTATTCCATGAGATCTAACCTTGCTAATCAGTCTATCATGAGGAACCTTGTCGAACGCCTTACTGAAGCCCATATAGATCACATCTACCGCTCTGTTCTCATCAGTCCTCTTTGTTACTTCCTCAAAAAACTCAATCAATTATGAGACATGATTTCCACGCACAAAGCCATTTGATTATCCCTAATCTGTCCTTGCCTTTCCAAATACATGTACATCCTGTCCCACAGGATTCCCTCCAACAACATGCCCATCACCGATGTCAGGCTCACTAGTCTATAGTTCCCTGGCTTGTCCTTACCACCCTTCTTAGACAATGGCACCACATTAGCCAACCTCCAGTCTTCTGGCACCTCACCTGTGACTATCTATGATGCAAATACCTCAGCAAGAGGCCCAGCAATCACTTCTCTAGCTTCCCACGGAGTTCTAGGGTACATCTAATCAGGTCCTGGGGATTTATCCTCCTTTATGCGTTTCAAGACATCCAGCACTTCTTCAAGGAAAAGCTCCTGCGTGTCCTCTAAGTATTGTACCTGTCAGGCAGGGAGGAAGGTGTAGAGTGTGGGAGCCATGGTTTACGAAGGAAGTAGAATCTCTGGTCAAGAGGAAGAAGAAGGCTTATGTTAGGATGAGATGTGAAGGCTCAGTTAGTGCGCTTGAGGGTTACAAGGCAGCCAGGGAAGAGCTAAAAAGAGAGCTCAGAAGAGCCAGGAGGACACATGAGAAGTTGTTGGCAGATGGGATCAGGGTAAAACCTATGGCTTTCTATAGGTATTTAAGGAATAAAAGACTGACGAGAGTAAGATTAGGGTCAATCAAGAATAGTAGTGGGAAGTTGTGTGTGGAGTCAGAGGAGATATGGGAAGCACTTAATGAATATTTTTCGACAGTATTCACTCTAGAAAATGACAATGTTGTCGAGGAGAATACTGAGGTGCAGGCTATTAGACTAGATGTGATTGAAGTTCACAAGGAAGAGGTATTAGAAATCCTGCAGAGTGTGAAAATAGATAAGTCCCCTGGGCCGGATGGGATTTATCCTAGGATCCTCTGGGAAGCCAGGGAGGAGATTGCCGAGCCTTTGGCATTGAACTTTAAATCGTCATTGTCTATGGGAATAGTGCCAGAAGACTGGAGGATAGCAAATGTGGTTCTGCTGTTCAAGAAGGGGAGTAGAGACAACCCTGATAATTATAGACCAGTGAGCCTTACTTCAGTTGTTAGTAAAGTGTTGGAAAAGGTTATAAGAGATAGGATTTATAATCAACGAGAAAAGAATAATTTGATTCGGGATAGTCAGCACGGTTTTGTGAAGAATAGGTCGTGCCTCACGAATCTTATTGAGTTCTTTGAGAAGGTGACCAAACAGGTAGATGAGAGTAAACCGGTTGATGTGGTGTATATGGATTTCAGCAAGGCTTTCGATAAGGTTCCCCACAGTAGACTATTGTCCAAATTCCGGAAGGATGGGATTGTGGGAGCTATGGCAGTTTGGTTCAGTAATTGGTTTGGTTCAGTAATTGGTTTGCTGAAAGAAGACAGAGGGTGGTGGTTGATGGGAAATGTTCATCCTGGAGGCCAGTTACCAGTGGTGTACCGCAAGGGTCGGTGTTGGGTCCACAGCTGTTCGTCATTTTTATAAACGACCTGGATGAGGGCGTAGAAGGGTGGGTTAGTAAATTTGCAGGTGACACTGAGGTCGGTGGAGTTGTGGATAGTGACGAAGGATGTTGTAGGTTACAGAGAGATATCGATAAACTGCAGAGCTGGGCTGAGAGGTGGCAAATGGAGTTTAATGCGGACAACTGTGAGGTGATTCACTTTGGTCGGAGTAACCGAAATGCAAAGTACTGGGCTAATGGTAAGATTCTTGGTAGTGTAGATGAGCAGAAAGATCTTGGTGTCCAGGTACACAGAACCTTGAAAGTTGCCACCCAACTTGACAGGGTTGTTAAGAAGGCATATAGTGTTTTAGCTTTTATTAATAGAGGGATCGAGTTCCGGTACCATGAGGTTATACCACAGCTGTACAAAACTCTGGTGCAACGGCACTTGGACTGTTGTGTACAGTTCTGGTCACCGCATCATAAGAAGGATGTGGAAGCTTTGGAAAGAGTGCAGAGGACATTTACAAGGATGTTGTCTGGTATGGAAGGAAGGTCTTACGAGGAAAGGCTGAGGGACTTGAGGCTGTTGTCATTGGAGAGAAGAAGGTTGAGAGGTGACTTAATAGAGACATACAAGATAATCAGAGGGTTAGATAGGGTGGACAGGGAGAGCCTTTTTCCAGGTATGGTGACGGTGAGCACGAGGGGGCATAGCTCTAAATTGAGGGGTGATAGATATAGGACAGATGTCAGAGATAGTTTTTTTACTCAGTGAGTAGTAAGGGTATGGAATGCTTTGCCTGCAATGGTAGTAGATTCGTCAGCTTTAAGTGCATTTAAGTCGTCATCGGACAAGCATGTGGGCGTACATGGAATAGTGTAGGCTAGCTGGGCTTCAGATTTGTATGACAGGTCGGCACAACATCGAGGGCCGAAAGGCCTGTACTGCACTGTTATGTTCCATGTTCTGTATTTTGGACATTTTTGCAAGGTGTCACCATCTATTTCCCTACAGTCTATATCTTCCATATCCTTTTCTACAGTAAATACTGATGCAAAGTACTCATTTAGTGTCTCCCCCATTTTCTGCGGCTCCACACAAAGGCTACCTTGCTGATCGTTGAGGAGCCGAATTTTCTCCCTAGTTACCCTTTTGTCCTTAACGTATTTGTAAAAACCCTTTGGATTCTCCTTAATTCTATTTGCCAAAGCTATCTCATGTCCCCTTTTTTCCCTCCTGATTTCCCTCTTAAGTATACTCCTACTGTCTTTGTACTCTTCTAAGGATTCACTTGATTTATCCTGTCTATACCTGACACATGCTTCCTTCTTTTTCTTAATCAAACCCTCTTTTTAGTCATCCAGCATTCCCTATACCTACTAGCCTATTATTCTTACAGATAGCTGAGATCTCCTTACAAATTCGTCTCTCAATTTCCCTTTCAATATTAGGAGGTCTACAATACAATCTCAATAAGGTGATAATCCCTTTCCTATTTCTCAGCTCCACCCAAATAATTTCCCTGGATGTATTTCCAGGAATATCCTCCCTCAGCATAGCTGTAATGCTACCCCTTATCAAAAATGCTACTCCCCCCTCCTCTCTTGCCTCCCTTTCTATCTTCCTATAGCATTTGTATCCTGGAACATTAAGCTACCAGTCCTGTCCATCCCTGAGCCATGTTTCTGTAATGGCTATGATATCCCGGACCCCTGTTCCTAACCATTCCGAGTTCATCTGCCTTCCCTGTTAGGCCCCTTGCATTGAAATAAATTCAGGTTAATTGATTAGTCCTACCTTGTCCTACCTACCCTGACTGTTTGACTCGCTTCTGTTCTCAACTGTATCAGTCTCAGATTGATCTCTTTCCTCACTATCTTCCTGCTTCCCACCCCCACACCTTACTAGTTTGTTTTTATATAGGTAGGAAAAAGGAAATTTTTAAAGTTTGTTTTTACAAAATTACAAATGTAATACAAACAAGTATAAACACCAATATAAAATTAAATAAATAAGAAAAGAAATACCCGAAACAAGAAAAAGAGAAAAACCCAACTACTGATCTGTCCTACAAACAACCAAAACATACAATAGGATATCATACATTACTAGCGATAAACAACAGAACAATTAAATAACTAAGTACATACTCAAAATAGATTTGCATCAAGTCATAATGAAACTTGTCTTTACGGGATTCCTCCTTCTAGGAGTCCCCGGACCAGCCAAAACCAATACCACAGCCAGACAAAAGCCCTGGACAATATGGCTGAAATATCTGTGTCGATATAGTTCAAAAAGGGCTGCCATATTTTATCGAATAATTCAGTTTTTTGGTGCACCATATTTGTGAGGAAGTCAAGGGAGATATATTCCATGTTTAACCTATGCCAGTTCGAAAGTCCTGGAGGGCTTTCAGCTGCCCAATTCACGAAAATATTTTTCCTTGCACAAAAGGAGAGAATGGAAAATAGTTTCCTCCCGTGCACGTCCAGGAAGGGAAAATCTGAGAAGCCCAAGAGTAGAGACACTGGATCCAATCTGATCTCCGTACCCAAGGTCTCTGTCAAGGTATTCTGTCCGAATACGTGCGGATCTTATGGCATGCCCATAGGCAATGCGTGAGAATACCAACTTCTATTTTGCATTTAGGGCACATTGGGGCTGCTCCTCCCTTAAATTTCATGAGTTGTTCAGGTGCTATATGAGCCCTGTGGAGTATTTTTAATTGAATAGCTTGAGTTCTATTACAAATAGAGATCTTTCCGGCATTTTCTCAGATGTCCTCCCTCATTTCTGAAGAGATTTCTAACCCCAATTCTTAGTTCCATGTTTTTAATAACTGTTCCTTGTCTTTCGATATCTCATTCTATAATGAGTGATAAAGAGTACTGACCGAGGGTGGCCCCATTGGCCATAGCACTCTTCTTTCCCTATCTGATTTGTTGGGATTGCCTATCAGTGTGGTCTTCTTCTGTATAAAATCTCTTATTTGGAAATAGGTAGTCCAAACTTCTGGTGCACCTGCTGAAAAGACATCATAACCTCCCCATCAAACAAGTTCCCCAAGCAAGAGACACCTCTGGACTTCCAAGTTTTAAATGTAGCGTCTATCAGCCCTGGCTGAAATCCCGATGCTGCCACTATAGGAGTGTAAGGGCAGGTTTTTGCAGGTTACCCTCATCTTGTCGCATTATCCTCCAGGTTTTAATTGTATTTTATACAATTTTTTTAAATAGTCCATAATAGTTCTCATCTTATCCTTAAATAAAAGATTGATGAGGGGACACTTTGCGTGGGAGTTCTCAATGTCTAACCAAATTGATTGTGGGTCACGAGACCCAATCAACTACATAGGATAATAAAGAACTCAAGTGATACCTCCTAAAGTCTGGGAAGTCCAATCCTCCACTTGCCTGTGGAAGCTGCAGCTTTTCTAAATTGATAGGGGGCCATCTATGATTCCAGATAAAGGAACCAAGCCAGCCGTGGAGCTTACGCAATGCCAATATCGGCAACATCAGAGGGAGCATTCTGATATGATATAGAAGACGAGGTAGAATATTCATTTTAACGAGGGCTACTCTGCTTAACCAGGAGATTGGGAGATCTCCCCAGCGTTGAAGGTCCTGCCTTATTTTCTCTAATAGATGCACAAAATAGCTGACCAAATACTGGGGTGATAAAAGTACCTAAGTATAGAAAACCTTCCAGTGACCACCGAAAGAAAAAGCAAGATCCGTCCGGTAAGTTGGATATACTGGCCAAAACACCCAACGGCATGGCCTCCAATTTCATAAAGTTGATTTTATAGCCTGAGAACATGGCTAAATAGATTGACCACTTGAATTAGGCAGGGCATGGATATCAAAGGATCACTTAAGAAAAGGAGGACATCATCTGAATAAAGAGTAATTTTATGTTTACCTGAACCAACTCTTGGAGCCACTATGTTAGGGTCAGTTCATATAGCTTCCGCTAGTGGTTCGATTACGAGTGTGAATAATAATGGTGAGAGAGGACAGCCCCTACCAACACTGAAGCTATCCAAACCTAAACCATTGGTGATCACAGCTGCTTTGGGGTCATTGTATAATACTGAGACCAATTTAGAAAATACTTCTCCGACACCGAACCTTTCCAGTGTATAAAAAAGATATGATCATGACCATTCTCTGCATCCAAGGAGACGAGTAATCCTGATATTCTTCCCTGTTGACAGGCTTGTATCATATTTAAGGCCCTTAATAAATCCCGTCTGGTCCTCTTTTATGATGTATGGTAAAGCCCTCTCCAATCTTAATGCTAACATTTTAGAAAGAATTTTAAAATCCACATTTAACAAGGAAATTGGTCTATATGATGAGCAATCTTCTGGGGCCTTTCCTTTTTTAAGAATGAGAGCGATATTTGCTTCTCTCAGCAAAGGCGGGAGGCAACCCTACCCTGTCTATGTCAGTAATGTATACATATTTATAAGTGGCCCAGTCAGTTTCCTATAAATTCTTCATAAAACTCAAATTGGAATCCGTCTGGTCCAGGCGCTTTGCCACTCTGAAGCAGTCTAATTGCGTTGAGTACTTCCTGGGTTGTCAGGGGAGCATTCAAGATCGACACCTGCTCCGAGGTTAAGCTTGGAAAGGCCAAGTTTTTAAAGAAGTACTCCATCTTCTCAGTTCTATTCTCACAGTCCTGCGATTTATATAGTTCAAAATAGGACTTTCTAAAAGCTGTATTGATCTTTTTATGATCACAAGTCAGAGTATCAGCACTTTCTCTAATGGACATAATAGCTCTAGGAGCCTTTTTCTTTCTAGCAAGATATGCTCGGTATCTGCCAGGCTTATCACCATATTCCTATAATCTCTGTTTTGTGAATAATTTTTCCCTCTTTACTGTTTGAGTAAATGCGGTATTCAAGGCTGCCCTAAGGGCTGTGATCCTTTGTAGCTTAGTAATAGAGGGCCTATCAACATACGCTGTCTCAGCTGTCTTCAAGTGAGCCTCGAGCAGGCGCTGTTGTTCTCCCTTTTGTTTTTTCTGGTTCGCAGAGTATGAGATGACCAAACCTCACACATAAGCCTTAATGGTCTCCCACATCGTCGACGGGTTACTGGCCGTACCTGAATTAATTTCCAAAATGGTTTTGAATTCCACACATCTACTAGCCCTAGCTCCTCAATCAGATCTGCCAGTTGTCGAGATCTAAGAGATATGACGTGAGTGCTGTTATGTATCCTGTCTGTCTCTGGGTCCATAATACAGTTAAAATCTCCTCCTTTAATTGTATGGTGGACCCCAAAAGACATCAACTTAGAGGATGTTTCCGTTGCAAATTTAAAAGGGTGTGCTAGGGGGCAAGAAAGGTTCAAAATTCCATATTCCTCTCCATATATTCGGACTTTGATCAGTATGTACAGTCCAGACTCATCTTTTATCTGGCTTAACATTTAGAAAGGAAGATTCTTCCAAATGAGAATGACTACTCCCTGACTTTTTGAACTAAAAGATTAGAAAAAAACCTGATCAAATCCACCCTGTTGCAGCTTTAAGTGCTCTTTGTCAAGCAGATGCATCTCCTGTAAGAGAACTGTGTCAACCCTTTCTTTTTTGAGACTTGATAATATCTTTTTACTTTTGATTGGTGAATTACTCCTCTTGACATTCCAGGTGTACCACCTAAGCGAATGGCTAGCCATGATCGTCCAGGCAAGCCCGAGACCCCCAGGAGGAAGAACCCCACCCAAAACACCTTGAATAAAAATCATAGAAAATTCACAAATGGAAAAATTCTTTAAAACAATTACACCAACACAATTAAAAATCATTCCTAAGTTTAAAAAAAACGCAAAACACATTTGAAAGGAGACTTTCCCCCTTGCTCCCAGGGGGCGTGACTACCTGTCAGTAACCCCACCATAACCTCTCCTCACTAGGGCCCTGCCCTCAGCCCAGGCATTATAGAATGGAGTAGACAAATTCAAGTATTCTATAAAACTAGAGTTAAAAGTGAGTGACCCTCACCCCAACACAACACCTAGGTATGTTTAGCAAGCATAATCTAAAATATAAATATGTAAAACTACAAAGTTACAATCCCAGCAAGTATTGGGTAACTAAGTAAAATGAAAACCCAGCTCTAAAGATAGGTAGAACAAAACAAAACCCCTTTCCCACATAAATCGAATAACCCGCATGACCTGTAAAAAAGAAACCAAAGAGAAAATAAAGAATAAGCCCCTCCCCACCCCCAAGGAAAGATAATGGAAAAGAGATGAAGAAGGAAAAGAAGGGTAAACAAGGGGGGTTGTATGGGACAAAATAACATCATTATCCATACGGTTTAAGTCCCGCCGTCTACTTAAGAGAGTCCAAGAATTCTTCAGCTTTTTCCAGTGATCTAAAGTTATATATGGATCCTTCACGGCTGAAGCGCAACGTTGCTGGGTAACACATGGAGTATTGAATATTTAGGTCTCTTCGATGCTTCTTCGCCTCATCGAATGGCCTCCTGTTGTGGACTACGGCTGGAGAGAAATCCTGAACTAACATTATCCTGGAACCCTTGAGCATCATGGCTTAGGGATCCTTCTCCAGGACTCTGGAGGCTCCCAGGAGCATTTGTTTTTCTCTATAATGTTGGAGTCGGAATGGAATGGGGGCGGGGTGCTGGTACAGCAACCTGGTCAGCCCATTCCACCCCCATCCGACATGGTCCTGACTCCGACTTTAACATTTGTGGTAGCCATCGCTCCAAAAAGTCCACAAGCTGGCCTTCCTCTTCCTGTTTGGGAAGGCCCAGCAACCGAATATTTTTTCGATGGCCCTGATTGTCGAGGTCGTCGATGTGCTCCTCCAAAATCCAGATTTGCAGCTCGAGAGCCCGGACCCGACCCACGGACGACTCGGCAGCAGTCTCCAAGACCGCGGCCCATTGCTCCGCCCATCCGCTGTTCAAATTTTTCAATTTCTTGGTCATGCTTCTGCAGCATGACTGAGTACTTCTCCCACCTGGACCTGGACTCTTCAATAAAGGCGTTGATCTTCTCTTGAAGTTTGCTGATCTCAGAGATCAGGCTCGTCTCCGCAGGTAAGTCCTCCAGGTGACTGAGGACATCTCTGCTGCTGTGGGAGGGTGTGGAGTAGGGGTCCCTGCCTATTGCGAACTGCAGGAATTTTTGCCCTTAGTCATTTTAAAAACAACACCAGACTGTCCAAGTTTGATGTAAAATGACTGACTACGCTGGGCAAAAGCTATCTTAAATGATTTAAAGGATGTGGTGAAGGCGGGTGCCCACTTTGCCCCAGTCTTAGGCAGAGCACTACAGACTCAGACTTGCTGGGTCACTGCCACCTTGAATCTCTCCACTTTACTCGTTTAAATCCTCCCAAGCAGCTCTAGCAAATTTCCCTGCCAGTGTATTAGTCCCTTTCCAAATTAGGCACAATCTGTCCTTCTTGGACAGGTCACTTTTACCCCAAAAGAGATTCCAATGATCCAAAAATATGAATCCTTCTCCCATACGCCAGCTCCTCAGCCATGCATTCATCTGCTCTATCCTCCTATTCCTGCCCTCACTAGCTCGTAGCACTGGGAGTAATCTAGATATTACTACTCTCGAGGACCACCTTTTTAAATTCCTGCCTAACTCTCTGTAATCTCCCTTTGGACTCTCAACTTTTTCTCTTCCTATGTCATTGGTTCCAATGTGGACAATGACCTCTTGCTGGCCCTACACCCCCGTGAGAACATTCTACGCTCTCTCTGAGATATCCTTGATCCTTGCACCAGGGAAGCAACACACCATTCTGATTTTTCACTGCTGGCCACAGACCTCGGACCAGAGAATCCCCTAACCCAGGAGGAGAAAGTGAGGTCTGCAGATGCTGGAGATCAGAGCTGAAAATAGACGTTTCGGGCATAAGCCCTTCATCAGGAATGTCGAATTTCCTGTTCCTTAGATGCTGCCTGACCTGCTGTGCTTTGCCAGCAACACATTTTCAGCTCTAATCCCCTAACACAACTGATCTCTTGGACTCCAACGTTGCATTAGAGCCAGTCTCAATAACAGAAGCTTGGCTGTTCGTGCTACAATCCCCTGATAATCCATCCCCCCCGCTACATTTTCCAAAACAGCATACTCTTGCTTGAAATGGGTATAGCTACAAAAGACTCCTGCACTAGCTGCCTACCTCTCTTACCTTCCTTGGAGTTAACCCATCTATATTTGCCAGGAATTGGTGTTGGAGAGACTGTTAGGTCTGAAGGTTGATAGGTCCCTGGGGCCTGATGGTCTACATCCCAGGGTACTGAAGGAGGTGGCTCGAGAAATTGTGGATGCGTTGGTGATTATTTATAGAGTTCGATAGATTCAGGATCAATTCCTGTGGATTGGAGGGTGGCTAATGATGTACCACTTTTTAAGAAAGGTGGGAGAGAGAGAAAGCAGGAAATTATAGACCAGTTAGTCTGACCTCAGTGGTGGGAAAGATGCTGGAGTCTATTATAAAGGATGAAATTATGACACATCTGGATAGTAGTAACAGGATAGGTCAGAGTCAGCATGGATTTATGAAGGGGAAATCATGCTTGACTAATCTTCTGGAATATTTTGAGGATGTAACTCTGAAGATGGACGAGGGAGATCCAGTAGATGTAGTGTACCTGGACTTTCAGAAAGCTTTTGATAAAGTCCCGCATAGGAGGTTAGTGAGCAAAATTAGGGCGCAGGTATTGGGGGCAAAGTATTAACTTGGATTGAAAGTTGGTTGGCTGCCAGGAAACAAAGAGTAGTGATAAACGGCTCCATTTCGGAATGGCAGGCAGTGACCAGTGGGGTGCTGCAGGGATCGGTGCTGAGACTGCAGCTTTTTACAATATATATTAATGATATAGAAGATGGTATTAGTAATAACATTAGCAAATTTGCTGATGATACTCAGCTGGTGGCAGGGTGAAATGTGAGGAGGATGTTAGGAGATTAAAGGGTGACCTGGACAGGTTAGGTGAGTGGTCAGATGCAGTTTAATGTGGATTATCCACTTTGGTGGCAAGAACAGGAAGGCAGATTACTACCTAAATGGAATCAATTTAGGTAAAGGGGCAGTACACAGAGATCTGAGTGTTCTTGTGCACCAGTCAATGAAGGTAAGCATGCAGGTACAGCAGGTAATGAAGAAGGCTAATAGCATGCTTGCCTTCAAGAGGGATTGAGTATGGAAACAAAGAGGTTCTTCTGTAGCTGTACAGAGCCCTGATGAGACCACACCTGGAGTATTGTGTGCAGTTCTGGTCTCCAAATCTGAGGAAAGACATTCTGGCTATTGAGGGAGTGCAGTGTAGGTTCACGAGGTCAATTCCTGGAATGGCGGGACTACCTTCCGCTGAAAGATTGGAGTGACTGGGCTTGTATACCCTTGAGTTTAGAAGACTGAGAGGGGATCTGATTGAGACGTATAAGATTATTAAAAGATTGGACACTCTGGAGGCAGGAAACCTGTTTCCGCTGATGGGTGAGTGCCAAACCAGAGGACACAGCTTAAAAATACGGGGTAGGCCATTTAGGACAGAGATGAGGAGAAACGTCTTCACCCAGAGAGTGGTGGCTGTGTGGAATGCTCTGCCCCAGAGGGCAGTGGAGGCCCAGTCTCTGGATTCATTTAAGAAAGAGTTGGATAGAGCTCTCAAGGATTATGGAGATAAGGCAGGAACAGGATACTGATTAAGGATGATCAGCCATGATCATATTGAATGGTGATGCAGGCTCGAAGGGCAGAATGGCCTACTCCTGCACCTATTGTCTATTGTCTGTTGTATCTGAGACTTTTCTCCCCTTCCTATAACTGCGATCCATCACATATTGTTGCTGTTACAAATTCCTCATTGGTTCTAACTGTCTCTCCAACTGATCCATTCGATCTGATAAGATTCGCAACCAACAGCATTTATGGCAGATATAATCTGCTGTAACCCCTAAACTCTCTGCAAGCACCCATACCTGACAAGAAGCACATATCACTCTACTAAAGGCCATTTTTGCTTCCTCACAATCTACAGACACAGAAAATAACACCGTCTTAGTCCTCTACAAACACTGCCCCAGTTAAATTAATAGTTATGGCTCATAATTTAAGTTTAATCAATTACATATGTCCAAAACCATATCAAGAAAGAACCCACTCTACTCACTACTGCAAACTTTCTGTCGGTCACACTTAAAACAACAATACCCTTATCTGCTTCTGTGCTGTGAACTTCACCCACCAGTTCCTCCAAGATCTGTTGTGAATTTCACTGTTTGTTAATTTTCCCAGAAGCACTCCGATGTACAGCGATACATGAATTCAAACAGCAAAGGCAGTGTCAGTTTCTTTCTTTCTTTCTTTCTCTCTCTCTCTCCTGCACTGACCTCACCATGTGCTTCCTTTGTCTGTTCTTCTCCCTTTTAAAACTGCTGTTGTTTTGACTTTTTTTTCCAAAGTTCCAAAACAATGCAACAGTAATATAAAACAGTAATTATTGCTCCTGGTGTTTGAGGAAATCACCTCCAGCACCTAAGATACCTCAAAAAAGGAGCAGCTGTTACAGCCAGAAATTTTTCCTGTCCTCCATCTTGGATTACCCAGTAACCTCATTCTGAAATTTTAAAGGTCCTGACAGCCACTTTGACAACTGCTGTCAAACTGTAGGTACATAAGGTAAGTGTGATGTCAAGGTGCTGGGAAGATAGGGTGTCAGAGTAAAAAGGGTGCCAGAGTAAAAAGGATGCCAGGTCAGGGGTAAGTAGGATGCCAGGGATAAAGTGCCTACAGGACCTGACGCTTCTCTAATCTCTGTCTTTGCCTACATATCTCTTTATGTCTCCAGCTATCAACCAAGCATTGTTCTTGTCCTTTTTCATACAGATCTACTTAAATGATTGTGCAGATTGGTCACTATCATGAACTTCTGAATACTGTATACCAACTGGTATTAGCTACAAAACACCAATTCTCCCTACACCCCCAATGAGTTTTTTGCATGTACTGTTCATGCAAGCACAATTTGTAATTTACAGTGAAGCTAATCTATCAATATTTTGTGCACCATCTTGGCTTCTTTTGCACAAGCCATTGTTGACTCTGCAGCAGTATGTATTCTTACAATATTTAAGTTTTTACACATCCCAATATCATTCTCAAATTTGCCTCCATTATCCATTAAAATTTCTTTGTTGGTTACTCAAGATCTGAACCACTTTACCATGATTTTGTCTTCTATTGTCTGTAGTCATTGTTTTCACGTGGATATGTTAAACCAGGTTATCATATTTACAAAACGTAATAGATGGATATTCCAATCTCTGTCCCATATCTTCAGATTCATTCATTAAATTTCCAAGAACGCTTGCAACCTGGCATGGTTGTTTGCATTGATATTTAATACATGTCACATTGCAGTGCTCTCTTTACTACAAGGGATTCTGTTCTTTATTGATAATTCTGGCATCTTTTAACAGTAGTAGTAATTTTTCTGAGGAGATTAAGAAAATTATTTATTCAATTTGCATATAAATCTCTTATCAGCCAGATTCCTATTTGCAGAGTTCAATTACATTTCTTGGACCCCTGAACAAGAAACTCTGTTACTTCAATGGAAAAAACAATGTTCAGATCCTGTAAATTGCAAGTTTACCACTTTTCTGAATATAGATGGCTTATCATCCTCATGTCTAAAGACAGTTTTTTTTATCCAATGACTAACTCAGTAACAATGGAATTCTCTGAATGGCATCAGTGTTTATGAAATGGCATAATCCTGTAATTTTGGGGGAGATGGAATCATTGTTTTAATGATGGTAATGAATTATCATTCCTGAATTGAAAACAAATAGAGCTTTTATCCTCTTTGACCCTATTTTTGTTTGAATTGTTCAGGGTTTCCAAATAACAGTTCTACCAATTGCTCCACACACTGTTGAGGTGCATCCACATTCAAATTTTTATCATATTCGTATTCAGAACCAGCTTGACTTTCTTCAAATACTTGACTCGTTATCCTTGGGAAAACCCCATGAAGTCTCATGGCAACAGATTAAACACAGGCAAGGAAATCTCCTGCTGATTACCACATACCATCCTCTCTCAGCTGATGAATTGATACTCCTCCATGTTGAACAACACTTGGGGGAGGGAGAGCAGCCAGAGGGGGACAACGAGCAGCCAGAAGTTGTGGTACACATTGGTACCAATGCCAAACCTAGGACAAGGGATGAGAATCTGAAAAGTGAATATAGACAATTGGTTGGAAGCTAAAAGGTAGGACGAGCAGAGTAGTAATCTCAGGATTGCTACTGGTGCCGTGGGCTTGTGAGGTTAAGAACAGAGAGTGAATGCAATGAACATGTGGCTGCAGAGCTGATGTAGGAGGGAGGGCTTCAAATATATGGATCATTGGAGTACCTTCTGGGCGAGGTTGGACCTGTATAAGAAGGATGTGTTGCACCTAAAATGGAGGGGCACCAATTGGCAGCTTTGCGAGAGCTCATCAGGAGGGTTTAAACTAGTTTGGCAGGAGGATGGGAACCGAAGTTACAGGTTTGAGGATGGAGTAGCTAGCGAACAGCCAGGTACAGCATACAGTGAGTCTGTGAGGAGGGATAGATAGTTGATAAGGTAAAATGCAGTCGTGTGATTGATTGAAGTGTGTCTATTGTGGGATCATGTTTAAATAACAATTGGAATCAGTGAGCGGCGAAAATAGCCGGTTTTATTCAACAATCACAATACAAGTTCGAGGTGGCAATAGAATTCCGAAATACAGTTCTTACAAGTCTCTTTATATAGAGTTCTTACATATATTAAAATTCCATTACTAAGATGGGTTTTTTTTATTGGTAATACACAAAGGTTTGTGGCCTACTGTCCTGGGAGATAGGAGATGGGTTAAAACGTGCTCAATGCTGGCTGCTACTTCTGATGGGCTACCTCTCAGCAGGCCCCGCAGAGGCCAACCGGACCTCCTTGTCACCGTCCATTTTAATTCCCCTTCTCACTCCCTTTCTGACATGACAATCCTTGGCCTCCTTCATTGTCACAACGAACAAACTGCAAATTGGAGGAACAACACGTCATCTTCCTGGACAGCCTACAGCCTGGGGGCCTCATTGAGTTCTCCAATTTTAAATAACATTCCTTCCCATCCCCCGACCCTCTTCCCAGTCCCTCCTCCTCCCTTCCACTCCTCCCAGCCAGATACCGGATTAATTCCTCCCATTGCTGCAAATGTGTTGCTGGTCAAAGCACAGCAGGTTAGGCAGCATCTCAGGAATAGAGAATTCGACGTTTCGAGCATAAGCCCTTCATCACTCACTAATTCCTCCCATTGACCAACCAGGTCGTACCCTCTGCCTGTCTTCACCTATCTCCACCTCACCACCCTGCCCCCGCCACCCCGTTTATCTTCTGCTCCCTTTATACCCACCCCAGTCCTGAGGAAGTGTTGTGCCCGAAAAGTTGACTTCTCTACCTCCTGATGCTACCTAGCTTTTCTGTGTTCTTCCAGTTTCCTGCCTCTCCATTTCTGATGGGATGTGTGTCTGCCTGGTCTGCTTGGTGTTAGCTCTTTTGTTTTTTAAGTTAGTAAATGCTACGAAAAGTACTAGGCTTATGTGGTCTAAAAATTGTGCCTATACTTAAAAAAGAATAAAGGATATGAAACTGATTACTGCAGTTGGGTTGTGAGATTTATTTACTATTTGCCGGCATGACTTTCATTCATTCTTGCAATTTCACGGAAGCGCTGTTTTGTCAGTTAGTTTCTTAAAGGGATAATGGCCCAGCTGAAAGGTATTTAACAGGTACTTACTAATTGGAGAATCTATTCACGTCCAGGAAATGGTTGACAAAAGCTAATTAATATTATACTATTTTGTGTAGACTTGATGGGGACCTTGTTTTGTATGCTACACTTATTCAGAGGTAAATACTGCTTATGGCAAGGGCAGAAAAGGTGTGAAAATGTAGTAATGTTTGAAAGGGTTGGTTTGATTAGAAAGGGTTGTTTTAAATTTGGATAGTAAATATACTACAGGATTGCAGTTTTATGAATAAATAAATGAAACCATACTATAGTAAATAATGGGGTCAAAAAGCGTGCTGCTGGAAAAGCACAGCTGGTCAGACAGCATCCGGGGAGCAGGAGAGTCGACATTTCGAGCACAAGCTCTTCATCAGGAGTGTTGGGGGAGGGGGAGGTGGGGGCAAGGGAGCTGAAAGATAAATGGGAGGGGGAGGTGGGGCTGAGGGAAGATAGCTGAGAATGCGATAGGTAGATGAAGGTGGGAGGGTGATGGTGATAGGTCGGAGCGGAGGGTGGAGTGGATAGGTGGGAAGGAAGGTTAATAGGTTGGACAGTTCAAGAGAGTGGTGCTGCGCCGAAGGGTTGGATCTGGGATAAGGTCAGGGAAGGTCATGAGGAAACTGGTGAAATCGACATGGATCCTGTGTGGTTGAAGGGCCCCAAGGTGGAAGATGAGATGTTCTTCCTCCAGGCATCGGGTGGCTAGAATTTGGCGGAGGAGGAGGCCCAGGACTTGCATGTGGAAGAAGGTTTTGAAGTGTTTGGCCATGGGGCGGTGGGGTTGTTTAACAGGTTAATAAAAGGTTATGAATGAATGAATGGGAAGCTGGTATTAATGAATATAGTGAGTTGGTGAGTGAGTTAATAAAAATAACCTGTAACACCATATCGCATAACTCAATACCTCTCACTATTTTAGCGCAAGATGTATAAGGAATAAGAATAATGAACTTAGAACATGGATCAGTACTTGGAACTATGATGTTGTGGCCATAGCGGAGACTTGGATATCACAGAGGCAGGAATGGTTGTTGGATGTTCCAGGGTTTAGATATTTCAAAAATAATAGCTGGGGGGGGGATAAAAGAGATGGAGGAATGGCATTTCTAATCAGGGATAATATAATATCTGCAGAAAGGGAGATCGTCGAGGAGGGTTTGTCTATTGAATCATTAAAGGTGGAAGTCAGATACAGGAAAGGAGCAGTCACTTTATTGGGAGTTTTCTACAGTTACCTCAAAAAGCAACAGAGACACAGAAGAGCAGATTGGGAGGAAGATTTTGGAAAGGTGCAGAAGTAACAGAGTTGTCATGGAATGACTTCAACCTCCCTCATATTGATTGGCACCTCCTAAGTGCAAATAGTTTGGATGGATTTTTGTCAGATGTGTCCAGGATGGATTCCTGACTCAATATGTAGATAGGCCGACTAGAAGGGAGGCTATATTGGGTTTGGTGCTTCACAACGAACCAGGCCAGGTGTTAGATCTCTCAGTGGGAGAGCATTTTGGTGATAGTGATCACAAATCCCTGACATTTACTATAGACATAGAGAGGCACAGGAGCAGACTGCATGAGAAAATATTTAATTGGGGGAGGGAGAATTACAATGCTATTAGGCAGGAACTGGGGCGCCTAAATTGGGAAGAGTTGTTCTCAGGAAGATGCATGACAGAAATGTGGAGGTTGTTTAGGGAGCACTTGCTGATAGTACTGGATAGGTTTGTCCCACTGAAGCAAGGAAGGAATGGTAAGGTGAAGGAAACTTAGATGGCAAGAGATATTGAACATCTAGTCAGGAGGGAGACGGAAGCTTACTTAAGGTTGAGGAGGCAAGGATCAAACAAGATTCTCGAGGGTTACAAGGTAGCCAGGAAGGAACTGAATAATGGATTTAGGAGAGCTAAAAGGGGGCGTGAGAAAGCTTTAGCGGGTAAGATTAAGGAAAGCCCTAAGGCATTCTACAGTAATGTAAGGAGGAAGAGGATGGCCAGAGTGAGGGTAGCACCTATCTGGAGGGAAATTGTGCATGGAATCGGAGGAGTTAGGAGAGGTCCTTAATTAATATTTTGCTTCAGTATTCACTAGTGAGAGAGACCTTGTCATTTGTGAGTACAATGTGAACAGCCTGATATGCTCAAACAGGTTGATATTAAGAAGGAGAATGTGCTGAAAATGTTGAAAAACATAAGGATAGATAAATTCTTATGGGACATAGCCAAGTTTTCAACAGGAAGCAAGGGAAGAGATATGGCGATGATCTTTGAATCCTCACTGTCTACTGGAGTAGTGCCAGATGATGGGATGGTGGTAAATGTTATTCACATGTTCAAAAAGGGAAATTGGGATAATCCTGGGAATTACAGATTATTGAAGAGAATTCTGAGAGACAGGATTTATGATTATTTGGGAAAGGATAGTTTAATTAGAGACAGTCAACATGGCTTAATGAGAGCCAAGTCATGCTTCACAAGCCGTACTGAATTCTTTGAGAATGTGCTAAAACACATTGATGAAGGTAGAGCAGTGGATGTGGTGCATATGGCTTTTAGCAAGGCATTTGTTAAGGTTCCTTATGGTAGGCTCATTCAGAAAGTAAGGAGGCATGGGATACAGGAAAATTTGGCTGTCTGGACATAGAATTGGCTAGCCCATAGGAGATAGAGGGTGGTAGTGGATGGAAAGTATTCAACCCGGAGCTCGGTGACCAGTCGTGTACTGCAGGGATCTATTGTGGGACCTCTACTCTTTGTGATTTTTATAACTGACTTGGATGAGGAAGTGGGTTAGTACGTTTGTTGATGACATGAAGGATGGTGGAGTTGTGGATAGTGTAGAGGGCTGTTGTAATGGGACATTGACAGGACGCAGAACTGGGCTGATGAGTGGAAGATTGGGATCAACCTGGAAAAGTGTGAAGTCAGTCACTTTGGAAGGTCGAATTTGTATCCAGATAACAGGGTTAAAGGCAGGGTTCTTGGCACAGTGGAGGAACAGAGGGACATTGGGGTCCATGTCCATAGATCCCTCGAAGCTGTCACCCAAGTTGATAGAATTATTAAGAAGGCATATGATGAGTTGACCATCATTAGCAGGGAGATTGAGTTTGAGCCACGAGGTTATGCTGCAGCTCTCTGGAGCCATGGTTAGACCATACTTGGAATATTGTGTTCAGGTCTGGTTGTCTCATTATAGGGAGAATGTGGAGTGCAGAGGAAATTTACCAGGATGCTGCTTGGACTGGAGGGCATGTCATAGAGTCATAAAGATGTACAGCATGGAAACAGACCCTTCGGTCCAACCCAGATATCCCAACCCAACCTAGTCCCACCTGCCAGCACCCGGCCCATATCCCTTCAAACCCTTTTTATTCATATACACATCCAAATGCCTCTTAAATGTTGCAATTGTACCAACCTCCACCACATCCTCTGGCAGCTCATTCCATACACGTACCACCCTCTGTGTGAAAAAGTTGTCCCTTAGGTCTCTTTTATATCTTTTCCCTTTCGCCCTAAACCTACGCCCTCTAGTTCTGGACTCCCTGACCCCAGGAAAAGACTTTGTCTATTTATTCTGTCTATGCCCCTCATAATTTTGTAAACCTCTATAAGGTCACCCCTCAGCCTCCGACGCTCAAGGGAAAACAGCCCCAACATGTTCAGCCTCTCCCTGTAGCTCAGATCCTCCAACCCTGGCAAAATCCTTGTAAATCTTTTTTGAACCCTTTCAAGTTTCACAACATCTTTCCGATAGGAAGGAGACCAGAATTGTATGCAGTATTCCAACAGTGGCCTAACCAATGTCCTGTACAGCTGCAACATGACCTCCCAACTCCTGTACTCAATACTCTGACCAATAAAGGAAAGCATACCAAACACCTTCTTCACTATCCTATCTACCTGCGACTCCACTTTCAAGGAGCTATGAACCTGTACTCCAAGGTCTCTTTGTTCAGCAACACTCCCTAGGACCTTACCATTAAGTGTATAGATTTGCTTTCCCAAAATGCAGCACCTTGCATTTATCTGAATTAAACTCCATCTGCCACTTCTCAGCCCATTGACCCATCTGGTCCAGATTTCTTTGAATTCTGAGGTAACCCTCTTCGCTGTTCACTACACCTCCAATTTTGGTGTCATGTGCAAACTTATTAACTGTACCTCTTATGCTCGCATCCAAATCATTTATGTAAATGACAAAAAGTAGAGGGCCCAGCACCGATCCTTGTGGCACTCCACTGGTCACAGGCCTCCAGTCTGAAAAACAACCCTCCACCACCACCCTGTCTTCTACCTTTGAGCCACTTCTGTATCCAAATGGCTCGTTCTCCCTGTATTGCATGAGATCTAACCTTGCTAATCAGACTCCCATGGGGAACCTTGTCGAATGCCTTACTGAAGTCCATATAGATCACATCTACCGCTCTGCCCTCATCAATCTTCTTTGTTGCTTCTTCAAAAAACTCAATCAAGTTTCTGAGACATGATTTCCATGTTGACTTTCCCAAATCAGTCCTTGCCTTTCCAAATACATGCACATCCTGTCCCTCAGGATTTGGGAAAAATTTCTGGCTGTAAGTGCTGCTCCTTTTTTTGAGGTATTTTGAGCTATTGAAGTATTATGGCTTCTGACAACACTCTGGCAATAGTATCGAAGACCTGTTCTCCAGAACTTGCTGCTCCATAAGCCAAGCTGTTCCAGTACAGTTACAACACTGACACCTACCTAGCACTGTGGAAAATTGCCCAAGAATGTCCTGTACATAAAAAGTAGGACAAATCCAACTCAGCCAATTACCGCCTCCATCAGTCTAGTCTCGAACATCGGTAAAGTGATGGAAGGTGTCATCAACAGTGCTATCAAGCAGCATCTGCTCAGTAATAACCTGCTCAGTGATGCCCCAATTGGATTCCTCCAGGGCCACTCAGCTCCTAATCTCATTACAGCCTTGGTTCAAACATGGTTATTCTCATTGTGAAGGCAGGACTTTGTCTCCACCAGGAGCTAAATTCCAGAGGTGAGATGAGTGTGACTGTCCTTGACATCAAGGCTGCATTTGACCCATGTATGGCATCAAAGAGCCCTCGCAAAACTGGAATTAATGGGTATCAGGGTAAACTTTCTGGTGGTTAGAGTCATACTTGACACATAGAAAGGTGGTCATGGTTGTTGGAAGTCAGTCATCTCAGCTCCAAGATATCTCTACAGGAGTTCCTGAGGATGGTGTCCTAGGCTGAACCATTTTCAGCTGCTTCATCAATGACCTTCCCTCTATCATAAGTTCAGAAGTGGGGAGGTTTGCCAATGATTGCACAATGTTCGGCACCATTTGCGACTCCTCAGACACTGAAGCAGTCCATGTTCAAATGCAGCAAGGTTGGACAATATTCAGGCTTGGGTTGACAAGTGGCAAGTAACATGCCACGCAAATGCCAGGCTATGACCATCACCAACAAGAGACAATCTAACCACACCCCCTTGACGTTCAATAGTGTCACCACCACGGAGTTTCCCCACTATCAACATCCTGTGAGTCATCATTGATCAGAAACTCAATTGAACTCACCACATAAATGCAGTAGCTACAAGAACAGATCAGAGACTAGGAATACCTCATTAGTCCTGAAAGCCTGTTCACTAACTGCAAGGCACAAGTCAAGAGTGTGAAGGAGTACCCCTCAAACTGTCTGGATGAGTGCAGCCCCAACAACACTCAGGAAGTTTGACACATCCAGAAAAAACAGCCCGCTTGATTGGCATTGCATCCGCATTTCGCCATTGATGCTCAGTAACAGCAATGTGTACTATCCACAAGATGCACTGAGAAGTTCATTAAAGATCGTCAGATGGCAACTTCCAAACTGACAACCATTCCTATCTAGAAGGACAGGGGAGCGGATATGTGGGAACACACCACCTTCAAGTACCCCTCCAAGCCACTCACCATCCTGACTTGGAAGTATAGCGCCGTTCCTTCACTGTCGCTGGGTCAAAATCCTGGAAGTCCCTACCTGATGGCATTGTGGGTCAACCTACATTAGGTGGATTACAGCAGTTCAAGAAAGTAGCTCACCACCACCTTCTCAAGGGTAACTAGGGACAGGCAATACATGCTGGCTAGCCAGCGACCCCCACATCCCAATAAAGAGGGAATAAATAAGAAAAGGTAATATTATAAATATTTATTAATTATTCCCTGTGCATTTCTGGGATTCGATCATTGTTGGCTATCATCCCAATCTTGCATTTGCCCTTGATGTAGAAATGCATGAAAGGTACCATCCTCATCTGCCATGATCTTGAAAGGTGAAGCAGGTTCAAGTGGTTGAATGGCCTGTTCCTATGTTTCAAACAGAATAGATGGGCAAAACTTATTCAGGGTTCATTATCCTTCTGAACCATGTGCTGGTAATAGATGTATTGGTGTTGAATCAGAGCAAAGCTAGGCTTGGTTGTGATAGTTTGCACAATTGAAGCTCCCATCCGAGTTTACAATGAGAAATAGCCATTTGGATGAAGTGCTGGAAGGCTGCTGCCAATGTTTTGGATGCATTGCAACATCATGCTTCAGAGTGGATAAAATAATAATAATTTTATTCTAGTGTGATTGCACGGCAGCTGGATAGTGACCACACACAATATGTTTATAAGCAGAACTATAATAATGATATGTGACTTTCTGAATGCTACATGAGCAGTCTTGGGTAACCTAGCAACCACAAATCGATTTCTGAGCCATATTACACTTCACATTTTTCTGATCTATAACAATTTTATTAGGAATTTTGGATGGTCTACACCTGACCGGACTAGAACCAATGTCCTTGCGGGTCCTTTTGCTAACGCTGTTGGGGACGGTTTAAACTAATATGGCAGGGCATGGGAACCAAATGAGGAGGTTAGTGGATAGGAACGCGGTATTAAATAAAGCCTGTAAGGAACTAGATAATGAAGTCAGTGTACTAAGGGGGAAGAGTAGGCAGGAAGCGGTGGATGAACGCAGAGGGATTGGTGGTCTGAGGTACATTTGTTTTAATGCAAGGAGTATAGTAGATAAGGCAGATGAACTTAGGGCTTGGGTTAGTACCTGGAAGTATGATGTTATTGCTATTACTGGGACTTGGTTGAAGGAAGGGCATGATTGGCAACTAAATGTCCCAGGATATCCATGCTTCAGGCAGGATAGAGAGGGAGGTAAAAGGCGTGGAGGAGTTGCATTACTGGTCAAAGAAGATATCACAGCTGGGCTGAAGGAGGGCACTATGGAAGACTTGAGCAGTGAGGCAATATGGGCAGAGCTCAGAAATAGAAAGGGTGTGGTAACCGTGTTGGGCCTGTACTATAGGCCTCCCAAACGCGGACATGAGATAGAGGTACAAATTTGTAGAGAGATCATAAAAAGATGCAGGAGCAACAGAGTGGTGGTGATAGGAGATTTTAATTTTCCTAACATTAACTGGGATTCACTTAGTGTTAGATGATTGGATGGAGCAGAATTTGTAACGAGTATCCAGGAAGGATTCCTAGAGCAGTATGTAAGTAGTCCAACTCAGGAGGGGGCCATACTGGACTTGGTGTTAGGAAATAAGCCCAGCTAGGTGGTTGAAGATTTAGTGGGGGATTACTTTGGGGATAGTGATCACAATTCAATAAGTTTTAGGATGCTTATGGACAAAAACGAGAGTGGTCCTAAAGGAACAGTACTAAATTTGGGGAAGGCCAACTATACCAAAATTCAGCAGAAGCTGTGGAATGTAGATTGGGAGCAGCTGTTTGAAGGGAAATCCAATTCGATATGGATGTGGATTTAAGGAGAGGTTGATTAGAGTTTAGGAGAGATATGTTCCTGTGAAAATGAGGGATAGAAATGGCAAGATAAGGGAACCAGGGATGACAGGTGAAATTGTGACACTAGCTAAGAGGAAAAAGGATGCGTACATAAAGTCTAAGTGACTGATTCCTCTATTCCTGAGGAAGGGTTTTTGCCGAAACGTCGATTTTCCTGCTCCTTGGATGTTGCTTGAACTGCTGTGCTTTTCCAGTTCCACTCTAATCTAGAATCTAAACAACTGAAGTCAGATGAAGCTTTGGAAGAGTATCTGGAATGTGGGACAAATCTGAAACGAGGAATTAAGAGGGCTAAAAGGAGTCATGAGAGATCCTTAGTGAGCAGGATTAAGGAAAACCCCAAAGCCTTTTATTCTTATATAAGGAGCAAGAGGGTAATGAAGGAAATAATTGTCCCACTCGAGGACAATGGAGTCAGAGTAATGAAGGAAATAATTGTCCCACTCGAGGACAATGGAGTCAGAGGGACATGCTGGATGTTGAGGTTAGGGATAGCTCTTTGAATATTCTAGGTCAAGTCAGCATAAGGAAGGAGGAAGTGTTGTGTATTCTAAAAGGCATTAAGGTGGACACATCCCCAGGACCGGATGGGATCTATCCCAAGTTACTCAGGGAAGCGAGAGAGGAAACAGTTAGGGTGTTAACAGATACCCTTGCAGCATCCTTGAAGTCTGGAGGTTCCAGAGGACTGAAGAATTGCTAATGTTGTCTCCTCTTTTTAGTGTAGCAGGGATAATCCAGGTAATTACAGACCTGTGAGCCTGATGTCAGTCGTAAGGAAGCTACTGGAGAAGATACTAAGGGATGGGGTATATACCTGTTGGAAGAAAATGGGCTTATCTGTGATAAGCAGCATGGTTTGTGCTATTCATGTCTTACAAACCTAATAGAATTTTTTGAAGAGGTGTCAAAGTTGATTGATGAAGGAAGGAATGTCAATGCAATATACATGGACTTTAGTAAGGCATCTGATAAGCTTCTCCATGGTATGCTGCTGATGAAGAAAGTGAAGTCGCGTGGGCTCCATGATTTTCTACCTAGGGACTGCTTGGACAACAGCAGACAGAGACTAGTAGTGGTGGAAGGGAGTTTCCCAAAACGGAGACCCACAGTGATCGGTGCTGGGACCACTGTTGTTTGTGATATACATAAATGATTTGGAGGAAGGTGTAGGTTATCTGATTAGCAAGTTTGCAGATGACACCAAGATTGGTGGAGTACCAGGTAGTGATGGGGACTGTCAGAGAATACAGCAGAATATAGATAGATTGGAGAGTTGGGCAGAGAAATAGCAGATGGAGTTCAGTCCCAACGAATGCGAGGTGATGCATTTTGGAAAATGCAATTCCAGAGTGAACTATACAGTAAATGGAAAAGTCCTGGGGAACATTGATGTACAGCGAGATCTGGGTGTTCAGGTCCATTGTTCCCTGAAGGTGACAATGCAGGCCTATAGACAGGTCAAGAAGGCATACAGCATGCTTTCCTACATCAGACGGGGTATTGAGTACAAGAATTGGCAGGTCATGTTACAATCGTATAAGACTTTGGTTCGGCCACATTTGGAATACTGCATACAGTTCTGGTCGCCTTATGTGAATGCTTTGGAGAGGGTGCAGAGGAGGTTTAACAGGATTTGCTTGGTACGGAGGATGCTTGCAATGAGGAGAGGTTGAGTAGATGAGGATTATTTTCATTGGAAAGAAGACGGTTGAGGGGGGACCTGATTGAGCCTTAAAAAATCATGAGAGGTGTAGACAGGGTGGAAAGCAAGAAACATTTTCCTAGAGTGGAGGACTCAATTACTAGGGGTCACGAGTTCAAAGTGAGAGGGGAAATGTTTAGGGGAGATATGTATGAAAAGTTCTTTACATAGAGGGCGGTGGGTGCCTGAAATGCGTTGCCAGCAGAGATGGTAGGGACGGGAACGATAGCGTAATTTAAGATGTACCTAGAAAGATACACGAATGGGTAGGGAGCAGAGGGATACAAATCTTTAGAAAATAAGTGACAGACTTAGATAGAAGATATGGATTGGCGCTGGCTTGGAGGGCTGAAGTGCCTGTTCCTGCGCTGTAATGTTCTTTGTTCTTTATTCTTGTTCTTGTTCAATACTTTTTGACTGGCTTAGGAAGGCAGGAAACAACTTGCCACACTGGCATCAACTTTGTTTAATTACAACCCCACTGGTTTATGTCACTTCACTAAGTTTCGGATTGCTCATTGAAACCAGTGTATCTCCTGTGTCAGTATGAAAAGAAAGGTAGATGATGTCTAGGAATTGGATTACGAAACCATATGCTGCAGATTGCATATTTTGAATGGATCTCTTTATTAATGTTGATCTCTCTCTGCACCTTCTTGATAGCTGTAACATTGTATCCTGCACTCTCTTCTGTACCCTGATGCACTTGTTTAGTACGAACTATTTGTAAAGCGGGTAAGACAACTTTTCACTGTACTTTGGTACACATGATAGTAATAAATCAAATCAATCATTAACCCATCTGAATTCATCAAGTAAATGCTAGTTACAATAAATCCTGAAGCTGTGAACCACAGACTTTGAGAGAAAAGTGTTTCAGGCATTTAAATGTAGTGAAATACATAAATAGTGTTAATACACATAAAGTAGCAAAGATGGTTGTTCAGCCCATTCCAGCTCTTTGAAAATGTTATCCAGTTATTTCCATTCATTTATGGTTTGCTGAAAGCCCTGCAAATTTCCTCTTTGAAAGTTTCTACCCAATTTCCTTTTGAAAACTACTATCAATAATGAGAAGGCAAGTTGAATTATGTTACCTGTTCTCTCTGCAATAGAGGTGTTTTTAAATTTATGTTTTTCTTCCCTTTTTAAAAAGTAGATGGTGGTGTATCTCCCCAAACCCTGTATATAAAATTCAATTAAACCCTATATATAAATTTCAATTAAAGAATTATCCACTGAAAATTGTTTAGGATTAAAACAAATTAGGCTTTATTAATACATTCAAAACTTAAGGAATGATTGTGATGTGCATGCGTGCGCACACAAAAAATACAGGGAAAAGCGAAGAGAAAAGAAAGTAAGGTATGAATAGTAATTACAAAAAACACACTGACATTAATTTACATGAATTAGATTCTAGAAAATCAATATATAGTGAAGTTTTAAAGTTGTTGGGTCTGGTAGAATTTCTTTTCGCAGGAGCTCAGTTCCAAATGGATTGCAATTGAAGGTGTAGTAATATAGTTTTGTATGCTGGGAAATTTGGTTTATCTGCAGACAAGTTTTGACAAAGGTTGAAACTGGATGCAGCCTTTCAGCTGAGCCTTGATCTGCTCTTGCTGGTTTTCAGTCCTGCTATAAAGAAAGACTAGAGAAAGATTAATTGAAGGCTATACAACAAACCAGCAATATCAGTCTCCTGAAGGTATATTTGTGAAAGTGCTACTTGGAGTCCGATCATATATTATAATGAAGTCATTAGCTGTTTTGTATAGACAAACAGTGCTCTCTAAGCTTGTCTATATGAATATCTCCATAATAAATCTCTTGCTATTTAATGCTTGGCCTCCTGATTCTTCTTGGAACTTATCAGGCTTCCACTTCAGCCACGCAGTTAGCAAGGGGATTTTCTGTCTTTTGACAAAATTATTTGTATTTTAGGAAATAATTAACTCTATTTTCTACATAATGCATTTTTTAAAAAAATCATTCATGAGAATTGGGCATTACTGGCTGGGCCAGCATTTATTACCCATCTCTATTTGTTCTTGAAAAGATGGTAATGAGCTGCTGCCTTAAACCTCTGCAGCCTGTATAGGGTAGGTAGATCCACAAAATCCATTTGGAAAGAAGTTCACATTTCCAACACCCCTCCCCCAAGTCCCTCCTCCCTACCTTTTATCTTAGCCTGCTTGGCACACTTTTCTCATTCCTGAAGAAGGGCTCATGCCCGAAACGTCGATTCTCCTGCTTCTTGGATGCTGCCTGACCTGCTGCGCTTTTCCAGCAAAACATTTTCAGATTGTCATTCTGTCTGTCTTTGTTTGGAGAGTGGGAGAGAGAGAGAAAGGGAGGGAGGATGGTGACATTTCAGGAGGTTCATATAAAGTTTTGTCCCATAGTTTTTTAAAATTCATTTGTGGGATGTGGGTATTCATGGCTGGCCAGCATTTATTGCCCATCCATAGATGCCCTTGAGAAAGTGGTGGTGAGCTGCCTTCTTGAATCACTGCAGTCTACCTATTGAAGGTTGATTCACAATGCTATTAGGGAGGGAATTCCAGGATTTTGACCCAGCGGCACGGCAATATATTTCCAAGTCAGGATGGTAAGTGGCTAGGAGGGGAACTTGAAGTTGGTGTGTTTTCATATATCTGTTGCCCTTGTCTTTCTAGAAAAAGTGATCTTGGGTTTGGAAAGTGCTATCAAAAGATCTTTGGTGAATTTTGCAGTGCATGGTGTGGATAGTACACACTGCTGCCACTGAGCATCGGTGGTGAGTGGAATGGATGAGTGTGAATACAATGCCAATCAAGTGGGCTGCTTTATCTTGGATACTGTCAAGTTTCTGGAGTGTTCTTGTGGCTGCACTCATTCAGGCAAGTGGGGAATATTCCATCACATTCCTGACTTGAGTCTTGTAGATGGTGGCTCAGTTTTCAGGAGCCATGAGGAGAGTTACTCATTGCAATATTCCTAGCCTCTGACCTGCTCTTGTCGCCACTGCGTTTATGTGGTGAGTCCAATTGAGTTTCTGATCGATGATAACTCACAGGATATTGATAGTGGGGGATTCAGTGATGCTAACACCATTGAATGTCAATGAGTGGTGGTTAGATTGTCTCTTATATGCCTAGCCTGGCATTTGTGTGACACGAATGTTAGTTGCTACTTGTCAGCTCAAGCCTGGATTTGTCCAGATCTCTTTGCATTTGAACATAGACTGCTTCAGTATCTGAGGAGTTGCAAATGGTGCTGAACATTGTGTAGTTATTGGCGAACATCCTCACTTCTGACCATATGGTGGAGGGAAGGTCATTGATGAAGCAATTGAAAATGGTTCGGTCTAAGACACCATCCTGAGGAGCTCCTGCAGGGAGATCCTGAAGCTGAGATGACTGACTTCCAACAACCATGACCATCTTTCTATGTGTCAAGACTCTAACCACCAGAGAGTTTGCTGCTGGTACCCATTGATTCCAGTTTTGCTAGGGCTCTTTGATGTCACACTCGGTCGAATGTAGCCTTGATGTCAAAGGTTGTCACTGTCACCTCACCTCTGGAATTCAGCACTTTGTCGATATTTGAACCAAGGCTGTACTGAGATCAAGAGCAGAGTGGCCCGAGAGGAACGCACACTAAGCGTCACTGAGCAGGTGCTGCTTGATAGCACTGTTGATGACACCTTCCATCACTTCACTGACAATCAAGAGTAGACTGATGGAGCAGTAATTAGCTGGGTTGAATTTGTCCTGCTTTTCACATACAGGACATACCCTAGCAATTTTTCAATTGTCGGGTAGATGTCAGTGTTGTAACTGCACTGGAACAGCTTGTCTAGATGACTGGTAAGTTCTGAAGCATAAGTCTTCAGTACGATTGCCAGGATGTTATCATGCCCTATAGCCTTTGCAGTATCCAGTTTTTTGATATAATGTGTAGTGAATCGAATTGGCTGAAGACTGGTATCTGTATTGCTGGGGACTAATGTGGTGGACCGAGATGGATTACCTATAGTTAGAGATGATCATAACTTTACAACAATTGTGCTGAAAGAGCATTATTTGATTAGTAACAATCACATTGTCAGTCCGCCCAAGTGTCTATTTAGAAGAAAATTGACAAGTAAAAGAGTTTAGGACTTCTCTTGGTGCCTTCTGAGCATGAGCATTAGTACCTTGTAAGAGGTGAAGATTATGAAACTTGAAGAAAAGTGTATTTAGAGGTAAGGTTTAAAATTTGGTCTTCTGGAATAAAGTCAAAGAGGTTGGGAGCAAGCATTTGCCATTGTGACAACAGATAACTGCCATAGAAGAATTGAATAGGAAATGTAGATATGTAATTTACAATAGCAAAAGATAATGCAAAAAATGTGACCAAGAAACTTGACAAAATGGAGGTAATGAGTCGAGAGTGTGGTGTTGGAAAAGCACAGCAGGTCAGGCAGCACCACATTCTCGACTCTGATTTCCAGCATCTGCGATCCTCACTTTCTCCAAAATGGAGGTAATGCTGTAGACAGACTGTATGTACAGATGTAAACTAATTTATGTCCATGTATATGTCCTGCTGTATTTCTATTTTTTCATACAATTCTGTTGAGTTGTTGTTATTCTCCTAAAAAGACAGAACAGACCAATAATCAATTTTTCAATGTATAATTTCAGTTACATCACACTGCAAATGTTTGCTATAAATTCTGTGTTACGATCGAGCCCTCCACTGTCACCTGATGGAGATGCGTTGCTCCGAAAGCTAGTGTGCTTCCAATTAAATCTGTTGGACTATAACCTGGTGTTGTGTGATTTTTAACTTTGTACACCCCAATCCAAAACCGGCATCCCCAAATCATGAATAATATCTGAGAGAGGGAAATAGTTAGGATTTGTAGTGTGACTCTTCATTTGAATCCAACAATTGACTAAACTGCTGAGCATTTTTGGTTTTTATTTAAGCATAATATTTTCAACATGTGCTGAACCAAAAATGTCTCTGTGAGCACGTTAGGAATAAACGGCATGAAGAACTAATGGGATAAGAACCATGAAGAGGTGACAGTACAGGGTCTGTGCAAAAGAATGAGCAGCAAATAATACCAAGTATACTTACTGAATAGACAATCAAAAACTGAATTGGAAGTAAGACTGAGATTTGCAGTGAGGTACTGAGTGAAAGAGTGCTGGTGACACTGGCAGTCTAGAAGTTGAGTTTTTATAACAAGTGTTGTGTGGTTAAGTTGTTTTTTTTTACCCAAGTACAGAGAAAAGTAAACTCACATGTTGGTCAAAAAGCAATTAGAATTATTTTTGGCATATCTGGTTGCATTTCCCCAACTGAAATCTGCAAAGTTGGGATATAAGCCAATGGTGAGGGCAGATATGGTATTTGAAAATATTAATATGGATTTTCAAAATTTGTGATGTTTTTGTTTAGCTCCATCACTGACACATTGAATTACTTGTTAGTGTTGCAAGGTCTGACCACAAGTCTATTCCTATACCTTCATATTTTCTTTGTATTGCATTATATGCTGTGATAATCACTGTAATTACACAAATTTCTGCATTAGAACTGTATTGACACCAATTTTTGTTCTTGATTGTGTTGACACAGTTTCTACTGTCTTGCTATATTTACTGAATTTGCTGTGCTCGCAGTGTATATACTGCAGTTGCAGTGCTCACACTATTCATGCCAGTCTCCTTGCTCGCATAAGTTTTTGTGACCTCACTCTGTTTTCATAAGTTTCTGCAATTTGGTTGCATTTATACTAGTTTCTGTATTTTTGTTCTTTTCACACAGGCCATTTGGTCAGTTAGAATAGAATAGAATAAAATATCCTTTTGTTTGTGCCTGGAGTGACTATGAATGAGTATTGTGACTTAGTGCCATTTTTCTCATACCTCTGAATATTGTTTCCATCTGAATAATCATCTATTGCTCTTTGGACTGGCACCGTTGAACTTGGCTCGATTGCACATCTAGGGAGTGCATTCCAAAGCCTAATTACTTGGCTTCTGAAAAAGTTCTTTTTCACATCGCATTTGCTTATTTTACAAATTTCTTCATATTTGTGCAGAGGAACTCCATTGCAAATCTTCCTGCAGCCCAAAATGTATCCATCGACTATTATTCAATTCAATAGCTTGTTCTTGCTCTTGCCATGTCCTTTGATCCCTTTAGCCTCTCTTGCTATATCCAACTCTTTCTTGAAATCATATGATATTTTGGCCTCAACTGCTTTCTGCAGTAGTGAATACCACAGCCTCACCTCTCTCTGGGTGAAGAAATTTCTTCCCATCTCAGTTCTAAATCACAGTTCCCCCTTATCTTCACACTGTGACCCCTGGTTCTGGACTCCCCCACCATTGGAAACATCCTTCCTGGGTTTACTGTGTCTTGTCAAGTTAGAATTCTGTAGGTTTCTACAAGATCCCCCTGATTCTTAGCTCCAGCAAACACTGTATGATTCTATCTATTTTATAAATATAGTTCTAACCGACTAAACCTCTCCTCATATTTCAGTCCTTCCATCCCAGTAATCAGACAGGTAAACTTTTGCTGTACTTTATCTGTAGCAAAACATCCTTACTCCCGTGAGGGGCCGTTGACCTTCAAGTTGCACAAAAACCTGGTACGATCACATTCAACTTCCATTTTCCAACTTCCAAAAATATGTGATCCCTTACAATCCATGGTTAATTTTCTAATTGAAAACCTGTTGAAGTAAATCTCAGTAACACCAAAATTCATGTATTTTAGTACTTCCTGTATTTTAGTGACAGATGCATTTGGCATGTCATAGCAAAGCTGTTGGTGTTTGAACGGATTAGTGAGATTAAGGCTAGTACTGTCTTAAACTTGGCAAGGATCCAAAATTGACTAAGTTTGGTCTCTATCTGCAGTTGTTTTGAGGTTCTATCATACTGTTAGGGGAGGCACTGCTTAATTGCTATACTACTAATACAGTGACCTAGATAATGTTCTGGGGACTTGGTTGGAATCCTGCTGCAGCAGATGGTGGGAGTTTGAATTCAATAAAAATCTGGAATTAAGAGTCTAATAATGACCAATGGCTAATTGTCAGGGAAAAACCTATCTGGTTTGGGGAAGGAAATTGCCATCCTTACTTGACCTGTTCTGTGCCTCTTAATTGCCCCTTGGAATGGGCAGGAAATGCTGGCGTAGATGATGATACCCTCAGCAAATAAATACGTAAAAAAATTCTTTGTTCTTGGATATGAGAAGGCCTACAAACTCTGACAGTACATTTTCCACCTTTGCTAGCAGCATTCCCTGTTTGTTCTGTCAGCCACCTCTTCAATTCTCTGGAATGAGGGTGAGTTTGGCATAGTTGAATGGTAATAGCATCAATTTAGGAGGTAACTGCCTCACTCTTACCTCCTCTTCCTTTGCCAAATCCAGCTGATAACTAAGGATCCATATGAGTAAAAAGAAATAGATATGGAAGGAACTGGCGGAGACTTGTACAATTACAACATTTAAAAAGCACCTGGATGAGTATATGAATAAGAAGGGTTTAGAGGAATATGGGCCAAGTGCTGGCAAATGTGACTAGATTAATTTAGGATTTTGATTGGCATGGAGGAGTTGGACTGATGGGTCTGTTTCCGTGCTGTGACTCTATGACTCTAATTGCAAGGTCTGTTGTCCAAAATTGAAATAACAAAATAAATTGATCTAATTTAAATCCCTGTCCCTTTCTCAGCTGGCCAGGAGGCCTTCCAAAATTTGTAATTTTTAAATCTCAATCGTTATCATGATATCTTTGAGCATGTTTGTATCTGTCATCTGGAACTTTCCCCCCTAGAACAGGGACTCTTTTGCAAATCATTGTTAAGTATTTTGAAAAACATTAAGTAGCATTTTGCTTTAATGGCACCAAAGCGACAATAGCAAGTGACACAAATATTTTCACAGCAGCTAGCCCAAGGACTCAAAATAGCAGTCTGTACAGTCATTGAAAAAGTGTAAGGGGGGTATAATCAAGAATATTTCAGATGACGTGAAAATTGGTAGGGTCTTAAATCATGAAGAAAATGGTTGTAAATTGCAGAAGAAAATCAACAGACTGGTCAGCTGGGAGAAATAATCAGAATTCAACCTGGAAAGGTGAGAGGTAATACACTTAGGATGGATAACAAGGCAATGGATTGCACTATGTAGGAAAATACTGAAGATCAGAGGAAAATTAGTGTGTATATCCATAGATCCGTGAAGATAGGAGGCCACATAGGTAAAGTGATTACAAAAGAATATGAGATTAAACTTATTAAACTGGGCATAGTAAACAAGACGAGGGAGATTATGGAGGATCTATTTTTAAAAAATTGGTTAGTCCACAATTGGAGCTCTCATAGAGTCATAGTCATAGAAATGTACAGCACAGTGTGTGCAGTTCTGGTGACCACCTCAGAAGAAGGAAGAGGTAGAAGGTTAAGAGGAGAATTTGGTTTCACTTGGAGGTTGGAAGTCTGGGCCTCACTGTCTGAAAGTGAATTTGAGTAAAAACTCTTATAATGTTCAAGTAGTACACCGATATTGACCTGAGTTTCCCTAAGCTCAAGGAATATGGGTGAAAAGCCATAGAATTGGATTTGTGTAGTCACGTCTCTGTTGTCTCACACAGACATGATGGAATGAATAGGCTCCTGCTGCACTTAAATGTCTATGAGGTGTCAACTGATGAAGATACAACACAGAACTACTTGTGCACCATACAGTCTAAGCAGCAAGTATTAGACACGGATAAACAAACTCAAACCAACAGATCAGATCTAAGTTCTGCAGTCCTGCCACATCCAATCGTGAATGATGGTGGACAATTAAACAACTCACTGCGGCATTTTGGAAAATCAGATCACATTGTGTTCCTCTTCCTGCCTTACAAGCAGAAATTGGAACCTGAGAACCCAGTACAGAAAACAGTGCTATGTTTGTCTGAGGCAACAGAAGGGCTCCTACAGGATTGCTTAAAGTTGGTGGACTACTCGATATTCAAGAACTCAGTGGCCAACCTAGATGAGTATTCCGCTACCTTAGTGGACTTCATTAGTAAATGTATAAAAGACTGCATGCTGAAGATGTTAATTTTAATTTTCCCCTACTGCAGTCCAGATTTGAGACATACAAGTTGGGCAACCCTGGCCTATACAGGAAGTCCAGGTACAACCTTCGCACGGCCATCAGAGATGCCAAGAGGCAATACCAAACTAAGCTTGAGACCCAGACCAACCACACAGACACCTGTAGTTTGTGACAAGCCTCATATGACATAATGCACTATAAAGCGAGGTCTAATGGAATCATGGGCAACAGTATATCCCTACCTAATGAGCTCAATGTATTCTATGCTTGCTTTGAACAGGTCAGTGAAATGATGAAATCTATCCCAACAGTCTCTGATACATTTGTATACAGAGTCAGTACAATAGATTTTTGATCAGCCTTCTTGATAATGAACCCACAGAAAGCAGCTGGCCCAGATGGAGTCCCCAGCTATGCACTCAGATTCTGTGTGGACCAGCTGGTGGGAGTATTTGCAGACTGTCTGGTAGGTGTAGGGAATGCTGGAGAAATTGAGGTTTTGGTCAAGAAAAAGAAAGAAGCATATGTTAGGTATAGACAGTAGAGATCAAGTGAATCCTTAGAAGAGAATAAAGACAGTAGAAGTATACTTAAGTGGGAAATCAGGAGGGCAAAAAGGGGACATGAGATAGTTTTGGAAAATAGGGTTAAGGACTTAGTGAGTTTTGAGAAGATTTGTAGCTCAGGTTGAGGTTCTGGATGTAAGTTTGCTCACTTAGGTAGAAGATTCATTTTCAGACATTTCATCACCATACTAGGTAACATCATCAGCGAGCCTTCAGTGAAGCACTGGTGTTAGCAACCCTCTTTCAATTTATGTCTTTAGGTTTCCTTGGGTTGGTGATGTCATTTCCTGTGGTGATGTCATTTGCTGTAGTGACATCATTTCCTGTTCTTTTTCTCACAGGGTGGTAAATGGGGTCCGAGTTGATGTGGTGTTGATAGAGTTCTGGTTGGAATGTCATGCTTCATGGAATTCTTGTGTATGTCTCTGTTTGCCTTGCCCTATGATGGATGTGTTTCCCAGTCAAAATGGTGTCCTTCCTCATCTGTATGTAAGGATACCAGTGAGTAGTTTGTTTGAGTCTCTGCATTACTGCCTCTGGTAAGAACTCTGATATTGGAGATCCCATGAGTATTCTGTTGGTTTGTCTGGAACTTTTGTTATTGAAATTGAAGTGGGTGATAAAGCGTAAGTCCACTAGCTTGATGATGATGTCCTTGCTGATGAAGTTGGTGGTCTTTGGTGTATGTGTCTTTGGTTCTTTTAATAGTACAGATTCCTTTGCCAGGTTGGTGGTGTTGGATGTGAACAGGCATGTTATGTCAAAAGAGACCAATTTTTCATCCTCTTCCATCTTAGTGTCTTTGTTGTTCAGGAATTCTTGGAGTGGCATGAGTCTTCTCCTCGGCCTTTTAGTCTTTGGTATAGTACCTTGGCTAATCTGTACATTGGTGTTCCAGGTAGCGAGACTGTGGGCCTGAGAGGGGGGTCCTGGTTTGTGAATTTTGGGCAATCCATAGAGGCGTGGTGTATTTGACCCATCTGGTTTCATTTTTTGGAAATTTGTTTTATTTAATTCTCCAGATTTCTGAAGTTTTTTGAGTAACGCTATGATTTGGTTTTCTAGTTGTGGGGTCAGGTCTGTTGCCTCTACTGGTAAGTGTCGATATCTGCAAGCTGTCGAGCATCCATAACAATTTCACTTTCAATAACGAAATCTACAGACAAACCAATGGAACACTAATACATTCTCCAATGTAAGGGTTCTTAGCAGAGGCAGTAGTGCAGAGACTCTGAACAAGCTGCTCTGCCAACCATCTAAGCCAACCTTTGGGTCTGCTACGTGGATGACACCTTTGTCATCACTAAACAAAACAAATTAGAGGAAACCTTCAAGACAATCAATAATATCCTTAGTGGCAATAAAATTCACCGAAGTGTAGGAAAACAACAACAAACTGCCATTCTTAGATGTCACAGTAAAGCGAATAGCCAATGGGGAACTTCAAACCAGCTTCCACAGGAAAACAACACATACAGATCAGATACTGAATTACAGAAGCAATCATCCAACATCCACAAATGAAGCTGCATTAGAACATTATTTCAATGAGCCACTACACACAGCTGCACAGAAGAACTACAAAGAGCAGAGGAAAAGCACCTATACAGTGTATTCAAAAAGAATGGATACCCAATGAACACAGTCTGTCGATTTCTCAACCCAAACAAGCAGACAAAATGCATCAAGAAACCCTAGCCACTCTCCCCTACATCAAAGACATCTCTGAAATGACTGCTGGATTACTCAGACCCCTTGGCATTATGGTAGCCCTCAAACCCACCAATACACTAAAACAGCAGCTAATAAACTTGAAACACCCTATACAGACAACAAGCAAAACTAATGTCATTTACAAAATACTTTACAAGAGCTGTAACAAACACTACATTAGACAAACAGGCAGAAAACTAGACACCAGGATACATGAACATCAACTAGCCACAAAAATACATGACCCACTCTCACTAGTATCTTTAAATACAGATGAGGAAGGACACCACTTCGGCTGGGACAACACAGCCTCATAGGACAAGCCAAACACAGACATGCATGCGAATTCCTTGAAGCGTGGCATTCCAACTGAAACTCTATCAACAAACACATTGACTTGGACTCTATTTACCACCCTCTGAGAAAAAGAACAGGAAATTACATCACTACAGCAAATGACATCACCAACCCAAGGAAACCTAAACACATAGACAGCGGGTTACTAACACCAGTGCTTTGCTGGATGCTCAATGATGATGTTACCTAGTATGGTGACAAAACATCTGAAAACGAGTCTTCCAGCTTAGCGAGCAAACTTACATCCAGGATTAAGCAGAATCCAAAAGGACTTTATAAATATATTAAGGAAAAGGGGTAACTAGGGAGAGAATAGGGCCCGAACTGAAAATGTGTTGCTGGAAAAGCGCAGCAGGTCAGGCAGCATCCAAGGAACAGGAGACTCAATGTTTTGGGCATAAGCCCTTCTTCAGGACCTTATGCCTGAAACGTCAAGTCTCCTGTTCCTTGGATGCTGCCTGACCTGTTGTGCTTTTCCAGCAACACATTTTCAGCTCTGATCTCCAGCATCGGCAGACCTCACTTTCTCCTCAAAGAGAATAGGGCCCCTCAAAGATCAGCAAGGCAGCCTATATGTGGAACAGCAAGAGGTGGGGGAGATGCTAAACGAGTAGTTTGCATCAGTGTTTACTGTGGAAAAGGACATGGAAAATATAGAATGTGGGGAAATAGATGGTGACATCTTGAAAAAAAATGTCCATTATTACAGAGAAAGAGATGCTGGATGTCTTAAAATACATAAAGGTGGATAAATCCCCATGATGTGATTAGGTATACCCTACAACACTGTGGGAAGCCAGGGAAGTGGTTGCTGGGCTCATTGCTTAGATATTTGTATTTTTGATTGTCACAGGTGAGGTGCCAGAAAGGTGGTAAGGAAAAGCCAGGGTACTATAAACTAATGAGCCTGTCTGCAATGGTGGGCAAGTTGTGGAGGGAATCCTGAGGGACAGGATTTACGTGCATTTGGAAAGGCAAGGACTGACTAGGGATAGTCAGCATGGTTTTGTGCATGGGAAATCATGTCTCAGTAATTTGATTGAGTTTTTTGAAGTAATGAATAAGATTCATCAGCATGGAGCATTACATGTGATCTATGTGGACCTCAGTAAGGTGTTCAACAAGGTTCTTCTTGGTAGATTGGTTAGCAAAGTTAGATCTAATGGAACTCAGGGAGGACTAGCCATTTGGATATAGGTCTGGACTCGAAGGTAGAAAACAGAGGGTGATGGTGGAAGGTTGCTTTTCAGACTGGAGGCCTGTGAACAGTAGTGTGCCACAAGGATCAGTACTGGGTCCACTGCTTTTCATCATTTTATATAAATGTTTTGGATGTGAAATAGGATTATGGTTAGTAAGTTTGCAGATGACACCAAAATTGGAGGTGTCGTGGACAGAGAAGAAAGTTACTTTGGAGTACAATGGGATCTTGATCAGATAGGCCAAGATTTGACAGATGAAGTTTAATTTAGAAAAATGGGAGGTCCTGCATTTTCGGGAGAAATTAGGTCAAGACTTGGACAATTAATGGTAAGGTCCTGGGGAGTGTTGCTGAACGAAGAGACCTTGGAGTGCGGGTTCATAGTTCCTTGGAAGTGGACACACAGGTAGATAGGATAGTGAAGAACGCATTTGGTATGCTTTCCTTTGTTGGTCAGAGCGTTGAGTCTAGGAGTTGGGAGGTCATTTTGCGTCGGTACAGAACATCAGTTAGGCCATTTTTGGAATATTAAGTGCAGTTCTGGTTGCCATCCTATAGTAAGGATGTTGAGAAATTTTGAAAGGGTTCAGAAAAGATTCATGTGGATAACGCCAGGGTTAGAGAGTTTGATCTGCTGTGAGAGGCCGAATCGGCTGGGGCTGTTTTCCCTGGAGCATTGGAGGCTAAGGGATGAACTTAGACATTTATAAAATCATGAGTGGCATGGATAAAGTAAATAGACAAGGTCTTTTTCTTGGGGTGGGGGTGTCCAGAGCGAGAGGACATAGGTTTAGGGTGAGCGGAGAGATTTAAAAGTGACCTAAGTGGCAATGTTTTCACACAGAGGGTGGAATGAGCTGCCAAAGGAAGTGGTGGAGGCTGGTACAATTACTACATTTAAAAGGCATCTGGGTGGGTAAATGAATCAGAATGGTTTAGAGGGAAATGGGCCAAATGCTGGCAAATTAGATAAGATTAATTTAGGATATCTGGTTGGCAAGGAGTTGGACCTAAGGGTTGGTTTCCATGCTGTACACCTCTATGACTCTGACATCTTTAACTTCTCCTTACTACAGTCTGAACTCCCAAACTGCTTCAAAAGGACCACCATCATCCTGGTGCCAAAGAAAAATAAGTAAATAGAAAGATAGGTGAGGGCGGTTCTGAATCTGAAAAGAACAAGTTAATTAGCAAAGACAGACAAGAGTAAGTCAGAACACAAAGTTAAGCTGAAGAATTAAACTGCATTGATTTTGATGCATGGGGTTTTATAGGTAAGGCTGATGACCTCAGGGCATTTTTGGGATTGTGGGATTGGGACAGCATAGCTATTACCGAAACTTGGCTGAAGGATGGACAGGATTGGCAGCTTAATATTCCGGGTTTCAGATGCTGCAGGAAGGATCGAACAGGAAACGGGGAGTGGTTGGCATTTTAGATAAAGGGAAGCATTACTGATGTAACTAGAGAAGATATTTCGAAAACCTCATCCAGTGAGAGTATATGCATTGAAATTAGAAAGAAGAGATGAATGATCACCTTGATGGGATTGCACTACAGCACAGCCAACCCCCCATTGAGGGGAAATTGGAGAACAAATATGTAGGGAGATCTTAGATAAAAGTATAAACAATAAGGTTGTACAGGTGACTTTAATTTGTAGGGAGAAGCTGAATAGTTTGAGGCTGTTTTCCCTGGAATGTTGGAGGCCGAAGGGTGATCTTATAGAGCTTTATAAAACCGTGAGGGGCATGGTTAGGGTAAATCGACAAGGTCTTTTCCTAGGGTTGGGGAAGTCCAGAACTCAAGGGCCTAGGTTTGGGGTGAGAGGGGAAAGATTTAAAAGGGACCTAAGGGGCAACTTTTTCATGCAAAGGGTGGTACGTGTATGGAATGAGCTCCTGGAGGCTGATACAATTAGAACTTTGAAAAGGCAACTGGATAGGTTTATGAATAGGAAGGGTTTAGAGAGATATGGGCCAATTGCTGGCAAATAGGGGACTTAGAAAGTCTGAGGAAGAGTCACTCAATCCGAAATGATATGTCTGATTTCTCTCCACAGATGCTGCCAGACCAGCTGAGCTTTTCCAGCAATTTCTGTTTTTGTTTCTGATTTACAGCATTTGGAGTCCTTTCAGTTTTTAAATAGAATGAAGGGTAAGGCAGGTAAGATGAGGGAACAATGGATGAATAAAGATATTGAGATTCTAGTCAAGAATAAACATGAATCCGACATTAGTGATAGACAACTAGGTTCAAATGAATCTCTTGAACAGTATAAAGAGGGTGGGGACTTTCTTAAGAGGAAGTTTAGTAAGGCAAAGAGAAGATATGTTTGGCATTGGCAGATAAGGTCAAACATAATCCAAAGAGATTCTTCAAGTACATTCCAACTCTTGTTGACCTTCAATTCTATCTACTTATCTCATTATTTGATAAACTTCTTTCATGTCTCTCTTCAGCCTCCTCCGGTCAAGAGAAAACAACCTGAGTTTTTCAAGCTTCTCCTTATAGCTCTTATGCTCTAATCTGGGCAGCATCCTGGTAAACCTCTTCTGCATCCTCTCCAAAGCCTCCATCTCCTTCCTGTAATGTGGCGACCAGAGTTGAATGCAATACTCGATAAGTGTAGCCTAACCAAAGTCTTATAAAGCTTCAACATGATGTCCTGACACTTGCACACAATTCCCCAATCAATAAAGGCCATATGCCTTCTTTACCATCCTATAACTTGTGTGGTCACTTTCAGTGAACTATGGACTTGGACACCAAGATCCTTCTGTACAGCAATCAAATTCAGAGACCTGCCATTAACTGTATACTTTTCCTTAACATTTGATCTCCCAAAGTGCAGCAGCTCACACTTACCTGGATTAAATTCCATCTGCCATTTCTTCATCCATATCTGCAACTGATCTGTATCCCATTGTATCCATTGGCAAACTGCTACATTATCCACAACTCCATCGATCTTTGCATCGTCTGCAAACTTACTAACCACTCATCTACATTCTCTTCTAAGTCATTTTTGTATATTTATATCACAAACAGCAAAGGTCCCAGTTCAGATCCCTGTGGAAAACTATTAGTCGCAGACCTCCAATCTGGAAAACACATCCCACCACTACCCTCTGTCTTCTATGGGCAAGTCAATTCTGAACCCATGCAGGAGAAAGTGAGGACTGCAGATGCTGGAGACCAGAGTTGAAAGGTGTGGTGCTGGAAAAGCGCAGCAGGCCAGGCAGAACCCATGCAGTCAAGTCACCGTGGATCCCATGCATCTTAATCTTCTGGATGACCCTCCCATGAGGGACCTTGTTGAAAGCCTTATTAAAGTTCATGTAAACAACATCCACCTCTCTACTGCTATCGATTACCTTCATCACCTCCTCAAAATATTCAAACAAGTTAGTAAGACATGACCTGCCCTGCACAAAGCCATGCTGAGTGTTCCTAATTAGATCATGTTTTTCCAAATATACATAAATTCTATCCCTAAGAATTTTCTCCAAAAGTTTCCCAACCACTGATATGAGACTCACCTGTCTAACTTCCAGGATTATCCCTATTTCCCTTCATGAACAAAAGATCATCATTAGCTACTCTCCAGTCCTCTGGGACCGCTCTCGTGGCTAGCGAGGGTACAAAGATCTTGGTCAAGGCTCCAACAATCTCCTCTCTTGCTTCTCTCAAGAACTTGGGGTGAATACCATTCGGGCCTGGTGACTTATCCAGTGCTCTTCAAGAGATCCACTTCTTTCTTGATCTCAAAATGCCCTTGTACATTAGCATGCTCCATACAAATCTCACTATCCTCCATATCCTCCTGCCATTTAGGATCTCACCCACTTCTTCTGCCTCCAAGCACAAGTTCCTTCCTTTATCCTCAAGTGGTCCTACTTCTTGCTGGTTATCTTCTTGTATTTTATGTATGTATGTTTTTGTTTCTGATTTGTATTAATATGGCGAGTCTTGTTTAGATTGGAATTATCGCTGCAAATGTGTTGCTGGTCAAAGCACAGCAGGCCAGGCAGCATCTCAGGAATAGAGAATTCGATGTTTCGAGCATAAGCCCTTCATCAGGAATGAGAGAGAGAGCCAAGCAGGCTAAGATAAAAGGTAGGGAGGAGGGACTAGGGGGAGGGGCGGTGGAGGTGGGATAGGTGGAAGGAGGTCAAGGTGAGGGTGATAGGCCGGAGTGGGGTGGAGGCGGAGAGGTCAGGAAGAGGATTGCAGGTTAGGAGGGCGGTGCTGAGTTGAGGGAACCGACTGAGACAAGGTGGGGGATGGGGAAATGAGGAAACTGGAGAAATCTGAATTCATACCTTGTGGTTGGAGGGTTCCCAGGCGGAAGATGAGGCGCTCCTCCTCCAGCCGTCGTGTTGTTGTGTTCTGCCGGTGGAGGAGTCCAAGGACCTGCATGTCCTCGGTGGAGTGGGAGGGAGAGTTAAAGTGTTGAGCCACGGGGTGATTGGGTTGGTTGGTTCGGGCGGCCCGGAGGTGTTCTCTGAAGCGTTCCGCAAGTAAGCGGCCTGTCTCACCAATATAGAGGAGGCCACATCGGGTACAGCGGATGCAATAGATGATGTGTGTGGAGGTACAGGTGAACTTGTGGCGGATATGGAAGGATCCCTTGGGGCCTTGGAGGGAAGTGAGTGTGGAGGTGTGGGCGCAAGTTTTACATTTCCTGCGGTTGCAGGGGAAGGTGCCGGGGGTGGAGGTTGGGTTGGTGGGGGGTGTGGATCTGACGAGGGAGTCACGAAGGGAGTGGTCCTTGCGGAACGCTGATAGGGGAGGGGAGGGAAATATATCCTTGGTGGTGGGGTCCGTTTGGAGGTGGCGGAAATGGCGGCGGATGATACGTTGTATGCGGAGGTTGGTGGGGTGGTAGGTGAGAACCAGTGGGGTTCTGTCTTGGTGGCGGTTGGAGGAGCGGGGCTCAAGGGCGGAGGAGCGGGAAGTGGAGGAGATGCGGTGGAGGGCATCGTCGATCACGTCTGGGGGGAATCTGCGGTCCTTGAAGAAGGAGGCCATCTGGGCTGTGCGGTGTTGGAATTGGTCCTCCTGGGAGCAGATGCGGCGGAGACGAAGGAATTGGGAATATGGGATGGCGTTTTTACAGGGGGCAGGGTGGGAGGAGGTGTAGTCCAGGTAGCTGTGGGAGTCAGTCGGTTTCTAATAGATGTCTGTGTTGAGTCGGTCGCCCGAGATAGAAATGGAAAGGTCTAGGAAGGGGAGGGAGGAGTCTGAGACAGTCCAGGTGAATTTCAGGTCGGGATGGAAGGTGTTAGTAAAGTTGATGAACTGTTCAACCTCCTCGTGGGAGCACGAGGCAGCGCCGATACAGTCATCGATGTAGCGGAGGAAAAGGTGGGGGGTGGTGCCAGTGTAGTTGCGGAAGATGGACTGTTCCACATATCCTACAAAGAGACAGGCATAGCTGGGGCCCATGCGGGTGCCCATGGCAACTCCTTTAGTTTGGAGGAAGTGGGAGGATTGAAAAGAGAAGTTATTTAGGGTGAGGACCAGTTCAGTCAGTCGAAGGAGGGTGTCAGTGGAAGGGTACTGGTTGGTGCGGCGGGAAAGGAAGAAGCGGATGGCTTTGAGTCCTTCGTGATGGGGGGTGGAGGTGTACAGGGACTGGATGTCCATAGTGAAAATAAGGCGTTGGGGACCGGGGAAGCGAAAATCCTGGAGGAGGTGGAGGGCGTGGGTGGTGTCCCGAACGTAGGTGGGGTGTTCTTGGACTAAAGGAGACAGGACCGTGTCGAGGTATTGGGAGATGAGTTCGGTGGGGCAGGAGCAGGCTGAGACAATGGGTCGGCCGGGGCAGGCAGGTTTGTGGATTTTGGGCAGGAGGTAGAAACGGACGGTGCGGGGTTGTGGGACTATGAGGTTGGAGGCGGTGGATGGGAGATCCCCTGAGGTGATGAGGTCCTGGATGGTCTGGGAGATGATGGTTTGGTGGTGGGAGGTGGGGTCGTGGTCAAGGGGGCAATAAGAGGAGGCATCCGCGAGCTGGCGTTTGGCTTCAGCGGTATACAGGTCAGTGCGCCAAACTACCACCGCGCCTCCCTTGTCTGCGGGTTTGATGGTGAGGTTGGGATTGGAGCGGAGGGAGTGGAGGGCTGCACGTTCTGAGGGTGAGAGGTTGGAGTGGGTGAGAGGGGTGGACAGGTTGAGTCGGTTAATGTCACGGCGGCAGTTGTCGCACTGACCTGTATACCGCTGAAACCCTCAGAACGTGCAGCCCTCCACTCCCTCCGCTCCAATCCCAACCTCACCATCAAACCCGCAGACAAGGGAGGCGTGGTGGTAGTTTGGCGCACTGACCTGTATACCGCTGAAGACCGCCCGTTTCTACCTCCTGCCCAAAATCCACAAACCTGCCTGCCCTGGCCGACCCATTGTCTCAGCCTGCTCCTGCCCCACCGAACTCATCTCCCAATACCTCGACATGGTCCTGTCCCCTTTAGTCCAAGAACTCCCCACCTACGTTCGGGACACCATCCACGCCCTCCACCTCCTCCAGGATTTTCGCTTCCCCGGTCAATAACCCCGCCCCCACGCCGTCTTTCGTCACTACGCGTAACCCCGCCCCCACGCAAACCTTCGTCACCACACATAACCCCGCCCCCATGCCGTCTTTCGTCACTTCACGTAACCCCGTCCCCACGCTTATTTCCGTCACGACGCATGACCCCGCCCCCGCATCGAGCAACGTCACCACGTCTAACTCCGCCCCTACTTCGATCTCTGTCCCCGCCCCTAACCCCGCCCCCAGCACCAGCTCCAGTCCCACACCAGGTCCTAGCTCCCAGCCTTGCCGGATTTTCACTATCCCTCCAGATCTCCCCCTCTCTGAGGATGAAAGATCAGTCCTCAGCAGGGGCCTCACCTTCATTCCCCTGCGCCCTCGGATTAATGAGTTCAACACGCGGCAAGGTATTGAACAATTCTTCCGCCGCCTTCGCCTCCGTGCCTACTTTCACAACCAAGACTCCTGCCCACCCTCTGACGACCCCTTCTCCCGCCTCCAACACACCCCATCCACCTGGACACCCCGTGCTGGCCTCCTACCCGCCCTCGACCTCTTTATAGCCAACTGCCGCCGTGACATTAACCGACTCAACCTGTCCACCCCTCTCACCCACTCCAACCTCTCACCCTCAGAACGTGCAGCCCTCCACTCCCTCCGCTCCAATCCCAACCTCACCATCAAACCCGCAGACAAGGGAGGCACGGTGGTAGTTTGGCGCACTGACCTGTATACCGCTGAAGCCAAACGCCAGCTCGCGGACGCCTCCTCTTATCGTCCCCTTGACCACGACCCCACCTCCCACCACCAAACCATCATCTCCCAGACCATCCAGGACCTCATCACCTCAGGGGATCTCCCATCCACCGCCTCCAACCTCATAGTCCCACAACCCCGCACCGCCCGTTTCTACCTCCTGCCCAAAATCCACAAACCTGCCTGCCCCGGCCGACCCATTGTCTCAGCCTGCTCCTGCCCCACCGAACTCATCTCCCAATACCTCGACACGGTCCTGTCCCCTTTAGTCCAAGAACTCCCCACCTACGTTCGGGACACCACCCACGCCCTCCACCTCCTCCAGGATTTTCACTTCCCCGGTCCCCAACGCCTTATTTTCACTATGAACCGCTCCACTCTAGACTGGAATTATACCCATTGGAATTTAGAAGAATGGTAGCGGGAGGATATTATAGAAACACAAAATTATCAAGGGAGTAGATACAAAAGAAGCAGATGTTTCCACTGGTGGGTGAAACTAGAACAAGAGGGCATCGCCTTAAAATTAGGGGAAGCAGATTTAGGAATGAATTGAGGAGGAACTTCTTCTCCAAAGAGTTGTAATGTGTGGATTTCCCTGCACAGTGAAGTCGCTGAGGCTTACTCATTGAATGTTTTTAAAGCTAAGATAGATAATTTTTTTTGAACAGTGAATGAATTAAGGGTTATAGTGAGAGTGTGGGTAAGTGGAGCTGAGGCCATGAAAAGATCAGCAATGATCTTATTGAATGGAGGAGAGGGCTGAAGGGCCAATAGCAAGCTCTTGCCCCTGGTTCTTACAAAGTTAAAGAGTCTGAGAGATGTAAAGCTTGGAAGCTGACTCTTTGGTCCAACTCATCAATATCCTCACCTAATCTAGTCCCATTTGTCAGCACTTGGCCCATGTCCCTCTAAATCCTTCCTATCCAGATGCATTTTAAATGTTGTAATTGTACCAGCCCCCACTGTTTCCTCTGGCAGTTCATTCCATACGTGCATCACTCTCTGCGTGATAAAGTTGCCCCTTAGGTCCCTTTTAAATAATTCCCCTTTCACCCTAAACTTGTGCCCTCTAGTTCTGGACTCCCCCCACCCCAGGGAAAACATCTTTTTTTTTATCCTATGCATGCCCAACCTCTGTAAGATCATTCCTCAGCCTCTGACGCTCCAGGGAAAACAGCCCAGCCTATTCAGCCTCTCCCTATAGTTCAAACCCTCCAACCTTGGTGACATACTTGTAAATGGCAGCACGGTGGCACAGTGGTTAGCACTGCTGCCTCACAGCGTCAGGGACCCGGGTTCAATTCCCGCCTCAGGCGACTGTCTGTGTGGAATTTGCACATTCTCCCCATGTCTGTGTGAGTTTCCTCCGGGTGCTCCGGTTTCTTCCCACAGTCCAAAAGTGTGGAGGTTAGGTGAATTGGCCATACTAAATTGCCCGTAGTGTTAGGTGAAGAGGTAAATGTAGGGGAATGGGTCTGGGTGGGTTGCTCTTCGGAGGTCGGTGTGGACTTGTTGGGTCAAAGGGCCTGTTTCCATACTGTAAGTAATCTAATCTAAATCATTCTGAACCCTTTCAAGTTTCACAACAGAAACCAGAATTGTGCACAGTTTTCCAACAGTGGCCTAACTAATATCCTAGACAGCCTCAACATGACCTCCCAACTCCTATACTCAGTGCTCTGACCAATAACTTCTGCGTTTGCGCAGCATGTATAATAATTTCTGTGCTTGTACTGCGTTTACGCCAGTGCTCTCCCTATATTCACACATGTTCCTGCACTCTGTATTCACACCATTTCTGCTTTTATTGCAGTGACACAGGTTTTTGTGCTCTGTCTCTCTCTGTCTCCCCATTACCACAGTTCCTGCAATCATGCATTCCCATCAGGTTCTGTAATCATGCTGTACAACCTACCACCCGTTTCTGCAATTGTGTTGTATTATTACCAGTGTTTGCAACCACTTTGCATTACCACTAGGTTCTGTTAGCTCACTGGTTCCTTCACTTGTACTGTATTTACGCTGGTTTTTGTGCTCTCATTGTATTTCCACCAGTCCTTGCAATTGGACAAAGAATGCCCAAATTTCAATGAACAAGCTGTATTAGTGCTGTTTCTTGCTATCTCCTTGTGTTCACATCAGCTCAGAGTCTCAGAATTGTTATGTTGCAGGGGAGGCCATTTGGGCCATTCTGTCTGCACTGACTCTGTAAATGAGCACTGCAACTTTAGTGCCATTTTCCCCATAATACTGAATTTTTGGTTCCATTTAAATAATGATTGAATGTCTTTGATTGCCTCAATTTTACATGCCTCCACCACACACTCGGCTAATTACCTTGTATCTGAATTTCCTCATTCTCAATCATTTTATGAGAGCGAATGGTTTCTCTACGATATCCAGTACCTTCATAATTTTGAAAACTACTTTTGGATTTCCTCTTGGCCTTCTTTTCAAGGAGCACGCCACCAACATTTATACTCTACTTTCACAACTGAAGTGTTTCTTCCCTGGAACTATCCTTTTATATGTCTTCTGCACTCACTCAAATATTTTCACATCCTTCTTCACCTCTCTGTATTTACATCAGTTTCTGTTAATTCAGTATTTATGTCAGTTTCTGTACGCACAGTGTATTGGTGCCACTTTCTGCTGTTATGAATATCTGTGAGCTAGTTATTAATGAGCTCCATATTATGGAGTCATACAATATGGAGAACTTTCAAAGAGCGTTTACCTGGCCCAGTTTATAGGTGGAATAAAACTATTGCATTTTTTATTAGAAAGATTAAAGACCAACAGCTGACCTTTTCTTCCTCTTTGCAACACGTTAAAAATGTGTAACCCCTGAAAGCCCACCAGAAGTTATCTTTACCACGCAGGGAAGATTTCTGCGGAGGATTACTTGGAGTCTATCCCACTATTTGAAGAAAAGGGAATTCAGTCAGTTACATCTCTTTCAATGTGTCTCCAACCACCTGTGTATGCAGAATAATTCCAAATTCAGATTGGGATATGCCTTGATTTGTCTTTTTGTCTTGAGTTTAACTATTGCTTGACTGAAGTGGTTTAGTGATGTTTTCGACTTCATTTCTCTTCAGACTTGCATGGATGTGTGCATTGACTTCTTGGAAGGATAGACATGCTTGCATAATCAAAAGTGGTTTGCATCTTTGAGTCAATTTGTTTTGTGGTAATAAACAAATAAATAATTTGTTGACTATAGAAATCTGGTGGACTTGTTTTTAACACTGATGCTGGCATAATCAGAGATTTACATGATTGGCCATGTAATTAACCTGATTGCATTTAATCATTGTTGTTGCCAGTAGAGGAGTGGGAGAACAGAAAGAAAAATGCACCCTTCCAACAGCTGTTTAAACATATGTTTTGGGTGCCTGTTTAACACTGAATCTACAGACAAATGTATATTTGGAAGTCAGCTCTTTGTTTTTAGGAAATGAAAACATTGGTACAGGTCCCCGATTTATGAACATCTGACTTACAAATGTGACCTCGTACAGGGGTATAAATATCAATGTTTCCTGTACTTATGAACAGCTCCTTTATATTGTCTTGCATTGTGTTCTGACTTGCATACAAATCAACTTGTGAATGAAATCCATTTGCAGCCTGAGGATTACCTGTATGTGTTTCTTGTACTTTGGAGTAAAGAATATACTAACCAAGATGTCTAATATTGAAGCAAATGTGTTTCAGCAGTATGGAATATATTTTAATGTTTTTAAAGGTATTGTCCACGAGCAAAGTAAAATCTGTGGTTGTGATGTTGAAGACAGTTTTAGTCTAAGATCTAAGAAATAGGGAATTATCAAACTAGTAGCCAGTGATCTGGGTATTGAGGGAGACCAAGAGGGAAGTGTACAGCTGGATGTAGACAATAATATCAGCAAAGATGCAATTAGAATAGGAGAGGCTATTAAGGTGCCCCACACCTTAATATTTAGCTGCTCCACTATCAGAGTTGTTACAGATGGGAATGACAATAGTTTGGTCGGGGAATGCCAAGCATCTTTTTAGAGATTGAAAGCTATTTTAATCAATGAACCATTGCTGGCTCCCTCAAATTTCAGTAAGCTAGTCAAGGTTGTGATTGATTCTAGTGACCTGGGTTAGGTGCTTTCTTTCTATGACTTAAGCATGGAAACAAAACGATGTTCTCCTAAAAGATACCTTGATAATAATAAGAAAACTCTTGTCTGATACTGGTTCTTAAAATCTTCGCAACATGTGTCCACCATGTTTATAGGAAAACATTGGTATAGACTGATTGTTACTCCCTAACGTTTGTGGAGAAACTCAAAACATACTGCCAGACTATTTTGATGGATTTTTCTATTGCAGCCTTATTACTTAAAGCTTATCCACATAATAGGGAAAGCAATATGATAGCTAATACTTCGTTCCAAATTGCCTAAATGCCAAGATGAGATAAAAGCTTAACTGTATTAGATGAACTTTGAGTGTATGGAATATATTTCCTATATTTTTTATTCTCTTATGCTTTGACACCTTGTAATGAAATGTATCTGATCCATATTTAATTTTTTCTAATGGTGGTGATGCTATGAAGATACATGATCCAATTTTTTTTAGAATATTGTGTGATCCTATATAAATATATCTTAAACTTTTAAACAAAGGACACCTTGCGAAGGAAATGGAGCAGAGAGCTCAGATAGAGGATCTTTTAGGAAGAGATCACAGTGTAGTTTGTGGTGGACGAAGACAGTTGCATTTTAAGCTCTACGATAGAGGATTTGACCTGATAGAAGAGCAACAATGAGTTCCCTCTCTCTTTGCAACTCTTTTCAGAAATGAATGTGAGCTGAAAACTCATTAGAAATAATCTGTATTACTCATGGTGGATTCTTGGAGAGGATTTATTCGAACCTATCCCACCATAGGAAAGAATGTGATTTAGTGCTAACAGCTTGTGTATGCATAGTAAATTTGGAATCCGAATACAGTTTAGGACTACCCATGAATATCCTTTCTTCATGAGATTAACGATTACTTGGCCAAAGCCTTATAAAGTTAATACTGCAGAGTTTGCATTGATTTATTTTCATTTCTCCTCAGGTTTTTGTGTGTTTTTTTTTAAGTATAGACAGGGCATACTCCAGAACAAAACAAACAAAAAACTCCAGATGTTTGAGATCAAAAACAAAAACAGAAATTGCTTGAGAAACTCAGTTGTATCTGTGGAGATGTTAATCTTTCGAGTCCAGTGAGTTCTGAAGAAGGGTCACTGGACTGGAAATATTAACCCTGTTTTCTCTCCATGGATGTTGCCAGACCTCTAAGTTCCTTTCTGAAAATGTGTTGCTGGAAAAGCGCAGCAGGTCAGGCAGCACACAAGGAGCAGGAGAATCGACGTTTTGGGCATGAGTCCTTCTTCAGGACATGAATCCATTCCTGAAAAAGGGCTCATGCCCGAAACGTCGATTCTCCTGCTCCTTGGATGCTTCTTGACCTGCTGCGCTTTTCCAGCAACACATTTTCAGCTCTGATCTCCAGCATCTGCAGTCCTCACTTTCTCCTCTAAGTTCCTTTGGCAGTTTCTGTTTTTGTTTGTTGAATAATCCAAAATGTTTGTCAGTAACCTTGCATATTTGTTTAAGTTTGTTTTTGGTGAGAAACAAGCTATTTGTTGACTTAGGAAGTCTGGCTGGTTTGTTCTCAATACTGAACCTGGCACAGTCTGTATGATTAGCTATTATCATAAAGCTGATTAAATTTAATATTTGTTGGAATCAGCAGAGGAGGGGAACCAAAAGAGGAATAGTGCACTCATACAACCTCAGTCATAATATTGCCCTCTTATTATATTTACGCCAATTTCTGTTCTTGCAATAATTGACCTCCAGTTGCTAAGTTTGTTCCTTTCCTCTCATTTTAAACAGGACTGTAACATTTGCACCACTTCGATATCCAAACAGGATTGAAATTTTGTAGTCAGAGCTTCTGTCTTCCATCTTGTTTTTCCACAGTTATCTAGGATGCATTCCATCTGAACTGGGTGATTTGTTAACTTAGTGTGAAGTCAGTTTTATTACCACCTCCCTTCTGTCTATTTTGACCTAATCATCAACATCCCTCTTTTCCCTTCACTACCACAAAACATTTGCAAAGACATGCAAATTACTCAGTAATTCCTCAGTCTCACCCATTGTCTCCTCAAGGACACTTACCTTGCTGTTCTAAACAGCTTCAATATCATTCAAACTATATTTTGCGTGGCAGTTTTGTATTATGTTTACCAGCTAATTTTTCACATAGTCTAGCTTTGTCCTCGTACCTTCTTTGCATTTTGTCCAGATTGTAAAGGAGAGAACCAAAGCATAATCTTTCCACGTTTCTAAGAAAATTATAAACATCACCTCCAAGCTCAACAATCACAGTTTCACACCGTTCCTTTTACTATTTTATGATTTCATGGCATAAAGCACAGAAGGAAATCATTTGACTCTCTACATCTGTTCCCCTTCCTCCACTATTTCCATGTAGCACTGTAATGTTTTTCTCTTTGGATGCTTTTCAAATCCCCTTTTAAAACTGTAATTGACTCTGTGTATCTAAGACAGTACATCTTTGATCAGAATCACTTGTTTTAAAAGAAACTCACATAATCTTTGTTTTGCTAGCCACTTTACATTATTGTCCTCTCGTTCTCGATCCTTCTCCCATCTAACCCATCTCTTCTATCCTAATGATGTCAAATTTTCAATTGTCAAAAATCTTCAGTCAATTTTGAGTGCAACCCTAGTTTTTCACATACTGAAGTTCCTCATCCCTGAAGTGATCTTATAAATGTTTTCTATACAGCCTCTTAAGTCTTCACAATAATATTAAAGTACTGTATACAGAATTGGACAAAATACTCTAGTTGAGGTTGAATCAATATTTTATAAAGGTTCATCATAATTTCTTTGCTTTGGTACTCTATGCTTCTGTTTATGAAATCCAAGATAACCTCATGCCTTTAGATTGGGGACAAGTGAATCCTCAGTTAATACCTAAAATCTAAATACAGTTAAGCATAGTGAACATTCACTGGCAATAACTTCCTAGATTTTGTGTTGTATTTTTGCACTGACTTTCGTCAGACACCTATTTCAATTTTATTTTCATCTCCCTTTCTTTTGTTGCTTAGAAAAACCCATCATTGTTCCACACGGAAATGTGCTTGTTTTGTACTTGTCTTAGTTTTCAATTTGAAGGTCTACCATTGATCATAAACTGTTTCCTGGTCTGTCTTTGACCTCTGTACTAGCAACCTTCCCAAATCACTGAAATTGGTTCTCTCCAAATTGAATATTTTCATTTGGTAAAGTAGGTACATTTGCAGAAGCAGCTATTTATGACACTGACCATATAATTCTCCATGTCAGCTACATTTCCACAGTTTCTTACGCTTTCATGTGAAACCAAATGTCCCTCAGTGATGTGAATTTACTCTGACACCATTTCCCCCAAGGTGTCATCACCCTTGCTGCTATTCAGCACTGGTTACTGATGTGAGTACTACATTGCCAGGGATTCCTGCGATGTCTGTCTGTTTCCCAAAGTCTACCTGGTGGTTACCCATTGCCTCTTTTCCTGAAATCTTCATAACTGTGGAGTGATAAGCCCTTGGCATGAGCTGTCCTGTCTCATGGATTAATGCTGGGAAGAATTAAGTAATCATTGCTGATCCAAATTATACTCAATTGAAACCAAATTTCAAGTGGTTCCACTTGTTACATCCCTAAGCAAGGAATCTGAAACAGTAGGAGTAGGCTAAGCAATGGCAGTTAATTCAGCAGGAGCTTGGTAGTGAAGTCAGGCAACTTTACACTTATTTGACTCAGATTGGTTGCAACTGGCTAGAGTGAGAGTGGGACTGTGAGAGTGCTTTGGCTTTTGTGTTGTAAGCTTCACTTGTTTGTTCCTAGTGGCTGGCTGGAAGGAGACAGAGGGTAGTAGTTGATGGTATAGGTTCATCTTGGAGTGCAGTTACTAGCGGTGTTCCACAAGGATCTGTTTTGGGACCACTGTTGTTTGTCATTTTTATAAATGACCTGGAGGAGGGGCTTGAAGGCTGGGTGAGCAAGTTTGTGGATGATACGAAAGTCGGTGGAGTTGTGGACAGCGAAGAAGGATGTGGCAGGTTACAGCGGGATATATATAAGTTGGAGAGCTGGGCAGAAAGGTGGCAAATAGAGTTCAATGTAGCTAAGTGTGAAGTAATTCACTTTGGTAGGAGTAACAAGAAGATGGATTACTGGGCTAATGGTAGGCTACTTGGTAGTGTGGATGAGCAGAGGGATCTTGGTGTCCATGTACACAGATCTCTGAAAGTTGCCAGGTAAATAGTGCTGTGAAGAAGGCATATGGCGTACTGGGCTTTATTGGTAGAGGAATTGAGTTCCGGAGTCCTGATGTCATGTTGCAGTTGTATAAGACTCTGGTGCGTCCTCATCTGGAGTATTGTGTGCAGTTTTGGTCGCCATACTATAGGAAGGATGTGGAGGCATTGGAACGGGTGCAGAGGAGGTTTACCAGGATGTTGCCTGGTATGGTAGGAAGATCGTATGAGGAAAGGCTGAGGCACTTGGGGCTGTTCTCATTGGAGAAAAGAAGGTTTAGGGGAGATTTGATAGAGGTGTACAAGATGATTAGGGGTTTAGATAGGGTTGACAGTGAGAACCTTTTTCCGCTAATGGAGTCAGCTGTTACTAGGGGACACAGCTTTAAATTAAGGGGAGGTTGGTATAGGACAGATGTTAGAGGTAGATTCTTTACTCAGTGGGTTGTGAGTTCATGGAATGCCCTGCCAGTAGCAGTGGTGAACTCTCCCTCTTTATGGTCATTTAAGCGGGCATTGGATAAGCATATGGAGGTTATTGGGCTAATGTAGGTTAGGTAGGCTTCGGTCGGCGCAACATCGAGGGCCGAAGGGCCTGTACTGCGCTGTATTTTTCTATGTTCTATGTTCAATGTTCTGCAAGGGAGGAATTTCAGATGAGACCTCATTGTCTGTGGAGAGGTTCTCTCTAAATGACTAAAAACACTGTTGTAGCAGATAAAAATAACCTGAGCTGTTTCAGGCTGGCAGGGGCACTTTTAATGAATATGGTGCAGAGAAGGTCTCTGTTAGAAACATACAAGCATACCATACAGAAGAGGCCATTCGGCCCGTTGAGTCTGTACTGCCAAAAATATATCACCACCTCAAACTATTTAAAGTTTGTGAGGTTTACTGCCTCAACTATCCTCTCAGACAGTGCATTCCAGACCCCAACCACACTCTGGGTGAAAAAAGATTTTCCTCAAATCCCCACTAAGCTTCCTACCTTTCACTAAAAACTATGCACCCTTGTTACTAACCATTTGACTAAGGAGAACAACTGCTTTCTATTCACCCAATCCATGATCCTCATAGTTGTAGTTGCTTCTCAATCTTCTCTGCTCCAAAGAAAACAAACTGAGCTTATGCAGCCTTTATCCATGTCTGGATGTTAACAAATGCATTTATATTGTAAAAATGGGAGCATTTCTCTGCTCTTTTTGTTTGTTGAATGCTGTACTTCTGTTTCATCGTTAATTTGTACTGAGCTATGAACCTGGTTCCTTACAAATCTAGTATTTTATTAGATTATAGTTGGTATTTTAAGTCAAATATTTATTGCTGTATCAACCTGAGGTACTATAGGTACATAAGTAGGCCATTCAGCCCATTGAACCTCTTCTGCCATTCAGTGTGATCATGGTTGATTTATGGTCTAACTCCATACACCTGCCTTTGACCGATATTCCTTAATAATTTTGCTTGACAAAAATGTATCTACATCAGATTTAACATTGACAACCAATCCAGCATTCACTGCTTTTTGTAGAAGAGGGTTCCAAACATCTAGCACACTTTGGTGTGTAGAAGTGCTTTCTAACATCTGTTTTGAATGGTCTGCCCCTAATTTTCAATCTGTGTCCCCTGGTTCTTGAATCCCCAGCAGTGGAAATAGTTTATCTTTGTCCACATTGTCCTTTCCTGTTATTATCTTGAAGATTTCAATCAGATCACCTCTGGGTGTTCAGTTACCCCATCATTGATTATAGACTCCAACAACTTCCTCACCACAGATGTTAGGCTACCTGAACCATAATTTCCTGGATTTCCTCTTTTGTTTTTCTTAAAAAAGTGGGAAGATGTGCCGTTTTCCAATCGAGAGGGGTGACTTCTGTATCCAGGAAGTTTTGAATGATTAAAGTTAGGCCATCTACAATGTGCTCCCCTACTTCCTTTAACACCCTCAGATGGACACTGTCAGGTCCTGCAGATTTGTCACTCTTTAATTCCATTAATTTCTTCATTACCAATGCTTTTTTAAAGCTATATTTTTATTGAAAACAAAAGGAATTTTTTCTTTTGAATATGACATCAAATACAAAACCAAGCAAATCAAACCAATGTTAAAAAGTAAACCCACTAATTACATATATAAATAAATAACTATTAATTAAGCTAAAAAAGGAAAATCCTAACAATAACAGTAATAACTGCAACACAACTTAGCGAAACAAAGCAATAGCCCTTGACCATTAAGTGCAAAAATTTACATATATTCATATGGTCGTAGTTTCTTCTCTCTGTATACCAGATTCATTACATAGAATTACCATGACTATATAATGGCTCTTATTAGTATGGCGGACAAATCTGTATCCAGGTAGTCCAAAAATGCTGCCACGTCTTATAGAAATTCTCAGTTTTATGGTGCACCATACTCGGAAGAAAGTTCAAGGGGATATGCTCCATGACTAGCTTACGCCAGCCTGCCAGCCCTGGGGGATTTTCCGACACCCACCCTCATAGAATGTTCTTTCTTGCACAAAATGTGAGGATACTGAAAAGCCTGTTTTTGTGTGCATCTAATGAAAGTGAATTAACAAAGCCAAGAAGAAGAGATACCGGGTCCATCTCCACCTCCGTCCTCAAGGCCTTCTCTATTTCGCCCACCACAATGCTCCAGCATGCCCACAGTCTGTGGCAGGACCAAAGACAATGAGTAAGCGTGCCCATGCTCACTTTACATTTACGACACATTGGAGATGCTCCTGCTTTAAATTGAGCAAGGCAGTCTGCGGTCAAATGGACCCTGTGGAGAATCTTCAGTTGCAAGGACTGGATCCTGTTGCAAATCCTTCTTGCATTTTCCCAGATATCTTTCCATATTTCAGAAGAGATCTTAACGTCCAGCTCCCTCTCCCATACCTCACAGACCCATTCAGTCTCGTCCGAGGGTCCCTCTCCCAACAGATAATGTACCCTCAGCATTCAACACCCTCTTCTCCGTAGGCGAAAGTGAAGACTGCAGATGGTGGAGATTAGAGTCGAGAGTGTGGTGCTGGAAAAGCACAACTGGTCAGGCAGCATCTGAGGAACAGGAGATGAAGGCCTCTTGCCCGACCCTCTTCTCCATGTCGGCCCTGTAAGAATCAGTTTGAAGTGTGGTCTATTTTTGTATGAAATTTCAAATTTGGAAGAAATGAAAGAGGTAACGAAAGAAACTGGGCAATTCATATTTCCGAGCCAGCTGGTCAAAGGACATCAATAAATCACCCAGGCAAGACATGCCCCTAGCTGCCCATAGTTTAAACCCAGATTCATCATCCCTGGCTGAAAGCCCGGCATACCAACTATGGTTGTCAAAAATGATGTTTTGGCAATATTGCCCTCACCCTGACATTGCCCTCCATACCTTGACAGTATTATTGACTATTGGGCTACATTTTGTCTAAGAACAGCAGGCTAATAAGGGGGCATCTTGCCTGAAATGCTTCCATGTCCAACCAAAGTGAGCGAGGGAGCCCCCCCCCCCGGCCCAATCATTCACGTAAGATAGCAATGAGCTTAATTGGTAGTTTTTGATATCTGTGAGGCTCTTTCCTCCCAGTCTGTAAGGTAACTGCAATTTAGTCAATTTAATTATGGTTGCTTGTAATACCAGATAGGAGAACTGAACCAGCTGTTCAGTCTTCTAAATATTTGTTCAGTAAAAGGTAGAGGAAGCATTCGCATCAGACACAACAGGCAGGGTAGAATGTTCATTTTAATGAGGGCTAGCTGACTGAACCAAGAGATTGGAAGCGCCTCCCACTACGAAGATCCAGCTTGATTCTATCGAATAAATGGGAAAAATTGGCTTTAAATAACTGATCAAAAATGAGAGTAATAATATACCTAAGTAGAGAAAGCCCTCCTGCGACCATCTAAAGGGGAACTGAGATGCACCCTCAGGATCTGGCACTTTCAGGAGACCACCCTGGGCATGACCTCTGATGTCCCAAAGTTGATCTTATTACTCAAAATAAATCGATGCATTATATCAGGTGTGGCACTAAGACTGTTGGATTTGATAAGAAGTTAAGAACACCATCTGCATACAATGCGATCTTATGTGACTTTGTCCCCACTTCTGGAGCGGTTATATTGGGATCCCTATGTATTGCCTCCACCAGTGGTTTGATCACCAATGTGAAAAGCAATGGTGACAAGGGACAACCCTGTTGACTGGCCCTACAAATAAGAAAATTGCTTGATCGTACACCGTTGGTGAGGACCATGCCAAGAGGATCACTATACAAAACCTCCACCCACCTGATGAAGGTTTTGCCCAGACGAAGCTGCTTTAACGTATAAGAAAGATATGACCACTTGACCCTGTTAAATGCCTTTTCCGTATCTAAGGAGATCACCAACCCCTGTACCAATTGCTGTTGACATATTCAGATTTCTCCAGTTTCCTCATTTCCCCTCCCCCCACCTTGTCTCAGTCGGTTCCCTCAACTCAGCACCGCCCTCCTAACCTGCAATCTCCTTACTGACCTCTCCGCCCCCACCCCACTCCGGCCTATCACCCTCACCTTGACCTCCTTCCACCTATCCCACCTCCATCGCCCCTCCCCCAAGTCCCTCCTCCCTACCTTTTATCTTAGCCTGCTTGGCTACTTTCTCTCATTCCTGATGAAGGGCTTATGCTTGAAACGTCGAATTCCCTATTCCTGAGATGCTGCCTAACCTGCTGTGCTTTAACCAGCAACACATTTTCAGCTGTGATCTCCAGCATCTGCAGACCTCATTTTTTACTTGGATCATGTTAAGTAATCTCCTGACATTATCCGTCGATCTGCGACCTTTTATGAACCTCGTCTTGTCCTCCTTAATGATGGAGGGCAGGATAGTTTGTAGCCTTAATGCCAGAGTCATGCACAGGATTTTGAAGTCGACATTCCGGGGTGAAATGAGCCAATTGGAACCACAGTCCTCTAGGGCCCTCCCTTTTTTTATGAATGAGAGAGATGTTTGCCTCTCTTAGAGATGGTCATGCCTATGTGAGTCATTAAACATACTAAGCATCGGCCCTCTCAACATTCTTATAAATTCCTCAGAGAACTCACAGGGGAGCCCATTAGGACCTGGCACCTTTCCATTCTGTTGCTGCCTCACAGCCTCCAGCACCCCTTGCTCTGACAATGGGGCATTGAGGAGAAACTGTTGTTCAGGGATCATTCCCCTAAGGTCCAAATTCTTAAAAATAGACTCCATCCTAACCCACCCACTCTCACAGCTTTCAAATTGGTATGGTCCTGAGTACAATTTCTGAAATGCTGCATTTATCCTTTTTGAATCTTAGGTTTAATTTCCAGTGTCCTCTCTGATCGAGGTAATGGTTTGGGGGACACTCCTTTTCCTTGCAAGGTATGCTAGGTACATGTTGGGCTTATCCCTGTGCTCAAACAGCCTTTGACTTTGTAATGTAGGCTCCTTCTTGGCTGTCTGTGTGAGCATGGAGTTCAGCGCAGACCGAAGTGCTGTGATCCTCTGCAGTTAAACCAGCGAGGGCCTGTCAAAGTATGTCTTTTCAACTTCTTTCAGACGCGTCTCGAGCAAGCGTTGCTGCTCATCCATCTGCTGCTTCCTACTGACTAAATAGGAAATAACCAACCCCCAGCATAGGCTGTAGCTGTTTCCCAAAAAATGGATGGGCTACTGGCTGAGCCTGGATTAATATCTAAGAAAGCCCTGAACTCAGTAGAAAAGAATTCAATAAACTTGCTATCCTTGAGGATGAAGGGATGAATCGCCAGTGCCTTGAGCCTACCACAATATCCTTACTCTAAACCATTAAATACACAGGGGTGTGATTGGAAATAGTGATATTGCCAATTGTACATGACACCACTGAGCTCAGATTTGCTGCTGGGGTCAGAAAAAGCAAATCAATCCTGGGATGGTATTTATATGGGTTCGAAAAGAACTTGAAATCCCTGCCAGTAGGGTGAAGGTGCCTCCAAACATCTACCAACCCCAGTTCAGCACACAGATCCCTTAATTCTTTAGATTGCAAAGAAGATGTCGGTGGGCCTTTGGGGCAACCTGACTACTGTAGGGTCTTTTAGATAGTTGAAATCCCCTCCATCGATAATATGTTGAGATGTAAGATTAATCAGTCTAGAAGGTGCATCTCAAGAATTTAAGGGGGTGAGCCAGGGGACAGGAAACATTTAAGATCCTGTATTCTTCCCCATGTATCAAAACTTTAAGGATTACAAATCTCCAGCGTGTGTCTTTAATGCATTCTAATAACGTAAATGGGAGGTTCTTTCTAACTAAAATGACCACCCCTCTACTTGTATTGAAAGATGAAAAATAAATCCAGTCATACCCATTCTGTTGCAGCTTCAAACGTTCTCCATCATCCAAGTGTATTTCTTGCAATAAGGCAACATCCACCTTTTAAGACTGGAAAGTACTTTCTTCCACTTGACAGGAGAATATTCCACCCTTAATATTCCATGTGCACCACATAAACACATCCTTAGCCATAACCTTCTATAGCACCATTTAGACTTCAGAGAGGAAGAACCTGAACTACAGATTGCTGAGCTTAAATGCAAAAGAGTCCACAAAACCCAAAAAGTACACACTAAAATAACTATAGCCAAAATCTACAAAACTATATGCAGCAAAAACAAGAAAACCAAAAAACAATCGCCAAGGCACTGATTGGAGGAATTTACCCCCATTTAAAGGGGTACCTACACATCCCACAATCCTATTAACCATCCCAACCATTCTCTTAACTCTTACCAGTTAGGGTTGCGCCACATACACCAACCACTCGGTAGAGAAAGCAACACCAAGAGCAAGGTAAGGACTGTAGACAAGTAAACTAAAATAAATATGTCACCCATTTCCTAACATAACTTAGAGATTAAAGATAAATACTCTATCCATCCCAGACATCATTTCACGCAACTTATTACCAGAAAGGAGACTCCACCAAATCTTCTACGCCTGTTCGGCCGTTTGACTGAAGTCAATATGTCCACTAAGTTCTTTGTTTTCTCTGGTGAGTTGAACAAATGTATGGATCCATTATGGTTAATTCGAAGCACCACTGGATATCTCAGAGAATGCTGGATCCCAAGCTCTCTCAATCTTTTCTTGATGCCATCGTGAAACTTCCTTTTCTGGACTACTGCTTCTGAGAAGTCTTGAAAAATATTACCCTGGAGCTGCCCTTCAGTCCCTCCCCGGGCTCTAGCGGCTTCTGTGACCCTCTGTGTGTCTTTATAATGATGGAACCTCACCAGGGCTGGGTGTGGGTGCTGTTCTGCACCTGGCTTTCGTGCCACAATCTGGTGGGCTCTCTCATTGTTATCCTTCCCTTCTCAGCCTCTAAACCAAGGAATTCCAGGAACCACTTCTCGGAGAACCCCACCAGCCGCTCACCTTCTGTCCCCTCTGGTATGCCAACAACACGCAAGTGCTTTCTTCTGCCCCTGTTTTTGAGATTGTCCACGAGATCCAACAAACCACCGACCTGTGTTTCCAGGGCTTCAATCTGGCTCATGGAGGAGTCAGTCTCTGCCTTTATCCCTGCAGCCTGGCGCTCAAGTTTATCGGTCCTTTTTCCCAGGTCCTGCAGCATAGCAGATACAGGAGCCAGCTTCTCTTCAATTTTTCTCCATGATCTGCACCTCCAGGATCTCGTAATATTCGGTCAGCTGCTTAATCAGGGTCTGGTGAGTAAGCAAGCCCATTGCTTCAGTGGGCTGTACCATGGCCCTGGCCCTGGGCGAGCTTCCTCCTTTTTTTCGACATTCTTCAGCCAAGGACAAAGGTAAGTTGATTTTTTTTCAGGTTTCTAGCTCCTTTCCTATATTTTTACTCACAGTAAAGTGTATGGGATGGGTTCTAGTTCTGTTGGGTCTGTGTTGTAGTGCGTAGCCCAGCAAACATGATCCTAACAGGACGCCACTGCCTTGGATTCCCCCACCAATGCTATTTTAAGAACAAAGAACAATTCAGCACAGGAACAGCCCATTTTGGCCATCCAAGCCTGTGTCGACACCTTTTGCCCTTCCACGCTAAGATTGTTTTACTTTAATGATTTGAATCTCTCTATTCCCTTCCTATTCATGTATTTGTCCAGGTGCTTCTTGAATGCTGCTACTGTGTTTCCTTCCTTACATTAATTTCATTCAGTCTTTGTCCCCAATTTGCTACCAGTTTCCTTGGGACTTTTTGCAAGTGATCCTCCTTTTCTACTGTAAATACTGAGGCAAAGTCATTATTTAACATGTCTGCCAACAGCCAAATGATTCAACATGTCTCTAATATAGGGTACTGTTAACATGCCTCTTAATCCGCCTACTTATATACAACACCAACTTACTTTTGTTAAAAATCTGATTTTGCCAAAATATTTCACCTGTCACTAATAAATTAATTATATTTGCTACTTTTTAGTCCATTTTGGTATTACCTGCAAATTCTGATACCACTTCCTTTAGGATTATGGCCAAATTATTAATTTATATATTCACTGAACGACCATCTTTACATTATCATTCACTACATTCATAATAATTTTAATTTCTTCCTTGTGCATGTCTTAGTTTTCCTTCCTTAGCTTTGTTGTTTTAGCCTATGCTGATGTTCTTTCCCTCCCCAATTTTAGCTGAATAGTGTTCTCGTCTGCTGTTAGTCAACCATTTTGTAGTCTTGGTTGTCATGGTGACAAAATTGATGATATTAACTTATTCCTCAAATTGCATTCAGTAGATGTTTAAGCTTAAATGAGTCACGTTTAATGAGCTGCCTCCTTGGGTAGTGATTGATGGGAAAGTCGTGGAATACTTTGATGAATATAATCACTATTTTATGAAGTTCTACATTTGTAGGCTAACAGTAAATATTTATGGGTTTGTTGTGACCTGGGGATGCTGTGGTACCATGGTACTTGTTAGACTTGATCGTGCAGTCACTTACAAGAGAGTTCATGCCTGATGCACTGTATCTGATTGGGATATGGCATTCTGTGTTGCAACAAGCATTCTAATTTGTTACATTCTTAGTAAAGAAAAAATAACTGATATAGCTGGGGTACCACATTTTACCTCTATACTACCTAATGTGCCCAGTAATAGTGTATTAGTCAACCAGCTTCATGGAGAGCTGAAAAAGTGTAAAGCTCTGTTTTGAATATAACGTGTGTTTTTTTGTATCTTATTGCAACCAGAAGACATAATATAGTGGCAACACATGTCTGAGAGGAAGAACCCAAACATTTTAAGCAAATCTAATCCTGAATTTGCTTGAAAAGTCAATCTTAATTAGCCTTGCAGAGAGAATGAACAGTGGAATGAAACATGCAAAAATAAAGTGGCTGCTATCACATAATAAAGACATGGCTCTAGTTTGTGGTGAGTTGGGAGGCTGATAATATTGTAGAGGCATTTAAATAAGAGTACACACTGCTGACTTTCAGAGCAGGAAAGAAAGAGTTAAATCTGTTTCATAGCTTGTATGTGAAAAGCAGGACAATAAAAACCCATATAAAACTTGCAGAAAATCCAGCACACACATCTAATCAAAGTCAACTATTATATCCACCGATTTAAATTACAATACCTGAGACAGGGATCAAATGAGCATGTCATAAATTTCATTAGATTGAAAAATGCAGCCAGAAAATGTAAAAATAGGGGCACAGTTTAAAGATTGCGAGATGAACTTACTTAGGGGTAAGCAAGGATGCGTTGGACTGAAGGGTCTGTTTCTGTGCTGTACATCTCTGTGACTTTATGACATTCAATTGTCATGCCACATCTGGTTGAGAATGGTGGAAAATAATTAACTAAGAGAAGGAAGAGACTTTCCAAACATTCCCATCTTCAGAGATGAGATGAGCCCAATACATCAGTAATAAATGAAAAGGTTGACGCATTTGCAACAACCTTCTGTGAAAAGTGCAAAGTGAGTGATTTTTTTCAGTTGCCTCCTAATGTTACCAACATTATTGATGCCTGTCCTCAACCAATTTGATTTGGTCCGCATGATATCGAGGAATGGCTGAAGGCTTTGGATATTGCAAAGGCCAAGAATCCTGACAATATTTTGACTGAAGACTTGTGTTCTAGAACTTGTCGTACCCTTAGCCAAGCTATTTCTGTACAACTACAATGCTGGCATATACCTGGCAAAGTGGAGAATTGCCCAGGTATATTCTGTTCACAAAAAACAGAACAAAATCCAAACTGGCAATAACTGCCTCATCAGTCTAGGTCAAAGAAATACAGTTGATGAAATTCCAGTATCTGAATCCAAATGTGATTTTTAAAAAACTTTTGGGAACCAAAAGACATAACACGGGTAAGTACTCAGCCTGGGAACTAAGTAATAGTTAGGTTGACCTGTTCCATGTAATATAGACCACAAGAACTTCATGTTTACAGCATAGAAGGATGCCCGTTCAGCCCATGATATCTACACCTGTTAGTAAAGATAAAACCATATTAATTCTATTTTTGATTTTTAATCCGTAACCCTGAAGGACATGGCAGCACAGGTGAATATTTAAATGTTATTTAAATGTGACAAGAATATGTAATTCAATTACCTTTTCAGGTAGTGAGTTCCATAATTCATCCATCCTTTGAATAAAAAAATTTCTTCTCAACTTTCCTCTTAGTTTTTTGCCTCTTCCCTTAAATTAGTGCAGGTTGTTCCCCCACCTGCTCAACTGGGTCATTGGTACCAGTGCATAACATAAGAAATAGGAGCACGTGTGCCCTGCCATTCTGTAAGATCATGACCGGGCTGCTCGACTCCTCTACTCCTCTTTATGTGAGCCTGCAACTCCTCTAATTCAAAACTCTACCTTTTCTTTAAATACTTATAGTAATCTAGTCTTCACAACTCTTGAATAGAGAACCCAGACATTCACTAACCTTTGGGAGAAGAAAATTCCTTCGTATCTCAGTTTTAAATGAATGCCCTCTTATTCTATAACTATCTCTGATAGTCCAACATTTGCTCTAGAGTCACCCCCTTCATCCAAGGAGTCAACTAAATGAATCCTTTTTGAACCATGTCTAATGTCAGTTTGTCATTTCTTAAATATGGGGACAGAAACTAGACACAGTGTTCAGATTTGGCGTCACCAACAAACTCTACTGTAGTAACAAACTTTTTTATTTTTAAACTCAAACCCCCTCGCAATAAAAGCCAAAATTCTATTTATCGCCTTAATTGTTGGGATTTGGGGGTCCTCATGCATGGATCGCCAAATCCAGGTTCAGCATGTAATAAGGTAAATGGAATTTCTTTAGTTCAAAGGGAATGGAGGATAAAAATAGGGAGGTTTTGCTGAAATTGTAGCAATTGTCCAGACTGCAGCTAGAATAACGTGGAAAAAAATTTCATAGGTGGCAGTCTAGAGAAGGTTCACTAGGCTGATACTAAAGTATGGAAGGATAATACGGAAAATGCAGTAAAATGAAGTTGAGGATTATCAGATCAGCCCTGACTTCATTGAATGACAGGACAGGTTTGACGGACTGAATGGTCTACTTTTGTTCCTATGTCTTATGGTCTTATTTAATTCACCTATTTTGTGTTTCACGCACAGATTCCTCTCTGCTGCAATTTTTGGAGTCTCTCTCCATTTATTTAATAGTCTGCCTTTTGATTCCTCCTGCCAAAGTGCATGACTTCTCATTTTTCTACATTAAACTCCAATTTAGTAAGTTATTGCTTATTAATTCGATCTTGCAGATTCCTTATATCCTCAACACTGTATGTTGTCCCAACAGAGTTCTCTTGAATGATTTTTTTCTGTTGTGCAAAGCTTTTGAGACCAGTGTAAGACAGCAACTTCTGGAAGCAGAAACCAAAGTGTTGGTCTGCTTATTTATCCCAACTGGTTTACACACACAAGACAATCTTCAATCAATCCCCAATAATTCCCAAAATCATGAACTCCTAACTTGTGCAACAATTATTATTGAGGTGCCTTCTGAAAATCCAAATGCACTACACCTAACGGTTCCTCTTCATCAGCTCTGCTTCTTATGTCCTCGAAGGACTCGAACAAATCGATAAGTGTGATCTCTCTTTCACAAAACTGCATTGACTGTCTTTGCATTAAGCTTTTCTTGGGACCCAAGTTACTTTCTTTCAAACTGAATTTCAAATTCTATGCCTGTTGTAATTGCTAATTATAGAGCATCCTTAACTGAGATATTTTCTTAATCCTTACCCATTTCTAGATCTAAAATAGCCTGATGCCAGGCAGGTTGTACAATATACTAAAAATCATTCCAAGATGCATTTTATAAATTCATCTTCGGTGTTACCCATGCCCATCTGATTTGCCTAGTGAATATGCAGATTTAAAACACCCATAGCAACTGTATTTCTATACATTTTTCACACATGTCCATTATTTCCTGATTTCTCCTGCACCCTGCAATGAGTCAATTCTTCCATAGCCTATAGATTAGATTAGATTAGATTACTTACAGCGTGGAAACAGGCCCTTCGGCCCAACAAGTCCACACCGACCCGCCGAAGCTCAACCCACTACATTTACTCCTTCACCTAACACTATGGACAATTTAGCATGGCCAATTCACCTAACCTGCACATTTTTTGGATTGTGGAAGGAAACCGGAGCACCCGGAGGAAACCCACGCAGACACGGGGAGAATGTACAAACTCCACACAGTCACACTCCTTGTACCACATCAATTTAAAGGATTCATAACCAATTGTTTCTACCGTTGCCCACAGAAAATTGTTCCAAATATTTATTTGTCATTGATTTATTAGTTCTGCATATTAGTTATAAATGCATCCTTCTTCAAGCCTAGGCCAAGTCTTTGGTTCTACTTTCAGGTCAAGGTGAAACAGAAGAATTATTAAGATACTCCTTGAGCTGAAGGATCAAAACTATAAAGGAAAGATTGGATAGGATAATGTTTTTTTCTGGGATTCAACAAAGGTTGACAGGAACCTGATAGCGGTATATAAGGTTTTGAGGGGTGCAGAGGGTGGAAAGGAAGATACTTTTTCCAATAATACTTCATTAGTAGCTCAATAATTGAATTGAACTATGTTGGGATTTGTGTCCTAGAGAATTGTATATCTAGGAGTATTGATAGAGCTTTAAGCTTGAGTGAGTGAGTGAGTGAATGCATGCATGTGTGTATGAGAGAGAGAGAGATCAGAACAAACAAGAAAACAGAGATGTAAGATAGCGAAGAGGTAAGCTGTGATCAAAGTACCACAGGAAAGGGCAGAAAATAAAAGCTGAAAAGTGCATCAGAAATTAGAATCAAAATCAATAACAATAGTAATTACGAACTCAATATTAAAGAGTATTTATTTTCCAGAAAAATAGGCAAAGAAAAGTAAATGATGTAGCATGTTAATAAAGGAAAGTAATGTGGTGGTAAGCAGTGATACAGATGCAGTGGTTAAGCTGTGGAATTGGTTTGGATGGAAATAAGGAAAGCAAGGAAAGAAGTCGACTAATAAATCAATGACGAATAAATATTTGGGACAATTTTCTGTGGGCAACAATAGAAACAATTGGTTTTGAGTCCTTTAAATTGATGTGGTACAAGTAGTGTGATATATGACATGCTCTGTGGAACATCTTGGGGAAAAATAGGTGACATTTGACTTGTAGTTTCCAAAGTTCTTCACCACTGAGGTTTTCCCACATGATAAATTGGAATAGCATGAGTTGGGAACCTCAGCAGGGTGACAAGGTAAGAGAAACAAAAGACAGTAACAAAAGAAAGAACAGTAAAATGCAAAAACAGTCATCAGGTTATTCAAGCGAGAGAGGCAAATAGGCTCAGATTACAAGGAAAAGTTCATATAATGAAAATGGCAAGAAAGCAAACCTAAAACCATTTTACCTTAATACATGAGACATTCAGAATAAAGTAGATGAACTGACAGTGTAAATCAGGGAAATAGATATGATCTCATTATCATTATGGATACATAGTTAGAAGGAGGTTGGAACTGGAAAATCAATATTCAGCGATACTTAATTTTTTGCAAAGACAGGAGGGAAGGAAATGGTGGTGGGGTTGCGCTGATAATAAGAGTTGAAATGATGACCATGGGGAGAGATGTTCTAGACTCGGGATGATGGTAGAGTTTATTTGGGTGGAGAGAAATAACAGTAAAGAAGACATTAGTGGGAGTATTGTATAGTCATATGAGCAAATCTACAAATAATAGCATGTAAGAAGAATAGAGCAATAATTATGGGTGATGTTAATTTTCGTGTTAATTTGCGTCAATAAATAGAAAATAAACTGTGAGGGCAAACTAATGAATAATATGAAAACTGACAAGACAAGCTTTTTTCAATAGTATAAAGGGGAATAGAGAGATCAAAGTGAATGTAGGTCCCTCTGAAAATGAATCTGGCCAGATAATTACGGGGAAAAAGGAAATGGTCAAGGAGTTAAACAGATATTTTGCATCAATCTTTAAGGCGTGAGATACTTCACACACCCCATTAATACTAAAGAATACTGTGGAAGAATTAAGTGCCATCACTATATCAGAGAAGGTATATTCAACAAACTAATGAGACTAAAGGCAGTTAACTCCCCCGGTCTCTGATCGTTTGCCTCCTAGGACCTTCAGTTTCAGAATTAATGAATGCATTGGTTACAATTCTCTAAAAATCCTTAAATTCTGGAGAAGTACCAGAGGACTGGAAAGCTGCCAATGTGACACCCTAATCAAAAAAGGTGGGAGGCAAGAAACAGATAACTACTGGCTGATTAACCTAACATCTATTGTTGGAAAAATGTTGAAATCAATTATTAAGGAAGTAATAGCAACACATTTGGAAAATTATAACCTGATCAGCCAGAATCAACATTGCGCCATAAAAGGTTAATAGTGTCTGAATAATTAGTACAGTTTTTCAAGGAAGTCTCAACCATGTTGGATGTGTTGTATTTCGTTTTCCAGAAGGCATTTGACAAAGTACCTCACAAAAGGATAAATCATAACGGTGGTTCAGTGGTTAGCATTGCTGCCTCACAGAACCAATGTCCCAGGTTCGATTCCAGTCTCAGGCGACTGTCTGTGTGGAGTTTGCACATGTCTGCGTGGGTTTCCTCTGGGTGCTCCGGTTTCCTCCCACAGTCCAGAGATGTGCAGGTCAGGTGAATTGGCCATGCTAAATTGCCCATAGTGTGAAGGGGTTATTTTTCAGGTTGGCAATCTGTAACCAGTAGGGTTCCAAAGGGATCAACTCTGGGATCACAAATGTTTACGATATTTATTAATGACTTGGAGGAAGGAAGCAAATGTATTGTAGCCAAATTTGCTGATACCACAAAAATAGTTGGAAAAGCAAGTTGCGAGATGGATACAGTTTATAGAGACATATTTGATAGGTTAAGGAAGTGGGGAAAAATGTTGGCAAATGGAGTATAATATTGGAAAATGTGAAGTTGTTCATTTTGGAAAGAAGAATAAATGAACAGTACTATTAAATGGGGAAAACCACAGAGAATTGCAACATGAAAGGACTTGGGGGTATTTGTGCATGACACTGAAAGCTAGCGCACAAGTGCAGCAGGTAATCAGAGCTGAAAATGTGTTGCTGGTTAAAGCGCAGCAGGTCAGGCAGCATCCAAGGAACAGGAAATTCGACGTTTCGGGCATAAGCCCTTCATCAGGAATGAGGAAAGTGTGTCCAGCAGGCTAAGATAAAAGGTAGGGAGGAGGGACTTGGGGGAGGGGCGATGGAGAAGTGATAGGTGGAAGGAGGTCAAGGTGAGGGTGATAGGCCGGAGTGGGGTGGGGGTGGAGAGGTCAGGAAGAAGATTGCAGCTTAGGAGGGCGGTGCTGAGTTTGAGGGAATCGACTGAGACAAGGTGGGGTGAGGGGAAATGAGGAAACTGGAGAAATCTGAGTTCATCCCTTGTGGTTGGAGGGTTCCCAGGTGGAAGATGAGGCGCTCTTCCTCCAACCGTCGTGTTGTTATGTTCTGGCGGTGGAGGAGTCCAAGGACCTGCATGTCCTTGGTGGAGTGGGAGGGGGAGTTGAAGTGTTGAGCCACGGGGTGGTTGGGTTGGTTGGTCCAGGCGTCCCAGAGGTGTTCCCTGAAGCGTTCCGCAAGTAGGCGGCCCGTCTCCCCAATATAGAGGAGGCCACATCGGGTGCAGCAGATGCAATCGATGATGTGTGTGGAGGTGCAGGTGAATTTGTGGTGGATATGGAAGGATCCCTTGGGGCCTTGGAGAGAGGTAAGGGAGGAGGTGTGGGCGCAAGTTTTGCATTTCCTGCGGTTACAGGGGAAGGTGCCGGGAGTGGAGGTTGGGTTGGTGGGGGGTGTGGACCTGACGAGGGAGTCACGAAGGGAGTGGTCTTTTCGGAACGCTGATAGGGGAGGGGAGGGAAATATATCCCTGGTGGTGGGGTCCGTTTGGAGGTGGCGGAAATGACGGCGGATGATACGCTGTATACGGAGGTTGGTGGGGTGGTAGGTGAGAACTAGTGGGGTTCTGTCCTAGTGGTGGTTGGAGTGGCGGGGCTCAAGGTGGAGGAGCGGGAAGTGGAGGAGATGCGGTGGAGGGCATCGTCGATACCCCAACAACCTCCGTATACAGCGCAGAACCCCACTGGTTATCACCTACCACCCCACCAACCTCCGTATACAGCGTATCATCGCCGTCATTTCCGCCACCTCCAAACAGACCCCACCACCAGGGATATATTTCCTCACTTTTTCCTTGCAGCAGGTAATCAGGAAGGCTAATGGAATGTTGATGCATATTTCAAAGCAGTTGGACTATAACAGTAGTCTGACTGCAATTATATAAGTTGTTGGTGAGATTGCATTTGGAGTACTGAGGGTAATTTTTGGTCCCCTTATTTTGGGGAAATATAGAACACTACAACGCAGTACAGGCCCTTCGATCCTCTATGTTGCACCAACCTGTGGAACTAATCTGAAGCCTGTCTATCATACACTATTTCATTTTCATCCATAAGTTTATCCAATGACCATTTAAATGCCCTTAAAGTTGGCGAGTCTACTATTGTTGCAGGCAGTGCGTTCCATGTCCCTACTACTCCCTGAGTAAAGAAACAACCTCTGACATCTGTCCTATATATTATTTCATTGGAAGCAGTTCAGAGAAAGTTGGCTAGGATGATCCCTGGTAGGAAAATCAGAGGTGATCTCATTAAAAATGTTGAATTCCTAAGGAGCTTAACTGGGTAAATCCTGAGAGGATGTTGCCCCTCATGGGAGAGACTAGGGCCAGGGAGCATCATGTTAGAATAAAGGAGTGCCAGTTTAAGACAACAATGAAGAGAAATTCTCTCAAAGAGGATTGAATGTCTTTGGAACTCCATGCCACAGAGAGCTGTGGTGGCAGAGACCTTGTAGATATTTAAGGCCTAAATGGATTCTTGATCAATAGGGGAATTAAGAGTTCTGGAGAAATCCGAGGAAAGTGGACATGCAGAATGTCAGATAAGCCATGATCCTATTGATTGGCGGAGGAGGCTCGAGAGGCTGAACAAGCTACTCCTATTCATATTTCTCTTGGTCTCTGGAGCTACCATCAATTAATTCATGAAGATTGACCATTTATTTGACATAACAGTAGGAAAAGAACATTGGAACAGGAGGATGCAATTTGGTCCCTTGAAATTATTCCACTACTTATTGAGATTATGGTTGATCTGTGACCTAAAAACCCAGGTCTAAAGTAATTTATTCCTCCCCAACATGCTATTCTTGCTGCAATTTCAAAGTTTATAAAATTGTTTCTATATTAGGACAGTATTGTTAAATTCAAAATGAGTTCATGAGGGTCTTGCAACCTATTCTGCAGTCTGCCTGATTATGCACCTGAGTAATTTCCTTGAATGTCAAAGGTAGACCTATGTTGTTTTACTGAGAAGGAGGAGCAAGGTATTTGTACTTGGATACAATGGCAGCAATCTCTGAATTTGCAATGAATAGACTGACAGTCCCCACAATCCTAGCAAAGGATTGCGAATGTCAGATTGTAAACAGTTGTCCTTTTAAGCTTTCAAGAAAAAAGGAAGTTAACGTCAACATAGCTAATTAGCATTTATACCTGAATACCAGGCTAGTGTATCAAAAAAGAACCTTTCAGCTCAGCAAGCAAACTTATATACAGAACCTCAGCCTGAGCTACAAAGCTTCTCAAAACTTGCTACCAGGCTAGTGTATTTCATGTTTCCATAGGCAAGGGAGCAGAGATGCCATTTATGAGATCAAATATAGGCTTCAGTAGGAATCCATATATACCACAAACTGCAAAGTCATTATGGTTTGTTATGGACCAGACCAAATCTCTTCAAAATACATGAAGAAGAAAGTCTAGACCCTAACTTTATCTTATTTTAAAGGTAAGTGTAAGGCATTGTGTTCTGGGTGAAATTTGATTGGTCAAACTATCTGGCTTGAAACAAAACACACTTTATTCATACACTATAACTAAAATACAGACTAGATAAAAATAAAAGAACTGGCTTAACTGTAACTCTATCAAAATACTTAACAAAGTAGGATATATTAACAGCTTCTCATTAACTTTTCCAATATCGTAAAATCCTATAAACACACCCTTGGCAAAGGCAAATTCAGTAAAATAGGTTATCTTGCATGCAATTCTCGCAACAGGAAGAGAACTGCCACTTTTAGTTGTAACAGAGAGAGGAATAAGAGCTTTCACATACAGCTTCAAGATCCCACCAACTGCTACTGAACGCTAAAACTAAAAAAAATCCTGATTCTGCAGGAGCTTGACCCCACCCATTCAAGCTGGTCCTATTATTCCAACTTTAAAAGAAAACCCCTAGACTTCACAAACTGTTCACCATATTGGATTTGAAGTAGACTGTTTGGCACTTCTGTCTCCATCTTTCTTCATAAAACAAAACCAGGACAAAATACACCTCTTAAAGCCATAGTATCATCACACCTCCTCACCCCACCTTTACAAAAAAAACCATCAATATACAAAGATGGTTTTCATTTTTGCAAAGCATCAGATTTATGCTATTAGTACATTACAATACATATGTATTACATTGACTCTAAGCATGAACACATTCACTACTACGGGCTTTCAGACTGTCAAATGCCTTCTGACCATCTGCCGTCCACTGAACTTTTCTGACTTCTTCAACAAGTCAGTCAGTGGAACAACCACACTATGAACTTCGGATAAAAACCACTCAGTGCCAGGAAATTCAGTACTTCTTTCTTCATCAGTGATATAGGAAACTTCCCAATAACTTTTGTTTCTGCGTCCAGTGGGGCCATTTGTCCATGACCAATAAGGTGGCCCAGGAACCTGCCTTGGGCTTTTGAGAATTTACTCTTAGCCAGGTATATTACCAAGCCCGCTTCCCAAAGTCAGACAAACAATTCTGATAGATGCTTCAAATGCTTTTTCCATGTGTGACTAAAACAATCACCAGATCATCAATGTATACCACATAATTGGGTAATCCAAATTGACCTTATTGGTTAGTCTTTGAAATGTAGCTGGCATATTTTTCATACCAAATGGCATGACTTAAAACTGGTACAGTTCATTCGGCATCATGAAAGCCAAAATTTTCGTTGCTGTTTCAAATAAAGGTTCCTACTAGTATCCTCTGTATATCCTTAGAAATATAAGTTGCTTGTCCCACCTTCTCAACAACATCTTCCAAATGTGGAATAGGATACGAATCAGATTTTGTGACTGCATTGACTTTGTGATAGACGACGCATAATCATTGGATACTACCTGGTTTTGGCACCGTTACTATGGGTGAGCTCCATTGCTGCAATTAGAGTCGTAGAGTTATAGAGATTTACAGCACAGAAACAGACCGTCGGTCCAACTTATCCTTGTCGACCAGATATCCCAACCTAATTGAGACCCATTTGCCAGCACTTGGCTCTTATTCCTCTTAAACACTTGCTATTCATATACCCATCCAGATGTCTTTTAAATGTTGCAATTGTACTAGTCTCCACCACTTCCTCTGGCAGCTCATTCCCCCACCCCAGGGAAAAGATCTTGTCTATTTATTGTATCGATCTCCTCATGATTTTATAAACGTCTATGAGGTCACCCCTCAGCCTTTAATGCTCCAGGGAAAACAGCCCCAGCCTATTCAGTTGCTGCCTGTAGCTCAAATCCTCCAACCCTGTCAAAATCCTTGTAAATCTTTTTGGAACCCTTTCAAGTTTCACAATATCCTTCACACAGAAATGGCATAATCAACATTCTGTACAGCCGCAACATGACCTCCTAACTCCTATACTCAATGCTCTGACCAATAAAGGAAAGCAAACTAAATGTCATCTTCTCTATCCTACCTACCTGTGATTCTACTTTCATGGAGCTATGAACCTGCACTCCAAATTCTCTTTGTTCAGCAATACTCCCTAGGACCTTACCATTGAGTGTATAAGTCCTGCTAAGATTTGTTTTCCCAAAATGCAGCATCTGACATTTATCTAAATTAAACTCCATCCGCCACTCCTTAGCCCATTGGCCCTGCCTTATATTGACCTTGAGCATACTTTCAATCTCTTTTCGAACCTGTGCCAACTTTAGGGTTAAGTCTATAAGGGTATTGCTTAATGGGAACTGCATTTCCTATATCTGCATCATGTATAATAAGTTTAGTCCTTCCCAGCTTATTTGTACTTATCTCCCCTTATGTTTGTAATAACTCTTTCAGGTCATTTTGCTTTTCCTCTGGAAGGTAATTCAATAATTTATCTGAACTTTTGAGAACTTTCTCATTGTCCAATTTAATTTCAGGAATGTCCAATTCAGAATCCTCTGAACTTCATTCGTTGTTGTAAACAGTAACACATTCTCCTTTTGCTTTCCTTCTCTACCAAAATACCTTTGGAGTATATTCACATGACTCACTATGAAAGATTTTTTCCTATCTGGCATTCTTATTAAATAATTTATCTCGCTTAATTTTCTTTTAATATGATAAGTCCCAATAAACCTTCTGGATGTAGGTTTGCTTGCTGAGCTGGAAGGTTCATTTCCAGATGTTTCATCACCATACTAGGTTCAGTGGGTCTCCAGGCAAAGCACTGCTGATGATTTTTTCTATTTATATGTTTGGGTTTCTTTGGGTTAGTGACATCATGTCCTGTTCTTTTTCTCAGGGGAATGTAGATGGGGTCTAACTGGATGAGTTTGTTGATAGAGTTCTGGTTGGAATGCCATGCTTCTTGGAATTGTCGTGTGTGTCTCTGTTTGGCTTGTCCTAGGATGGATGGATCTGTATGTACATACAGATAAGGAAGGATACCACTTTGACTGGGTCAACACATCCATCCTAGGACAAGCCAACAGAGACATGCATGAGAATTCCTAGAAGCATGGCATTCCAACTGGAACTCTATCAGCAAACACATCGAGTTAGACCCCACCTACCACCCCCTGAGAAAAGGACAGGAAATGATATCACCACAGGAAATGACATCACCAACCCAACAAAACCCAAACATTTAAATAGAAAGCAGGAAGTTCTTCGCCTGGAGGCCCACTGAAGATGTTACCTAGTAAGGTAACGAAACGTCTGGAAATGAACCTTCCAGCTAAGCGAGCAAACCTACATCCAGAACCTCAACCTGAGCTACAAATCTTCTCAAAACTCGCCAATAAACCTTGCATTTAAAGGTTCACCTACCACTGGTAGAAACATTAACACGTTATCTCCGTTAGCAAAATTGAGAATATTTGATTTCTTGACTGCTTCTTATTTTATCACATGCTGTACTACTTTTAAATGCTGGTCGACTTGCCCGGTCGATTTAATTTTTACATAAAATTTAACACTTAGTCTAAGTAAGTGAACACTTAACTCACCAATTTCTCCTTAATTAATTTCAGTGGTTCTCTCACCTCATGTCCAAAGGGTAATTCAAATGGACTGAATTTCATTGATTCATTACATGCATCCCTAATTGCAAAAAGTACAAATGTAATTCCTTTATCTGGATCCTCTGGATAGTCTTGACTGTAAGCCCTCAACATTTAAAATTATAATGTCCACTGTTATAATATCCTTTGTGATTCTGACTGGTATGTTGTGGATTTAAATTGTTTATTCCTAAGCTGTACATAATTTCCTTGAATAATTTTGATATGAAAATTGACCTTTGATCTGATGGATAGTACATTTTAAAAAAAGAGTAATTCTTCTACACTCTTTTTAGCTGTGATAGTGCATAATAGGTAGCCTCTGGAAATCTATTAGACACTTCCATTATGGTCAACAAATACTGATTCCCACTTTTTGTTTTAGATAAGTGTCCTGTGCAATCAGTTGTAAAAGGATCCTCAAAAGCAGGAATTGGTATTAAAAGGTGTTGGTTTTATCACTGCCTGAGGTTTTCCAATTACCTGACATATATCATGTCCAGCAAAATTCAACCAATCCTTACACAGTTTAGGCCAATAAAAATATTTTTGTACTTTGGCTTGAATTTTCCTTACTCCCAAATGATCTGTTGGAAATGCATGTGCTACCCATAACACCTTCTTTCTATAACCCACCAGTAATACAACTTGATTAACTTCTTCCCATTTTTCATCCACTTGAATATGTGATGGTCTCCATTTCCTTATCAAGACTTCATTTTTAAGATAGTAACATTCTGAGATATATTAAGATTCTTATTCTGTGAATGCTTTTTGATATAACTGTTTTAGTTTTTCATCTTCCTGTTGTAACTCAGCCAATTTCTCTGAACCAAAAGTACCCACTATATCCTCCAACTGTCCTTGTTTTCTGTCAGCCATTTGAACATAGTTTCTGATAATTAAATTTCAACTTCCTTAACTTTATTCTTTGATTTCTCCACCTGCAGCTTTGTAACCTTTTATCACACAGTCAGGAAAACTCCTAGGATATATTTCCTGTAACACTGCAGTTGCTTGATGTTCCACTGGCTTTTCAATCACAGTAAGCATCAATCCCACCTGTGATCCAGCTTTATTATTACCAAAGATAAATTGTATTTCCAGAACCGAGAATTTCTCTATTAATCCGATCACCACTTCGCCACTTTTCACTGGACTTTCTAACCTCATTTTATAAATTGCAACACTTTGAATTCCACATATTACCACTTTTCCTGGCATTACTCCATGTGAATTACATACGTCCTCAACTTTCACCATCAAAGGTTGACTTCCTCCAGTATCTCTTAAAGTCTTAATTTCTTTATGTAATCTTCCTGGTTTACATGGGTAAAGCGTACCCATGGCACTTCCTTCTCAACCAACTCCTGACCAGATTATACATTCTTTTGCAGCATTTTAGCTTCTGCTTTGTTTTCCTTTATCACTTCAGTAAAACTCACTGGCTTATTCTGTTTCCCACAGCCTTCTTCCCAGTTTTTTTTCTAAACCACGAACACTGTGACTTTGTGTGGTCTATTTTATTATAGTGAAAACATCTGAGCTTTTTTACTTCTCTTTTCCCCTTTACTATCTTCAATGTGATCTCCTTCTCCTTTACCACATGAGGATTTCATTTTACACCAGTTTCTATCTCCCAGTTGAAATTGGTCTTCGAAGCCAAACTTTGAATTATGAAAGAACCCGTACCCATCTGCCATTTCTTGTTGCTAATCTTGTAGTAATGCAAGAATAACTCTTCTTCCGTAAGAGTTCTCACTACTCCAGGAAGTGAATTTTTGAACTCTTCCAAAATAATTGTCTCTCTAAGAGGATCATATGTTTTGATCTATTTTCAATGCCCATTATTCACCTATCAAAAGTACTTTGTTTAATCCTTTCAAACTCTTTGTACATTTGACCAGAGCTCCTCCTTAGGTTTCTAAAACATTGTGTGTAGGCTTCTGGTACTAGCTCATTTGTACTTAAAATGGCTTTTTTTTCACCCCCCCGATACCTCCTCTGATAGTGATACAAGTATCTCAGTACCTCTACCTACCAATTTTGTTTGGATCAACAGTGTGCACATGGTCATTTCATTTGTTTAGCCATTTTTTCAAATGAAATGAAAAAGGCTTCTACATCCTTCTTGTCAAATTTTGTCAACACTTAAACATATTTAAACAGATCCCCACTATGTCTTTGGCTCCGATGGGATTACTTTCCACCACTGTCCTCATCACTACTCCCACTTTTCGTCCCTACCTCTGCCATTTTAAGTTGACTTTGAGTTTTCAGTTCCAACCTCTGAAGGTCAAATCCTTTCTCCCTTTCCTCTGTTATGGCCTTCTTTTCCTTTCCTTTCTCCTCTGCTTTTAATTGTGATTCAAACTGTTTCATTTCTTTTTCATGTTCAAGTTGCTTCATTTGTAATTTAATTTTAGCCATTCTGAAAGATTTCCGATAATCATAGATGTCAAGCTATTACTACAATTACCTCCCCTTTTTGCATGGACAAGTGCAATCCCAACTCCAACCTATCTGCCAATTACAAATGCTTTGCCTTGCTAACCTTATGTAAAACCCCCGAAGGGACTTCTTCCACCCCCAGGAAACTCTTTGTGACTGAAAGAGCCATTATTACACAAGGCACAGACTGTTTAATCTAAGTGATTTCAACACCCAAAAAGAGAACACCAACACTCACCACTTACTGTCAACTTTGAAACCAATAAAATTGAACACGACTTAGAATTAGAGATTTTGATTCTGACAAGAGCCCCAATTTGTTATGGACCAGACAAATCCACTCAAAATATATTAAGAAAACATTCTAGATCCTAACTTTTTCTTATTTTAAAGATAAGTGTAAGGCATTGTGTTTTGGATGTCAGACTACTAGATTTGAAACAAAGCACACTCTATTCATACACCATATGGGCGGCACGGTGGCACACTGGTTAGCACTGCTGTCTCACAGCGCCTGAGACCCGGGTTCAATTCCCGACTCAGGCGACTGACTGTGTGGAGTTTGCACGTTCTCCCCGTGTCTGCGTGGGTTTCCTCCGGGTGCTCCGGTTTCCTCCCACAATCACAAAGATGTGCGGGTCAGGTGAATTGGACATGCTAAATTGCCCGTAATGTTAGGTAAGGGGCAAATATAGGGATAGGGGTATGGGTGGGTTTCGCTTCGGCGGGTCAGTGTGGACTTGTTGGGCCGAAGGGCCTGTTTCCACACTGTAAGTAATCTAATCTAATAATTAAAAACCAGACAAAATCAAAGAATTGTCATAACTGTGACTCTATCTAAATGCTTAAGAAAATTATATATATAAAATAACTGCTACTAATGAACTGTTCCAATATAGTAACATCCGACTCTTAGCAAAGGCAAATTTAGTAAAATAGATTGTCTCACATGCAATTCTAGCAGCAGGAAGAGTACCCCAGCTTTTGGCTGAAATAGAGGGAAGAGTAAGAGCTTCTATGTTCAGCTTCATGACCCTAGAAACTGCTAGAGGGCTAAAATTAAAAAAAATCCTTGTTCTGTGGGAGCTTGACCCCACTCAATAAGGTTGTTCCTAGTGTTCTAACTTTTAAAAACATCTCAGGGGATCCAAGATAACGGAAATCTGAGAGGTCTGCTTTGCTGAACTCTGCTTTGAACCTACAAGCCTTACATAAGTTCTTTTACAAAGTCCACTTTATCAAAGAAACATGATTAGAGGTAAAGGCTCCAGCAAATTCCAATACATGGGACACTCACCTGAAAAATCAGACATGTCCATGCTGCAGCTGCAGTTCCCGCTACCAGCTCATCGGAGTCGTTCATTCAACAAGCCCTAGCTACGGAGTTTGCAATGTTGTGAGAGATGAATGAGTTGTCGATTGAAGAGAAGTTCTGCACCAGACTGGACCCGGTCACGGCCATGCTGCACAAGCACGAGAAGCAGCTGGAAGGCCTAGGATGCAGAACAGAGGAAATTGAAAGGAGGACCGTGGCTTCGGGAACCAAGATAGATTTTTCAAAAGGAAGAATTCAAATACTGGAGAAGTAGGTATTTACCTTACAGGAGCAAGGTGACGACCGTGAGAATAAAGGTAGGAGGAAGGATGTCGGCATTGCGGGGCTGCTGGAGTGGGAAGAAGGTGACCAGCCAACGAGCCTGTATGAAAGCTGGTTATCTTGATTTCTAGGCCTAGAGGCTGCGTTGACCGGGTAAAAGTTGAGAGGGCCTATTGAGTTGCGATGCGCAGGCCTGGCTCAGACCAGTGCCCTCACGTGGTCCTAGTGTGATTCTACAGCTATTGGGACAAAGTTTAAAATTATGGAAGCCTCTAGAATAAAGGGAAAAGGTCCTCAAGCTTTTACTTACCAAGGCTCTGAGATTATGTTCTTTAAGGACATCTCATGCAGCTGTAATTTGTAAAAGGAAGACATTTGATGAAGCCAAGAAAAGACTGAGAGACCTTGGTATCCAATATTCCCTAATGTATCCTGGCAGTGCTTCACTTTATGTATGCACTTTTTTGGCTCTTCAGAAAAAGTTAAAAACTTTTTGAACACTTCAAAACAGATCAGATAACTTAAAGGATGTGGACAATAGTGTTTGTTTATCCTTTTTCTCTCTTTGTTTGTTTAGGAAGAGATTGCTGAAACATTTTTTCTGATATTGATGAGTGATAATGTGTATTTGGGGACAGGTCAAGTGTCCACTTTTAATTTCCTTGTTAAGATTTTTTTAATGTCTCCATTTTATGGCCTGAGTCTGGGTTGCAGCTCAAACTGGAAGGAGGTATGAAGGTGTTTTTGTGATATGTTAGTACCCCCTGTGGGCAGGGAGTAGAGCCCCATGTTAAGTGTTTTGTATTTGGTTTAGTCTGTTGGTCTTGTAGATGTAATTATGAGAATGTTAGATGTAGTAGTTTTAGCTTATGTATTTTTTAGGTTTTGTGATTTTTTTTGTCTATACACAGCAGTTGATGAGTTGAATTCTTCCTTTTTGAAGATTAAATAGAGAGTTATGGCTAATTCTGTCCTCAAATGGTGTTCCTGGAATGTTAGAGGGATCCATTTGCCAGTTAAAAAGAGAAATGTGCTTTCTAGTCTCCGAAAGGAGAGGGTGGACATTGCCCTTTTTCAGGGGACTCCTCTCAGTGATCAAGAGCATTTAAAATTGCAGCAGGGTGGGTTTGATCGGGGTTGGGGGGGCGGGGTTACTTCTCTTCCTTTAATACTAGGAGCAAGGGGTATGGCCATACTCGCTAGAAAGAATCTTCCATTTAAGTTGCTAGAAGAGATTAAAGATGAGTACAGCTGGTTTGTCATTCTTAAGACCTCAATATATGAAGGAGAGTATGCTATCTTGAATGTATATTTTTCCCGAGCACATAGAGTCATAGAGATGTACAACACAGAAACAGACCCTTCGGTCCAACCCATCCATGCTGCCTAGATATCCCAACCCAATCTAGTCCCACCTGCAAGCACTTGGCCCATATCCTTCTAAATCCTTCCTATTCAAATACCCATCCAAATGCCTTTTAAATGTTGCAATTGTACTAGCCTCCACCACTTCCTCTGGCAGCTCATTTCATACACGTACCACCCTCTGCGTGGAAAAGTTGCTCCTTAGGTCTCTTTTATATCTTTCCCCTCTCACCCTAAACCTATGCCCTCTGGTTTTCCCAACCCCAGGGGAAAGACTTTGTCGATTTATCCTATCCATGCCCTTCATAATTTTGAAAACCTCTACAAGGTCACCCCTCAGCCTCCAATGCTCCAGGGAAAACAGTCCCAGCCTGTTCAGCCTCTCCCTATAGCTCAGATCCCCAAATCCTGGCAACATCCTTGTAAATCTTTTCTGAACCCTTTCAAGTTTCACAACATCTTTCCGATAGGAAGGAGACCAGCATTGCACGCAATATTCCAACAGTGGCCTGACCAATGTCCTGTACAGCCGCAACATGACCTCCCAACTCCTGTACTCGATACTCTGACCGATGAAGGAAAGCATACCAAATGCCCTTTTCACTATCCTATCTACCTGCGACTCCACTTTCAAGGAGCTATGAACCTATGCTCCCAAGGTCTCTTTGTTCAGCAACACTCCCTAGGACCTTACCATTAAGTTTGTAAGTCCTGCTAAGATTTGCTTTCCCAAAATGCAGCACCTCGCATTTATCTGAATTAAACTCCATCTGCCACTTCTCAGCCCATTGGCCCATCTGATCAAGATCCTGTTGTAATCTTAAGTAACCTTCTTCGCTGTCCACTACACCTCCAATTTTGGTGTCATCTGCAAACTTAGTAACTATACCTTTAATGCTCGCATCCAAATCATTTATACAAATGACAAAAAGTAGTGGACCCAACACCGATCCTTTTGGGACTGCACTGATCACAGGCCTCCAGTCTGAAAAACAACCCTCCACCACCACCCTCGGTCTTCTACCTTTGAGCCAGTTCTGTGTCGAAATGGCTAGTTCTCTCTGTATTCTGTGAGATCTAACCTTAGATCTCCCGTGGGGAACCTTGTCGAATGCCTTACTGAAGTCCATATAGATCACATCTACCGCTCTGCCCTCATCAATCCTTTTTGTTACTTCTTCAAAATCCTCAGTCAAGTTTGTGAGACATGATTTCCCACGCACAAAGCCACGTTGACTATCCCTAATCAGTCCTTGCCTTTCCAAATACATGTACATCCTGTCCCTCAGGATTCCCTCCAACAACTTGCCCACCACCAAGGTCAGGCTCACTGGTCTATAGTTCCCTGGCTTATCCTTATTACCTTTCTTCAGCAATGGCACCACATTAGCCAACCTCCAGTCTTCCAACACCTCACCTGTGACTATCAGTGATACAAATATCTCAGCAAGAGGCCCAGCAATCTCATCTCTAGCTTCCCAAAGTGTTCTAGGGTATACCTGATCAGATCCTGGGGATTTATCCACCTTTATGTGTTTCAAAACATTCAACACTTCCTCCTCTGTAATATGGACATTTTTCAAGGTGTCGTCATCTATTTCCCTACATTGTATATCTTCCATGTCCTTTTCCACAGTCAATACTAATGCAAAATACTCGTTTAGTATCTCCCCTATTTTCTGCGGCTCCACACAAAGGCCGCCTTGCTGATCCTTGAGGGGCTGAAAATGTGTTGGTGGAAAAGCACAGCAGGTCAGGCAGTGTCCAGGGAACAGGAAATTCGACGTTTCGGGCATAAGCCCTTCATCAGGAATGAACCCTTCCTGATGAAGGGCTTATGCCCGAAACGTCGAATTTCCTGTTCCTTGGATGCTGCCTGACCTGCTGCGCTTTTCCACCAACACATTTTCAGCTCTGATCTCCAGCATCTGCAGACCTCACTTGATCCTTGAGGGGCCCTATTCTGCCCTAGTTATCCTTTTGTCCTTAATGTACTTGTAAAAACCCTTTGGATTCTCCTTAATTCTATTTGCCAAAGCTATCTCATGTCCCCTTTTTTGCCCTCCTGATTTCCCGCTTAAGTATACTCCTTCTGCATTTATACTCTTCTAAGTATTCCACTCGATCTATACCTGACATATGCTTCCTTTTTCTTAACCAAACCCTCAATTTCTTTAATCATCCAGCATTCGCTATACCTACCAGCCTTTCCTTTCACCCTAACAGGAATGTACTTTCTCTGGATTCTCGTTAGCTCATTTCTGAAGGCTTGCCATTTTCCAGCCGTCCCTTTACCTGCGAACCTCTGCCCCTAATCAGCTTTTGAAAGTTCTTACCTAATACCGTCAAAATTGGCCTTTCTTCAATTTAGAACTTCAACTTTTAAATCTGGTCTATCCTCTTAAATATTTGATAGACGCATTTTCCAAATTGATTGCTCTTACACCGTGGCAGCTTGTTATAGGGGGAGACATTAATTGGCTTATGGAGTGAATGCTTAAAGGCCCCTCAGCACATTCTCCACAATCTAAACAGCTGGTGGTCTTATGTGTGGAATTGGGATTGGTGGATGTTTGGAGGCATTTTCACCCCACCGTTGAGGATGCTATGTTCTTTACTAATCTGTACTAGGGCCATACCAGGATTGATCTTTTTCTAACCCCTGCATTATCCTTAGATTCGGTAACATCCTGCGTAACTGATTAGATTAGATTAGATTAGATTACTTACAGTGTGGAAACAGGCCCTTCGGCCCAACAAGTCCACACCGACCCGCCGAAGCGCAACCCACCCATACATTTACCCCTTTACCTAACACCTATGGGCAATTTAGCATGGCCAATTCACCTGACCTGCACATCTTTGTGACTGTGGGAGGAAACCAGAGCACCCGGAGGAAACCCACGCAGACACAGGGAGAATGTGCAAACTCCACACAGTCAGTTGCCTGAGTCAGGAATTGAACACGGGTCTCTGGCGCTGTGAGGCAGCAGTGCTAACCACTGTGCCACCGTGCCGCCCGAAACTGGAAATATTACTTTTCGGATCATACTGCACTATATCTAGATACTGAGGCGAAGGGCAGGTTCTCGGCACTGGTGGATGGATCCCTTTGTTCTTAGGGACAGTAAGTTCATTGAGTATTTTCTCAGTGAATTTAAGGCATTTTTATCCATCAATTCGGCCACAGCCAGCAATCTGTCTACTGTTTGGAAGATGGCTAAGGCTTATGCCAGAGGGATAATCATTTCTTACACTGCTAGTCAGAAATGACAGAAGGGGGATCAACACCACCTGCGTGAGGCATGGTTAAAGACTGCTGAAAAGGCGTATTTTAATAAGCCATCGTTGATTAGGCTGCAGCGATTTATGGCCCTTCGGTCCACCTTGAATTCTGTGCTTATGCTGACAACAAGGAAGGAACTTTCCTTTGTGAAACGCACAACTGTTTGAATATATTGATTAGTTGGGCAGGTACCGAGCACATCTTGCTAGAGGAAAGAATGCCCCCAATTCATTAGCTCAGTTAGGGATGGGACTGGATGGTCACTTGTGACTCCAAAAAGATCAGCATTTCGGAAATTCTGTTTTGAGTTATACCTGAGTTTTGTGAGGGTAGATGGGCTAAGATGGAGTTTTTTTTTAAGAAATTGGATCTTCCAAGTGTCACTTCTGAACAGGCATCTTTCCGTAATGTCCCTTTAACAGTACAGGAGGTACAGGAGGCTGTGAAACATATGCAGAGTGGGAAAGCACCTCGCCTTGATGGTCTTCCCAGGGACTTTTGCAAAGAATTGTTAAGAATACTGTCGGGACCAATGTTAGATATGTATAAAGACTCGTATAGCCATGATTGTCTCCTGCCATCCCTGAGAGAGGCTAATATTTCTCTCATTCTTAAGAATGGGAAGACTCCAGCGGAATGTGTTTCCTATAGGTCCATCTCCCTTCTGAATTCTGATTTCAGAACTTTGTCTAAGACTCTTGCGTTAAGCTTGGAAGCTGTGCTGCCTTCCATTGTTAAGGATAACCAGACTGGTTTTATAAAAGCCTTCTAATAATGTCAGAGGTTGCTAAATATGATTCAAGCTTGTCGGCACAGTTAGTTCAACGATTAGTTGTTCCTTAAATGCAGAAAAGGCATTTGATCAGGTCGCATGGCCATACCTTTTTTACACCCTTGAACATTTTGGACTGGAGGGGGGAGTGTTTATTTAGTGGGTGAGGGTCCTTTATGCTGATGCTCTAGCGGCTGTTCTCACCAGTGGTGAGAGGTCGAGTAACTTTGATATTTGTAGGGGCAGTCGGCAAGGATGTCCCCTCTCGCCATTACTTTTCATGTTGGTGATTGAGACACTGGCAATGGCAATCCGTAGGGATCCTAATATAGCCACCCCAAAAGTAGGATCTAAATCGCATAAGGTCTCATACGCAGATGGTGTTCTGGTTTTTCTCTGACCTAGTCACATTTGTCAGCGTGTGGCTCATATCTCTCTAAACTCTTCCTAGTCATATACCCATCCAATATACTTTTAAATGTTGTAATTGTACCCGCCTTCATCACTTCCTCTGGCAGCTGGTTCCATACATGTACCATTGTTGTGGTTTTGTTCGCTGAGCTGGAAGTTTTTGTTGCAAACGTTTCGTCCCCTTGCTAGGAGACATCATCAGTGCTCTGGAGCCTCCCGCGAAGCGCTTCTTTGTTCCTTCCGGTATTTATAGTGGTCTGTCCTTGCCGCTTCCGGGTGTCAGTTTCAGCTGTCCGCTGTAGTGGTTGGTATATTGGGTCCAGGTCGATGTGTTTGTTGATGGAGTTTGTGGATGAATGTCATGCCTCTAGGAAATCCGTGGCTGTTCTCTGTCTGGCTTGCCCTATGATAGTAGTGTTTTCCCAGTCGAATTCATGTTGCTTGTTGTCTGCGTGTGTGGCTACTAGGGATAGCTGGTCGTGTCGTTTCGTGGCTAGTTGATGTTCATGTATGCGGATTGTTAGCTGTCTTCCTATATAGTGTTTTGTGCAGTCCTTGCATGGTATTTTGTAAACTACAATAGTTTTGCTCATGTTGGGTATCGGGTCCTTTGTTCTAGTGAGTTGTTGTCTGAGCGTGGCTGTTGGTTTGTGTGCCGTTATGAGTCCTAAGGGTCGCAGTAGTCTGGCTGTCAGTTCTGAAACGCTCCTGATGTATGGTAGTGTGGCTAGTCCTTTTGGTTGTGGCATGTCCTCGTTCCGTGGTCTGTCTCTTAGGCATCTGTTGATAAAGTTGCGCGGGTATCCGTTTTTGGCGAATATCTTGTATAGGTGTTCCTCTTCCTCTTTTTGCAGTTCTGGTGTACTGCAGTGTGTTGTGGCTCTTTTGAATAGTGTCTTGATGCAGCTTCGTTTGTGTGTGTTGGGGTGGTTACTTTCATAGTTTAGGACTTGGTCTGTGTGTGTTGTTTTCCTGTGTACCCTTGTGGTGAATTCTCTGTTCGGTGTTCTCTGTACTATCACGTCTAGGAATGGGAGTTGGCTAATCCTTTTCTACTTCTCTCATGAATCGGATGCCTGTGAGTGTGGTGTTGATGATCCGGTGTGTTTTTTCTATTTCCGTGTTTTTGATGATTACAAACGTGTCATCGACATATCTGACCCTACAAATCTTTGCACAAACCTTGAATACATGTACCATGCTCTGTGTGAAAAGGTTGCCTCTCAGGTCCTTTTTAAATCTTTCCCCTCTCATCTTAAGCCGATATCCGTTGGTTTTGGACTCCATCACCCTAGGTAAAAGACCTTGTCTATTCATGCTATCTATGCCCCTCATGATTTTTTAAAACCTCCATAAATTCACCTCGTCAGTTTCTGATCCTCTCTATTCCTGATGAAGGGCTTTTGCCTGAAACATCGATTTTCCTGCTCCTTGAATGCTGCCTGACCTGCTGTGCTTTTCCAGCACCACTCTGATCTAAACTCTGGTTTCCAGCATCTGTATTCCTCACTTTTGCCTTGCAAACCTAATAACCGTACCTCAGTATTAACATCCAAATCATTTATTTAATTGACAAAAAACAACGGATCCAACACTGATTCTTGTGACGCACCACTGGTTATGGGTCTTGAGTCCGATAAACATCCCTCCACCACCACTCTCTGTTTTCTCCCTTCAGGCCAATTTTGTACTTAATTGGCTAGCTCCCTCTGGATTGCATGTGATCTAACCTTATCAACCAGTCTACCATGCAGAACCTTGTCAAATACTTTACTGAAGTCCAAGCAGACAACGCTTAGCCTCTACCTAATCAATCTTCTGTATCACCTCTTCAAAAAACCCAGTCAAGTTAGTGAGACACGATTTCCATGCATAAAGCCATGCTGACAATTCCTAATCAGTCCTTGCCTTTCCAAATGATGTAGATCCTGTCACTCAGAATTTAGATTAGATTACCTACAGTATGGAAACAGGCCCTTCGGCCCAAACAGTCCACACCGCCCAGCCGAAGCGCAACCCACCCATTCCCCTACATTTACCCCTTTACCTAACACTATGGGCAATTTAGCATGGCCAATTCACCTGGCCTGCACATCTTTGTGATGTGGGAGGAAACCGGAGCACAGAGGAAACTCACGCAGACACGGGAAGAATGTGCAAACTCCACACAGTCAGTCGCCTGAGTCGGGAATTGAACCTGGGTCTCTGGCGCTGTGAGGCAGCAGTGCTAACCACTGTGCCACCGTGCCGCCCACTATCTCCTCCAACAACCTACCCACTGCTGATGTAAGGTTCTATTGTTTTCTGGCTTTTCCTACCCACGTTTCTTAAATAATGGCACCACATTAGCCAACCTCCAGTTTTCGGCTCCTAACCATGGCTATCATTGATAAAAATATCTCAGCTAGGGACCCAGAAATTTCTTTCCAAACTTACCACAAAGTTCTAGAACATAGAACAATACAGCACAGAACAGGCCCTTCGGCCCACGATGTTGTGCCGAACATCTATCCTAGATTAAGCACCCATCCATGTACCTATCCAATTGCCGCTTAAAGGTCGTCAATGATTCTGACTCTACCACTGCCACGGGCAGCGCATTCCATGCCCCACCACTCTCTGGGTAAAGAACCTGACATCTCCCCTATACCTTCCACCCTTCACCTTAAATTTATGTCCCCTTGTAATACTCTGCTGTACCCGGGGAAAAAGTTTCTGACTGTCTACTCTATCTATTCCTCTGATCATCTTATAAACCTCTATCAAGTCACCCCTCATCCTTCGCCGTTCCAACGAGAAAAGGCCGAGAACTCTCAACCTGTCCTCGTACGACCTATTCTCCATTCCAGGCAACATCCTGGTAAATCTTCTCTGCACCCTCTCCAAAGCTTCCACATCTTTCCTAAAGTGAGGCGACCAGAACTGCACACAGTACTCCAAATGTGGCCTAACCAAAGTCCTGTACAGCTGCAACATCACTTCACGACTCTTGAATTCAATCCCTCTGCTAATGAACGCTAATACACCATAGGCCTCCTTACAAGCTCTATCCACCTGAGTGGCAACTTTCAAAGATCTATGTACATAGACCCCAAGATCCCTCTGTTCCTCCACCTGACTAAGAACTCTACCGTTAACCCTGTATTCCGCATTCTTATTTGTTCTTCCAAAATGGACAACCTCACACTTGGCAGGGTTGAACTCCATCTGCCACTCCTCAGCCCAGCTCTGCATCATATCTAAGTCCCTTTGCAGCCGACAACAGCCCTCCTCACTGTCCACAACTCCACCAATCTTCGTATCATCTGCAAATTTACTGACCCACCCTTCGACTCCCTCATCCAAGTCATTAATAAAAATTACAAACAGCAGAGGATCCAGAACTGATCCCTGCTGAATATTTACCATCTACCACCACTCTTTGACTTTGACCGGTTAGCCAGTTTTCAATCCAATTGGCCAAGTTTCCCTCTATCCCATGCCTCCTGACTTTCCGCATAAGCCTACCATGGGGAACCTTATCAAATGCCTTACTAAAATCCATGTACACTACATCCACTGCTCTACCCTCATCCACATGCTTGGTCACCTCCTCAAAGAATTCAATAAGACTTGTAAGGCAAGACCTACCCTTCACAAATCCGTGCTGGCTGTCCCTAATCAAGCAGTGTCTTTCCAGATACTCATAAATCCTATCCCTCAGTACCCTTTCCATTACTTTGCCTACCACAGAAGTAAGACTAACTGGCCTGTAATTCCCGGGGTTATCCCTATTCCCTTTTTTGAACAGGGGCACAACATTCGCTACTCTCCAGTCCCCTGGTACCACCCCCGTTGACAGTGAAGACGAAAAGATCATTGCCAACGGTACTGCAATTTCCTCTCTTGCTTCCCACATAATCCTAGGATATATCCCGTCAGGCCTGGGGGACTTGTCTATCCTCAAGTTGTTCAAAATGTCCAACATCTTCCTTCCTAACAAGTATCTCTTCTAGCTTACCAGTCCGTTTCACACTCTCCTCTTCAACAATACTGTCCCTCACGTTCGTAAATACTGAAGAAAAGTACTCGTTCAAGACCTCTCCTATCTCTTCCGACTCAATACACAATCTCCCACTACTGTCCTTGATCGGACCTACCCTCGTTCTCGTCATTCTCATGTTTCTCACATACGCAGAAAATGCCTTGGGGTTATCCTTGATCCTATCCGCCAAGGATTTTTCATGCCCTCTCTTAGCTCTCCTAATCCCTTTCTTCAGGTCCCTTCTGGCTATCCTGTATCCCTCCACTGCTCTGTCTGAACCCTGTTTCCTCAACCTTATGTAAGCCTCCTTCTTCCTCTTTACTAGACATTCAACCTCCCTCGTCAACCAAGGCTCCCTCACACGACCATTTCTTTCCTGCCTGATAGGTACATACATATCAAGGACGCATCGTATCTGCTCCTTGAAAAAGTTCCACATTTCCACCACATCTTCCCTGACAGCCTATGCTCCCAACTTATGCTCCTCAAATCCTGTCTTACAGCATTATAACTTCCCTTCCCCCAATTGTAAAATCTACCCTGTTGTGCGCACCTATATCTCTCCATGACCAAGGTGAAAGTCACAGAATTGTGGTCACCATCACCAAAATGTTCACCCACTAACAAGCCCATCAGTTGTCCCGGTTCATTACCGAGTACCAAATCCAATATGGCCTCCCCTCTGGTTGGACAATCTACATACTGAGTTAGAAAAGCTTCCTGGACACACTGCACAAACACCGCCCCATCCAATCTACTTGATCTAAAGAGCTTCCAATCAATATTTGGGAAGTTGAAGTCGCCCATGACCACGACCCTGTGGCTTCTGCACCTTTCCAAAATCTGTTTCCCAATCTGTTCCTCCACATCTCTACTGCTATTGGGGGGCCTATAGTAAACACCCAACAAGGTGACTGCACCTTTCCTATTTCTGACTTCAGCCCATACTACCTCCAAAGGCAGATCCCCCAACTGATCAAGTTCCATGGATAACATGGAATTTCCTAGGTGGACACTCATATTTGTTAATGAGTGATCACTGCCTCTGCTGATAATATTGTAAACTTCACATTCAAGGTCATTGTTGTAGTGGAGATTAAATTGTAACCCTGTTGCAGTCTATTTGAGTAAACACAACTTTATTTTATGTGCACGCTGGACATATAAGTATTTCAGTCAGCTCATATTGAGCACTATGTTCTTGTTCCATCCCAGGTTAGAAGTTTGTATTATTTTCATACAGTTGCTCAGGCTATTTTGGCTAGACTTTTTTTTACACCGTACAGCGAGATAATCTATCATAGCTGGACACACCCACATGCCTGCGCGTGATGAGATCGTCGTTTTCTAACTGCTGAATTCTAGGAGCAGTATTCCAGTGTTCCAACAAAATTGTCTCTGCCAAACCTTGAAAATGTACAATCTATCTCCTTCTTGAGATCATCCAATTTGTTCTCAAAATGATGGTACTGCTTTGTGCTGTCATACAAGGAATTCTTTAGTGAGAATTGCAGTTGCAGGGGAGTCAGAATTGAAAGGTAGGATGCTGGAAAAGTTCAGCAGGTAAGGCAGCATCCGAGGAGCAGGAGAGTTAACGTTGGGCATAAGCCCTTCATCTGGAAGGGGTCGTGGTGGGGGGCAGGCCATGTGTGTGTGGCTGAGAGATAAATAGGAGAGTGGGGATGGGACTGGGGGGAAAGTAGCTGGGAAGGCAATAGGTGGATGCAGGTGGGGACTGATTGTGATAGGTCAGTGGGGAGGGTGGAGCGGATAGATGGATCAAGCAAGAGAGTGGTACCCAGAGATGTACCCTGAAACATTCCACGAGTTGGTGTTCTGTTTACCCACTGTAAAGGAAACCACATCGAGAGCACTGGACACTGTAGATGAGGTGGGTGGATGTGCAGGAAAATTTCTGCCGAATGTGAAAAGATCCTTTTGGGTTTTGAACTGAGGTGAGGGGGGAGTTGTAGGCACAGGTTTTACACCTCTTGTGGCAGCAAGAAACGATGTTGGCTGTGGAGGGTGGGTTCGTAGGGGGATGTGGATCTAACGAGGGAGTCACGGATGGTATGATCTTTGTGGAAAGCAGATTGGGGTAGGGAGGGAAATAGTGCGATCTAATTGTAGGTGACACATCTCTGGATACACGCACCCAACAGTCCCATTGCCCTGTGGCTGACCGCTTCAACTCACCCACCCTGTCCACCAAGGACATGCAAGTCCTGGGCCTCCTGCACCCCCAAATCCAAGCCACCCGATGTCTGGAGGAAGAACTCCTCATCTGCCTCAGGACTCTTCAACTACTTGGCTTCAATGCCACATTCACTAGTTTCCAAATCGCCCCTCCCCCAACTTCATCCCAGATCCAATCTTCCTACTTGGCACCGCCCTCTTGACCTGTCTTACTTGTCCATCTTCCTTCCCACCTATCCAATCCATCCTCTCCACTAACCTATCACAGTCCCCCCCACCTGCATCCACCTATTGCCTTCCCAGCTACCTTTCCCCCAGCCCCACCTCCATCCTCCTATTTATCTGTCAGCTTCCTTTCCTCCACAACGTTCCAAATGAAGGGCTTATGCTCAAAATGTTGACTCTCTTGCTCCTCGGATACTGCCTGACCTGCTGTGCTTTTCAAGCACTACACTTTTTGACAAGAAATTGTTTAGGTCTTCCAAACCCAGTCTTACACAGGGATTGATGCTGCTATATTCTCTTCATTTTCCTCATCTGTTTTTATCTAATTTGTCATGTTGAGTCTACCATTTTCCTAGAATGTATGTCAATTATTTGGGCCCTTCCATTACCAACAAGTACTTTACTTGAGGGGCGAAGCAGAAATTTGGCTTTGATATATCACAGTTAGTTCCCCATATTTAAACTATCTTCTACTTTTCATCCAGTTCTCTAACCAGGTTAATGATTTGCCTTCAGTTCTTTGAGCTTCAGCTTTAACTAGCAGCGTGTATTTTTGATTAGATTCCCTACAGTGTGGAAACAGGCCCTTCGGCCCAACAAGTCCACATCAACCCTCCAAAGAGTAACCCACCCAGACCCATTTCCCTCTGACTAATGCACTTAATACTATGGGCAATTTAACATGGCCAATTCACCTGACCTGCACATCTTTGGACTGTGGGAGGAAACCAGAGCACCCGGAGGAAACCCACGCAGATACAGGGAGAATGTGCAAACTCCACACAGACAGTCACCTGAGGCTGGAATCAAACCTGGGACCCTGGCGCTGTGAGGCAGCAGTGCTAGCCACTATGCCACCGTGCCGCCCGAATATGAAGGAATTTATCAAATATCTATGAAGGACCCAAGTCTATATAACTAACATCCTCATGAAAAATAAATATTTTTCAGCCAACTAATTTTACCTTTCCAAAGGCTCATGAGCCCATGACTTACTGTTTACAAATAAATGTTTGGTCTCTCTGATCAGCTGAAAATTCTTAAGCTGTTCAGTCAGTCTAACCTTAATTCTGGGAATTACCCAACAGTGGATATTTGTTAAACTGCTTTATTGTTCCTCGGTTTTGGCCTGTCATTATTCTAAAATAATGTGTTAAAACTAAACAGTCAGCTTGAGTACTCTGTGCAGCCTAGTTACTCCACAGGAAGGATATGATTTCACTGGATAGGGTGTAAAAAACATTCACCAGGATGTTACCCAGGCTGAGACGTTTCAGCTTTGAAGAGAAATTGCATAGATTAGATTGATTTCCCTGGAACTGAGAAGGCTTAAGGCACACCTGCTTGAGGTCTACAAAATTGAGGAGCACAGCAAGAGTCGATAGGGATAAAGTTTCCCTTTGATAGAGAGTTCAATTGCTACTGTACATAGGTTTCAGCTAAGGGGCAAGACTTTAGATGGGATTGAAGAGGAATAACTTTTTCAACCAGAGAGTGGTGAGTATTTGGAACTCATTTCCTGAAAGGGTGGCAGAGATGTGAATCATTACAACATTTAAGAAATATTTAGATGAATGCTTGAAATAATACCTTACAAGATAGCCAAGTGTAAGGAAAACTGTGTGGCATGATATTATTTAAATGATGATAGATTGGGAAATGTTCGTGTAGAAAGGGACTTGAGTGTCCTTGATTACTGGTCATTGAAATCAAACATGGGAGAGGTGATAGCCAAGTATTAATGCTGGACTGTTAAGACCCAAGTTTTGGGGGACCCAGGTTCACATCCTGCCACAGCAGATGGTGAAATGTGAATCTAATAGAAATCTGGAATCAAAAATCTTGCAATGGCCATGAAATCCATTGTCAATTGTTGAAAAAATCCATTTGGTTCACTGATGTCCTACAGGGAAGGAAAGTGCCATCCATACCTGGTCAGAGTAGACAGGCAGGAGGAACATAGTGAGCTAGGCAGGATCGCGAGGTGTAGACATCAACATTTTGCATGTCACCCTTCTTCTGGAATTGGAGTGGCTGACCTGGTCTGGTGTACATGTGACTCCAGACCCAAATATTGTTGAGTATTAACTGCTCTCTAGGCAATTAGGAATGGGTAATAAAAATTAGCCTAGCCAGAAATGCCCATAACCTGTGAAAGAACAAATCACAGGCATAGGATGGTACTGCATGGATCAGTACTTAGGGCTACGATGTTGTGGCCATAATGAAGATGTGGATTTCACAGAGGCAGGAATGGTTGCTTGATGTTCCAGGGTTTAGAACATTTAAAAAGAACAGGGAGAGTGGAAAAAGAGACCAGGGTGTAACATTGCTAATCAGAGAATGCATCACAGCTACAGAAACAAAGATTGTTGAGGAAGGTTTGTCTACTGAATCAGTATGGGTGGAAATCCGGAACAGCAAGGGAACAGCCACTTCATTTGGGGTTTTCTACGGACCCCCTAATAGCAGTAGAGAGATTGAAGAATTCATAGGTGGGCACATTCTGGAAAAATGCAGATGTAGCAGAGTTGTTGTTATGGGTGATTTCAACTTTCCCAATATTGACTGGAACCTCCTAAAGTGCAGATGGTTTAGATGGAGCCGTGTTTTTCAGGTGTGTTCAGGAGAGTTTCCTTACTCACTATTATGTAGACAGACCGTCGAGGCAAGAGGCCATTTTGGATTTGGTGCTCAGCAATGAGCCAGGACAGGTGTTGGATCTCGCATTGGGAGAACACTTTGGTGACATTGATCATAACTGCCTCACATTTACCATAGCCTTGGTGAGGGAAAGAAGCAGTTACCAAGGGAAGATATTTAATTGGGGAAAAGGAAATTATGACGCTATCAGATAAGAGTTGGGAAGTACAGACCGAGAGCAATTGTTCCACAGAAAGGGCACAGCAGACATGTGGAGACTATTTAAAGAGCAGTTGTGAGTGATGCACAAATTTGTTCCTCTGAAACAGGTAAGAAGGGGTAAGATTAAGGAACCTTGGGTGATGAGAACAGAGGAGCTTCTCGTCAAAAGGAAGATGGCAACTTACAGAAGATGGAGGAAGCAAGGATCTAGCACAGCTTTAGAGTATTATAGGCTTGCTAGAAAGGAGCTCAGAAATGGACTGAGGAGAGCCAGGAGGGGGCACGGAAAAAGCTTGGCAAGAAGGATAAGGAAGAACCCATAAGCATTTTACTCGTACGTGAGGAATAAGAGAATGATCAGGGAGAAGGTAGGGCTGATCAGAGATAGTGTAGGGAACTTGTGCATGGAGCCGGAGCAGATAGGGGAAGCCCTAAATGAGTTTTTTGCTTCAGTTTTTACTAAGGAAAGGGACTGTGTTGTGATTGGAACTTTGAGGAGCTGGGATACAGTCTTGACCAGATCAAGATTGAAGAAATTGATGTGCTGGAAATTTGGGAAAACATTAAAATTGATAAGTCCCCAGGGCCAGACCAGATTTATCCCAGGCTGCTCTGGGAAGCAAGAAAGGAGGTTGCTAAGCCGCTGGCAAAGATCTTTGCCTCCTCACTCTCCATGGGAGGATTGGGAGGAGGCAAATGTTGTTCCTCTTTTCAAGCAGGCTAATAAGGAAATCCCTGGAAATTACTGACCAATCAGTCTTACGTCTGTGGTCAGCAAAGCTTTGGAAAGAATTCTGAGGAATAGGATTTATGACTATTTGGCAAAGCATAGAGTGATTAAAGGCAGTCAGCATGGCTTTGTGAGGGGCAGGTCATGCCTCACAAATTTTATTGAGTCCTTTGATGAGGTGAAAAGACAGGTCGATGAAGGTCGTGCAGTGGATGTGATGTATTTGGACTTCAGCAAAGCATTTGATAAGGTTCTGCATGGCAGGCTCATTCAAAAAGTCAGGATATATGGGATATAGGGAGATTTGGCTATCTGGATTCAGAATTGGTTGGCTGACAGAAGACAGAGAGTGGTTGTATATGGAAAATATTCTGCCTAGAGGTCAGTGTTGAGTGGTGCCCCGCAGGGCTGTGTTCTTGGGCATCTGTTGTTTGTGGTTTTTATAAATGATTTGGATGAGGGGTGGGTTAGTAAATTTGCAGATGACACAAAGGCTGGAGGTGCCATCGGTAGTATTGAGAGCTATTGCAGACTGCATCATGACATAGACAGGATGCAGAGCTGGCCTGAGAAATGGCAGATGAAGTTCAACCTGGATAAATGCGAAGTGATGCGTTTTGGAAGGTCGAACTGGAATACTGAATATAGGATTAAAGACAGGATTCTTGGCAGTGTGGAGGAACAGAGGGATCTTGGTGTGTAAGTACATAGATCCCTCAAAGTTGCAACCCAAGTGGATAGGGTTGTTAAGAAAGAATATGGTGTTTTGGCTTTCATTAACAGGGAGATCAAGTTTAAGACCTGCAAGATTTTGCTACAGCTCTACAAGTCCCTGGCGAGACCACACTTGGAATATTTTGTTCAGTTCTGGTCGCCTTTCTATAGGAGAGATGCAGAGGCTTTGGAGAGGGTGCAAAGAAGGTTTACCAGGATGCCTGGACTATAGGGCTTGCCTTATGAAGAGAGGTTGAATAAGCTCGGACCTTTCTCTCTGGAGAGAAGGAGGAAGAGAGGTGATCTGATCGAGGTATACACGATATTGAGAGGCATGGTTAGAGCCAATAGCCAGAGACGTTTCCCCAGGGCAGGATTGACTGGTACGAGGGGTCATAGTTTTAAGATATTAGGAGAAAGGTATAGAGGAGATGTCAGAGGAAGGTTCTTTATGTAGAGAGTTGTGAATGCGTGGAATGCGTTACCAGCTATGGTGATGGAAGCAGAGTCATTCGGGACATTTAAGTGACTGCTGGACATGCACATGGATAGCATGAGTTGAGGGGTGCTTAGGTTAAGTTATTTTAATTTACATTAGAATTAACCCTTGGCACAACATTGTGGGCCAAAGGGCCTGTTCTGTGCTGTACTTTTCTATGTTCTATGTAAGAGGCAATTAAAAAGATAAGTTGCGTGTTGACCTTCATTACAATAGGGTTTGTATACAGGAACAAGGAAATTTTACTGAAACAGTAAAGGGCCTAGGTGTGAGTAACAAAACCAAATATACCACCTTTCTCACACTCTCTTGACTTAGTGTGAACAGTGCAGTTGATCAGCCCTGTTTAAGAGGTCCTTAAGTCTGGTGTCACTTTTATTTCTCTCCACAGGTACTGCCTGACCTACTGAGTACTTCTAGCATTTTCCTTTTTATTTCTGATTTTTCAGGATCTGCAGTACAGTATTTTGCTTTTTTGTTGCTGATTTAAATGCTGCTTTGCTGTGACCTACAACATGGTGTTACAACCATCGATGGAAAAACAGTAAAGGAAAAGGAAGGGAAAGGATGACATTTCAGAGGCATACCTTGCGAGGAGTACTTTAACCTCTATCCACCTGTCAATCCAGGAGCTAGGGTTTAAAAGAAATCGCTTGTCATGTTTTAATGGAGATGCTACAGATGATTCCATACCTATTTAGGGAAGAGGTTACTAATTTTCAATTTTCTCAAAACACTGAAACCCGAAATTAAAACCACACATGTTTTACTTTCTATTACATTCATTATTCTTCTAAAAATAGGAACTTTAGTTGTCTCTCTGGTAAATTGTCTACCCTTTGCACTAAACTTCTAAGGTACACTATTCAGAATACTTCAATCTTTGCTTTTACCAATCTATACTTTGGCACTCTGCTCTTTCTTTAATTGCAATATGTTCCATTGGAGAAAAGGTACACTCTGATTAGGCAAGCTGAATCTTCTCTTTACAGTCAACTGATTTATAGGCTTCTACATATGATTGGTATTGGTTGAATTTTTTAAACAACTGCAATATTTCATTTAATGTGCTTCATTGTATGGGAGCAAACTGTATTAAAATTGCTGGCCGAGGTTAGTCGTATTGTGATAATACTTGATGACTTAGTCACAGTCTTGGTCAAAGTGTGAGGTTGATTAAACCACTGCAGTTTCATGTTTAATACGGTTTGAGTATAGTTCTGAAGAAGACTGTTAAAACACTAAAAATTGCCACTTTTCTCTTGAAGAACTGAAGGATTTTTTCATTGCCAAATTAAAGTGCTTTGCATAATTAGATTCTTATTGTTACAACTTTGTTTTCTCTTCTTAGGATTCAGTACTGGGCAGGGAGAATTGAACAAGAGCTGGATCGAGTAGTACGACAAGTCAGTGGGATTCAACAGCTTAAAGCAGTAAGTGTCATAAATTTAACACCTGTACTAGGTGGAATGTTATGTGGTGTGTGATACCCACATTAAACCAGAGACTATACTTCAAAATCACTTTTTAACTGAAAGGCATATATAACTACTAAAACAAACAAAATCAGAAATTGCTTGAGAATCTCAGCAGATCTGGCAGCGTCTGTGAGTTAGGGAAACAGAGTTCTGAAGAACAGTTACTGGACTTGAAACATTAACCCTGCTTCTCTCTCCACAAATGTTGTCAGACATGCTGGGACATGTCGTCATCAATTTCTGATTTTATTTGTTTCAGTTCGCAGGCATCCACAATGCTGTTTTTGTTTGGAAGTATATGAATACCAGTCTGTCTTCCTTTATATTGGCTAGCTTGTCAAGACATTTTGGCTGAAATATGAACTGACGTATGGTGGCTGGCATTGTGGGTACTGAATGCTGACTGAGGCCGCGCAGCAATCATCTGTTTGGCCAATGTGATGGTTTTTGTGTATCAGATGCACTATAATTACATAATTAGTGAATATTAGCTCAAATAACTTCTCTGCTTTTACATTATTCCAAGCCTTTTAGATTTAAGTCATGAACTGTGTCTTTTCTCCAGTGAAATGCAGTTATTTTGAGTCTTGCCTCTTTAAAGCACTGAATCAAGGAATCATCATTGCCTTTATGAGGAATCTTTTCAATGTATCATTTTCCTTTCAGTGGCAAGGTGCCAATGATTTCTCATAAGGCTCACGTTTCACCTAATAACTATTTATATGTAAATATCTAAGTGGATAGATATAGTTTGAATGGTCAGAAATCATGCCTTGATCTTTATCTTCCACTGTTAATGAAGTAGAGTTAGAAATGATCTTTGTCTATTCACTGAAAATTTTAAGTTCTTCACTTGTCTTCAGTTCATCATTTGTGGACACATTCATACTTAAATCCCATATGCACATACATGTCCCCAAGAACATTTTGGGCAGCACGGTGGCACAGTGGTTAGCACTGCTGCCTTACAGCGCCAGGGACCTGGGTTCAATTCCCACCTCAGGCGACTGACTGTGTGGAGTTTGCACATTCTCCCCGTGTCTGCGTGGGTTTCCTCCGGGTGCTCCGGTTTCCTCCCACAGTCCAAAGATGTGCGGGTCAGGTGAATTGGCCATGTTAAATTGTCCATAGTGTTAGGTAAGGGGTATGGGTGGGTTGCGCTTCGGCGGGTCAGTGTGGACTTGTTGGGCCGAAGGGCCTGTTTCCACACTGTAAGTAATCTAATCTAAACATTTGCATATCTACTTTAACATTCATTTGCCATTGATCTGTTTGTTTAATTCATTGAGATGCTGTTAATTCAATGAGATGCTATTAATTAATTTACAATGCTCACCTGGTCACTTAGCTTGATTTAGTATGATAAATAAATGTTTCAAGATTGTTGGAAGCCACCATAGCTTCTATAGTCACTTCTAAAGAAGATCTCTGCAGAAGTACATTGCTCTCTATTTTGTATATGCACAGTGATTCATAAATAGATAGCAGAGAATGATGTGAATGCATAAGCCTTTTTTGATCAAGTTGGCTAAACATTATTGGCAATAATCATCTAAGAAACTTTACCAAATAAATTCTCTGGTTCATGTTACATGGTCCCAGGTGATACTGACAGGAGGAATAGTGATAGGAATATGAGTCAATATGTTCTCAGTTGCTTCACACTTTGATGCATGCTCAGATACAGCCACACATAGCACAGGTTTTATATTGCTAGTGGGTATGCAAACTGGTGGCTTATTCTATTTCTCCCAACTTTGCCAGCAGCTCCATCACCATGACTTCAACTTTTTGATTCAACAAGCAGTAGATGAAGACTTCCTGGTCACTGTGCATTAACCCACGTTAGGAAATTGTGCTATCTATGCTGGCAAAGCAAAGATAGTTGCCATCTGCTATAGGTTTACAGATGAAAGATGCAACACTGGTTTCTCAGCGGGATCTGACATTTGCAATATTAGCTCCAAATGTTATTGCATTTAAATATCTTCACCATTAATTATTGTGGAATGTTTCCCTTGTATCTTATTAATGTGTACTTGCTGATGGGCTGCTGATTAACAACTTATCTGATTAATTAAATACCCAATGTTATAAAACTCTCAATTGGGATTATGGTTGTGGATATTTACATACAACAAGCACCGTGCTTTTCATCTTCATATGTAAATCTATCTGCTTTCAGAAGTAGGAGTTCTAAGATGCCATCCTAATATTTAGTGTTCCAGTTCAAGTAGCCTTTTTCTGTTTTCCCTAATCGTATCTGTGATCCGAAGACCGAGGACGTATGCTCAAAAGATGTGAGAGTTCATATCTCACCATGATGGTTGAGGAATTTATGGTCAATTAATAAAATAAATCTGAAATTAAAGCTAATTGGTAAAGGTGACTATAATGCTGGTAATTTGCTTTTGTTAAAACAATGTTCACTAATATCCTTTATATGGAGAAAACTGCTATACTTTTCTCATTTGACTTGTATATAATACTAGATGTGTATCAATGTCAATCATTCTTAACTATCTTCTGAAACTGTTTAGGAAGTGACACAGTTGCACTGTAAAATCAGCTAACTCTGTTGGAATATCTTCACCACATCATTTGCAGCAATTTAAGAAGTTGGCTTACTGTTACCTCCTCAAGGGTCATTTTGGGTGGTCATCAAATGACCTTGCTAATGATGCCCATATCATATGAATTTAATAAAATGCACTGACCGAGTTTATGGATCTTTCAGTAGTTTGGCTCAGTCACAGAATATGAAGAGGGAAAAGATGGAGGTGAGCTCAACCTTCAGAATTATTTGCAACTTTGATTGGCCAATCAGAGGTGTTTTCTAACAGAGGTAAACTGTTCATATCATTGAGCTGTGCACTTATTCAGTTAGGTTATAGCATTGTTTGAATTCCCTCCAGCTGCTTTGGTAACCCTTATTACCATTACTTACCAAGAATTTGAAATTTTTAGCCTCAGCAGTTTATTGAGGATAAGTGTTCCAGATTTTCACTAAAATAAAGGAAAGAACTGTGGATGCTGGAGATCTAAACAAATGAAAATAGAGAAACTCGGCAGATCTGACTGCATTTGTGGTGGCAAAACAGAATGAAGATTTCTAGTCCCGTAATCCTCCTTCAGAACTTTCTGAATAAGCACCACATGTCTGGGAAAGCTAAGTGTTTTCTCTCCGCAAATATGTGCTGAGTTTCCTCAGCAATTTCTATTCTCTGTTTATTCCAGATTTCCAGTACCATTTGTGTAAAGTTGCTGACCTCAGCCCTGAACAGGCTGGCTAATCTTAGATGTAAGCCCTTGTTCTAGTCACCCATGAAAGGATGAATCACCTTCTGTCTGGATGGTGTTCTGCCTCAGTAAAATGACCAAAACTGATATATGTAAGTTTCTTGCTACTCAAAGCTAGGAAATTGACAATCCTAATTGACGGCAGAATTTCTGGTGTGCAGTAACTCCTTGAATGTTTGCAAAATAAAGTGATGATTGATGATAATTAAATCTGATCACAGGCATTGGATATGTATAGCAGGCTTTTCAGACATATGGTCCTAAGGTCATTGCTTCTGATCTGAGACTGGATAAAGTATGGACAATACAACTCTACTTGTCTTCATATAGGAAAGTTGACCAGTATACATACCTCTTTTATGATTTTAGTTCGGCCACATTTAGAGTATTGTGATCAGTTCTGGTCGCCATTTATTGGAAGGATGTGGAGGCTTTGGAGTGGGTACAGGAGAGGTTTACCAGGATGGCTGCCTAGATATGAGTGTATGAGCTATAAAGGAGAGACTAGAAAACTCGGGTTGTTTACTCTGGAGCAGTGGAACCTGAGGGGAGACTTAGTGGTAGTCAAAAAAATTATAAGATACATAGATAGGGTTGACAGTTAGAATCTTTTTCCCAGAGTTGAAATGTCTACTACTAGGGGGCATGCGTTAAAGGTCAGAGGGGGAAGTTCAAAGGAGATGTGAGGAGCAAGGGTTTTTTTATACACAGAATGGTAGGAGTCTGAATCATGTGCCGGGATGATGGTGGAGTCAGATATCATCGGATGTTTAAGAGACTTTTAGGTAAGCACATGAATAGGCAAGGAACGGAGGAATACGGACCATGGGCAGGCAGAAGGGATTAGTTTATTTTGACATCATGTTTGGCAAAACATCATGGGTTGAAGGGTCCATTCCTGTGCTATATTGTTCTACGTTCTATGATTTCTAACCTGTGATACTTGGTAAAAGTTTTGTGTGTGGCGGATGTCAGGTGAGGACAAGATAAGGCCTTGTTGTGAAAATACCTGTGGTCAAAAAGGCTGCAACGCTTGCTATAGACACTTGCAAATGTTAACTGGTTGGTTAGCTGAGATCCCATGGATATATTGATTGAATTTTATCAATCAATTTAAGAAAGGCAGGGGAGGAAATTCCCAGGAAAAGTTCCTCAGAAGATAAAACTTGATGCCAAAGCAAAAGTGTGGTCCTCAAGCTACCACTTACAACATGCAGAACCTTGAACTTGTGTTTGCACGCTGACCTTGCAGATTACTTCGGTCTTATTTGTTACCTGCACAGATGCTGCTGGCTGCCTTCAAATATGGCCCATGTCATAATGCTAAACAACCACTACTGATGTTGAAATGAGGAAACCACAAGAGCTTCCTTGTCGCTCTTGTATGTCGTCGCAGTGAGAGTCATAAAGTCATAGAGATGTACAGCATGGAAACAGACCCTTCGGTCCAACCCGTCCTTGCCGACCAGATATCCCAATCCAATCAAGTCCCACCTGCCAGCACCCGGCCCACATCCCTCCAAACCCTTCCTTTTTATATATCCATCCGAATGCCTCTTAAAGAACTGAACAGTCTTACCACTGTTCTGCCAGATCAGGTCTTACATAAACGCTGCCACTTCTCAATAGTTCTGCTAAACCTTGGACATTTGAGTTCAGTAGCATCTGGCCACTAACTAGGCAAGTCAGGTGTGTCTGGAATTGGCAGCACGTAGCAGATGGCAGATTTTTTCTGCCTGGTCTGTTAATTTAATGATTCAGTGATGATCTCCCTTGCTGTTGCTCACTAAGCTGCTGCTCTATGCAGTATCAGATTCTCTTCAGTCTGGCAATAAACCAGTGCTAATATGTCTAGAAAAGCTTGTACACCAGGCTGCACCTCAGTCAGTCTACACGTGCAGCATGCCACTGCTATGTACTCTCATGTTTTTCTTCAGTGGTCATATGTATGTTTCTGTTACTGTACCTTTTGCTCCAGACATGTGAACACGAAACCTCTGCACTGTTGAGCAGTACTGAATATTGTTTGATAGTGGAATTATTCCAGGCAGTTCTAATCCTTTCAGCTCAGTTCAACAAACAAGCACCTTTACAGATTCTCCAGATAGCAGTAAGGAGCAGGAATCCTTGGCTGACTTTAACACTGAACTACTCTCCATTGCATAGTGTCTGCAACATCTCTTTTACTGTTCTGACCAGGATCACATAAATCAAGTGCAAACTTGCACTTAAAGTTAGACCATGTCAGTTTGTGTGGTTGTGTATCTGATTTGCCTGCTGGGTATCTCTTGATTTGTATGCTTCGTTCAACGCTTGCACAGTCAGTTAAACTATTTTCAAAAATGTTCACATTTACAGTGGTTTAATTACATCTGTGGTAAGTTTTATAATTCTCTTACTAACCCTCTCTGACTCCGCTCCTTTAAGACACTCCCGAAAATCTACCACTTTGAAGATTCTAGTTGCTTGTCCCAATACTTCCTCCATGGATTCTTGAATCAATATTTGTATAATTACAATCCTGTGAATCGAGTTAGAATGCTTTATTGCCATACATATGTAAGCCTTCTTGGGCTTGAAATTCTGATTGTACTTTAATGGAGAGAAACTATGGGTTGGTCAGCACAGAATTGAAATTTTTTTAAGCCAGTGATTTCTTGTTTGTAGTTGGGGTTTTGGTTAATTGCAGTACAATCTGCAAATTTGAATAAGCTGGTTAATGGTGAGTGACTGTGCACACAGGCTCGTAAAAGGGGAGGAGAGGTGATGGCACAGTGATAATGCCACTGGACATGTAATCCAGAAGACTGTTATAATGTTCTAGCGAAAGGGATTCAAATCCCACCATTTTACATGGTGAAATTTGAATTTAATAAAATCTGGAATTAAAAGCTGTCCAAATAGTGACCACGTTACTAATGCCATTGAGGGATGGAAATCTAGTGTCCTGACCTGATCTGGCTGACATGTGATTCCAGACCCACAGTAACATGGTTCATTCTTAACTGCCTTCTGAAATGACCTAATAAACTCAGTTCAGGACAAAAACAGAAGATTCTGGAAAAGCTCAGCATGTCTGGCAGCATCTGTGAAGAGAAATCAGAGTTAACATTTTGGGTTTGGTGACCCTTCTGCAGAACTGGAGTGTCACTGGACCCAAAACGTTAACTCTGATTTCTGTTTGCACATGCTGCCAGATCTGCTGAGCTTTACCAGCAACTTTTGTATTTGTTTTTGATTTACAACATTTGCAGTTCTTTTGGTTCTCACTTGGTTCAGGGAATTTGGGGATGAACAATAAATACTGTCCCAACCAGTGACACCTGCATTGCATGAATAAATAAAGAAAACCATAAATATTATTGCCAGACTGTTAATCCAGAGCTCCTGGTAATGTTCTGGGGACCTGGGTTAGATTCCTGCCATGGTAGATCACCATTTTAAAGGGCAGCATGGTGACTCAGTGGTTAGCACTGCTGCTTCACAGAACCAGGGACCCAGGTTCGATTCCTGCTTCAGGCGACTGTCTGTGTGGAATTTGCACATTCTCCCTGTGTCTGTGTGGGTTTCCTCCAGGTGCCCTGGTTTCCCCTCATAATCCAAAAAGATGTGCAGGTCAGGTGAATTGGCCATGTTGAATTGCCCAAAGTGTTAGGTGCATTAGTCGAGGGTAAATGCAGGGAAATGAATCTGGATGGGTTACACTTTGGAGGGTCGGTGAGGACTTGTTGGGCTGAAGGGCCTGATTCCACACTGTAGGGAAGCTAACCTAATTTAAAGTTCAGTCTCTCTGTCTCTCTCTGCTGAGTTTGATTGATCACCTTTTGGTTTGTTAATACAATTGCAGCACCGCTTTGCCACTGAAAGGAAAATTAGGTAAGGTTCCTGCTCCCAATTACTTTCCTGCTGGCGTTGCCAGGAACATGAACAAATCTGCATCGTTAGGAGACAAAAGAAAAATTCTACAAATCCCAGTTAAAATACACTTGCATAGTCTGTGGTAGCCAGGGATTGAAGAAAACCTCATGCCTCCCCACTTTTCTTCTTCCTATTGCAGTGGAGAGAGGATTAAACGGGGTTATACTGAGTAGAAAATGCATAGAAATTCAGACTATGTAGGAACAGTGACAGATGGAAAGCAGCAGGAAGCATAAGCTGCTGTGTATCACAGCTACATCAAGTGAGAACTACTTAAACCAATTAATTAGATCATCTGTCAGTCTCTTTGTCCCCTTGGATCATGTTCTAACTCTGGATTCAGGTTCCTGCTTGTGTAGGTGTAAGTGAGAAAGTAAACATAGTCAAGTGGTAGTGAGCTACAACAGCTCCGTCCTTCTGCTGTTTACCATCTGGATCTTATATAATACTCATTGCAGTACAGCAGTAAGGTTGCCTTTGAGAGATCCAATTGAAATATCTGTTGCAGGGATATCAGGAAAGCACAGTTTGAGAAATGTTAAAATCTGAGAGCTGGTACATAGATGTGATTTGCACAGCAAGATCAATAGCTGGAGAGGCTTGACAGAACTATTGGGTGATGCAGGCTCTGGTGCTGGGACTTTGCTCAGGAATATTCCCATAGTAACAAGCATTCAGTCCAAGGGCAGTTAGGGATGGGCAATAAAAAAGTTATCTAAGGCATATTAGTACATGTATGACAATCTATGTGTCACCATTTGAATAGCTTTTAATTCCAAATTTAATTGATTTGAAATTTTGCCATCTGCTGTCTTGGGAACTGAACACCTGTCCCCGGAACATTATATGATGATTGGTCAGAGGTAAGTCAGTTCGTATGGTTTACTTGAACTTGCAGAAAGCTTTCGATAAGGTCCATTTAAACAATTAATGTGCAAAATTAAAGTGTATGGGATTGGGGTTAATGTAGGCATGAATATAGAGAGCTGATAGCAGTCAGGAAACAAGAAATATAGGAATGAATGGGTCTTTTTCTGAATGATATCCAGCAGCTGGTGGCTCGGTAGAGATTGCTACTTGGACCCCAGCTATTCATGATATAGAATCATAAAATCATAGAATACCTATAGTGCAAAAAGAGGTAATTTAGCCCATTGAGTCTGCATGGCCTGTCCAAAGAACATCCCACCTAGGTCTACAAACCCACTCCATCCCATCCTTGTAACCATGTATGGGTTCTTTTTTTTTACCGTGGCTAACACATCTAACCTGTACACCTGTGGACACTTCAGGACAATTTTTAGCATGGCCGATCCACCTAACGAGCACATAGAGCTATACAGGACAGAAACGGACCCTTTGGTCCAACTTGTCCATGCTGACCAGATATCCTAAACTGATATAGTCCCATTTGCCAGCATTTGGCCCAGATCCTTTGAAACCTTTCTTATTGATGTACTCCTACAGATGGCTTTTAAATGTCATAATTGTAGCCACTTCCACCACTTCCCCTGACAGCTTATTCCATACACGCATCAGCCTCTGTGTGGAATAGTTGCTCTTCAGGACCCTTTTAAATCTTTCCTCTCTCACCTTAAACCTGTGATCTCTAGTTTTGGACATGCTACCCTGGGAAAAGACCTTGACTATCAACCTATCCATGCCCCTCATGATTTTATAAACCTTTATTAAGTCCCCTCTCAGCCTTTGGACATTTTTAGATGAGGGACTAAGAATAATTTCTCCATGTTTACAGATGACACAAAACTAGGTGGGAAGTTGGTTTGTGAGGAGGATGCAGAGATATTTCATTGTGATGTGGACAAGTTGAGTGAGTGGACAATGCTTGGCAGATGAAGGATAATGTGGATGAATGTGAGGTTATGCAGTTTGGTAGCAAAAACAGGAATGCAAATTATTATCTGAGTGGCGATGGATTAGAAAAGGGAGAGTTGCAATAATACCTAGCTGTCCTTGTACACCGTTATCTCTTCCTGATGAAGGTATTATGCCTGAAAAATTGATTCTCCTACTCCTTGGATGCTGCCTGACCTGCTGTGCTTTTCCAGCACCACTTGACTCTCGACTCTGATCTCTCGCATCTGCAGTCCTCACTTTCTCCTGAACACCAATTCCTAAGTAGCATGCAGGCATGCCAGTTTTCATAGTGAGTGTATTCAAGAACGGAAGTGGAGATGTCTTACAGTCTCACCAATTCCCTGTTCATTTGCAGTATCTGGAGTGTTGTGTGCAGCTTTGGCCTTATCTGAGGAAGCATGTTCTGCCTGTGAAAGGAGTGCAATGAAGGTTTACTAGACTGATTTCTGCGGTGGCAGGACTAACTTATGAAGGGTGACTGGATTGGTCAGGACAATGTTCACTGAAGTTTAGAAGAATGTAGGGGCAATCTCATAGGAACCTCTAAAAATTCTCTAAGGACTGGATGATAAATGCAGGAAGGATGTTCCAGAAGACTGGGGAGTTGAGAGGCAGAGTGACAGTATAAGAATATGTGTGGGTCATTTAGGACTGAGCTGAGGAGAAATTACTTTGCCCAGAGAGTGGAGAGCCTCAGGAATTCTCTGCCATAGAGTTGTTGAGGTCAAAACATTGAATATTTTTAAGGAGTTAGATTTATTCTTGGGCCTAAAGGGATCAAAGGGTATGAAGAGAAAGCAGGGACAGGTACTAAGTTGGACGATCTGCCGTGATCACATTGAATAGTGGAACAGGCTTGAATGACTGAATGGGTTCTTACTGTTCAAATTTTCTATTTTTCTATCTTGCGTGCATCACGATAATTCATAAGAATGTCAGTTGAAGGGAAAAAACAATATTTATGTTGCAGGAGAGGAGAGTGCTGATTATTTAGCTTTTGGATTCTGTTTGGTAGATGCATTGGTATGGAGAACCAACCAATTAACTTTTAATCATTAATTAGTCTGTTTCCATGGCAGTGCTTCTACCAATCAATCCACGTGTCAACCAATCTTCTACAGTAGGAAGGTTGACTCTTCCCCTTGAATTGATTCTTACAAAATGTCCTGAAGTGTAGTAAAACTTCAATAAACTGTATCTTTTTTCAGCAATACTCAATTTCTGTATTACCAAACAACAAGTTGTTGATATTCTTTTTGTGAACTTGTTCAGATGTGTTATGAGTCAGATGGAATCTGAACCAGGACTTTTTCACCCAGAGGTCGGGGCACTATCATTGTGTCACAAGAGGCCTACAACCATTTTCCCCAGAGAGAAATGAATCTATGGAATTCCCTGCCCAAGGAAGTGGTAAAGGCAGTTACATTAAATGTATTCAAGACACAGTTGGATGGGTTTTTACATGGTACAGAAATTAAGGGTTATGGGGATCATGCAGGTAGGAGGAGCTGAGATGATGAAAGATTAGCCATGATCTTAATGAATGTCAGAGCAGTCTCGATGGCCAAATGGCCTACTCCTGCTTCTATTACCATGAAACTTCTATTGGCAGCTCATTCCATATGCATACCACCCCTTGTGTAATAAAGTTGCCCCTCAGGTTCCCTTTTATTCTTTTTCCTCTAACCTTAAACTGATGCCGTCTAGTCCTCAATTCCCCAACCCTGGGAAAAAGACTGAGTGCATTTACCCTATCCATGCCTCCTTATCTTCTATAAGATTCCCTGCTCAGTATCATACGCTCAAAAGGAAAAAGTTCTAGCTTGATCAACTTGTCCCTTTCATACAGACCGTTGAGCCCTGGCAACATCCTTGTAAATTTCTTCTGCACTCTTTCCAGTTTAATAACACCCTTCCTTTTACAAGGTGACCAAACTTTCAGAGAACTGTGCACCTGAACTCCAAGGTCCCTCTGTTCCATTACACTCCATAATGCCCCTCTGTTCTATTACACTCCTTAATTCACCGTGAAACTCCTACCTTGATTTGATTTTCCAAAATGCAACACCTCACATTAAACTCCATTTGCTATTTCTTTGCCCACTTACCTAGCTGATCAAGGTCCTGCTGCAATTTCTGATAACCTTCCTCACTGTTCACGATACCACCTATTTTAGTGTCATCTGCGAACTTACTAATCATGCCTTGTATATTCTTGTTCAAATCATTGATATTGATAACAACCAGTAATGGGCCCTGAGGCGCACCAGTGGTCACAGGCCTCCAGTCCTACAAATATCCTTCCACTTCGGGTTCCTACCTTCAAGCCAATTGTGTATCCAATTTGCCAGCTCCCCCTGGAGTCCATGCAATCTAACCTTCCAGAGCAGCCTACCATGTGGAACCTTATTAAAGGCCTCACTGAAATCCATATAGACCACATCTACCGCCCTGCTCTCGTCACTTCATTAAAGAACTCTAAAAAGATTTATGAGGCATGATTTCCTATGCACAAAGCTACACTGACTACTCCTAATCAAACCCTGTCTTACCAAATCAATGTATATCTTATCCCTCAGAACCTTTTCAAGTAACTTACCTGCCACAGATGTTAGGCTTATTGGTCTATAGTTTCCAGGTTTTTCTTTGCAGCCTTGAATAAGGGGACAACATTTGTTACCCTCCAGTCTTCTGGAACGTCACCCATGGATAACTCTGATGCAAACATTTCAGCCAGGGTCCCGCAATTTCTTCTCCAGTGTTCTTGGATATATCTAGTTAGGACCAAGAGACTTATCCACCTTCATACGTTCTAATACATCCAACACCTCCTTGAATGTGACATAAACTGTCCCCAAGATATCACCACTAACTTCTCCAAGTTCCCAAGCCTTCACGTCTTTCTCCATGTTAAACACGAAAGAGAAATATTCATAGACAACCTCACCCATCTCCTGCGGTTCTACACATGCAAGTCCACTTTGGTCCTTGAGGGTTCCTTTTCTGTCTCTCGTTATTCTTTTTTCTTTAATGCACTTAAATAACCTCTTTGGACTCACCCTAATTTTCTCAGCCAAGGCTATCTGGTGCCCCCTTTTGCCCCTGCTTTTCTTCTTCAGTAAACTCCTGAATCCCTTACACATGTCCATGGATTCCTTGATCCCAGCTGCCTGTACCTGAGCCACATCTCCTTTTTTCTGGTCATTGCCTCAATTTCTTGTCATCCAGGATTCCCTATTCTTGCCAACCTTGCCCTTTACCCTCACAGGAACATATAGACCTTGAACTCTAGCGATCTCATTTTTAAAGGCCTCCTACTTGTCAGGGGTCCCTTTGCCTGTAGACAAATTACTCCAATCAACCCCTGCAAGCTCCTATCTTCTTCTGTCAAAATGTGCCTTGCTCCAGTTTAGAACTTGAAGCTGTGGAGAAGTTTTGTCTCTTTCCATAACTATTTTAAAATTAATAGAGCCATGGTCACTGGTCCCAAAGTTCTCCTCTACTTTCATCTCCATCACTTGTCCTGTCCTATTTCCCAAGCGTACATCAGGTTTTGTCCCAATCTGAGTAGGACCGTCAGTATACTGTTTGAGGAAACCTTCCTGAACACATTTAACAAATTTCACTCCATCTTAACGCTCTGGCACTCCCACATTAGGAAAATTAAAATCCCCTGCTATGACAACCCTATTGCTCCTGCAAGTCTCCCCAATCTCCCTACATATTTGTTCCTCTAATTCCTGTTGATTATTTGGGGCCTATAGTACAACAATAACATCACTATCCCCTTCATATGTCTTAGCTCTGAACACAAAGCCTCACTGGATGATCCTTCAGTTATTTCATCTCTGGTCCACTGCTGTTTGTCATTTTTATAAATGACCTGGGTGAGGGCGTAGAAAGATGGGTTAGTAAATTTGCAGATGACACTAAGGTCGGTGGAGTTGTGGACAGTGCAGAAGGATGTTTCAGGTTACAGACGGACATAGGTAAGCTGCAGAGCTGGGCTGAGCGGTGGCAAATATGGTTTAATGTGGAAAAGTGTGAGGTGATTCACTTTGGAAGGAGCAACAGGAGTAAAGAGTACTGGGCTAATGGTAAGATTCTTGGCAGTGTTGATGAGCAGAGTGATCTCGGTGTCCATGTATACAGATCCCTGAAAGTTGCCACCCAGGTTGATAGGATTGTTAAGAAGGCATATTATTGGTAGAGGGATTGAGTTTCAGAACCATGAGGTCATGTTGCAGCTGGTGCGGCTGCACTCGGAATATTGCGTACAATTCTGGTCATCGCATTATAGGAAGGATGCAGAAACATTGGAAAAGGTTCAGAGGCAATTTACTAGGATGTTGGCTGGTATGTAGGGAAGGCTGAGGGATTGAGGCTGTTTTCATTTGAGAGAAGAAGGTTGAGAGGTGACTTAATAGAGATATATAAGATAATCAGAGGATTAGATACGGTGGGCAGTGAGAACCTTTTTCCTCAGATGCGGTGGCTAGCACAAGGGGACATTGTCTTATATCTAATACCCCTCAATTTAAAACTGAGGTCAGAGGTAGTTTCTTTACTCAGAGAATAGTAGGGGCAAGGGACGCTCTGCCTGCAACAGTTTTAGAGTTGCCAACTTTAAGGGCATTTATATGATCATTGGATAAACATATGGATGAAAATGGAATAGTGTAGGATGGATAGGCTTCAGGTTGGTTTCATAGGTTGGTGCAACATCGAGGACGAGAGGGCCTGTAGTGCACTGTAATTTTCTATGTTCTATGATTACTACTTGTGATACTCGCCTTAATTAAAAATGGAACTTCTCCTCCCCTCCTCTGACCACCTCTGTCCTGCCTCAAGAGGGTTGGAATATAAAAGCACCGTTGTGCCACTGAGACTTTATAACGCTCTGTTTAGGCCCCATTTGGAGTACTGTGTTCAGTTTTGGTCCCCACACCTCAGGAAGGACATACTGGCACTGGAGCATGTCCAGCGGAGATTCACACGGATGATCCCTGGAATGGTAGGTCTAACATACGAGGAACGGCTGAGGATCCTGGGATTGTATTCATTGGAGTTTAGAAGTTTAAGGGGAGATTTAATAGAAACTTACAAGGTAATACATGGCTTGGAAAGGGTGGACGTTAGGAAATTGTTTCCGTTAGGCGAGGAGACTAGGACCCGTGGACACAGCCTTGGAATTAGAGGGAGTCAATTCAGAACGAGATGCGGAGACATTTCTTCAGCCAGAGAGTGGTGGGCCTGTGGAATTCATTGCCACAGAGTGCGGTGGAGGCCGGGACGCTAAATGTCTTCAAGGCAGAGATTGATTGTTTCTTGATGTCACAAGGAATTAAGGGCTATGGGGAGAATGCTGGTAAGTGGAATTGAAATGCCCATCAGCCATGATTGAATGGCGGAGTGGACTCGATGGGCCGAATGGCCTTACTTCCACTCCTATGTCTTATGGTCTAAAGTATCTGTGCCCTTGCACATTAAACTGCCAGTCCTGTCCCTCCCTTCGTCTTGTTTCTGTAATGGTATAATGTCCCAGTCCCATGTACCAATCGATGCCCTGAGTTCACGGCCTTACCTGTTAGCCCTCTTGCCTTGAAATAAATGCAAATTAATCCAACAGTTAATCCCTGCATCTAACCTGTCTAGTCCTTTTAAAATTTTATAGGTTTCTACAAGATCCTCCCTTTTTCTTTGAAACTCCAATGAATACAATGCTAACTGACTCAACGTCTCCTCATATGTCAGTCCTGTCTACCTAGGAATCAGTCAGGTAATCCTTTGTTGCACTTCCACTATAGCAAGAGCACTTTTCCTCAAATAAAGAGACCAAAACTGCACACGGTATTCCAGGTGTGGCCTCACCAATTACCTGTGTATTTGTAGCAAGGTATCCTTATTCTTATACTCAAATCCTCTTGTTATAAAGCAAGTAGACAGTTTGCTTCCTTTACTGCCTGTTGCATCTGCACACTTACTTTCAGTGACTGGTATACAAAGACACCCAGGTCTCGTTGAATATTCCTCTCTCTTAACTTACAGCCATTCAAATATTAATCTACCTTCCTATTTTTTTTTATCAAAGTGGATAATCTCACATTTATCCACATTGGGTAAATGCATGACAGATGCAGTACAATCACTCAACCTATTCAAATCGCACTGAAGCATGACTGCCTCCTCCTCACAGCTCCCCCTTCCACCTAGATTTGTGTCATCTGCAAATTTAGTTCTCTCATCTAAATCATTAACACACATTGTGAATAGTTGGGGTTCTGTGGTATCTCATTAGTCAATGCATGTTATTCAGAAAAAAGACCTATTTATTCCTACTTTTTGTTTCTTGTTTGTTAGCAAAGTCTCTATCCATCTCAACACACTGCCCCTAATTCCATGCGCTCTAACTTTGCACATTTATCTTTTATGGGGACTTTGTCGAAAGCCTTCTGAAATTCCAAATAAACTGCATCCACTGGCTCCCCAATCAACTTTACTCGTTACATCCTCAAAGAATTCCAGTAGATTTGTCAAGGATGATTTCCTTTTTATAAATCCATGCTCTTTGATTCTATTACTGTTTTCTAAGTATTCTGCTATAAAATCCTTGAAAATGGACTGTAGCATTTTTCCGATTAATGCTGTCAGACTCATTGATCAATAATTCCCTGTTTTATCTCTACCTCTCTTAAATATTTGGACTTCATTAGCTAACCTCCATTCTGTAGGAACTGCTCCAGAATCTAAAGAATTTGGGAAGAAGATTGCCAATGCAGCCTCTGCTTCTCGGGTCATTCAATTATGGTGAGATATTGGACAGTCTTGGGCTGTTTTCCTTCGAGCAGAGGAGATTGAGAGGGACATCATTGGGATGTGTAAAATTATGAAGGACACAGGGTAGACAAAAAGAAATGTTTCCACTTATTAGAGGGAGGGTATAGGGCAGAACGTTTATAGGAGATGTGAGCTCATTTTCATCCAGAGGTGATAGGAATTTGGAACGTTTTGTTGTAAAGGTGGGAGAGGCAGATTAGAATTGTTAATGTGATTGTTTTTGACAGGTGGGGACACAATAGGCTGAAGGTCCTTTTTCTGTGCTGCAAATCCTTATGGCTGTTTGGCATTAAGGCTTTGTTACAATTGGGCGAATGTCTCAGTAAATGCAAAATGTGTTCTAGTCTTCCAGCCTTGCCACCAACTGCATGCATTGATTTGTCAGTTCTGCCTCCAGATTTTGCAGGCTTGATTTCATCTTGTTTTGCCTCTCTGTGAGGACCTTTTCAGAAAGTTGGATTTGCTGAGTCTCAAAGTCTTCCGACTCAATCTTCTCGCCTCCTCCATAAGAATCAGACCCTTAGTTCAGGTAACTGCTGCCACGAGTACAAGAAGAATCCAGCAGCCATGGTAAGATGCAAACTGTGGGATTTATGTGTATAATTTGTAATGACATTTGAGTTGTGTCTGGGTCTGGTTTTTGAGTTAGGAACTGGTTTTTTAGTGTGTCTGAGATTTATAGTTAACTTGTAACAACTTCTGTAACTATGCCAATTTCTTTGAGAAATAGTTTGTGAAGCCTTACGGTGGAGTGAATGAGTTTGTGCACTAATGAACTTTTGTTTATTTTACATTATTTGCCACCTAGCATAATAAATATTGAGTATATAAGATCTGTTAGTGTGTATTCTGGAATCTGTTTTATTTAGATGTGGGAAAGCATCCTTGGTTGAGTGAAAGAAACTCTTGGTTTCACTTGTTTAAACTTGGTAGTTAGTCCTGGGAAGATCTTGGAACAGGATGGCTGTATCAGAAGGGACATTTTGTGAATTAGATCCTCGGAGTGAGAAATTATTATTAGTCTTACGCCAAAAATGTTAGAATGAGAATTTGGAAAAAGTTATTTAAGATGAGTAAGATTAGGGAGGGTGGTAAAAAAGGAGGTAGGGTGGCATTGCTAATTAGAAATGGTATAACGGCTGCAGAAAGGAAGTTTGAGGGGGATCTGCCTTTGGAGGTAGTATGGGCTGAAGTCAGAAATAGGAAAGGTGCAGTCACCTTGTTGGGTGTTTACTATAGGCCCCCCAATAGCAGCAGAGATGTGGAGAAACAGATTGGGAAACAGATTTTGGAAAGGTGCAGAAGCCACAGGGTCGTAGTCATGGGCGACTTCAACTTCCCAAATATTGATTGGAAGCTCTTTAGATCAAGTAGATTGGATGGGGCGGTGTTTGTGCAGTGTGTCCAGGAAGCTTTTCTAACTCAGTATGTAGATTGTCCAACCAGAGGGGAGGCCATATTGGCTTTGGTACTCGGTAATGAACCGGGACAACTGATGGGCTTGTTAGTGAGCGAACATTTTGGTGATGGTGACTACAATTCTGTGACTTTCACCTTGGTTATGGAGAGATATAGGTGCGCACAACAGGGTAGATTTTACAATTGGGGAAAGGGAAATTATGATGCTGTAAGACAGGATTTGAGGAGCATAAGTTGGGAGCATAGGCTGTCAGGGAAGGATGTGGTGGAAATGTGGAACTTTTTCAAGGAGCAGATACGACGCGTCCTTGATATGTATGTACCTATCAGGCAGGAAAGAAATGGTCGTGTGAGGGAGCCTTGGTTGACGAGGGAGGTTGAATGTCTAGTAAAGAGGAAGAAGGAGGCTTACATAAGGTTGAGGAAACAGGGTTCAGACAGAGCAGTGGAGGGATACAGGATAGCCAGAAGGGACCTGAAGAAAGGGATTAGGAGAGCTAAGAGAGGGCATGAAAAATCCTTGGCGGATAGGATCAAGGATAACCCCAAGGCATTTTCTGCGTATGTGAGAAACATGAGAATGACGAGAACGAGGGTAGGTCCGATCAAGGACAGTAGTGGGGGATTGTGTATTGAGTCGGAAGAGATAGGAGAGGTCTTGAACGAGTACTTTTCTTCAGTATTTACGAACGAGAGGGACAGTATTGTTGAAGAGGAGAGTGTGAAACGGACTGGTAAGCTAGAAGAGATACTTGTTAGGAAGGAAGGTGTGTTGGACATTTTGAACAACTTGAGGATAGACAAGTCCCCCGGGCCTGACGGGATATATCCTAGGATTATGTGGGAAGCAAGAGAGGAAATTGCAGTACCGTTGGCAATGATCTTTTCGTCTTCACTGTCAACGGGGGTGGTGCCAGGGGACTGGAGAGTAGCAAATGTTGTGCCCCTGTTCAAAAAAGGGAATAGGGATAACCCCGGGAATTACAGGCCAGTTAGTCTTACTTCTGTGGTAGGCAAAGTAATGGAAAGGGTACTGAGGGATAGGATTTATGAGTATCTGGAAAGACGCTGCTTGATTAGGGACAGCCAGCACGGATTTGTGAAGGGTAGGTCTTGCCTTACAAGTCTTATTGAATTCTTTGAGGAGGTGACCAAGCATGTTGATGAGGGTAGAGCAGTGGATGTAGTGTACATGGATTTTAGTAAGGCATTTGATAAGGTTCCCCATGGTAGGCTTATACGGAAAGTCAGGAGGCATGGGATAGAGGGAAATTTGGCCAATTGGATAGAAAACTGGCTAACTGGTCGAAGTCAGAGAGTGGTGGTAGATGGTAAATATTCAGCCTGGAGCCCAGATACAAGTGGAGTTCCGCAGGGATCAGTTCTGGATCCTCTGCTGTTTGTAATTTTTATTAATGACTTGGATGAGGGAGTCGAAGGGTGGGTCAGTAAATTTGCAGATGATATGAAGATTGGTGGAGTTGTGGACAGTGAGGAGGGCTGTTGTCAGCTGCAAAGGGACTTAGATATGATGCAGAGCTGGGCTGAGGAGTGGCAGATGGAGTTCAACCCTGCCAAGTGTGAGGTTGTCCACTTTGGAAGAACAAATAAGAATGCGGAATACAGGGTTAACGGTAGAGTTCTTAGTCAGGTGGAGGAACAGAGGGATCTTGGGGTCTATGTACATAGATCTTTGAAAGTTGCCACTCAGGTAGATAGAGCTTGTAAGAAGGCCTACGGTGTATTAGCGTTCATTAGCAGAGGGATTGAATTCAAGAGTCGTGAAGTGATGTTGCAGCTGTACAGGACTTTGGTTAGGCCACATTTGGAGTACTGTGTGCAGTTCTGGTCGCCTCACTTTAGGAAAGACGAGGAAGCTTTGGAGAGGGTGCAGAGAAGATTTACCAGGATGTTGCCTGGAATGGAGAATAAGTCGTACGAGGATAGGTTGAGAGTTCTCGGCCTTTTCTCGTTGGAACGGCGAAGGATGAGGGGTGACTTGATAGAGGTTTATAAGATGATCAGAGGAATAGATAGAGTAGACAGTCAGAAACGTTTTCCCCGGGTACAACAGAGTGTTACAAGCGGACATAAATTTAAGGTGAAGGGTGGAAGGTATAGGGGAGATGTCAGGGGTGGGTTCTTTACCCAGAGAGTGGTGGGGGCATGGAATGCGCTGCCCGTGGGAGTGGTAGAGTCAGAATCATTGGCGACCTTTAAGCGGCAATTGGATAGGTACATGGATGGGTGCTTAATCTAGGATAGATGTTCGGCACAACATCGTGGGCCGAAGGGCCTGTTCTGTGCTGTATTGTTCTATGTTCTATGAGTACATTGAAACTCAGATATATGATAACTCCAGGAAGAAGCTATTGCAGTTCCAGTTTAACAATTAAAGTACTAAGTGACTAAATTTAACAAGTATTAATTACAAGGATATTGGTGTGAGTATTAGATGAATGGTGTTTTGAGAACTACCAGAGTGCTTTGGGTACTGTGCAAAATCTGTTTTTTTCTCAATTTAAAAAAGTGTGTTTTGGGATTAATGGGATTATACACTTACTCAGTGTTTAAAACAGTCGAATTTGTGTTCAGTGGGTAGTTTGGATTATTGCATTTTATCATGGTTTCTTTTGCAATAAACCTCTTTTCTGCTGTTAATGCAAAATCTGCAGCATTGCATGCTCAATGTTTCAGCAAGAGAACTTTTTGTTAAAGCTAAAATAGATAATGTTATGATCTACCAAGCCAGGTTCTTGTCCAGCAATCAGCAGGGATTGCAACAAATGCATTTGTTGGTGAGATTTTGACTAGATGGTTTATGCAGTTACCCTCTTTTGTTAACATTTAGCAAGTGTGTCTAATTTAAAGCATTATTTTATTGCTTCGGTATAACATGTTTCTCCCACTTAGGTTTTTGACTGAAACAGTGCGATATTTCAAGAGCAAGTTTTCTACGTGATAACAAGTAACTTACCTATCTGAGTTACATTTGCTCTACATTGCAGTAATACAGTACTCAGGCACACTGCTATCTCTGAACCTTTTAAGGGCACTCACCTTCTGCAGTATCTGATACCATTCATTAATATCCAGAACACTTTTTACAACTGCATAAATGTCACAATATTTAATAGTCTCCATACCAATGGGCGTCATCTTGAATTATGAGTAAAATAATTATGCAAATATATCTACTGATCCTTTTACCAGAGTTTAATGCAGCCTGTAATTAATATCAATTCACAGCTTTTATCCACTTCATCTCCTATTCATGAGAGAAAATAGTGATCTGCGTTCTTGGATAGACATTTTCTGACATTCCGAATACTTTTTCCACTTCCTTCAATGTTTAAAAAAAATGATTTCAGTACTTTCTCTGAGAATTATTCTGTTCACATAATTCATTTTGAAAGCATGAAAACTAAGCAATATAAACCTTAAATAGTCTAGTCAACCTTTCAAAGGAGGAAAAATTCTGCTTGAGCAAGAGTCCAGTTATGTCTATCTGATTTGTCACTGTCATGACAGTGCCTTTGGAGCCATGCTCAGTAATGATTCGGGCCGTACGGCAGATAACCATGTGAAGTGCATATTCAATAAGAGACCATGAATGAGATAGAATGAATGGTGGAGCAAGCTCAAAGGGCTGAATGACCTACATCTGCCCTACATTCTATGTTTATGTTTTTATAAACATCACCCACAATCCCTCCCTACTAGAATAATTCTGATATATCCCATCAACCCTTCTCAAGAACCATGATAACTTTTCTCATGTGATGACCAGAATTGATGAAATATTCTAGTTGTGGCCTAACTCAAACTTTATACAGGCTCTAATAACCTTCCCTGCTTTTGCGCATAATACCTCTATTCATCTTATAAACTCATCCTAATTGTTCAATGTATGCTCATCCTGTCTCTTGGGCTCTGCTATTATTGATTACTAACCTGCAAAAAGTAGAGATTGAAAATTGCTGGGAAAAGCAAAAGTCTATCTGAGTTGCTCACCTTGCCGAGCTTGCCTGAAAAATACACACTTTTCCATTATGCTCACCATCTGCACTCCTCTATGCACCTTTGAATAAATGTCCAACTTTCATTTGAACTCACTTAGCGCATATTAAGTTGGTGCATTCTCAATGCTATTGTGTTATTTGTGTGACATACAATACCTTCTTCTGTTCCCATGGTCTGTGAGGGGAACTTACATGGTGTTCCCAAACACCTGTTGTCCTCATCTTTCTAGTTGCTTAAGATCGAGGGTTTGGAAGATGATGTCAAAGAAACATCTTGTGAGTTGCTGCAATGCATCTTGTAGATAATAAACAGTGATGCCCACTGTGCACCGGTGGGCAAATGTTAATGGTTGTGTATATGATGCTAATGAACTAGACTGTACTGGGTGATCACAGGCTTCAGGAGTGTTCAAACTTTTAATTTTCTTCGTTCATGGGGGTGTGGGAATTGATGGGCCAGAATTTGTTGCCCCTCCCTAATTGCCCCGATGCAGTTAAGAATAAATTTAATTGCTGTGTGTCTGGAATCCCAAATAGGCCAGACCCGGTCACAATGGTAGTTTCTGTCTCTGAAGGACATCAGTGAATCGCAGGGTTTTTCTTGACAATTGACAGTGGTTTCTTGGTCATCGTTAAATTGTTCATTACAGATTTTTGTTGACTATAAATTCTACCATGAGTCATGGGTCCACAGAACGTTACCCGGATCTCTGGAGTAATGGCAAGCGATAAAAGCAGCAATTCATTACTTTCCCATCTAAAAAGTAGTGAATGTCCTATTGAAATTCTGATTTTTACCTTGTAGCTGGCCAATGGTCTTTACACATTTTGAAGGTGATTTGCTTAACGATGAATGTCTAACCCCTCACCTGTTCTTACAGCCACTATTTATATACTATTCCAGTTACTGGACAGAGAGGCCGGTTTCTGTGCTGTGTGACAGTGTGACTGTCTCTTGAAAATTACAAACCCAGGAATATTATAGGAGATTCAGTGGTTATAATGCCATTAAACATCAAGGGATTTTGGTTTGATTTTCTGTTGTTGCAGATTATCACAAGGCGCTTGTGTAGTATACATGTTACTTGCTACTCATCAGCCCAAACCTGGATGCTGTCTAGGTCTTGCTGCAGAATGGATACAGATTGTTTGAGTATCTCAGAAGTTACAAATATTGTTGAACATTGTGTAATCATCAGCTAACATTCCCAATTCTAACCCTATCATGGAGGAAAGCTCATTGACCTAGTTGGGCCTAGGCTTAAGGGCTGATGAGATGGCTGAGAGCTTAAGGTGATGGACTGCTAATCCATTGTGCTTTGGGGCGGTACGGTGGCTCAGCAGTTAGCATTGCTGCCTCACAGGGTTCAATTCCAGCCACAGGCGACAGTCTGTGTGGAGTTTGCACATTCTCCCCGTGTCTGTGTGGGTTTCCTCTGGGTGCTCTGGTTTCCTCCTACAGTCCAAAGATGTGGCGGTTAGGTGAATTGGCCATGCTAAATTGCCCATAATGTTAGGTGCATTAGTCAGAGGGGAATGGGTCTGGATGGGTTACTCTTCAGAGGGTCGTTTTGAACTTGTTGGAGTGAGGGCCTGTTTCCACACTGTAGGAATCTAATCTAATTTATTCTAAAAGTATCCTGAGGAAGTCCTGTCTCAATGACCTGAGAATGAGATTAATGGCCTTGAACAACCAAATCTGCCTTCCATTGTGTTGGGATTGACTGTGGAGATTTTTCATTTGATTCTCATGTACTTTGGCTTCACAAAGGCTCCTTGATGGCTCACATGGTGTGGTGGCTAGATATCAAGGACTTGATATCAAGGCTTGATGTTCATAGCTCACCTCTTGAATTCAGCTATTTTATCCATGTTTGGACCAAGGCAGTAATGACGTCAGAAGCTGACTAGCCCCAGCAGGATTCAAACTGATATCAGTGAACAAGTTAATGTTGAGTAAGTACTGCTCCATAGCACTGTTGATGACCTCTTCCAACATTTTACTTGTAGCCAAGTATGGATTAATATGGCAATAATTAGCTGAGTAAGATCTGTTCTGCTTTTTAAACACAGGACACTCTTGGACGACATTGCATATTGTCAGGTAGTTTTGTAGCTCAGGACAAGTCTGGTTCTGAAACACCAGAATGTTGTCAGGATCCATAATCTTAGCGTATTCACTATTCACTAACTATTTACCTCATGGCGTAAATTATATTTGCTGAAAACTAGCACTTATGATGTTGAGGATCATGAGAGGAAATTGAGATGCTTTTTAAAAATAAATCACAGGGTTTTTTGGCATCACTGGAATTGGATGGAAGCTTACAGATAGTGGTATTCCCATGCACCTGCTTCCTCTGTTTGAAATCTGTAGATTTCGAAAGTTTAGAAGGTGCTGCTAATAGATGGCACACAATGCTGCCACTGTGTGTTGGTGGTTGAGGATGTGAATATTGAAGGTCTTAGATGGGTGCCACTCAAATGGGCTGCATTGTCTTGGATTATGTTGAGCTTCACAAACATTGTTGAGCTGCGTGTATCTCGAAAAGTAGAGAGTTTTCCATAATACTGTTGACTTGTTGTCCACTTGGCAGTTATGACTGTAGATGGTTGCAAATGTGACTTTTTTTTGGCACAAGTGTGCTGGCTCCCTAATCATTGAGCCTGGAGATTTTCATAAAGTCTCCTCAACCAGCTTAAATCTTCTATTGTTGCCATTTCGGAGACATGAATAGAGCAGGGACAGGAACAGTTGTTGCAGTTCCAGGGTTTAGATGTCTCAGTAAGAACAGGGCAGATGGTAAAAGAGGGGGGGATGTGGCATTGTTAGTCAAGGACAGTATTACAGTGGCAGAAAGAACATTTGAGGACTTGTCTACTGAGGTAGTATGGGCTGAAGTTAAAAACAGGAAAGGAGAAGTCATCTTCTTGTGAGTTTTCTATAGGCCTCCAAATAGTTCCAGGGATGTAGAGGAAAGGATAGCAATGATAATTCTGGATAGGAATGAGAGTCACAAGGTAGTTGTTACGGGGGTCTTTAACTTTCCAAATATTGACTAGAAATATTATAGTTCAAGTACTTTAGATGGGTCAGTTTTTGTCCAATGTGTGCAGGAGGCCAACAAGGGGCAAGGCCATATTGGATTTGGTATTGAGTAATGAACCTGGCCAGGTGTTAGATTTGGAGAGAGGTGAGCATTTTGGTGATAGTGACCACAATTCGTTTATGTTTACTTAAGTGATGGAAAAGGGTAGGTATATACCGCAGGGCAAAAATTATTGCTAGGGGAATGGAGATTAGGCAAGATTTAAGATGCATAGGACAGGGAAGGAAACTGCAGGGGATGGGCACAATTGAAGTGTGGAGCTTATTCAAGGAACAGCTGCTGTGTCTCCTTGATAAGTATGTACCTGTCAGGCAGGGTGGAAGTTGTCAAGCAAGGGAGCCGTGGTTTACTAAAGAAGTTGAATCTCTTGTCAAGAGGAAGAAGAAGGCATATGTAAGGATGAGACATAAAAGCTCAGTTAGGGTGCTTGAGCGTTACAAGTTAACCAGGACAGGCCTAAAAAGAGAGCTATGAAGAGTGAGGAGGGGATATAAGAAATTGTTGGCTTCTCGGATCATGGAAAAACAGGAGGTATATCGGGAATAAAAGAATGACTGGATGAAGATTAGTGCCAATCAAAGACAGTAGTTAGAAGTTGTGCGTGGAATCAGAGGAGACAGGAGAAGCACTAAATGAATATTTTTCGTCAGTATTCACACTGGAAAAAGACAGTGTTGATGAGAATACTGAAATACAGGCTAATAAACCTGGAAAAGCACAGCAGGTCAGGCAGCATGCGGGGAGTAGGAAAATCGACATTTCGGGCAAAAGCTCTTCATCAGGATTGCAAATCAGGACGATACCAAATGTCCCCTTCTTCAAGAAAGGGAATAGAGACAACCCTGATAATTATAGACCGATGAGCCTTACTACAGTTGTGGGTAAAGTGTTGGAAAGGATTATAAGAGATGGGATTTATAATCATCTAGAAAGAAATATGTTGGTTAGGAATAGCCAACACGGTTTTGTGACGGGTAGGTTGTGCCTCACAAACCTTATTGAGTTCTTTGAGATGGTGACCAAACAGGTGGATGAGGGTAAAGCAGTTGATGTGGTGGATATGACTTTCAGTAAGGAGTTTGATAAGGTGCCCCACTATAGGCTATTGCACAAAAAACGGAGGCATGGGATTGAGGGTGGTTTAGCGGGTTGAATCAGAAATTGGCTAGATGAAAGAAGACAGCGGGTGGTGGTTGATGGGAAATGTTCATCCTGGAGTTCAGTTACTAGTGATGTACCGCACGGATCTATTTTGGGGCCTCTGTTGTTTGTCATTTTTATGTATGACCTGGATGAAGGCATAGAAGGTTGGGTTAGTAAATGTTAGTGTAGATGAGCAGAGAGACTTGAGTGTCCATGATCCCTGAAAGTTGCCACCCAGGTTGATAGGGCATACAGTGTTTTATTGGTGGAGGGATTGAGTTTCAGAATCATGAGGTCATGTTGCAGCTGTACAAAACACTGGTGTGGCCACACTTGGAGTATTGCGTACAGTTCTGGTCACCGCATTATAGGGAGGATGTGGAAGCATTGGATAGGGTTCAGATGAGATTTACGAGGATGTGGCCTGGAATGGAGGGAAGGTCTTATGAGGAAAGGCTGAGGGACTTGAGGCTGTTTTTGTTAGAGAGAAGAAGGTTGAGAGGTGCCTTATTTGAGACATAAAAGATAATCCGAGTGTTAGATAGGGTGGACAGTGAAAGCCTTTTTTCTCAGATAGTGATGGCTAGCACGAGAGGACATGGCTTTAAAATGAGGGTTAATTGATATAGGACAAATGTCAGAGGTAGTTTTGTGCAACTAGACCCCTGAGAGGGGCCTCTCACTTCCATGATCGGTCAAGTAAATACTCGCAGCTCGGTCTGATTTCAGCAAGATTTAACAATTTATTATGACGCCAGACATAGGTAATCCAGCAACACAGGGGTTAAGCACCTCTGAGTATCCTGGAAAAGCTGCACACAATCCTAAAACACAGGTAACTTTTATAGGTCTCTTAACAAACAGAACAGCCTTAATTGCAAAATTAATCCAGTAAAATGAAATAATATGACAAATAGACATAAAACTAAGCCAATGATATTTCCTGGGAACTAACTTGTGTTCATTTTTATCTCTTTCCAAGGACAATTTGAATGTTTTAATAATGTCCTATCTTGCTTAGTTAATTTATACTATGAACAAGGCATTGTTTGCTAATCTCTTTCAATTAGTTCAAGAATGCAATTTTCAGAAGAGTTAAATGCCATTTTAAACAAAATTGTTAATTTGCTCCAAGAAGCCATTTTGTTATATTATTTTATGTTGTTTGCATTAAGAAACCATTTTGTAGTTGGTAAAAGCATGCACTAAATGGTTGCTCCTGACGACAGCCTAAATCCAGATTTTACATCCTCTGTTTCTTCACTTTGAGAGTAGTAGGGATGTGGAATAACCTGCCTGCAACCGTAGTAGACTTGCCACCTTTAAGGACATTTAAATGTTCATTGGATAAATATATGGGTGAAAATGGAATAGCATAAGTTAGTTGGGCTTCAGATTTCACAGGGGGCCAACATCATGGGCCGAAGGGTCTGTGCTGCACTGTAATGATCTGTGTTATATATAAATGTCCATCATCATTCATAGCTGGATGGGGCAGAACTGAGGAGATCAGATCTGAACATTTGGTTGTGGTACTACTTAGTTCAGTCTACTGCATGCTTTCTTTTGCAGTTTAATATGTAAGGAGTTCTGTGGTGTAGCTTTGCCAGGTTCATGTTTCATTTTTGTATATTGCTGTTCTTGACATGCTCTTTTGCACTCTACATTGACAGAGGCTTAATTTTTGCGACTGATAGTAGTTGTAGAGTCAAAGATATGCAAGGTGATGAGATTACAGATTGTGTTTGAATACTGTTATGCTGTTTCTTAACGCACAGGATATCATGAATGACCATTTTTTAGTTGCTAGATCTATGTTGAATCTACCCTATATATCATAGTGATAATGCAGTTATCACTATGGCGTGGAGGCAGAGCAGAAGAGTCGGACATCGTACAGAGCCTTGGTAATAGAGCACTCCATAGTGAGAGGAACTGACAGGGGTTTTTGTGGCAGCAGGCGGGACTTAAGGATGGTGTGTTGCCTTCCTGGTGCCAGGGTTAAAGACATCACAGACGGAATGCAGGACATCCTCAAAGATGAAGGTGAAGAGCCAGAGGTGGTGGTACAAGTCGGCACAAATGATGTCGGGAAGAAGAAGAGGAACATACTACAGCGGGACTTTGGAGAATATGAAGAAGGCTGAAAAGCAGGACGTCCAGGGTGGTTATCTCCGGTTTGCTTCCAGTTCCTCGGGCTGGTGAGGCCAGAAACAGGGTGATAATGGACTTGAACACGTGGCTGGGGAACTGGTGCAGGAAGCAAGGATTTAAATTCTTGGATCACTGGGGTATGTTTTGTGGTAAGCATAAATTATATAAGAGAGACGGTTTGCACCTTAATAGGTTAGGGACCAACATTCTGGCAGGCAGGTTTGCTACTGCAACAAAGCTACGTTTAAACTAAGTAGCAGGGCGGGGGGAGGGGACAAACTGGATGTTTAAGAAGGAAATTGAAGGGAAAGTTAGAACAAGGGAAGTCAAGAAAGACAACTGTATCGATGAGGCAGAAAACTCAAAAAGGGATCATGCTGTAAGGTTGAGTGAAATAGGAGTTGATGGGAAGGGTGAGGGTAGTAACAAATTAAAAATACTATACATGAATGTACGAAGCATTAAAAATAAGATGGATGAGCTTGAGGCTCTTTTGGAAATTGGCAGATACGATATTGTGGTGATAACTGAGACATGGCTTCAAGTGGACAGGGCCTGGGAAATGAATATACAAGGCTACACGTGCTTTCGTAAGGACAGACCGACGGGCAGAGGGGGTGGGGTGGCCATGTTGGTAAGGGATTATATTCAGTCCCTTGCGCGGGGGGACCTAGAATCAGGAGATGTAAAGTCAGTGTGGATAGAGCTGAGAAATTCTAAGGGTAAAAAAAGACCCACTTGGGAGTTATCTACAGGCCCCAAACAGTAGTCTGGATGTCGGATGTAAGTTGAACCAGGAGCTGAAATTGGCCTATCGCAAAGATGTTATGGGGGATTTCAACATGCAGGTAGACTGGGAGAATCAGCATGGTATTGGATCTCAAGAAAGAGACTTTGTGGAGTGCCTCCGAGATGGATTCTTAAAACAGCTGGTGCTGGAGCCGATCAGGGAGAAGGCAATTCTGGATCTGGTATTGTGCAACGAACCAGAATTGGTCAGGGACCTCGAAGTGAAGGAGCCATTGGGAAGTAGTGACTATAATACAATAAGCTTCAATCTGCAATTTGAGAGGGAGAGGGTACAATCGGGAGTGACAATATTTCTGTTGAATAAAGGGAACTATGGAGCTATGAGGGAGGAGCTGGCCAAAGTTCAATGGTGCAATATCTTAGCAGGGGTGACCGTGGAAGAACAATGGCGGATATTTCTGTGTATAATGCAGAAGATGCAGGATCAGTTCATTTCGAAAAGGAAGAAAGAACCTAGGAGGAGGCATGGGATGCCTTGGCTGACGAGGGAAATTAAGAAAAATATAAAGTTAAAAGAGAAAAAGTATAAATAGCAAAGATAAGTGGGAACACGGAAGACTGGGAAGCTTTTAAAGAGCAACAGAGGATTACTAAAAAGGAAATACGCAGAGAAAAAATGAGGAACGAAGGTAAACTGGCCAAAAATATAAAGGAGGATAGTAAAAGTTAGGTATGTGAAAAGCAAATAAATGGTTAAGACTAAAATTGGGCCCTTGAAGACAGAAACAGGGGAATATATTACGGGGAACAAAGAAATGGCAGAAGAACTGAATTGTTACTTCAGATCTGTGTTCACTGGGGAAGACACAAGCAATCTCCCTGAGGTAACAGTGGCTGAAGGACCTGCACTTAAGGGAATTTATATTTGCCAGGAATTGGTGTTGGAGAGACTGTTAGTCTGAAGGTTGATAAGTCCCAGGGACCTGAATGATCTACATCCCAGGGTACTGAAGGAGGTGGCTCGAGAAATCGTGGATGCGTTGGTGATTATTTTCCAGAGTTCGATAGATTACGGATCAGTTCCTGCGGATTGGAGGGTGGCTAATGTTGTACCACTTTTTAAGAAAGGTGGGAGAGAGAAAGCAGGAAATTATAGACCAGTTAGTCTGACCTCAGTGGTGGGAAAGATGCTGGAGTCTATTATAAAGGATGAAATTACAACACGTCTGGATAGTAGTAACAGGATAGGTCAGAGTCAGCATGGATTTGTGAAGGGGAAATCATGCTTGACTAACCTTCTGGAATTTTTTGAGGATGTAACTCTGAAGACAGATGAGGGAAATCCAGTAGATGTAGTGTACCTGGACTTTGCGTATCCCAAAGTCTGCCTTGGAGGATGGTCACCAAAAGATCCGAGGTCGAATATCCCTGACTACCGAAGTGTTCCTCGGACTGGGAGGAAACACACCTGTTTGGCAATTGTTGCATGGTGTCTATTCATCCATTGTCATAGCATTTGCTTGGTCTTGATAATGTACCATGCCTCGGGATATCCTTGCTTGCAGCGTATGGGATAGTCAACATTGTAAGACACATGAGTACCTGCCGCGTACATGGTGGGTGGTGTCCCCACGTGTAAAGATGGTATCCATGTCAACACTCTAACATGTCTTGCAGTGGTTGCCATGACACTCATCCCTGTAACATCTGAATAACAAGGACATCTATATCAGGTTCCTACTTATCAAGGTAAAAAGGGATACAGCAGTTTACTAAAGAGGGGAATCAGGACGGCAAAAAGAGGGCACGAGACAGCTTTGACTGAAGAGGTGAGATGAATCTAAAGAGGTTCTTTAAGAATATAAAAGGGAAAAGAATAACTAGCGCGAAAAAATAGGACCTCTCAAAGACCAAAGTGGATAAGTATGTGTGGAACTGTAGGAGATGGTTGAGGTCCTCAATTAATGTTTCCCCTCTGTGTTTGGGGAAAAATATGAGAACTTGGGGAAGTTAGTGGTGATATCTTGAGGCAGTCCATATCACAGTAGAGGAGGTGTTGGATGGTTTTCGAATCTATGAAGGTAGATAAATCTCCTGGTTCTGACCAGATATATTCAAGAACAGTGCACGAAGCTAGAGAAGAAATTGCAGTGGCCCTGGCGGTATATTTGCATCATTGTTAGCCATGGGTGATGTCCCAGAAGACTGAAAGATAGTGAGTGTTGTGCCCTTATTCAAGAAGGGCTGAAAAGAAAACCTAGAAACTATAGACCAGTAAGCTTAACATCTGTTGTAGGGAAGTTACTTGAGAGGATTCTGAGGGATAAGATATACATGCATTTAGAAAGTCAGGGTTTGATTAGGAGTAGTCAGCATGGCTTTGTGTGCGGGAGATCATGCCTCACAAATTTGTTGGAGTTCTTTGATGAAGTGACCAGGAAAGTTGATGAGGGCAGGGCGGTAGATGTAGTCTATACGGATTTCGGTAAGGCCTTTGATAAGGTTCCATATGGTCGGCTGCTCTGGAAGGTTAGATCACATGCAATCCAGGGAAAGCTGGCAAATTGCTTGATGGTAGGAAACAGAGGATAATAGTGAAAGGATGCTTGTTGGACTGGACGCCTGTGACTAGTGATGTGCCACAGAGATTGGTGCTGGACCCAGCACCGGCCCGAAACGTCAATTCTCCTGCTGTTTGGATGCTGCCTGACCTGCTGCACTTTTCCAGCAACACATTTTCAGCTTGGAATACTGTGTCCAATTCTGGTCTCCCTGCTATAGGAAGGATGTTGTGAAACTTGAAAGGGTTCAGAAAACATTTACAAGGATTTGTCAGGATTGAAGGAATTGAACTATAGGGAGAGGCTGAATAGGCTGGGCCAATTTTCCCTGGAGCATCGGAGGCTGAGAGGTGACCATACAGAGGCTTATAAAATCATGAGTGGCATGTATAGGGTAAATAGACAAGGCCTTTTCCCTGGCATGGGGCAGTCCAAAACTAGAGGGCATAACTTTAAAGTGAGAGGGGAAAGATTTAACAGGCACCTAGGGGGAAGCTTTTTCAGGCAAAGGGTGGTGTGTGTATGGAATTGAGCTGGCAGAGGAAGTGGTGGAGGCTCGTATAGTTAAAACATTTAAAAGGTATCTATATAGATATTTGAATTGGAAAGGGTTGGAGGGATACGGGTCAAATGCTGGCAATTGGGACTAGGTTTATTTAGGATATGTGATCGGCATGGATGAGTTGGACTGAAGAATCTGTTTCCATGCTGTATATCTCTATGACTTGATGAAAGTGGAGTCACAGGTAGACAGGGCAGTAAAAAAGTCTTTTGGTACACTGGCCTTCATCGGTCAGGGCCTTGAGTATAGAAGTTGAGAAGTTATGTTTCAGTTGTATAGCACATTGGGGAGGCCGCGCTTGGAATATTGTGTTTAGTTTTGGTCACCTTGTTATAGGAAAGCTGTTATTAAACTGGAAGGAGTACAGAAGAAATTTACGAGGATGTTGCCAGGACCCAACAGTCTGAGTTACAACTTGAGATTGGACAAGCTAGGACTTTTTTCTTTCGAGTGTAGGAAACTGAGGGGGGATCTTACAGAAGTGTATAAAATCAAGAGAGACATCGATAGGGTGAATACACTCAGTCTTTTTCCCAGAGTTGGGGAATCGAGGACTGTAGGGAATCAGTTTAAAGTTAGAGGGGAAAGAATAAAAGAGAATCTGAGGGGGATCTTTTTTCCACAGAGGGTAGTACGCATACAGAATGAGCTGTCACCGGAAGTGGCATTTGTACAAATACATGGAAAGGAAAGGTCTAGAAGAATATGGCAAAGTGCAGGGAAATGGGGTTCACATGGATGGACATTTTTTTATCTGACCATGGAAGATGGTGGAATTTGAATTTTAATAAAAATCTGAAATTAAAGGATTGTTATAAATACATGTAGTTCACTAATGTAAAGAAATTTGTTGTCCTTACTGAGTCTGGCTTTCATCTGCACCCAGACCCATAGCAATGTGGTTAACTGTTAACAACCCTCTGGAATGACCCAGTAAGACATTCAATTTATCAAAACTACTAAAAAGAACTTGAAGGAATTAAACCAGATTGACCATCAATTTAGGCACTGGAAATGACCATGGCAAACTCAAACCTGTTCATCCTGTAAAGTCGTCCTCACTAAGATCTAGGGGCTTGAATGATAAAGTAAGAAATCTGTCTCTCAGACAGTAATTGAGCAACAGCCTAATGTTGTCAGAGTCCTTTTCAGGAAATCATGCCTTAGACACTGTCCCAGATGCTACCGTCATTGGGTACATCCTGTCCCACTGTCCGGATAGACCCCAAAATAGTGGTAGACAGACAGGAGGAAGTTGGCCTGGGAGACCTCAGTGCTGACTCCAGACACCATGAAGTGTCAGGTATCTAGTAGCATTTGGTCAAATATGGACAAGAGAGCCTACTAGAACCTACATCTCACTCTCATTTACTCTACTTTCTCACCAGCCCCTCAGAAAAAAAAATGGCCTCCCAAGCTCATCAAGGAAACAGGACTTCAGTTGGCGGAGCATTTCAGGGAACATCTCTGCACCAAACAACCCACTGCCCTATGGCCGACTACTTCAGCTGTTCTCCCCCCCCACCCCACCCCAACTCCCCCAAGCTCGTGCAAGTCCTGGATCTCTTCCACTGCCAAATCAAAGCCACCTGCCAATTGGAGGGTGAACTCCTTGTCTTCCACCTTGGGACCCTTCAACCACATGGCATCAACATCGACATCACTAGATTCCAAATCTCCCCTCCCCCCATCTCATCCCAGATCCAACTCGGCACCGCTGACTTGACCTGTCCTACCTGTCTGTCTTTCTTCCCACCTAGCCTTTCTATCCTTCCCATAAACCTACTACAATTACACCCCACCTGCATCTACCTATCGCCTTCTCAGCTATCTTCACGTCCATCTCTGATTTATCTCTCAGCCCCCTTTCCCCTCCACATTCATGATGAAGGGCTGATGCCCGAGATGTTGAATCTCCTGCTACTCCTGATGCTGCCTGACCATGGAGGATCTGAGTAGCAGGAGAGTCAACATTTCGGGTATAAGACCTTCATCAGAAATTGGCCATACTTGTTGACTCTAAAGAATGAAGCACTCCTCTATGTTAAGCACTACTTGGAGGAAGCACGGAGGATGGCATGTATTCAGGGTGATTGACTTAATGCCTGCACCCAAGAGTTGCTCAACAGTATCGTTACCGACTGATCTGATCAAATCCTGAAGATCATAGCAGCGAGACTGGGTATGCAGCAGGTAGAGATTGAACTAGCAGGAGTGAAAAAAATATGTTTGACTTCATTCTTATTAAACTGCCTGCCATAACTGCATCCACCTATAAGGCAACGGACCACTGCGCAGTTCTTGAGGAGACAAAGTCACGTTCAAGTTCACGTTGAGGAATATCCTCTATCGTATTCTGTGATATTACTACCATGCTAAATAAGATAGATTTTGAAGAGACCTAGCAACTCTCAAATATGCATCCATAAAAAAGAGCAAGGATTCCAATTTCATAAACACCACGAGAGAGTGTGGTCAGGAATTCACAAGCAATATGGGAGCACAAGAAGAGCAGTTATATAAAGAGAAAAACAGGACTTCATGAGGAGGTCAACAGTAATGGAAGATAAGAACTGGCAGCAGGGAGTCCCTTCAACCTGTTTCCAACTGACACATCTGATACATCACACTGTGATGTGTAATGTCACAGGAAAACACAGATGATTATTGGGTATTTCTTCTATGTCTCTTTTAAACTGAAATGGTTTAAATCAGGAAACATTATTGCAGCTAAACAGTGTAGTTAAGGAGTTGAATTTTAAAATACTTAATGTTCAAATTTGTTAATTAAATAGAATGGAGACGGCAGGGCAGGCAATGTCATAGTTGTAGCAAGTGGAAACTGATGGACGCGAGTGCAATCCATGGTGACCACAGCTGCAGAAAGTATTGGATGTGGGGGGGGGGAGCATTGGCTCAGAGTTGATAAGACCATATGACATAGGATCAGAGTTAGGCTGTTCAGCCCATCGAGTCTGCTTCACCATTCAGTCATGGCGGATATGTTTCTCTATTCATTTCCTGCCTTCTCCCCATAACCCTTGATTTTCTTGCTAGTCAAGAAACTATCTATCTCAGTTTAAGTACAATGGCTTGGCCTCCACAGCCCTCTCTGCCAAATTCCACAGATTAAATCCCCTCTGGCTGAAGAAATTTCTCCTCATCTCAGTTCAAAAAGGTCATCCCTTCATTCTGAGAATATGTCCTTGGGTCCTAGTCTTTCTCTGAAGTGGAAACATCTTTTCCACAGTCCATTCTCTTCAGGCCTCTCAGTATCCTATAGGTTTCAATCAGATTTCTTTTTTACTCCTCACCCATCACCCCCATCCCCACCCCCAATCCTTCTAAACTCCACTGAGCACAAACCCAGAGTCCCCAGCTGCTTCTCATATGACAAGCCCTTCATCCCTGGGATCATTCTTGTAAGCTTCCTCTGGATCCCCTCCCTCTCAAGAGCATTGAAAATAGATCAAACACATCTTTTAGAGAGATGATTATTTTAGGGGAGTTCAAAAATTCACTTCTTGAAGTAGTGAGAACTTAATTGTAGTTTTCCAACATTGTTGAGACTACAAAAGCATATAATGTTGAATCTCAAAGTTAAAAATGAAAATCTAGAAATCCTGATCTGTGAGAATTGGCTGCACCCATCCAGACTGCTTCTTTTGGCCTCACAAGTTGTTTATTAGCTTTCCAACTAGACAGCTCTCCATTTCTGTCTTAAAACCTCTCTTTTAAAAAAAAGGACAAAATAATTTCTTAAAGCCACAGTATCGTCACACTCGAGTTATTTGAGAGTGTAACAAACAGGTTTGAAGAAGGAGAACCAGGAGATGTGGTGTAGTTGGATTTTAGAAGCAATTCAGTAAGTTGCCACATAAAAAGGTATTCCACAGGATAGCAGCCCATAGTATTTAGGATACTGTATTAGCATTGATTGAAGATTAGTTCATACATATGAGAGAGAATCAGGATTAATGGGTCTTTTTCAGGTTGGAGTAGAATGGAATGCCACAAGGATCAGTCCGAGGGTCTCAATTGTTTGGTGTCCGTATTCATGATTTGAAGAAAGAAGGCATGTAATGTTCCCAAATTTGCTGCTGATACACAAAAAAAAGATGGGAGGGAATGTTGTGGTAAAGACATAAGGAGGAATCTGGAATGGATGGTTTTTCTTCTGAGAACTTGGACAGGCTTGTATTGCCTAGAGTTTAGAAGAATAAGAGGCAACTTGATTGAAGCATATAAAATTCTGAAGGGCCTTGGCAGGGTAGATGTGGAAAGGATGTCTCCTTTTATGTGAGAATTTGGAACTAGGGATCACTATTTAAAAATCAGGGATCACCCATTGGAAACAGAAATTTGGCATTTCTTTTCCTGAAAACTGAGAATCTTTGGAACTTATTGCTTAAAAAGGTGGTGGAAGCAGAATCCTCGAATATGTTTAAGGCAGAGGTGGATAAATCCTTGTTAAGCAAAGGGTTGAAAAGTTATCAGGAGTAGACAGGAGAGTGAATTTGAGGTTATCAATAGATTAGCCATGTTCTGGTTGAATGTTTGAGCAGGCTGAAGGAGCTGAATGTTCTACACTTTCAGGGATAGTCAACATGGCTTTGTGCATGGGAAGTCATGTCTGAGTAACTTGATTGAGTTTTTTGAAGAAGTAATGAAGAGGATTGATGAGGGCAGAGCGAGTGATCTATATGGACTCAGTAAGACGTTCAACAAGGTTCCTCATGGTATACTAGTTAACAAGTTTAAATCACATGGAATACAGGGAGAACTAGCCATTTGGTTACAGAATTGGCTCAAAGGTAGAAGAGAGAGGGTGGTGGTGGAGGTTTGCCTTTCAGACTGGAGGCCTGTGACCAGCAGTGTACCACAGGGCTCGGTGCTGGATCCACTTACTTTTGTTATTTATGTAAATGATTTGGATGTGAACAGAGGCAGTCTGGTTAGTAAGTTTGCAAATGACACCAAAATCGGAGGTGTAGTGGACATGGAAGAAGTACCACAGAGTACAATGGGCTGTTAATAAGATGAGCCAATGGGCTGAGGAGTGGCGGATGGAGTTTAATTCAGATAAATGTGAGGTGTTGCATTTTGGAAAGGCAAATCAGGGCAGGACTATTATATGCTTAAAGGTCCTGGGGAGTGTTGTGAGGAAAGAGAACTTGGAGTGCAGGTTCATAATTCCTTGAAAGTGGAGTCGCACGTAGACAGGATAGTGAAGAAGGTTTTTGGTATGCTTTCCTATATTGATCAGAGCATGGAGTGTAGATATTGGGAGGTCATGTTGTGGCTTTGTAGGACATTGGTTAAGATTAGAGTGGAGCTGGAAAAACACAGCAGATCAGGCAGCATCCGAGGAGCAGGAAAATCGACGTTTCAGGCAGAAGCCTTCATCAGGAATTCTGCCCGAAACGTTGATTTTCCTGCTCCTTGGATGCTGCCTGACCTGCTGTGCTTTTCCAGCGCAACTCTAACCTTGACTCTAATCTCCAGCATCTGCAGTTCTCACTTTCGCCTAGGACATTGGTTAGGCCACTTTTGGAATATTGTAATTCTAGTCTTCTTCCTATTGGAAGGATGGTGTGAAATTTGAAAAGGTTCAGAAAAGATTTACAAGGATGTTACTGGAAGAGGCTCAATAGGCTAGAGCTGTGTTCCTTGGAGTATCGGAAGCTGAGTGGTGACCTCATAGAGGTTCATAAAATTATGAGGAGCATAGATATGGTGAAATAGCCAAGGCCTTTTCACAAGTAGCAGAGTCCAAAACTAGGGGGCATAGGTTTAAGTTGAGAGGGATAGATTTAAAAGGGGCCTAAGGGCAACTTTTTCATGCAGAGGGTGGTGCTTGTATAGAATGAACTGCCAGAGGAAGTGGTGGAGTTGGGTTTACAGTTTTTAAAAGCCTTCTGGATGGGTACATGAATAAGAAGGGTTTAGAGGGATATGGGCCAAGTGCGAGCAAATGGAACTAGATCTGGTTGGCATGGATGAGTAGGATTGAAGGGTCTGCTTCTGTGCTGTACATCTCTATGACTTGCTCCTGAATTGTGTGAGTTTTTTATAACATTTTTATTAAGAAAAAATAGATTTTTAAATATTACAACAAATACAAAACAATGCAATTCAAAACAGTACAAAATTAGTAGAAAACTAAACCCAAATAATAAAAAAGATTCCCCAGCCCACCCTCATATACAAATGTATAAACATATATAGAGAAGTATAAAATTTAAAAAAAAACTAAACTAGCTATTTAACTAACTAAATAAACACCTAACAACAAACAAATAAATAGTAATAACTCAGCCCAGCCAAACAAAACACTCATACATTCACAGTTCCTCCTCCCTGGATATTGGACTCATGAAACACAATCGTTACAGCTATATAAAAGCCCTTGGTAGTATGGCAGATAAATCTGTGTCCAGGTATTTCAAAAAGGGTTGCCATGTCTTGTAAAAAAGTCTCAGTTTTGTGGTGTACCATACTTGTGAGAAAATCCAGGGGAAAATGCTCCATAACAATCTTCCGCCAAACCGATAGGCCTGGGGGTTTTCTGATATCCAACTTAGCAAGATATTCTTCCTTGCACAGAATGTAAGAATAGTGAAAAGCTTTTCCTTTTGCGAGTCTGCAGGAAATACGATGGGGAGGCTCAAAAGGAGCGAAATAGGGTCCTTCTCCACCCCTACACCTAAAATCCTCTCCACTGCACCCACCACAGCGCTCCAATATGTTTGAAGCCTGTCACAAGACCAAAGACAATGGGTAAAAGTGCCCGTGCAGATCTTGCACTTGGGACATGCTGAAGATACCCCTGGTTTAAATTTTAAAGTGGACCCTGTGGAGAATCTTCAACTGTAAAGCATGAGTCCTATTGCAAATTGATATCTTCCTTGCAATTTCCCAAATATCCTCCCATGCCTCTGATGAAACTTCAACAGCCAGCTCTCTTTCCCACATCTTGCAGAGTCGATCAGACTCATCTGAAGTTGCACCCCCCGAACTGGTGATATAGAGTACTGACAGAGAATGTACTCTTAGCCTTTAGTACCCTTCTTTCTAAGTCAGATTTGTAGGGATCAGTCAAAAGTGTGGTCTTTTTTGGAATAAAATCCCTAACTTGAAAAAAACGAAAGAGGTCTCTATTAGGTAACGCGTACTTCCATACTAACTGATCAAAGGACATCATTACATCTCTCTCAACTAAATCACCCATGCAACGTATACCACTAGCTGCCCAACGTTTAAATCCTGAATCTATCATACCTGGTTGAAAACTCGGCATACCCACTAAAGGTGTAAACAAAGATGTTTTGCCAATATTACCTTCCCTCTGCCGAATTGACCTCCATGCTTTAACAGTATTGATGACTATTGGGTTATGGCAATTTTCCCTAACTGTCCTCACCTTGTCCAAAAACAGCAAACTGGTAAGGGGGCACCTTGCCTGGGAGACTTCAATATCTAGCCATATTGAAAGAAGGTCCCCGCAAACCCAATCACTTATGTAGGTCAAAAGCAAACTTAATTGGTAATTTTTAATGTCCGGAAGGTCTACTCCCCCCAATCTGTGAGGCAACTGCACTTTGGCTAATTTAATGAGGGACCATTTACGGTGCCATATAAAGGAGCTGAACCAACTGTTCAGTCTCCTGAGTGTTTGTTTATTGAAAATCAGGGGGAGCATCCGTATAGAATATAGCAAGCAAGGGAGAATATTCATCTTCATAAGCGCTATCCGACCCAACCATGAGACTAGAAGTGCCTCCCATCTTTGGAGATCTTGTTTAATTTTTTTCAAATAATTGAGTAAAATTGGCTTTGAACAGCCAATCCAGAACTGGAGTAATGAATATGCCCAAATACACAAAACCCCCCTGTTACCACCTAAATGGGAATCTATAGTCACTCTCAAGGGCCAACTCTTTCATAAGTCCACCCATAGGCATAGCCTCTGATTTAGCAAAATTAATCTTATACCCTGAAAAAGCGCCAAATGCATGAATGCATTGTATCAGGCAAGGCACTGAGACTGCTGGATTAGTCAAGAAAGTTAGAACATCATCTGCATACAGCAAGATCTTATGTAATTTTGACCCCAATTCTGGAGCTGATATATTGAGATCCCCACGAATGGTTCAATCACCAACGTAAAAAATAATGGTGAAAGAGGACAGCCCTGCCAGCTTCCCCTAGAAATATTAAAATTGCTTGATCGTACCCCGTTGGTAATGACCGCAGCGAGAGGTACACTGTAGAGAAGTTTTATCCATCTTAGAGAAACTTCGCCCAGACCAAACCGGCCTAGAGTATAGAAAAGGTGCGGCCACTCAACTCGGTCAAATGCCTTCTTTGCATCTCAAGAAATCACCAATCCCCGTATTGACTGCTGTTGGCATGCTTGAATTACGTTAAGCAGCCTCCTAACATAATTGGAGCATCTGCGACCCTTTATGAAGCCCGTCTGATCCTCTTTAATAATAGAGGGTAACACAGTCTCCAGCCTTAGAGAGGATTTTAAAATCCACATTTAAGAGCGAGATGGGCCTGTATGAAGTACAGTCTTCCGGATCCTTCCCTTTTTTAAGGATAAGTGAAATATTGGCTTCTCTCAGAGATGGTGGGAGACAAAGATGACTGTATGAATCATTAAACATATTCAGCATCGGGCCAGACAGTATACTTATAAATTCCTTATAGAATTCACTGGGAAGTCCATCTGGACTGGGCGCCTTTCTACTCTGAAGCTGCCTCACAGCTTCCTGCACTTCTTGCTCTGATAATGCGGCATTGAGAAAGGACTGTTGTCCGGGAGTCACACCCGGGTGCTTCAGATCTCTAAAAAAGGATTCCATTTTGGCCTGCCCCTCCTCACAATTCTTAGACTGATATAACTTAGTGTAGAATCTCTGGAACGCCACATTAATCTTTTTAGAATCACATGTTAGGTTCCCAGACCCTTCCCTAATCGCTGTGATGGTTTGTGGGGCACTTCTCTTTCTGGCAAGGTATGCTAAGTATTTGCCTGGCTTGTCACCATGCTCGAATAGCCTTTGCTTTGCAAAAGCCAGCTCCTTCTTTGCCGTCTGCGTGAGCACAGAATTTAGTGTAGACTGCAGTGCCGTAATCCTCTGTAGTTTGACCAATGAGGGTCTGTCAAAATAGGCCTTCTCGGCTGCCTTCAACTGTGCTTCAAGGAGATATTGCTGCTCACCCTTCTGCTGCTTCCTACTTGTGGAATATGAAATGACTAACCCTCTGGCATAAGCTTTGGCAGTTTCCCAGAGAACAGATGAGCTATCAACCAAGCCTATGTTGATGTCCAGGAATGCCTGAAATTCCCTAGAGAAATACTCCACAAACTTGCTGTCCATGAGAATAAAGGGGTCCATTCGCCAGTACCTTGAATCCACTGTAACAGCCTTAATTTTAACCATGAGGTACACTGGAGCATGATCAGAGATGGCAATATTACCAATTGTAAAGGATGCCACCAGATCCAGGGTTACTGCAGAGGTCAGAAAAAAATCAATCCTTGTGTGACATCTATGCGGATTGGAGAAAAACGTGAAATCCCTACCTGTAGGGTAGAGATACCTCCAGACGTCCCCCAACCCTAATTCCCCACACAGACCCAATAACTGTTTAGTTTGTGCAGAGGGTATTGAGGGACCTTTAGGCAATCTGTCTACTGTGGGGTCCATGAGGCAGTTAAAATCTCCCCCTATAATGATGTGCTGAGACTTGAGACCTATCAGTTTAGAAAAAGCATCTACCAAGAATATAAGAGGATGAGCTGGGGGACAATAAACATTTAAAATGCCATATTCTGCCCCACTTATCAAGGCTTTAAGAATTACAAACCTCCCGTATGTGTCTTTAATGCACTCCAACAATTTAAATGAGAGATTTTTCCTGACCAATATAGCCACTCCCCTACCTTGGTATTACATGATGAAAAATAAACTTGGTCAAAGCCATTCTGCTGTAATTTCAGATGTTCCTTGTCATCCAAATGTGTCTCCTGTAACAAAGCAATATCCACCTTCTCCTTTCTAAGATTCAAGAAAACCTTCTTCTTCTTAATTGGTGAGTGACTTCCTTGATATTCCAGGTACACCATTTAATCAAGTCATTAGTCATAATCTTCTGCAATTACATTTAAATTCCAGAGAGGGGGAACCCGAACCACAAGTTGCTGAGTCTCAGTATTGCATGATCCACCAAATATAAAAACTACATAAACTAAAACCGCTACATTTAACAAACATACAAAATTATTAAAATTAAAAAACAACAAAAACCAGTAAACAAACCAACATATAAAGCGCCAATAGCGCTGAGTAGAGGAACTCACCCCCTGCCCGGAGGGGGCAACTACCCATCCCGAACTGCCCGTAAATAGGCATCTACCATCTCAACCACCTTCAATTCTCCCAACTAGAGCTGCATCGCAAGCACAAGCTAAAAAGAATCAACACTCCATAGAATATCAATATGAATAAAGAAACATTCTTTTATTAAAAAAAGGGAAATAAATACCCAACCCATCCTTTGGTATGTTCTAACTTAGAAATTTAAAATGTACATCTTAAACACCGCCAGACATAGTTTGAACCAAATTATTATCAATAGAGGAAAAAAGGGGAAAAACAAAGCTCCAACTGGATTTCCTCCATTTCTTTTACAGAATGATAAACGCATACCCAAGCAACAATATTTATACATACTACAATTGTTTAAATTAGGTTAGTTAGCCACAAAGTCTCTTGCCTTCTCCGATGTGTCAAAGAGATGCATGAATCCATCTAAGGTGATCCGAAGCACTGCCGGATAACTCAGTACTGAATCCCAAGCTCCTTCAGTCTTCTCTTGACGCCATCATACGATTTTCGTTTCTGAATCACCGCTGCTGAAAAGTCCTGAAAAAACATGATCTTAAATTAGGGCCTTTGGATCCTTCCCCTGGAGTCTGGAAGCCTCCATGACTTTCTCCTTATCCTGGTAATGATGGAACCGCACCAGGAAAGGACGAGGGCGTTGACCCAGACCCGACCTCTGTGCTGCGATCCGGTAAGCCCTCTGTATCTTCAATCGTCTCATGCCAGTCTCCAAGTCAAGGAATATTGGGAGCAAATTCTGCAGGCCGCTCACCTTCCTTACTCTCAGGCAGACTGATCCAAATGTTTTTTCTCCTGTCCCTGTTTTCAAGGTCACGCAAATTACGAACTTGCGAGTTCAGGGCTTGGATCTCTTCCTTGAATGAACTGGCATCAGCTTCCACCACTGTGACCCTGTGCTCCACCTCATCCGTCCTCTTCTCCAGGTCTCCCAGCTGTTGCTCATGCTTCTGCAGCATGAGAGAGACTGGAGCCAGCTTCTCTTCAATCTGTTGCCCCAACATCTCGCGAGATTTCGAGAGCTGGTTCACCAGGTCCTGGTGAGTAATCGGCTCCAAGGCTGCTGCAGGCCCGACCTCAAATGCTCCTCCTCCCTGTTTAGGCATTTCTGGACAGCTGAAAATACAGGTAAGTCAATTTTTAAATGTTTCTTGGGGCTCCACAATCTTTCCAACACCCCAAGAAATCCTGATGACCGGGGTTAGGTGGGTTAAAGAACTGTCCTGCTCCTGCTGCGATGCGAAGCTCTGCAGTGTGATCTTCTTAGATCGCTGCCATCTTTAAAACCCCCAGTGTTTATTTTTTAAATACAGTATTTTATGTTAAGCTTGTGGCCCTTCCCTTCAAACCTTAAGATCAAACACCATGTGAGATGACCAAAACAGACAATAGTACTCAAGTAAGGCCTGATGAAGATCTTGTACAGGGAGGAAATAGATTTGTAATATAACTTCTTATGGATGCAGCTCAAAAGTTCTCTTTGCTGAGCTATCACTTCATGCCATTGCTAATGTACCTATTGACATCTAACCAGTAGAGCACCAATATCTCTTACTTTCTTCATTTGTCATAGTGCTTTTCCTGAGAAGTGTATATCTGTTTATTATATTCTCTCTCACATGCATGGCACTATATCTATTCAAATAAAACTTCATTTATTAGTTATTAATTTAGTTTCCATCTGAAATACACCATCATCTGTTGACCTGATACTTACCACAGATTGAAACTTGTGGGTTGTGTCCATACCATCTACGTTCATAGATTAAAAATAGTAATTGATAAAAATAGTGACAGCAACAGTTCCAACAAATAGCTCCATATTGTGGTGTAACTATTCTTTGCCTACATCCTTGTCAGTTCTCAGTCCAGTTCAACATATTACCATAATTTTGTGGAGAAGCCTCTTATCCAGTAACTTTATTAAAAGCTTTATGGAAGTCAAAATAAAGAATTTCTCTGGAGCTGTCTTCATCCAACATCTCAGTAAACTGTTCAAAATATACAATTATATTTGTAAGACATGACCTTTCCATAAATCCATGTTGGGAGTCCCTAATACTCTGTTGCTTAATATTCAAGCAACTACAGATTGCATCTCTAGAGAATCACTCAATCATCTTTCCCATTACTGATGTCAAACTGATAGAACAAAAATAGAAATCATTGGAAAAGTTCGGGTAGGTCTGTGGAGAAAAATCAGTGTTAATGTTTCAGTTCCAGTGACCCTTCCTCAGAAATGATGGAACTGCATGTGCCTGCATTTGTCCTTGCATCTATTTAAAGACTGTGGATTACATTGGCTTCCTTCCTATGTGAAGTTTATAGGAACCATCCCAGTGCCTTATCAAAGATATGGATTAGACCTTTTTAAAGCATATATCACATTTTAATGAGATTTATCCAGTGCATAGCATCCACATCAATTGGGATGCTCAATTGTGTTCAGAGTACCTGGGCTAGGGAAATAGAAAGAATCAGACAGAATTCAATCCGTATCCAGTGATCCATAGTTAGAAAATATATGTATGTTGGATGAAAGTAGCATTGACTGCATATTCAAATAGTCTTTAAACACTTGCACATTAAAAAAAGGCAGTTGCTTTGACATGCTCATTGGTTACAGAGCTCATCATGTTGTATCCAGACGTCAGGCAGCACCTTCAGGAGAGAAAGTGAAAATCCTTCTTGCTCTTGTCAGAGAATGAAAGAATAGTTTATTTTACTTGTTCTGCTACATAGAAGTGAACTCAATCAGTGTTGTGCTCCAAGGGGCAATACTAATTAGCAATCTGCTAAAGCCCTTAGAAAGCTTTGAATTTCAAATATTACTCCTGTGCCCTCACTGAATCACTCCAGGGAATTTTTTAAGAGTTCTTCAAAGCAATTTTGAAAAGGTTCATTTCATCTGCAAAGGGTGATTTGTCCCTTTAGCACTAAACTAAAAACACTCAGACTAATATTCCAAAGCAGCAAAATTCTTTCAGATGTGATTAATCTTTCTATGATTACCTTCTTTACGATGCTGGACAACAATTCCTGTGTGTTTAATGAGTAGCTACACAGCAGGATGATTGATATGTGGAGTTAAGGTACATGTATGTTCTCACAGGCCCAAAGTAATATTTGTACCATGCAACCCAATACAACCCATTCTTCACACAGTTACCCTCACACTAACCAACCTATTCTTTATCCTAAACAATTCAATCTCCCACTACCAACCTAAACAACCCCATCTCCAACCCATTACCCTTAATGCCTCAATCTCCAACTCCCATCCCTATAATGCTTCGCTCTCCAACTCTCCCACCCTCTCACATCTGTTCTCCAACTCCTCCTCCTATAATGCCATGCTGTCAAATTCCATTGCCATATAACACTCTACTCACCAACGCACCTGCCCTAAACGCCCCTCTGTCCATCTCCCCAGCCCTATAAAACCTTGATCTCCAACTCACCCACTCTATAACACCAGGCTGTCCAACTCCCCTGACCTATAATACCCCACTTTCCAATGCCCCCAACCTATAACACCCTGACTGCCAACTCCCATACTGTAAAATGTCCTCCACCTTATAACGCTCCACTCATCAGTCCTAAATGCTTCGCTCTCCAACTCCCCTGCCTTGTAATCCCCTGATCGCCAGCTCCTATGCCCTATAACTCCCTGCTGTCCAACTCTGCTGTCCTACAGCACTCCACTTACCAACTCCTCCACCCGAAATGCTTTCCTGTCCTACTCGCCTGCCTTATAACACCCTGATCTCTAAATCCTCCACCCTAAACATACCAGTTTCCAACTTTGTATCCTAAACAACCCGATCTCCAACTCCCCACTCTATGAGCCGATTCATCTCCCCTTCTCTCCATCAACCCACCCTACATGACCTAGTCTCCAGCTTCCCTGCGGCTCCGCCCCCCCAACTCTAAACAATCAGATTCCCAAACCCCATTCTAAATGATTCAATCTCCAGCTTTCCATTCTAAACAGGTGGGTCGCCAAACTCGTACTTCAACTCCCTAAACAACTTGGCATATGAAGATGCAAACCAGTGGTGACATCTCACATCACACATGAACATTTTAAACTTGAGTTGTTGTGGAATTCAAAGTCAATGTTTGTGACTGGTAGCACGGCTACTGAGTTTATGGATTGTGTTGCAAGAATGGATGGATGCAGTATGTTACTGGAACCCCTGACTCCTACTGCTGTGACCCTTTGACTCCACCTTGACATGATCAAATTCTGTCGACACCCCATTATATCCAGGTTACCACAGCCTCCTCATGACAGCTCCCTCTGACAATCACCTGTTCACCCCATCTGACCTAGAACCACCTGATCTGACTAACCCATCTATGCCATCACCCGGACTAGTCTATATCAACTGACACCAATGATATCCCTTAACATTCATCTGACTTGACTCTACTCCATGCCACTACCTGATTACTCCCCTAATTTCCCACACTACTCCCTCAGCCATTTGTTACCCTAATCACAGCTGATCAGCCGAGAGGGAGTGGAAGAGCTAGGAACCCATCTCATTCTTTCTTGATCTCTGCCACTCTATCTCCTTACCTTCCTGTTGCCATACCTCTTTACCTTGCTGTTGCCTAACCTGCTGTATTCGCCATTTTACTATCACACCTTACCTTTGTGCTACCCTTATCCCCTCTTACTCTACCTGGTGTGAGGCTTCCTATCTTGGATCCATTCTATGGAATCCTCAAGCAGATTAAACAAGAAGTAAGTATCTTCTCGTTGGTTCTGCTCAGTAGTGATGAATTCAGCCTAAGTAGCAGATTTAGACCAATATGTCAGTGTTTCTTTATCAATGCTGATTTGAAATCCTCAAGCTTCCTATTAAAAAGTATCGTGTGACTTCTATTCATGAGAAAGTTTAAATCATTTTAGCCCTAGAGGGTCATAGGACTGCTCCCTCATTCGAGAGAGACGACTGGTGGGTGAGTTTAACCAGAAGGTCACTGTGTCAGGGGCGAGATTGACAAGATCAGTGTGGGAATTGGTTCACTGTACAGGCTGCAGGGAAATGAAAATACTCACAAAAGCCATTTTAAGGGAAATTTGGATATGTGATTTATGGTGGCCTTCCTGGTAGCAGCACCAAATCCCAAACATATATTAAAGGTAGTTTCATTGTTTAGTTTGAGGGCTTTATAACTATGCTATTTAAGCAGAATAATAGCATGGAAGTGGTGCATGGGCTGGGAGATATTGTAGAGAGCTGATTGGAGTGGCAAAGATGAACGTGTGTAACTTGACCACATTTGTGGTCAATAATGATTGATTTAAGATCATCTTATGATGCCATCTGAAACTCTGATGTTCCACTCATTTTTAACAAGGCATCTTTGAAAGTCTGAATCCAGGATTTACCTACTTACTCTTACTTGCTCCAACTTCTTGACAACATCATGATGTGATGGTCAGAAATCTGACTGAAATTTGTTTTAACAATATGCAGATTTTTCTTCAAGACAAATGGGTTGAATTGTGAGGCCCACTGCTCGGTCCTGTTTTGAAATATTTCCTGATATCAACAATCAGCTGGCAATTTCTAACTGTGCATGCTCATCTCTGATTTCCCCCCCCCCCCAAAAAAATCAAAGAACTGTGGATGCTGGAGCTGTTCTGAAGAAGTATCATTAGAGCTGAAATGTTAACTCTGCTTTCTCTCTACAGATACTACCAGACTTGTTGAATTTCTCCAACAGTTTCTGATTTTCCACATGCTGCTCATGCCCAATAAAGCAGAATTAATTTTTCTTTAAATCCAGTTTGCCTGACACTTTTTTCAATGTTCATATATTCAGTTCTTTCAATTTGTATGTGTTTGCTTGCATTTTATCACTTTTTAAGCCGTCATAATCTTTTCATGTTAATTAATAATCTGGAGTCTGAATTCATTGAACACTGACTGTGTACATACACTGTTGGTTTTATGAACTATAAAATGAATGAAAACAGTACCAGTTGACAATCTTCTTTGGCAGTTTCACAGGTTAGGATAGCTTGATTTGACTCTCGCAAGGGTGGATCCTGTTGTGGCTGAATAGTCCAATCTTAGAGCCACAGACTTTGCCATAGGCGGTGTTCAATGCAGCGGGTGGGTGGATGCGCACTAGATTCTGAGCGATCTTTTTGTTGCTTGCACTTGGCATCCACATGTTCTATGCAGTGATGCTTAAGTGGTTGGTGCCTTCTCAGATGCTGCTGCTCCAGTTCGTAGAGTCATAGAGATGTACAGCATGGAAACAGATCCTTCGGTCCAACTTGGCCATGCCGAACAGATGTCCCAACCCAATCTAGTCCCACCTGCCAGCATCTGTCCCATATCCCGTCAAACCCTTCCTATTCATATACACATCCAGATGCTTTTTAAATGTTGCAATTGTACTAGCCTCCACCATTTCCTCTGGCAGCTCATCTCATACATATACCACCCTCTTTCCCCTCTCACCCTAAACCCATGCCCTCTGGTTCTGGACTCCCCCATCCCAGGGAAAAGATTTTGTCTATTTATCCTATCCAGGTTTCTCATGATTTTATAAATCTCTATAAGGTCACCCCACAGCCTCCGACCCTCCGGGGAAAACAGTCCTAGTCTATTCAACCTCTCCCTGTAGTTCAAGTTCCAACCCTGGTAACACCCTTGTAAATCTTTTCTGAACCCTTTGTAAGTTTCGCAACACCTTTCCGATAGGAAGGAGACCAGAATTGCACGTAATATTCCAACAGTAGTCTAATCAATGTCCTGTATAACCGCATCATGACCTCCCAACTCCTGTACTCAATACTATCTGACCAATAAAGGAAAGCATACCAAACACCTCCTTCACTATCCTATCAACCTGCAACTCCACTTTCAATGAACTATGAACCTGCACTCTAAGGTTTCTTTGTTCGGCAACGCTCCCTTGGACCTTATCATTAAGTGTATAGGTCCTGCTAAGATTTGCTTTCCCAAAATGCAGCACTTTGCATTTATCTAAATTAAATTCCATCTGCCACTTCTCAGCCCATTGGCCCATCTGATCAAGATCCCATTGGAATCTGAGGTAACCTTCTTCGCTGTCCACTGCACCTCCAATTTTGGTGTCATCTGCAAGCTTACTGACTATACCTCTTATGCTAACATCCAAATCATTTATATAAATGACGAAAAGTAGTGGGCCCAGCACCGATCCTTGTGGCACTCTTCTGGGGTTGCTGCATTCTAGGACAAGCAATTCCCATGTTGGGTCGCTGCTAAATTGCCCGTAGTGTTAGGTAAGGGGTAAATGTAGGGGTATGGGTGGGTTGCGCTTCGGCGGGTCGGTGTGGACTTGTTGGGCTGAAGGGCCTGTTTCCACACTGTAAGTCTAATCTAATCTAAAAATTTGTTTAGAGAGGCCTTGTCGTGTTTCCTAACCCTCTTTGCAATCACTTACCATTGCGGAGCTCACAGTAGAGCACTTGTTTAATTTTCTGTTGAGCATGTGGTTGATGTGGCCTGACCGTAGCCACTGGTTGTGTGCCTTGATACTGGGGATATTAAACTTGGAGAGGATGATTACATTAATATGTCTAACCCACCATTAAATTTGCAGAATTTTGCAAGTTGGCTATACTGCTGATAATAGGTGGCCAGATCTGAAGTACTAGCCATAAGAATATCTGCAATGTTTATTTTCTTTCTACAAATGTTCATTAAATAGCTGAGGATAAATTGAAAGAGATTTGGGGGTTTCCTTGGGGGTCAGACTTATTCTCCAGCATCACAAAGTCAAATGATCTGGTCATTTTTACATTGCTACTTGTGTGAGCATGATGTGTTCAAATTAGCTGCTATATTTCCTACGTTACAGCAGTGGCTGTGCTTCAAAAGTACTTCATTGGCTATAAACGTGCTTTGAGACATCCATTGGTTATGAAACGCACGATATGAATGTAATGTTTTCCTTTGTGCCCATGGAATGCAATACAACAAATCAACAGAGAGTGTATTACAGCATTTTCTTGTACAAGAGGTTGTGCTCATCTTTTCAAAGATTTTTGACTGCTTTAGATAATGCTGTCAATATCTAGTAAAAGCTATCATTGACATATAACTTGGATTTTGTAAATAAAGTCTTTCATCTATTTAGTACCTTAACACATCTCTTGGAAGAAAATCAAAACACTTTACACAAAATGAATTCTTTGGAAAACAGTTAAAAATCACACAACATCAGGTTATAGTCCAACAGGTTTATTTGGAATGTACATGGTGGGAGGTGTCCCCATGTGTAATGGTAGTATCTGTGCTGCCATTCTGTCATGTCTTGCGCGTCTACCGTGACAAGGTATATTGCCCTGAAAGCCAGGCAGTTTGCTACGAACAATGATCTGTTTGAGGTTTGGTGGCTGTTTAAAGGTGAGAAGTGGAGGTGTGGGGAAGGCCTTAGCGAGGAGCTCATCCTCATTGATAATGTGTTGCAGGCTGTGAAGAACATGTTGTAGTAAAACCCCTTTACACTCAGACACATGCACAGACACGCACGCGCGCGCGCGCACACACACACACAGACACACACACACACACACACACACACACACACACACACACACACACACACACACACACACACACACACACACCCTACATGCACACAATTTGTACTTGCAGAATTACATTTTACTTTGCTCAAAAACTGCATGAACCCATGTAAAATTCTGGAAATCCATTTTTTAGATTAGAATCAGTCTGACCTTTGTGGCACAGATCGCCCCACAGGGAGTTAACGCCTTTAATACCTTATTTGAGCTGACATGACACCAATTGTTAAAGTGCAATTGAGAATGTAACTTGTTTTTAAAAAGGTTTTGCGATTTATATATGTAAGAACTGAAACCAACATGGCCATTTTCAAAGATGAGAGACTTAACAAACAATCTGGGTCTTTTTCAATATATAATTTCAATTACATTGCTCTGTAAACTTTTACTATAAATTCTGTGTCTTATAATCTTACTCCTCCACAATCACCTGATGAAGGAGCAGCAATCCGAAAGCTCGTGCTTCCAAATAAACCTGTTGGACTATAACCTGGTGTTGTGTGATTTTTAAATTTCTACACTCCAATCCAACACAAACTTCTCCAAATCTTGGAAAAAGGTGACAGTGTTTTTGTATACAATAAGATCCCACAAGTGACAAGGAATGATCCATGAGAAGATAAAAGTTACAACATTGATGAATTTCTGGAGTTTGCCCCAGTATCCTCCTTTATTTTTACTTGAGGTCAGGAGAGCATCTGGACAAATTATGTAAATTGCATTAAGTGGTCATTTCTGCCTTTTTTTTCCTTGGATTTGATGCTGACATTCTTTCATCGTTATGGAAGACTAGCCTGGAGATTTGGAAACTTGTGGGTCACCGTTTGTGATGGTATGGATTTCAATTAAAAAAAACCCATGAAACAGGTATTGCACTCACTCCAAGTTGCAGCTATATATCGAAGTTTTTAAGCGAGTGTCTATATACTATTCAGCTATGGAGCTTTGCAGTTGAGCTCAGTCATGTTTACACTTTATGCCCAGGATGAGGGTGACATATTATTGGGGATAAGCATTGTGAAAGAGGAATTACTAGTAATTTAGCATCTTTGGAAGTGAATAAATCATCAGGCCTGATTGAAATATACCTGTGCTAAGAGAGGGAATATTGGACATCACAGCCATCATTTTCAGTGCTCTGTGGCTACATAGGAGTGGAATTAATAATTGCTAATGTTACAGTGTTGTTTAAAAAGGTAGAAAAGGATAAATGGAGTAATTAATTAGTCTAATCTTGGTGTGGGGCAAATTATTGGGAAAAGGTTTGAACAGTTGTTCAGGTCATCGTTTAGAATGGCACAGAGTAATCGAAGACAGTCAGGGTAGACTTATTAAGCAAGACCCATGTCTGACTAATTTGATTACACATTTTGTGCAGACAACAAGAAGGGCTGATGAAGGTGCATGCTTGGTGTGGCCAAATGAATTTGGCACGGCTTTTGTTTGGGTTCTATATGACAGACTGATGAAAGTAATAGTCAGTGAGATCTAGGGGCAAGTGCTAAATTGGATCCAAAATTGGCTTAGCGATAAGAAGCAAAACATTTTATAATGGACTCGAGCATTTCCTCAGCTCTGGCGTCAGACTGACTGCATTTCTGTATTCCTGGGGCCACTTCTGTGATGTAGATTATCAGGGACTGGGGATTTATTGGCATTCAATCCAGCAGGTGGTTTTGTAACTGGAAGATTGTTTCCAGTGAGGTTCTGCTCAGCTTAATTCTAGGTCCTCTGCTATTTGTGATACAGGTCGTTCTGCATTTCATTAACATGAATTTGCTATAACATGACTGACAAATTGGGGACCCACAGTTTTTAAAGCACCAAGTTTTAAAGTGTATATTGGTTATAATGTGATTCCAGCCCCATTAGTTTAAATGCTGCTGCTATTATGTGATTTTCTTATAACACAGGATTGCACAAGAACGGAACTGAGTTATAGCAAAACTGATTGTACAAATTTATGATTTAGACTTTGCATGGTAAAGAGTTTTACCAATGGTATAAAACTTGCTTATGTCATTGATGGTGAGTAAGAAAGTCATAGGTTGAAGGGAAATATTAAAGGATGAGACAAGTGGCAAATTGAGTTAAAGCTGGGCTAGGTAATACTTTTGGGCAAACATATCAAGGAAATACAAATACATTTTAGGAAGCTGAGAGGAATGTAGAGGAACAGATCCTTGAGTGCATGTCTGCAGATCCCCAAAGGTAACTGGATATGTAAGTAATGAGTTAAGTGTTTTTGTTATTCATTTGTGGGATGTGGGCACTGCTGGCTATCTTTATTCCTCATCCCAAGTTGCTGAGAGAGCAATTGAGATTCAACATGTTGCTGTGGTTCTGAAGTAAGATGCCAGACCATAGAAACATAGAAAATAGGAGATGGAGTAGGGCATTTGGCACTTAAAGTCTACTCTGTCATTCATTATGATCATGGCTGATCATTCAACTCAGTAGTCTGTTCCTGCTTTTTTCTTGTATCCTTTGATCTCTTTGGCTCCAAGTTATCTAACCCTCCTTGAAATCATATGATATTTTGGCCTCGACCCTTTCTATGATAGCAAATTCCAAAGGCTCACCACTCTCTGGATGAAGAAATGAATTTAATTTTACATGCTAACCTTTTAGGTGGACTTTGTCGAAAACCTTTGGAAAATCCAAATAAATCGTACATACTGGTTGCCCCCATCAACTCTACTACTTATGTCCTCAAGCAATCCTAGTAAATTTGCCAAGCATGATTCTCCTATCATATATTCTTGCTGACTCTGCCCAACTCTGCTACTGTTTTCCAACTATTGTGTTATAGGACATTTTATAATGGACTCGAGCATTTCCTCAGCTCTGGCGTCAGACTGACTGCATTTCTGTATTCCTGGGGCCACTTCTGGGATGTAGATTATCAGGGACTGAGGATTTATTGGCATTCAATCCAATCAATTTTCCCAGCACCACTTTCCTGCTAATATTGATTATATTCCTCTCACTAAGCCCTGTGTTCCTCAACATTTCTGATATGTTATTTGTGTTCTCCTTTGTAAACAAGGAACCAAAGTAAATGTAAAGTTGGTTAACCATTTCTTTGTTCTCCGTGATAAAGTCTCCATTTTCTAGCTGTTAGGGACCTACATATGTCTTCACCAATCTTCTTCTCTTCACATAACAGAAACTTTCTGTCAGTTTTTTTTCAATTCAAGCTTGCTCCTGTGCTGCGTTTTCTCTTTATTAATCCAGCCTTTGACCTCCTTTGCCAAATTCTAAATGCTCCCACTCCTTGTGTCTGTTTTCTCTGGCCAATGTGAATGCCTTTTCCTTGGAAGTAATGCCATCTCTCATTTCCCTTGTAAATATGGTTTTGCCAACTTTCCCATTTTACTTCTGTGCTAGACAGGAATGAATTATTTCAGTTCATCTATCCATTCTGAATGGTGAAGGACAATCTTTGAACAAGTAAAGATAGAGGATTTCGTTTCCTAAAAGACATTTTTTTTTGATAATTGACAATGGCTTCATGGTAACCATTAGAATATTAATTTCAGAGTTTTTATTAAACTCAAATTCCACCATCTGCTATTGTGGGAATTGAACCAAGGTCCTCAGAACACTGCCTGGGTTTCTGGATTAATAGTCTAGCAATAATATCACAATGCCATTACCTCACCCGATTATAAGTTCAGGGAAAACAATAGTTGGGCATCAGGTAGAGTACAGCACAATTCTAATCACAGCATTACAAGAATTATGTGCTCAGTTATGAAGCTACAGAATAGATTTATAAGAACTTTACAGCTACTGGAGATTTTTTAAAAAATTCCTTCACTGCCTTGGCAAGCATTTATTGCCAATTCTATGCTGCTTTTGAGAAGTCCTTTTGATGCTACTGGGTGTAGGTAGACCCACAACGATGTTGGGGAGGGAGTTTGAGGATTTTGACCGAGCAGCACTGAAGGAATGGCAATATATTTCCAAGTCAGAATGCTGAGTGGCTTAGAGGGAAGTTAGAGGTGTCTTTCTAGATAATAGTGGTTATGGTTTGGAAAATACTCTCTGAGAAGTCTTAGTGAAATTTTGTAGTTCATCACGGTGGTTGTGAGCATGAGCGGTGGAGAAAGTGGATACATTTGGATGTGGCACTGACCAGGTCAGTGGCTTTTTCCTGGATGGTGTCAAATGTCTAGTGTTGTTGGAGCTGCACTTGCATAACCAGTGGAGAGTATACCATTGCTTTCCCTAATGTGTGCCTTATACATGGTGGACAAATTCTGGGGAGTCAGGAGGTGAGGTGTTTGCTGTAGTATTACCTTCCCTTGTAGCCACAGTATTTGCAAGGCTAGTCCAGTTCAGATTCTGGATCAGTGGTGCTGGAAGAGCACAGCAGTTCAGACAGCATCCAAAGTGCAGCGAAATCGACGTTTCGGGCAAAAGCCCTTCATCAGGAATAAAGGCAGTGAGCCTGAAGCGTGGAGAGATAAGCTTTTTACCTCAGTTCAGATTCTGATGACTGGTAACCCACTGAAGCCCACACTGGTTCACAGTGTGGGCTTCAGTGATGGTAATGCCATTCAATGTCAAAGGACAAAAGTTAGATTCTCTCTCATTGGAGACTGTATTGCCTAGCATTTGTGTGGCCTTAATGCTACTTGCCAATTGTCAGTTCAAGCCTGGATGTTGTTGAAGTCTTGCTGCAATGGCCTTGGTGATATATGAGGATTCATGATTAGTGCTAAACTTTGTGCAGTCATCAGTGAACATTCACACTTCTGACCTTATTATGGTGGGAAGATCATTACTGAGGAAGGTTGAGTCTAGAGCTCTACTTCAGGAACTCTCTTAGAGATGGTGAGCTAAGATTTGTATCACTGTAGCCACAAGACTGGAGGTTGGCTAACGTGATGCCAATATGTGAGAAAAATGGTAAGGAAAAGCCAGGGAATTATACATCAGTGAACCTCTCATCCCTGGTGGGCAAGTTGTTGATGGGGATCCTGAGGCACAGTATTTTCATGCATTTGGAAAGGCAAAGACTGATTAGGAATAGTCAACATGGCTTTACACATGGGAAATCGTGTCTCACTAACTTAATTGAATTTTTTGAAGAAGTAACAAAGAGGATTGATGAAGGACTTCTGTAAGGCATTTGACAAGATTCCTCATGGTAGACTGGTCAGCAAGGCTAGATCTCATGGAATACGGGGAGAACAAGCCGGATAGAGAATTGGCTTGAAGGAGGCTTGCCGTTCAGACTGGAGACCTGTAACCAATGGTGCGCCACAAGAATTGGTGCTGGGACCACCACTTTTTGTCATGTTTATAAATGATTTAAATGTGAACATAGGTGGTATGGTTGGTAGGTTTGCAGATGACACTAAAATTGGTGCTGTAGTGGACAGCCTAGAAGGTTACCTTGAAGTATAGCAGGACCTTGATGAAATGGGCAGGTGGGCTGAGGAGTGGCAGTTAGGATTTAATTTAGATAAATATGAGATGCTACACTTTTGGAAAGGCAAATCAGGGCAGGACTTATACATGTAATTGTGGAGTGTTGCTGAACAAAGAGACCTTGGAGTGCAGATTCATAGTTCCTTGAAGATAGAGTTGCAAGTAGTTAGGATAGTAAAGAAAACATTGAGTGTGCTTGCCTTTATTGACCCATGCATTGAATATAGGAGTTGGGAGGTCATATTGCGACTGTACAGGACACTAGTTAGGCCACTTTTGGAATATTACATGCAATTCTGGTCTCTCTTCTATAGAAAGGATGTTGTGAAATTTGAAAGAGTTCAGAAAAGATTTACAAGGATGTTGCCAGGATTTGAGCTACAGGAGGAGGCTGAATAGGCTGAGGCTGTGTTCCCTGGAGCATCGGAGGCTGAGGTGTGACAATATAGAGGTTTATAAAATTATGAGGGGCATGGATAGGGTGAATAGCCAAGGTCTTTTCCCAAGTGTAGCAGAGTCCAAAACTAGGGGGCATAGGTTTAAGGTGAGAAGGAAAAGATTTAAAAGGGACCTGAGGGGGTGCAGAGGGTGGTAGGTGTGTGGAATGAGCTGCCAGAGGAAGTGATGGGTGGTGGTACAATTATAATATTTAAAAGACAGCTGGATGGGTATATGAATAGGAAGGGTTTAGCAGGATATGTGCCAAGTGCTGGGAAATGGGACTATATTAGTTTAGGATATCTGGTTGGCACGGAGGAGCTGGATGGAAGGGTCAGTTAATGTTGTACGGCTGTATGACTCTAAGATAATTGACTTAAAACAATAACAGGCATCTTCCTTTGACCTCGGTATGAGATAAACCAACAGAGCTTTCTCCCTGATCTCCATTGACTCTGATCAGTCCCAATCCACCGTCGTTTTTCTTTGCCTTGCTGAAGTCATTCTTAAGTTGAGCAACTTCCCCTTTAACTTGTTTCACTTTCTCCAAGTCAAAGGTGTGGTTTTGTGTATCCACATGGGTTTCAGTTATGCTTGTTTCTTTGTATGTGGAACATTCCTTGTTCTAGTCCTGCACACATCCCCACGGCACCTTCCCATGTAAATGGAGAAGATATAACATTTGTTCTTTTATCTCCATCCTTCTCACTGTCCAGGATCCCAAACGCACTTTCCAGGTGAAGTGGTAATTTACTTGTACCACTTCCAATCTAATCTACTGTATTCATTGCTTAGCAAAATCTCCTAGAAAGTGGTGAGACCAAATGTAGACTGCATGCCATGTTGCCGAATACCTGCACTCTGTCCGAAAGAGTAGTCCTGACCTTCCAGTTGCTTACCATTATAGTGCATTGTTTTGCTGTCTCACTAACATATCTGTCCCATGACTGGTGCAGTGCTCCAGCGAAAGTCAGTGGAATCTGGATGAACAGCACGTCATTTACTGCTTAAGCACTTCACGCTCAACATTGAATTTAAAAACATGAACACTGCCTTTCATTGTGATTACACATGCTCCCTCCATTATCTTGTTTGCATGGCTTTGTTGTCAGTAAAGATGATCTGTTTTCAACTATTCTCACCCATAATTAACACCCATTTTGCATCATATATCTTTTACCCGAGTTAGCACTCCCTCTGGCTCTGGGAATCCTCACCATCTGTTCCACTTGTCCTTCCTCCCACTGAAGAGTAATTCTGTTTCATCTTATTGACTCTAGTTTTGATAGTGTTCCTTGATGCCACACTCAGATAGATGCAGCCATGCTGTCAAGGGCAGTCACTCTCACCTCACCTCTGGAATTCAGCTGCTTTGTCCATGATTGAACTAAGGTAATTATAAAATCAGGAGCTGAATGCCCCTGAGGAACCCAAACTGAACACCACTGAGTATAAAGTTAAAAATCACACAACACCAGGTTATAGTCCAACAGGTTTAATTGGAAGCACACTAGCTTTCGGAGCGTCGCTCCTTCATCAGGTGATAGTGGAGGGCTCAATCCTAACACACAGAATTTATAGCAGAAATTTACAGTGTGATGTAACTGAAATTATACATTGAAAAATTTCACTTCCTTCAATGTGTAAATAAAAAAACCTATTTTTAAAAAGTTGCATTCTCAGGTTAGCTGTTAACAATGGTGATAACTAGACAATATGCTGAAGGTGTTAGCCCCCTGTGTTCTCTGTCCAAGCCATGATGTTTAGATTGATTCTAATCTAAAAAGTGAGATAACAGAGTACTTTGTACTTTGTATTACATTGTACTTTGCTCAAAAATTGCATGAATTCATGTAAAACTCCGTTATAACACACGGATGTCTCAGCTCACTAGCATACCTCTTTTTATGAGAAGAACCAGATTTGCAGTTGTTTTTGACCCCTTTTTGGTCTATTCCAAAACACAGAAGAAATGTCTATGTGAAGTGTTTTACTGCTGGAAGGGAATGTACAGTTGGCTCCCTAATTATTCTTTCTCTCTCTCTCTTTTTTTTTCTCTTGGTGTCTCTCTCTCTTTAAATATGTATGTATAAACTTTCCTAGATATTCTAGAGGTGCAATATTCTATGGATCCCGCACTTTGCCAGACAGAACTGAATTTATATCCTCAGTCTTTTTTGTTTGTAGTTTTTGTTTAAAGACAGTTTGGAATTAGAAGTGAAAAGGGTCACTGGACCTGAAACATTAACTCTTGTCTCTCTCTGCTGCCAGACCTGCTGAGCTTTTGCAGCAATTTTTGTTTCTGTTTTTGATTTCCAGCACCTGCAGTTCTTTTGGTTTTTATTAATGATATCCAATAGCTTTGGGAGTGTGGCTATTAGGTACCTTCAAGCCTTTGGGTCAATGCATACTCTCATCGTTTCGCAGTTACCATGTTGTTTATCCATTCTGTGAGAGTATAACTTAATTCATTCTTGTTTATTTTCTAGCTCTTCCATTTTGACTTTGAGGCTGACCTTGAGGGCAGCTGGAACTTCCCTCAGCAGATGCTGAATTGGGCTTCCATCCCATCTACTTCATGATGGGAGACATCTGGACATTACGAAGACGCCCTAACTTGTAAACAAATCATTGTACTCCTCAAGTGTCTATTCTGCAATCAGTGATTTACTCTGCTTCAAACACTGAAAATATCTTGCAGCATTTCAAAAATTCCCAGGCAAAACCTTAGAATTATTTTAGTTGAAATGAGTGGCTTTTGCTTGCCATTTATAATACCAAATTCAGAGCTTCATTCTTTTCAGTGCATTGGGCTCATAGAGCAGTTTGCTCTCTTGGCGTGAGTATTATGCCATCATAAAAGTTCAGTTTTACTTTTGAAGCCTTCTTTTTCAGATAGGCACATTCATACACAGGTCTTTAAAGTTCATGATGTTGCGTGAAGCATTCATGTCTGTCAACACTTCATATTGACCTGATGTTCCCCTTCTGCAATCACCATTTGAGCAAACGGTTTTCCAGCTTTAACCTGTCTGAACCAATATGTTGTATTGTGATTGGTCAAATTCTTTAGCTGATATCTCTTCAGTGACAAAGTATACCTTCTTGTTGCACCTCCTTCTGGTCATATAATTGTGTGCAAAATGATTCAGTTTCTAGCAGTGGGAACATTATTTTCCACATGCTGAACTTGCCTTCTAATCTGTTGTGTGATGTCTTCTGCAGTATTTGTATCCTGTGGTTCTGTGATTTTACTCCCATTTGAACCTGGAGTATTTGCCAGTGTAATGCATGACATGGTTCTATATGCCATGACTGTCATCCAGCTGCTGATTTACAAACTTAGCAGTTTTGTATATGTCAAGTATTTTCTTGAGAGGCAATGGCATCCTTTCTCAGATGTGCTATTACTGTGGGATCTCTTATGTCTAATATAATTCTGTCTTTAATTAGATCATCTTTTAGTTGCTCAAAGTTACAAGATTTTGAGAGCTGAGTTCATGAAGTCATGTTAATTAAAGGATGGCTAGCTCAGTTGGCAAGGCAACTACTTTGTGACGCAGAGTGACACTACCTGCATGGATTCAATTCCCATACCATCTGTGGTTTCCATGAAGGACCTATCTTCTCAACATCTCTGCTCATCTGAGGCATAGTGACTCTCAGGGTAAACTGCCATCAGTCGTTTCTCTCTCTGATGAGAGAGCAGCCCAAGGTCCTCTGGGACTAGGGTGACTTGACATTTTCTTGCTTTTTTTTCATGAAGTTCAAATAGTCCCTTAATTGTGAAGGGAACTTTTAAAATGTATTTTCTTTCAGGGATGACCAATTAGAATCGAGAAAATTCTTCCCTGATTGAATTTTGAGCATCAGCAGTTGTTTAAGCTGAAATTCCAGAGATGCCTGTCATTTTTCAGAAGTGATAACTCATTTCTTAGATCATTTACAACAACCCATGTAGTTTTTCAAATTGGTTTGCATAAACTGAACCCTTCTGTTGTGATTTCAGCAAAGCCTGTGTGTTTATGTGTTTAATTTTATTTGCTGGCACTGTTGTTGTGTAAAATGATTTAATAGCCGTTAACTGACAGTCAGTTTACAGTGGCATCTAGCCATGGAATAGTGTCACATAAGTAAATGTGGGGGAGGTTCATTTGTATTTGAAGATGGTCTTTTTTAGATGTGTTACCTTTTATGATGCATGCATTGTGCCACACATCAGAAGCACAAGCTGATGAGCCCCATTAAGCAATGAAATGAATGTCTTTCCATCATAGCTAATGTACAAGAATAAAATGAACCGCTTGAGGACAGGTTGTTATTCACTGCTGAGCATTTTCTACACATGCTATTTAATTGGGTGAAGTTCTTTCAATTGTTGCCAATGACAGTGATCATTAAAAGTCTGCATGTCTTTACTCACACCCGAGATATATTCATAGTACTAATATATTAACTTGAAACACTGGTAGTCTGACCCTCAAAGTTCTGCCCAGTCCTGTTTGCACTTGTATTTATTTCTTGCTTCATCTGTCTGAGAGACTGGCAGTTTGGAAGATGCATTTTATGATTCCAGATTAGAGATGTTCATATAAATGCTTGAGGGATACAAGTCAGTAGATACATGAACTTTAAACTTTCAAATAAAAGCAAAAAAAACTACTAATCTGGAAAGCTGAAACAAAACCAGAAAATGCTGGAGGAATTCAACAGGTCTTGCAGCATCTGTGAAGAGAGAAACAGAGTTACTGTTTCAAGACTGATATGACTCCTCTTCAGAACTGAATGTGGGCTAGAAAATGTTGGCTGAAAAATACTGTTGACAGAGCAACTGTGTTGACTAGGACGAATTGACTTCATTTCCTCATATTCTGCTTCCTGCAAGGACTCCATTCCATTCTCTTCATCTCTGTTGGCTGTATTCCACTGATCAGTTATGTCCTCTTTCTTTCCGCAGGGTTGATGAGGTCATCAGTTCCATTTTTTCTGCTTGTATGGCTTTACTCACAGCAGTGTGACCCATTTTCTCTTTTCACTCTTATATTGGCACACATTTTACATGTTGGTTGCTCTGTTGCCACCATTAGCTTTGTCTTTTGCTCTGGGTACCCTTAACTTCTGTTCCTTTCCCCTTGAACAGCAGCATTTCTAGCCCCTTTCAATTCTGAAGAAGAATCAGAGAAGATTTGAAACATCTGTTTCTCTCACCACATATACTGCCAGATCTGCTGAGTTTCCTGAGCATTTTCTGTTTTTGTTTATTAATTTAAGATTTATGATCTCATATCTCCTCTATGTACCTCTGCAACTGACAAGGATTATAATGTATATGTAACACAGATTAAACACCCTTGCCAATAACAACTGTTTAACTTCATGTAATTTTTCAATCTATTCAAATGTGCTAAGACGATCAAAGCAATGTCAAAGGAAGTCAGGATGATGAGTGGCTTGGAGGGGAACGTGAAGGTGGTGGTGTTTCCATATATCTTCTGATTGGAAGCGGTTATGAGTTTGGAAGATGCTGTCTGAGGATCTTTGGTGAATTTCTGGGGTGTATCTTGTAGATACTGCATAATACAGCTTTGTCCATAAGACAATCCCTCCCTATCAGCGATCATCCTACTGAAACTTCTCTGTGCTCTCTGCACTAAAATGATATTGTTCCTTAAACAAGGGGAAGAAAATTGCTCTCAGTGTTCTAGATGTGGTCTCATCAGCATCTTATGCAGTTGCAGTAAGACTTCCCTACTCTTGCATCCCAACCATGAAATGAGGGCCAACATTCCATGAACCCTCCTGATTGCCTGTTGCATTTGTCTGTTAGCTTTCTGTGTTTTGTGCACAGCTACTTCCAAGACCCTTTGTGTTGCAGCTGTCTGCAGATTTTCTCCATTTAAATAATATTCTCTTTTTTTGTTCTCCCTTCCAAAATGAACAACTTCACATATTCCCATTTACCAAAATTTAGCCATTTACTTAACAACTGGCCTTTTCACCTGTTGTGATGTACAACATTTCTTTCCTTCAAGTATTTGATGTACATTGTAACCAGTTTTGATTCCAGCTCTGATCTCTATGGAACCCCACTGGTGACAGGGTCACCAACCTAAAAAAGAACCCCTTATCCACACTCACTGTTTCATGCCAATCAGCCAATCCTCTATCCATGCCAAAATATAACTTGCACAACTATGGGCTTTTATGATAGCTTTTTGTAAGGTATCTTGTCAAGCATCATCTATAAGTCCAATTACAACACATCTGCTGGTTCCCCTCTATCATTGGAAAGCTCTAATAAAGTAGTCAGGCATGATTTCCATTTCGCGAAGTCATGTTGACTCTTTTTGATTAGGTTATGATTTCCAAATGTTTTGCTGTTACTTCCTTAATAATAGATTTCAATACTTTTCCAACAATAAATGTTAGGCTAATTGAACTATAGTTACCTGCTTTTGCATTCTTCCCTTTTTAAATAAGGGTGTCACATTAGCAGTTTAGTATCCAACCCTCAGTATCCAGTGAGTTTTGGAAAATTATACCAATGTATTCAATGACTTTGTAGCTACCTCTTTTAGGAATCTGGGGTGTAACCCATGGGGCCAGGGGACTTGTTTGCCTTTAACCCATTAGTTTATTTAATAGCACTACTTTAATGATAGTACTTTAGTAATTTCCCTCCCTTATACAATGATTTTACTTTTGATTGAGTTTACGTGATAGTAACCATTATGCAAAGATGTATTTATGTATGCATACACCCTCCAATGTATATGTTAGGATTCTTGCCTGTGGATGTTGATGGGATCTGATAATACTCTTCTGAAACAGCACACTCTTCCATACCGACAATATGATATTGAGAGAATACTGAACTGTTGGAGGTGTCATGCTTTGGATGAGATCAACAAAAGAATGATCAAAGGTGTTGTATCAATTAACATTTCCTTGATAATAACCTGTTCAAGAACACTCAGTTTGAACCACTTCACCTCACCAAATAAGGACCAAAGAGCTGAATTACAGCAGTGAACTGAGAGTGACTGGTCTGGACATCAATGGGATATTTGACATATGGCAGCAAGAAGTTCTTGTAAAATTAGAATAGGAATCCAGGTGAAAACTCTTCACAATGTGGCATCACACTTTGCTTAAAGGAAGGTTCTTAGAATTACTACAGGCCAGTCACCTCTTTGCTGTTGGAGTTTTTCAGATTTCCACAGCCCAATTATCTTCATGCCAATAATTGACAAAGAGATGAAGGTAGCTGAAGACCTGGAGCTTAAGATAGACAAGTCCCCTGGCCCTGATGGAATGCATCCCAGTGTCGTCCCGTTACCCCCTCAGTCGAAGCAAAATGTTCAGAGACACTGTATAGTTTCACCTCCTTCATCTTTATTCCAGGCCCTGAATGGAGAGAGAACAATCACCCATGTGCACAGAGACCATGAGTTCCATTTTCTCTGGAATAGTAGTCCCTTAATGAATTTTATAGTCATTGTACAGGTTGGAGCATCCAGATAAGGCAATGTACATATTGATTGGGTGACTGTTACAATCAGTGAGTGTCAACAGTGAAGATTAAGCCATCTGCTGTTACACAATGAATGTTCTTAACATTAACTGGCTTCACATAATGAATACTTTTCACCTTGTTAACTGACCTTGCATACTGAATCCTTCTAATATTGTTAAATGGCTCTACATAATGAATGCTTTTCTACCGTGTTAACCCATTACCCTTCCTTCAGCACCCCATTGTTAGCTGCAAGTTCTTATCTGATCTCAGTTGTGCTCAGCTGAACCTCCTGTTTCATAAAACACAGAACTTAACTCTTTCCCTACCTGCTTATACCTTATGCACATTTTCATTCTTTTCTTGTATCATTTCGTGATAACCAATGACTTTATTAAGACTCTGACAGCCCGCATCCAGGCAAGTCATTGACACACAGCATTCAATGATTATAACAACAAAAATTACTAGTCTGTAAATACAGTAAATAAAGATTGAAGAATCCTCTCATATGGAAAAAAATTCACCAGTAAGGTTCTTAAATCCACAGTCCTTAGTGACCACTCCATCCCCTCAAAGTTGAGTGGAAATGAGCTAGTTCTCCAAAATCTCCTTTAATAAAGTCCAACCTGAAAACAAAATTCAGCCTGTCCTTGTGCATCACTCCTCAGAGAAATCTGAATTCTTGAATAAGGGCAGTTAAATGTTTCACAAAACTATCGAGACTTCCTTCCTTCCGGAGATTCTTCAGCTGGAGGATATCAGCTCATTATCAGTGTGCAGTGCAGCAGCTGCAACTGCAGACTAGGTGAATGTAGCATTCTTTGCTGTTTCTACTCCCGCTCTGCCGTTAAATGTAACAAAGCCATCTGGCTGTTCTGATGTTAGTTTATCAGTGAACCTTCATATCCCTTAAATGATCGAAAGACAAGGTAAGGCTCACATGGTTTAATGGCCATAGGAAGGCCACTGACAAAAAGCATACCGACCTCCTCTTCGCTGTTGTTAACTTCTTCACTTGTCATGCTCATGGCTGGGGAGTTGATTGAATCCATTGGATTAGGTTGTGGAGGGGCAGATGGTGGTCCGAAGGTATGAATGGAGAAACTCTAGAGACGATGTTAGTTGCTGAAAGTATCTTTGCATTTCCTCTCTCTTTCCTTCCTTGCCAAGGTGGTTATCAATATGAAGACAGTCACACATTTAACTACACCAAATTGTGGCTGCCTATTTCAACATTCTTAGTCATCTTGAAGTCTGTTATTCTGTTCACTATTATCAAGTTTTATACAATCCATAAACTTCTAAATTGTACTGCCTAAACAATTCAGTCAATTATAAACAACAATCAATGGTCCTAAAATCAAACCCTCGGGGGGCCCTATTTAGGTTATTCAAAATTATTTTCCTTTAACAAATTGGTACTTGGCTAATGTGAAATCTATTGGGAAAAATATTTCAAAAATCTAGAACAGCAAGAAAATAACTGAAGGTTTCCTGTGCTTTAGCAATTGAAAAGGAAGTTTCAGTTCAGATTTAAATCTCAGATATTCGTGGGAAACAAATGCAGAACTTTTAAAAATATTTTCTCCAAATGAAACTTCCCAAATAAAATAGTCAGACTTACAGTGGCAACTTTGGTAGAGATCAACATTCTTTGAATTTGCAACATGAAAAGGGCCAATGAAGTCTTAACAATAATTTAAAGAGTTTAAACAGCTCAGCGTCAAGTTCTAATATTCTCTAACATCTTAACAAAACTTCAAACTCAAAATGCACTTTTCTTTTTGTGAACACTCTGCATTAAAATGCAGAGATATTATAATAATACTCTCATCTATCTAAAGTTTGACCACCGACCCAACTGTTTCTTTTTAAACAGGCATTGAAGAATTTCAAACAAATCAGGGGCTCAAAGTACTCAATCAATTAGTTTTAAGGTTACAAGTTTGATCATTTTAAAGAGGATAAAATGTTGTACAATTTCAATGTGAAAACAAAATTTGCCCCATTATATCACCCACAAAACACATTGCATTGAGATCCTAATTCAAATGAGGCAAAACAGTTAGTTAAAAGGATTTTTTTTAGATTAGATTACTTAGTGTGGAAACAGGCCCTTCGGCCCAACAAGTCCACACCGAACCGCCGAAGCGCAACCCACCCATACCCCTACAAATACCCCTTACCTAACACTACGGGCAATTTAGCATGGCCAATTCACCTGACCGGCATATCTTTGGACTGTGGGAGGAAACCGGAGCATCCGGAGGAAACCCACGCAAACACGGGGAGAACGTGCAAACTCCACACAGTCAGTCGCCTGAGGCGGGAATTGAACCCAGGTCCCTGGCGCTGTGAGGCAGTAGTGCTAACCACTGTGCCACCGTACCACCCAAATACTGGTTTTCTGAACCAGTATTTAACAAATCAAACTTTTTTAAACATCAAGCATTCTCAGCATGGCACAATCTACATTGAAACTTTCCTTTTTCAACCCAAGTATTAGTACAACCTTAATTTCAGCATTTCTCGTTTTTCTTTTGCATCCTCTCAATGGAATTACACTTAAAAAAAGGGAAAGCCCTCGCAGCAGACTACATAGCGTTGCAATCCAGCCACTCTCTTGCCCCAGAATAAAGAGTTGCTGAGCCTCAAATTTTGCCATTGGGAGTTTTAATTCCTTTCTCACTTTTCTACTCATGGAGGCTGGAATCCCACTTAAACACAGAGAACCCGAATTCCACTTAAACACAGAGAACCCGAATCCCGATTTAACACAGAAAACGGAGTCCCAATTAAACACAGGGAGCTCAAACCCCAATTAAACACAAAACTTGAACCCCTCTTAAACACAGAGAGCTCGAACCTTGCTTAAATACAGAGAGCTCAAACCTCATTCAAACACAGGGAGTTCGAGCCTCACTAAAGCACTGAGAGCTTGAACCCCAGCACAGTGTGGAGGACTCGAACCTCATTTACCCACCCAGGGGATTTGAACCCTACTACTGCGCAGAAGATCTGAACCTCAATTAACCCACCCAGGGGACTCAAACCTCAATTACACCTTCCACGGGACTGCAACCCAGTACTGCATAGAGATTCAAACCTCAATCAAACACACCCCAAGGGACTCTAATGCCAGTACTGCGCAGAGGACTCAAATCTCAATCAAACCCACCCCTAGGGACTTGAACCCCAATACCGCACAGAGGAATCGAACCTCAGTTACAGCCCCCTCCCCCCAATGCATTGCACAGGACTTGAACCTCTGCCTGCCAGCGCTCTTGTGAAACTGTGTATCTTGTCTGAGCTAATTACTGTTCGAGGAATCCGTAGAATAGAGCGCGATCAAGCGAGGGGACCATCTCCGGCACACAGGAATACCGAGAGGGACCAAGATTTAAAACCTTACCTTGTATGCCCGTCCCTCTCAAGACACCGATGCTCCGGGCAGCTGCTGACACTGTCCGATCGTAACTATCCATTTGGATCCTGCCGACCACACCAATATTGTCATCCCGTTTTCCCACTCAGTCGAAGCAAAACGCTCAGAGACACAGTATAGTTTTATCTCCTTCATCTTTCTTCGGGGCCCTGGAGGGAGAGAGTACGATCGCCCATATGCACAGAAATATGAGTTCAGGATCTTCTCTGGAATAACTGTTTCTTAATGAATTATATAGTCATTTTACAGGGAGGAGCATCCAGATAAAGCAACATCTATATTGATTGGGTGACCGTTACAATCAGCGAGCATCAACAGTAAAAGTTAAGCCATCTGCTGTTACACAATGAATGTTCTTAACCTTGACTGCTTCACATTATAAATACTTTTCACCTTGTTAACTGAGCTTGCGTACTGAATTCCTCTAATATTGTTAAATGGCTGTACATAATGAATGCTTTTCCACCTTGTTAACCCATTACCCTTGCCTCCAGCACCCATTGTTAGCTGCAAGTTCTTATCTGATCTCAGTCATGATCACCTGAACCTCCTATTTCACAAAACTCAGAACATATCTGCTTATACCCAATGCACGTTCTCACCATGGTACTAAAAGAGGTGGTCAGAGAAATATCAAGTGCACTTGTGGTAATTTTTAAAAATTTGCTGGACACTGGGGTACTTCCAGCAGATTGGAAAAGAGCAAATGTGACACCACTGTTTAAAAAGGGCGGTAGATGAAAGATGCAAAATTATAGACCAGTTAGCTTAACATTCTGTAGTGGGGAAGATGCTTGAGTTTATTATCAACGAAGAAACAGCAAGGCATTAAGATAGAAATAGCCCCATTGGGCAGATGCAGCATTGGTTCATGAAGGGCAGATAATGCTTAACCAATCTTTTGGAATTCTGTGAAGATATTACAAGCACAGTGGACAACAGGAACCCAGTAGATGTGGTGTACCTAGATTTCCAAAAGGCCTTTGACAAGATGCCTCACAAGAGGCTGCTGCATAAGGTAAAAATGCATAGTGTTATGGGTAATGTATTAGCATGGATAGAGGATTGGTTAACTAACAGGAAGCAAAGAGTGGGGATAAATAAGTGCTATTCTGATTGGCAATCAGGAACGAGTGGTGTGCTCAGGGATCAGTGTTGGGACCACGATTCTTCACAAATAGATGATTTGGGGACCATGTTATGGTGAGTCAAAGTTTGCAGATGACACTAAGATGAATGGCAGAGCAAAATGTGCAGAGGATTGTGAAACCTTCCAGAAGGACTTCAATATTTTAAGTGAGTGATCAAAGGTCTGGCAGATGGAATACGATGTTAGTAAATGTGAAGTCATACGTTTTGCTAGGTGTATAAAGAACTATTACTTGAATAGTTCAAGGTTGCAGCATGCTGCTATGCAGAGGACTTGTGTCCTTGTGCATGAGTCGCCGAAGGTTGGTCTGCAGGTGCAACAGGTAATTAGAAAGACAAATGGAATTTTGTCCTTCGTTGCTGAAGGGACTGAGTTTAAAAGTGGGAAGGTTATATTGCAGCTATATAGAGTGCTGGTAAGGCCACATCTGGAGTACTGCATGCCGTGTTGGTCTCTTTACTTGAGAAAGGATATGCTGGCACTACAGGGGGTACAGAAGAGATTCACTTGGTTGATACCGGAGTTGAGGGGGTTGGTTTATGAGGAGAGACTGAGTAGACTGGGATTATCTTCATCGGAATTTAGAAGAATGAGTGGGCATCTTATAGAAACATATTAAATTATGAAGGAAATAGATAAGATAGGCATAGAGAGGATGATTCCACTGGCAAGTGAAACTGGGACAAGAGGGTGCAGTCTCAAAATTAGGGGGAAGCAGGTTTAGGACTGAATTGAGAAGAATCCTCTTCACCCAGAGGGTTGTGAATCCATAAAATTCCCTGTGAAATAGTTGACGCTACTGCAGTAAATGTTTTTAAAGCTAAGATAGATTTTTTTGAACTATGAAGGAATTAAGGATTATGGTGAGGGAGTGGGTAAGTGGAGCTGGGTCCACAGAAAGATCAATCATGATCTTATTGAATGGTGGAGCAGGCTCGAAGGGCCAGATGGCCTACTCCTGCTCCTAGTTCTTACGTTCAGCTGTTTTCATTCTTTAATAGTTTTTCGGCTGTGGGCTAGACTGTTGAACAGAGTTGCTTGTTTAGCCATTTCGGAGAACAGTTAAGAGTCGACCATGTTGCTATGGATTGGAGATGCACCTTGCCCATACCATGTAAGAACGGCAGATTTACTTCCCTAAAGGATATAAATGAACCAGTTGTTTTTTTTCTCATAATTGATTATACTTAGTACTAGCTTTATATTCCAGATTTGTACCAGAGTTTAATTTCCATCATCTGACATGTTGATATTTAAACCAATGTTTCTAGAGCATTAGTTAGTACCTCAGGATGACAGTTTTTGATGAAATCACAGCAATGTCGCCATTTTGCCATGTTTCATCAATAACCTACCCTCCATCGTGAGGTCAGAAGTGCAGATCTTCACTGATGATTGCACAATGTGCATGTCAGTTTACACCACCTCAGGCAATACAGTTTATGTCTGCATGCAGGAAGACTTTGCAACATTAAGGCTTGGCCTGTTAAGTGGTAAATAATATTTGTGCCACAGAGCCATTTCCAACAAGGGAGAATCTAGCCATGTTACTTTATGACCAATTTTTGAACAATGTAGAATTCAGTGGCAAAATTTCTCTAAATGCTTCATTTAGTATCCTAAAATTGTGCTACATTATTTCATTTAAATTGTGTTTTATTGAGATCTTTTCTCAGTCCCTATTTTGCAGAGACTTCTGTCACACTATGCTAACGTAGAATCCATTGATACCAGTGCTGATTTGTGACTGTCACATCAAATAAATGCAGATCGCATTTACTAATTTTCTACAAACGCTGATTACTGAATAAATGATTGGGACTCTTTTGGAGCAATAAGTTTTTCTTAAAAATACAATTTGATTTCAATCTGTCAGTAATTCAAGAGAACGGATTTCTTTATCTGCACGCATTCAAGTTTAGATATTGACTGCTTTCCTTAAATTTCTATGAGATGTTCATGTTGAGTGAGAATGAACCAGTGAATAAGCTTTCCTGAAATGACCTTTAAAAAAAAATTCATTTTCTGTGGTCTCTAAAGAAGGCAAAGTGGGCCTACAAGGTTCTTGATGCCTGTTCACAAGAGGAATTGGTACATTATTTTCAGTAAAAGACATATGTTAACTGCTAGGATTTAGTCTATCAACCCTGCTAGATGGGTCATACTACAGAATGAAGTTTTAAAATTACTGTGGTTGTATTCAAATGGTAGTTTTGCAAATTACGTTGTTATGTAGTCATTGTGCTTCCACATGTATAATTTTCAAGAGCTCTCCGTTCCACTCACCTATCAATGATCTTATCACTAAGTATATTGGCTGTCTATCTCTGTATACCTCGAATTTAATTTTTTTTCTCATTTTAAACTCCCTGACCTTTGTAATGTTTGGATGTGACATGTGCAAACTTGGAGAAAACAGAGCCTGTGCCAAAGACCATCATGTACTATTTTATATTTTGTATTTCTGCAGCTTGTTGCTCTTCCTTTCTGCCTTTTCTATTTCTCCATTAGTTTTGAATTTGTCACTTTTGTTCAGTTATTCAGGAATCTCCATGTAAAGGAGCTATCCTGGCAACTAAGAAAACAGTCCTTACAGGAAGTGATTTTTTTCTCTGAAGACAAGTCTTTCGAATATAGATGAAACCCATTAACTAAAATAAAACAAAGAACTTCACTTGCTGAAATAAAGAGCCACCATACTTAAAGCATTAACTTTGCTTTCTTCCCAGAGATGCTACCTGACCTGCTGAGTTTCTCCAGCAATTTCTGATTTTGTTGTTGAAAATCACTCGCTTTTGCTCTGATAAATACTTGTTGTAATTGAAGTCTTCCATAAAGACTTTTAGAGAGTAACAATTATAATAGAACGGGCTTTGAGATCTTAGATTGCGTTTGAGATCTTTGCTAATCTATTAATTAGACAAACATAATGTTAACCTTTAGGTAGCTGTACAGAAAAGCTTTGTTGTCTTGGCCTTGTGTAACAGCAATGAAAGTGAAAACTGCTAGGAATGCAGGACATTCGAAAGGCATGGACAGGCCCATATTTATGATGGCTATGTGATTCCTTATGCATGGCGAGTTTCTACTTCCTGCAGTTACATGGACCCTCACCTCCGGAATTTGCTTCCTAAAATCTGCCACTGCATATCACCTACATTCTTTAAGAGGCTCCCAAAAATGCAAATATTGGGAGAAGTTTTTGGTCACCTGTTCTCATATGCCTTTCTGTGATTCTGTGACAAATTTTGTTCAGTAATATCTCTTTGATTTGCCATGGGCATTTTTCTCTGTTATGAATGCTATAAAAATGCAAATTGATGTTATTGTACACCAATTGTAATGAACCGTGAATGTTTGGTGGCATTTTTCATCAGTACAGGCGAAGATTCTCTACTAAAACACTAACCTGCTATTTACTTTCCATTCCTATTATTAAGTTTTAGCATTTTCTGTTTTAAATACAGATTTTCATCTCATTAATTCCTGCCTGTGCTTTGTTCTAGTTTTGTTATGAATGCTTTATGTAATTAAGACCATAAGACATAGGAGCAGAAATTAGGCCATTCAGCCCATTGAGTCTGCTCCATCATTCAATATTGGCTGATAAGTTTCTCAGCCTCATTCTCCCACTTGCTCCTCTAATTCTTGATCCCATTGATGATCAAGAACCTACCTCAGTCTTGAATATACTCAATGACCTGGCCTCCACAGCCTCTGTGGCAATGAATTTCATAGATTCACCACTCTCTGGCTGAAGAAGTTCCTCTGTATCTCCGTTCTAAAGAGTCTTCCCTTTACTCTAAGATATTGTAATGAATTCTGGGCATTCCACCTATATTGCAAGAAGCACATCATTAATTTCCATGATTCAGCACAAATTGACTCTTGTCTCAAGCTGCTGAGATCTTCCTGAAAAAACTTCAAATCTTTCCTATTATGGCTATATGAGATGAGTCTGCCTGAGTGTATGACCTTAATGTTAATGCTATATCTGCAGTGGGCTCTGTGCCTTTATAACAGATTATTCCTTTCTCAATGCTGCTATTTTCACATTGTCTGTTATCAATGTGCTGCAGTTTTCTGCAGTGAAATGAGGTAGCAGGATAATGTGGGGCTCTGAGGAAGCGATGTCTGATTGTACCTGCTTGTGCTGCATTGTTTGGTGTATCGGAGACAGCTGTTTGTGATCTCTGCATTTTATGTGTGCATTCCAAAGAGATTAAAATGCAGACTTTGTTTTTCTTTTTACGTTTGTATTTAGATGGACTATCATTGTTTTGCTAATCTGCTGCATTCCGCATTAGATTCTTCTGCAGAATTGACCTTTGTTAGAGGTTAGAGATAAAATGAGCAATCAGAGTATGTAGGGCAAGGTAAGAACAAATGAATCAGCCCAGTGTTCACAAGATAAACTCAAAGGCTCTTCTATTGAAAAAGCCCTTGCTGTAGCCACAGTGCTGTTCTAGTTATCATAATACAACATTTTCTTGAATCTACTATTGGTGTGCTTTTAAAAGAGAGGACCCAAACTCCATTGGACTTGTGCTTCATGGGTGCACCTTGTGGAGTTTTCAGAGGTGGGTTTCCTGAGCAAGCTGTTCAATTTCTGACTACCAAAACCTCTCCACTATTTAACAGACATAAGTTTGGAACATGAAGAATGCTTGCAATTTCCTGGATGGAAATTGTGTGACGGCAACAGTACTCAACACCAACAAAGCAGTTGTTTGGACAACACATCTATTCCCTCAACACCCCACTCCATCCACCACTGACCTATAGCATCTGCATCGATGAGGGTACACTGCAGTAACTCAGTGCTTCTTGTTAGTATCTTCTAAGTCCTCTTTTTTTCAAATCTAGAACAATAGGTACAGCTGAAATAGAAATGCTACCTTAAGACCATAAGGTTTCGGAATAAAGTTAGGCTATTTGGCACATCAAGTCTGCTCCATCATTTGATCATTACTGAGTTGTTTCTCAACATCATTCTCCTGTCTCCTCCACATTATCCTTGATTCCTTTACTATTCAAGGACCTAGCTATCTCTGTCTTAAATACACTCATTGACTTGGCCTCCACAGCCTTCTGCAGTACTGAGTTCCACACATTAACCAGTTGAAGAAATTCCTCCTCATCTGAGTTCCAAAGGATTGTCACTTCACTCTGAGGCTCTGCCCTTGGTTTCTAGTTCCTCCTACTAGTGGAAGTTCACTGTGTCTACAATATCCAAGCCTCTCACTGTTCTGCAACTTTTAATGAGATTCCCCTTCACCCTTCATCTCAAATTCCCCTTGAAGTCTTATGCTGTTCTGACTTACAAATATATCACTGGAGAAATACTGGAAGCCCTTATAGCACAGTGGGAGCACCTTGGCCATATTGTCTACAAAGGTTCAACAAGAAGGTTGACCATTGCCTTCTCACAGGTAACTGGCCACAGCAATGTATACAGGTCTTGCAATTGATTTCCACATCCTCTGAATGAATAAATTGAACAGAAGATATTTTCTACAAAGTTACATGCGGTATTTTGCTGTGTGTCTCCCAAATGATCCAGAGGGTGACTTTTGATTTCTGCAACCCTAGACATGGCTGATATGGGCTCTCATTGATGCTATGGCAAGTGGTATGTCACCTGAAAGTCAGTTCTATCGATTTTCATCATTGGGTTTAATTATATTCATTATGTTATGAGATTATCTTCTCTCTATCATAGTTCTGTTCTGCACTGCCAGTTTTGTCTCTGATCCTAATCCCAAATGACTCAGTAAGTCTTACAAGTAATTAGTTAAATCATATGGACAATCAAGATTCCTAGTTCAAGCTCCAGTTTGTACTACTTAAGCTCAGAGGCAAAATCATTAAGGTTCCTAAATGCTTATCCTGAAAGCTGCTGTTATGTGTGCTGTATCAAGATCCTTGGTTCACAAACACTAAATGCAGTGTTTCTACCTGTCCCATCATTGTGAAGAATGGGTCTGGCTGTGTTGCTGCAGATGGTTCCATTCAGGTGGACATACTATGCCCCCCATTCTTCATAAAAAAGGCAAACATACTTGACCACTAGTCCTTCAGGCAGTGTATTGCATATAATGTTGTCTGGGTTTGCAGGATAAGATACCAGACCCTGTTGAGTGGTTCCCTGACCACACTGTCAATCATTTTATAGTATGCTTCATCACCAGAACTTGGAAAAGAGCACCAAGGCATAACTTGGCTGATGCTAAGAAGGGCCCACCTTTCAGATTCTTCCACATTATCCAAATCTCATCTCCTCTGCATACTTTCTTTGAGGGAGCTGTAGTACAAAAAAGATCATTGTCAACTTCCTGTTAGATTGTGTCTTTTCAGAAGATGTCTGTAAGGTGAGTAGTGGATTTTGTTGAGGTTCATCTTGACACAGGACTCTGCGCTAAATGGTGTTCTTGGGGGACACACTAAAATAAACAGCAGTTGCTGTTGGAAGACCATCATCTGGTGAAAGGTATGCTTTGATCTACCTGAAGTGTTTTTTGTCTTCCAGCGCAAAAAGTCATCTGTGACAGAGTGTTGCAAGTCCTCACATTCCAAGATCCAAGATCACATGCTGGAGTATGTACTAGAGCTTAGAGCAGTTGTACAAATGTGGAATAGCCACCATCTGAGGTCTTTTAATGTATGATCAAATGGTCAGACATCGATGGCAGGAAGATGGGTACATTTTGCATTGGCATCGAAAGTTATTATTTGGAGATGCCAATGTTGAACTGGGGTGTACAAAGTTAAAAATCACACAACACTAGGTTATAGTCAAACAGGTTTAATTGGAAACACACTAGCTTTTGGAGGGCTGCTCCTTCATCAGGTGGTTGTGCCTGGTGAAGGAGTGGCGCTCCGAAAGCTAGTGTGGTTCAAATTAAATCTGTTGGACTGTAACCTGGTGTTGTGTGATCTAACATCAAAAGTTAGGCATTCATGCAGCTAGAGAATACTTCATCAGATAAGGTGTTGTGGAAATCTGAAATACTGTTTCCCTGTTGTAGTTACTGCATTAATTGAAGTTTCAAAGACAGATAATTTTGAAATGAAGATATTGAATGATACGTAGAAAGGATAGACAGACTGAAGTAATCCATGTTCAAATGTGACAAAATCTGGACAATATCCAGGCTTGGGCTGAAAAGTGGCAAGTAATATTCGCACCATGCAAATGCCAGGAAATGATTTTCTTTAGTAGGAGACAATCTGGGCGGCACGGTGGCACAGTGGTTAGCACTGCTGCCTCACAGCGCCTGAGACCCGGGTTCAATTCCCGACTCAGGCGACTGACTGTGTGGAGTTTGCATGTTCTCCCCGTGTCTGCGTGGGTTTCCTCCGGGTACTCCGGTTTCCTCCCACAGTCCAAAAATGTGCGGGTCAGGTGAATTGGCCATGCTAAATTGCCCGTAGTGTTAGGTAAGGGGTAAATGTAGGGGTATGGGTGGGTTGCGCTTCGGCGGGTCGGTGTGGACTTGTTGGGCCGAAGGGCCTGTTTCCACACTGTAAGTAATCTAATCTAATCTAACCTAATCCACGCATTGTCTCTTGACAGTGTTACTACCACTGAAATCCCCTACCGTCAACATCTTGGATACCACTGACCAGAAACTCAACTGGACCTGTCATATAAATGCTGTGCCTACAAGAGGCTAATACTGCAGCAAATAACTGAACTCAAGACATTTATCAGGACACTGATTGAATACTCACTACTTGCGTGGATGAGTGCATCTCCACCAACACTCAAGAACTTGACACCATTCAGGATAAGCACCACATACTCAGTCATCTGCTCACTTCACCACCAACACTCAGTAGCATGTGCATGCACTGTCTACAAGGTGTAGAAATTCCCCAAAAATTCTTTGGCAGCATCTTCCAAACACCTGACCATTTCTATCTATAAGGAGTAGAGCAGCAAATACCCTCCAAGCCACTCATCATCCTGACTTGGAATTATATTATTTCTTCACTGTTGCTGGGTCAACACTCAGGAACTCCCTCCCAATGTGCATTAGGGGTTTACCTACAGAATATGGACTACAGTGATTCATGGTGGCAGCTCACCTTCACCTTCCAAAGTCAAAATGTGTGGTGCTGGAAAAGCACAGCTGGTCAGGCAGCATTTGAGGAGCAGGCGCGTTGATGTTTCGCGCATGAGCTCTCCATCAGAAATGTGGGGGTGGGATTGGGGGTGGGGGTGCACGGGAGCTGGGAGATAAATGGGAGGGGGTTGGGTTTGGGATGAAGGTAGCTAGGAATGCAATGGGTAGATGAAGGTGGGGTGTGATGGTGATATGTCGAAGTGGAGGGTAGAGCAAATAGGTGGGAAGGAAGATGGACAGGTAGGACAGTTCAAGAGGGTGAGTTGGAGGGTTGGATCTGGAATAAAGTGGGAGGAGGGAAGATGAAAGTGGTGAAATTGACATTGATCTCATATGGTTGGAGGTTCCCAAGACGGAAAATGAGGACAAACATATAAATAGAAAGCAGGAGTCAACAGCTTTGCTCCACTTGGAGGTCGCCAATGATGATGTTACCTAGCCAGGTAATGAAACATCTGGATAGAAAAGCTACAGCTCAGCGAGCAAGCCTATACTCGGAAAATGAGGTGTTCCATCTCCAGGCATCAGTGGCTAGGATTTGGCAGTGGAGGAGGCCCCGTACTTGCTTGTCCTTGGCGGAGTGGAAGGGGGAGTTGAAGTGTTCAGCCACAGAGCAGTGGGGTTGATTTGTGCATATGACCCACAGAACATCTCCAAGAACTCCTCATCTTCCACTTTGGGACCCTCCAACCACATTGGTTCAATGTTGATTTCACCAGTATCCTCATCTCCCCTCCCCTCACCTTATCCCAGATCTAGCCCTCCTACTCGACATCGCCCTCTTGAACTGTCCTACCTGTCCATCTTTCTTCCTTCTCTCCCACCTACCCGTTTCACTCTGCATTCTGACCTATCACCATCACCCCCCCACCTTCATCTACCTATCAAATTTCTAGGTACCTTTCCCCAGTCCCAACCCCCTCCCACTTATCTCTCAGCTCTCCCACCCCCTCCATTCCTGATATTGAAATGTCGATTCTCCTGCTCATCGGATGCTGCCTGACCGGCTGTGGTTTTCCAACGCCACACTATTTGACTCTGATCTCCAGTATCTGCAGTCCTCACTTTATCCTAGTTGATCATTAACTTCTAAAGGATAACTAGGAATGGGGAAGAAATTCTGGCCAGCCAGTATGTTCTATGAATGAAAGTTTTAAAATAACCTAAGTAGGATAATATGGTTGGCATGCAAATCAACCATAATCTAATTGATTGACTGAAACATTCTTGAGGGCCAGAATGTCCACTCACATCCAAATATTTTCTTTACTGTTAGGCATATCACTCTTGCTTCTGTTTTGCTTGTCTTTTCTAAATGTTCTACTTAATTTTCAAACGTAGTCATCATGCAGACACATCTCTGTTATGTCGATTGGATTGATTCCATTTGTGTACTTTTTTACCATGCCTTTGTAACAGGCTTGAAGTGCTGGTTGCCTTTCCCTTATTTTTGTGAGAGACTTGTGAGGTTGAACAGCTTCCCCTTGTTCTTATATGGTTAAGGGCTAAATGGGCTCCCCATCTCATTTGTAAAAGACTTCAGATTCAAGGGTGGCACAGTGGTTCAGTGGTTAGCACAGCACCAGGGCCCCAGGTTCGAATCCAGCCTCAGGTGACTGTCTGTGTGGAGTTTGCACATTTTCCCTGTGTCTGCGTGGGTTTCCTCCCACAGTCCCACAGGTGAATTGGCCATGCTAAATTGCCCATAGTGTTAGGTGCATCATTCAGAGGGAAATATATTTGGGTGGGTTACTCTTCGGAGGGTCGGTGTGGATTGGTTGGGCCGAAAGGCCTGTTTCTACACTGCAGTGAATCCAATCTAATCTAAACTGCCTTCACTCCCAGTTCCTATGTAAAAACTTTCAGACACTTGAGTATTTGAAAAATCTATTCTTTCTTCTCTGGTCATATATTTTGCAGATTTATAGTGCAGCTCTTACATGTTTTACTGGAGGAATTCTGAACTAAAGGATATGCTCTACACTCTATGAAGTGTCTTCTACTGATGCATAAGCCAAACTGAAAAATCTGTGCCATTGACTGTTATCTGGACAATGGGAGATGACAAGAGGTCCACTGGCAGTGAAGAAGGTGTAGAGAAATCTGTCAAGACTGATCTGTGAGATGAAATCTTAGTCTGTTCTGTTCTGCAAGCAGCTGAAGGATTTTGAATAGACATCCATGGCCCAGACTGCCTTGTGTCTATGTCAGTATGTGGTCTACATTTTTTCTTGCGGAAAAAATGTTGCATGAGCCACTGTTGTTATGACAACTGAATCCTTGCCTAAAAGCATGCTCAACAAAAAAGAAAATAGTGATATATTTGGAAATACTTAAAAGTTTGATTATTTATTTGATTCCACTTGTAAACTGACTACATATTGTCTCACACAAATCCTAAGTTTTGCCATTAATGTAGAATGTGAGATTTGACTAAGCCTTTAGACATGTTGTTTAGGATGCACTGCAAAATGTCTGACTGTTCCATTTGTCGATTTGATGCTTTGATTGCAATATAAATACATAATTTGTGTTTAAAAAGCACATTTTGACAAGAATACATAATTAAATGGAATTTAGTATTTATAAAGTCAGACTCAGTTCAGTTGATAGAATAGTGTAGAATATGATGTAGGCCTTGTTTCATGAACTTAGCTTGGAATTGGAAATTAACATTTTGCTGCTAACCAAAGTACTTTTGTTTATATTTTACATTGTGTGTTCTAAGAGCAGTTTGATACGTGTTTGGGTACACATTTAGCAGCTGATCGTTTTAGTGATACTTCACAATTGAAAATGTATCCACTTATCAAAGATAAGTCTGTTTAGTCATTTTTCGTGCTCAAAGTCAGCTTGTGAGCAATAGAGGTGCATTACAAAGCGTAATTTAGAGTTACAGTTTAGAATTAGAAAGTTTATGTGCAATAAATAATTTTGCTTTCATCCTGGAATTTCAGCATGAAGAAGGATGGAAAATTCCTGAAAAGACTGGAAACAATTCAGCGAATCATGATAATGGTGAAAGAGTGGCAATATCAGCAGAAGGAGATGGGAGTTCTTTTTTTTAAACTTTTCTGATACTAACATGCCTTGCTGTGTATTCCTAGCACTTTCTACCATCTTTTCATGTAGAATTCCACATTTGAGCTTAACAGCAATGATGAGTTGACTACTGAATCTACTCCCCTAACACACACACACACACACACACACACACTCTCTCTCTCTCTCTCTCTCTCTCTCACTGTAGCCAGTCACGCAGTTTGGAGTCTGACCAATATTGTGCAGAGACCACTAATTTATTCAGTTTTCTATGCACACAGTTTAGATTATATTGCTGAATAAATTATGCCACAAAGTAGAGAATAAACATTTACAAATGGTCTATTTTTATCTGCAGTTAATAGAAATCCTGATACCAGCACATATTTTGATACAAACCAGTAGTGTGTTCCTGAAATTCAGCTGCAGCATTAAACAATCTTTAACTGGATTGGGAGGTGTCATTAGTTTATCTTTTGCATTCTTATCTGATCATAGTGCTAGTTAGTGCTTTTCAAAGTCAATAAATGCTGGAGGAACTCAGCAGGTCTGGCAGCATTCATGGAGAGAGAAAACAGTTAATGTTTCAAGTCCAAAGACTTTTTTTGGAGCTGGAACTCTATTAATGTTCAAACATGCAATTTCTGACTGCAGAAATATATCACTATACAGTAATTAAACATTTCCCTTGTGGCTTTTTCTACCTGACATTACAATAGAGCCAGTCATGGGACCAGAAACCTGGCTGTCAGTGCTATGTTCACCTGAGAGGCCATTCCTCGTCACAATGTCCGAAATGGCATATGTATTTGAGATGATGATGGTCACAGGCGATTCCTGCACCACCCAGTGACTTCTCTTGCTATTCCTAGCGGTCAACCTAGGAACCTAGATACAATCTAACTGTATCTACATTTTTTCCACCTTCCTGAAACTGCCATCCATCGCTCTCCCTTGCTCTTGTAAACTGCTTATTGTCTGTAACTGCTGCTGCAACCAATCCTTGTGGTCTGATAGAATTCGCAAACAAGCACACTTCCTGCAGACATAGTCTGCAGGAGCATTAAAATTCTCCCTGATCTCTCACATCCTATTAAAAGCTATTTCTTGCCCCTTAAACAATCTGCAGACCCAGAAATTACCTAAAAACAATCATGGTGAAAAACATGGCATTAGCATATTCCTTCTGATCAAAAACCCTGCTCTGGGATAACTGAATACTGGTTCCTAATATTGAAAGTGAGTCAAGAGAGATCAAAGTATAAACATAAGAAAAAAATGCCCTCACATTACTTTTTATTATAGAATTTTTTAAAAATTAAGATTTAGAAGTTTTGTAAGTCTTAAAATCAAACACTTCACTCATCAGGCTCAAAAACCAAAGCTGACCTCTTCCTCTGTAGTATCAGGCAGTGATTTAAAAAAAAACTACCTCTGCAGCTGCACCTGAAGCTGTGTGTTAGACTTCCCACATCAACTATGAAGTTTCAATGCTTGTTTGTTATTTCAGTGAAATCTCATCTATCTGGCCAGATTCCTTTCTGGGACCTGACTTGTCCAGTGGCACAATCGGCTGGGGTCATAATGCTGTAGTCTCTGGTCAATAACTAATTTCTTAAGTCATTCATATTGTAATTGTGCCTGGTCAGGGTGTTTTTTGAGTGTGTGGAATTTTCTCAGGTGAGAGAGTTTTTTAAAAAATTCTGTCATGGAGTGTGGGCAGAGCTGAAGCGTTTAGAGTCACAGAGATGTACAGCATGGAAACAGACCCTTGAGCACAACTCGTCCATGCCGACCGGATATATTAACCTAATATAATCCCATTTGCCAGCACCCAGCCCATATCCCTCCAAATCCTTCCTATTCATACTGCATCCGGATGCCTTTTAAATGCTGCAATTGTACCAGCCTCCACCACTTCCTCTGGTACTTCATTCCATGCATACACCACCCTCTGTGTGAATAAGTTGCACCTTAGGTCTCTTTTATATCTTTCTCCTCTCACCCTAAACCTATACCCACTGGCTATGAACTCCCTTACCCCAGGGAAAAGACTTTGTCTATTTACCCTGTCCATGCCCCTCAGGATTTTATAAACCTCTATAAGGTCATTCCTCAGCCTCCAACACTCCAGGAAAAACAGCCCCAGCCTATTCAGCCTGTCGCTGTACTCAAACCCTCCAACCCTGGCAACATCCTTGTAAATCTTTTCTGAACCCTTTCAAGTTTCACAACGTGCTTCCGATAAAAGGGAGACCAGAATTGCACGCAATATTCCAAAAATGGCCTAACCAACGTCCTGTACAGCCGCAACATGACCTCTCAACTCTGATACTCAGTACTTTGACCAATAAAGGAAAGCATACCAAACACCTTCTTTATTATCCTATCTACCTGCAACTCTACTTTCAAAGAGCTATGAACCTGCACTACAAGTTCTCTTTGTTCAGCAACATTTCCTAGGACCTTCCCATTAAGTGTATAAGTCCTGCTAAGGTTTGCTTTCCCAAAATGCAGCACCTCACATTTATCTTTTTTAAACTCCTTCTACCACACCTCAACCTGTAGCCGTTCTTATCAAGATCCCGTTGTAATCTGAGATAACCTTCTTCACTGTCCACAACACCTCCAACTTTGGTGTCATCTGCAAACATATAAACTATATCTCCTATTTTCACATCCAAATCATTTATATAAATGACGAAAAGTAGTGGACCCAGCACTGATTCTTGTTGCACTCCACTGATCATAGGCCTCCAGTGGTTAGCACTGCTGCCTCACAGCGCCTGAGACCCGGGTTCAATTCCTACCTCAGGCGACTGACTGTGTGGAGTGTGCATGTTCTCCCCGTGTCTGCGTGGGTTTCCTCCAGGTGCTCCGGTTTCCTCCCACAGTCCAAAGATGTGCAGGTCAGGTGAATTGGCCATGCTAAATTGCCCGTTGTGTTAGGTAAGGGGTAAATGTAGGGGTTTGGGTGAGTGGCGGGTCGGTGTGGACTTGTTGGGCCGAAGGGCCTGTTTCCACAGTGTAAGTAATCTAATCTAATCTAAAAACAACTCTCCATAATCACTGTCGGTCTTCTACTTTTGAGCCAGTTCTGTAACCAAATGGCTAGTTCTCCCTGTATTCCATGAAATCTAACCTTGCTAACCAGTCTCCCATGGAGAACCTTCTCGAACACCTTACTGATGTCCATATAGATCATGTCCACAACTCTGCCCTCATCAATCCTCTTTGTTACTTCTTCACAAAACTCAATCAAGTTTGTGAGACTTGATTTTCCACGCATAAAGGCATGTTGACTATCCCAAAGCAGTCCTCGCCTTTCCATATACATGGAAATCCTGTCCCTCCGGATTCTCTCCAACAACTTGCCCACCATTGATGTCAGGCTCACCGGTCTATAGCTTCCTGGGTTCTCCTTACCACCTTTCTTAAATAATGGTACCATGTTAACCAACTCCAGTCTTCCAGCATCTCACCTGTGACTGTCGATGATACAAATATCTCAGCAAGGGGCCCAGCAATCATGTCCTTAGGTTCCTACAGAGTCCTGAGGATTTATCCACCTTTATGCATTTCAAGGCATTCAGCAGTTCCGCCTCTGTAATATGGTCATTTTGCAAGTTGTTACCATCTATTTCCATCCATTCTATATCTTCCATGTCTTTCTCCTCAGTAAGCACTTCTGTAAGCACTTGTTTTGTATTTGTCCATGAGCTTTTTTAAGATTCATGGACAGTCACAGAGTCAGAGTAAGTGGTGGCTTTGAGAATGTGAAATAGCAGAGAGAAGGTGGTGGCATTTATTCTTGGTGTATAGAAGACCACTGACCACCTTGCTTCACTGCTGAGCATTGGTCAAGACTGGCTGAATCTAGTGGCATGGCCTCATTTACTAGTCTGCAGGAAAAGACATTGCCTTCCTCATAACCATTCACCAGTGTCTTCAGGTCTCTGTGGTTGAATTGAGGAGCTAACTTGCACATTCTGGTTCATTTCCTTTGGGAAAACAGGGCAGGACTATAGTGTGAAGGGCAAGTCCTGGCTTGCAGTGTCTGAAGACCTATGGAGCTATGGCTTAAATATGGTTCCAATAGGGTGAACATTTTTCCTGTGTCTTGCTGCAAGATTCCAAGGACCAGATGCCTTGGAGGCCAGTTAATTAATGAGAGGAAGATTTTTGTGGGAAAAATCAACATCAGCAGTGGTGGACAGCTGCGACGTGAATCTTATCCAGAAGAACCCTTGACCAAAAAAAGGGAAAAATTCAAGTTCCATATACTGACTAAAAGAGTGGATCCAGAGGATTCAGTGATTCAAAACAAGATTTTTTAATGATACAGTAATAAACCTACATAAATACTAAAAACTATCTCTCCTTTATTTTAAATCTCAAATTAACACGAGTGAAATGTGAAAAGTGGGAAACTTGTAGTTGAATATAAACTCTGCATGCAAATGGCAGAGAAATTGCCTCAGCAGTTTATTCAGATTTTGTAGATCACACTCAGTCACAAAGTCGTTCAAACCTCTGTCTTCCTTTTGAAGAATTTCTGCTTCTCCTAGGAGCCTGGTATCTATATCATGATCTTCACCCTTCTGTCGGACCTTTTCAACTCACTCTAGGTAGAGTATATCCACAATGTTATCTTAAAGCAGAAGAAACAGTTGCAACTTTTTCGCAGCTCCTCTTCTGGACTCTGCCTTCTTCGGTTTGTCTGTTCTGCACCAGTGCGTTGTTTAGCTTGGATTTGCCTGAAATTTATACTTTTTAAGTCAGTCCATTCTGCCAGATGTTTTTGTTTCCAAACCTGTTTGATTTTGTTTCAGTTAAAACTTGGGAGGTTGGGTTTGCTTTCTTTGTTTACCTGTACTTGCCCTTTCTGTTTTGTTTCTGTTTTAGTTGGGGTCTGCCTCAAAAACTATGAATTACCTTTAAAGACACAGATTCCCCCCACCTTTCCCCTTAATAGGTAAAGCCTTACAGTTCCGGAAGTTTCTTAAAATCACTTTGTAATACAGTGTTACGACATGGTGATGAATCCTTCTATTAATTAAACTAAACACCCAGAAAAGCACACCTCGACTCGTAATCTGTTAAAATATAAGTAACAGAGAACTCCCAAATTCCACTATTTAAAGAAAATAATATCAATTTATTTCTTTATCTAAAAATGAACATTTAGCAACAACTGCTCACAACTCTAAGCCCCCCTTTGTTTTAACTGCTTGTTATCTGCCTCCATCTCTATAACAGTATACTATTCCAATTTTAAAAAAAACTTTTACAATTACATCAACTTTATTTCAAAACCATACTGCAGCTGTCATCTCCGATGTCTGTCTTCTTTTGGCTGAAGATCTTCCTGGTCGTCTTCTCTTTTACTGCAAAGATGTTTCATATGAAAAAGGTACCTTTATATTTGGATGGCAGTTGCTCTGACTGACTTTCTTTTATACCCCAACATCAGTTTGTCTTATTGGTACGATGTTGACAAAAACAATAAGTTGAAGCTCGATTGGGTTTTAGTATCCTGGAACATAATTTAAACAGATTGAATTCGAATTGTTGTCAAAACAGCAACCAATTCCGGTATCTGTTTCACCGCCAAAGGTTCCATATTTTCAATTTTCCAGTACACTCTGAGACTGCTAGTTGACAGTTGCTTGTCAGCTCTCAGTTCAGAAAGCATTCACTCTCTCTTAAAGGTACAGTACATACCTTCAACTTCAGGATAACAATAAATTCTTACATTAATAAACATTTTGGCAAATACCTTATTTCATACTGGGTAGACGGTCTTTCATATTTCACAACTGCACAAAATGTATGTGTGAAGTTAACCAAAGACTGTGGCTTAACTAAAGAAAAGCCAAGACAATGTAACAAGTAGGATATGAACATCATAAAATTGTCATAGCTCAGATTGCCATTACTCCATATGTTTTCCTTAAACTTTGGATAGAACATTAGCAATTACCAGTGTATTGTTTTACTGGCTCAATTTTTATGCTTCAGTATTAAAATCTCCAGTGAAAGATCCAAAGATTCTTCATTTGGAACTTTTCCAAAGACACTGGTAGATTATGTTCAGTGTAACATAATTCTCTCTTTCGTTACTCAACACTGTTCCAGAAGGTAGTCACACCCCTTAGAGCAGGGCCTTCTGACATGGTCACTGACCAGTGAAAGGAGGGTGCTACCACAAGTGAGGCAGTTAAAGGGAATCAGAGGGCAGGCATGTAAGAGCCTCAGATTCTGCAATAACTCAATGATTTTGAGGTTCTTTCAGCTTGTATGAATGATGGTGTCAGCTGCATGGAGAATGAATTATCTGACCATTGTACATAAAGCCATTCAAAGTAAGTGGAGCAAAAAGGAGTATACTGATCGTAGTGGAAAGGTAGTGATGAGGATTGATATTGTCCTCTGCAGCAAAGGTTGAGAGCCTGGAAGACTTTTTGCCTACCAGTGCCAGCATTTGGGACATTTGCTCAAGTTGCAAAGGAACAGAATGAGGAAGGATTGGTCGTCATGGTCTATGGAAGTATCAACAACATAGGCAGGATGAGGATAGAGGTTCTTCAGTCAGTATGAGGAGCTCGGTACCAAATTAAGAAGCAGAACCTCAAAGGTAATGATGTCTGGATTATTACCTGACCAATGTGCAAATTGGAATATGACAAATAGAAAATATTAGATCAAAAGAGATCTCGTATAATGTTGCTGGGGAAAGTAGCTAGCCTGAGGATTGACAGCAGTTCATATTTCAGCAAAGTAGGTTGATCAAGAGATTAATTAAGAGGATAAAAATCAAGTAAAGAGGTAAATTTGGAAGAAGCATAAAAGTAGACTGTAAAATCTTCTATACTAATGTAAAAAAAAAGGTTAGTGAAGACAATTATTGGGAAATTGATAATGGATAACAAGTGTTTGACAATTAAACAATGACTTGAATTCTTTCTTCGTGTAAGAAGCTTCAGATAATTTTCCAGTAATGCTAGGGAGCCAAGGATCAAATAAGGAGAAATTGAAGGAAATGTGTATTTGTGGAAAAAAAAGAGGAATTAATGGGATTAAAAACCGATAAATACACAGGGCCTGATACTCTCCATCTCAGGGTACTAAATGAGGTAACCATAGAAATATTGATTCATGATGGAATCTTCCACGGTTCTGTAGATTCTGGAACAGTCCCAGCAGATTGTTTGGTGGCAAATGTGACACTGCTATTTAAAAAAGTTAGAAGGGAGAAAACAGGGAATTATAGACTGGTTAGCTTAATATAAGTAGTAGAGAAAATGCTACATTAGAATCCCTACAGTGTGGAAACAGGCCCTTCGGCCCAACAAGTCCACTCCGATCCTCTGAAGAGTAACCCATCCAGACCCATTCCCCTATATTTACCCCAGACTAATACATCGAACCTACACATCCCTGAACATTATGGCAATTTAACATGGTTAATTCACCTAACCTGCACATAGAGTCATAGAGATGTACAGTATGGAAACAGACCCTTCAGTCCAACCCGTCCATGCCGACCAGATATCCCAACCCAATCTAGTCCCACCTGCCAGCACCTGGCCCATATCCCTCCAAACCCTTCCTATTCATTTACCCATCCAAATGCAATTGTACCAGCCTCCACCACATCCCCTGGCAGCTCATTCCATACACGTACCACCCTCTGCGTGAAAAATTGTGGGAGGAAACAGGAGCACTTGTAGGAAACCCACGCAGACATGGGAGAACATGCAAACTCCACACAGACAGTTGTCAGAGGCAGGAATTGAACCTGGTTCCACGCTGCTGTGAGGCGATAGTGCTAACCACTGATCCACTGTGCCACGAGAGTGTTTTACTTGTTGATTTATTTATTCATGAGATATGGGCAGCACTGGCTATGCAAGAATGTTTTAATCATTCCAAATTGCCAAGAGGGCAATTAAGAGTCAACCACGCTGCTGTGGGTCTGGAGTCCACATGTAGGTCAAACCAGGTGAAGATGACGGATTTCCTACTCTGGAGGATGCTAATGAACTAGGTAGACTTTTAAGACAATCAATAATGGTTACATGGTCACCATATTAAATCAGCTTTTTAATTCAAGGTTTTTGTTTGATAGAGTTCGAATTTCGATATCTGGCATGGGAGGATTCAAATCCATGTCCCCAAAGCATTAGTTTGGCATTCTGCATTACTGGTTCAGTGGCATTACCACAATGCCACTACATCTCCCTATGAAGAATGTGATAACAGGATACTTTGATATTTTCTATGGGATAAATCAAAGTCAATATGGGTTTATGAATGGAAAATCATGTTTGACAAGCCTGCTTAATTTCTTTGAGATGGTAACTAATTCAATAGATTCATTAGAACCAATCAATATGGTGTATTTGGATTTTTCAACAGCTTTAGTTAAAGTCATATATGAAAAGTTAGTGTATAAGATCAAAACAAGTGGGACTGGGGTAATACACTGGTATATATTGAAAATTGATTAGCAGACTGGAAAGAGAAATCAGAAATTAAATCAGTCATTTTCGGTATGGAACGTATTGCGGTAGCACAGGCAACAGTGCTTAGATCTGAGCTTTCGCAATATATATCAACAGCATGGATAAGGAAACCAAATGCAATATTTCCAAGTTTGTCAAATCTAGTTACGATTGTGAATGGTGAGGAGGATGTGATAAGTTGAATGAATTGGCAAACAAAATATATGGGAGATGTAATGTAACATGGACAAGCTATCCACTTTGGTAGAAAAAACAGAATGGTAAAGTACTATTTAAACAGTAAAAGATTGGGAAGTGTTGATTTATAATCAGACCTGGATGTCCTCATAAACCAGTCACTGAAAGCAAACAAGCAGTTAGTTAGGTAAATGGTACGTTAACCATGATTGCAAAATAATTTGAGTACAAGGGCAGAAATGTCTTACTGCAACTGTACAGGATCTTTGTGAGACTACAACTGGTGTGCTGTATCAATTTTAGTCTCCTTACATAAGAAAGGCTGTACTTGTCATAGAGGGAGTTCCGTTAAGGTTCACCAGACCGATTCCTGGCAAGACAGGATTGTCTATCAGGAACAGATTGGGTTGACTAAGTCTCTGTAGTCTGGAGTTTAGAGGAATGAGAAGGAATCTTATTGAAACATTTAAAATTCTGACAGATGGTCAGACTGGATGCACAGATGATGTTTCCCCTGTCTGTGATGTCTAGAATAAGATGTCAGGATATGGCACTGAGACCTGAAATGAGGAGAAATTTCTTAATTTAGAGGCTGGTGATCTGTGGAATTATCTACCGCATAAGGCTGTGGAAGCAAAATTACTGAACGTGTTCATGCAAAAATAGATAAATTTTGAAAAACTAAAAGAAAATCAATTGCTAATAGATATTACAAAAATAATTTTAAAAAAAGTTAAGGGCTGTGCATCTGAAGGTGTGTAGCATTTGAAACAAAACAGATGAATGGATGAAAATAAAAATACAGAAGTACAGTTTTATAGCAGTACAAAAACATGGCTACAGAATTACCTAAATTGGGAACTGAATATTGAAATGTGTGGGACATGTGTAAAGGTCAAGAAATTAGGAAGAGGAGGAGGTTTGGCTGTTAATTAGCACAATACAGAAGGTACTTAAAGTTCGGGAATTAGAAGTCATTTGGGCAAATATGAGAAATGCTGAAGACAAGAAGTCACTTGTGAGAGTAGTGTACAGGCTCCTTAACAGTAGCCAGGTTGGATGGAATATAAAGGAAGGAAAAAAAATGAGAGGTTGTTGAAAAAGACATAGAGCATTTTAATCTCCAGATAGACTGGAAGAATCAGATGAGAAAAGCAGTCTACCTAAGTTAATTGAATAGTTGGTGGAAGGTTGAAAGGAAATGTCAGAAGTAGGTTCTTTACTCAGAGAGTGACGGGTGCATGGAATGTACTGCAAATGGTGGTAATAGAGTTAGGTACATTAGGGACATTTAAATGACTCTTGGAATGGCACATGGAAGTTATTACAATGAAGGGTATGTAGGTTAGTCTGATCTTAGAGTAGGATAGAAGGCTGGCACAACTCCGAGGGCTGAAGGGCCTGTACTGTGCTGTATTGTTCTATATTCTATATAAAAACTCGGGATATTTTCTCTGGAGCGGCAGAGGCTGATGGGAGATTTAATAGAAGTCTATAATATTATGAGATGCATAGATAAGGTTGATGGTCAGAATCTTTTTCCCAGAGTTGAAATATCTAATATTACGGGGCATGCATTTAAGGTGAGGGGGAGAAGTTCAAAGGGTATGAGAGGGGGCAAGTTTTTTATACAGTGTGTGTTAAGAGTCTGGAACACGCTTCTAGGGATGGTGGTGAAGGCAGCTACATTTAAAGGACTTTTAAATAAGCACCTGAATATGCACACAATGGAGGAATATGGACCAAGAGCAGGCAGAAGGGGTTAGTTTAATTTAGCATCATATGGATGGAGTATACTCAGATTTTTGGAAGATTTTTCATAAAGACCCCCACAAATGGTGAGGTAGAAAACTTAAAAAAAAATGGGATAGAAGGTAATGTATTGACATGGATTAATGATTCACTAATAGATTAAAAAAAAGAGTAGGAATAAACGGACCACTCTTACATTGGCAGTCTATGGATCATGGATCAGTATTTGAGGCCCCAGCTGTTTGTAATATATATTAATGATTTGGAGATGTTTTCCAAATTTACATATGATGCAAAGTCAAGTGGGAATGTGTGTTGAGTGGGAGATGTAAAGTGGCTTCAGAAGGAGTTGGACAGACAGATGGAATAGAATATGAAAAAATAAGAGGTTATCTACTTTGATAGGGAGAACAGATGTACAGAGTATTCTCAAATAGTAGGAGGCTGCAAAATATACAAGGGAGCTAGATGTAGTTTTTGATGACACTGCAGGCTAAAATGCAGGCAAATCAGGGATGCTGGAAAGACAAATGGAATGTAAGCCTTAATTGCAAGAGGATTTGAGTACAGGAGTAGTGATGTTTTACTTCAGTTGTGTAGGAGCTTAGTTAGCCTACAACTAGAGTACTGTATGCACTTTCGTTCTCTCATCTCAAGAAAGATATTATTGCAGTAGAGGGAGTACAACGAATGTTCATCAAACCTGTTCCCAGGGTAGTAGGACTGTTTTATGAAGAGGGATTGGTCAAAATATTCTCAAGAGTTTCAAAGAATGAAACTCTTGTTTAAGGTCTTATTTAAACTCACAAAAGACTTAAGACTTATAGGGCACAATTTAAAAATAACACAGATGGCACTTAGGGTCACAAACCATTGGAATTCCCTGCCAAAGAGAGCTGTGGAAGCTCATTCTTTGAATGTGTTGTTACACGTGCCGAACAATGTGTTTTAACTCATATATAACAAAGAAGTGCAACTCAACTCGTAATAATAATAAACAATAATATTATTTATTTAACAATTATTACTATAACAACAAATTACACTATAAACTAACAATTTACGTTATAAATCTATCTTATGCTTTAACTTAACTCTGGTTGATCGTGTATCACCACACTAGAACTTGGCTGTGCTCCATGTAGTGATGTCATCTGGTCTTCTTTTCCACATGGTCTCAGGGGTACCTTCTCTTCTCAGCGGTTGGTCTCGAGTTACCGTGTTCGAGTTACTGCCCTGAGCGTGGTGTTGCGGTGATTCTTATACTCCAAAGTCCTTGTACTTTTTTGGGAGGGTCTTCACCGATCCCAATGGATCGATCAGGCTTGATCACCCTGATCGATCAGATCCAACCAGGTGTTGGCATGTTGATGGCAGGGTGGCCCTTAGGCATCCATTCCTGGAGTTGCTGGGAGCAAGTAACCTCCTCCACAAAAGGGTGTGAGGTGCCTCTGTGTCTAGTGTACACCTCAATGTTTCTGAATGCCCTGAGCATAACATTTCATTGACTCTATTCAGACCCAAATTTGGGTGTGTTTTGTAGGGTCTGCAGCTACCGGGTTGATTGCAAACTGTCCGTTGGTAGTTGCAGTCTGTCTGGATTCTGCAGTATATTTGTTAGCACAATTACTTTGGTCAAGGCTTGCCTTAGTTTTCCAGCATCCCTTATTCACTGTCTAATCTTTGTAAATCCATCATAAACTCATCAATTTAAGTGGCCTGTCCGGCCATAAAGTTTAAAATAGAGATGGCTAGATTCTGATTACCAATGGTGGTACAAGCTTATGGGAATGAGGTGGGTCAAAGGCATTAAAGTGTTTAATCAGTTATACTGAAAGGCAGGCAGGCTCAACAGGCTGAATGGCCTGCTCCTGTTCATTGTTTCTAAAATATTACTAAGTGGAGTGACTTTCAGTAAGAGCATAATGTATCATTAAGCCAGGAGCTCAAACATAGCTCAATGAATAGTGTAGGTGAGCTTGTCAGAAGCACCACCAGGTATATCTAAAATTGAGATGTCAACCTTGTGAAGGTACAACATAGCACTATTTATATGTTAAGAAGCAAAAGCATCCTGGAGCAGATAGAGCTAAGCGATCACATAATCATGAATCAGTTCAAATCTCTGTTCTGCCATAACGATCAACCAACTGGAAGAAAATATTCTGCAATATTCCCATCCTCGGTGACAGAGAAGCCCAATCTGAAGCAGTGCTGAATGAATGATCTATCTCACTTTCCTTGTAAGGTTCTCAGTATCATAGATGCCAATATTAGTCAAGACATTTTATCTCACATGATGTCAAGAAATGGCTGAAGGCAGTGGATACTGTAACGGTTAGAGCCCAACATGCCTGAACTGGTTCTTTTACCTAGTGCCAATCTCCTACCTTTTCCCCATAAGCATATGCACCATTTCTATCTAAATAATCATACATTGTTCTCTTGAATGCCTCATTTAAACCTGCCTCAACCACATTTCCAGATAGTGCATTGCACGCTCTAATTACCCATTGTGTGAATAAATTATTTTCTTTCATTGCCCTTGCTTTGTCTGCACATCTCTTTAAGTCTGCCCTCTCATTTTTTTTCTTTTATAAGTGGGAAAAGCCTCTTGTTTCTCATACCTGGAACCATTATGTTTGTTGAAATGGGTACTGGCGTGAGAATGGCTGAAACAGAGGAGCACTTGATGTTAGCATTTCGCAATGTTCATTGGGAGTCTTACAAGTGGTGATGGATGTTCTCTCTCTGTCTAATGATTAATTTGGATTTATTTTCATCTGTTATGGATGTTGCTAGCTAGGCCAGCATTTATTGCCCAGCCCTAATTAACAAGAGAGCAACTAAGAGTCAACCGCATTACTGCTGGTTTGGTGTCATATTTAGGACAGACCAGGCAAGGACAGCAAATTTCTTTCCTTCAGTGGCATTATTGTAATAGCAGACATTGTGTGATCAAAAATATAACACTGCTGTTCAAGAAAATGGGAGGGAGAAAGTGTGGAATCACAGGCTTGTTAACCTGGCATCAGTCCTGAGAAAGATTTTGGAATCCTCTGTTAACCAATTGGTAACAGCAGCCTTAGAAAATTATATTATGATGAGACAATGTCGATATAGTTTTATAAAAGAAAAACAGAGTGCCCTTGAACATGAAACAACAGGATTAACTAGATGAGTAATCAAGAAGGCAAATGATGTTTTGGTCTTTATTGCAACATGGTTGATGTGCAAGAAAAAGTAGCTTTGCTGAAGTTGGTGCAGGGTTTTGGTGAGACTACCTCAAATCACAGACTTGTTATAGTGCAGAAGAAGGTCATTCAGCTATCATGTTTGCATCTGCTCTCTGAATGAGCTTCATAACTTAGTGTTATTCTCCTGCCCTTTGCTATAACCTTGCATATTATTTCTACTTAAATAAACATCGCATGCTCTTTTCATGCCTTTATTGAAGCTGTTTCCACCACACTTCCAGGCGGTGCATTTCAGAACTGAATGACTTGCTATATGAAATTTTTTTTGTCACGTCATATTTAATTCTTCTGCAAATCATTTTAAATCTGGCCCTTTTGTTCTTGATCTCTTTCAGAGAATGTGAACAGTTTCTTCCTGTCTACTCAGTTCTGACCTCTCTTGATTTTGAAAACTTCAATCAGTTCTCCTCTTGGCCTTTTCGTGTCCAAGTCCCAAGTTCTCCTAAATATCTTCATAACTAGGACCCTTCTAAACTCTCTCCATTGTTAAGTACAGTACTATACTCTAGCTGAGGTTTGATGAGCATTTTATGAAGATTCAACATAACCACCCTGCTCTTATACTCTTACGCAATTACTAATAAACTCTGGAATACTATGGTTTATTAACTGCTCCCTCCACTTGTCCTGCTACCTTCAATAACTTAAGCAAGTGGACATCCAGGTGTCACCATTTCTATGCACTCTAAAAGAGTGGTGCCTTTCTATCAAAATGTATTACCTCACATTTCTCCAGATTAAACCTCTTCTGCCACCTATCCATCCTATATGGATAGATTTTGGTCTCCATGCCCAAGGAAAGATATACTTACCTGAGAGCCTTGATAGATTGAGTTTTGGATTGAGAGTGGATTGTATGAGAGATTGAGTAAAATGGTGTATATTCTGGAGTTTACAAGAATGACATGATTTTATTGAAACATGCATAATTCAGAAAGGAAACTGAGAAACTGTTTCCCATGGCCAGTGAGTGTAGAATCAGGTCATGTATTTTTAAAGTAAGGGTACAGCTATTTCAGACTCTGATTAGGAAGTATTTCCACCAAATGGTGAGCTCTGAATCTTCAGAATTCTCTCTTCCCAGAGAGCTATAGATCAAATATATTCATGGCTCATATTAATAAATTCTTATACTCAAAGTTATTGTTAAGGCTTTGAGAATCAGGTGGGAGAGTGAAGTTGACATTCAAGATCAGCCATGATCTTGTTAACTGATGAAGTAGGCCCATGCAGCAGGGACTGTATGTACTACTATTTTTATTTCTAATCAATCTGCTCAGAGATGTTATTAAACCCTCTGCAGTAGGTGTGACTTGAACCTGGGCTTCTGAGTTCAGGGGTAGAAGCACTACCACCGTGCCACAAGAGGGCCCCAAAGTTGAATTCACATTTCATCATCTGCCATGGTGGGATTTGAAACCAGCTCCCCAGAATATTATTTGGATCTCTGATTAATATCACTAGGCCATTGCCTCCCCAAAGAAAATTTCCAAAGACAATGAGCATTTTAAAATCAAGGTGTTGTCTGTTTGAGAGCCAATATATATTGAAAGGCACACGGGTGATGGGCGAATATCTACCTTTACACAAATACAATATAGTAGTCTAAAATCATCATTAAATACTTTTTACATTCGCATGTTATATTAAAGGCATTCTTACTTCTCAACACCATGCATGACAGCTTCAAAGTAGTTTTATTCATAGTGTAATAGAAGCAGAACTAGTTACAAGTATCGCCAGCAATTGTTGATACATCTCCTTGTGTCTGAGAATGGCAGAGAAATTTGTGGAACAATAATCAATAATGGAAAAAGAGAGGGTGACTTTTGAATCACCAAGGTTGGTAATTTTATGGGCTGCTAAAAAGAAATTAGTGATGGTAACAGCTCATATAATTCCTCCCAGCATATTATCATAAACTAAGTTGCATTTTAGGAAAATGCAAATACTTACAAGGCAAACAAATTTTTAATATAGATTGATATTTACTGCTGAGCTCTTTTAACCTCTCTCTGCAGAGAACTGTCATTTGTTTCTTCTATCCATTCCTGTTTTCTGCTTCCCTGAGATTATACTTCCAAAGAAATATTCTGCCTTGATTTCCCTCCTTACTCATTTATAGCTACTGTCCCACATAATTCAAATAGTTTGCCTTCTTTCAACCTCCTTTTTTTGTCTTGTGTAGTTGTATGCTTGAAAATTGTCTTTGGAACCTTGCTGTCCTTGATCAGACCAGGATCTCTCAATCAGTCAGTTCTAGTCTTCCAGTTGAAACTTCAGTTGAGCTCTTGTAGGCAGAAAATTAAGCTCCTGAAGATCTCAAATCATTAGTTTTCTATTTGGTTTCACTGCAAGTTCCTCTGACTCTGCTAGTGACGGAGACTGGGCTGTTTTGTTGGTTGAGTCCTCAGTTCTCCCTTGTTTATTATCTTTCTTCTGTCTGCATTACAGTTGGCTGGGGTTATTTGTCAATGTGTGTGACTTAGTCTCTGAAAATGTTCCCTTGATTCACCATCTCCATTCATTTCTCCCATCAGCTGTATGATGACCATAAACATCTATTTGATATCAAAGAGAACATGGCCTCCACACTGGTGGAAAGAGTGGCTGGTGATATCGAGAAGCTCTTGGACAAGAAAGTGGAAGCTCTGGAGGTAAGGATTTTTGGATACTATCTTCTTCAGCCTCAACAAAACTTGTTTCATTTATTAATTAAGAGTTTTTAGTGTGTTGTGTAAATTTGAGAGTTGGTGATTCGGACAGCCTGTGACATCTCGAGATCAAAGTCACTGAGTGATTCATAGGAAGATGGTGGACTTTGGTTTGTGGTGAATTCTGAACAATACTTCCCTGGAGGCTCACATTTTACAATCATTCAGAATTTTCTTTACATTAACAAGTTGCAAAATTGAGTCAATAGCCCATCAGAGTTTTGAAGTCTTTTAATTGTCTGGAGTGCCTGTAATTCTCTTTGCTGGCATGTAAATGTACTTGCATTGGTTACTGCCTTGAATACTTTTCAAATGCAGATGTGCCTGTTAATGATGATCAAAGACGATTGGATGTATGTATAACAGAATAATGATAATATATCCTCGGCATGAAATGCTTGCTAATCTTTTAAATCTTCCATTACCTCTTGAGGCAAATATTATTGTTTATTTACTCTTATCACCTTGTCCTGATTGAATTTTTTTGACCTGGATGCTTGTGACAGCTTGAATATTTAGAGGTATGCGATTCTTTTTGTAGCTGTTTGTGTCTTTCTGGGGTTGGAGAGACTCATTTGAAGCATAAAATATTTCTGGACAGGAAAGATGTTCCAAGGTGCTTGGAGTTTCTATTGCAGATTTAACATCTGATTTTAGAAGACCTTTTATTTCTGTAACCAACACCTTCAAATACTCTCAGTGGTCCTGAAATTTCTCTTGGGGATCTTACTAACCCTCACTATAATTTCACCAGGGATCTCACAGAAATTACAAAGAGCCAGGTTGTTTCTATTGGTTCCTGCATTGGCTTTCCATTACTACTTAGAAAGCAAATTGTGGTTAAGTATATGAGAACGGAATGGTGGTGAGGAATCCCTAATCTGGGAGTTCTTTGCCCTGGCCATAGAAAGGTAGCCAGCTGTTTAATGGCAGCTATTACATTCAATACAATGTACCTTAGCCTCACTTACAAAGGCAAACGTGGGCCCCATTGACATGCTTTAGGTCAGACAAATAACTCAAGGAAACAAAGAAAATTGGAGGAGGAGTAGGCCATTTGGCCTGTTGAGCCTGCTCCACTATTCAATATGATCATGGCTGATTTTCCTACTCAGTACCCTGTTCCTACTTTCACCTCATACTCTTCGATCCCTTTAGCCCTAAAAGCTACATCCAACTCCTTGAAAACATCTTATGTTTTGGTTTCAACCTTCTTTTATGGCAGAGAATTCCTGAGCTCACAACTCTCAGTCCTAAATAACCTACCCTGTATCCTTAGACTGTGACCTGTGGTTTGGGACTCCCCAGTTAATGCAAACATCTTTTTTGTGTTTAGACTGTTTTATCCTGTTAGAATTTTATAGGTTTCTGTGAGAACCCTATATTCTTCTAAATTCCAATGAATATAGCCCTAATAAATCCAATCTCTTTTCACACATCAATCCTGCAATTGTTATACTCCCTCCCTCCATTGCTCCTCAAAATAAGGAGACTAAAAACTGCAAACAATACATCAGATAAGGTCTTACCATGGCCCTGTACAATTGCAGCAAGATATCCTTGCTCCTGTACTTGAATCTTTATGCTACAAAGGCCGACATACCATTTACCTTCACTGTACCAGCATGCTTACTTTCAGCAACTGGTGTACACTCAGGTCTTGTTGTTTCTTCCCCCTGCCCAATCTATTCCTATTCAGCTGAGAATCTGCCTATTTGCTTTTGCCAACAAAGTGGTCAACCTCACGTTTATCCACACTGTATTTAATCTGCCATGCATTTGCCCACTCACTCAACTTATTCAAACCACAACGAAAGCATTTCTGTATCCTCCTCACAGTTCAAACTCCCACACAGCTTTCTGTTGTTTGAAAATTTGGAGGTATTACATTGACTTCCCTCATATAAATATTTAGTGAATAACTAGGGTGCAAGCACTGACCCCAGAAGTACACCAGTATTCACTGGCTGTCACATGGAAAATTACCAGTTTATTCTTTCTTTTGTTTCCTGTCTGCCAGCCAGTTCTCTACTAATGTCATTGCAATACTTCCAATTCCATTTGCATTAATTTTACACACTAATCTATTATATAGGATCTTAGTAAACAACATCCCAGTGGTTTTCCCTTATCAGCTCTGTTATTTACATCCTTGTAAAATCCCAGATTTGTCAAGCCTGATTTCCTTTTTGTTTATCCATGCGGACTCTGGCCACTCCTGTCACTGTTTTCCAAGTGGTCTGCTATTAAACATGGCTGTAGATTTTCCTGACTACCAATGTCAAGCTAACTGGTCTGTAATTCTCACTTTCTTTTTACCTCTTCCTTTAAATTGTGAGATTATATTAGCTATTCTCCAGTTCATAGGAACTGTTCCAAAGTCTACAAAATCTTGAAAGATGACCACTAATGCATCCACTATTTCTAAAGCTGCTTCCTTAAATATTCTGAGATCTACATCATTGGGCCCTGGGGAACTGTCAGCCTTTTAATCCCATCAATTTCCTCAATACTACACAGCAACCTTGGTTATCCGAACATCAGTTATCCGAACTTCGGATTATTTGAACAAGATCTCAAGGTCCTGTAAAAACGTTACGTCACAAAGATGTTACCGACACTGGTATAACGATCGTGATCAGGAAATCTGAGTGCATCAACAAGGACGGTGATGAGTTGACTGCAACAGTGTATGGGATTTTAAATGGTCTAATGTTTATCGAGTAGGTCGGGTGTGTGGTTGGAAGAATTGTCAGGACAGCGTTTCAGTAATTAAATATGATTGCAAATGAATGGACAGGATTTCACCTGATGTGAAATGGTGAGAGTGTTGTCAGAATTGCGATGAGAAATTTGAATGATGTTTCAATTTAAAAGCTGGCGAATGAAATGAAATCAGGATGAGTGTGGAGTTTGTATTAGGTGATGAAAAGGCTGGTTTTGGTATTTCCAGTGTTTAAATTGTAGGAAATTATGGCCAAGCAAAATTGTCAAAAATATCCATATTACTCAGTTGTAACTACTTTTAAGATAGTAAGTATTTAAAATTAAAAATTACTTTATGTTAGATATAATTATTTTGACTCTTATACCTGCATAATACTGCGTCTAAAGATATATTCGCCCAAGATTGATAAACCTGACACCAACAATGTATATTTAATAGATGCTTCATTTGAAGCTGTGATTGGAGTAGTGGAACAAAGAAACTCAAGCACCTCAAGCAACAGTGACTAGATAGCTTCCTTTGTTTATGATCAGATCGGTTATCCGAACAATCAGTTATCTGAACAAAATACTCCCCACCCGTCTCGTTCGGATAATCGAGGTCGTTCTGTATATCACTGGAAATACTGATTTCCTACAGTTCCTCCCTCCTGCTAAGCCCTCTATTTGCAGCAGTTTTGTGGCATTATTTGTGTCTCCCTTTGTGAAGGCAGAACTAAAATATGTATGGTTTTCAATGATAACCTCCTCTGTTTCTGACTGTACGGAATCTACGTTTACCTTCACTAATCTTTTCTATTCACATTCCAGGAGAATCTTTTACAATCAGTTTTTGAATGTTCCCCGCAAGCTTACACATGTAATTGAGATGTACAGCACAAAAACAGACCCTTCGGTCCAACTCGTACATGCCAACCAGATATCCCAACCCAATCTAGTCCCACTTGCCAGCACCTCCAAACGCTTCCTATTCATATACCCATCCAGATACCTTTTAAATGTTGCGATTGTACGAGCCTCCACCACTTCCTGTGGCAGCCCAAAACTCTATCTATTCCAAGTTTGCAGGAACTAATTGGTGTAGTATTCCAAGATCACTTCTATTTACAATCTATATTGATGCCTGTGCTTCAATACTCTGTTTCTTTGTCTACGTTTGTCAATGTAATCAAGCAAGATTGGATTGCAAATGGTGAGGAGGGCTGCAAAGACCCTGTGTTTTTTTCACTAACTAGTAATGCAAAGACCCAGGTAAATCTGAGCACCTTGGTTTGAAATCCACCACAGGTGTCCATTCTTAACTGGGAAGAAAACTTCTATCCTTATCTAGTCTGCCAAACATATGACCCCAGACCTGGAGCAATACAGGATTGAAACTGGATGTACTACAGTATCAACTAAAGCACTAGAAACAACGATCTGACAGTCATACTTTTAATCACACCTTACACACTACGTCCCAGACACCAACACCAGCGATGGTGTCACTGAAGTATTTTAGTCGAGGGAGTAGCCCTGGAAGCCCTCAACATTGGCTTCAGATCCCATAAAGTCTCATGGCATCTAGTTAAACATGAGCAAGGAAACCTCCTGATTACTATGCATATTTCTATCTACTGACGGATAGATAATGTGGAGCGACATTGAGGTAGCATGAAGGGTGACGAGCACAATGTTCTCTGGGGTGTGGGATTTTAACGTCCATTGCTAAGACTGGCTTAGTACCTGTACTGATCAAGCACAAAGTGGCATAACTGTTAGGTTGAATCTGCAGCAGGTAGTGATGGAACCAAGAAGCAGGAAAAACATAATTGACTACATGTTGCCTTACATAAATGCAACCGTCCAAGACAGAATGGCTAAGAGTCACTATCTCCACAAAGGATTAGAAAGTGAGGGAACACTCCATGTTGTTTGACACTAACACCACGCAAAATTCAAACAGATTGGGCAACTCACGACTGAGCATCCATGGGGCCATCAGCAGCAACAAAAACTCCAATCTATAACCTCATGGCATTGTATATCCCACTCTACCAACATCATCAAGCCAGGGGATCAGCCCTAATTCAATGAACAGTACAAGAGAGCATGCCAGAAGGAACACCAGACACACCTTAAAAAAGGGTTGTCAGTGTGCTGTCATGGCACAGTGGTAACGTACTGATCTTTGAGCTAGGAAATCTGGGTTCAATGTCTCACCTGCTATAAAGGTGTGTAGTAACACCTCTGAGCAGGTTAAATAGGTGAAGCCATAAAGAGGCTACTACTTGTATGCCAAATAGCAGAAACTGTAAATGATGGGAAGAGCTGAGCAATTATGCAACCACTGGATCAGATCCAAGCTCTGCAATTATGTCACATCAATGTATTCTATATTCCCCGTCTTGATCAGTCCCTTTGTGCTTCTTTGCTGAAATCTAAACTGTTCCCAATCCTGAGGTCTGTTGTTGTTTTTTGCCCAATTTGTATGTCCCTTCCTTGGATCTTATGATATACTAATTTCTCTTGTCAGTGATGGTCAGGCCAACTCTCCTATTTTATTTTAGTGCCTGACAACAATATACAACGATAGACTGTCTTTTTAAAATGTTTGCGATTGCCTTTCACCATCATCCCTTTAAGTAACATTCTTCAATTTACCAGAGCCAGCTTATGCCTTTTACCATCTAGTTTTTTTTATTTAGAATCTGGACCCTAGTTTTGGAATCAACAGTCCCTATTGTTTTCTGCCCTCTGGTGTTTCTAATTTCTATCCGTACTGATTCCATTTTACCAGAGCTAACATTCTTTCTCAATATTGTGTTAATGTCCTCTTTAACCAACACTGCTATCTCCTTTTCCTCGTTGTCTGTCCTTCCTAAAATCTAAATATCCCTGCATGTTCAGTTCCCATCCCTGGTCAGTCTGCGGCCACCTCTCTGTAATCCCAACCATCAGTTTGTATTTATTGTGTGAAAAATCCTTGCACTTTATTGTGATGCTCAAAGTACGTTAAGTCTTGACATTTTCAGTTCCAGTCACTTTATTCTGTACTGTGGCCCTTATACTAAATATCATACTAAAAGAAAACTACTTTCTATTTTCTGTAAGAAACCAATACTCAGTCTGTGGGAATATATTACTCTGTAATATCATACACTTAACTAAAACAAAATGATCTGTTGGTAACACCTTAAGAGTGCTTTTAGAAAATCCTCAAATACTTTATCTATAGATTCCCAGTTGTGTAAGTTTTATCCTCATAACATTGGGCAGTCAGAAATATTGGAACACATTGGTAGCGAGGAAAACGGATGAGGACCTGAAAAGTGATTATGGGGAGTTAGGTTGGAAACTAAAACGCAGGATGAACAGAGTAGTAATCTCGGGATTGCTACTGGTGCCATGGGCGAGTGAGGCAAGGAACAGAGAGCAAATGTTGCTGAATATGTGGCTGCAGAACTGGTGTAGGAGGGAGTGCATCAGATATGTGCATCATTGGATTACCTTCTGGGAGAGGTGGGACCTATATCAGGAGGATGGGTTGCATCTGAACTGGAGGGGTATCAATATCCTGGGAGGAAGGTTTGCTAGAGTTCTTCTGGTGGATTTAAACTAGTTTGGCAGGGAGCTATGGATCAGAGGATGGAGAAGCTGGTGAGCTGGCAGATACAGCATGCAGAGAGTCTGTGAGGAAGGATACAGTTGATAGGGAAAAATTGCAGTCAGTGTGATGGGGTGGTGTGGGACTATTTTAACACAAAAAGTGTCAGGAATAAGGGTGATGAACTTAGAACATAGTTCAGTACTTGGAGCTACGATGTTGTGGCCATTGCGGAGACTTGGATGTCGCAGGGGCAGGAATCGTTATTGAATATTCCAGGGTTTAGATGTTTCAAAAGGAATAAAGAAGGAGATAAAAGAGGTGGGGGAAATGGCATTGCTAATCAGGGATAGTATCACAGCTACAGAAAGGGATATCATCTGGAAGGGTTTGTCTACAGAGTCAGTATGGGTGGAAGTCAGAAACAGGAAAGGAGCAGTCACTTTACTGGAGTTTTCTACAGACCCCCCTCCCCTCCCCTCCCAAATGCAACAGAGACACGGAGGAGCAGATTGGGAGGCAGATTTTGGAAAGGTGCAGAAGTAACAGGGTTGTTGTCATGGGTGATTTCAACTTCCCTAATATTGATTGGAAACTCCTTAGTGCAAATAGTTTGGATGGAGCTGATTTTGTCAGGTGTGTCCAGGAAGGATTCAGTACGGAGATAGGCCGACTCATGGGGAGGCCATAATGCATTTGGTGCTTAGCAACAAACCAGGTCAGGTGTCAGATCTCCTAGTGGAAGAGCATTTCGGTGATAGTAATCACAACCTCCTGACCTTCACTATAGTTATGGAGAGGGATAGGAGCAGACGGTATGGGAAAGTATTTAATTGGGGGAGGGGAAATTACAATGCTATTAGGCAAGAACTGTGGAGCATAAATTGGGAACAGATGTTCTCGAGGAATTGCATGACAGAAATGTGGAGTTTGTTTAGGGAGCATTTGCTGATAGTGCTTGATAGGTCTGTCCTACTGAGGCAAGGAAGTGATGGTAGGTTGAAGGAATCTTGAATGACAAGAGATTTGGAGCAACGAGTTAAGAGGAAGAAGGAAGCATAGTTAAGGTTGTGGAAGCAAACATCAGACAGGGCTCTAGAGGGTTACAAGGTAGCCAGGAAGGAGCTGAAGAATGGACACAGGAGAGCTAGAAGGAGGCATGGCGGGTAGGATTATGTGAGGAGGAAGAGGATGGCCAGAGTGAGGGTAGGGCCAATCAGGGACAGTGAAGGGAACTTGTGTGTGGACTCGGAGGAGTTGGGGAGGGCCTTAATGAATACTTTGCTTCACAGGTGCAGCAGGTTCATAGCTGCTGGAAAGCGGAGTCGCAGATAGATAGGATAATGATGAAGGTGTTTGGTATGCTTGCCTTTATTGGTCAGTGCATTGAGTATATGAGATGTTGTGGTTGTGGTTGTACCAGGACATTGGTTAGGCCACTGTTGGAGTACTGTGTCTAATTCTGGTCTCCCTGCTATAAGAAGGACATTATGAAACTTGAAAGGGGTCAGAAAGGATTTACAAGGATGTTGCCAGGGTTGGAGAGGCTGAATAGGCTGGGGCTATTTTCCCTGGAGCATCGGAGGCTGAGAGGTGACCTTACAGAGGTTTATAAAATCATGAGTGCCATGGATAGGGTAAACAGACAAGGTCTTTTCCCTGGTGTTTAAGGTGAGAGGAGAAAGTCAACTAAGGGGCAGCCTTTTCAGGCAGAAGGCGGTGTGTTTGTGAAATTGAGCTGCCAAAGAAAGGAATAGAATCATAAAGATGTGCAGCACGAAAACATTCCCTTCGGTCCAAATCATCCATGCTGACCAGATATCCCAACCTAATCTAGTCCCATTTGCCAGCACCTGGCCCATATCCATCCAAACCCTTCCTATTCATATACCCATCCAGGTACCTTTTAAATGTTGCACTTGTGCCAGTTTCCACCACTTCCTCTGGCAGCTCATTCCATACTCTGCATGAAAAAGTTGCCCCTTAGGTCTCTTTTATATCTTTCTCCTCTCACTCTAAACCTGTGCCCTCTAGTTCTGGACTTCTCCACCCCAGGGAAAATACATTGCCTATTTATTCTATCCATGCCCCTCATGATTTTATAATGTCACTCCTCAGTCTCTGACGCTCCAGGGAAAACAGCCCCAGCCTATTTAGACTCTCCCCATAGCTCAAACCCTCCAACCCTGGCAACATCTTTGTAAATCTTACTGAACCCTTTCAAATTTCACAACATCCTTCTGATAGGAAGGAGACCAGAATTGCACGCAATATTCCAAAAGTGGCCTAACCAACGTCCTGTACGGCCGCAACAAGACGTTCCAACTTCTACACTCAATACTCTGATCAATAAAGGAAAGCATACCAAATACCTTCACTATCCTATCTGCCTGCGACTCTACTTTCAAGTAGCTATGAACCTGCACTCCAAGATCTCTTTGTCCAGCAACACTCTCTCGGACTTTATCAGTAAATGTATAATCCCTGCTCTGATTTGCTTTCCAAAAATGCAACAACTCGTGTTTATCTAAATTAAACTCCATCTACCACTCCTCAGCCATTGCCCATCTGATCAAGATCCTGTTTTAATCTGAGGTAACCTTCTTCGCTGTCCACAACACCTCCAATTTTGGTGTCATCTGCAAACTTACCAACTATTCCTCCTATTTTCACATTAAATAAATAACAAAAAGTAGTTGACCCAGCACCAATCCTTGTGGCACTTCAATAGTCATAGGCCTCCAGTCTGAAAAATAACCCTCAACCACTACCTCTGTCTTTTAACTTTGAGTCAGTTTTGTATCCAAATGGCTAGTTCTCCCTGTATTCCATGAGATCTAACCTTGCTAATCAGTCTCCCATGAGGAACCTTGTCAAATGTCTGACTGAAGTTCATATACCCCAAATTCACTGTTCTGCCCTCATCAATCCTCTTTGTTACTTCTTCAAAATACTCAATCAAGTCCATGAAACATGATTTCCCATGCACAAAGCCATGTCGACTATCCTTAAACAGTTCTTGCCTTTCCACATATGTGTAAACTCTGTCCTTCAGGATTCCGTCCAACAACTTGCCTACCACCAACATCTGGCTCACCAATCTATAGTTTCCTGGCTTATCCTTACACCTTTCTAAAATAGTGGTGCTACGTTAGCTAACCTCCAGTCTTCTGGCACCTCACCTTGACTATCGATAATACAAATATACCAGCAAGGAACCCAGCAATTACTTCCCTCGGTTCCCACTAGTATTATAGAAGGGAAAGTAGAAGATAGGTTAGAGGAAGGAGTTGTAAATAGTTGTTGGTTAATTATTCTCTGTTATACTTTGAGAAATAAAGTAGTTAATTTTTACTTTAATTAGTTATTGGCCTCTTGGCTTTTCATAGATAACTGCACGGGATAAATCTTTTCTGTGTTGCTGGCTTAACTTAAGCAGAGGGTTTACCTGTGTTGTAACACATGTCCTTCTCCACAGTAAACACTGATGCAAAATACTCGTTTAGTATCTCCCCCATCTCCTCCAGCTCCACACAAAGGTCACCTTATGGATCTTTGAGGGTCCCTATTCTCTCCCCAGTTACCCTTTTGTCCTTAATCTATTTGTAAAAACCATTTGGATTCCCCTTAACCCTATTTCCCAAAGCGCTCTCACGTCCCCTTTTTGCCCTCCTAATTTTCGTCTTACATATACTCCTACTGCCTTTATACTCTTCCACGGATTCACTCAATCTATTCTGTCTATACCTGACATGTGCTTTCTTCTTTTCTTAACCAAACTCTCAATTTCTCCAGTCATCCAGCATTCCCTACACCTACCAGCCTTTCCTTTCACCCTAACAGGAATATACTGTCTCTGGATTCTCATTAGCTCATTTCTGAAGGCTTCCCATTTTCCAGCCGTCCTTTATCTGTGAACATCAGCACCAAATACGCTTTTGAAAGTTCTTGCCGTATACTGTTAAATCAGCCTTCCTCAAGTGGTGGAGGCTGATAAAATTACAATATTTAAAAGGCATCTGGATGGGTATATGAATTGGAAGAATTCAGAGGGATATGGGCCAAATACTGGCAAATGGGACTAGGTTTATTTACGATATGTGATCAACATGGACGAGTTGGACCGAAGGGTCTGTTTCCATGTTGTATATTTCTATGACTGAGTGTTCACAAGTGAGGGGGACCTTGTCATTTGTGAACACAGCATGAAATAGGCTGATATGCTGAAACAGGTTGATTAGAATTAGAATTACTACAGCCCAACAAATCCACACCGACCCTCCAAAGACTATCCCACCCAGACCCATTTCCCTCCCCTACATTTCCCCTGGCTGATACACCTACTCTACACATCCTTGAACACTATGGGCAATTTCACTTGGCCAATTTACCTAACCTGCACATCTTTGGACTGTGGGAGGAAACTGGAGCAGCCGGAGGAAAGCCGTGCAGACACGGAAAGAATGTGCAAACTCCACACAGACAGTCGCTGGAATCGAACTTGGATCCCTGGTGCTGTGAGGCAGCAGTGCTAACCACTGAGCCACTGTGCCACCCACTGTTAAGAAGGACAATGTTCTGGAAATTTTGAAACACATGAGGCTAGTTAAGTCCCCTGGACCAGATGGGATATACCTGAAGTTACTAAGGGAAGTGAGGGAACAGATTGCTGCACCTTTGGCGATGATCTTTGCATCCTCACTGTCCACTGGAGTAGTACCAGCTGATTTGAGGTGGTAAATATTATTACCTCATTCAAAGAAGGGAATAGGGATAACCCTGGGAATTATAGACCAGTGAGTCTTACATCAGTATTGGGCAAATTATTGGAGAAGATTGAGAGACAGGATTTGTGATTATTTGGAAAAGTATAGTTTGATTACAGATAATTTAGCATGGCTTTGTGAGGGGCAGGCCATGCCTCACAAGCCTTACTGAATTCTCTGAGGATGTGACAAACACTTTGATGAAGATAGAGCAATGGATGTGGTCTGTAAGGATTTTAGCAAGGCGTTTGGTAAGGTTTCCCACGGTAGGCTTATTCAGAAAGTAAGGAGGCATGGGATACAAGAAAGTTTGGCAATCTGGATACGGAATTATCTTGCCCATAGAAGACAGAAGGTGGTAGTAGATGGAAAGCATTCAGCCTGGAGCTTGGTGACCAGTGGTGTTCCACACGGATCTGTTGTGGAACCTCTGCTCTTTGTGACTTTTATGAATGACTTGGATGAGGAAGTGGAAGGGTGGGTTAGTAAATTTACTGATGACATGAAGGTTGGTGGAGTTGTGAATAGTGTAGAGGGCTGTTGTTGTTTGCAATGGGACATTGATAGGGTGAAGAGCTGGGCTGACACTTGGCAGATGGAGTTCAACTTGGAAAAGTGTGAAGTGATTCATTTTGGAAGGCCAAATTTGAATGCGGAATACAGGGTTAAAGGCAGGATTCTTGGCAGTATGGAGGAACAGAAAGATCTTGGGATCCACGTCCACAGTTGATAAGGGTTATTAAGAAGGTGTATGATGTGCTGGCTTTCACTGGTGTGGCATTGATTTTAAAAACCGCGAGCGTATGCTGTATCTCTGAAAAACCCTGGTCAGACCACACTTAGAATATTGTGTTCAGTTCTGGTTGTCTTATTATAGGAAGGATGTGCAATCTTTAGAGAGGGTGGAGAGGAGATTTAGTATTATGCTACCTGGACTGGAGGACATGCCTTATTAAGAAAGGTTCAGGGAGATAGGGCTTTTCTCATTGAAGCGAAGAAGGATGAAAGGCGACTTGATTGAGGTGTATAAGGTGACGTGAGGCATGATAGAGTGAATAGTCAGAGACTTTTTGCCAAGGTGGAAGCGGCTATTACACGGGGGCATAATTGTAAGGTGATTGGGGGAACGTTTAGGGGAGATGTCAGAGGTTGGTTCTTTACACAGAGAATGGTGGGTGCGTGGAATGGACTTTTAGCAGAGGTCATAGAGTCAGATACATTAGGTACATTTAAGCGACTCTTGGATAGGCACATGGATGAGAGTAAAATGAAGGGTATGCAGGTTAGTTTGATTTTAGAATACATAAGAGGTCGGCACAGCATTGAGAGCCGAAGGACCTGTACTGAGCTGTACTGTTCTGTGTTGTAAAATGTAAATCTTTGAATTTGGAGTACCATTTATTTGTTAATTCATGTTTAATTAATGGCATTTCTGATTCCTGGTAAAATAAGAGTTACAAAAAGTAATTTTTGCTGGTAATTTCTACTTCAGGGGTAATTTGTTAAACTTGATTATTTTGTTTTATGGCTCCCCACTACGTGGATAATAACAAGATTGAAGGCTTCAGTGCAGAATTGAATGCAGATGGTGTAAAACGTGTTCACTGGAACTTTCTAGTGTTTCAACAAACAAGATTTAACATGTGGTTTTGCTGTGAAATTAATATGGGTACCTTTGAAGCTGAAGAGAGGGATGATCAGAAGTTTGAAATTATTGAGAAAAAGATTATTAAGAATCACTAAGAGGAGAGAAATTGTTGAAGAATTGGCTAGGCACCAGTGGCTTCAGGAAGAAAGGACCAGTTCCATTTATGTTTGAGCACAACCACCAAGAGTGGAAAAAGAAATTGGGTGATATGGTCGCTCAGTGGTTAGCGTTGCTGTCTCACAGGTTCAATTCCAACCTTGGATTACTGTCTGTGTGGAGTTTGCACATGCTCCCCGTGTTCGCATGGGTTTCCTCCGGGTGCTTTGGTTTCCTCCCACAATCCAAAGATGTGAAGGTTAGGTGAATTAGCCATGGTGAATTGCCCATAGTGTTCATGGAGGTGTAGGTTAAGTGCATTAGTTAGGGGAGTGGGTCTGAGTGGGTTACTCTTCAGCGGATTGGTGTGGATTTGTTGGGCCAAAGGGTCTGTTCGCACACAGTAGGGATTCTGTACTCTATTAAAATGGAACCAAGGACCAGATGGGCTTCATAAAGGGCCGCAGATCCTCCAATAATGTTAGGAGGCTGCTTAATGTAATTCAAGCATGTCAACAACAGTCAATGCAGGGCTTGGTGATTTCTGTAAATGCAGAGAAGGCATTTGATCGAGTTGAGTGGCCATATCTTTTCTGTACTCTGGAGCGGTTTAGCTTGGGCGAAGTCTTTGTAAGATGGGTAAAGGTCCTCTACAGTGACGCTTTCATTGCGGTCATTACCAATGGGGTGTGATCCAGCAATTTTAACATTTTTAGGGGCAGCCGGCAGGGCTGTCCCCTTTCGCCACTGCTTTTTACATTGGTGATTGAACCATTGGCAGACGTCATTTGTAAGGATCCTAATTTATCATCTCAAGAAGTGGGGTCAAAATTACATAAGATTTCCTTGTATGTGGACAATGTCCTAATTTTTTTGTCAAATCTGGCAGTTTTGGTGTCTCACCTGATACAATGCATCAGTGCGTTTGGTGCCTTTTTGGAGTATAAGATTAATCTTGCAATATCAGAGGCTATGCCTGTGGGTGGTCTTATGAAGGTGCTAGGTCTTGAAGGCGAATATTGATTCCCATTTAAGTGGTCACACTGGGTTGTGTGTATATGGCATATTTATTACTCCAGTTCTGGATCGGCTGTTCACAGTCAATTTCGTTCAATCATTTGACAAAATCCAACAAGGCCTTCAAAGATGGGAGGTGCTTCCGGTGTCGTGGTTGGGTCAGATAGCACTTATTAAGATGAATATTATCCCCCGTTTATTAAACCCTATACGGATGCTCTTCCTGATTTGCAATAAGCAAACATTCAGGAGACTGAATGGCTGGTTCACCTCTTTTATTTGGCATCATAAGTGGCCCCTCATTAAATTAGCTAAACTGCAATTGCTTCACAGATTGGGTGAGTGAATCTCCCGGACATTAAAAGCTACCAACTAAGCTTGCTTTTATCCTCGATGAGTGATTGGGCCTGTGGGGACTTTCTTTCAATATGGTTAGATATTGAAACCTCCTAGGCAAGGTGCTCCATTACTAGCTTGTTGTTTTTGGACAAAATGAGGATAATTAGGCAATATTGCCATAACCCAATTGTTACCAATACTGTTAAAGCATGGAGGGCAATTCAGCAGGGGGAAGGCAATATTGGCAACAAATCTTCTCTTACACCTATAGTGGGTATGCTGGGTTTTCAACCGGGGATGATAGATTCAGGATTCAAACATTGGGCAGCTAGGGGTGTGACGGGCGATTTATTTAAGGGAGACGCAATGATGTCCTTTGATCAGTTAGCATGGAAATATGAGCTATCTAATAGGGACAGCTTTCATTTTTTTCAAGTTAGGGATTTTATCGACTGATCCCTACAAATTCAACTTAGAGAGGAAGGTGCTCAGTGCTAAGAGTACACTTTCTGTCAGCACTTTATATCATCAGTTGGAGGGTGCCCCCTCAGATGAGTACAATCGACTCTGCAGGATGTGGGAGAGAGAGCTAAGTGTTGAGGTCTCTTCAAATGCATGGGAAGATATTTGGGAAATGCAAGAAAGATATCAATTTACAATAGGACCCATGCTTTACAGTTGAAGATCCTCTACAGGGTCCACTTGGCTCTGGACTGTTTGTCAAAAATTAAATCAGGGGTATCTTCAACATGTCCCAAGTGCAAGGTTTGTATGGGCGTTCTTATCCATTGTCTCTGATCCTCTGGTAGGCTTCAAGCTTTCTGGAGTGCTGTGGTAAGTGCAATGGAGAGAATTTGGGTGTAAGGGTGGAGAAGGACCCGATCTCTCCTCTTCTTGGCTTGCCCAGTGTGTTCCCTGCAGATGTGCATGAGAAAAACCTTTTCAATATCCTCACTTCCTGCGCAAGAAATAATATCTTGCTAGGTTGGGTAGCCGAACACCTCCCTGGGCCGGTCGGGTTGGTGGAAGATTGTTGAGGAGCACATCCCCTTGGATTTTTTCACAAGTATGATACATCGCCAAACTGAGGATTTCTATAAGACATGGCAACCCTTTTTGGAATACCTGGACACAGATTTATCTGCCACACTAATAAGGGCTTTTATATAGTTGTAACAATTGTGATTTACCAGTCCAATATTCAAGGAGGAGGAATTGTGAATGTATGAGTGTCTTGTTTGGCTGAGTTGAGTTATTACTATCTATTAGTTTGTTGTTGGTTATTATTTATTTAGTTTAATAGTTAATTGGTTTTTTTAAATTCTGTATTTTTCTATATATATTTATACATTTGTACATGAGGGCGGGTTGGGTTTTTAAACTTGTTTTGTGTTCTTTCTTTGTATTGTTTGAATTGTATTGTTTTGTATTTGTTGTAAAGTTTAAAAAAATTATTTTTTCAATAAAAATATATTTTTTAAAAATGGAACAGAGAAAGGTTGATTTAGAAAGAGAGAAATTAGCAAAACTTAAATTGGGGCATGAGTTGTGATTGTGCAAACTTGAGTTGATGTGGGAAAGTATGGATGACTCTTATCGAAGACCAGCTAGATTTGGTCTTGAATTGCCAATAAGTTCCCTAAATTTAGTGAGTTTGTAATGAAGTTTCACTTTGAGAAATTTTCTATGAATCTGAATTGACCGAAAGGCCATTGGACTACACTTCGATGACCTGTTTTGACAGGGTAGAAAAGGTTCTGTATGTATACTTATCTCCTTTACCAAAACACTTTGTGATTTCAAGGATGGAAAGAGTCCTGTGTTCGATGCTTATGGGTTGGTACCAGAGGACTATAGGCAGAAATTGAAGAATTTGAGGAATTTAACAGGCCAGATTATGGTAGAATTCGCAAGTGAAAATGATACAACATTCGATTGATCAATGAAAATGGAACAGATTTGATGTTTATGAAAGAAGTCAAAATGGTGTCCCTTTTCGGGTACAATCTTCTGCCATGGCAGATGATTACGAGTTAACTCATAAGCTTGATTAATGACAGGCCTCTTGTTCGAGCCTTGCACAGAGAACAAAATGAGAGGAAGGTCAATGATGAGCAAATGTCAGGCCTTGCTGAGAAGCTCTTGCCAGGTTGGTAGAAGTGAGGATTTAGTTTCCCTCAAGGGAATAACTAACCTACTGTAGTACCAAAAAAATGTACATTGAAGTTGAATGTTAGGACTTAAAAGATATGTCCATAGTGTTATGGCAGTTAGACGGTCGTTCCACCAGAAAGCAGATAGTTGGTCTTACATTTATGAAAGGGAGTGAATCAAGATTTTTTTTAAGTTCACTCACGGGACGTGGGCATCATTGACCAGGCCAGCATTTATTACCTATCCCTAATTGTCCAGAAGGCAGTTCAGAATCAACCATATTACTGTGGGTCTGTAGTCATATGTCGGCCAGACCTGGATGGTACATGTTTTTCTCTAAAGGGCATTAGTGATCCAAATAAGTTTTTCTGACAATCGACAATGGTTTCATGGTCATAATTAGACCCTTAATTCCAGATTCTTTATTGAATTCAATTTCCACATCTGTCTTGTGATATTTGAACCCGAGTCACTAGAACATTAGCTGAGTTTCTGGATTAATATTCTCGTAATAATACCACTAAGCTATCGCCTACCCCGATGCAGAGAATTATAGGCATTTTATGCTTGAAGGTAAAATGCGCCCCCCTTCTATATAGTGAGGCAGGAAATCTATTGTTACCCTTAGGAATCTAGGTATATGATGGTCACTGATGTCCAATAACATGACTTTCCTCTCCCAGATGGATTGATAATCAGTTTGGGCTAATAAGAGGAATATAGTAAGTGTTAGGTTATGACTGTCTCCCAAACAAGAGAATCATACCAATGTCTTTTGATGTTCAATAGCATTACCATTGTGAATCCCCCAGTATCAATGTTCTTGGGGTCAGATCAAGACCAGAAACTGAACCAGCATATAAACATTGGCTACAAGACCAGATCAGAGGCTATAAATTCTGCAGCATGTAATTCACCTCATGTCTGTCCAATTCCGCAGTGTCTGGCCATGACTAACTTTCTCCTACATGATCTGTAAGAGACAAATGAGGAACGTGATGAAAATGTTACTTTCCTGCATGAGTGCAGCTTCAGCAACACACAACAATCTTGCTACCATGCAGGATAAAGCAGCCAACTTGATTGTCACATATCTTTCATCTTGGCATTCATATTGCATATTATCAACGCATAACTTCCACCACCTGGAAAGACTAAGGCAACAGATACATGGGAACTTGCATCGCCTGCAACTCCTGTCTGAGCCACTCGTTATCCTGACTTGGGATCATTGCTTCACTATCACTGGATTAAAGTCCTGGGGCTCTCTTCCTAAAAGCACAAAAAGGACTGCAGCAGTTCAAGAAGCAGTACCTGCAGAGAAAATAGGGCTGACCAATAAGTTCTGGTCTAGCCAGCAAGACTCTCATCCCATGAATGATTATAAGAAAAAACAAGGTATTAGTTCAGGGATCAAAAGAAATTGAACTGTGTTTATTTTTATTATTTTCTTTATTTTGTCATGGGACATGGGTGTTGTTGGCTGGCCAACATTTATTGCCTTTTCCTAGGTGCCTTTGAGATGGTGGTGGTGAACTGCTTCCTTGAACCATTGCAGTCCATGTGCTGTAGATAGATGCACAATGCCATCTGGGAGAGAATTTCAGAATTTTGACCCAGTGACAGTGAAGAAACAGTAATATTTTTCTGAGTCAGGATGGTGAGTGGCTTGGAGGGGAACTTGCAGGTGGTGGTATTCCCATGTATCTACTGCCCTTCTTCCTATAAATAAAAGTGGTCATGGGTTTGGAAGATGCTGTCTAAGGATCTTTGAAATTCTGCAGTGTTTCTGTTGATAGTACAAAGTGGTGGTACTGAGCGCCTTAGGTGTAGTGAATGGATGATTGTGAATATAGTGGCAATTAAACGAGCTGCTTTGTCCTGAGTGGTGCCAACTTTTTTGAATGTTGTTGGAGCTGCACTCTCAATGTAAATGGGGAATATTCCATCACGTTCCTGATTTGTGCCTTGTGGATAGAGGACATGGAAATTACTCCATAGAAGTCAGAATCTCAACACCAAGTCACCCTTGATTTACACATGGACAATCCTTGACACTGATCCAGCTCCTTCAGAGCCAGCTCTCAGAAACGATCAGATATCTGATGCTCCTGTTCTATCTGTCACTCAGGGTTCACTGATTGGGGCTGTTGTTCTAGTTCTTTCAGGGAACTCCTATTCAATGAGGTCCACCTGGCTGACCTGTTACAACCACTACAGCCCTCCCTGTTTTGAGTCCGAGGACATAGGCTGATTTTAAAAATTTGTATCTTCTCCTGGGATGGCTTAGCACTGTGGGTCAGTTCCTTCAGCTCTGCCTCTGATACGGGTGGCGTTTACATTCAGTAGCTCACCTCTTGTGCCCTGTCCGTCTCGGAAGAAATTCATTTTCCTCTTCTGGAGGCAAAGGCGTTGAGGTGCTGATATCCGCCATGTCCACCTCAGATTCCGAGGTGACTTCATGCTTGATAAAGAGGGTGAGCCTGTGGGTTTTGGAAAAGTTGAAAAGGCAATCAAGGAGCCGTGCACCTTTTGCTCCCACACCATTTGCAAGTTTTCAGCTTTCATATCATCCGTGTGCTTGTTCAGGACCGTTGCACCTACCCAAAATTTATACGTCACTGGGCCTGATTTTGTGTTAAACATATCTCTTATCCAAGCAGTGCCATTCCTGTGATTCCTCTGCCAAACCTGCCTTCTGAAGTGTCTCTCTTGCTTAGTGTAGTCTTGTGTCCAACATAGGCATTCCTGTTGCCATTTCACCAACGCGCCCCCCCCCCCCCCCAAATCAGGTCCGGGAAGTTCAAATTTAACCTGATGTGAAGTGTTCACCCCATTAACAACGCTGCTGGTCTATCCTTGTAGTTTCATGAGGAGTGGATCGATAATCAAATATGAACAGGATAGTTTTGTATTTACTGAAGCTTTGGGCTGTTTCTTTAAGCCTGCCTTCATTGTTTGGACTGTTCTCTCTGTCAGACCATTGAATGATGAATGGTGTGGACCTGTCCTTATATATTGAATACCATTCAACTTCATGAAATACGCAAACACCGTCCCGGTAAACGATGGCCTGTCGTCTGTGACCAACACCTCCAAGAGTCCGTATATTGAAAGAGATGTCTGCAATTTTTCTATCGTCGTTCCTGAGTTTAAGAAATGAACTCTGTGCACATCCAGCTACTTTGAATGAGCATCCACAATGACTAAGAGCATTGAGCCCCTAAAAGGATCTGCATAATCAACGTTAACCAAGTCCATGATTGACCTGGCCAATTCCATGCATGTGAAGAGCAGCTGGCAGTAACTTTTGTCCTTGTGGATACTCTGGGCAGTGCCCCACCATCACAACTATGTCTGTATCCAATCCTGGCCACCAACATGCTTTTCGTCAACATCTTCACTTCGGAAACCTTTGGATGACCTTGGTGGAGTTCAGCTAGTATCCAGCAGCGACCATTGCTTAGTACAATCATTCTTGCTCCCATAATAATATGCCATCCTTTACTATGATCTAATCTCTCCGGGTCCAAAAAGGCTTCAATTCTGGTTGTGATGGCCATTTGGTTTTCTCTATTACCACGAGCTGTTTCAGTTTTGCTAAGACTGGATCTTTCTGTGTCAGCCATGACTGGAAGTGTGCCTAAAATTTTAAAACCACTACTCTTCCAATGGCAATACCGCCGATTGTGTGTGTGCAAGCAGGAGGTGCATCCAAATTTACTACTTGGCATCCTGGTGTTCCAACTTGTAATTATACGCACTGAGTATTTGAGCTCACTGCTGAACTCAGTCTGAAGCAATGAGCAACATCACCTTGTCACCTTTAAGTAATCCTCGCAGGAGTTTGTGGTCTTTTATTATTGCAAATTTACATCTGTAAAGGTATTGGTGGAACTTCCTGACTCTCAATAAGACCGCCAAACCTTTCTTCTGCATCTGGGCGTACTTATGCCATACATTAACCAAAATCCTCGATGCATATGCAGTTGGGCGTTCCTCTTCATTGGGCCACCTATGAGCTAATACTACCTCACTGTTGTAAGGGAGGGCATCACATGACAATACCACATCTTGCTTGGGATCATAGTGTGCCAAACACTGTAGAGGATTATAGCTGTTTCTTCAGTTGTCTATGTGATCATTTCCAAGGCTGATGCAAAGGTGCCAGTATGGAGGCCAGGTTCTGTATGAACTCTCCATAATAATTACCAGACTAAGGAAAGACCTAAGCTCTGGTACAGATGTGGGAATCAGGCCATTGATTGCCCTCACTTTATCTTCCAACAGATGTAACCTGATCTTGTTAACTCTGTAGCCCAAGTAGGACACTTCTGGCATCTGGAACACATTTTTCCCTTCTATTGCTCATGCCAGCCAAAGAGGAACATTTAAGGACAGTGTCTAAGTTCTCCAAGTGCTCCTTTGTGTTCTTCCCTGTTATTAGCAGATCATCTCAACAAATGGTGATCTTGTAACATGTTCTCATTGAAAAATTGCATAGGCTGGCGATACCCCAAATGGCAGTCTCGTATATTGGTACAAACCCTTATGGCTATTAATTATAACAAACATCTGGAAATCCTCAACTAACCGCAATTGTGAGTGTGCATGTCCAGCTTCATGAAGGACAGCCTTTAGAGTGAACAGGATGTTTGACACTCCTGTTCCTATCTGTCAGCCAAGGCTCCCTGATTGGAGAAGATTAACTCATATTTTGAGTCCACTTGTCTGACTTCATTACAGTCGTTACCGATATGCTTTGAGGTGACTTACTCGTTGCAATCTTCCTAGCTTCTGACTTGCTGTTGTAGCCACTGGGTATATATAGTAAGTCCAGCTGAATTTCTGGCAAATGGTAACCCCTTAGGGTGTTGATAAGTGGATTTATTGATGGTAACATCATTGAATGTTAAGGGTTAGATTGTTTTGTATTGGTTATGGCTATAGCCTGGAATTTGTGTGGTGCAAATGTTATTTGTCATTTGTTAGCTCAAGTCTGGTAATTGTTTAAGTCTTGTTACATTTGAGCATGGGCTGTTTCGGTGTCTGAAGAGTAACATATCCGTAACTGATTTCAGTTTAGCTAGGGCTGTATGATTTTACTCTCGGTTAAACGCGACCTTGATGTCAGGGGCTGTAATTCTTAGCTTACCTCTGGCATTGAGCTCTTGTCAGGCTTCAAGCAAGGCTGTAATGATGATAGGAGCTGAATGATCAACTGGTCAGCTTTGTATTAAGGTAATATGCCTCACCAGTCCTGTAATTTTTAGTGGTATTTCTAATCTGACTATTGATGGTGTAAATTATTTAATAATTAAATGCCTTGGCTGACAGAACCCATGTGGTCCTCACCTTCCACCCCACCAACCTTCGGATATAACGCATCATCCTCTGCCATTTCTGCCACCTACAAACAGACCCCATCACCAGAGATATATTTCCATCCCCACCCCTATCTGCATTCCGCAGAGACCATTCCCCCTCTGACTCCCTTGTTAGGTCCATGTCCTCCACCAACCTTTCCTCCATTCCCAGCACCTTCACTTGCCACTACAAGAGGTGTAGCATCTCCCCATTCACCTCCATTCAAAGCCCCAAAGGATCCTTCCACATCCGACAGAGATTTTCCTGCACCTCCACACACGTCATCTACTGTGCCTGTTGCTCTCGATGTGGCCTCCACTAGGGAGACAGAACGCTAACTTGTGGAACGTTTCAGAGAATATCTCTGGGACACACACTAAACAGCCTCACTGCACTGTGGCCAAGTACTTAAACTCTCCCTCTCGCTCCGCCAAGGACATGCAAGTCCTGGGCCGCCTCCACTTCCAAATTGTAGGCCACCTGACACCTGGAGGAAGAATGCCTTATTTTCCACTTTGGGGCCCTCCAACCACACAGGATCGATGTTGATTTCACCAGTTTTCTCATCTCCCCTCTCCCGACCTTATCCCAGATCCAACCCTCCAACTCAACACCGCCCTCTTGACCTGTCCTACCTGTCCATCTTCTTTCCAACCTATCTGCCCCACCCTCTCTCCCATTTATCTCTGAGCCGTCTTCAACACCCCCACATTCCTGAGGAAGAGCTTATGCTCGAAATCTCGACTCTCCTGCTCCATGGACCAGCCTGACCAGCTGTGCTTCCCTAGCACCACACTTTTTGAACTTAAAAGAATACAAAGGAATTTTTTTTTAATCTCATGGTGAAGAAGCAGAGGAGAAGCAATAACTTCTTGAATTCCAGTTCTCAAATGACAGCACCTAGAAGCCACATGGCTTGCCACAATCAGGAAAGTTGTTCTTGACACAGTTGACCAAATAGTCCAAATTGTAGGACTTTTGGTCACATCGAGAATGCTAATTGAGATGATACAATATAGGTCAAAATTAGGTCATTCAGCTCATTGAGTTTTCTCCAAAATTTGATGTAGAGTCCCTACAGTGTGGAAACAGACTGTTGGGCCCAACAAGTTCACACCGACCCCCTGAAGAGTAACCCACCAAGACTTATTCCCCTAAATTTCTCTTAACTAATGCATCTAACCTGCACATCCCTGAAGGCTATGGGCAATTTACCATGGCCAATTCGCCCAACGTGCACATCTTTGGACTGTGGGAGGAAATCGGAGCACTGAGACAAACTCCACACAGACAGTCACCTGAGGCTGGAATTGAATTGGGTCCCTTGCAGTGTGAGGCAGAAGGGATGCCCTTGTGCTGCCGTTATGGCTGATATGTTTCTTAACTCCAGGGCCAAACTATTCCAGAATTGCACACAATCCATTATAGGTTTTGAAAACAAATATGAAGAATGCAAAACCACAATATTGGTCTATCCATATCACCATGCTGATGTTCCTAGAAAAGTTCAAAACCGAAAACAATGGCTAGTTTCAGTGAAGTTTAATGCTGCAGCAATCTACAATGAAATTTGTGCATATTGCCAACTAAAATGAAATGATTATGATTGCCTAATTAACAGTTTAAAGAAAATGAAGCAATGACAATTTCTTAAAGCTAGGTGAGTGTGATGAGTTTTATGTAATTAAATTCAAATTTTACACTGAAGAGCAATTGCCGGTGCCTGAAAGGAATCATTCAAAGCTAAAATTCCATAGCAATAAGAAATGCAAGAAAATCCCAAAAATTAAAGATTAAAGAGTAAATTAGTTTAATTGCAAAATAAATCTTATTGTAATGAAACTATTTTACACGATGTTTTGTGTTATTTGTACAATATGTAAAATGCTAGCTGTTAAAATATATATCATATTAAGAATGTGCTGTAATTTGAACACTTGTTTCCAGGATGGTTGAGCCCAGACACAACACAGTAAAACAATTTGTAGTGTCTTCAACAAGAAGGTTATGTTTTGAAACGACTTCAAAGAAGTTGTGTCCATTGTAAAGGTATCAATTGCATGTTTTTGGATAAGAAGAAATGCTGTTTAATATGGCCTGGTCATCCTTGACCTGGAGAAGGTACCAACAGGAATAAAGTTAAGATGGTGTGCAGGAGAGAAAGTGTGCGATGTGCTTATTTTTATTCTCTGTCCAACTATCTGCTGGTTATTTCTCCTTATCCATGTTTTCCATTGAAGATGTTAACTCTTCATTGGGATAGTTTCTCAGTGAAAGTTCTCTGCACTTTAAGTGTCAATTTCCGGGAACTGAACTTCAGTTTGCAATGTGCTTGTTGTGATATTTCATAACAGGTATTACAGGCCTAAATTGCATTCAAAAATTTATTCAACCTCTATTTGAAGATTATCTCTGACATCTATTGTCGTTTCAGCTAGTGTGTGTTGGTTACTCCTGTGGTGCTTTTTAAAATAAAAACTAATACTTTCAATTGTGGACAGGTTTGCTCTTTGTTTCTCATTGTTTTCTCCCACTTTACTATTTATGATCGTAGAACCCTACTACAGAATTTGACTTGTGTGATTAACTACTCCCAAGATCAAACAATTCGTAGCCAGCATTCCAAAAAAATCACATGCATACGTTTTCACGGACACTTCCTGGTTTTGTTTCCTCCCACAGAATCACAAAAGGCTCGTCTCTTGCCAGTTGTTAATCCCTAAACACCGTTGGCATGGAAAGGGATTATTTTCTAAAGCATAATACATAACACCCCTGCCATACTAAATATAAACATTTGTTATTAAATGCAGTAAATTAATTTCCAATACTTTCTTCCTTTTATATTTTTTGGGTAAAGCACACTTGACCTGGACTATCTGTCAATCGTTGGCCCGTGAAGGCTGAGATAGATTCTACTGGTAGTAAGGGAGTCCAGAGTTATGAGTAATGGGCAGGAAAGTGATATGAGGAGCGTTAGATCAGCCATGAATAGTGGTACCTTCTTGAGGGCCCAGATAGCCCACACGTCTTCCAATTTCTTCCAATATTACATCTTTCCTTAGATAACGGCCCAAAACTGTTCAAACTGTTCCAGCTATGATTTAACTGGTTCTTAGACACTTTGACTCAAATTGGTCCATGCTGACCAAAATGTCCATCCATGTTAACCCGATTTCCCTGCACTTGGCCCATATCTATCTAAACCTTTTCTATCCATATGTTTATCCAAATGCCTTTTGAATGTTGTTAATGTACTTGCCTCAACCACTGTCACTGAGAGCTCATTTCATGTGCATACCACCCTCTGTAAAAAAAAAAAGTTGCCTCTCAGGATCTCTTTTATTCTATCCCCTCTAACCTTAAACTGATGTCTTCTAGTCCTCCATTCCCCAACACTGGGGAAAAGACTGAGTGCATTCATTCTATCCATGTTTCTTATGATCTTTTTCACTTATTTAAGATCCCTCCTCAGTCTCCTACACTCTAGAGAAAAATTCCTAGTTTGTCCAATCTCTCCCTATAACTCAGACCGTTGAGTTCTGGCAACATCCTTGTAAATTTCTTCTGCACTCTTTTCAGCTTAATAACATTCTTCCCAAAGCAAGGTGACCAAAACTGAACACAATACTCCAAGTGCCCCACCAACATCTTGTACAGCTGCAACATAATGCCTGACTTCTATACTCAGTGTCCTGACCGATGAAGGCCAGTATGCCAAAAGCCGCCTTCACTGCCCTGTCTACCTGTGACTCTCCTTTCAGAGAACTGTGCACCTGAACTCCAAGATCTCTCTGGTCCAATACATTCCTTAAGGCCCTACCATTCACCGTGAAACTCCTACTTGATTTGAGTTTCCAAAATGCAAGTACTCACATGTATCTATACTAAACTCCGTTTGCCATTTCTGAGCTGATGTCGCCAGCTGATCAAGGACTTACTGCAGTTTCTGATAACCTTCCTCACTGTCCACGATACTGCCTATTTCAGTGTCATCTGCAAACTTTGTAATCATGCTTTGTAGATTCTCATCCAAATTATTGATATAGATAACAAGCTAGTCACAGGCCTCCAGTCCGACAAACCACTATTACCCTCTGCTTCCTACCATCAAACTAATTGTGTATCAAGTTTGCCTGCTCTCCCTGGGTTCCATGTGATTTAACCTTACAGAGCAGTCTAACGTGTGGAACCTTATCAAAGGCCTTTCCGATATCCACATAGACTACGTATACTGCCCTGCCTCATCAACATTCCAGGTCACCTCATCAAAGAACTCTAACAAATTTGTGAAGCATGATCTGCCACCTACAAAGCCATGCTGACTGCTACTAATCAAATCCTGTTTTTCCAAATGCATGTATAACTTGTATAGTTTTAGCAAACCACCCTACTTTTATAAAAACCAAAAGCACTGCAAATCAGAAACAAAAACAGAAAGTGCTGGAAAAGCTCAGCAGGTCTGGCAACATCTATGCAGAAAAACCAGAGTAAACATTTTGGGTCCGGTGACTCTTCCTCATTATCCAGTTCTGAGTAAAGGTCACTGGACCCATAAGATCTAGAAGCAGAAATTAGGCCATTCAGCCCATTGAGTCTGCTTCACCATTGAATCATGGCTGATAAGTTCCTCAGCCCCATTCTGCCACTTTCTCCCCATAATCCTTGACCCCCTTTACAAACAAGCACCAATCTCTGTGTTAAATATACTCACTGACCTGGCCTCCACAGCCTTCTGTGGCAGTGAATTCCATAGATTCACCACTGTCGGGCTGAAAATGTTTTTCCGTATCTCTGTTCTAAAAGGTCTTCCTGTTAAGGCTGCTGTATAGAAATAAGTGATCCTCGATATTGTGTGAAAATGAGTCAGGGAGTCAGAGTCGAACACATTGTTGATCTCCTGAAAAGTTAGAGGCCAGCCTGGTCTTAAACCTTTGAAGGATTGTGGTGACTTGCCGCAGGACCGTGCTCCTCAACTGTTAGCAATGCCACTTTAGTGGTAAATAAACTCATTGATTAGAACGTAATTCCATCTCAATACAAGTAGAAAGCTTACAGATAATGAAACACTTAATAAAGAATGACTGTGCACAGGTTCTTGCACAGTAAATCTTATCTTCAGCACTCCGGCCCTGCTCTGTGCCCCCTTGACCTCTGTCACCTGAGTTAAAGTCTGGCTAAGACTGTTGGGTTAAGAGTCTCTGTCTGCTGCCTACAAATGTCTAATGTGGAATGAGTTTGAGTCACAGTCTCATTGTTAATGGGCCCATGGGTTCAAACATAATTAGCACTAAATATGCAATTGCACTCTGTGAGATGACAGTTTTGAATGGGATGGGAAATAGAAGATGTTAGTTTTGTGCAGCCAGCATGTCTTCTGAACTACTGACTGACCTGTCTGATTAAGGTGGAGCTGAGGAAGCTTTATTTTGCTACTAATCTGCCATAACTGAAATGGGAATACATGATGCTTTGGAATGTTTTTGTTTTTCAGTACTGAAATTACTCACTGTGAGAAGAAAAAAGGTGCACAATAACCAAAAAAAACCAAGGCTGGTGTGCAGTTTTGGATAAAGATAACTCAACTTGCGTACCATGTTATGAAGATGTTACCGAAAGTCTTCGCATGTAGTATCATTGACCGGACTAATATGTATCATGAACATTTTCACAAAGAACATATTGTAAAGCAAAAGACACTGGCTACATAACCAACAGTGTTGCAAAAAACCAACTGCTTCAATCGAGGCATTGAGACTAATCCTTTGAGAAAGCCAGTTTGTGGCTGTTAAATAGAGCATTGGTTTTGAAGAGACAAAGAATTCGTCACAAAGGAAACAAACTTTGCCTTCTATCTCTTCTTTGAAACTGCTAATCAAAGTTTGTTTTGAAATCCCATTGGAAGGCTTTATTTCCAAAAGAAATCTGAATTTACTGTACACTGTCTGGAAAAAAAAAATCATAATCTGTGTTCTTATCAAGTTGTTCAGAGATGTTATTACACATTCCTGAAACAGCTGAGACTTGAACATGGACACCTGGCTCAGAGGTCGGGACATTACCACTGCACCACAAGAGACCTTTTTCCCAGCAGTATGATCCCAAAGACATTTTAGTCTGTCATAACTGATCCAAAAGCCCAGTACCAACGGGTTGTCTGGAAAATGACTTCAGCTACAGACCAGCATTTTGAGAAAGTTAATATTTTTAAAAATGTGACTATTACTTGGCTAAATTACTTCGAAGATAATATTCTGCAGTTTTTTTCCTCTAGCCTTGGAGGTTAGATTATATTATTTACAGTGTGGAAACGGGCCCTTTGGCCCAACAAATCCACACTGACCCTCCAAAGACCAACCCACCCAGACCCATTCCCCTACATTTACCCCTTCACCTAACACTTCGGGCAATTTAGCAAGGCCAATTCACCTAACCTGCAATTTTTGGACTGTGGGAGGAAACCCATACAGACACGGGGAGAATGTACAAACTCCACACAGACAGTTGCCTGAGGCAGGAATTGAACCCGGGTCTCTGGCGCTGTGAGGCAGCAGTGCTAACTACTGTGCCTGTGTGGTTGCGTGGGTTACCTTTTTTAACAGTTGAAGTTGACTATGGATGATTATTTTAAACCTTTCATTAATGAACTTTGCTTAAGTTTTTTTCGAATAAAGTAGTTTATTATTCGCAATCGTCAGGAAGCCAATTGACTTATTTCTGATGCTGGGCTGTATTCTGTTGATTAATGGCAATATCACTTTACTTTTTAAATTCAAACTTTGTTGTTGTGGTTAGTGGATGAGTGGTAGAAGAGAAACAATTGGTCCATCTGTCCTAACTAGGTTGGAACAACTACTGAATAAAATAATATTCATGTGAAGGTATATTGCTTCAATAAATTGAATACTTCTTCATTAAAGATCCTTTTATTTAAGACACAAGAATGCATGCAGTACCGTGGGAGTATAGTGAGATTACCATTTGTCATAAACAATCTGCATCTACATCCAGTGTATTGTGAGAACCCCACAGAATCACTTTGCTCATGTGCTTAGTATGGAATTGATTACAAATGCACCTTCTGTTATCTTTGTTCCTCAAGAGTCAATTCACAGCATCACTCCATTTAGAAAAGTGGATCCATCTAGAACCAAACAGCCTCATAGAGACAGTGAACCAGTCTGGGCAGGAAGTTACCAAGTTCTTAAATGGCCATCTTACCAATCCTTATGCAACTTCAAACTGTACATACCTCTTATGACAGATCAACACACACACGCACTCACACACACCCCCCCGCACACACTCCTGTAGTGGAGAAGAAAGAGAATGTTCAAGTCAAACTGGATCAGGAATCAGGAGGCTGAATGGGCTTGCATCATTTTTACAGATCTAAGATCATTACTTCAATAAGTCATGTGGAGCCAAAGAAATTTGCTCTAAGTATTCCAGCACCTTTCATCCTGTGCTAAAAGATGGAGGGGCACATAGATTGCCTGGTGAGTGTAAGGAAAATCCTGGCGTCTGAGTGAAGAATAATGGAGAAAAGAGAAAGATGGAAGGAACTGGTGCAGTTTTGGATGGACTTAAAGCTGAGAAGCAACCGCCTGAGAAAAAAAGAGGAAAAACATGAAACATGTTACTCACTTTCAACCCTGGTTTTATAAAATATTTGAATTTGTCTACTCCATTCTATAATGCCTGGGCCAAGGGCAGGGTCCTAGCTAGGAGAGGTTATGATGGGGTTATCGATAGGTACTTATGCCCCCCGGGAGCAAGGGGGAAAGTCTCCTTTCAAATATGTTTTGTGTTTTTTTTCACTTAGGAATAGCTTTTAATTGTGTTGGTTTAAATGTTTTAAAGAATTTTTGGATTTGTGAAATTCTTATGGTCCTTATTCAAGGTTCTTTGAGTGGAGTTCTTCCTCCTAGGGGGTCTTGGGCCTGCCTGGATGATCGTGGCTAGCCATTCGCTTAGGTGGTGCACCTGGAATGTCAAGGGGAGTAATTCCACAATCAAAAGGAAAAAGATATTATCGAGTCTCAAAAAAGAAAGGGTTGATGTAGCTCTCTTACAGGAGACACACCTATTTGACAAAGAACATTTAAAGCTACAACAGGGCGGATTTGATCAGGCTTTTTTCTCATCTTTCAGTTCAAAAAGTAGGGGAGTAGCCGTTCTTATTCGAAAGAATCTTCCTTTCCAAATGTTAAGCCAGATAAAAGATGAGTCTGGACGGTATATATTAATTAAAGCCCTAATTCATGGAGAGGAATATGGAATTTTGAATCTTTATTGCCCCCCCCCCCCCGGCGCACCCCTTTAAATTTGTAACGGAAGCTTTCTCTAAGTTGATGGCTTTTGGAGTCCGCCAGACAAATATAGGAGGAGATTTTAACTGTATTACTGACCCAGAGATAGATAGACTACCTTAGAGCACTACGGGTATATCTTTGAGATCTAGACAACTGGCAGATCTGAATAAGGAGCTTGGCTAATGGATGTATGGAAGTGCCTTCACCCCCAGGGTAGAGACTTTACTTTCTACTCTAACCCACACAAGTGCCATACCAGAATTGATATGTTTTTTACCTCCTCGACCCTTTTGAATTCTATACTGTCTTGTAAAATAGGTAATATAGCTATTTCTGATCATGCCGCAGTATGTATGGATGTCAAGATTAGGGACGATGCGATAGGCCCCTGACATTGGCGTATGGATCCCTTCTTTTGAAGGATAGCAAATTTATAAAGTATTTTTTGCAGGAATTCAAAACCTTCTGGGAAATTAACTCAGGTACGGCCAGTAACCCATCGATGATGTGGGAGACCACTAAGGCTTATGCGCGAGACTTAATCATCTCATATTCTGCAACCTGGAAAAGGCAAAAGGGAGAGCAACAGCACCAGCTCGAGGCTCGCTTGAAGGCAGCTGAGACAGTGTATCTTAACAGGCTTTTCATTACTAAGTTACAAAGGATCGCAGCCCTTAGGGCAGCCTTGATTACCGCACTTACTCAAACAGCAAAGAGGGAAATATTATTCGCAAAGTAGAGATTATAGGAATATGGCGATAAGCCTGGCAGATACCTCGCATATCTTGCTAGAAAGAAAAAGGCTCCTCAAGCCATTACGTCTATTGTAGAAAGTGCTGGTACCCTGACTTGTGATCATAAAAAGATCAGTACAGCCTTTAGAAAGTTCTATTTTGAACTGTATAAATCGCAGGATTGTGAGGATAGAACTAAGAAGGTGGAATCCTTTTTTAAAAATCTGACCCTTCCGGTCTTAACCTCGGAGTAGGTGTCGATCTTGAATGCCCCCCTGACAACCCAGGAAGTTGTTGACATGGCAAAGCGCCTGGACCAGACGGATTCCAGGTTGAGTTCTATAAAGAATTTATAGGAGAACCGGCAGGCCCCTCATAAATATGTATAATTATTCACATAGTCAAGGCTGCCTCCCACCTTCGTTGAGAGAAGCAAATATCACTCTTATTCTTGAAAAGGGAAAGGCCCCAGAAGATTGCTCATCATATACACCCATATCCTTACTAAATGTGGATTTCAAAATTCTTTCTAAAATGTTAGCATTAAGATTGGAGAGGGTCCTACCATAAAAGAGGACCAGACGGGTTTTATAAAGGGCCGCAGGTCAACTAATAATATCAGAAGCGTCTTAAATATGGTATAATACCGGGTTTAGCTGTCTCCTTTGATGCAGAGAAGACATTTTATTGGGTAGAATGGCCATATCTTTTTTATACACTTAAGGTTCTGTGTTGGAGAGTTATTTAGTAAATGGGTTTCAGTGTTATATAATGATCCCAAAGCAGCGGAGGTCACTAATGGTCTAAGTTTGGATAGCTTTAGTGTTGGCGGGGGATGTCGTCAGGGATGTCCTCTTTCACCATTATTACTCACGCTAGTGATTGAACCACTGGCGGAAGTTACACGCACTGACCCTAATGTAATGGCTCCGAGGGTTGGATCGGGCAAACATAAAATCACTCTATATGCGGAAGATGTCCTCCTCTTCTTAAGTGATCCTTTGATATCTGTGCCCCGCCTAATCCAGTTTATTTGGTATGTTTAGATCAGTGTGGTGCTGGAAAAGCACAGCAGGTCAGGCAGCATCCGATGAGCAGGAAAATCAACATTTTGGGCAGGAATCCTGATGAAGGGCTTTTGCCCGAAACGTCGATTTTCCTGCTCCTTGAATGCTGCCTGACCTGCTGTACTTTTCCAGCACCACTCTGATCTAAACTCTGGTTTCCAGCATCTGCAGTCCTCACTTTTGCCTTATTTGGTATGTTCTCAGGCTATAAAATCAATTTCATGAAATCTGAGGCCATGTCATAGGGAGGTCTTGCCAGTGTATCTAATTTACCGGACGGATCTTGTTTTCCCTTTCAGTGGTCACTAGAAGGTTTTCTGTACTTTGGTATTTTTAACACCCCAGTATTTGCACAGCTGTATAAAGCTAATTTCATGCACTCATTAGAGAAAATAAGACATGACCCTCAAAGCTGCGGAGTTCTTCCAATATCCTGGTTAGGCAGAGTAGCCCTAGTTAAGATGAATATCCTACCTCGTTTTTTATATCCTATGAGAATGCTCCCCCTTGATGCTACCAAGACAGGCGTTGCGTAAGCTTTACGGCTGGCTCGGCGCTTTTATTTGAAATAATAGACAGCCTCTTATTAAATTAGAAAAGCTGCAGCTTTCATAAGCAAGGGGAGGATTGGACTTTTCGTATTTTAGGAGGTATCAGTTGAGCTCCTTATTGTACTATGTAGCTGATTGGGTCTCTTGTGACCCACAATCAGTCTAGCTAGATATTGAGACCTCCCAAGCAAAATGCCCCCTCATCGATTTTTTATTTATGGACAAGAGGAGAGCTATTATGGACTATTGTAAAAATCTATTGTATTAAATACAATTAAAGCCTGGAGGATAATGCGACAAGATGAGGGTAACCTGCAAAAAACCTCTCCTTATACCCCTATAGTGGGGGCATCCGGATTTCAGCCAGGGGTGACAGATGCTACATTTAAAACTTGGAAGTCCAGAGGTATCTCCTGCTTGGGAGATCTGTTCGATGGGAAGGTTGTGATGTCCTTTGAGCAGCTATATCAGAGGTTTGGATTGCCTAACAGGGACCTTTTTCGGTATTTCCAAATATGAGACTATATACAAAAGAAGACCACACTGATAATTAACCCCTACAGATCGAATAGGGAAAGGAGAGTGCTATGGGATAGAGTAACGAATGTCTTGACCGGGATCTTGGGTACGGCAATTAGATCGGATCCAGTGTTTCTGCTTTTGGGCTCTTCAGATTTTCCTTCCTTGGATGTGCATGAGAGGAAATTATTTACCATTCTTTCCTTTTGTGCAAGGAAAAAATATTTTAGTGAACTGGGTAGCTCTCTAGGACTCTTGAACTGGCACAGGTTAATCATGTAATATATCCCCCTTGACTTCTTTACAGAGGTGGTGCATCAAAAAACTGAATTATTCTATAAAACATGGCAGCCATTTTTGAACTATGTTGACAAAGATATTTCAGCCATACTGTCCAGGGCTTTTGTCTGGCTGTGGTAGTGGTTCTGGCTGGTCCGGGGAGCCCCGGGAGAAGGAATCCCGTATAAATGACTTGGTGTAAATCTATTTTGAGCATGCATCTAGTTATTTAATTATTTTGTTGTTTATTGCCGGTAATGTATGATATTCTGTTTTATGTTTTGGTTGTTTGTAGGTTAGTCGGATTTTTCTTTCTTTTTCTTGGTTATTATTTATTTATTTTTAAATTTATTTAATTTTATATTGATGTGTATACTTCTTTGTATTTTGTAATTTTGTAAAAAATCTTTAAAATTTTCTTTTTTCAATAAAAATATCTATTAAAAAAAGACTTGAAAATGTTCTTTGTTCTAATGTTAGGTCAAGAACCTGTGTTGGATCATCACATATGAGATTTGTAACATGGAGGCTACAGAAATAGATGCAATTGAGAACCTCTATTTTAATAAGCAATAACTGTGGGAAACATGAGGAAGCTTCTTGGGTTACTACTGTTAATGTAGTTCTAACTTCTCAAGCATTGCTAATATCCTGTACCAACTGCAAAGAAATCTCACAAAGCATTAAAAAGGTGTTTCTGCCAATGACGACAAATGTTGGGGAAAGACAGTGAGCAAAAGCAACAGTCAAGTTCCATCATACCAATGCATCAGTTGGATAGAATTCCTGTAAAGAATGACACGAAAGATTTTGCTGAACCACCTTATATGGATTTCTTGTTACTAATGATCAGAGCAAAGGGTAATACAAGTCCAACTATGTTATCTCAGGGAGTGTCCTGACTATCTGATGTTTAAATATAAAGGTCCAATCTCTGCTCCCTAACGATGATTCACCTGGAAGGAGATAAGAGACACCTAAGAACAAGATCCATTTGTCATTGTCTCAATACTCATGGCAAAATTGCAGGGTTCATCCATCAATATGATTGGGAGACATGGATTTCATGGAAAGGCTATCAAACACCTTCATGAAGAGGAAGCACTTAGAAGTTGATGATAATGATAACTTACAACATGAGCTCTGGAAAACCATCTACAACCAATTCATCCAGCTGAATACCAAAACCTTGTCCTTCAACAATATGATCAAATAGGACACCTCTGAGCCAACTAATTTGTTTATAGTGACCACAGAGTGCAGCAAAATATCAGTTATCTTTCTTAATCTAGTACCCATTTAAAACAACAAAGAGCTGAAACCCCTCCAAAACCTTCCTTTAACCTAATTTTCACCGTGGATCCCTTCAACCCTAACTCAAACATTTTTCTATTGGGAGATTTATTGTCAAAGAGTAATTATAGTTCTCTTGGGAAGATAATGTATCAATTTTGAATAATTTGTCGAAATTGGGACAGGTACACCTTTACAATCGCTTGTCAAAACTGGGGTCATTCTTGATTTATATGCTATAAAATGTGAATTACAGACAATATCAAAGATTAGTGCCAAACAGGTTAATATTTGGGATGCTTCACCAGTTTTTCCTGGGTCCCTTCTAATATGTGGAAACAATATATAGTAGAATTTAGCATTCAATTTGAAAGTAAGAAACTTAGGTCAAGAACAACGGTTTTACATTTAGTTAGGGCTAATTGCAAAGAGATGAGGGCAGAGGTGGCTGGAGTGAATTGGGAAAGGTGTTTAGTAGAAAAGGCAGTTGATGGATAATGGCAAATGTTTAAATAGTTCATGGCTCATAACAAAGATATACCTTAGTGAGAAGAGGGATTCTAGGATGAAGGAAAATCAATCATGTTTAAGCAAGTTAATGACTGTATGCTTTCCATTTCAACTTTGCATTATGTGGCAAAGATTAGTGGTACACTAGAGAATTGGGAGTGAATATTTGTGGATACGATACTAATCGAGCAAACGGCTTCATCCTGGATGATATCAAGCTTGTTGTGTGTTTTGGAGCTGTTCTTATTTAGGCAAATGGAGCGCATTACATCACCCTCCTGACACAAGTCTTATAGATGGTGGACAGGCTTTAGAGAGCTCAGGAGGTGAGTTACCCACTGCAGTATTCCTAGCCTTTGACCTGTGCTTGTAGCTACAGTATTTATATGATGATTCTGGATTAGTGATGCTGGAAAAGCACAGCAGTTCAGGCAGCATCCAAGGAGCAGTGAAATCAACGTTTCGGGCAAAAGCCCTTCATCAGGAATAAAGCTTATTCCTGATGAAGGGCTTTTGCCCGAAATGTCGATTTCGCTGCTCCTTGGATGCTGCCTGAACTGCTGTGCTCTTCCAGCACCACTAATCCAGAATCTGGTTTCCAGCATCTGCAGTCATTGTTTTTACCTTATTTATATGATGAGTCCAGTTCAGTTTCTGGTCAATGGTAACTCATGAATGGTGCTAGATATTGCAAGTACCCACATCTGATTTTATGATGGGAGAAGGTCCTTTGAAACAACTGAAGACACCAAGGCCAAGGACTTCCCCGAAGGACCTCTGGAGAGAGGTTCTGGAGCTGAGATGACTGATCTCCAACAAACATAACTATCCTCTTTTTAGTTGGGTGTGATAGAGTGGAGAGTTTTCCCGATTCTTATTGACTGGAGCTTCACTAAGACTTCTTTATGCTACACTTGGTCAAATATTGTATGGACGCTAATAACAGTCACTGTCATCTCCTTTGTGGAGTTCAGGTCTTCTAACCATATTTGAACTAAATCTGTGTTGAGGTCAGGAGCTGAGTGGCCCAGGCAAAACCTATGTTGAGGAGTCATTGAGCATGTTATTACAAGGCAAGGGCAACTTGAGAGCACCGTTTATGACTTCCACCACTTCATTGATAATCAAGAATAGACTTTTGGGACAGTAATTGGCTGGGTTGGACTTGCCTTATCTTTTGTGTGATTTGTGTGCATTTTGTCACAGATTATTCTGTTCTGGCTATGCTGGAGTGGCTTGGCCAGGAATGAGGCAAGTTCTGTCTCACATGCCTCTGTTCTATTGTTGGAATTTTGTCAGCCCATAATAATAATAATTGTTATTAAGAATTTAGAATTAAGAATTATTATTATTATTCCCAAACTGAGAATAAACTTCTGTTAGGTTGGGTACCAAGAGTCATGGAATTATAGTGGACAGATGGGGTTAATGTATAAAAAAAGACAGCCATGATTTAATTGAATAGTTAAACAGATTTTTGCTTAACATGTGCCATTAGGAAAATGATAGAGCTTAGTATTCAGGGAAAAAAAGGACATTTAGGAAAAGACTTAACACAGTCCAAATGAGTGAACATAGTTTTGTGAAAGGGACATCATGTTTGCAAAAGTTTCTAAAGTTCTTTGAAGATGGAACAAGCAGAGTTGTTAACGGGAAGCCAGTAAATGTAGCCTATTTGGATTTCAGAAGGCATTCAGTAAGGTATTGCAGAGGATGGGACCTCATGGTTTTCGGGCAATGTATTGGCATATTGAGAATTGGTTAACAGAAAGAAGACAGACTCGGGACAAATGGATCTTTTTCAAATTGGAAAGATGTAACTAGTCGGGTGCCACAAGGATCAGTGCTAGGTGCCCAATTATTTAGTCATAGAAACTGCATCACAAAAAAAAGGTCTGCTTGGCCCATCACATCTGCGCTGGCCAAAAACAGCCACGGAACTATTCTAGTTCCATCTTCCAGCACTTGGCCCATAGTCTTGTATGCCTTGACTTTGCAGATACACACTTATATATTTCTTAATTGTAATGAGGGTTTTTGCCGGTACAACTCTTACAGACAATGAGTTCCAGGGTCCCACCATCCTCTGAGATACAAATGAATTTCTTCTTCCAGACAGTACTAAATGTCTGGAATTCTCTATACTAGAGAGTTCTGGAGGTTAGGTTGCTAAGAGAAATTAGATCTTTGAAATATCGGGGAGTTGACGTTTACGCTGAAGAGAATTTTTAAATAAGCCATCATCTTATTGATTCAGGGGACTAAATGGGCCTCCTGCCTGCTCTCATTCTAACTTCCTTTATTACTAAGGTCAGTAGAGATAGTTGTGAAAGTGTGATAGGGGGAATGGTACAGTCCTCTAACTTCACTGCAGTCATGGTGACAACTGAGAATCAAAATGGCCTGTGCAGGAGCTTGAGACTGTCACAGAGTAAGCTAGTGTGAAGCTTTCATGCTGCAGGAAGGTCAGCTTGAGGAGACCTGTTTGTTTATTGACTATGGCTAATGAGTTGCTGAGGGTTTAGGCTGCCAACACAATTTCACGCTTAATCACTTGTTAGACTTCTGCATCGAGAGAATGGTTCCATGGACCCTATTACTGTGGGGAAGGGGCCCAATTTGAGCTATAAATTAATGTGAGGGTGTTCACAAAGGACTGGAGCCAGCCGCCCAGCTCCTGAATGCAGTACATTTTCAATGTGTCAGTACTGTCAAGGGTTTCATTAACTTAAACGAGGCCATTTACTCTGCAGCAGAACCAGTTAACATTTGTTACATTTATGTGGTGGTAGCATAGAGATGAGGTAGAAAAGCGGAGCCATTTATTTATTCCACTCACTTAAGTGGCACACCTTCTGGTAAATGAGTGTGAGATGTGATTTTTTTTCAGTGAAAATAATTTTGCACTGACTAGTTCTTCCAATAACAAATGTTTACTGCAAATTATAAATTGCCTATTAACAGGGAAATTTGTTTCCTTGGCATTTGATGAATATGTCAAATGAATTAAAATTAAATATGTATCATTTTAATTTGATCAGTAATGCAGTGTGGGTAGGTGGGGGAGTGAGGCAACTTTGGTGAAACTGGTCTCTGCCAAAATTAGCAGCAATAAAGTGGCAGTGTATTTTATATTCCTGTGCTCGCTGTGGAGGTCAAGTTGTCTTTGCTTGCCCCATATCCCAAAACTAATTTAATCCCTAAGGTAAATATTTGTTTTCATCAGTGCATGAATGTACCACCTAGACAGTTGTTTCTCAGATGGCAAAGCCTCAACTAAGTGCTGTGTTCCCCTTCTAATAATTTGTGTTGCTCACTGGAGGATCATGCTGTAGGTGCGGGAACGGCTGCTCCCCTTTTTAACCATTTTTATTTCATCTTCTGCAGCTTCAACACACTTCAACAAAATGAATTGCTAAATGATGAATTTAGAGGACTATGGAGATAGGGCTTGAGAACAGTACAAGCTGGGCAGCTTTTTTTGGGAACCGGCCTCCTGTACTGTAAAATTCTATGATTCTATAAGTGTTGCTATTAACACCCATCATCCTCTGCATTTAATGAGAGCTGTCATTAAAACTCTGTTATTTTTTGGTTACTTTTTGTTACTAACTGCTGGATTAAAACTTCAAGATACTTTGCTGTTACTGGGAACTGTCATGAATATGCCAATAATCTCTATTATCAGTAAATGCTGCTGCGACCAAGTCTGGTCATTAATCCTCCAAAATTCTCTGTTGTTACTGAACACTGAGCTAAATACTCCCAACGTTCTCTGCATTCAAATGTTCAAACATCCACTATTACTATTGAATGTTATCATTAACTGTCTTACACTCTTTGCTGTTATTGAGTGGCATCATTATTTGTCCAAAATTGTCTGCTGCTTTTAGTGAGTGCCTTCATTAATATTAGCTAACATTCTCTGCTTTTTTTTGAGTACTCCTATTGATACGCAACATTTTCTATTGTCTCTGATGCTGTCGTTAATAATCCAACACTTTCTGTTACCACGCACTACGTCATTAATACTCCATTCGCTGCTATTTCTTAGCACTGTCATTAATGTTGTTATCATTGTTTTGCTGAAGTCTGTCATCAATGCTCCAGCATCCTCTGTTACAATTGCATCATGGCATCATTAATTATTTGCTGCTTTTAATGAGTGCTGTATTTGATATCCCAAAAATACTAAGTTACCACTGAGCCCTGTCATGTATAAACCAAAAATGCATGCTTGTTATTAGTTTATAACAATATTACTTATCTTTTGGGAGAAGCGAGAAACTAGACCTGTGGGAGCTGGTTAATTCAGAAGCTGATAAAAGAGAGGATAAGACTCAAGTGTTTCACTTGCCTTGTGGAAGTGGAGGCAACTGGACCTGTGGGTGAAAGCTGTACTTGCTTTTTTGAAGCAAAAAAAGCAGGGAAACATTACAGGAAAATCATAAGTTAATGGTGAAAAATTTACCTATAAGGGGTATCTTTGAATAGCTGAACATGAGAAAAGTATATTATTTTTGAAGAATTACTGATTTAGAGTGACATGTGGCATAGGAGTAGAAGTTGGCCATTCGGCCCGTAGAGCATAGGACATTACAGCGTATTATAGGCCCTTTGGCCCTCGATGTTACGCTGACCTGTGGAACCAATCTGAAGCCTACCTATCCTACACTATTCCATTTTCATCCACGTTTACTCAATGACCATTTAAATACCCTTAAAGTTCGCAAGTCTACTATTGTTGCAGGCTGTGCGTTCCGTGCCCTGACTACTCCTGAGTAAAGAAACTATCTCTGACATCTGTCCTATTTTTATCACCCCTCAATTTAAAGCTATATCACCTTGAACTAGCCATCAGCATCCGAGGAAAAAGGCTCTCACTGTCCACCCTATCTAACCCTCTGATTATCTTGTATGTCTCTATTAAGTCACCTCTTAACCATCTTCTCTCTAACGCAACAAGCCTCAAGTCCCTCAACCTTTCCTCATAAGACCTATCCTCCATACCAGGCAACATCCTAATAAATCTCATTTGCACCCTTTCTAAAGCTTCCACATCCTTCCTATAATGCAGTGACCAGAACTGTACATAATACTCCCAAGTGTGGCCACACCAGAGTTTTGTACAGCTGCAGCATGACCTCGTGGCTCCAAAACTCAATCCCTCTACCAATAAAAGCCAACACTCCTTCTTAACAACCTTATCAACCTAGGGGCAACTTTCAAGGATTTATGTACATGAACACAGAGATCTCTCTCTGCTCATTTATGCTGCCAAGAATCTTACCTTTAGCCCAGTACTCTTTATTCTTGCTCCTTCCAAAGTGAGTCACTTCACATTTTTCTACATTAAACTCCATTTGCCACCTCTCTGCCAAGCTCTGCAGCTTATCTGTAAACTACAACTATCCACAACTCCACCAACCTTAGTGTCATGTGCAAATTTACTAACCCATCCTTCTATGTTCTCATCTACGTCATTTATAAAAATGATAAACAGCAGTGGCGCCAAAACAGGGGTTCTCGTAAATGAACCCAGGGTGAATATATCCCATTAACCATCATCCTCTGTCTTCTTTCAGCGAGCCAATTTCTGATCCAAACTGCTAAATCAATTCCATGTCTCCATATTTTGTGCAATAGCCTGCTGTGAGACATCTTATCAAGTGCCTTAATGATATCCATATACACTACAACAACAGCTTTACCCTCATCCATTTGTTTGGTCTTCATCTCAAAAAAACTCAATAAGGTTTGTGAGGCACCAACTACCCTTCAGAAAACCTAATCAATTTATCCTCTCTAGATCATTACAAATCTTATCTCTTATAACCTTTTCCAACACTTTACTCACAACCGAAGTAAGGCTAACTGGTCTCGAATTACCAGGATTGTCTCTATTCCTCTTCTTGATCAAGATGACAACATTTGCTATCCTCCAATCTTCTGACACTATTCTTGTAGACAATGATGACATAAAGATCAAAACCAAAGGCTCTGCAGTCTCCTCCCTGGCTTCTAGGAGAATCCTAGGATAAATTCCATCTGGCCCAGGGGACTTATCTATTTTCACACTTGCCAGAATTGCTAACACACCCTTCTTGTGAAACTCAATCTCCCGTCTAGTCTTGTAGCCTGTATCTCAATATTCTCCTCGACAACATTGTCTCTTTCTAGTGTGAATACTGTCAAAAGATATTCATTTCATGTTTCCCCTATCTCCTTGGACTCCACGCACAACTTCTCATGACTATTCTTGATTGGCCCTAATCTTTCTGTCGTCGTTCTTTTACTCCTGATATACCATCTAGGCTGCTTTGTGAATTCAATCAGATTACGACTCATTTGATAATCTTCAACTCCACTTTCCAGTTTTTTGCTCTGCTGATTCCCTTACTGATTACAAATCCGCCTATCTCGGCCTTGAACAAACTTATGATTCAGATTTGACAGCCCTCTGCAGTAAAGAAATACACAAATTCACAATCCTCTAAGAGAATAAATTCCTCCTCATCTCTGTTTTCAAGGGGAAGCTTTGAGATGATGACTTTGGCTGTATGCCCTTCCATGAGAAGAAACAACCTATCTGCATCTGACCTGCCAATCTCCTGAGGAATTTTATAATTTCAAGAAAGTCATCTCATTCCTGTCACTCCATTGAGTACAAGCTTAATTTATACAACCTCTCCTCATGAGAAGATCCCTTCATATTCAGATTAAATTAATAAACCTTCTCTGGACTGTCTCCAATGCCAGTATATCTTTGCTTAGATAACAGAATTATTCATAGTATTCTAGGTGTGATCTAACTAGTTCCTTATACAGTCTTGGCAAGACTTTCTTGTTATTGCAATCCATTCTGTTATGGAGCAGGTCAGATTCCCTCAAAAAATTTTAAGGTAGCTGAGACCCTAACTTTCTCGATTTTAAAAGGTAGATGTGAAGTGGGTGTTTCACTGGCTGGTGCAACTGGTTAAACCATTCGGCTTTAACCAATATAGAATTAGTTTAAATACTGCATTTGAAACACAAACAAAAAGAAGTGGAATTTAGAATATCTTAATTGTTGGCAAACTTAACTGACCTGATACAGCTACTTTACTAATTAACTGTTCCAATATAGTAACATCCCAGAAACACACTCCTTAGCAAAGGTAAGTTCAAACACAGATTCTTATAGGCAGGAAGGAACAACATCCACAGAAATTTCAGAGAATCCTTTACAGAAGCTTGCAACCCTCTGGATTCCAATATCTTGTGATCGCTACAGCTCAAAAAAAATTAGAAAACTTTGAACTGGGAGAACTGGCCACTCCCCTTCTGTTCAACTTTATTAGCTTTCTTGCTCCGTAGACTCTTAGGCACTTCTGCCTTTACAACTTCTGTTAAAAAACAGGATAAAATAACCTTTTTAAAGAAATAGTATCGTCACAATTCCCTTGAAAATAAAGACCAGCATTTTACTATCTTGTGCTGGCTTTTTGCAATGTCTGCATGAGGATTCCCCAAATCCCTTTGTGACACTACTTGCTGCAGTCTTTTTCAATTTAAGTAATATTCAGTGTCTCTATTCTTCCTGCCAAAGGAACCTCACATGTTCTCACATTGTATTACATGTTCCAAGCTTTTACTCATTTACTTAACCTATCAGTGACCCTCCATTGACTCTTACAGTCATCTTCACCATTTGCCTTTCTACCTATTTTTGTGTCATCTGTAAACTCAGCGAAATTAGTGCATTCAAAGTAGTGCATCCAAGTCATTCATAAATATTGTAAATAATCGTGGCCTCAGCATTGATCCCTGTGGCACTTCATGAGTTACAGGTCACTATCTTAAAGATGGCCCCTTTATCTCAACACTCAAATTTTTCATAAGCTAGTCCTCTAACCATGGTAGCACACTATGCCCTACACCAGGAGCTCTGATCTAATTAAGTAACCTTGTATTCAATAAGGTACTGCGCACCTTTTGGAAATTCAGATATGAGTACTAGTTGCTTTTATCTATCTTGTTTGTTACTTTGTCAAGGAAATCCAGTAACATTTTCAGGCATGATTTCCTCTTCATGGAACAATAATAACTCTACTTGATTATATTTTGTATTTCTAAATGTTTTGCAATCCTTTATCATAGATTCTAAAATTTTCCTCATGACAGATGAAGTGCACTATCTGCAAGTTATCTTTTTTTTTGTCTCCTTCTGATTTTGGATAAGGTGTAACATTGGCAGTTTTCTAATCATCTGGGCCTTTTCCGAATTCTGCGGAGTCTTGAAATATTACTACCACTGCACTCTCTGTCACTATGGCTACTTCTATTAATATCCAGTGATAAACCCATCTGCAGCAAGGGATGTATTGGAATTTTGCACTATTAACTTCTCTAGAACTTTTTCTCAAGTGATAGATTAATATTCCCACATTAATTCCCTGATTATTTAGTACTTTTTGAAGACATGTCTGCCGGCATGCTCAACTGCATCAACTGTTCATGTGTGCTAAACTAGAAATGCTTATGTGCATGGTTCCAGACTCAATATGTCATCGTGTAAAATTTTTGTGAGATGTCCTTCACAACGTCTGTACTGTGCATGTACATTGAAGTAATGTTTTCAAATGGAATTCAGTGGCAGCGAGTCTGAAGGGGGAGGACCTACCCAATCACTCCTCCCTCCACTTCCCCCATTTTCCTCTTCCTCCGCAGAGTACCTTGCTCCCCAAGTATCTCTCCAGCCACTGTCAAGCTGAATACTAAATTCTACTGTATTATAGTCATTGTATCCTCAGATTTTTTATTTAACTCTGGGATCATTTATTAAACCAGCCTCATTGCACATTACCAAATCTAGTGTAGGCTGAACACTGGTTAGATCCACATATTGTTGTCGGAAACTCTCCCAAGTTTACTGTAGGGATTCTTCCTTGTGGCTACCTCTGCTAATTTGATTTTCCCAATCTACATGAAGATTAAAGCTACCCATGATTAATGTATTGCTTTTCTTTGCATGCCCTCCTCATCACCTGATTTATTTTCTGTCCCACTGTATAGCTGCTATTAAGGGGCATAAAGACTTCTTCTATCCGTTACCATCTTTGTTATTTCTTGCCTCACCCGTGTGGATTCTACATCTTCCGATCCAAGATCACGTCTGTCCGATGTATTCCATCTTGCACTATCAAAGCTATCTTTCATTCCTGCTGGTACAGACTCAGTAGACTGATTGGGTTTTTCTCAACTGTATGATTTTGTGAACCTTATAACTGTTGGACAATAACAGGAGATGATAATCCTCAAATGCTAAATTCTGGGTCTTGAAACATGCCTCATCTGCAATCACACATCTCTGACCCTGATCACAGACTAATTTGGAATTTGAATGACTCGACTTCTGAGGGTTTGACTCACTCCTCCAAACTTCCTCCTCCTTTTTCTGTCTGTTCCAACATCCTCTGCTGATGTCATTGTGTGTCATTTTTTATTGTGCAGTATTGTCTGTTTTTCATTGGGTACTGCCTGTATTACAATAATATTTTGTGTTGTTACTATTATCAAGCACTGCCATGAATATTTCCAAAAATCACCACTGTTGTGAGTGCTGTCATTAATCCTCCAAATCTTTGTGCTGGTGTTACTTGATGCTGCTGTTAATACACCAACTATCTGCATTAGTGGTGTATTGCTGAGTTTTGTCATTATTCTGTGTTCTTAGTGGTCCATGCATTCTACCATTAATGTTCCAACATTTTCTGCTGTATTCATTGTTTTTAATGTTTTGATGTTCCTGTTGCTATATTTTTAAGTGTTGTCTTTTACTATCCAGCTTTTTCCTGCGTTATTACCAATCCTATCAATGCAAACTTCTAGTCTGAGAAATGGGTTTGAATCTACTTTTGTGATTCCAATCACTTTCCTATAGTCTATACATATTCTGTTAAACCAATGCTGCTGAGAACTCCAGTTACTTTGGCTTAGTTTGATCAATTGGTTTTCCAACATCTGTTGAATTTCTTTTATTACTTGGGCCTGTTTCGCTTGGTTTAATAAATATTGATGTTTTATCAGGTCCAAATTCCTACATCCCCATCATGTTTGCTTAATGTAGTACATCCAAGTGTATCTTTGCAAATTTCATTGTACCCCTTGAGCAATCTCAGTATATTTCCCTGTTGATCTTTCTCCGGATGCAAAAACACGGTGTCTAAATTACAGAGTCATAGAGCCGTATAATATTGAAACAGACCCTTCAGTCCAACTTGTCCTTGCCGAGCAAATTTCCCAAACTAAACCAGATCCACTTGTCTGTGTTTTCCTCATATTCCTCTAAACCTTCCTTATTCATGTACCTGTCCAAGTGCCTTTAAATATTGTAGCTATACCTGCATCTAACGCTTACTCTGGCAGTTCATTTCATATACTAACCACCCTCTGTGTGGAGAAAGTTGCCCCTCAGGTCCCTTTTAAATCTTTCTGCTCTCACCTTAGAAATATGCCCTCTAGTTTTGAGCTTCCCTATTCTGGGGAATAGGCCTTTGCTATTCATCTTACCTATGCCCCTCATGATTATATAAACCTCTATAAGGTTACCCCTCAGCCTCCTACATTCCAGTGAAAACATCCCATCCAATCCAGTCTCTACTTATAATTCAAATCCTCCAGCCCTGGCAACATTTTGTAAATCTTTTCTGAATCCTCTCCAATTTAATAATATCCTCCCAATAAGAGGGTGAATAGAATGTAGTCGTCCAAATATGGCATCACCAATGTTCTGTACAACCTCAATATGATGTTCCAACTCCTATATTCAGTGGTCTGAACAATAAAGGCAAATATGGTAAACGCCTTCTTAACCACCCTGTGTAGCTGTGATACATCTTTCAAGCACTTGAACCACTAGGTCTCTCTGTTTGATAACACTACTCTCTAATATCTCCGAATTTGTTAATTTAATAGTAGGAAGTTCACTTTGAAAATTATTAATTTCTTCTTCACTCTCATTATTCTTTCTTCTAACCTCCTCTATTACGTTTGATACCTGATACACCTGTACTTTCTCATTGTCTTCTCTATTATAGAATGGTTTCAATAGGTTGACATGATATAATCCTATCTTTTTCCTTTGATCATCAGTTTCAGTTAGATATGTCATCTTACGAATCTTTTTAACTACTTTTAGAGACCCTTGAACTTCACTTTTAGTCACTCACTTTGTAAAGACAGAAGTTCCAAAACATTATCTCCTGCTATGAAATTTCTGGTTATCGCAATTTATCTGCCCACTCTTTCATTTTGTTTTGGGAAGTTATCAGATGTTCCTGTCGAACCCTATGTATTCCTATCAACCTCTTTAGAAATGTGACGCTTACTCTAACATTGAAGATTAATTTTTCTCGGCTTAATAATTTAACTCCAATAACTTTTATCAGTCCAGTAATTTCATGATCACTGTAGAGATTGCAATGAGCTCAGCCAGGTGGACCTAATAGAATATGAGTTCTCTGATTGGGCTGTTAAAACTTCCAATCAGGGAGCCCTAGCTGACAGATATAAACAGGAACATCACACAGCATTGCCTTTTGTGAAGGGCACTGCTTGTCACTGGCCACTCGGGTGTTTTTCTATCTTCCTGGTGGTGGAAATTGAATAAAGATTCATGCACCTTGTGTCTCTCACTGTGTCTCAGACCTGCACACACACAACATGGATGCTAGGGAAAAAAAAAAGCACAACTGCAGTTAGGTGGTAGTGCGGGGTTAGCAGTAAAAAAGAGAAAAAACAGAAAAAAATAAACAGGAGATTAAATAAGCAGGAGATTAGTGTTAGGGGTTCTATTCACTCTGAGAGAGCTGGAAAAAAAAAGAAAAACAGGAACGTCACACAGCATTGCCTTTTGTGAAGGCACTGCTTGTCACTGGCCACTTGGGTGTTTCCTATCTTCCTGGTGGTGGAAATTGAATAAAGATTCGTACACCTTGTGTCTCTCACTGTGTCTCACACTTGCACACACACAACATGGGTGCTGGGGAAAAAAATAAGCACTATCGCAGTTAGGCGGTAGTGTGGGGGTAAGAAGAAAAAAAAGAAAAAAGAGAAAAGAAAAAAAAAGATAAACAGGAACATCAGTGGTTCTGTTCACTCTGTGTGCTGGTTCTGAGGAAACTGGATCAGTGTCAAGGACTCTGACTTGGTAATTGGATACTGGCCTTTGTGGAGTTGTTTCAATTGTAAACTAATCCAAATGGGCTAAAGCCAATAGATTTATTTGGAAAATCTCTGCTGACAGATAAGAGAAAATCTAATTCTTTTCCCCAATACTTTGGATACTGTAAACAATAGGCTTTGATCATGGTTTTCAGAGATTGATGATACCTCTCCAAAGTACCTTACGTCTGTGGATGGTACACAGATGATGTTAGTTGTTTAATCTCCAAGCTACTGATAACAATGTCCTGAAAAACTTTTGACTAAAATTTGATACTTGATCTGACTGTTCTTCCATTAGCAGGCCATACCGGGTGAAAATTAGTGTTCATTTTTCTACTACCAATTTAGCTCTGATTGTTCTTGAGGAATAGCTTCTGGGAATTGAGTGGTCATATTCATAACTGTAAAAATATGTTCATTTCCAGCTTTTGTTATAAGTAATCGTCCTACAAGTTTAAGTAATACATGACTGAATGATCCTTAAAAGCCTGTCTGGGAATAGCGGTGAAGCCATAAAAGTGCTGCAGATCACAATGGGTTGGGCAGCGTGACCTGCTGTGGTAGCCAGCACTTTTTGTATTCCATATAGATTGCAGCATCTGCAGTAATTTACTCCCAAATGGGAATAGGAGTGCCAGTTTAATTACATGTTGAAGTTTGTCAACAACTTTACAAGTAAGCTTTACTAAACTGCACAACATCTTTATGCAGTTTTGGCCAGGTTAAATACCTTTTTACAGACAAAAACGGAAAGATAGACTTAAAGAAAGACTAACCAAAGGATAGACTGACCACCAACATCCACTATAAATCCACCGAGCTACCTAGACTATACATCCTTGCACCCTGTTTCGTGTAAAGATTCCATTCCGCTCTCCGAGTTCCTTTGTCTCTGTGGCATATGTTCCAATGAGGCAAACTTTGACAAGGGAGCCTCCTAAATGTCCACCTTTTTCACCCGAGAATTTCTCAGCACTGTTGTGAGCAGGGCACTAAACCGGGTCTGACCCATCTCTCGTACTTCTACCCTCAGTCCTTTCTTCCCTCCCACAACAGCGATAGGGTTCCCCTTGTCCTTACCTACTGTCCCATCAGCAACCACATCATTAGCAGCCATTTCTGCCCACCTCTGGCGAGATGCCACCACCCTAGACGCATATTTTTGTTCCCTTCCTTGCCTGTCTTACGCAGGGACTGTTCCCTGCGTAAGTGGTCCACACTTACTTCACTCCCAACATCCACCCACAGCCCCACAGCACTTTCCTCTGCAACCGCCGAAGGTGTAATACCTGCCCACTTACTTGCACTCTCCTCTGTATCTAAGCCCAAACACGCCTTCCTGGTGAAGCAGTACCTACCTACATTTCTCACAATCTAGTCTACAGCATTCACTGTTCACAATATGGTCTCCTCTACATTGGGGAAACAAAGCGTAGACTCAATGACTGCTTTGCAGAACATCTACTTTCTGCCCACAAAAAAGACCCCGAGCTTCCAGTTGCCTGCCACTTTAACACACCACCCTGTTCCTTGGCCAACATCTCTGTCTCAGACTTGCTGCAGTTTTCCAGTGCAGCTCAGCACAAGTCGGAAGAAGAACACCTCATTTTCTGCTTGGGGAACCTCAGCCCTCTGGCCTCAATACCGGGTTCAGTCATTTTAGGGCCTGAACCTCCCCCTGTCCTAGCCCCCTACCCCACACACCAGGTCTTGTTATCACATAGTCTGCCATTACACATTACCCATTGTTAGCCACTAACACTCTCCATTCACAGCTATTCAGTCTCTCAGCTAAATCTTTATCGACTCCTTTGTCCAATTGTTCTTCTCTCTCTATGGGCTCTATCCATACCTATATTTACTCCATACCCCGTTTCCCCGCTGCCCTCATCCTATTTTCTGCATATAAACCGATATTTTCCTAGCCACCATTAGTTCTGAAGAAGGTCACCGGACCTGAAATGTTAACTTTGATTTCTTTCACAGATGCTGAAGTCAGACCTGCTGAACCTTTCCAACAACTTTGTTTTTGTTACCTTTTTATGGATGCCTGAGTGTTTCAGGTCTCCACATCCTGTATCAGAATTTCATGAGCTATTTGCAATATTTCTATACAATAGCTGGATGATGCCACTGTTTGCTGAACAACAATCCATTCTTCATCTATGGGTATGAGAGGGGATCGCCACTTCCTTTTCATTGCTGTATTCTCAAGGTAACAGCATTCCAAAACTCCTTTGGCCTCCACCTACAAATATATCTGATTTATTTAATTCAAGATCTGCTTTCTGAATCTTGATTAGACTCCAGAATACCAAATACTCTGACTGTATTATCTTCTCCTTTCAGGAAAGATTCTGCAATCCTTCAATTTTTTTGTGGTGTCGTACCAATGCTTATTGATGGATTTTGTCTGAAGTTTTGTCTGGTTACCATACTTGATGGGAAAATACCTAGAACCTGTTCCTGCAGTTTCTTTTTCTTGGGCCTCCTTTTGGAATTCTGTAATGATGGACAAAACTTTGATATTTAGTCCTGCCAAATTGTTACCCAGAAGTAAGTCTAGCAAGTTTCTTTTAGTTTTTTCTTTTCTCTACTTAACTTCTGAAGGGAGCTTGCTTGTGGGGGCAGCAGCGGTGACAGTACTGGCTGGGGGCTTTGGCGGTTGACCACAAGGCCATTGGTGTGCCTGCGCAGAACTCTGGTGGTTGACAATGTCACAGCTTTTTAGAAGTCCAGAGTGGGAGTGCAGGATCAGGCAGCCCAGGGTTGGCTGGTGGCTGGAACGGGAGTAGGCAACCTGGGGCAACTAGCTATGAGAACTGGAACAGGCAACCTGGGTCAGGTGGTGGCGAGAGTGGGAGCAGGCAGCCTGTGGCAGCTGGCTATGAGGTCTGAAGCAGGCAGGTTGGGATGGATGGTGGCAAGAATGGGAGCCCTGTAAGTCTTTCTGCAGTAAAAATGATTGTGTAGCCCTGGCATCTCTTAATATGGTTCTGGGTTTAACTAACTCACTGAAAGAAAAAAAGAATCACCCTCCCTTTCAATAGAAACCCAGTACAGAATCATAGTAATTGAATTATAGAGATCTACAGCACAGAAAAAGACTCTTCAGTGTGCTCTGCTTATGCCGGCTACCAGCTGGCAACCAGCTAACTATTCTAATCCTGTTTTCCAGCAGTTGGCCTTATATACCTCAGCATCTCAAGTATACATCTAAATGCTTCTTAAATGTTATTAGGTTTTCTGACTCTACCACCCTTAAAGCATTGAGTTCCAAATTACCAATGCCCTTTGGGTGAAAACATTTATCCTCATATCTCCTCTAAACCTTCTGTCCTGCACCTTAAATCGCTGCTCCCAGTCATTGATTCCTCCATTAAGGGAAAAGTTTTCTTCCAATTTGCCCGATCTGTGCTCCTCACAATTTTACATATTGCAATCATGTGTCCCTGCAATCTCCTCTGCTCGAAGGAAAACATTTCCACTCTGTCCAATCTTTGGCCCATGCTACATTCTGGTAAATCTCCTCTGTAACCTCTATAGTGCAGTGACACTCCTCCCATAATGTGGATTCCAGAACCGCACACAATACTCCAGCTATGCTTCATACTGTTCCAGTATAAAACCCCATGCTTCTAAGCCCGTTTCATCAAATGTTCCACACACCTTCTTAACTAATTTGTCCATCTGTCCTGATACCTTAAAGAATAAGTGGACATGCACACCAAAGCTCCTCTGATCTTTGATTCCTCCCAGGGTCCGATACACAAAAATAGAAATTGCTGAGAAATTCAGCAGGTCTGGCAATGTCTGTGGAGAGAAAACAGAGATAATGTTTGAGTCAAGTGACTGTTCTTCAGTACTTTCAAATGCTTCCAAACCTTTTGAGTTTCTCCAGCAATTTCTGTGTTGTTTGTTTCAGATCTCCAGCATCCGCAGTTCTTTGGTTTATCCAATTGCTTTGATATTAAATCAATAATGACTGCTCCTTAATTCTGCCAGTTAACTCTATCAGTTTAGCATTAGTTATGATCTGCAACATATGGATGTTCACCAACATCTTCAAACCCTCCCTCCTACAAGAAGTCCCCATCTGCTTCAAGAAGACCACCATTATCCCTGTACTTAAGAAGATTCTGACCTCAATAATCATGAAGTGCTTCGAGGGGCTGGTCATGGCCCACATTAACTCCAGTCTCCCAGCCTGTCTCCCTGCCTACAATTTGTCTACCAAAGTAATAGGTCCACAGCAGATGCTATAAACCTAGCCTGCAATCATCCCTGGAACAGCTGGACACCAGGGACACCAACATCAGACTCCTGCTCATTGACCAAAGCTCCGCCTTCAACATCACAATCCCCCCAAGACTGACCTTGGTCTTGGCTCTGCCTTCTCCAGCTGGATCCTCAGGTTTCTGACCCACAGACTGCAATTGTGAAGGTAGGTAACTACACCACCTCCACAATACCCTCCCCCGCATTCGATGTCAGCCCCCTACTGAACTCATTGTTCACCCACGACCCTGATCCCAAATTCCAAACAAACACCATCTACAAGTTCACTAATGACACCACCATGCGTGGAAGGATATCTAACAATGACCAATCAAAACACAGAAGGGAGATCGTGGTATAACGGGAACAACCTGTCTCTCAATGTTGGCAAAACTTAAGAACTGATCATTGACTTCAGAAAGAAAGGAGGAGAACATGCTCCCATCTACATCAATGGAACTGAAGTTCAGAGGTGGAGAGCATCAAGTTCCTCAGAGTGACGATAACCAGTTTGACCAGATGCATCACTCCTGGATTATCCACCATAAAGCTGTTTCAAACAACTAGAAAAGTTAGGTCTGAGCTACCTTCTGGAGATGTTTTGAGAGGGTCTGGTCTGGTCCATAACAGGGATAAGTTTAAAAATAAGAGGATCAGAGAACTGATTTGCCAGTTCAGTAATTGATTTCTAGCCTTTCACAAGATCCTTGGAAAACGGTTGTCTATAGGCAAGAAGAAATGACTATCCTATTTTAATTCTAAAGTTACTCCATTATTTTTGCAGTTTTTTATTGGCCTATTGAAGATCTGGATTCTTTGTGGGATTAAAAAGGCTTACATTCGTTGCTCAATACTTTGAGTATCGGAGTTGGCAAGTCATATTGACGTGTTACAGGACATTGCTGAGCCCACTTCTAGAGTATTGTGTCCAGTTCTTGTTGCCCAGTTATTGGAAGGATAATATTAAGCTGGAGGGGGTTCAGAAGAGATTTACCAGGATGTTGCTGGGTTTGGAAGGTTTGATTTATAACAAAAGGCTGGGACTTCATTCACTGGAGCGTAGGAGGTTGAGTAATCGCATTAGAGGAGACCTTATCATGAAAGGTATAAACAGGGTTAATGGTAGCTGTTGTTTTCCAAGAGTGGGGGATTTCAAGACAAATGGGCAAATGTTTAAGGTGAGAGAAGAGAGATTTTGAAACAGGCATGAGAGACAAATCTTTTTCACAGAAGGTGTCTCAATATGGACTGAACCTATGAGGAAATGGTGGATGTGGGTACAATTGCAATGTTTAAAAGTGGGTACAATTACAATGTTTGGATAATTATATGAATAGGAAGGGTTTCGAGGGATATGTGCCAGGAGCATGCAAGTTTGGAGTTATGTTTGGCATGGACTAGTTGGACTGAAGGGTTTACTTCCATGCTGTATGACTCTGATTAAAGCTGATATTTTGAGGCTGCTTGATGATCAAATCCTGTTGAGGTAAAGTATTTGAACATTAATTGAGGAAGACAGAGTTGTGAAGGACTTTATGACTGTATGTAGTGCTAAGCATATGCTAAGGGAACTGCCAGTAAATCAGTGAAATTTGTTGTTGTTGTATCAGTTAGTTATAGTTTCTGTTGAATACAATTTGCTTGTTCATTCATGAGTAGTTTATGTTGATTTTGCTTTGACAGCTAAAGTAAAACTTATAAAAGTGAAATCTTGTCTATTGGTCAGCCCCATGGGATCATTTTTTGCAGTTGCTGAGTATTGTTAATAACACTCAATAATCTTGATTATTGACTGTGCGTTAACTCCAAAATTTCTAATATTACTATGTGCAGTGATTGTACAGTTTTGCTAATAATTCAACATTTGCTGTAATGACCAAGTTGTTATTAATATTCCAGCTTTATTTGCTGATGTTACTGACTCCTACTTCATTGTGTTGTTACTGACTGCTATTATTAATACATCTACATTCTCTCCTGTTGTTATTGATTGCTGTCAATAGTTCTTCAGCACTCCTTGCTGGCTGTTGGAGTGCTGTCATTAATTGTGTTACATTTTCACTTGCTATAGAGTACCTTTAGTAAGAACTCTACATTTCCTATTGCTCCTAAGTGTTGTTCGAAATATTCTAAATATGCTGCTGATGTTATTTAACATTGCACTTGTTGCTTCAACATTCTTTGCTAATAATGAATGAAGCCATTAATTCTGCAACCTTTGCTATAGCCAGAGTGTTCTCAATAATACCCCAACATCTCTACTATTACCAAACAGCAGCTGAAGTCTCCAGAACTCAGCAGCACCAGTCTTGGAGGAGGCCATGACTGTAGTCAGTAATCCATCATCCAGGTTCCCAGGATGGAGGAGTGATAGCATAAAACACAGATTTGGTAGTTGTAGGGGGTTGGAAGCACATGGGATAGGGAGCAGGGAGTAGAGATTCATGGGAGTCTGAAGCAATACCAAATGTTGGCTGTCTGTTGCCTTCACCCTGTCTAACTCCTCAACTCCTCGATTAGTGCAGATCGAGGGAACTCCTAGCAACTGACACCGTGTCTACCCTCACCAGTCTATTAGTCCGATAATTTTTCATCCTTCGTGGAATTGAAATAATTGCAGCCTAAGAGGGGATATTCCAGGAAATGGTCATTAATTGAACCACGTATAAGCCTCAACCAGTGGTGAGGCAAAAAGATTGAGCTGAGTTTTCTCACTCGAAACTTAATTCAGTCAGTGGCTGGAATGCAGTAGGGTTTTGATTTGCTACAAGTTCACCTGATTAACTTTGCTTCCTGCCTTTGGACCTAAATGAAACCTAGAAACATTGGAAATAGGAGGCCATTTGGCCCTTTGAGCTGCTTCTCCATTCAACATGATCATTCAACTCAGTACCTGTTCCTGCTTTATCCCCATACCATTTGATCCCTTCAGCCATAAGAACAAGGTCTCACTCCTTCTTGAAAATATTCAATATTCTAGCCGCAACCGCTTCCTGCGTTTACTCTGGTTCATATAGTGTAAACTTTTATAGATCTCTATGGGATTCCCCTTTGCTCTTCTAACCTCCACTATATATGGTGCTAACTGATCCAGTCTGTCTTCATATATCAGTCTTGCCATCCTTAGAATCAGTATGGCTTTGTTTCATTTCTGCTCAGTCTTCATAGTTGTATACTACCTATCAAATATCATTTCTTTTTCTGGACTGAATTCTGAAAAAGTCTGATTTTGTTTCTTCCTTAAATTTTAAAACTTTTGCTTGTAACCTTCTGAGACAAGCTAAAGTGCATATCATTGTTGTCACTTCATTGTTCATGGTTTAAATTGAGAGTTGCCATACCTCAGGTGAAGGGAGAGGTTAAGAAGGAGACCTCAGCTGGTGTGGGAATTGTATGTTGCCATCACTGAGTATGCAAACCAGGTGAAATGTCAGTCACTGGAGCTCCAGGATATCACTGCAGGAGTTCCTCAGAGTTGTGTTCAAAGTCCAACCATCTTCAGCTGCTTAATCAATTATGCTCCCTCTACTATAAGGTTAGAAGTAGGAATATTCACTGACAGTTGCACCATTTACAACATCCCAGATATTGAAGAAGTTTGTACTTATATGCAGCTGGAGCTGGACAGTATCAAGGTTTGGGCTGATGTGTGGTACACGTTATTTGTCACTTAAGTGCCAGGAATGACCATCTCCAATAGAAGAGAATCTAACCAGGACAAATTAGTGCCTTCAACACCTAATGAAGCACAATGCCACCAGTGTAGACCATCTACAAGATACACTGCAATGACCAAGACTCTTTAGACAGTATTTTCAAACCTTCCACTCCTATGTCTTATGGTCTTAAATAAAACAATCTAGATTGCGCAGTCGCTGTCCGCTATCTAGTCATGTAGATTCAGTTTTGTGTTTATTCCATTTGCTACTCAATACCATCTCTGTCACAGCCAGCTATTATTTTTGCATTTATGTTGAAGTGTTTTGAACTCAGATCTTCTAAAGCTGTTTTTGATTCTCAAATTTTAAATCTCGGCATGCCAAATACCATAGTGTCCTGATTTTGGTGAAATGTCTAACTGATATTTAGTGCTCCAGTGGGCAATATGGTTGAATATTTCTAAGGTTTGACAGTGTCTTCTGTAACATTAGATCACAGTGAAGAAGTGATGGCTGAGGTGGTCAAAATGTTACAACAGATTGTAAACCATCATCACTCTTTGGTCCTATGTCTGGGCTTTGCACAGTGATTGTTGCCCTCTACCAAATTTATGCCAGTGACAATGCTTCAAAAGTATTTTATTCATAGCAAAGCTCTTTAAGATAGCTGAAAATGTGTTGCTGGTTAAAGCACAGCAGGTTAGGCAGCATCCAAGGAACAGGAAATTCGACGTTTCGGGCCAGAGCCCTTCATCAGGAATGAGGAGAGGGTGCCAGGCAGGCTAAGATAAAAGTTAGGGAGGAGGGACTTGGGGGAGGGGCGATGGAGATGTGATAGGCGGAAGGAGGTCAAGTTGAGGGTGATAGGTCGGAGTGGGGTGGGGGCGGAGAGGTCAGGAAGAGGATTGCAGGTTAGGAGGGCGGTGCTGAGTTCAAGGGGATCGACTGAGACAAGGTGGGGGGAGGGGAAATGAGGAAACTGAAGAAATCTGAGTTCATCCCTTGTGGCTGGAGGGTTCCCAGGCGGAAGATGAGGCGCTGTTCCTCCAACCGTCGTGTTGTTATGTTCTGGCGATGGAGGAGTCCAAGGACCTGCATGTCTTCGGTGGAGTGGGAGTGAGAGTTAAAGTGTTGAGCCACGGGGTGGTTGGGTTGGTTGGTTCGGGCGTCCCAGAGGTGTTCCCTGAAGCGTTCTGCAAGTAGGTGGCCTGTCTCCCCAATATACAGGAGGCCACATCAGGTGCAGCGGATGCAATAGATGATGTGTGTGGAGGTGCAGGTGAATTTGTGGCAGATATGGAAGGATCCCTTGGGGCCTTGGAGAGAAGTAAGGGAGGAGGTGTGGGCGCAAGTTTTGTATTTCCTGCGGTTGCAGGGGAAGGTGCCGGGAGTGGAGGTTGGGTTGGTGCGGGGTGTGGACCTGACGAGGGAGTCACGAAGGGAGTGGTCTTTTCGGAACGCTGATAGGGGAGGGGAGGGAAATATATCCCTTGTGGTGGGGTCCGTTTGGAGTTGGCAGAAATGACGGCGGATGATACGCTGTATACGGAGGTTGGTGGGGTGGTAGGTGAGAACCAGTGGGGTGATAGCTGTTGGGTGTGAAAAACAATACATAAAAGCAAGTCTTTCTTGTTCTTTACTTTCAACAGGTTCCTGATCCTCTTGCCTTGTTTCTGAAAACCTTTTCAGCCACATAGGCAACTCAATATTATTTGGATTTGAGTTCGGATAAACAGGATGCTTTTTTCTTGCAGCCTGGAGCCTATAAATTGTAGATGCTTCCTTTGTCTATCTTAGTGGTCAATTTGTGTGTGGCCAGCACTTCCCACCACCCACAGCTGATCATTGCTGCTTTACATTTATTAACATTGGAATTTTAGATAAGGAAACACTATACAACTCATAGAAAAGGCAGTTACTGTGGTGTATCTTGTGTCTGGTACACACTGCTACTACTGTGTCCTGGCGATAGAGGGAGTGAATGTTTAAGACAGTGGGCAGTGGCTAACCAGATTCTAGAAGTGTACTTTTGATTTTTGTTAGGGCTACTTGTGTCCAGGGAAATGATAAGTATCACATTCCTGACTTGTACTCTGATAGACAGCTTTTGGGGAATCAAGAGATTTTCTGCTCCTTTGGTAGTGCCTTTCAAATTTAGGACCTCAATTATGTAGATATTTATGCTATGAGATACCATTGAAACAGGTGGGACTTGAATCCAGACCTTCTTGCCAATCAGAAGGGACACTACCAGAGCACCATTTCTATGTATGAAAACAAAGACAACAGCCAAACAGTAGCAGCACCACCTCCAGGTTCACCTTATATGCTTACTTTATCCCAAAGTTAAGGGGAAGTAATAAATGCTAGCCTTGTCAGTAATACCTACATCCCATTAGTATATTTGAAAAGGTAATTGAGGCTAAAATTCCACTCTGGTATTAAGGCAGTGCTATGCTGTTGGAGGTACCATCTTTAATATGCAAGATTAAATTGAGGTCTAGCCTCGTATGCAGGTGTTAATAAATGATCCCATCAAACTTTTTAATGTGCAGGTAGATCCACATTTACTCCTCAGCTAATTTCCCTGAGAGAACATCATTTACATCACTTGCACCATCTTGGGAGTTTGCTGCACACGAATTGTCTACTGATTTCTCTGCAGAAAAACAGCAGACAATTCTGAAGTTGACTATAAAGCACAAAGCTGAATATATGGAAAGATAGCATAAATGCAAGTTCATACTGTGTCTTTATTTTTCATGAAAAGTTGCCAAGTGAAAGACTCTTACAGTTTTACACTGTCTTAAACATGTATACATTGCAGAAGATCTTATGATTGTTATTTCAAATGAATTAATCAATTTGGTAAATGAAAAATATTATGGGATATATATGGATGTTAGAACTACAATGAAAGTTGTAGCAAGAATTTGTTATCAAAAGAGTATTCAAAGTGTAGGCTAATGATCTTAGTTTTTAAGAGACCACATATTTTATTTTTGTTGGAAAAGGAAATTGGATTGCTCTATAACTGAAAATCAAATGCTGCACATTTTTTTGAGCTGTGTGGTACCTTGTGAAGCAATGAGGGAGAAAATTTAAGACTGTGTTGCACAGAGATTTTTCTGAGTTAGGGAAATTCTGCCTGGTGACGGCCCTATGGTTGAGCTGCAGGGTATGAGAAACTAAATGTGCCATCACAATAAGGGGATAAAGAGCTTCCAAAGTCTGCAAAAGAAATCATCTAATTCTTCTTTCTTTCTCCTGAAAGGTAGAGAAATGCAGAATAACAAATAAAGCCTAAAAGATAGACTATGAATAAGAAGAGACCTGGGTCTATCTGATCAACTATCTAACTGAAGAATTAAAATCATTCTGGTGTGGCACAGTAGCGCTGTGGTTAGCACTGCTGCCTCACAGTGACATGGACCTGGGGTTGATTGTACCCTTGAGCAACTGTCTGTGTGGAGTTTGCACATTCTTTCTGTCTGTGTGGATTTGCTCCGGTATCCTCCCACAGCCCAAACATGTGCAGATTAGGTAGATTGGTCATACTAAATTGCCCATAGTGTCCAGTGATGTGCAGGCTAGGTGGTTTAGCAATTGGAAATGCAGGGTTACAGGGATAGCGTGCATCTGGGTGAGATGCTCTTCAGATGGTCAGTGTGCACTCAATGGGCTGAATGCCCTGCTTCCACACTGTAGGTGTTCTAGTGTATTCTCTTTAACCTTCTTTTGAAATCTGGACTTGACATCTATGGATTCTTTTTCAATTTTATCTCTATTTTCTTCCCGGTTGGTAATATCTGTGTTAATGGTTTCTCTTTTCTCTGCCTTAATTGTGATTTGGGTGTGCATGTATTGGGTTTTGAAAGGATATTATTTGTTACATTGTGATAGATTAGAAATCCTTTCTTTTCTTTCCTTTTTTGATAAAGCAGTGTGCTATAATAGATATTTTTCAGTTAATACTGAAATCTAATGAGAGTGGCTTTTGTCCTGAATAGTAGTCAGTCAGGCAAATTGGTCATTTTGGTGATCGGGTTGGGATTTTATACATTTTGTGGAATAGTGGTGGAAGATTATTGACACACACTTCTCAGTTAAGTCATAATAAAATGAATAGTAACATAGATAGGGTCAGAATTATACATTATTGAGACTTCTAGCTTTTGATAGTTTTTTGGCTTTGCAGAGTTGAGTTCCAACTGGGCTAAAATGTACTGGTGAAAGTATGAAGTTAGTAACTGGCTAGTTAGGGCCAAGAGGCAGCGATAAATTGTTGGCAGCTTCATTTTCATGACACAAATCTGCCTTTTGTTTATTAAGCAACATTCTGAGGACATGATATAAACATATGAATTAATGAAGTTGACCATTCATTCCTGTCAGTCTGCTCCATTCAGTAATATCATTATTGATCTGTTTGTGTTTTGAATTCCACATTGCAATCTACCCAATAATCTTTGATTCTATCTTCTAAAAAAACTTGTCTAATTCTACCTTAAAATTAATCAGTGACCCTGCCACCGCTGCCTTCAGAGGCAAAAAGTTCCAAAATTGAACTAATCTGTGAGGAAAGAAAATTCTCCTAATTTCTTTTTTGAGACTATGATCCCTAATTTTAAAATAGTGTCCCCTAGTTCTCACTCACAAGAGTAAGCATCCCTCCTATGTCCACCTTGTCAAGACCATTTGGGATCTTATAAACTTCAATTGAGTCTCTCTTTGGTCTTCTAAACACAGGTGACAACACACACAGCCTGTCCAACTTTACTTCATACAACAACTGGCTGATGCCAGTTATCAATCTCGTAAACCTCTTCTGAACTGCATTCAACGTATTTTCAATGTGTTTATGAGAGAGAGTGTGTTTGTGAGAGTGTGTGTGCATATGTGTGAGAAAAGGGATTGCATGTATGTGTGAGAGTGTGTGTGTAACGGTGTGTGTTAGTGTGTGTGCAAGAGTTTGTGGCTAAGACACGTGGCTAAGAGATTGGTGTGGGAAAAACGGATTCCATTTCATGGGACATTGGCATTAGTTTTGGAACCAGAGAGATCTGTTGCGATGGGACGGTCTCCACCTGAACCGATCTGGAACCAGTGTTTTGGCGAAAAGGATAAATAGGGTGGTCACCAAGACTTTAAACTTGTGAGTTGGGGGGGAGGGGGAAGAGAGAAAGGGAAAGCAACAGGGAGTATGGTGTTAAGTAGAAAGATAAGCAGCAGATTAGCGTTTGTGCAGGGTTTATGTTCAAGGCAACCTGAGAATGAAGCAAAAAGGAAGGATAATTTAGGACATATTACTAGAAATGATGGAAATCATGAGGATAAGAAAATTAGCATTAAGGCGCTTTATCTAAATACTCGTAGTATTCGTAACAAAGTAGATGAATTAACTGCACAAATCATCGTGAATGATTATGATGTGATAGGCATCACAGAGACATGGTTGCAGGGGATTCAAGACTGGCGGTTAAGCATCCAAGGATTTACAAGTTATTGAAAAGACAGGGAGGGGGCCTTGTTGTTTAAGATTGAAATTAAATCTATGGCCCTGAATGACATAGGGTCAGATGATGAGGAGACCAAAACTCCATACATTATTCTTTTAAAAACTTACCTCGTAGGGTTAGCAACCTCCATTTTTGCAACAGCAGCGGACTCTGAGAGCGAGGACTGGAGGCTGCCGGGAAGATGAATTAATCCTTTAATAACTTACCTTGTGAATAGATGGAGCGCACGCTGAGCAGGAGCGGACACAGGACTGTTGAGTAAGTGAGATAATATATTTGGGCGGTTGCTTTATGCGAAGCATTACTTCGGTGGTGTCTCCCACCCATCCTCCTCTAACCAAAAAAAAAGGTTCTGTGCACCGATTCAGTAAGGTTACTTTTTTTTTCAATAGTTTCTTATGGAAATCAGAACAGTGGGAATGGATGTTAGGGCGTTTGCATACTCCTCCTGGAGGATGGGATGTAAGGGTCACCACTACTGTTGCCGCTGACTTCTTCTGCAGGAAGTGCACCCAACTCCAGCTTGGAAACTGCGTTAGGGAACTGGAGCTGGAGCCGGATGAACTTCAGATCGTTCGGGAGGTGGAGAGGGTAATAGAGAGGACTTCCAAGGAGGTAGTCTCACCTCAGGTACAGGAAAAAGGTAGATGGGTTACCATTGGGACGGAACAGGAAGAGGCAGACAGTGTGGCTGTTCTCCTCTAATAAGTATAACGTTTTGGATACTGCTGGGTTGTTACGACACGGCAGTGAGCCCTTCTGCTAATTAAACCGAATGCCCAGAAAAGCTTACTTCGCCTTGTAATCTGTTGAACTATGAATGACAGAGAACTCGCAAATTCCACTATTTAAGGAAAAATAATATCAATTTGTTCCTTAACTCTAAAAGTGAACATTAAACAACAACTATTTGCAACCTCCCCTTTCTCTTAACGGCTTGTTATCTTCCTCCAGCTCTACAACAATACACTGTTCCAATAAAAACCTTTATTAAAATTACATAAACTTAATTTGAAACCCACACAGCGGCTGTTGTCTCCGGTTTCCTCCTCTTTTCGGCTGAAGATCTCCTCGGGTCATCTTTCTTTTACTGCGAAGATGTTTCAAATGAAAAAGGTACTTTTGGTAGAGAGTTTTTTGAGAATGGTAGTCTTTCTCGATGGCAGTTACTCTCTGTCAATGACAGTTGCTCTCTCTGACTTTCAAAATGCCTTTTTTTTAATACCCCAAACATCAGGTTGTCTCATTGATTCAAAGTTTGCAATAAACAATAAATTCAAACTCGATTGGGTTTTAGTATCCTAGGGCATAATTTAAACTGATTAGTTAAATTTGAATTGTCAAAACAGCAACCAACTCAGGTGTCTATTTCATAAACAAATGTTACATATTTTCAATTTTTCAGTACATTCTGAGACTGCTTAAAGATATGGTTGACACCTTCAACTTCATAACACCCCACCCCCTCCCCAAAAGAAGAAATGAACCATCATAATGAAAAGAAGACTTCATTTTTTTTTCTAATTCATAATCCCATTGCAATGAAATGCATAGGAAATTAATCTAACTTCATATTAATTTAAGCACACATATACAGAGGAACTTCGATTATCCAGCATTTGATTATTTAAATATCAGATTATCCAACAAGATCGCAAGGTCCCAATGCTTGGGTAAACTGTTATCTGGAGTTTGATTAACTAAACGAAATACTCTCCACCCATGTCTTTCCGATAATTGAGGTTCCTATGTATATATAAAACATTGATATGTGTTCAGTCTTAGCTATACTTCATTCTTTAAATCCATGATATCTGCTATCACACTTTTATGACCTGCAGCATGTACAGTTTGTAAATTAAAAGTATGTAACATAAGACTCCGACGAAATGGCCTCACATTCTTGTCTTTAAATCGTTCCAAGAATGTAAGAGAATTGTGATCTATGTACACAACTGTCTCCGACACATTGTTTGTCACATAAAATTTAAAATGTTCTAAGGCCAGTACAAAACTCAGTAATTCCTTTTTGATGGTAGAGTATTTTCTCTGGTGAGTGTCGTTTCGTTGAAAAATAGCCATTTGGCCATTCAATTCCATCATCACCTTCCTGTAGCAGTACAGCTCCCAACTCCTATATTGCTAGCATCGATTGCAACTTTGAAGGGTTTCAAAACATTTGGTGTAACTAAAACTGGTGCAGTGGTTAATACTGCTTATAACTTGTCATATGCCTCCTGGCATGATTCTGTCCTCCAAAAGTTTGTGTTCTTCTTAAGTAAATCTGTGAGCGGTGCTACAACACTGCTGAGGTTTAGTCCCAAAAATCGAAGTACCTCTTTTTTTGAGGATGCTTTTTGCAAATTCCTCAATGGCATTCGTCTTGCCATTCCTTGGGGTCAGTCGTCCATGGTCGATGTTATTTCCTAGGAAAGCTATCTCTGCTTTCGCAAATTCTGTTTTCTGTAAGTTTATTACCAGTTTTGCTTCTTGAATTCGTTCAAGGAGCTCTGCCAACTTTCCATGACTTGCTAAAGATCACTACCTCATACACGTAAAATGTACAGTTTGTTAACCTAGCTATAACTCTGTTCATGAGTCTTTGGAATGTGGCTGGTGCGTTCTTTGTTCCAAAAGGCATCACTCTGAATTGTTATACCCTATTTGGGGTTACAAATGCAGAAACTTCTTTCGCTTTTGCTAATAAAGGTATCTGTCAGTAACCAGACAGTAAGTTCAACTTTGTGATGTGAGTGGCTTGTCCAACTGTCATTCCATTTCCCCCCTCAGTAGAAGTAAAACGCTCAGAGACACAGTATAGTTTTACCTCCTTCATCTTTATTCCGGGCCCTGGAGGGAGAGAGAACGATTGCCCTTGTGCACAGCGACATGAATTCAAGGTCTTCTCTGCAATAGCAGTTTCTCAATTAACTATACAGTCAGTTTACAGGGAGGAGCATCCAGATAAGGCAACATACATATTAATTGAGTGATCATTACAATCAGCGAGTGTCAGTAGCAAAGATTAAGCCATCTGATATTTCGTAATGAATGTCCTTAACCTTGTTAACTGGATTCATACAATGGATACTTCTCTCCTTGTTAGCTGACCTTGCATACTGAATGCTTCCAATATCGTTAAATGGTTATACATAATGACTGCTTTTCCGTCTTGTTATCTGATCTGAGTCATGTTCAGCTGAACCTCTTGTTTCACAAAACTCAGAACTTAACTCTTTCCCTGCCTGCTTATATCCTATACACATTCTCACAGCTTTCTCTATACAGTCCTCCAATCTTGGTATTGGGTATGAGTCTGACTTTGTTACGGCATTGACCTTCCGATAATCCACATAAAATTGTTGAGTCCCATCAAGTTTGGGAACTAACACGATCGGTGAACTCCACTCGCTTTGGCTGGCTTTAATGATATCTTTGCTGATCATCACATCCACTTCCTTCTGGAACTGTGTGTCTTTGAAAGGATTAAGCCTGTAGGGAGGTTGTTTTATCGGACCAGCATTCCCTACTTCTACCTCATGCGCAATAGCATTAGTCCTCCCCATCTTATTCCTGCATATGTCCTCGTACTGCTGTAACAAACCTTTAAACTGGGTTGTTTGCTCCTGAGACAGATAGTTCACCAACCTATCTCACACCTCAAGGAATTCCTCATTGTTTAGCCATTCTTGAGGCTTTGATTCGTCACTCTGCGGGGCAGTAACTAACACATGTTTCTCCAATTCCCTCTCTCTATTATGATAAGGTTTCAACATATTCACATGACATACCCTATACAGATTTCTTTCTATCTGGCATCTTTACCAGATAGCTTACCTGACTTAATGTTTTTTCTCAATTTGATAAGGACCACTAAACCTGGCTTTGAATGGATCTACTAATATGTGATCCCCACAGGAAAATGTCTGAATTTCAGACTTTTTAATCTGCCACCTGCTTCATTCTATGTTGTGTCCTCTTCAGGTGCTGTTTAGCTAACTCACCTACTCAATTTAATCTCTCTCTCACCTCAGATACATAATCCAAGTGTGAGATCTCAAACTTTTGTCCTTCACTTTCTGTTTAATTAATTTTAAGGGCTCTCTCAAAGCAGCATCTCTAATGGTAAACAATACAAATATGTTGCCAGCAGTGGTAGTAGACGTAGGCATGGTAGATTCACTTGAGGTGCGTCTGGATAGATGCATGAGTAGATGGGAAGCAGCGGGATACAGATCCCTAGGAATTGGGTGATAGGTTTAGATAATGGATTTGGAAAGGCACAGGCTTGGAGGGCTGAAGGGCCTGTTCCTGGGCTGTAAATTTTCTTTGTTCTTTGAATGAGATACCTTTATCCCAATAATTTGGGTAATCCTGACAGTAAACTCTCAACTTGATCTTCAAGGTCTGATACCACCTTTTCAAAGCTCCCTGGAATTCAGGATGATATGCACTTGATTTAAAGTACTGTATGCCTGAACTATCCATGTCTTTCTTCAACAGTCTAGCAGTAAAATTAGACCCATCGTCTGATTGAATATTTCTGGTTAGCCCATACTGCATGAAGAAAGCTAACTCCTCTACCACCCTTTTTGCCTTAATACTCCATAATGGAATTGACTCCAGAAATCTGGTAGACACATCCATTATGGTTAGAAAGTACTGGTTCCCACTTTTAGTTTTAGGAGGGGGACCGACACAATCGATCATAACCTGCATGAAAGTTTCTTCGAATGTGGGAATCAGCAACAAAGGTGCTGGTTTTATTACTGCCTGTGGCATACTTACCATTTGGCACGTATGACAATGTATGGCAAAAGTTAACCACATCCTTGTGCATTCCAGACCAATAGAAATGCTTTTGTACCTTAGCCTGAGTCTTCCTTACACTAGGTGACCTCCTACTCGTAAATCATGTGCTATCCTTAACACTTCTTGTCTGTATGCTACAGGCCAGACAATTTGGTGCACTTCTGCCAATCTCTCCTTTGCACTAACCTGCTGTGGTCTCCATTTTCATTTTAGGATTCTATCTTTAAGATAATAACCCTCAGGAATACATTCTGACTCCTTTACTTAGTATGCATCAATTTATATCTCTTTTATTGTCTCATCTTTCTGTTGCAAGTCCATTAGCCTTTCAGGACCTAACACTTCTGCCTGACCCTCTGCCAGTTCAGGTTTTTCCTGCACCATTACATCAAATAGGGTGTCCGCTAACTGAACCTCAACTCCTTCGTCTTTCTGTTTTAGTTTTTGCTTCATTCTGAGACTTGTGATAGTGGGAGCTTATTACTGCACAGTTTGGAAAAAATCTGGGGTATTTTTCTTTTAACTCCTCAGTTCCCTGGTCATCCTTTAGTTTTTCCACAATAAGGGGTGTCACTCCCACCTTGGATCCTTCTAAATTGTTCCCAAGAGCAAACAATATTCCTGGAACTGACACTTTGTCAATCACTCCCACTGTTACTTCCCCAGTCTTGAGATGACACTCCAACATGATCTCACATAGGGGAACATTAAATTTCTGTCCATTTATCCCACAAATTAGCACTTTCTCGGGTAACAGGTTAGAAAGAGTGCAAATACGTTCATCTCTTACTATTAGACTGATTAGATCCCATACACTTCAAAATTATAACTTCTTTCTTTTCTCCCCCTGTTCTTTCTGAGTAAACCTTACCCACAGAGGTGAAATCTTTATAGAGCTCAGACACTAACTCCGTACCCAGCCCCTGCCTAGGCTGTGCACTCTCCTGCAACTGTTCTGGGGTTTTCTTTACTACGTTCACTAAAGCTACTGGCTTAGCCTCTTTTACCACATCTTTTCCCACAATGCTTTTCTTTAATGACTTTACATGTCTCACCTTTTGGCAGTGAAGACACCTTTTCCCGGTGCCTTTCGTCAACCACGGGCACTGTAATTTTCTGTGTCTCACTCCATTAGAGTGAAAGGAGCCTTTCACCTCCTTTTCACTCCATTGGGCTTCCTTTTCTACCTGTAGTAAACTGTTACCAGTGTGCTCTAATCTTTGTTTTGTGGTGTAGGATGTCCCCTTCTCCCAATTTCTATCCCTCATACGATGGAATTCTTTCTGGAAGCTAAATTTTGCCTGATGCACCAATGCTTATTCGTCTGCCATCTCTGCTGCTCTTCTCACTTCTTGAACTTTCCATTCATCCACATGGATTCTTATCATCTCAGCAAATGACTTTTTAAATTCCTCCAGCAGAATAATCTCTCTTAGAGCCTCATAGGTCTTATCTATTTTTAAGGCCTGCACCTATCTATCAAAATTATTATGTTTAATTCTTTTGAACTCAACATAGTCTGACCTGGTTCCTTCTTTATAATTCTGAACCACTGTCTGTACACTTCTGGTACCCATTCATAAGCACTCAAAATCGCCTGTTTGACATCTGCATAATCTCTTGACCCCTCATCTGACAGCACTGTAAATACCACACAAGCTTTGCTTACCAGCTTAGTCTGAACTAGCATTACCCACAAGTTCTGTGATCATTCCATCTGCCTAGCCAATTTTTCATGTGAAATAAATAAGGCTTTGACATTTTCTAATCAAAAAGTGATACTGTTTTAACATATTGTATACATTACTACTTTCTCTCTTCATCTCCATCCTGTTAACTTGCCTTTCCTAACTAATTCACAACTTCTGAAGTTCAAATTCTGTCTCCCTTTCTCTTTCCCCTTTTTTCTCTCTCTTTGCTCAGCTAAGAGCAACCTTCTCTCTCTTTTTCCTCTCTCACTCTTTCTTCTCTCTTCTTTTCTTTCCTTTCTTTCTCTCTTTCTTTCTTTCTCTCTCTCTCTCTCTGTTTCTTTTCTCTCTCTTTCTCTCTCTCCTCTCATGGCTCTTCTTTCCCTTTCTTTATTTTCTCACTCCATTTTTCTCAATTGTAATTTAGGTTTTTCTAACTCTACTGCACTTGTCTGTTTCTCTGATACACCTAAATACTTGACTAACTCCCTTACAATTTCACCTTTCCTTTTGTCCCTGGTTAAACCTAATTCTAACCTATTTGATAATTCTAAATGTATGGCCTTTCTCTGTCTTTCTAAGCTTTCTTGGCAAATTTGGGAATCATCTTCAAACCCCAGAAGCTCTTTAGCAATTTTAAGAGCCATTTCTCTCACTTTTAATTTAAACAAACACAGGTACCCGAAATTAAACACATTGTCTCACCTATGTTTTATTTAAAGATCTAGGACACTAATTGGCAAGTGTTTAAATTTACTGGGATCTTTTGTACTTCAAATCTGTCTAAACCTCAGACTGGATCTGTCCTAACCTGTCCAAATCAAGGACCTGAGCCCTCAAACAGATATGACATGGGGGTCAACCCCTCTATTAATTAAACCAAGCACCCAGAAAAGCTCACCATGCCTTGTAATCTTTTAAAATATGTGTGACAGAGAACTCCCAAATTTTTTTAAAATTATCAATTTATTCTTTAACTCTAAAAGTGAACATTAAACAACTATTCACAACTCTAAGCCCCTTTCTCTTAACTGCTTACTATCTGCCTCCAATAATATGCAGTTACAATAAACACTTATTAAAATTACATCAACTTAATTTCAAAACATATAGGTGCTATCATCTCCAGTGTCTTTCTTCATTCGGCTGAAGATCTCCCTTTGTTCATCTTCTGTCTTTTACTGCAAGGTGTTTCATATGAAAAGGACCTTTGATAGAGAGTGTTTCAATATTTTGGGTCTCCCTCTCTCTGTCTCTCTTTCTCTCGGTGGCAGTTACTCTGTTTGATTTTCAAAATACCTTTTTTATACCCCAACAGCTGATTGTCTCATTGGTTTGATGTTGGCAAAAACAGTAAATTCAAATACAATTGGGTTTTAGTATCTTGGGGCATAATTTAAAATGATGGGTTAAATTGGAATTGTTATCAAAACAGCAACCAATTCAGATATTATTTCACAGCCAAATGTTACATATTTTCAAGTTTCCAGTACTCTCTGAGACTGCTAGCTAGTCATATGGCAGGTGTTTGTAAGCTCTCAGTACAAAACAGCATTCTCACTCTCTTAAAGGTATAGTCCACAGCTTCAACTTCATAACACCTACCACCACTACATACCTGTTTGATCCCCCCATTCCCTTCCTATTTCCTCATTTTCCAGCACTTGCTGCTAATCTCCAACCCTAGATTTGAGGGGAAGATCTGCTGTTGATCTATTAAGTATCTATTTGCCCATGTTGTGATTGGCCCTCCTCATGCTGATTCTTGAGATGTCGGCTAGGAGCCTGCTGTTTTCCACCTGGTTCTGCCCTATGGTTTCCACATCTGATGCATACTCTGCTCTTTGAAAGCTCCAACCTCTACCAAGTAACTGAGGCTGAATTCGACTATATGCAAACATGGTGTCGTATTGTCCCTATGTGAACCTCCATCTATATAGTCACATCACCGATGTCTTCCAATTTCCACCTAGGTAACATTGGCCTGCTTTGCTTCTGTTTATCAATTCTTGATGCCCTCATCCGTTTCTTTATTACTTTAGCTTGGCAGTTCCCTCGCACACTTGGATGGTCTCCTGCTTTCTATCCTCCATAAATTTGATCTTTGTTTACAAATCAACCTTGTACTTGCTGACCTATATTGGCTCCTAGGTAAGGAAGGTCTTGAGTTTACAATTTTTGATTTCATATTGCCACTTTTATCTCTGTAATTTTCTTCATTCCTTCAATTCTGGCTTCTTGATCTTATAATTGTTTTGAATCTTTTAAGTGAAGGGGGAGGCAAAGGCCTAGTTGTATTATCTCTGTACTGTTAATTCAGAGACTCGGGTAATGTCCTGGGAACCTGAGTTCGAATCCCACCATGGCAAATTGGTAGTCATGATTTGGAGATGCTGGTGTTGGATCGGGGTGTACAAAGTTAAAAATCACATAACACCAGATGGTCCAACAGGTTTATTTGGAAGCACTAGCTTTCAGAGCGCTGCTTCTTCATCAGGTGCTTCCATATAACCTGATGGCAGATGGTGGGATTGGAATTCATTAAAAATCTGGAATTGAGAGTCTAATGATGACCATGAATCCATTGGCAATTGCTGGAAAAAAACCATCTGGTTCACTAATGCCCTTTAGGGAAGGAAACTGCCATCCTTACCTGGTCTGGCCTGGATAGAGTCATCGAGGCCTACAGTATGGAGACAAGCCCTTTGCCCAAATGGGTCCGTGCTGAACAAAATGCCCATCCACGCTAACCCTAATTCCCTGCACTTGGCCCATATTCTTCGAAACTTTTTCTATCCAATTATTTGTCCAAATGCCTTTTAAATGTTGTTAATGTACCCGCCTCAACCACTCACACTGGCAGCTCATTCCATATGCGTACCACCCTCTGTGTAAAAAGGTTGCCCCTCAGGGTCCTTTTTATTCTTTCCCCACTAATCTTAAACTAACCAGATATCCTAACCCAGTCTCTTCTCATTTGGCCCATATCCCTCTAAACCCTTCCTATTCATATACTCATCCACATGCCTTTTAAATATTGTAATTGTACCAGCGTCCACCACTTCCCCCGGCCGCTCATCCTATACATGCACCCACTCTCTTTGTGAAAAAGTTGCCTCTTAGGTCCCTTTTAAATTTTTCCTCGATCACCCTAGACCTATGCTCTCTAGTTCTGTATTCCTCTACCCCAGGGAAAGGACCTTGTCTATTTACCTTATCCATGTCCCTTATGATTTTATAAATCTCTATAAGATCATCCTTCAGCCTCCAACGATCTAGGGAAAGCAGCTTCAGCCTCTCCTTGTAGCTCAAATCCTCCAATCCTGGCGTCATCCTTGTAAAGCTTATGGACGATTTGGACCGAAGGGTCCATTTCTGTGCTGTATAACTATAACTCAATGATGTCTTCGATTCCCCAATCCTGGGAAAAAAACTGCGTGCATTTACCTGATCCATGTCTTTCATGATCTTATACACTTTTATAAGATCCCCTCAGTCTCTTATGCTCTAAAAAAAAAAAATCCGAGCTTGTCCAACTTCTCCCTTTCACTCAGGCTGTTGAGAGCTGACAACATCCTGGTAAATTTCTTCTGCACTCTTTCCAGTTTAATAGCATCCTTTTTGTAGCAAGGTGACCAAAACTGAAAACAATACTCCAAGTGTGGCCTCACCAAAATACTGTACCACAGCAATATAACTTCTCAACATCTATACTTAATGCCCTGACTGTTGAAGGCCAGTGTGCCAAAAGCCTTCTGCACTGCCCTGTCTATCTGTGACTCCACTTTGAGAGAATCGTGCACCTGAACTCCAAGGTCACTCTGATTCACTGCATTTCTTAAGACCCGACCATTCACCTTGAAACTTCTACCTTGATCTGACTTTCCAAAATACAAGAACTCACAGTTATGTATATTAAACTCCATTAAGCTCGGCCCATTTCCCCAGCTGATCAAGGTCCTGCTGCAATTTCTGATAACCTTCCTCACTGTTCATGATACCGCATATTTTAGTGTCACCCTGCAAACTTACGAATCATACCTTGTCTCATCCAAATTATTAATATAGATAATAAACATTAATGGGCCCAGCACCAATCTCTGTGGCATACCATTAGTCACAGGCCTCCAGTCGAACAAACATCCTTGAACTGTTGCTGTCTGCTGCTTACCATCAAACCAATTGTGTATCCAATTTGCCAGCTCCGCCTGGATTCCGTGTAATCTAACTTTACAGAGCAGGCTACTGTGTGGAATCTTATCAAAGGCCTTACTGAAATCCATATAGACTACATCTACCGCCCTGCCCTCGTCAACCTTCCTGGTCACTTCATCAGAACAACTCTAATAAATTTGTGATGAATGATCTCCCATGCACAATGCCATGTTGACTACTCCTAATGAAATCCTGTCTTTCCAAATGCATGTTATCCATCAGAATTATCCCAAGTAACTGACCTACCATAATTGTTAGGCTTATGGTTTGTTGTTCCCAGGTTATTCTTTGCAGCCCTTCTTGAGTAAGGACACAACATTTGCCACCTTCCAGTCTTCTGGAACATCATCCGTGACTAATGATAATGCAAAAATATTAGCCAGGGCCCCTGCAATTTCTTCTGTAGCCTCTTACAGTGTTCTTGGATATATCTCGTTAGGACCAGGAGAATTATCCACCTCCATTGATTCTAATGCATCTAACACCTCTGTTGTGTTATGGACTGTCTGAAGCTGTCACCACTAACTCTCCCAAGTTTTCATGTCTTTCTCCACAGAGGAGAAATATTCATTGAGAACCTCGCATATCTGCGGTTCTACACGTACATGCATACTTCGGTCCAGATATGTGACTTCAGACCCATAGCAATGTGATTGATCCTTAACTGCCCTCTGGGCAATTAGGGATGGGCAATAAATGTGGACGTAGCCAGCAACACCCTCATCCAAATAGCGCATTTTTAAAAAAATCCTCCAGAGGTAGGATTTATTCCCTTCAAGTTAGAAGTTGGTAAGCATGGGATATGGAGTTAAAATATGTGAGGGATGGATTAGAGGGAGTTGAGGAGAAAATGTTAAAAATTCTGATTGTCATAGTGATCTGGTATCAACACCTGAAAAGGTGGGTGAGGCAAGAAAGCTTTGTCATATTTAAGAAGGCTTTGCGTTTGAGTGCTGTAATCTACAGGGCAACAGAGCAAGATTTGCAAAGTGTAAGTAATCATGGCTTTTCAGCTGGATTGAAACAACTGAGATCATGAGATGCCTTGATAGGGTGATGTGGCAAAGATGTTTTCTTGTGGAGAATCTAGAACTGTGAGTTCCTCTTTAAAAATAAGGGGTCACCATTTAAGCCAGCGATGAGGAGAACTTCTTTTCTTCCAAGGGATTAAGTGCCTTTGGAACTGTTCTTCAAAACAGAGTGGAAGAAGTGTTTTTGAATATTGTTAAGGCAGAGATAGCTGCATTCCTGATATGGTACAAATACTGACACAGGTGCATGTACAATAAATATTCCTTTAAATTGCACATGCTCACATTCTGTGAATTTTTTTTTGTAAAAGAGCTTTGAAAACTTTTATTCAAGTGTAAAAAATGAGTGGAGGAGACTGTTCAGCCCTCCACACACACTCCGCCTTCAATGGTCATGTCAGGACCAATTTCCTGCAATATCCACATGTTGCTTGATGTTTTTAACATGTAAAATCTGTCAATCTTAGTGCTGAATATACTGAACGACTAAGCCTCCACTGCTCTTGCAGTAAAGAATTCAAAAGATTCATCACTAAGTGAGTGAAGAAATGCCTTCGCATCACAGTCTTAAATGGCCTACAATGTATTTTGAAACTGTGTTCCTTGGTTCTAGTTCCCACAGCCAGAGAAAATATTTTTCGGTATCTACCGTGTCAATTGCTGTACAAAGTTTGCATGTTTGAACGAGACAATCTAAAGTCATCTAAATTCTGGAGAATGTGAAACCAGTCTATTTAATCTTTCCTCCTGGGGTATTTCTTCTCTCCCAGGAATTATTTTGGTGAACTTCCTTTATACTCCTTCTACTGCAAATGTATCTTTGCACAGCTAAGAATGTCGACACTGCACATGATACCAAGTTGCACCAATCCTTTATACATTGTAGCAAGATATTCAAATTTCAACAAACTCAAACAGTTTCAAATTAAAACAAAGTGTTATATAAATTCTTTTCTTTTGGTTTTAATTAGTTATTCTGTGGCAAGATTGCTGGTCATTTATGTTTAGAATCTATGAATTCCTGCTAATATATTTTTCAAAATTATTGAAGATAAGCAGGAAGATAAATTTTAAAAACTGTATTCAGATAAAATGTATATGTTGTGCCTGTATATATGAGTGAAGAAGAAAGCATATGAAAATTAACATAAGACCTGTTTGAGGTTTTTATACACCCTTTTGAGGTTTTGCTGTGCGTTCAGTCCCTTCCATTCAGCAATGCTTTCATAACCATCCCCTGAAGCTAGGACATATCACACCTACATTGCCTTGGGGAATCACGGAGTCAGGAAATTGTTTGCTTAATGATTGCCCAAGATTGGGGGCATTTACATTAACATTATCTTTGAGGATGTCCTCATCCTACCATTGTACCTGGGGTAACATGTGGTTATGTGGGGGAGTGGCTGGAGTACCTGTGAGCATAACCAACTGACCTGTATAAAGGGGATGTTTCCTTTCTTTTGACTCGACTTCGCACGCTTGCAAAGAGTGTCAAAGGGGGTCACCTAGCTTGTACAGTCTTTAATAAACTTCAACTATTTGCAGAAGCTGGTGTGCGCGAAGTGCATCTCGTGCGTAAAACCTTGGGAAAAGAACCTAACATGGGGAAGTAGTCCCAGTGCATCGTACAGGCAGCAGGTCCTGAGCGGAAACCAGCATGGGGGAGGCAGTCCTGGCACGTATCTTATCAGCTGAGTGTCTGTATGGACCAATCTGGGGCTTGGAGCGGAGTGGGGATGGCTATTGGACTGGGGTCTAGTGCGGGTGGTCAGACCATGTATGAGGCTGTGTGTTAAGCTGCTGCACTGTAATGTCTACTTGTAACTTCCTACCTTGCTATGATGTCAACTCTTGAATGTTGTCCTATTTTCAACTTATTTTTAACTCTCTAAATAATACTTTTATTCTTCTGTATCCCCAAGAATTGTACCTGGGTACTTGCATCTAAGATGTTGCCATAAGAAGGCAAGTCATTGTAAAAGCTTTTCACTGTACTCCTACAATGGAGTACACGTGACAATAAAAGAATGTTGTATTGTATTGTAAAATTGTGACCCATTCCTGTGGTTGTGAAGAACTATATAATATGAATGAGATTAAAAAACTGCATATGCTGAAATCCAAAGTCGACAAGCAGGCGGCTGGAAGAACACAGTTTCGGGGGTTGACTTCTCCACCTCCTGATGCTGCCTGGCTTGCTATGTTCTTCCAGCCTCCTGCTTGCCTACTATATAATATGCATGACAATCTTTCAGAATGAATTCAGAGTGTCTGACTATAAACTTGTAAGCTGCAGTGGAGCAGTTAGGGCAGCAATGAAAAAAGCTTGCAAGGTGATGTTCAAGATCAAAGATCATGAAAGAAAATTCAGTTTCTCAGCAAACTCATCAGTGAGTGGGCCCTAGTAGAGAAGGGCGACTGGGATTGAAGAAAGCCTGTGGAAAGCCCTCTGCTCTGATGGAAGGCTTTTAAAGCCTCTGTCGCTGTACATTTATCTTCTACTTGATCATTCCAGGAAGCAGGAATATTTCAGCCTAAAGTTTTAGATTTTAGAAAATAATTGGTTGAGCTTTGAATGAAGCAGATATGGTGAGTAACACTTGAGAGACATGGGGTGGAGGAGGGGGAGTCCTTCATTCCAATTTGTTCTTTTCTTTCAAGTAAAGATTAGATTAGTCACATTTTGAAAGAAGATATAAAAGCCTGTAATCACCTGTGTTTTGTTAATTAGAGCATTTACATTTCTTACAGCTGGTAAAGTGAAAGACAATCATCAATAGACACAGATGTACCTATCCAGGGACCGATTTTAAAAAAAAGTCTGAGTTTTTCCAAAGGCCGGTTTGAAAAACCTATATTGCTAGACGTGGAATTCTGAGTTTGTGCCCTTGTCCACCCTCTATTCACTGCAGCCAGACCCATTCTTCACCATCAATTATATAAAACCATTGTTAGGCCACATTTAGAGTATTGTGTGCAGTTTTGGTTGCCACACTACCAGAAGGATGTAGAAGCTTTGGAGAAGGTTCACCAGGATGTTGCCTGGTCTCAAGGGCATTGACTATGAGGAAAGGTTAAAAAGGCTAGGATTGCTTTCACTGGAAAGATGGCAGCTGAGAAGAGCCCTGATAGAGATCTACAAAATTATGAGAGACATAGAGGAGGTGGATAGTCAGAGGCGTTTTCCCATTGTTGAAGTTTCAATTACAAGGGGAAACAGGTTCAAGAGGAAAGGAGATGTGCAAGGGAAGTTTTTCATGCAGAAATTGGTAGGAGCCTGAACCACACTGCTAGAAGTGTTGGTGGAAGCAGGCTATTCAGCAACATTTAAGAGGCATCTGGATGGTTACATGCATAGGGAAGATATAGATGGATACGGACCAAATAAGAGCAGAAGGTTTAATTTTTAGTTTAGTTAGGGCACAATGATCGGCACAGGCTTGGAGAGCTGAAGGGCCTGTTCCTGTACTGTACTTCTCTTTGCTCTTTGTTCTTTGTTCTCCCATCCATTTCTGTGGCTACTGATAAGATTCCAGGAATACACCAGTTTCACTGCAGTACTGTTGAGTACCCAATTTGCAGTTATATCAAACACAAGCATATTTCCAAGTGTTCACAAAGCCAGAATTGTCACACTTTGACAATGACAGGTTGCCCCTCCCCTACCAAATCTCATTCCCCACCCTTCTCAAGTAAATCGCATTCAATTCACCAATGAAGACATTTTAAAGTGTAGTTACTTGTAATTAAAGAAATGCATGGCAAATTTGCACTCAGCACGCTCCCACAAACAATAATATGACAATGCACAGGACTCCTAATAATAAGTCAGGAAGCCCGACTTGGAAAAAACATAATTTATTATTGGATACTGTGGCATTTTGTTCAGTAATGACCAAGATCAGTGAATGGCAAAAATAGCCTCTTTATTGAGCATCTGCAGTAGCACAGTTCAAGGTGTTAATGGAATCCAAAGTACAGTTTTACAGTAGCCTCTTCTATATACAGTTTTTACGTACATTAAAATTTTAGCATTGTGGTGTCACATAGTTGTATCTATTGTACACAAGTTTATGTGACATCTGTTCTGGAGATGCAGGAGATGGTTTCAGCACTTGCTAAATGTTACTCCTGATGGGATTAGAATGCCTGTCTGATCTGAATTTGCATAACGAAGAGGTGTTAGTCTTTTTGTCTTTATAGTTAGTAATGTTAGCAAAAATCCCAGACCTGTATGATCTAAATAAAAGTATAGAGGATATTATATTGATCTCCTGGAGCTGGGATGTGAGATTTCATTTACTATTGCCTGTTTTGACAGTTCTTACACATTCATGCAGTTTATGGAAGCGATGTTTTGATAGAAAGTTCCTTAATGGTCCTATTTAATGTGTATTTAAAAGCTATAAATCTATATATTAGTACAAGATGGTAGTCCTAAATAAAAGTTAGAAATAGGTACTACAGTGTTATAGAAATAGGTAGTGTATAAGGAAATTTCAGAGGGTAAAATGCAGCAGATTCTAGAGACAAGCTTGTGAAGGAAACTAATTGATGTCCCATAAGCTGTTCGGGTCTCTAGAAACGGTTCCTAAAGGCTAATTAATACAGTTGCTATAACATGGTAGTTCCGTTCTTGTGCAACTCCATGTTATAAGAAAACCATGTGTCGCACCATTTAAATTAATGGGTCCGGAATCGCGTTACAACAAATATAAGCTTTAAAAGGTCATGTTATAGAAATATTGTCCCCCATTCATCATTCGCGTTATAGTGAATTTGCATTAATGAAACACACATTATTGCAGAACGACTTTTGTTATAATCTTTCCATAGTTTTGAGTGAGTTGTGGAATTGGCATTGTTCTGTGTAGACTACAGTATTAACACTATTCATTTGAATAAGTCCCATCTATGGAATCCATCTACCAGGCCCGATGTCAAGGAAAGGCCGCCAGCATTCTTAAAGATCCATTCCACCCTGGCAATGTCTTTCTACAACCTCTACCATCGGGGAGAAAGTACAGACGCCTGAACACACGCACCAGCCGGTTTCAAAACAGTTTCTACCCTACTGTTGTTAGAGTACTGAATGGACTCACAAAGTCTTAACATTCATCTGTACCTGTGTTTTTGTTTTTGCTGCTGTTTACATATTATTTACTATCTATGATACCTAACTATGTGACCTGCCTTTATTGCTCGCAAGACAAAACTTTTCAATATGCCTCAATGCACATGACAATAAATTCTATTCAATTCAATTGATACAGAAACAGGTTTAAAAGTTCCTTGCAGCTTGGGGCCAATAAGAATTGAAAATTATAAAGAAACTGTAATAGATTGGAAGGGATGTTTGATTTAATTCATCTTGTAAGAGTAAAATGTGTTACAAAAACACAGTTTATGAATGGGTGAATGGAAATGTAATATAGTAAACATAGAGCGCTTGCACGTGTAAAGAGAATCATGATACAATATCTCACAATCCCAAATTAGAGCCGCTACTTGTGATATAAACGGGCTAGTCCCAGCTTGGGACAGATAGTTCTGCAAATCCATTCCTGCTTTATAAAGGACTCAGATGATGAGTTCAATGTCTGTTACCAAGAGAATTCATACTCAGTGAATTTCATAGGGAGATTAATTAATAATTTCCTGTGGGCTTTAAAAGAGTTATCACATCCCTCTCCCTTTGAACCTGAGGGTTCCCCTGCACTCCTGGGAAAATCGGGCCTCTTGCATCATTTCACCTATGGCCTCATTCCGGTTGTTTTATAAGTCTGTTCGAGGAGTGTACAATAAAAAGCTTTTTGTGAAGACCGATGAAAGATCACTGCAGAGGGCTCATCTGTGGATGATTCCCAGCGCAGATGTTTGATATGTGTTTTTTTTTGCAGGCTTCTCCCCAGATTTGACCATAAGCTATAAAAGATCACCTTTCTTTACTAGGATAACTTCTGGGATCCATGGAGAGCTGTCACTGAAATTCCTTATATTCCCCCAGTAATTGTTGAAACCTAGGAAAAAGTTTGACTTTGATGTGTTCCTTGGGTTGGAGCTTCTTTTTATAGCTGTCATCTTCTCTTCAACAGGGAATAATCCATCCTTGTCAATCCTGTACCACAGGTATGTTACTTTGTTTATCTGGAACACACATTGTTCTTTTTCAAAGCCAGATGCCAACTTCAGATAAGCACTGTAAACCTCATCCAAACTCTCTTCAATTCCTTTGCAGTCACTTCTGAGTGTAAAGCTTTATCCAGGTAGACTGCCATTCTGGATGCCCCGTGGATGTTCTCCATTATCCTTTAATGCCAGAGCCTGAAAATAATCCAAACAGCAAATGACTGCAAAGATGTGCAGGTTGGATTGATTTACGATAATAAATTGTGTTCAAGGATGTTCAGATTAGATGGATAAGCCGTGATAAAATGGGGATTATGGGGTAGGGTTAGTGGGGTGTTGTAGGTCAGGGTTAGGGGGGTTTTGTGGGTCAGGGTGAGAAGCTCTTTGGAGGGTTGGTGCAGAATTAATGAGTCGAATGACCTCTCTGTGCTCTGTAGAGATTCTTTAATCTAATCATACAGTCCTTTGTGAGTATTTATAGTAAAATACTTGTTAGGTGACTTCTCAAGCTTCAGTTAGAGGTAATTATGTCTCATATTTAATTTACAAGATATGTGACCCTTAGCCAGGTTTTCATACCCTACGCCATGTGTAGAAAACTTGTATCTGACTGAGCAGGAAATTCTGTTTCTATCAGCTAATAATCCCCAAAGAGGTGGACTCAGTGCTCAGGTTTTATAACTGGGATTACTGGCATGGCCCAATCAGCAAATTGCACTGGGTATAATGCAAAGTTCCTCTTATATGTTCCAATTTGGCCTCTACTTTGGCATGTAGGGTATAGGGAACTGGCCGTGCCTTGAAATATTTAGATCGGGCCTCTGGATCTACATAAATTTTGGTCCCTGCTCCAGAGGTCCTCTTGAACACTTTGGGATACTTACAACACTTTGTATGGATTGGTGTTATCTATTTTAAAGATCTGTTGCCATTGCAGTCATTTTTTTTGGAACCAGTCCAATTCAATTGGTTGGGATTTGGCCTTTCCAACACCATTAAGGGAAATCAGACTGTTTGCTGCTGTAACTGAGGTTGTAGTAGTTCTAGTAATAGATAAAGTCTCCCCAGTGCATGTGGCCAATCTAGCCCTCGTACCAGAACGGGACAGGGGATTTCTCCACAATACAATGAGGAGCAAGAACATCCATGCCACATTTGTGGTCAGAAGGTTCACCCCAGATAAGGTGTCAAACCAGGCAAATATGTACCGCCAGTCCAAAGGGTGAAGTCACCTCAAGACAGAGCTTTGTAAATAAATCAGCCTGAAGATGAGGAATTGAAACAACTAAATTGCATTTCTACTTCCCAAGTGGTAGCAATTATGGCAAGACTCCAGGTAAATGGCCACGTCTGGACATGGAGGTAGACACAGGTACCATTATATCTACTGTTGGGGAGCCTGTTTCGGCACCCTTGTCTGGGGTGAACCCTCTGATCACAAATGCGATATAGATGTCCTTGCTCCTCACTGTATTGTGGAGAAACCTCCGGTCCACTTCTGGAACCCTGCCATTTATGACTCTGATTGCCTTTCCCTGGCTACCAATGGGAGTTATGAGTACTGTCTGCTGGGAACTCGATTCTGTGGGACGGCAGTATCCCAGAGCTGAGAATGGGACTCTTTGTGGACCCCTGAAGCGTCAGAATCCTTTCTCCTGTGTTTTCACAGGAAATGGTCATTTATGTGGCTTTCTTGAGGTCCAGACCTGATTTGTTCAGCAGCTTCCTTTGGGATACAATGAAGCCCTTACATGTACCACTAATTTCTACAGTCTGATCAAGAATTCAATAACTGCTTCCCAGGAAGTATAGAATAAGTAAAAGAAATATAGTATAAGTGTTAAACCTGTAACGCTGCAATATAACAGATCATTTGGGATCATAGTGGGCCGTTATCATATTTATCAGTTCGTCAATAAATTTTGACTCTGGGATTGCCAGGTAGTCTAAACAGTTCGTGAGAATGAAAGTCAGGGCTGTCAGGAAAGTGATTTTTTTGTCAGTGGTCCCCTTTTTTGCATTTGCTTGAAAAATATAGACATTAATTTGGCATATTGGGGCCAATCTTTCAGACCTGCATCATTGGTTTCTGTTTCCCAAATAGCAGCATTTCCAGTATTTCTCTTACCGGGTTCATTGAAAGGCAAGGCTGTCTGAAACTCCTGACTTTTGTTGCCAATGTGATAACTCATGCGACCTGATTGTAAAGGAACATCATTTATTGTTCAAAATAGAGCCACTACTTCTAGCATATATAGATCTGCCCCAGCCTGGGGTAGACAGTTCTGATCGATCCTAGGTCTGCTTTATTTATTTTTATTACCCAGAAGTGCTATCACACGCAATCAAACAATTTTTCTGTCACTAAGTCACTGACTTTTTTTTGTTTTTAACTACTAACCACTACCACTGAATCTCATGTGTGGCCAATTTACTGTTCCAAGCAATGCAAACCATCAAAGGTGAAGACGAAAACAGGAATGGACTAAATCAGGATGGTGTTGGATGGAAAATAAAGCACTTTTGAAGGGCTTATGCTCGAAACGTCGAATTCTCTATTCCTGAGATGCTGCCTAACCTGCTGTGCTTTGACCAGCAACACATTTGCAGCTGTGATCTCCAGCATCTGCAGACCTCATTTTTTACTTAAATAAAGCACCTCTCCAAGGCACCAAGAATATTGATGATATAACCACATGCTCCCTCCTGAAGAACACTTGGGCACAAATGTAGCAGCAGAACAAAGGCAGACAGTCAGCAGAAGCAAATCCCTCCACAGTCCACCTCCTAGACCTGTTAATACTGCGAGAAGGTGAGGACTGCAGGTGCAGGAGATCAGAGTCAAAAGGTGTGATGCTGGAAAAGCACAGCTGGTCACGCAGCATCCGAAGAGAAGAGAGTCAATGTTTTGAGCATAAATTCTTCATCAGGAATGCTTGGGTCTGTTTGTTTTTTAATATCCAGAAGTGTTCTTACACACAAATGAACACTTTTTTCCCATCATCAAATCACTGTTATTTTTGTTTCTAACTATTAACCACCACCAGTGAATCACTCGTGTAGCCAATTATTTACCATAAATGAAAAGCCCGTTAAGGCCAATTCAATGGTCTGCTTTTTTTTCTTTATATCCAGAAGTGCTCTTACATACAACCAAATGTCTTTCCCACCAACAAATGTGTCCCCTTTTTTTGTTTTTAACTATTAGTAGCCACCAGTAAATTACCCAGACTGCCAATTAGAAATTTAAATACAAAGCCTATTAAAGGCAATGCAAATCATCACAAGTGAGGGAAGGCTAGGGAGGGTGGGAAGAGTTAAATCAAAATGGAAAGGGTCTGATTTATTGATTTTATTTTTTAATCAACATGTCCAGATTTGTTACAATATGCCTCTGGAACAGGTGGGACTTGAACCTAGGCCTTATTGCTTAGAGGTAAGGACACTATCAAAGGTCCTCTAAGGATCTCCTTTGTTTTCAAAGATGTCATTACACATCACTGGAGCAAGTGGGACATAAACTTGGACCTCTGGCTCCGTTAGGGACACTACCACTACACAACAAGAGCCCTAAGAGTTTGCTTCGCATTTTTTGATTTTGTGTATCTATAAGTGCTCTTAAAACCAACTGAACAGGTTCCCCACCACTGAATCACAGTGAGCTTTATTTTGCTTTTAACAATTAGCTACCACCAGTAAATCACCTGTGTAGCCAATTAGGCATTTCCATTATGGGCAGTACAAAGGTCTTTGTGGGCGGCATGGTGGCTCAGTGGTTAGCACTATTGCCTCACAGTACCAGGTTCGATTCCAGCCTCGGGCGACTGTCTGTGTGGAGTTTGCACATTCTTCCCGTGCCTGCGTAGGTTTCTTCTGGGTGCTCCGGTTTCCTCCCACAGTCCAAAGAGGCGCAGGTCAGGTGAATTGGCCATGCCAAATTGCCCATAGTGTTAGGTGCATTAGTCAGAGGGAAATGGGTCTGGGTGGGTTACTCTTCAGAGGGTCGGTGTGGACAACCAAGCAACACTTGCACGACCAAATCGCAGTGACTTTATTTGTTTTTAACTGTTAACCACTAACCAATAATCACCTGTGTAGGCAATTAAAAATCTGGGTCTGCTTTTTTGATCACGTACAAGTGAATGACTTTCCCAGTACCAAAATCACTGTGACTCATGTGTTTTTTTTGTTTTCTTTTCTAAACATGAACCACCATGATTAAAAAATCACTTTTGTAGTCAGTTAAATATTTACAAACATAGCCCATATGGGCAATGCAAACTATCAAATGTAAGGGGGTAAGGAGAGAGGGAAGGGGCTAATCAAAATGGACTTGGAAGGGAAAACTGAGTCTGTTTTACATCTATCACACATAATTGAGCAACCTTCCCATCAGCAAAATCACCTTCACTTTTTTTTAATGTTCTAAACATGAACCACAACGAGTAAAGTAACCGTGTAGTTAATTAGAAGCTTACATGCAAAGCCCAACGTGAACCATTAAAAGTGAGGGGGTGGCAGGGAGAAAAGAAAGGAGCTAAATCAAAATGGAGCTGGAAGAGGAGATAAAACACTGACTCATGGTGATCACCTCTTTCTAGAGGCATCAAGAGCATTGATGGACAATGCATGCTCCTAGGCTATGCTTTACAAAGGGCTTAGCTGATGAGGTCCTCCAGGGTAGGCCATTCCCTGTTACTAAGGGAACTCATATTCAATAAACTCAACAGGACTATTACTTAGTGATTCTCCATGGGATTATCACAACTCCCCCGCTCATTTTTAAATTGAGCCACAGGATCTTTCACATCTGCCTGGTTGGGTCAATAAAGCCTTGACTTAATGTTTCATTCAATAGATGATATCTCTGACATTGTGAGAGGTTATGGATATTGCAGATAGCTGTGGTAAGGATTGGCAAGGATGTATATATCTAGACTAGTTGTTAACAAAAACAGAAAGTGCTGCAGAAACTCAGCAGGTCTGGCAGCATCTGTGGAGAAAGTAACAGAGTTAACATAATGAGTCCAAAGACTTTAAAACTGAAAGGAGCAGGAAGTGGAAGTTGTTAATGCTGTTTACTGGAGGGAGAGGGGAGCTCAAATGGAACAGTTGATGAGGGTGTCCGGAGTAAGAGACAAACTTATTATCTTTTTCATTTGCTCCTCCTCCATCTTTGTCAGCAGCATGTAAACCATTATTGAAGGAAAGTCTTCGGACTCAAAATTTTAATACTGTTTCTTTCTCCACAGATCCTGCCTGTCCTAATGTGTTTATCCATCATTTTCCATTTTTATTTCAGATTTTGGCTAATTGTTTTTTTTCCACTATTTTGAAAATATTGACTCATTGCTGGGTCCCATGTGCATCACTCAAGTAACATTTTTCATGTTTGAACACTAATAATTTCTGCTAACAAATGATTTCAAAGCAATTTGCATAGTATATTGCAGCTTTATAGAATATATGTCCCAGAATTCTTCATGTTAAGTACAAGCAGTGGTTTGCTGCAACAGGATTAGAACAATGAGAAAAAGCGTAGAAAAATATCTAAATTTTGAGAGAGCTGTTGAAAACAGCAAAAAAGTAACATGCTGAAGAGCTTCAAACAAGCAGATGTAGAGAATAAAACATAGTGTGTGTTGGAGATACTCAGCAGGTCTGATAGCATTTGTGAAGAGGAACATCAGAGTCAATGTTTGAGTCTGGTATGACTCTTGTTCAAGTGTAGAGAGCAGGCTGGAGTGTCTATGTAAAGGTAAAGTTGTCATAGTCTCAGCACACCATAAGGTTGCTCTCTAATTGGAGAGAGACAACTGGTAGTGCATTTAACCTGAGGGTCACGCTTCATCTGAGAGATGAGGTTGAGAAGGGAAGCCTATCATTGTAACCTCATGGAGAGAGGGGAATATGATAGGAAGCCAGACTTTTTGTACTCTAATTTCCTTTCAGTGGTATTCAGCCAACTGATATTCTACTTTAGTGAATTTTCCTCAAGCTTTTGTTTGCAATTGTTGGACTGTGCTGCAATGTTCTACGTATAATTATATCTCACTGTCCTCTGTTATGCATTCTGTAATAATTGCACTTTATTCAAGTCTTGAGCCTATGATGTTCCTTTTTTCCATACTTTAATCACTACTATAATTATGTGCTTTACTTCAATCATAATACTGTAAAACTTCATTCACTGTAATCCAAACTCCTGCCTATAATACTGTCACACTGTACTCCAATCTCACTCCTAATTTTGTGCTTAATAGTGTGCTTTATTTATCATTTTTTCCTTCAGAACTAAAAATATTGAGTTGAATTTTGAAAGTAAATGGATATGTCCTAATTATCATATGCTTTTGTTGATAATTAAAATGTTTACATTTTATTACAGCTGACAGCCAGTCTCATAGAGCCAGGACTAATTATCAAACAGCAAGTTTCATGTTTAGAGATCCTATAGAAAGTTACAAGCCAATATTTCCAGAGATTAGATCCATACACATATTAGATAAGTCATGCTCTATCTTTCTACAAACTGTTGGCATGCAACTTCATGCCCAAACTTTGCTTTCCCTTCCACAAGGAAACTAGATCGATGAAAGCACTCATCTAACCATGGGGTACTGTCCAACTCCAGGATTCCCACCCCAGTTTGTCGAATCCCAAAGCATTCCCGAATGCCTGACTAGCCTGGGACATTTACCATATGTAATTAAAGCTACCTCTGTTCCTCATCCACAATCCTTCTGAATACCAGGGCCCAGAGATTCCGACTAGATTAAATCAGAGTTTAAAAAAGTCTTTGATTACGTTTGGTCTGGAGATTCCTTGACTGGATTCCTGCTCCAGACTTTTCCATGAATCCTCAAATCCAGCAATACAGATGATTATTGTAAAAACTATGCCACACTTTACTTCGCTGAGTACCATATTCTGCAGTTTAAATGGCCAGCAAGTGCTATGTATGACAGCGACTTGGAAATGATAAGCATGTAAGGCAATTGGAAAGTTAGGGTGTCAGGTGGTTGATGGGAGAAGGGTGCAACCAGATGGGTGGAAAGTCAGAGCTTTGAAGTTCTTTGAATTTAAGGGGCATTTTTGGATGGACCCAGATTCAAAATGATTGCTGTTCAGAATTCTCACTTCCCTGGTCATATACCTTGCAGACAGCTGCATCAGATTTCTGCATAATTTCAATGTGCAACTCCATAATCTACACTGCTGGCGTGAGTTTCTGACCATTGGAACATCTGGACCATTACCTAGCTCCAATTATTATACCGTGTGCTTCATCCTGTCATTTTTGAGTTTAGTAAGGGATAAATATTAAAAATATAGTTAAAAGAGAGGATCTAATTCATTATGGAGTCATGGAGGTGTCCAGTGTGGAAACAAATCCTTCGGCTTAACTCATTCATTCCAACCAAGTTTCCTCAGCTGAATTAGTCCCATTTGCATGCATCTGGCCTATATCCCTCTAAACCTTTTCTATCCAAATGTCTCTTGAATATTGTAATTGTACCCACTTCTACCACTTCCTCTGGCAACTTGTTCAAATGCGCACCAGCCTTTTTGTGACCCCTCAGGTCCCTTTTAAATCTTTCTCCTCTCACCTTAAACCAATGTGCTCTTATTTTGGACTCCCTGACCTTGGCTATTCACCTTATATGCACTCCTCTTGATTTTATAAACCTCAATAATGTCAGCCTCAGCCTCCAGTGCTCCACAGAAAAAAAAGTCTCCACTCTGCAGTTGTGATGGCTGCCTCTGATTTGCGTGCAGGAACAGAGGAATCCAATTTTGGGGACTATTTCCTGAGGAACATGCAATAGGTTTGGAAAGTTTTCAATTTGTGCTCCCCTCTGTGGAAATCTGACGATAAACCTTAAGAATACCTCCTTCCTCTGTAAAATACCCACACTGCTGGGGCCTGAGGTAATTTGCTGTGAAAACCTTCATAAGATTTAATATTGCTGTTCCAATACCTGTCTGATATCCCATCCTCCATAAATGAAACTAAAACTTTACTGTCCTCATACTTACTTGCAGCCATCATAGCTGAGCTCACTGACTTATACTGGCTACAGGTTAAGTAATGCCTTGATTTTAAAATGTGCATCTTTGTTTTCAAGTTCCTCTATGGCCTTGGTCCTCCCTATCTCCATGGTTCTCTCCAGCTTCACAGCTCTTCAAGGTATTGTTATAAAGATGAAGGCACGTACTGTACCTTTAAGTGAATGCTGTTCTGAACTGAGAGATTACAAACACTTATGTATACAACTGGATGGCAGTCCCAGAATGTCCTGGATAATTGAAAATCTGTAATATTTGGTTGTGAAATGGATACCTGAATTTTGGTTGCCGTTTTGACAACAATTCAAATTTAATCAATCAGTTTAAATTACACCTCAGGATACTAAACCCCAATCGAGTTTTAATTTACTGTTTCACCAAAATCAAACCAATGAGATGATCCGAAGTTGTGGGTATAAGAATGCGGACATCTTGAAAATTGCTTGGAGTGCAACTGCTGTAGAGAGAGAACCTGCTGGAGAACTAACTACCAATCTAAAGTCTTTCTGCGAAAGAAATTAGAAAACACTCTTTATCGAAAGTACTTGTTCATATGAAACATACTCGCAGTAAAAGAAAGATGACCCAGGGAGATCATCAGCCAGAAGAGTGAAGACATAGAAGAAGACAGACTGTTATGAAGCGGAAGGTCAAATCGCTCTGTTAATTAAACCAAACATCTAGAAAATCTGATCTCGCCTCATAATCTTTTAAAATGTGAGTGACAGAAAAGTCCCAAATTTCACTATTTAAAAAAACTCACTTTATTTTTCTAACTCTAATAGTGAAATTTGGGAGTTCTCTGTCACTCACATTTTATAGATTACAAGGCAAGATGAGCTTTTCTGGGTGTTTGGTTAAATTAACAGAGGGGTTTGATCTTCCGTCTCGTAACAGTTTGGGAGGTTTGTCCAGAATCTGGACAGATTTGGAGTACTAAAGATCTCAGCAGATTTAAACGCTTGATGGTTAATGTCCTAGATCTTTAAATAAAACTTAGGTGAGAAATTTGTTTAATTTCAGTTAGTGGTTGGCTAAATTGATAGTGAGGGAAATGGCTCTTAAGATTGCAAAGGAGGTTCTGGATTAGATTACCTACAGTGTGGAAACAGGCCCTTCAGTCGATTGTTTGGTTTATTTAACAGAAAAGGTTTGCTTCCATGTTGTCACAGTTTGCTCTTCTAACTTATGCCTCTTGAACATTTCCAATTGTAATTGCTCCACTGTTGATGGCCATGCGTTCAGCTGCTGAGCCCTAGGTTTCGAGTTCCCTTTCTAATTGTCTCTGAATACTTCTCCTTCTTCCTTTAGGACACTGATGAAAACCTAATTCTTTGTCCAGGGTTTTGATTAATTGTCCTGGCATTACCTTATGTGACTTTATTTAATGTATTGCCTAGTAATGTTCCTGTGAAGCACCTTAGATCATTTTATTGTGCTGAGGGTTCTATATAAATATCAATTGTCTTTATCTCAACTGATTTAAACATCTACCCATTTTAAGCATGAATCTTTTGAAATGATGGAGCTTCTTTTATACTCTGCATTCATCACTTTGGATTCCTCATGTCAATAGCGCACTGGTTAACATTTTTGTAATTGGTTAACAGGGTTCAGCAGACAAAGATTTAATGCTTTGTCAGAATGTATATTCCTGTGTGCCTGTGTGTGCCAAGTTCTTGTCATGGAGATGAGTCTTGTTATTCAATCAACCTTGTCTGGATCTGATGTTTCATATTTTTCCAGATCTTCAGGGTGACGGCACTGATCCATTCTGCTGTCTCCTGAAGAGTGTCACCATAAATTCTTTCAATGGTTGCCCTCTTTTCTCTCACCTGTCACAGAATCACATCCAGTGGCCGGTTTGTCAATCACGCAGAATCACTACCTTTCTCTGCTTTGTCCTACTGCAGGAGTTTAAATGACTGCTTAGTGCTATTTACAGGTTTTGGTTTTCATTGTTGTTATATTGCTCCATCAGATAGGTGGCACAAACAAATTAAAGCATACATTATTATTGCTATATGTTACCGTGAAATCTTGGATTAATTAGTGAGCTTATTAATTCTCAGAACTATAAACAAGTACTGCATTAATCTTTAAATGAGGCTGAATTTCCGGGGTTAAATTCTCCCCTTTTCCTTCAAAAACATTTGGCCTCTCCATTGTGGCTTGAATGGCCTAGGACCCATGAAGGACCACAACTGTAATTTGATCGTGGAGCTAGAGGATACAGGTGGGGTTTTAAATTAACACTTTGGGGTGGTGTTCATTATTGAGAAGATAATTGACAATTGATAAAACTAGCACAACCAGAAGAGGTTCTAAGTGGCCCGGCAGGCTTAAAAGTAGTCAAATCGCCAGGGCTGGATGAAATGTTGAGTGAGGCATGGGAGAAAATAAAAAGGGTGCTTGCAAAAGCGTTCAATTCCTCTCTGGCCACAGGAAAGGTGCTGGAGGACTGGAGGATAGCCAATGTGATACCAGTATCCAAGAAGTGACCAAAGGGTATACTATGAAACTACAGGCCAGTTGGTCCAACCTCAGTGGGAAGGTATTGGAAGCAATTCTGAGGACAGAATTAATCTGCGTTTGGGGAGGCAAGATTAATCAAGAAGAGTCAGCATGGTTTTGTGAAGGTGAGGTCATGTCTGACCAATCGATTAAATTTTACAGTGGTGACCGCGGTGGTGACCAGATGTGTCGATGAGGACAATGCTTTAGATGTAGCCTATTTGGATTTCAGCAAGGCTAATGATAAAATCCCACATGGAAATTGATAGAAAAGATAAGAGCTCATGGGTTCCAAGGATATTTGGCAAGTTAGATCCACAGTTGATTGCGTGGTAGGCAACAGAAGGTGATGGTTGAGGGATGGTTTAGTGATTGGAAGCCTATATCCATTGGGGTTCTGCAAGGATCAGTGTTAGGGTCTTTACTATTCAAGGTATAAATAAATGATTTAGACTTAATGTAGGAGGATTGATCAGCAAGTTTGCGGATGATATATAAATTGACAAGTGGTAAATAATGAGGAGGATATGGATGCACTGATCAGTAGCAAATGGAATACAATCCAGATAAATGTGAGGTGATGCACTGAAGGCAAGGGAATTATTTATTAATTGTACTGCAGATATTCACCCTGATCTGTGTACCCACATTATCCCTCTCACTAATGATCACCGACCCAAAGATGTGCAGGTTAGGTGGATTGGCCGAAGTACATTTCAGGAATCCATATCCATATCTGACAGCAGTGGAGAGGGCATAGAAGGAATTTACCATAATGTTGCCTGGGGCTGGAGAGTTTTAGTTATGCAGAGAGAGATTAGATAGACTGTCGTTGTGTTGCTGAGAGCCGAGAAGAATAAGTGGGGAGCAAGATTAGAACATTGAACATTACAACACAGTACAGGCCTTTCGGCCCTCGATGTTACATTGACCTGTGGAACCAATTTGAAGCCTATCTATCCTATGCTATTCCATTTTCATCCATATATTTATCCAGTGACCATTTAAATGCTTTGAAAGTTTTCAAGTCTGCTACTATTGCAGGCGGTGCGTTCCACGCCCCTACTACCCTCTGAGTAAGGAAACTACCTCTGACATCTGTCCTATCTCAATCACCCCTCAATTTAAAGCTATGTCCCCTTGTGCAAGCCATCATAATCCGAGGAAAAAGGCTCTCACTGTCCACCCAATATTACCCTCTGATTATCTTACATGTCTCAATTAAGTCACCCCTCAACCTTGTTCTCTCTAACGAAAACAGCCTCAAGTCCCTCAGCCTTTCCTCACAAGTTCATCCTCCATACCAGGCAACATCCAAGTAAATCTCCTCTGCACCCTTTCCAAAGCTTCCACATCCTTCCTATTATGCAGCAACCAGAACTGTATGCAATACTCCAAGTGTGGCCGCACCAGAGTTTTGTACAACTGCAGCATGACATCATGGCTCCAAAACTCAATCCCTCTACTGATAAAAGCTAACACACCGTATGCCTTCTCAACAGCTCTATCCACCTGGGTGGCAGCTTTCAGGGATTTATGTACATGGATATTGAGATATCTCTGCTCATCTAACTACCAAGAATCTCACATTAGCCCAGTACTCTTTATTCATGTTGCTCCTTACAAAGTGAATCACCTCACACTTTTCCACATTAAACTCATTTGCCACCTCTCAGCCCAGCTCTGCAGCTTACCTATGTCCCTCTGTAAACTGCAACATCCTTCAGCACTATCCACTACTCCACTGACATTAATGTCATCTGCAAATTTACTAACGCATCCTTCTACGCCCACATCTAGGTGATTATAAAAATGACAAACAGCAGTGGCCCCAAAACAGATGCTTGTGGTACACCACTAGTAACTGAATTCCAGAATGAATATTTCCCATCAACCACTACCCTCTGTCTTCTTTCAGCTAGCCAATTTCTGATCCAAACTGCTAAATCACTCTCAATCCCACGCCTCCATATTTTGTGCAATAGCCTACCGTGGGGAACCTTATCAAAAGCCTTAGTGAAATCCACATCAACCACTTTACCCTCATCCATCTACCCTTCAGAAAACCATGTTGACTATCCCTATTCAACTTACTCCTCTCAAGATGATTATAAATCCTATCTCTTATAACCTTTTCCAACACTTCACTGACAACCAAAGTAAGGCTCACTGGTCTTTAATTACCAGGGTTGTTTCTACTCTTCTTGAACAAGGGGACAACACTTTCCACTTGCTATCATCCAGTCTTCCGGCACTATTCCTGTAGACAATGATGACATAAAGATCAAAGTCAAAGGCTCTGCCATCTCCTCCCTGGCTTCCTAGAGAATCCTAGGATAAATACCATCTGGCCCTGGGGACTTTTCTATTTTCACATTTTCCAAAATTGTTAACACGTCCCCCTTGTGAACCTCAATGCCATCTTGTCTCATAGCCTGTATTTCAGTATTCTCCTCAACAGCATTGTCTTTTTCCAGTCTGAATACTGACAAAAAGTATTAATTTAGCACAAATCCTATCTCCTCGGACTGCACACACACAACTTTCCACTACTATCCTTGATTGGCCCTAATCTTTCTTGAGTCATTCTTTTATTCCTGAAATACTTATAGAAAGCTTTAGAGTTTTCCCTGATCCTATCTGCCAACGACTTCTCATGTCCTCTCCTGGCTCTTCTTGCTCTCTCTTTAGGTCTTTCCTGGCTAACTTGTAGCTCTCAAGCATTCTAACTGAACCTTCATCTCTCATCCTAACATCAGCCAGCTTCTTCCTCTTGACAAGAGATTCAACTTCTTTTGTAAACCATGGCTCCTTTGCTCAACCACTTCCTCCCTGCCTGACAGGTACATACTTATCAAGGACCCGCAGTAGCTCTTCTTTGAATAAGCTCCACATTTGAATTGTGGCCATACCCTGCCATTTCCTTCCCCATTCTATGCATCCTAAATCTTGCCTAATCGCATCATAATTGCCTTTCCCCCAGCAATAACTCTTGCCCTGCAGTATATACCTGTCCTTTAGTATATCACTAAAGTAGACATAACCGAATTGTGGTCACTATCAGCAAAGTGCTCACCTACTTCCAAATCTAAAACCTGGTCAGGTTCGCTACCCAGTACCAAATCCAATGTGGCCTCGCCCCTTGTTGGCCTGTCTACATACTCTGTCAGGAAATGCTCCTGCACACATTGGATAAAAACTGACCCATCTAAAGTACTTGAACTATCGTATTTCCAGTCAATATTTGGAAAGTTAAAGTTCCCTATAACAACTACCCTGTTACTCTCTCTCCTATCCAGAATTATCTTTGTTATCCTTTCCACTACATCTCTGGAACTACTTGGAGGCCTATAGAAAAACTCCCAAAAGGGAAATTGAGATACATAAAATTAGTGGGGAGGATTAGTGGTTTTGGGGGGGGGGGGGCATAGACTTAAGATAAGAGACAGAGGTTTAGAGGGGATATGAGGAACAATATTTTCACCCAGAGGTTGTGGGAATTGGAACTCACTGCCTGTAAGTATAGTAGAGGCAGAACCTCTCATGACGTTTAAGAAGTGTTTAGTTGGGCACTTACACAATCTTAAGAAATAGCAATTTGGCTTCTCAAGCCAGCTCCATCATGATCTTACCTCGTCCTCAACTCCACTTAATTCAAAATATGTCCCAGCATCCACTGCACAATAGGGAAGCAAATTTCATAGATTCATGATTCTTTGAGAGAAGTAATTTCCTCTTCTTCTATCTGTTTTAAATATGCATGACCTCGTTTTAGATTGCCCTAGAAGAGGAAACATCCGCTCTCTATCTACTTTACCAAACTCATTGAGCATATTATATACCTCAGTTGGATCTTCTCTCATTCTTTGAAATTCTATAGAGTACAGGCCTAAACTGCTCAATCTCTGTTCATGAGGCAAACCCCTCATCTCTGGAATCAATGTGGTGAACCTCCTCTGAACTCCCTCCAATGCAATTATGTCCCTCCTCAAGTAAGGTGTCCAAAACTGTACGCAGTATTCCAGGTACTGTTTCACTAATGGCTTGTACATTTGCAGCTTTATATTCTATTTCTTTAGCAATAAATGCTAAAATTCAATTTGCTTTCCTTATTACCTTCTGTATCTGCATATTAGTTTTCTGTGATTCATGCATGAGGACGGCCAGATCCCTTTGTTCTAAGGTTTCTCTCCACTTAGATCATAAGTTATCTTTCTGTTCTTCTGATCAAACAGTAACCTCATACTTATCCATTTTACACTCCATCTGCCAAATTTTAGCCGATTCACCTAACTTATCCATATTCATTCGTAAACTTGAAGATGTTCATGTTCCCATGTATCTGCTGTCCTTGTCCTTCTAGATGGAAGTGTTTGTGGATTTGGAAGGTGCTGTCTGAGGATCTTTGGTGAATTTCTGCAGTGCATCTTGTACATGTTGCTGACCAGCAGTTGTGGAGAGAGCGAATGCTTGTGGATGTAGTGACAATCTAGCAAGCTACTTTGTCCTGGATGGTGTCAAGCTTCTTGAGTGTTGTGGCACTCATTCAGGCAAGTAGGGAGTATTCCATCACACTGCTGACTTTGTGCCTTGCTTTAGACAGGCTTTGGGAAGTGAGTAGGTACGTTACTTGCCATAGTATTCCTAGCCTTTGACCTGCTTTTGTAGTCACTGTATTTATTTGGTGAGTCCAGTTAAGTTTATGATCAATGATAACCCCCCAGGATGCTGATGCTGGGGTATTCGATGATGGTAACACGATTGAATGTCAAAGGACAGTGGTTAGATTGTCTCTTATCGGTGATGATCATCAACTGGCATTTGTGTGGCACGAATGTTACTTGCCATTTGTCAGCATGAGCCTGGATATTGTCCAGATCTTGTTGCATTTGGACATGGACTGCTTCAGTCTCTGAAGAATCGTGAATGGTACTAGACATTAGCAATCTTCGACGAACACCCCCACTTGTAACATTATGGTGGAGGGAAGGTCATCGACGAAGCAGCTGAAAAAGTTTGGACTGAGGACAGTACCCTGCAGGAACCCCTGCAGAACTTCTGACCTCCAACAACCGCAACCATCTTCCTGTGTGTCAGGTATGACTCTAACCACCTGAGAGTTTGCTCCTGGATTCTCATTAATTCCAGTTTTGCTAGGACTCCTTGATGCCATACTCTGTCAAATGCAGACTTGATGCCAAAGGCTGTCACACTGACCTCACCTCTGGAATTCAGCTCTTTTATTAATGTTTGAACTCAGGCTGTAATGAGGTCAGGAACTCAGTAGTACTGGCAGAACACAAGTTGGGTGTCACTGAGCAAGTTATTGCTGAACATGTGCTGCTCGATAGCATTGTTGATGACACCTTCCATCACTTTACTGCTGATGAGAGTAGACTGATGGGTTGGTAATTGGCTGGGTTGGATTTGTCCTGCCTTTTGTGTACAGGACAACTTGAGGTCAATTTTCCACATTGTTGGATAGATGCCAGCGTTCTAACTACTGGAGCAGCAAGTTCTGGAGCACACGGCTTCGATACTATCGCCAGAAGGTTGCGATGGCCTACAGCCTTTGAAGTATTCAATGTCTTGAATCATTGCTTGATGTCATGTGGTGTGAATCGAATTGGCTGTGGACTGTTATCTGTAATGCTGGGGGCCACTGGAGAAAGCTGAGATGGATCATCCACTCGGTACTTGTGACTAAAGGCTGCTGCAAAAGCTTCAGCATTATCTTTTGCACTAATGTGTTGGGCTGCCCTGTCATTGAGAGTAGGGATATTTGTGGAGCCGCCTCCTCCTCCTCCAGTGAGTTGCTTAATTGTCCACCACCATTCAAGACTGGATGTCGCAGGACTGCAGATCTTACATTTGAACTGGTTGCAAGGTCGCTTAGCTCTGTCTATCACTTGCTGCTTATGCTGTTGGCATTCAAGTATAGTACTTCTGTTTGGTAGCTTCACTAAGTTGTCACCTCATCTTCAGGTATGGCGAAACTGAGGACTGTAGATGCTGGAGATTAGAGTCAAGATTAGAGTGGTGCTGGAAATGCACAGCTGGTCAGGCAACATCTGAGGAACAGGAAAATCAACATTTCAGGCAGGAGCCCTTCATCAGGAAACCCTTCATAGCCCTCCTGATGAAGGGCCCCTGCCCAAAACGTCGATTTTCCTCATCTTGCGCTGCTCCTGGCATGTCCTGCTGCACTCTCCATTGAACCAGGGTTGATGCCTGGCTTGATGATAATAGTTGAGTGAGAGATCTGCTAGGTCATGTAGTTACAGATTGTGTTGGAGTACAATTCAGCTGCTGTTGATGGCCCACGGCGCCTCATGGATGCCCAGTCTTGAATTGCTGGATCTGTTGTAAGTCTGTCCATTTAGCATGGTGATAGTGCTACACAATCATGATGGAGATTATTCTCAACATGAAGGTGGGACTTTGTCTCCCTAAGGACTGTATGGTTGTCACTCTTACTGTCATGGACAGATGCATCTGCAGCTGGCAGATTGGTAAGGATGAGATCAGTTATGTTTTTCCTTATTGTTGATTCTGTCACTACCTGCCGCAGACCCAGTCAAGCAGCGATGTCCTTTAGGACCTCATCAGCTCGATCAGTAGTGCTGCTGTCAAGCCAGTCTTGGTGGTGGACATTGAAATCCCTCACCCAGAGTACATTAGTGCCCTTGCCATTCTCAGTTCTTCTTCCAAGTGTTGTTTAACATGGAGGAGTACCACTTCCTCAACTGTGGGAGGATGGTGTGTGGTAATCAGCAGGAGCGTTCCCATGTTTAACCTAAAGCCTTGGCACTTCATGGGGTCCAAAATCAATGTTGAGCAGTCTTAGGACAACTCACTTGTGACTGTATACCATTATGCTGCCCTCTCTGCTGGGTCTGTCCTACTGGTAGGACAGCACATATTCTGGGTTGGTAGTGGTGGTATCTAGGACAATGTCTTAAGATATGATTCTGTGAGTACGACTATGTCAGGCTCTTGCTTGACTAGTCTGTGAGACAGCTATCCCAATTTGGCACTAGCCCCCAGAGATTAGTAAGGAGGACTTTGCAGGGTCGATAGGGCTGTTTCGGCAGTTGTCTTTTTCAGAATCTAGGTTGATGCCATGTGATCTGTCTGGTTTCATTTTTTTTTAGATTTATTTATGATTTGTACAACTGAATGGCTTGCAAGGCCATTTCAGAGGCCAATTAAGAGTCAACCACATTGCTGTGGTTCTGGAGCCACATGTAGGCCAGATCAGGTGAGGATGACAGATTTTCTAGCCTGAAGGACAATTGACAATGATTTCATGGTCATCAGTAAATTCTTAATTCCATTTTTTAAAATATTGAATTCAAATTCCACCATTTGCCGAGGCTATTACCTTCCCTTTATTGTAACACTCGATAAGTATCTCCTTTGACCACTGAGATCTGGAACTATAAAATATCAGTGAACTTTGTGTGCAGGATTCTACTGAGGATGGTGACCATCACATTGTGTGACTACGTGGGGACACATTCGGTGTAAGAAAGCCTAACTCAACTGTAGAATAAATTCAAAAAGAAATCATAGAATAGGGCCTTAGTAGTATAGTCTGTGGTTCAATGGGTTTGCATGCCTCTGATTTAGAAGGTCAATGCATCAACCCTATTTGAGATACTTGACCACGCTAATGATGCTCCTGTGCAATTCTGAAGGAGTATCACTGGCGGGACAGTACAGTAGGAGACTGAAAACCAACAGAGCATTGTACTGTTGAAGATGTTATATTTCAGGTGACGGTTCCCTGCTCTTTCAGATGGATGTAAAATATCTCACAGCCCTAGTATGATGGCATTAATGTTATTCCCAATGTTCTGACATATATTTCCTCACTAAAACAGATTATATGGTTGTTATCACAGGACTATTTGGGGTATTTGTAGTTCCCTGACAATTATAGAACCTGACCAATAATGTGCATTCATGGTGGCTCAGTGGTTAGCACTGCTGCCTCATAGCACCAGGGTCCCAGGTTCGATTCCCACCTTTGGTGACTGTGTGGAGCTTGCACATTCTTCCCTGTGCCTGCGTGGGTTTCCTCCGGGTGCTCCGGTTTCATCCCACAGTCCAAAGATGTGCAGGCCAGGTGAATTGGCTGTACTAAATTGCCCATATGCACATAGTGTTAGGTGCACTAATCAGAGGGAAATGGGTCAGGGTGGTGTGGACTGGTTGGGCTGAAGGGCCTATTTCCACACTGTAGGTAATTTATTCCTGAAAATATCATTATTGACAGCATTAAGAAGAACTGAAATGAAAACAAGTTAGGGCTTAGTAGTAGCATTTTCACCTTGTAGAAAATCCTTGTTGAAACTCCACTGAACAAGCTTGAGACATAATCTAATGCAACTCTGCATTGTAATCCTGACATAGTACTTTACTGAGGGAAAACTCAGGGAATACTGTCAAAGGTGCTGTCTATTGAATTAGATGTTAAAGTCCAGCCCCATCTACCTTTTTGAGTGAATTTAATGATCCTATAATACTGTTTGAGGAAGAGTAGGGGCATACTCCTCTATATCCTGCCTAACGTTCATCCCCTCAAACAACCTTTGAATAGATGATCTGGTCATTTATTGTTTCGCTATTTTTTAGACTTTGTCTCATTTTGGCCTCCACTTCTCCTGCATTACAATAGTGATTATGCGATTCTGAAAGATGCTATACTGATGGAATTTTATAGACTCTACTTTGTATTCGTTGTGCAGTTCTCATATTTATCACCATTGCTTCAATACAGATTTATCATTTAAGTACTTAGTTCCTCCTTATGCTCAGCTCTTCTACTGTTTAACCCTTCAGTTGGTAATGCTAGCAACATATACGATTTATGTGACTCTGTGTTAAGTAATATTGAAGCAGACCTGTACAGTGTTTAAGCTGCTGGTGATACTATCTCCCTATATGAAGCTTAGCAGACTGGAGGTTCTCAGGCTGTATTCTTATTGTAATTGAGACTCATTGCCATCATGTTTGCTCGTTACATGTGGGAAAAACTTGGAATGGATCCGGTTAAACAATTAATACGCTGAAAGCAAAGAGCAAACCATTACCCGCACAGATTAATGTTTCTCTGGAGAATGACAGAGTGGAGCTGAAGTGCCTGCGTGAATGGAATATTTTTTTGCACAAAATGCAGTGAATTCTTTTCATCCTCAGTGCCTGCTTAGTAAAGTCATGTTGAGCTGACAGCAACCAGCCGTTTAATGAAGAGTATTTAAAGGAGACTGTTTGTAATCAGGACAGCACACTTCCATTTCAAATACATGTACTAGACTGCTGATAAAAAGCTGCAATTTGCAGCAGTGGTAAGCTGCCATTCTTTAGAAAGCTTCTGTCTGGAGAGCTGCCTCATTTTCAGCTGAACACTTACTGCTGCTGCTCACTTGTTCTTGGAAGTGTAGACTCTGTATTCAAATGGGAATTTGTTGGATTCATGTTTCTTGATCGTTCAGTAAACAAAAGCTTGCTTGTATAGTGTTTGAAATCAGGAAAGAAAAGGGCACTGTTGAGGCTGATTTCTGTCTTCTTTGTGGTCCCTGTCCTGTCTGGTCTCTGTCCTCTCTTACCTCTGTTCCCCTTTTGACCCCTGCTCCCATTGGCCAAGCCCTTCTGCCTACTGTCGTATCTGCACTGGCCATTGACCCTGACAGCAATTAACAACCATGTCAATATTTGAAAAATAGTTGAAAATTATAGTTTGTGTCATTGTATTTTTCTTAATTTTTATGATAGTATTTCCAAATTTGAGCAGGAACAGTGAATTTCCTGGGCCTGCAACAGTGAATTTCCGTTTGAAAGCAGGGACCAATTGCTTTGACTACCAGAATGTGAAGCCTTTTCCGTACATTAGCCTCAAGCTCTCCTTCAGCTACAGGATTCAGTGTCATTTAGTTTGCTACAAGGAATAGACTTGAAAGTCATGCAGTTTGATTGTGTGAGGGAGAACGTCACGGGTCATTTTCTCATCCCAATTCAGCAGCGTCACTCAGTATGGCATAACATGAACTCCTGATGTCAACACTGTCAGACGTTTTATTTTCCTCAATTAAATCCCACAAAGCATAATCCATTGTGAGTGATGTGTAACATTTTTCATGAATATTCAAAACTATATAACAAGGAAAGGATTGCAAAAAGCAAAACAACATATATAATCCACATTTAAATAAAATGCCATTTAGAAATGCAAACATAATACTTAGAAGAACTAATGTGGTAGATTTTTTTTGTGTACTCTGTCAGTCTAATAACCCAAATTCTTCACATTTAAGTAACTCCATTAAATGTTACTGTTATGATGACCATTGAGATCAATGACTTAAAACAAATCAAGTTGCAGATACTAGCTGAAAGAATGAAATGTCAGAATTTCACATTTTAAGATCTTTACTGTAATAAGTAACTCTCTATTAACCGAACACTGAGGGAGACAAAAAGTGGTAACTATAGGCTAGCTGTTTCAGTACAGCTACAATACTGGCATCTGTCCAACAATGTGGAAAATTGCCCAGATTTGTCCTGTACATGAAAAAGCGGGACAAATCCAACCTGGCCAATTACCATCCCATCAGTCTATTCTCGATCATCAGTAGGGATAGAAGGTGTCATCAACAAAGCTACAAACAACACTGGCTTAGGAATAGCCTGCTCAGTGATGCCCAATTTGGGTTCCACCTGACTCCCCAAAGCCTTTTGACCAAGTTAGGAATGTGATGGAATAATGGCATTTAGCTCTGCCTCCAGCACATGGACTGCAGTGGTTGAAGAAGACAGCTCACCATAATCTTTCCACTTGCCTGATGAGTGAAGCTCCAACAATACTCAAAATGTGTGACACCAACAGGCCAAAACAGTCATTTGATTGGACCCACATCTATAAATAGCAATTTCCACCATTCATGGTGCTCAATAACAACAGTGTGCACCATCTACAAGATGCATTGTAGAAATTCACCAAAGCTCCTAAGACAGCACGGACCAAACCCACAACCACAACCATCCAGAAGAACAAATGAAGCACCACTTGCAATTTCTCCTTCAAGTTACTCACCATCCAGACTTGGAAATGTATCACTGTTCCTGTAACATTGCTGGGTCAAAATCCTGGAACTCCACCCCTGACAGCATTGTAGGCTTGCCTGCGGCATGTGGACTGCTGTAGTTCAAGGCAGCTCAGCACTCTCTTCTCAAGAGCAAAAAGGGATTAGCCAATGATGCCCAGATCCCATGAATGAACAAAGTAATTAACTTACCATCTGTTATGATAAAATGTTAGAGTAATTTATAAAGGATTTAAGAAGAGAACATTTAAAAGTACACAATATAATCAAGCAGAGTCAGCATGGCTTCATGGAGGGGAAATCATACCAGTTATACTTATCAAAATGTTTTGAGGAGATAACAACAGGATAAGTAATGAAGAACTAGTAGATGTAATATTTTTGGTTTTCTGAGAGGCATTTAATAAGATACCATACCTAAGATGACTTAATAAGATAGGATCCCGTGACAGGCAACAAGAGCGCATGAAGGCAACCCATGCAGACAGTTACCTGAGGATGGAATTGAACACTGATTGGTGGTGGTGTGAGGCAGCAGTGCTAACCACTGAACCACTGTGCTGCCACTAATAACATGGACCTTGTATCTAGGGAGAAATATTAATAAGCTATCCTTGAAAACCCAATTGTCTTTCATCTTGAAGTTATATAGTCAGTTTAAAACACAACCTGACACTTTGGAAATACTGAGACTCAGTGCTAACTATAGCTTGTGCCTTCTTCCCAGTAAATAATGTAAGCTGTCCTTTGATCTTTGACATTACAACCATACAGCTATATAGGTGGTATTACCCCTTGCATTTTACCTTAAATTTTAAGATCGAGTCTGCTGCTACTATAGGCAAGTGTTGGGCAATGAAAGACGTGTACCTGTACCTGTTATACATTGACAGATGTTGACCCATCAGTATGGTATCCAAGTGCTATATAGTGACAGATCTGTGCCACCAGTATTGTGTGCTAATGTTATACACAATGTTAGACCTGTTCCTGTTAGTACTGTCCCCTAATGTTACACAGTGACATGCCTGTCAGTATTTTAGCCTAGTGTTATTAAGTGACAGCCCTAGCCCTACCCATTTATACTGTACAGCAGTGTTTTAGCGATAGACTTGTGCCACTTGTATTACAATCCAGTAATACACAGACTGTACCCATCAGTACTGTACCCCAGAGTTATGCATTGATAGATCTGTGCCACCAATATTGCAATTGCGTACTACACTAGCAGACTTTTACCCATTAGCACTGTGCCCCAAAGTTATGTGATGATTGACCTCTCTCCACCAGTATTTTCCTCCAGTGTTATGCAGTGACAGATCTGTATCTACCTGTGCAGCTCCAGTGTTATTCAGTAACCTGTACCATAGCATCAAGCAGTGACAAATGTACCAACACTACTGTACTCCACTTCTGTACCCACCAGTTGGTAATTTTCACTGTAACACTAATGGCAATACTCTCCTGTAGTGTTATACATTGGAAGACTTACACCCATCAATGCCATATCCCTGTGTTGTACAGTGATAATCTGTACCCACCAGTACTGATTCTGTTATACAAGGCCTGAATTAACTGAATAGCAATGGTACAACATTGAATGATGCACTGACTATTCTGCAAGAGCTGTGACACATTCTGTGGAGTCCTAAAGGTATCAGTCCTAATTTGCATGCAAATTATTTTTTTTGTTTTTGCTCTGGCAATAAGTAAAAGCTAGAGAAAATGCATGGACATATATGAATTAACTAAACCATTGAATAACATGGATATGAATGAGATGGATGGTGTTACTAAATATGTCCTATGCTGTGTTGTTATAATTTTTATTCAACCTGTTTATACATTATGACACATATATGGGGCTCTTGAATCTGGTCCTTCTGGCCCAAAATAAGGCAACAACCACTGAACCTTTTTGTAACTAAATATGCTAACCTGACTAATTGGAATCCACTGGGATGTAGGTTGGACTCAGCAGGACTCGAGGTTGACCTAACAGGAACTAGGCATAATGCAGAGTGACCTTAACAGACCTCAGCCTTCATTTAGTATGACTCAGCCAGGATCTGTTTTTTATAAAATAATTATTCACAGAATGGAAGCATTGTTGGCTTGGTCAACGTTTATTTCCCATTCCTAATTGTGCTGGAGGAGGTACAGGTAGGCTGCTTCTTGAGTCACTGCAGTCCATGTGGTGCAGATACCTACAGTGCCTTGAGGGATGGAGTTCTGGAGTGCTAACCCAAACAGTTAAGGAAGGGACTTTCTAAGCAATGTGACTTGGAAAAGAACTTGGAAGAAGTGTTCCCAATCATTTGCTGTTCTTTACCTTTTGGTAGTAGAGCCTATGGGTTGATTTAAGGAACTTTTGTAAATCAGAATGCATCAAGAAGATGATTTATTCTGTTGCGATTGGTGGTGGAGGGAGTGAATGTATTAGATGTTAGAGGTGGAGCCAATCAATCATTGGTTGGTGTCATGTCTATTGTGTGTTGTTGGAGTTGCACTGATCGTGGCAAGTTGGGCGTATTCCATCACGTTGCTGACTTGTGCTTTATAGATGGTGGACAGACTTTAGTTAGTTCAGTAGGTGAGTTACTCACCACAGAATCCCAAGTCTCCAACTTGCTCTTGTAGCCACAGTACTTGATTGGCTTATATAGTTCAACTTTTGGTCAGTGGTAACCCTTGGTGTTCAGCCATGGTAGTGCCATTGAATGTCAGGGTAATGGCATTGAATGTCAGTGATTGAATTCACTCTTTACGGAGATGGTCACAGCCTAGCACTTGTGTTGCGCAAATATTACTTGACACTTATCAGCCAAAGCTTGATACTTTCCAGGTGTTGCTGCATTTGGGCATGGACTACTTATGTTCTGAGGAGTGACCAATAGTCCTGAATGTGTGCATGATCAATACTTTCAAACTTTATGATGGAGAGACAGGTCACTTATGGTGAAATTGAAGATGGTTGGGCCCAGAATTTGTGCAGCAATGTACTAGGGCTGAGATGAGTATCTCCTATCAACAACATATATCTTCCTCTGTACTAGGAATGACTCCAACCAGCATAGAGTTTTCATTGATTCCAGCAGGACCCTAGTACCTGCTTTTGGAACCAATATGAACTCTGATACAAACCAGCATGACTCAATCTTCTTGACCAACTAGACTTTTGTAGGAGTACCCAGCCACAGTCATAATTCAGAACCTATGATAACAGACACTGACCCATGATAATTCAACCTCACGATGCACCAATTATAATCCCTGTTGCTTCCATTATTATATTGAAGGAAAAATCTCAATTTGACTTTTTTTAACCAAAGAACATTGAGGAAAGGTTTATTTGTAATCAGGTAACATTATTATTTTGTCCTGAGAAAAAGACAACTTTGAATTAAAGGATTTGATTTTATTCTGAATGGAATGGAGCATTGCTGGCAAGACTTATCATCTCTAACTGCTGTCATGGAGATAGTTCCCCATCTTCTGGAACCACTGTCCCTCTGGCAACTGTAGCAGGTTGGTGTAGCTGAGTGGTTAAGAGTCAATAATGTTGTGGATCTGGAGTTACGTGTAGAATAGACCGGCTAAGGACGGTGGATTTCCATTCCTAAAGGACATTAGTGAACCAAATGGGTTTTTTCCAACCTATTAGATTAGATTACTTACAGTGTGGAAACAGGTCCTTCGGCCCAACAAGTCCACAACGACCCACCGAAGCGTATACCACCCAGACCCATACCCCTACATTTACCCCTTCACCTAACACTACAGGCAATTTAGCATGGCCAATTCATCTAACCTGCACATTTTTGGATTGTGGGAGGAAACCGGAGCACCCGGAGGAAACCCACGCAGACACAGGGAGAATGTGCAAACTCCACACACACAGTCGCCTGAGGTGGGAATTGAACCCGGGTCTCTGGCGCTGAGAGGCAGCAGTGCTAACCACTGTGCCACCATGCCACCCAAATCACTGATTGTTTCATGGCATCAGTAATTAGACTACCTTTCAATTCCAGTTTAGTCTAAATTCCACCAACTGCCAGAGTAGGATTTGAACTCTGTGAACATTAGCTTGGATTTCTGGATTACTATGCCACTATCCTCTTGATTTAGGGTGCTAAGATTCAAGAGTTTGGAACATAGGGAATGTCTCCTGAACTTATTTCTTTATTCATTCATGGGATGAAGGTGTCGCTGTTTAGGCCAACATTTATTGCCCGTCCCTAATTGCACAGAGGGCAGTTAAGAGTCAACCACATTGGTGTTGGAATGTGGAATATGAACTGATGGAATATGCCTTCAGAATACACTCTCATGCTTAGAAAGGCTTTTCTGATTAAATATTTAACAGTGTCCAAGCAAGCTCCCACTCTGATTATAGCTGACTCTCAGGTTAGAGTGGGCTAATTAGAAAAAAATTCTCAACAAACAAGACTGAGTGTTAGAGAGGAGATACAGCATAGATTCTCAGGTCCCTAATGAAGTACCAGCTAATCAGTAAATTGTAAATGTCCTGATTGTTGATTAGTACTAATGTAATGAGATTCCAAATCTTATTTGGAAGTGGCATTTCAATTTGATGAGAGCGAAGGTTGTGTGCAAGGAGTGCCATGAATAGATGTAATTAGTGTTGGTGGTGAGAAATCAGGTGCAGTTTTTCTGCACAGTAAAGTATAATGCTTATTTATATAATTTCAAAAATATTGCCATCTTCCCTGACAACTTTGACCCTGTAATACTATTTATGGCTAGTTGGTAGTTAATAGAAATATAAATAACATTTGTTCAATAATGGCTGTGAGCTGTTGTGAAAACAGTAAGTGAAAGGTTTATTTAAGTTTTAGCTGAATCCAACATTAAGATCTGTACCCACTATTATTGCAACCTAAATTGCTATACACTGTACCCCAGTGTGAATTGGTATCAGATTTGCTCAAATACCATGTGCCCATATTATAGTTTAACAGACCGCCATTTCTGTACTGTAGTGCATTGTGTTCATATATCAGAAGTTGAACAGGACAGTAACCCATGTTACATAAAGACTGGTGTGTTTTCATTATTCTCCCTTTACAGAAGTTGTAGAGTGACAACCTACATCCATCCACATGTTAAGGGATAATTGATAGATTAGGAGAAACTATTTTTACTAGTTAGGCAGTCTAGGAGTAGGACAAATACTCAGAAAAGGAGAGTCTGACCTTTCTGGAGCAAAATTAGTTTTCACTTCTTCCTAAATATGTCAATATATGTTTGGAACTCTTTTCTGCAAATATCAATTGACACTCATGTTGTACAGCAATATGTATGCTTCAGAGCTATTACTTAATATTGTACAGGAATCTATCTGTACTGAGCAACACTGTACTTCAGTGTTACATAATAATCAAGTTAATCAGTAATAATGGGAACTGAAATAGTGAACAGAGAATGCCCATTGGAGGTTATCTATGTGGACTTGCAGAAGACCAAAAGTCTTTCACAAGAGGCAATAAGCTAAAATTGAAGCTCTTGGAATGAAAAGTAAGTTATTGACCTGGTTAAATAATTCACTCAGAAAAAACAAATGTATTAATAACGAGCAGGTAAACTATCTAATTGGCTAGAAATGACAAGTGTGGTCAGCAAGGATTTGTGCTCAGTTTTCAGATTTTCACTGTTTATTAACAAATTGGTAGGATAGGATGCTATATGGTATATCTAATATTGCCAGTGAACAAAAGTAGATGCTATTGTAAATTGTATATGGAAGTGTAAAATTACAAAGCAATATTGATGGATTAAGTGTACAGACAAAATTTGTAAATTAATTTCAATGGAGGAGAACAGATAAAATTTTGGCAAATGTGAAATATTAATCTTAGATCATGTTTTGGTCTTTGTAGGTGGTGAAATGTTAAAGATGTTGGAGATCCAAAGAGAAAGGGATGAGGGTTCAGGTGAACAGTTCTGGATTCACTCTTTACGAAGGAGAAAGTGCAGCATAGATATATCCTAATAATCTTCTGAACACTTGGTTTGATGAGTGACTAAACAAAATATTCCTTGGAATATAGAATGTGAAGGGGTGATTTAAATGAAGTCTTCAAAATATTAAGGGAAAATTAATTGATTGGGAGAAACAATTTTCACTAGTGAGGCATTCTAGGAGTAGGACAGACATTCAGAAAATGAAAGTCTGACTTTTCTGGAGTGAAATTAGTATTCACTTCATATATATGTCATGGAGTCATAGAGTTGTACGGCATGGAAACATACTCTTCAGTCCAACTTGTCCATGCCGACCAGATATCCCAACCTAATCTAGTCCCGTTTGCCAGCACTTGGCCCATATCCCTCCAAACCCTTCCTGTTTATAAGTAGATGTTTGAAACTCTTTCCTGCAAATAGCAATTTATGTTTAATCAGGGTTTACTTTTAAAATGGACATTGATAGATCTTTGCTATCCTTAAATTATAAGAGATATGGAGCAAAAGAGGAATATGAAGTTAAGTTTATAATTGCCCATAACGTCAATGAATGACAGGATGGGCTCAACAGCCAAACAGATGTGTATGACTGGACTACATGACTACATTCTAATGCTTGCATTTCACCCCTATTTTTAACCACATAAAACCCAATACTTTCCCACCTCTCAAGTTATGAAGAAGAGTCATATTGGACTTGAAACTTTAACTCTGTTTCTCTCTTCACCAATGCTGCCAAACCTGCTGAGTTTTTCAGTACTTTTCCAGAAATGAAGTACCCTGGATAGCATCTTGACCACCTTATTTATCTATCCTGTGACCACAGGGAGATGTAGACATATTCTCCAAGGTCCTTCTGTACTCTACATTTCTCAGAATATTGTGTTGTCTCATTTATTATTCCTGAAATGTATAACCTCACATTTCACCAGATTGAATTCCATGTGACAATCTTCTGCCCACCTGATTCGGCTATTATTATCCTGCTGCAACTTTCAGTTTTCATCCTCACTATTAACTACAGTTTTTGTATCAACTTCAGATTTCTTAATCATGCCGACAATTAAGTCAAAGCTATTGATAACTATGATGGTCAGTGAAGAAGTCCTCAGGAATGCCCTGGAGATATTTTCTAATCAAACTGTTCAGAGACGTTATTACGCAGTTCTGAAGCAGGTGGAACTTGAACCTGAGTCTCCTGGCTCAGAGGTTCCATGAGATTTACTAGGCTGTTATAACCTACATTGACCCTCAATGTTAATTACTCAAAAAGTTCAATCAACTTAGGTAGACATTTACTTTCCTTAACAAAAATGTGCTGACTACCTTTGATTAACGTAAATCTTTTCAAATGATGATTTATGTTCTCAGAACATTTTCCAATACTTTGCCCATCACTGAGATTGACCTGAGAAGTCTGTAAGCACCTTGTCTATCCTTTTTTCCTTTTTAGTGAATGGTACAATGTTAACAGTCTGCCAGTAACCAGAGAAGATTTGTAAATGGTGACCAGAACTTCCATTATTTCTTCCCTGTCCTCTTCTAGCTCTCTGGGATACTTTTCATTTACATCTGGTGATCCACTTACAAGGGTACAAAATATCTTAATAATTCTTTGTTCGCAATGTTTATCCCATTTGATACTTCACATTCTCTTCCTTACCTACAATGATAGCTTCTTCACTTTTTCTTTTGTAAATATAGATGTAATATATTCATTAGAACCATGCCCTCTTCGCACATAAGTTTTTTTTAGGTTTTCAATTGATGCTACATTTTCCTTAGTTAGTCTCGAGTGCTTAAAGTATACATAATAAGTTTAGGTTTTCATTGATCTTGCTAATACCTTTTTACGTCTTCACTTTGTTATTCATCCTTCTGATCTTTTGTCTTCAACCTGGCTGGAGAAAGTGAGGACTGCAGATGCTGGAGATCAGAGCTAAAAATGTGTTGCTGGAAAAGCGCAGCAGGTCAGGCAGCATCCAAGGAGTAAGAGAATCGGACGTTTCAGACATGAGCCCTGAAGAAGGGCTCATGCCCGAAACGTCAATTCTCCTGCTCCTTGGATGCTGCCTGACCTGCTGCGCTTTTCCAGCAACACATTTTCAGCTCTTCAACCTTGGCTACCAATCTTCTTCTTCTCTGCCCATCCAATATCCTGTCCTCTTGCCCATTTCTTCTCTTTCTGCCAACTTCCTAAAATTCTGTCCTCCTCATATCTCCAATTTCCTGCATGCCTGCACCCCCCTCCCAAATAACTTTGTCTTTCCCCATCCTGAACCACAATTGGCTATCTGTGTTGGGATAAATGGTAGGAAACAGCTGATTACAGGCCTTAATTAAACTGCATAATGTTAGCATTTTAAATGTATCAATAGGCAAAAAGAAATTCTTGAAGGATTAGACCCTAAAACATTGCTCCATTGCACTGATCCTGACAGATCTTGCATATGAGTTTGAGTAAAAACATTTGATAAACATTCTCCTCAAGACAAGAACAATCTACATTGAATGTTGCACTTGGATGGTACTTGCACTAAAGTAAAGATTCTACCCATAATTGTAGGGGCTATGTCCAGATTAGCCTGATATTCCAAGCATAATTCCAGCCAATAGATGCCCATCCAGATTCCAGAAGACTTTGAGCCATCATGGAATACTGTCCTCAAGTCAACCATCATACAGTGTTCTATTCCAATGAACAAAGTTAAAAATCACAGGACACCAGTTCAACAGTTTTATTTGGAAGTACAAGCTTTCGGAGAACTGCTGCTTCGTCAGATAGCTTGTGGAGTAGGATCATATGATACAGAATTTATAGCAAAAGATCATAATGTCATACACTGATGCAATACATTGAACAAACCTAGACTGCTGTTAAGTCTTTCATCTTTCAGAAGGGGTTCCAGATTTTGATTGATTAATATGTAAATCCCAGAACTACTTTCAAGTCACATTCCCGAGATAACTTAACGTTTTATTAAAAAAAAAGGTGACATCTCATCTCTGGCAATGCATTAAAGTTGTAAGGTTAGAGTGTGCCTGTATTCCAGTCTTGGGTCAGACTGGTTCTATAGCTTGTAAGTTTGCTCGCTGAGCTGGGAGTTTTGTTCTCAGATGTTTTGTCACCATGCTAGGTAACATCAACATTGAGCCTCTGTTGAAGCTCTGGTGTACTGTCTCACTCTCTATTTATGTATCTTAGTCTGTCATGGTGGGTGATATCACTTCCGGTTCTTTTTCTGAGAGGTTGGTAAGTGGGATCTGAATCAATTTGTTTGTTCATGGAGTTCCGGTTTGCATGCCAGGCCTCTAGGAATTCCTGTGTGTGTGTCATTGTTTAGCCTGTCCCAGGATGGATGTATTGTCCCAGTCGAACTGATGTCCCTCGTTGTCTGTGTGTAAGGATACTACTGATAGTTGGTCATGTCTTTTGGTGGCTAGTTGGTACTTGTGTGTAGCTTGGTGGTTAGTCTCCAGCCAGTCTGTCCAACGTAATGTTTGTTGTAGTCCTTGCAGGATACTTTGTATATGATGTTTGTTCTGCTGGTTGTTGGCACAGGCTCCTTTAAATTCATCAACAGCTGTTTCAGTGTGTTGGTAGGTTTGTTGGCTACATGATGCCAAGGGGCTGGAGTAGTCTGGTCGTCATCTCAGAGATGTCTTTAATGTATGGTAGTGTGGCTACAGTCTCTGGGTGTGTTGTATCTTCTTGTTTAGGTTTGTTATGTAAGAATCTTGTACTTATTGGGTACCCGTTGTTCTTGAATACATTGTATAGTTGTTTTTCTTCTGCATCTCGCAGTTCCTGGTTGCTGCAGTGTGTCGTTGTCTGTTTAAATAATGTCCTATTGCAGCTCCATTTGTGGATGTTGAAATGATTGCTCCTGTAGTTGAATATCTAGTCTGTGTGTGTTGCTTTCCTGTAGATGCTGGTCTACAGCTCTCCATTGGCTTTTTGTTCTACTGTGATGTAGGAAGGGGAGTCTGTTGTTGTTTTCTTCATTTTTGGTGAACTTTATACCAGTAAGGATGTTGTTAATGTGTTTGTGGGTTTCTTCTAATTTGTTTTATTTCATGATGACAAAGGTGCCAGCCACATAGCACATCTAAAGCTTCAGCTGGTTCGTAGCGAGGGCTGCTTGTTTCAACCTCTACATAACTTCTTCTGCCAAGAATCCTGATGTTGGTGATCCCATGGGTGTTCCATTGCTTTGTTTGTAGGTCTTGTCATTGAAGATGAAGTGGGTTGTGAGGCACAGGTCTACAAGTTTGAGGATGCTGTACTTGCAGATGAAGTATGTGCTGTCTGGTGTTAGTGTCCTTGGTTTATGTAGTACTGTGGCCAGTGTTTCTTTGGCCAGGGTAATGTTTATTGGTGTGAATAGGGCCACCACATCGAAGGAAATTATGATCTTGTCGTCCTCCACCTTGGTGTCTATGATTTTCAGGAATTCCTGGGTGGAATTGATGGAGTGGTATGAGTCTTCTACTAGGTATTTCAGTTTGCGTTGAAGTTCCTTTGCTAGCCTGTCTGTCGGTCTGCTGGGAGGTGAGACTATGGGTCTAAGAGGGGGCCCCTGGTTTGTGTACCTTTGGTAATCTGAAACAACGGGGTGTGTCGACTCCTTCAGGTTTCATTCTTTGGAGGTCTGTTTTGTTAATTTCACCTTTCTTCAGTGCTACTGTAATACAGTTTTTGGGCTGTGGAGTCATCTATCACCACCTGTTCGTAGGTGTTGGTATCTGCAAGTAGTGTGTTTGCTTTTTCCGTGTATTGTGTTCTGTTCAGGATGATGGTCATGCACCATTTGTCTGCTGGTAGGAATACAATATTTCTGTCTTTTATAAGTACTTCCAGGGCTTTCCTTTCCTGTGTGTTGAGGGCATACCCTTCTTTCTTTCTGCTTAGTTTTGGTGCTACCTGTCTGATGGCCTGCTAAGTTTCTTCAGTAAGTCTGTTGTCTTTGAGGGTTGATTCCAGTGCTGCTAGGAAGTCCTTTTTGTCCGCGTCCCTGTGGTTGACATTCATCCCTCATACTAGGACGGCTTTGTCTGTGTCTGTGACTGTCGGTCCAACAGGTTCTTTATCCAAGCTTCTGAATTGCTGGTGTTATCACTGTGTGTGAGCTTGACCAGTTTTTCTTGTAGGGCTAGTCTTTTCTTTGTCGTGGTCCACTGTTGTTCAGTGTTGATGGTGCATTCTAGTGTGCTTGTCCTTTCATGGTCAGTCATGTTGATGTACAGAATTTTTTGGCATGAAATTTCCCGTTCGTATTTTTGGAGTCGGTTGCGGGCATCATTTATCATTTCTCATCATATTCTGTGACCATTCTGTTCTGCTGTTCTTCTGGCTTGTGGGGTGTTGAGAGGTGTTTGGTGGTAGTACCTGTTTCCTGAGGCATTCGTGCAGGAAGTACTGCTTGTGGGTGGCACTCAGTCAGGACAGACTGGCAAGAAACCACCCACCTGGATACATGAGCACCAATAAGCCACCAAAAGACAGGATCAACTATCACTCATATCCTTACATACATACAATGAGGGACATCAGTTCAACTGGGACAATACATCCATCCTGGGACAGGCTGAACAAGGGCGGGCACGAGAATTCCTAGAGGCCTGGCATTCAATCCAGAACTCTATCAACAAACCATCGATTTGGAGCCCATTTACCCTTTCTCAGAGAAAGAACTGGAAGTGATATCACCCACCACAACACACAAATAGAGGATGGGACAGTACACCAGCGCATCAACAGAGGCTCACTGATATTTTTACCTAGCATGGCGACAAAACATCTGAGAACAAATTTCTCAGCTCAGCGAGCAAACTTACAATCTGAGCCACAACCTGAGCTACAAATCTTCAAAAAAAATCGCAACAGACTGGTTGTATTTCCAGAGTAGGAATTTATAAAATATTACATGGATTATAAAAAATATTGACTGCCCACAGATTGTGCAATCTGCATGTGTGGGACACAATTCTGCAAATGCAAATTCACCCCATAGAGTTATATATATATGTGTCTGTGTGTGTGTGTGAGAGAGAGAAAGTTAGAGTATGTGTGTGTGTGCGCGTGCGCGCACATGATTGTTACAGTGCGTGGATGAGTGTGATGGAGTATATGCCTGTGAGAGGGTGTGCACATGGTTATGAGTGTGGGGTGTGTATTTGTGCCTGAGAGAGAGCGTGTGTATGATCGAGGGTCTGCATGTGTGTGTGTGCGCGCGCATGCTTATGAGAGAGGGCATAGTGTAGTGGGGTCACCTTTAGTGTGACATGAACCCAAGGTCCAGGTTGAGGCCATCCTCATCCTCTTGGCTATCACCATCTGCTAGTCCACTCTGCATAATTGTGTATCCCAAAGTCTGCCTTGGAGGACAATTACTCAAAGATCTGAGGCCAAATGTCTTTGACCGCTGAAGTGTTCCTCAACTGGGAGGGAACATCCTTGTCTGGCAGTTGTTGCGTGGTGACCATTCATCTGTTGTTGTAGTGTCCGTTTGGTCTCGCCAATGTATCATGCCTCAGGGCACATTTGCCTGTAGCGTAACAGATAATAACATTGGCCGAGTCACATGAGTACTTGCTGCGAACATGGTGGGTGGTGTCCCCGTGTGTAATAGTTGTATCCATGTTGACTCTCTGACACGTCTTGCAGTGGTTACCATGACAGGGTTGTACAGTGTTTGATGGATGTTGTCCTGAAGGCTAGAAAGTTTGCTTCGAACAGTGGCCTGTTTAAGGTTTGGCGGTGGTTTAAAGGTAAGAAGTGCACGTGTGGGGAAGATCTTGGCCTTCTCACAAGTATATACCCCACGCGCATGCACAGACAGACAGACACACACACACACACACACACACACACACACACACACACACACACCCTCTCAGTCTCTCTCTATCTCTCTCTCTCTCTCCCTCTCCCCCTCACATGCACATACACGCGCGCACACACACACACACACACACACACATCAGTCTATAGGGTGTATTTGCAGATACATTCTATTTTGTTCAAAAAGCACGTAATCTGTTGACAGTCAATATTTTTATAATCCATGTGACATTTTGTAAATTCCTATTTTGAAAACAGAATCAGTCTGATCCAAGGCTGGCATACATACAGACTCTAACCTCACACCTTTAATGCATTGTCTGAGTTGAGATGTCACCTTTTTTTTTATAAAACATTGTTAGCTTAGGAACGTGACTGAAAGAAGTTCTGGAATTTACATATTAAGCAACCAAAACCTGCGCCCATTCTAAAAGATGAAAGACTTAACAGCAATCTAGGTTTGTTCAATATATTGCATTAGTGTATGACTCTCTGATCTTTTGCTATAAATTCTGTGTCCTATGATCCTATTCTACTAGCTACCTGATGAAGGAGCAGCTCTCCAAAAGCTTATACTTCCAAATAAACCTGTTGTGCTATAACCTGGTGTTGGGTGATTATGAACTTTGCTGAAAATGTGTTGCTGGAAATGCGCAGCAGGTCAGGCAGCATCCAAGGAACAGGAGAATCGACGTTTCGGGCATAAGCCCTTCTTCAGGAATTATGAACTTTATCCACCCCAGTACAACACCGGCACCTCTATGTCTCTTCTAGTGAGCCATCCTAGAGTTCTCTCCTGTAATGACCCATCATACAGTGTTCGGCTCAGTGAGCCATTAAAGATCCGTTAAGGCATTATTCAGTACGACGAGGTGCTGATATCTAGGAATTATTGCATCCAATAAAGTTAACTAGGAAATCATCACCACAAGGCAGCAATAAATGATTTAGATCTTGTTACAGTAGCTGTTTAGGACATCCAGGCTAACCATTTGACAAGGCATCTGCATGTAGTATGAGGGTCAATTATTTTTCTTATTCAGTGGTGAATCAAAAATGGTCAATAACTTGGAGGCACTGGAACTGACATGGCTTAAGTGATCATAATATGTTCAATTTCAAAATAATTATGTGATTAACATGGTAAAACAACAAGACGAACACGACACAATTCAAAAGTGGTTGCAAACAGGAGAGGAGCTGCAATTATAAAGCTGGTTTGATGATAGTAAACAGCTGTGAATAAACTTCTGACAAAGGTATAACAAAGTTTTCAATTGAAAAAATATAGCTGTACTAATATTGAGATGTCAGGTTAGAATACATTGAAGAGTGATAAGACAATGAAAATGCTACACATCACCAAGACTCACTTTATTTACACATTAACAGTCCTTGACAGTACTGTTTCATTGACAATGGCAATATCTCTGACATTCACCATTTTTTTTCTTTTTTTAAGTCCTTTTTTTACTCCCACCCTACCTCCTAACTGCAATAGTGCTTATTTATCATTCACCATTTTTATATGTCAGTCAGGGCTTCCTGATTGGACCAGATTAACAATCCCAATCAGAGAACTTATTCTATGAAGTCAAGCTGACTAACCTCATTATAATCAGTATATTCCTCCCTCTCTGAATCCACTGATATAACCTGGCCCTTTTCCTTGGAGAGCCTTCTTTGAGCAGCATGTAACGCGTGGGAGCTCACCTCTTGTTCTAGGAGCACCTCAGCAGAATTTTACTCTCTTCATCCGGTGGCAAAAGCATTGAAGCAGCTACTTCCGTTATATCCATCTCGAATTAACAGGACATAACAACACTTGAAGAAGAGGGTGAATCCACAGCTTCTCGTGGTATTTTCAAATATACAGAAGGGTAGGACACATTTTGCACCAACTCAGATTCTGGGCGGCACGGTGGCACAGTGGTTAGCACTGCTGCCTCACAGCGCCAGAGACCCGGGTTCAATTCCCGTCTCAGGCGACTGACTGTGTGGAGTTTGCACGTTCTCCCCATGTCTGCGTGGGTTTCCTCTGGGTGCTCCGGTTTCCTCCCACAGTCCAAAGATGTGCAGGTCAGGTGAATTGGCCATGCTAAATTGCACGTAGTGTTAGGTTGGGGGTAAATGTAGGGATATGGGTGGGTTGCGCTTCGGAGGGTCGGTGTGGACTTGTTGGGCTGAAGGGCCTGTTTCCACACTGTAAGTCTAATCTAATCTAATTCGTGGCTTTCTTTTGGTCCACATCCTTGCTCAGGACCATTCCAACGACCCAAACTTTATGTTACTTTTCCTGACATTGCGTCGACCATGCCTGTTACGCATGTGGGGCCATTTCCATGATTCTTACTCCAAACGTCCCCCCACCTCCAGGTCCGGGAGGATCAGACTTAACCTGGTGGAGAATCTTCTACCCATTAACATCTCTACCAGTGCTATCCTTCAAGTTGCCTATGGAGTGGTCCGATATTCAAGTAAGAAACATGGCAGCTTCGTATCTCGTGAACCTCTGGGTTGTTTCTTCAATTCAGTCTTCAAGGTTTTGTGGATCATGTTCAACTAATGTGGGATATAGGTAAAGTAGTGTTACTTCTGCAATTATAATTACTTATACAAAGTAAATGAACTCACACCAGTGTGTAATTGTTTCAGCCAAGAGCTGAGTCAACAAGAATGGAAACTATGTGGAGGAAATGCAGAATTTTTTTTGTATTAGCTAAAAGTGTATGCAAGAAAGAAACGGGACTGCAAAACAATGATAGATATCAGAGGAGACTAGATAAGATGCTGTGAGGGGAGGCAGTTATGCTAGATACGCCTGTATAAACAATAGGTATAAACATCTGTTTCCCACTTTTACAGAAACACAGGTGACTAGATAAGATTAGATTAGATTAGATTACTTACAGTGTGGAAACAGGCCCTTCAGCCCAACAAGTCCACACCGACCCGCTGAATATATTTACAAGTTAGGAACAGGCTTTAAAGTTAGTCAAGCATGAATTGATGAATTGGTATTTGAAGTTATGGGAAGCTAGAAATATTGCAATATTTCTTAAAAAAAAAGGGAAGAACATAACAACTTAACCCCTTCGGGAGCTACCAATAGGGGACAAAGAGATTGGGTTTGTAAGTGCCCCCCTCACCAGTGGGGAGGTCAGAACATTTAAAAAGGAAATGAAGGTCCTGGTTGAGGATCTGGTAGGGTTGTCTGAACAAATTGATCAATTTTTGGGGCCCAGTCTGTATACGTGGACAGAGTTAATGTCTATTTTGAATATACTATTTACTGGGGAAGAAAGGGGACTTATACGAGGAGCAGCCATTAAAATATGGGACAGGGAACACCCGATTGGAGATGGGGATGCTGGACAGGGAGAGATGAAGTTTCTCCTCAGAGACCCCCAGTGGGAAAATCAAAACCCGGAGCATAGAGAAGAAATGAGGGAATTGAAAGACCTGATTCTAAAAGGAATAAGAGAGGCAGTTCCAAAGTCACAGAATTTGACTAAAGCCTTTGAAGTTAGACAGGAGAAAGATGAGACTCCCTCAGCTTTCTTGCAAAGATTAAGAGACACAATGCGGAAATATTCTGGAATGAACCTTGAGGACACAGTGGCACAGCGTCTTTTGAACGTACATTTTGTGACAAAGGCATGGCCAGACATACAGAGATAGATATAGAAAATAGAAGGGTGAAGTGAAAAACCATTAGATGAATTGTTAAGAGAGGCACAGAAAGTGTTTGTAAAGAGAGAGAATGAGAGACAAAAACAGAAGGTGAAAATGATGGTAGCTACGGTTGATGAGGTAGTTAAGAAAAGAATGGAACCAATATTGAGCAACCGGAGCGGTGGGTGGCAGCATGTAGGTCAGAGAGGATGTGGGGAGAGAGATAGACCCTATTGTATGGGCTAGAGAAGGGAGTCGTGGAGGACTACAGATCCCTCCCCTTGAAATAAGTTTAAAAAGGAAAGGGGACGTTGTCTGTGAGCGACAATATCCCATTTCCATAGAAGGTAAACGAAGACTGCAGCCAGTAATTGATGGACTGATTAGAGATGGATGTTTGGCGCCATGTATGTCTCCAATTGAACCTGTGTGGAAATCTGATGGAACTTATCGATTGGTGCAGGATTTGAGAACATTAAGTCGAATAGTACAGATCTGACACCCAGTGGTGGTAAACCCCTATATGTTATTAAGTAAGATCCCTCATGACCACAAATGGTTTAGTGTGATAGATTTAAAGGATGTCTTTTGGGCTTGTCCCTTGGCAGAGGAAAGTAGGAATTTGTTCGCCTTTGATTGGGAAGGACAGGACGGAAACAGCAATACCTGTGAACTGTGCTTCCCCAGGGGTTTACAGAATCCCCGAATTTATTTGGACAGATGTTAGAACAAATACTGGAGAAATTTAGCAGCCCAAAGGGACTACCCTGTTGCAGTATGTAGACAATCTCTTAGTAACAGGAAAAAGAAGAGAAAGAGTAGTAGAAGCCACTAACAAATTATTGAATTTCCTGGGCCAGCAGGGCCTGCGAGTATCTAAAAACAAATTACAATATGTGGAGCGGGAAGTGAAATACTTGGGACATTTAGTTAGTGAGGGAAAACGAAAGATAAGCCCGGAACAGATAGAGGGAATAGTGGGGATGCCGCTGCCCAGGACTAAACGGGAGTTACGTAAATTTTTGGGTCTAACGGGAGATTGCAAATTGCGGATTGATTCCTGTGCTCTAAAGACTAAGAAATTATATCTCAAACTATTAGAGGAGGAACCAAAATGTCTAAGTTGGGATGATGAGGAAAAAGAACTAGTTGAGGAACTCAAAAGAGATCTGATCCATGCCCCCGTGTTAGCCTTACCTTCCCTAGATAAACCTTTCCACCTCTTTGCTGCTATAGATAAGGGAGTGGCTTTGGGAATATTAACACAGAGGTGAGGAGGAATAAAACAGCCCATAGCATATCTTTCGAAGCTATTGGATCCAGTATCCCGAGGATGGCCTGAGTGTGTGCAGGCTGTGACTGCCACTGCGAGTGGGGTGTCCAAAACAATATTGGAGCACATAATTTCCCGATATGGGCTAGGAAACCGTACAGATTCCGACCAAGGAACTCATTTTACCTCTAAAGTGTAACAGGGGGTAATGAAAGGGTTGGGAATTTCCTGGGAGTTCCAAACTCCATGGCACCCGCCATCATCGGGAAGGGTTGAGAGAATGAACCAAACACTCAAACGACAGTTCTCTAAATTGATAATAGAAACCAGACTCCCTTGGACCAAATGTTTACCTATAGCTCTCTTGCGAGTACTATCAGCCCCAAGGAAAGATTTGGGACTATCCCCCTATGAAATCTTATTTGGATTACCTTTTCTGGGAACGAATGGAGAATTGCCAATTCCCGAAACTAAAGATTTGTTCTTAAAGAAGTATATACTGGGCTTGTCCTCCCCTTTGTCTTTCCTCAGGAAACAGGGTTTATTGGCACAGAATTTACCCCTTGAATTTACCGTTCATCCCATCCAGCCGGAAGATTGGGTCTTAATAAAATAATGGACAGAGACTAAATTGCAGCTGGATTGGGAAGGCCGTCCCAGACTCTTTTGACTACCGAAACGGCAATAAGTACGGCAGAGAAAGGCTGGACTCACTACACTCGGATCAAAGGGCCAGTGGACTCTCCAGTTGGGGAAGACGTCTGGACAGCCGAATCAACGCAAGACCCGCTGAAACTCAGACTAAAGAGACTTTGAGTAACTGATTATACAGTGGCGACGCGAGCGCATGATTATTTCTGTAGGATTGTATATGAAGTCTTTTTGTGCTTCAGCATGATTTTTAGAATACTGGGAATGCTTAGAGTTATGATGCTAGCCCTCTTAGTATTGGGATTTTGTCAAATATCACTTTCATATGTATTATTAACGGTTTCTGAGTCTGATAATCTACAAGTAATAGACGCTGATGCATGCAGCTTAGTAAATTGTGGGGATGTAGATAATCAGAGACAGTACCGCAGCTCTGAGATACATCTTAAGTCCTATGGGGATGACCTTGGGGATGGTACTTGGTATAATGGTCTCGTCACAGTACACCGGACCCCCATCCGACCAGCTCGCGATTGTCCCGATAAAAAGTGTAACCCAATATACCTGACAATAAAGAAAACCGCATGGCACTAAGCAGTTTTGGGGGGGGAGGGCACCTATGAGATACAATTAAATGAAACACTTGGGATAGAAATGAAAGCAAACGGGAAGGATTTCTCGGGCTGTTGTTTTCGAATTAGCGTAGGACAGGGAAAACGGGCGGAACTACTGGATAATGAAATACAACCTTTCACCCCTCCCGCTGATCCTAAAGTAGTAAAAATTATAGAGGTAAAGGACTTGAAATAAACTATCGAAATAGAAACTGGATACGGGGATGCAAATGCCTGGGTTGTATGGGTAAAGTATACGGTAAAAAGTCTGAACAAAAGCAATTGCTATGCATGTGCCTCCGGTAGGCCAGTGGCCCAGGTGGTTCCCTTTCCGCTTGGGTGGAAGCGAGACAGGAACGGCATGAAATGTATGATAGCCCTGTATCAGGATGAGACTGCATGGAATGATAGGAATTGTACCTCCCTATCTCTGATGTTCCCTCCTTTGGAGAAGAAAGATGCAAAAGTTCCCCCCACATTTTCCGTCGCAGTTGGAAATCATATGTCATGTGTGCATAGACGAGGTACAAGTCGGTCTAGAGATTTGGGGGAGCTGAAATTATGTACAGAGATTAAAAATGTTACCGAAACGGAGAAGGGAGGGAACTACTCAGCACTAAAGGTTCACCGAGCGGATCTGTGGTGGTGCTGTGGAGGCAAACTATTGAGACCCACCTGCCTCCAGATTGGAGAGGAATATGTGCAATTGTACAATTGGCAATTCCATTTACCCTGGCATTTGAGAAGGAAAAGATAGTAGAGAGAAAGGGAAGGGGTAAGAGATCAGTTTTTTCGATGACAGGATTTATCTCGATTCTATAGGAGTCCCTAGGGGGGTACTTGAGGAGTTCAAGGCTCGTAACCAGATTGCAGCAGGCTTTGAGTCAGCTCTCCTTTGGTGGGTAACAATTAACAAAAATGTAGATTGGATAAATTACATTTTCTATAATCAACAGCGATTTATAAATTATGCAAGAGATGCGGTTAAGGAATATCAGAACAGCTTGATGCGACAAGTAGGTTGGCATGGGAGAACAGAAAGGCCCTTGATATGATTTTAAAGAAAAAGGGTATGTGTGTGTTGTTATGAGGAAACTGTTCTACCTTTATTCCTAATAACACTACACCTGATGGTTCAATTACTCGGGCCTTAAGGGGATTGACTATCTTAGCAGAGGAACTGGCTGAGAATTCAGGAGTAGACACATCTCTCACGGGATGGCTTGAATCATGGTTTGAAAGATGGAAGGGGGTGGTGGTTTCCATCCTTACTTCCCTGATAGTAGTAGTCGGGGTATTGGTGGCCATTGGCTGTTGTATCATACCCTGTATATGAGGGCTCACCCAAAGACTGATTGAGACAGCCTTAATGAAACAGATGCCCCTAAAAGGGAATCAAGCAGAGGAACTTTATCGACTAAATAATGAGGGGATGAGTGAGACCAAGATGGATGAAATCTCCGAAATGGTGCTTGCAAATTTCAGGGGTGATGCTTAAAAGAAAAATGCAGAAGATAACAAATGGTAATTAAAGAAAAAGGGGGAAATTGTGGGATACAGGTAAAGTAATGTTACTGCTGCAATTATAGTTACTTATGCAAAGTAAATGAACTCACACCAGTGTGTAATTGACATTAAATGACACTACTGATTCAGATCTTGTCTCGGACTGAAATTATTGAAGTGTGTGAGCTTAGTTTCTCACAACTAAGAACTGAAATTGGTGAGTGGCGAAGAAAGCCTCTTTATTCAGCAACTGCAAGGAGCACAAGTTTGGATGGCAATAGAATCCTGAAATACAGTTCTTGCACGAGCCTCTTTATACATGCAATCAAGTCTATATTAAAATTTCATTACTATGATGTGACTTTTTTTAATCTATAGTACACAAAGGTTTGAGGGGCATCTGTCCTAAGAGACAGGATTGGGTTGAAACATGTGCTAAATGCTGGCTGCTACTCATAATAGGATTAAGAGTGTCTTGCGTAATTAAGGGGTGTTAATTCTTTTGTCATTTGAGTTAATAAGTGTTAGTATAACATACTAGGCCTATATGCTCTAAATAAGTTAAAAACTGTACCTGTACTTAATGAAAGAATAAAGGTTATTAAACTGATTACCGCAGCTGGGTTGTGAGATTTGTTTACTATTTGCCTGTGTGAGTTTCATACATTCATGCAATTTCACATAAGCGCTATTTTGACAGTTTCTTAAAGGGATAACGGCCCAGTTAAAATGTATTTAAGAAGTACATACTAATTGGGGAAAATGTTTGGTATTTTACTAGATTACCTGGTAATCTATTCAGGTCCGAGAGACGATTGGGAAGGGCTGATTAATGTTATAATCTTTCGTGGAGACATGATGGTAAGAAGGTATTGTTCTGAATATGTTACACTTATTGTGGCTTGGACAAGGGCTGATAAGGTGTGAAAATGCAGTAACAAGTTTAAAAGAGTTGTTTTACTCAGAAAGGGTTGTTTTAAATTGGTCTATCTTATAATAGTAAAATATACTACAGAACTGTGGTTTTATGAATGAATGAATGAAATCATGTTATGGCAGGGAGTTATCAATGAATGAAATGGGAACATGGTGTTCGCTTGTGAGTGGGTTCGTAAAGGAGTTATGAATGAATAAACATATAGCACTTGTGAATGGGAAATATAAAGCGTTTGTGAGGGGACCTAGAATGCAATCTGTCACAGTTTGGATTGCTGTTTCTGCCAGGCCATTGGATGATGTGTGATTATGGGGCTGTCCTTATAAGTCGAATCCCATTAGCCTTTAAGAAAGAACTAAATTCCTTGCTGGTAAACAATCCTGTTATCTGTGACCTGCACTTCTGAGAGTTTGTGTATTGCAAAAGATGTGCACAGTTTTTCTAACGTCATTACCGTGTTTGACAAATGCACCCTTTGTATGTCCAAACATTTTGAATGGGTGTCTACAATGTTGAGCCCATGAAAGGACCTGCACAGTTGACATGCAACCAAGTCTAAGGTTTACCTGGCCATTCCCTTGTATGTGGGGGAGTGCTAGTTGTAATTTTTGTCCTTGACGACATACTGCGCACTGCCTCACCAATGCAGCCATGTCTACATCCAGACCTGGCCACTGTTTTCGAGACTTCTGGATGGCCCTGGTGGAATTCAGCCAGTATTTGAAGGTAACCTTTGCTTGGGACAATAACTGTCACTCCCCATAACAATATGCTATCCTCTATCGTGAGTTGGTCTTTCCAGGTCCATAAAGGTTCCAGTTCTAGTTGTGAGGGCCCTTTTGATTTCTTGCTTTAATACCAGTTGTTTCAGTTCTGAAAGGATTGGATTGTTCTGTGTCCACAGTCTGATATTGTCAGCAGTGACTTGGAGTGTGTCCAGAAAATTTAATATCATTGCAGACCCTGCTAGTTGGGGGACCACCAATGCTATTGCTGCTAATAGGAGGTGGTTCAAAGCATCCACATTCACTGCACGTCCTCTGGATGGTGTTCTAATTTATTATAATAAATACTTTGTATTAGAGCTTAGTGCTGAATGCGGCCTGAAGCTATGGGCAATATTGCCTTGTCTGCTTTAAGCAAACCTGATAGGAATTTTTGGTCAGTTCATTATCACAAATTTTCATCCATAAAGATATTTGTGGAATGTCTAGACTCCAAATATGACCGCCAATCCTCCTTGTTTGATCTGAGCTTATTTGTACTCTGCATTTACCAAAGTCCAGGATGCATATGCTATTCTGTCTTCCTCTCCATTGGGCCATCTATGAGTTAATACCAACAGAGGCATTGCATGTCAACACCAGATCTTTCTTGAGGTCATTGTGTGCCACACCTTAGAGGATGATAGCTCTTTCTTTGCTTCACTGAAAGTAGGGCTTGTCCATATGACCATTTCCAAGGCTGACTCTATTTTAGAGTTGATGCAAAGGTGCCAGGATGGATGCCAGGTTATGTATAAACTTTCTGTAATAATTTACCTGAGAAATTACCTCAGATTCTAGGCAGATGTGGGAGCTGAGACACCTTTGATTGCTTTCATTTTATCTTCCAACGGTGTGCAACCCGGAGTTGTCAACTCTGTAGCCCAAGCACTTGGGGGGCCTGGAAGACACATTTTTCCCTTCTTAGGCATGCACCTGCCTTGAAAAAGATTGCCTTAGGACTATGTCCAAGTTCTCTAAATGTCCCTTATTAGTTTTCTCTGTTTTTAAAATGTTATCGAGATAAATGGTAACCTGAGGTAGATCTTACAAAATGTTCACCATCATCCCTTGAAAAATTGAACAGGCTTACAATACCACAAGTGACAATCTCAGATATTGATATAAGCCCTTATCAGTATTCATTGTATCATAGGGAGTCCTGGTCCAAATGCAATTGAAAATACGTATGTCTCATGTCCAGCGTTGTGAAGAGCAGTGCCACCTGCCAGCTTTGCATATAAATTCTCTATCTGGATTAGGAATTGATGCAAAGGTGCCAGAATGGATGCCGGGTTATGTATGAACTTTCTGTAAGAATCTACCTAAGTAGATAATTTACCTAAGCTTCTAGGCACCCTTGGTAATTTATACGGAGACCCCTAGGCACCTAATCCAGCTATGAAAAACTCTTTGTTTAAAATCCCACAAAGGTGAACTTACCCATCAAACTTCAAAATCGATATATTCACTGCTGCCCATTCTGCAAGTTATACTGTTTTGATTATTTCTTCACTTTCCAACCTTCTGATTTCTGTCTCTACTTTTTCCCCGTAAGGCAAATGGCACTGGGCGGTCCTTACAAAATCATCCAACTGCTTCCGAGTCAACATGCATGGTTGCTTTGACTCATCTGATAGTCCCTAGATGTACCTGGAAGACTTTTGGGTATTTAGTTAGGACTTCACTCATGAAGCCATTTTCCAATTGGAAAAATGTTGACCCAGCTAGGTGAATTTCTCACAGACAATGTTGCCCTATCAATCTTGGGCCAGAGCCTTTCACTACAAGTGGTAGTAACAGAACTAGCTGCTTTTCATAAAGACCGGAACCAAAGTTGGACCCTTAATCTGTAAACGTTCCCAGTACAGGTTCTCAACCTGGCTTGCTCAAACTTAAGGACTGGATTCCAGAGCAAGCTTTATTAAACCTTGTTCTGCAATCACTGATGTAGCCATGCCAGTTTTGACCTCCATTAGAACCGATGATCATATAACCAGACATTTATCTTGTTTGGTTATATTTTGATGTTGCTAAGTGTTTAACTGTTCCACAGCAGATGTAGGTGAATTTTTCAGGACATGAACTCTCTTGGCCGATGAGTCACCTTACTCAATTTAGGTCTAGTAGGACTCTTTTGATGTATTGAGTCTGCGTACTGGCAGCAACTACAATGGCTTGGGCCAACCTTGAAATGTTCTGATCCGATATGTCCTGAATGGCTCTGCAACTCAAATGGTTTTCCCCAAACTCATTTGTACTGGTGAAAGTGTCCACTTCCATCGGAATACCTTGCTGCATTTGCCAATGATAAAGCCAGTTGTAGCAATTGTTTGAAGTCAGCTTTGGCTAGTTGGTGTTTTTGCATTGTTATATCATTAATCCCAAGTACCAGATGGTCCCTCAACATTAGATTGAGGGCTAAATCAAAGTCCCTGATGTGTATTGCGCTGGTTCTTGAATTGCTGAGTAAAAGCAATTGCGTCTCAATTAGAAGAGGTTTGGGATCGTAATACGCCTTAACGATGTATGTCAGTTCTTGAAAGATTTTAATATCTGGTGTCTCAGAGAAAGTTATACTCCTAATGACAGAAAAAGCTGTGGCTCCACAGGCTGTCAGGAGAATTATTCATTTCTCGTCTGCAGCAATGTCGTTTGCTCGGAAAAAATAATGCATTATTTCCACGTATTGGGCCTAGTCCTCAATGGCAGCATGGAACGAGTAAAACTTCCCAACCAAAGGCATGATGTAAGAAATGCTTACCCCAATTCAGAGACACTGTTGTGAGTGGGTTTCTTCAGAATCATGCTTTAATAACATCACCACTGACATAATTCACCAAGTCACCCTTTTTCTTAAACACTTGAACAGTCCTTGATTATAGTACTGCCTCATTCAGAGCAGGTATGAGAGTTGTCAGTATCTCTGACACTCACAATTTTCATATGTTGGCCAGGGCTCCCTGATTAGACCAGATTAACAACCTTAATCAGGGAACTCATTATGAAGTTCAACTGGCTGACCTCGTTACAATCATTATATTAAACACTGAATAGAGCAATATGATTCAATAAAGTAACTGGTCTGTTCTTGATCTGTTGTTAGAATTGTAACTGAATCTGAATTTTTTTTTTTTAAAAACGTGCCTCTCTTGTTATTTCTTGAAAAGAGTATTGTTTACTTGAGCAAAAGGTGGCTTGGAATGTTTAGAGTAGATTGGGTACTGATGATATCATGGAGCAAATTCATATTCTTCTAGTTAGTCGAGTGATGGCTCAGTGGCTTCCTGTATTCTTCCACATATATTCAATAAATATCAAACAGGTCCCCTTTCAAAACTCACCGAGCACTGCATCCTAAGATCTTGTTCCACAGAGAGATCCTGCTGTACTCTGACATCGTATTCTAAAACAAATATTATTTCATAGAAATGTCCTGTTTTAAATTCATAGAGTGATCCGGTTCTTCTTCAAAATTCTAATCCACGCGCTCCATACTGAAATGTGATTGCAGGCATGTCTAGGCATTGGTTCCAAGATGGGCAAGCACATTTTTGGCTGCCACTGTCATTGCTGCTTGTTCTTCAGTGTTTCTGTATCTGTCTGAGCATTGACACATAATGTATCTTAGCTTTCTGTCTGCAATGCATATTTGCAATGCAGGTCACTGGTGCAATGTTTGCCCAGTAAAAAGAACACACAAGAAACAGGAACAATGTGTAACAGTACTACGTTTTTATTGTCTGGACTTTCTCCAAAATGCATTAATGGTGGTATATCACCCTCTCTATGGACAAGAGGATTTCATCCTTGAGTGTATAGCTTGTCTGTGATTGCTAGTACAGAGGTATGCACGTAGATACCTGCCACCTTGGCAGTTAATATGATTCTATCATGTTATGCCAGTTTATGGTGTACCTTTTGAGACCATGGAGAATGAAAGAGTGGCTGACTGGGATGGAGCTGTGACTATTGTTATGGACCGATAAGACCCTCAAAATATTTTAAGAATGTAGCCTGTACTGTAACTCTTCTATTATTTTAAAGGGAAATGTGAAGTGCTGTGTTCCAGCTGCAATGTGACTAAAGCACAATTTATTCAAACACTATAGTTAAAATACAACCAAAAAAAGAAGAATTTAGAATAACTTGACTATCAGAAAACTTAACAGAATAATAATCCCATTAACACACTCCTTGGCAAAAAGAAAAATTCAGACAAATAGCTTTGTCTCACAGGTAACCCAGCAGCAGAGAGAAAGCCCAGCTTGTGGCTGTAACAGAGAGAGAGAAAAGATAGCTTCTACTTCTTCAAGCCTACAACTGCAACTGCTTGGTGCTAAAATTCACACAACACCAGGTAATAGTCCAACAGGTTTGTTTAAAAGTACAAGCACTGCTCCTTTGTCAGGTAACTAGTGGGGCAGGATCCTAGGACACAGAGTTTAAAGTAAAAGATCAAAGTGTCGTACAACTGATGCAATGTATTGAACAAACCTAGATTGCTGTTAAGTCTATAATCACTTAAAATGACGATGTGGGTTTTGATTGATTAATATGCAAATCCCAGACAAGTAACAGTCCCGAGACAACTTCAGATTCAACCTGAAGTCAGACTGGTTTTATTTCCAAAGTAGGAATTTATAAAATGTCACATGGACTGATTGCCTGCAGATTGTGTGCTTTTTGAACAGAATAGAATGAATCTGCAAATGCCATTCAGTTCCTGACCTTATAATAGCCTTGATTCAAACATGGACCAAGCAGCTGAATTCCAGAAGTGAGGTGAGGGTGATTGTCTTTGGCATCAAGGCCACATTTGACTGAGCATAGCATTAAGAAGCCATAGCAAAACTAATGGGAATTAGGGTAACAAGTGTACACAGGCTGTAGGCAAAGGAAGATGGTTATGGAGGTCAGTCATTTCTTCTCCAGTAAACCTCTTCAAGGAGTTCCTTAAGGTAGCATCCTAGATCCAACCATCTTCAAGTGCTTCATCATACACCTTCCCTCCTCTTTCAGGTCAGAAGTGGGGATGTTGCACAATGTCCAGCATCATTCACAACTTCTCAGGTACTAAAGCAATCCATGTTCAAATGCAACAAGATCTAGACAATATCTAGTCTTAGGCTGAAGTGGCAAGTGACATGCGCAGCACGTAAGTGCCAGGCAATGACCATCTCCAACAAGAGGTGATCTAATCATTGTCCCTGAAAATTCAATGGCATTATCATCACAGATAACATCCAGAGATTATCAATGATCAGGAACTGAAATGGACTAACCGCATAACGGGACTTGTGGCTACTTGTGGAACAAACTTAGAAAGCTAGCACACAGGTGCAGCAAATAATCAGGAATCCATGTCATGTATATGGATTTCAGTAAGGCATTTGATAAGGTTCCCTACAGTAGGATATTGCAGAAAGTATGGATGATTTAGTGGTTTGGATCAGAAATTGGCTAGCTGAAAGAAGACAGAGGGTGGTGGTTGATGGGAAATGTTCATCCTTTAGTTGAGTTACTAGTGTACTGCAAGGATCTGTTTTGGGGCCACTGCTGTTTGTCATTTTTATAAATGACCTAGATGAGGGCGTAGAAGGATGGGTTAGTAAATTTGTGGATGACACTAAGGTCGGTGGAGTTGTGTATAGCGTCAAAGGATGTTGCAGGCTACAGAGGGACATAGGTAACCTGTAGAGCTGGGCTGAGAGGTGGCAAATGGAGTTGTATGTGGAAAAGTGTGAAACGATTCAATTTGGAAGGAGCAACAGGTATACAGAGTACTGGGGTATTGATAAGATTTTTGGTAGAGTAGATGAGCAGAGAGCTCTCGGTGTCCATGTATACAGATCCCTGAAAGTTGATACCCAAGTTGATAGGGTTGTTAAGAAGACATACGATGTGTTAGCTTTTATTGGTAGAGGGATTGACTTTCGGAGCCATAAGTTGCAACTGGTGCAGCCGCACTTGGAGTATTGTGAAAGCTTTGGAAAGGGTGCAAAGGATATTTACTGGGATGTTGGGAAGGTGTGGAGGGAAGGTCTTATGAGTTAAGGCTGTGGTACTTGAGGCTGCTTTCGTTAGAGAGAAGAAAGTTGAGAGGTGATTTAATTGAGACATATAAGATAATCAGAGAGGTAGATAAGGTGAACAGTGACAGCTTTTTTCCTTGGATGTTGATGGCTAACACGAGGGGACATCACTTTAAATTGAGAGGTGATAGATAAAGGACAGATGTCAGAGCTGGTTCCTTTACTCAGAGAGTAGTAGGAACATGGAACTTCCTCCCTGCAACAGTAGCAGACTCGCCAACTTTAAGGGCATTTAAATGGTCATTGGATAAACATATGGATGAAAATGGAATAATCTAGGATAGATAGGCTTCAGATTGGTTCCACAGGTCGGTGCAATACCATGGGCTAAAGGGCCTGTACTGTGCCATAATGTTCTAAGTTCTATATATTTTATTTCCAAGTGATGGAGTATAAGAGTAGGGAAGTCTTATTGCAACTGTACAAGGCATTGGTGAAATTACATCTGGAGTATGGTGAGTGGTTGTGGTCCCCTTATTTAAGGGAAGATATTATTTCATTGAAGATTGAGAGTTTAGAAGAATGAGAGAGGATCTCATTACGACCTATAGGGTTCTTAAGGGGATTGACAGGGTAATGCTGAGAGGATTTTTCTGCTAATGGGAGAGTCTAGGGCCAAAGGGCTGAGTCTCAGAATAAAGAAGCACTCGCTGAGGAGTTTCTTTTCTCCAAGCTTGAGGGAATTTGGAATTTCTTGCTGCCATGAACTGTGAGGACAGTGTCCTTCTGTATTTTTAAGGTTGATACAGATTCTTGATCTGTAGAGCAATCTAGGATTATCGAGAAAGGGCAGGAAAGTAGATGTGATGAATATTGGATCAACCACGATGCTCTTGAATGGAGCAGGCTTGAGAGGCTGAACAGCTTACTTTTGTTCCTATTTCTTATGTTCTTATTCTAAGAACTGTGGGTATAAGAGCAGGTCAGAGGCTAGGAATCTTGCAGTGAGTAAAACTGATGTGCGCCATCTGCAAGACACTTGTTTGGATGACTAAAACTTCAAGATTAAAGAAACTTGGCATCATCCAGCACAAGACTTCTCACTTGATTGGCACCACATCTGCAAATATTCATTCCTGCATCACCAATGCTCAGTAGCAGCAATCTGTACCATCTACAAGATGTATTATATAAATTCGACCTTATACAGCACCTTTCAAATCCATGACCACCACCATCTAGAAGGACCAGGGCAGCAGATACATGGGAACACCACTATCTGAAAGTTCCCCTCGAGCCACTCAACATCCTGATTTGGAAATATATCACCGTTCCTTCAGCATCACTGAGCCAAAATTAAGGAACTCCCTACGTCACAGCATTATGGAACTGTCTGCAGCATATGGGCTGCCATGTTCAAGAAGGGAGCTCACCACTACCTTCTCAAGGGCAACTACTAATGGGTAATTAATACTGGTCCATTCAGTGATGTTCATACCCCTAAAATGAAAACTAAAGGAAAGGTGTTGGTGAATGGGATTTGGCATAAATTTTGGTATTGCAGAGTTTGAGATGAGCTAGATTTATGTGAGCCAGAAGATGGATGGAAAAGTAAGAACATATTGTATGAATTAAATTGAGAAGCTACAAACATTGTCATTGTCATTGTCTACACCAAGACCCATGAATACAATGGCCTTATTTCCTAGTATCTAATTTTGCCTCATACCAAATATATTTGACTTGTTAGCCCAGCTTCATTCAGCCTAACACCGCAGAATGAAAGTGTGTTTGACACTCAACATATGTGATTGTTGCTTTATTAATTCTTTTGTTTCTATAATTAACAATTAGCAACTAAACTGCAGCTGTGGACGAGCCCAGCATTCTGATTAATAGAGCTTAGTAGTTGAAGAACATCTTGAACTGGTTACTTATCCAGCAGGATTCAGTTCTTTCAGTTGTACTTGTGCTGACTTCTCAGGTGTGCTATATTTTCCACTAACTCATCAACAGATATTATGGAATTAATATATCAGTATGTACTGGGCTTTGTTTTGTGTTTAAGTGTTCTAAGTGTTACTGTTTATTTGTGTTTGAGGATCAGTGTGTATCTTTTCAGAGATTTGATGTGTGTCTGTCTGGTTTGGAGGTTAGGATCGTAGAATGGTAGTAGCATATGAGGCTATTAAATTTTGTTGGGCAAAATCCTCACAGCTCCTGAATGACATGGGCTTTCCTAAAAAAGTTGGGGGCAGATGTTCACAGGTAAATGAATGGCTAGAAAATGGAAAGCCTTTAGAAGTGAAATAACAAGAGTCCAGAGGTAGTATATTCCTGTTAAGGTGAAAGGAAAGGATGGTAGGTGTAGGGAATGCTGAATGATGAGAGAAATTGAGGGTTAGATTAAGAAAATGAAGGAAGCATATGTCAGGAAGACCGAGTGAATCCTTAGAAGAGTATAAAGGCAGGAGGAGTATACTTAAGAGGGACATCAGGAAGGCAGAAAGGGGACGAGATAGCTTTGGCAAATATGACTACGGAGAATCCAAAGGGTTTTTACAAATACAGTCAGGACAAAAGGGTAATTAGGGAGTGAATAAGGCTCCTCAAAGATCAGCAATTTTGCCTTTGTGTGGAGCTGCTGGAGGTGAGGGGGGGGCGGGGGAAGATACTAAATGTGTATTTTGCTTCAGTATTTCATGTGAAGAAGGACATGGAATATATAGAATCTGGGGAAATAGATGGTGACAACTTGAAAAATGTCCGTATTACAGAAGAGGAAGTGCTGGATGTTTTGAAAAGCTTAAAATGGATGAAGTCCCAGGACCTGATCAAGTATACTCTAGAACTCTTTCGGAAGATAAGGAAGTGATTGCTGCGCCCCTTGCCGAGATATTTGTATCATCACTAGTCATAGGTGAGGTACCAGAACTCTGGCAGTTGGCTAATGTGGTATCATTCTTTAAGAAAGGTGGCAAGGACAAGCCAGGGAACTATAGACTGGTGACCCTGACGTCGCTGATGAGCAAATTGTTGGAGCGAATCCTGAGGGACAGGATGTACATGTATTTGGAAAAGCATGGACTGATTAGGGATAGTTAACAAGGTTTTGTGCTTGGGAAATCATGTCTCACGTATTTGAGTTTTTTGAAGAAGTAACAAAGAGGATTGATGAGGGCAGAGCGGTGGACGTGATCTATATGGACTTTAGTACGGCATTCAATAAGGTTCCCCATGAGAGACTGGTTAGCATGGAACACAGGGAGAACTAGCCATTTGGATACAAAACAGCTTGTTGGTTGCTAAAACCAAACCAAGTCAGGGTGAAAACTGAGCTGGGAGAACTGGCCACTCCCCTTTCATTATATAAGTGTTTTTTTTAACTTGTAAGCCTTTTGCCTGAAGCAGTATCTGTTAGCTATAATCAAAATGGCCCTAAAACCCACCCAAGCCAGACCTCTTGGCAACTCTCCATTTATGATCCCTCTGAAATAAACACCAAGGACAACATAACCTTGTTAAAGGAGCAGCATCATCGCACTCAGGGTCTCTGAATAAAAACACCAACATCAATAGGTTCCACTGTAAGATACACTCCCTCCACCCCAGTTGCAGCCCCTCTTCCGCACCAAGACACAGCAAAAGGAAGAGATGACAGCAACTTTCTCAGGGAACATAGGTTGTATGGGTGCTACTTCATTTTAAATACATTCCTACTTTAGTAAATATATGTTCATTGTTCACTGTCAGTTATGTGAATGAATGCCTTTCTAGCCACAACTACAAGAATAAAGATGCAGACCCTTGCCATCCTTCACCCTGTATGACAGGGCATACTGCTACTGCCCTGTTTCCAAGTAAGGAAGGGCATCTGGAGTGAGTTCAAGATCCCTTGTCTCCCTGTGACCTTGTTTTTGTTGCTAAGCACCATTGTACAGAGAGATGGAGTGCAGATATATTCAGCATACCTGACTCTCCATGGGTTTGGCAACTTCCCAATGGAGGTAGCCAGATATCTGCAGGCCAGTGCCAGTGTAGTACAAATAGCATAGGTACAAACTACAGGTCAGTTGCCTTATGCCTTTGTCAAACCTGCCAGCTACTGTTGTGTTTCCTAGACAATAGCAAAATAGGTGGCGTAGTAGAAGATCTCAGAGTACAACAGGACCTTGTTCGAATGGGCCAGTGGGCTGAGGATTGGCAGATGAGTAGCATTTTGGTATCAACAGGTATCAACATCCGAACTGGAGGAGGGTGCAGCTTGTTGGTGCATCCTTTGATGGCTCTGTGACTTTCCCTTAGAGGTGGAGGACAAGGAGTCTTGAGGAGCCAAGCTCTTGGCTGCTGAGACCTTATAGATGCCACTTATTAATGCAGGAGACAGAAAAGGGAAAGTTTTTCAAGCAAGTGGCAGATTCAGAGAGGCACTAATGGGCGAGTGACACAGCAATGAGCAGTAATTCTTACTTGGCTGTCACAGCATAGAGGTTTTAGCTTCACCATATGAGCAGTTGTGGTACCTACAAACCAAAGCCAGGAGTAAATGTTGGGCAACCCGCCACCGATCTTACCTCTTCTCACCCTATTATGATGCTATTTTTTTCCTGAAATCAGACAAAGGGGAGGATTGAGTGAGATGAAAGTGGCTGACACAGCTGTTAGTTTGGCTGGAGGTGGGGAAAGGTGGCAAGGTGATTTGTCTGAATGAGTAGGTAGCAAGAAGCCAGGCAGAACTAGTAGTGTGGAGGGATTGGGTGGAAGAGAGTGACTGAGGGAAAATGTTTGGAGATAGATGTGGTAGCTGAGTTACAGTGAGTGTGAGATAGCAGAGAGAAAAGGTTGGCAGCGGTGGAGATCACCAAAAATCTTGTGGTATTATGGGGCATTCCTCTGGACAATGGATACCACACTGACTTGAGTGACAACCTCATATCAGGCTGTCAGGGTCTGGTGGTGTAATCACCTTAGCTGGTCCTAGAGGAAAAGGATGACCCTCCTCTACACAACCCTGTCCAAGACCTCCAGGTCCCTGTGGGCAAAGTGGTGTGTCAACTCTCCTTTTTCCAACATGTCATCTGGGCCAATTGACAAGAATCACACAGGGCGGCTCTGACCTGCTGGGGCTTGATCTGGATGTACAACTTTGTATTAAATATGGTGCTTTGGCTGGGAATCCCAGGTCCAAGCAGCGGCAAGTACTGATGTTAAGAACTTTACAAACTTCTTGACTAACAAGGGCCACAATATGAGGGCCGTTATCGGAACTGAGTGTCCGCGGCACACCAAATCTAGGAATAATCTCCTTGAGTAAAGTCTTAACAACAGTGTCAGCCTTGTTATCGGCTGCAGGATAAGCCTCAATCCATTTACTAAAAACATCTACAATAACTAAAACATATTTACACTTGGCCGTTCTGGGTAGCTCAATGAAATCCATTTGCAACGTATCAAAGGGCCTTCAGGCAGCGGGGTTCTACCCTGTTCACAGGGGACCCCCTTGCCGGGGTTATGCTGCATGCATGTCAAGCATTTTTTAGTTTGTGCTCTAGCCAATTGCAGAACACTGGGATGCCACCAAGATTCCCAGACTAAATCTGCAGTTTGTCTAGCCCCACAGTGTGTTAAGTGATGGACAACATCAACCACCCAGACGGCTAAAACATCAGTCATACACACCTGGCCTGCTGGGGTTTTCCAAAGACCGTCAACGTCCTTGAAACATCCCAGATCAGTCCATTCATGAAGTACATTGTCAGGGGCGTCCCCCTGTAAAGCAACAATATCAGCAGTGGAGGGAGGCTGCTTGTCAGGAACTGAGGCCCTAATAGATTTCCTCTGAACCATCATGAAGGAGCCAGGGAGCTCCGTAGCCTGTTTAGCAACTTCATCTGCCTGTTTATTTCCCATAGAAACCGGATCTGTTCCGGCAGAGTGCGCGGAACATTTAATAATGGCCAATTCGCGAGGACTTTGAATGGCCTGTAACAAATTAATGACTTCCTCCCTGTGTACGATAGGGGTCCCCGACGAGGTGAGGAAGCCTCGATTTTCCCATAGTGTCCCAAAATCATGGGCAACCCCGAAGGCATATCTAGAGTCAGTATATATATTAGCTGTAAGTCCGGAGGCTAGCTCACATGCCCTAGTTAATGCAATTAATTCAGCTTTCTGAGCCCTTTTGGTTTTGCCAGCCTGGGACATAAAAATCCGGTTCCAGCTGATAGCCTCTATTGTCAGACTGCAGCTGGAGACCGGGTAATCTCTACAGCCCTTGCTGCTGTGTCTGCTGGGGAGGGGTGGGAGGTTGCCGCAAGGGGCCATGGTATTTTGATCACTTTCCCGTACAACAAATTCAGATTTAATAGGTTTTTTCGGCCTTAGGACCTTCACCCTCGCCCCATAATGCTTTAATTGCCCTAGCTGTATCACCCTGTGAGGAATTGATCCAATTTAAGTTGTTAGTTTTCCATCTATCTTGTGTAGGTTTAGGCAAAGTGTTCATCAAGAGACTATTATACTGTTGTGAGACAGCCCCAGCTCCCAAAGGGAAAAGAGGGTCCCCAGAATATGTGCCATAAGTTTCATTAAACCTCTGTAGGTATTCCTCAGCACCCTCCCCCTTTTTTGGTTTTAAATCAATGGTTTTCGCTAAGTCAACCGGTTTTCTGAGGACCTGCCGCATTGCTTCTTTAATTTCCTGCTCCTGTTGTTGTTGATTCGGGTGTTGTGCTGTAAAGGCAGTCCAACTGTTGGCACCAGGGGGCATATTTAATATTTCTAAAAATTTTGTCCACTTCAAGCCAATAAACACAACCCTCAAAAAATTCCAGATATCTTCTCCCACTGCCCCGTAAGCCTGCCAAATGCTTTCAACTGATTCACACCATTTTTGTGGATCCTTATCTTTGTCAGGGAGATTCATAGTCAGTGCCAAAATTTCGTGCGGTTTCCATGGCGTAAAAATTTCTAGGGTAGGAGGGTGAAGAATCGCAGCGACAGGAGGGACAGCGTTCGGCTGGGCAGGGACTCTTACCCGTCCCGCTTGAGGGTTAGGAACAGTACGCATAGGGAACATGTGACCTGAGGGTTCCTCTCTCTCTGAACTGTCATCGTCAGCCTCCTCTGTCCAAGGGTAGGGCAATTGCTGTTCAGGTTCACACTGTGGTGGAGGCCGATATCCTTTTTTACCTGTGCTTGGGATAAAACTCCTTTCACTACGTGCCTCCTGGGGTGCTGTATCCGATGGAGGGGGTTGGGGAGGGGATTCCACATTCCTAGAACTAATTCCCTTATCCTCCCATCCTGCATCCAGCCTCAGGTCTGACAATGCCGTCTCCACCGCTTGGTTGGCCAACCGTTTGTTCTTATTAATATTTTCATCAAAATTTGCACATGCAACCTTGAGCTCATGGAGGGTCAAAGGAAGCCCATCCTTAGTGACACTTAACCCTCTTTTTGTAGCATTATGTAACCAACTGTTGTAAACCTTCTGCTCGTGTTGTTGTTTAGCTTCCTCTTTCTTTTTTAGGCATGCATCTCTTAGTTTAGCCATAATTTTCTTACCCTTCTTTCCCCCTGTTCCCTTTTTCCATACTAACTCCGTAACTCTTTTTACAATCTCCAATTTCCACGTACCCCCTGCAGGCCATTCATCAGGTCCCAATTTTTCTGTTAGCCATCCTGACAATTTCCTGAGTGACTGTGCATCCTCAGGATATTCTGCGCAGACTGTTACAATTAATGATCCCGGATCCTCACATTTATCCATAAACTGTCCCATAATATTCCCTAAACTTTCGTGAGTGTTGCTTTTATGAGATCCTGCTCAAGGGTCTTTAAACCCACTCTCACACACGTACGTATCTAACTATTCTTACTTCTTACCGCGCTCCCAGCGCCTTTTTTTTTCCTACCTTCTATAGCACTCCCAGTGCTTTTGTGGTGGTCCCTTTAAAAAGCTGTTCACTGGTTCGTTCTCGATCCCGTCCGGTAGCAGCTCCTGCTGCGGTGAGTTGGATCCAGGTCCGCCCCTGACTTGGGGAGACACTAGTCGTGAGTCCCAAACGGTATACTCTCGTCCTAGTTGGGCCCGTCTCCACCTTGCCACAGCAAGACCGTGTCCTGTTCAACCGTCACCAGGAGCCGCCTTCCGTTGGGATCCCACCGCTGCCACCAAAATGTGAAAGCTCAGCCACGCCACCTGGCTTTGTGAACGCCTGTCCAAGAACAGAGAACCACCACTTAATTAATACACTTCAACAGCACTGTTTTTATTCAAGACTGTTAGTATATGAATATACTAACAAGGCTTGGGAGAGAAAAGCCACTCAGACCACACTGGTTACTAGAGAGTGGATTCTCTCACCGTAGATAGGGAAAGTTGTTACATTTATACATAACGTCTCACGCAATACAGAGTCCCGTGTCATTAAGCTATCGCAAAGTATATTAATCAAAGTATACTTAATTGTAAGCTTACGCATCAAAAAATGCTCTGAATCTTAACACACAGACACCAGCACCCATCTGGTTAAGATATTAACACTATCTTTAAAGTCAGACATTAACTCCCATTATTTTTCTAGCTCTTTCAAGGCAACAGTCAAATCTCAAAGATGCTCTTTAAATGTAAACATTTAAACCTCATTACTGTGTTACAGCTAGACCGTAAGGCACCAGTACTCCTCTGATGGCTGCCCTTTGACCTAGTGCTGGTACTATGTCATTCTCAGATCTGTGGGATTGGACATGTTTACCCAGCCTGTGCAAGTTGCTGTATTAGCAATTTATTCGCTCAGGATGCTGGGCAATACAGCCAATGTGCTTCAGCCATTTTAGTTAACATTCTAAGCTCCATTTTCTATATGGTCACTATATCTATTTCCAACTTATCAATGTCTGCAGCAAATGGAACAGTGCAAAGTAAGGGAGTGGCACACAGCTAATGAGGCGAGTTTGCGAATTGGCATGAGAATTCTCACTAAGTCTCATGGACAGAAATCCCCCATGAAACTTGGCAAAATTGAACTTTGCTAAATTCCTAAAAATCAGCGAGTACTGCCTGTGTTAGCTCACCACAAAAGCAACTCAGCTAGTGTCATGTTCTGCCCTTTCCCCATAAACCTATGGTTTTTTTTTCTTTTCAGGTGAATATCCAAATCTTCACTGAAGCCACAATTGAACGTGGCTCTGCCATACTCTCAGAAACTGCAGGCGACATTCCAACTGCTTGCTTCTTAAGAACATTTTTATTAGTGTGTCTTTGCTTCCTTTGTCAATCGCTTTAGCATTTTCTTAAGCAAAGTCCAGATCATTTCTGATATTGAATTCTTTCTGTCTTCCTTGGTTCTCTCCTATTGCCCCCTTGACCATGACCCCACCTCCCACCACCAAACCATCGTCTCCCAGACCATCCATAACCTCATCACCTCAGGGGATCTCCCATCCACCGCCTCCAACCTCATAGTCCCACAACCCCGCACCGCCCGTTTCTACCTCCTGCCCAAAATCCACAAACCTGACTGCCCCGGCCGACCCATTGTCTCAGCCTGCTCCTGCCCCACCGAACTCATCTCCGCGTACCTCGACACGGTTCTGTCCACTTTAGTCCAGGAACTCCCCACCTACGTTCAGGACACCACCCATGCCTTCCGCCTCCTCCATGATTTTCGCTTCCCCGGTCCCCAACGCCTTATCTTCACGATGGACATCCAGTCCCTGTACACCTCCATCCCCCATCGCAAAGGACTCAAAGCCCTCCGCTTCTTTCTTTCCCGCCGCACCAACCAGTACGCTTCCACTGACACCCTCCTTCGACTGACTGAACTGGTCCTCACCCTGAATAACTTCTCTATGTCTGTCTCTTTGTAGGATATGTGGAACAGTCCATCTTCCGCAACTACACTGGCACCACCCCCCACCTTTTCCTCCGCTACATCGATGACTGTATCGGCGCTGCCTCGTGCTCCCACGAGGATGTCGAACAGTTCATCAACTTTACCAACACCTTCCATCCCGACCTGAAATTCACCTGGACTGTCTCAGACTCCTCCCTCCCCTTCCTAGACCTTTCCATTTCTATCTCGGGCGACCGACTCAACACAGACATCTACTATAAACCGACTGACTCCCACAGCTACCTGGACTACACCTTCTCCCACCCTGCCCCCTGTAAAAACTCCATCCCATATTCCCAATTCCTTCATCTCCGCCGCATCTGCTCCCAGGAGGACCAGTTCCAATACCGTACAGTCCAGGTGGCCTCCTTCTTCAAGGACCGCAGATTCCCCCCAGACGTGATCGACGATGCCCTCCACCGCATCTCCTCCAGTTCCCGCTCCTCCGCCCTTGAGCCCCGCCCCTCCAACCGCCACCAAGACAGAACCCCATTGGTTCTCACCTACCACCCCACCAACCTCCGTATACAGCTTATCATCCGCCGTCATTTCCGCCACCTCCAAACGGACCCCACCACCAAGGATATATTTCCCTCCCCTCTCCTATCAGCGTTCCGCAAAGACCACTCCCTTCGTGACTCCCTCGTCAGGTCCACACCCCCCACCAACCCAACCTCCATTCCCAGCACCTTCCCCTGCAACCGCAGGAAATGCAAAACTTGCGCCCACACCTCCTCCCTTACCTCTCTCCAAGGCCCCAAGGGATCCTTCCATATCCGCCACAAATTCACCTGCACCGCCACAAATTCACCTGCATCTCCACACATATCATCTATTGCATCCGCTGCACCCGATGTGGCCTCCTCTATATTGGGGAGACGGGCCACCTACTTGCGGAACGCTTCAGGGAACACCTCTGGGACGCCTGGACCAACCAACCCAACCACCCCGTGGCTCAACACTTTAACTCTCCCTCCCACTCCACCGAAGACATGCAGGTCCTTGGACTCCTCCATCGCCAGAACATAACAACACGACGGTTGGAGGAAGAGTGCCTCATCTTCCGCCTGGGAACCCTCCAACCACAAGGGATGAACTCAGATTTCTCCAGTTTCCTCATTTCCCCTCCCCCCACCTTGTCTCAGTCGATTCCCTTGAACTCAGCACCGCCCTCCTAACCTGCAATCTTCTTCCTGACCTCTCCGCCCCCACCCCACTCCGGCCTATCACCCTCACCTTGACCTCCTTCCACCTATCACATCTCCATCGCCCCTCCCCCAAGTCCCTCCTCCCTACCTTTTATCTTAGCCTGCCTGGCACCCTCTCCTCATTCCTGATGAAGGGCTCTGGCCCGAAACATCGAATTTCATGTTCCTTGGATGCTGCCTGACCTGCTGTGCTTTAACCAGCAACACATTTTCAGCTGTGATCTCCAGCATCTGCAGACCTCACTTTTTACTCTCTCCATGTCTCATGACACGTGGGGCAGACAGAGCAGATGTTTAGAGTTTACACACCTGATTTCTCCTTCAGTCACCAGCCTACCACCAGCTCGAGGGGCACAACTCCACAAAAGCATGGCTGAGAAGACTTTCCCACTCTTACTGCCTGTCATAAGAAAATTGAAAGTATAATGTTATAAATATATGCTTCTTGCTCATTAAGCTCCAGACTGACAATAAAATCCAGAGCTTCTGGCTCAGAAGAAGAGACATTATCCACTGTGCCTCAAGACTCAAGGCTTTGAGAATCATCATTAACTCCTCTGTTTACCTGTAATCTCTACTGCTCTTAACTGTCAGCTTTTAACAGTTTATCCATATGTGTTGAGGCACATAGGTCTGAATAACTTAATTAATTGCAGTGTCAATGAAAATATCAGAGGGACAATGACAGCACCTGTTAGTAGTGTTTTGGAAAGCTTGGTGATTGGAGCTGAGAATATTTTCAGTCTGATTCAGAGACAGTAGGAGCTACACAGATTGCGAATCCATCTGTCTCTGCTATCTCACTTCAGCCTAAGGAAAACCGTGGAATAAAAACATATGCGAGAACTGTGAAGGGGTGAGGGAGATCTGTCAGCATAGTGTCACCTCAGGCAACATTAAAATTCATTAGAAATGGGGCTTGGTTGAGTATTTGGTTTTCTGTCCTTTGATGTTACCTTGACTAACTTGAACATGATTCGTTTCACAATGTGCATTCATACACAATTACCTGTCGTTGTGTTCAGATTGAGGAATGTGAGTTAAATTTCTGAATTGTGCTCATTATTAACACATAAGTTTCTGTAGTGAGTCTTCCCAGTACATGCTGCCTTCCTGGATCCTAAGGCATCAGGTAGTAACCATGGCAGTCTGGCTAGCTCCTGTTTGGGTTAGAGGTTGACTTTTACCTGAACAATGTGATCACTCAATGAAAAAATGCAAATTAAGGGGAGCTCTGAAAGAAGGGTTCAAATTCTGAGGAGTTTTAAAAAGTCAAGCACAACCATTTCCACTTGAAGCAGGACCATTAACTAGACATCTGGGATTTAAGATAATTATCAAAAGAAGTACAATAGAAATATCATTACAATGGTTTGTGTTTTTTAATTTCAAAAATATACTTTATTCATAAAATGAATTTGATATCTGTACAATTGGTGATGTCATACACACGCATACATTCCATTTCTTTACATACAAATGATTCATTCCGATCTCTGTATGTGCAAATCTGTATATTGACTATCCAGATATTCTGCTGAGGCGTCAGTGGAGCCCAATTACTGGGTGGGCCTCCTGTTCTTCTTAGGCAGGCAGACCTTTCACAATGGTCTTTCCCCATCGCGCCTTGGCAGCAGCTGCCCCGAGCTTCAGCTCGTCCCTCAGCACATAGCCCTGGACCTTGGAATGTGCCAGTCTGCAACGTTCAGTCGGAGTCAACTCCTTCAGCTGAAAATCAACAGGTTTCAGGCAGATCAAAGAGCGTCCTTCACCGAGTTGATGATCCTCCAGGCACAGTTGATGTTTGTCTCTGTGTGCGTCCCGGGGAACAGACCGTAGAGCACGGAGTCCCGCGTCACAGAGCTGCTCAGGATGAACCACGACAAACACCACTGCATTCTTCTCCAGACTTCCTTTGCATAGGCACATTCCAGAAGGAGGTGTGTGACAGTCTCGTCCCCTCCACAGCTGCTTCGAGGGCAGCATGCATTGGGGCAGAGAGTCTGGGCGTGCATAAAGGATTTCACCAGCAGAACCCTTCTCACCACCAGCCAAGCCATGTCTTGGTGCTACTTGGAAAATTCAGGCGATGAGGCATTCTCCCAAATGACTTTGACAGTCTGCCCAGGGAACCGCTCGATATAATCCGCCCACTCCTTTTCCCGAAGGGTCTCAAGGACCTGACGTGCTGACCACTTCCTGGTGGACTTGTGGTCATAGGTGTTTTTCTTCATAAATTTCTCCACGAAGGACAGGTGATATGAAATGGTCCAACTACTTGGAGCGTTCCGCAGCAGCGAGGCCAGGCCCTTCCTTCGCAATACCGGGGAGAACTTCAGTACGTAGTGACACTTGGTGTTTGCGTACTGGGGATCCATGCACAGCTTGATGCAGTCACACACAAAAGTGGCCATCAGAGTGAAGGTGGCATTGGGCATGTTTTTCCCCCCATTGCCCAGACCTTTGTACATAGTGTCCCTTTGGACCCGGTCCATCTTTGATCTCCACATGAAGTGGAAGATGGCCCAGTTGACCGCAGCGGCACAGGTTCTGGGAATAGGCCAGCCCTGTACCACATATAACAACACTGACAGGTTTTTTCCTGCGATGGAGAGCGACCGTTGCTCCCATCTGTTAAGTTTCTGCCTCGCTTTCCTGATTCACTCCTCCCAAGTCTTGCGGCCGCAGTCACCCGGGCCATCTTCCACTTCATGTGGAGATCAAAGTTTGACCGGGACGGAAGGGACACAGTGTACAAAGATCTGGACAACAGGGGGGGAAAAGGTGGTCAGGCCTGACGGTGAAGGGGATCGAGGATTGGTCGGCCCAGTTCCCGAAGAGCATGGCCTCGTTCTTGACTCGGTTGATCTTGGCCCCTGAGACCCATTTGAACTGATCACATATACATATGTGTCTGTGCATGGACAGCGGATCTGAGCCAAAAACAGCGACGTCATCCATGTACAGGGAGGCCTTAACCTGTAGGCCCCAATGCCAGGAATAGTCACCCCGCTCAGGCTTGCATCTTTCCTGATAGAGCCATTTGCCGAGTCTATGCAGCACACAAACAAGGCAGGAGAGAGAGAGGGCAGCCCTGCCTGACTCCAGATCTGATTGGGAAGCTATCTGATTCCCACCCATTGATTGAGACTGCACTGACAATATTGGTGTAGAGCAGTCTGATCCAATTGCAGATTCCCTCCACAAAGCTCATTTTGGAGAGAACATCTCTCATATATGTATGTGATATCCTGTCAAAGGCTTACTCCTCGTCCAGGCTGATCAGGCAGGTGTCCAACCCCCAGTCCTGCACATAGGCGACGATCGTATCTCTGAGGAGTGCGAGGCTTTCAGTGATCTTGCTGCCCGGTACAGCACAGGTTTGGTCAGGGTGGATCACCGATCCCAGAGCAGACCTGACCTGGCCCGGTTGGCGATGACCTTTGACAAGATTTTGTAATCCGCGTTTAATAGTGTGATTAGTCTCCAATTTCTGATTTCCTCCCTATCCCCCTTCCGCTTGTAGATGCCTTTCCTTATGGATTCACTCATGGTACCTGCCCGAAGCATACTGACTTATACCTCCAGCAGAACCTGGTCAATCAAGTCCCACAGCGCAGCATAGAGCTTGACCGGTAAGCCATCGCTTCCGGGAGTTTTATTCTTTTCGAAGGACTCGAAGGCCTTGGTCAGTTTATCCAGAGATAACGGCTGGTCCAGCCTCTCCCGTGTTCTGTTGTCTAAGACCTCAGTGGTAGAAAACAGGGATGACTAGGAAGCTGCGCTCTTGTATGGCTTCAAGTCATACAAACTGGCATACAAGTATTTGCTGATTCTCATGATGTCAGCCTGAGATGACGTTTCCGAGCCATCTTCTTCTTTCAGGCTGCTGAGCACAGAGCTCTCTTTGTGCACCTTCTGAAAGAAGAAACATGAGCACGTCTCGTCCTGCTCCACCGAGCGGACCCTGGACCGGACGATTATCTTGGAGGCCTCCAAGGCAAAGAGCGAGGCTTGCTGGCCCTTCACCTCCTGGTGGTCCTCCGTGACATCGACCCCCATTGTCTACAGCAGGAGCAGGTTCTGCATATTTTCCTGGAGTTAGGACAGTTTTCCCCATGTCTTTCTCACCTCTTGAACACCTTTGAGGATGAAGAACCTCTTGATATTCCCTTTTACTGTTTCCCACCAGTCTGCTGGAGACTCAAAGAGAGGCACTGCGGTTCTCCAACCTGCGTAATCCGTCTTCAGCTCCTCAATGTTTCCTGGGGTCAACAGCTTGGTGACAGTCAGCCAGCAGGAGGCAGTGGTCAGAGAAGAACATCGGCTTGACGTCGATGGATCTGACTGAGAATATTCGGGACACAAACAAGTAATCTGTCCTTGAACAGGCAGTACTTTTTTTTAATTTCAAAAATATACTTTACTCATAAAATAATTTGATGGTCTGTACAGTTCGTTATGCCATACATATGTAAACATTTACATACAGAGATCAGAATTTATCATTTGTATATACAGGACTGTACGTTTATCAATCATATGTCCATATATTTAGCTGAGGCGTCAGCAGAACCTAAATGACTGCGTGGGCCCCCTGTTCTCCTTAGGTAGGCAGATATTACACGGTGGTCTTTCCCCACCACGTCTTGGCGGCAGCTGCCCCGAACTTCAGCGCATCCCTCAACACATAGTCCTGGACCTTGGAATGTGCCAGTCTGCAACACTCATTTGGGGTCAACTCCTTCAGCTGGAAGATCAACAGGTTTCGGACCGCCCAGAGAGCATCCTTCACCAAGTTGATGATCCTTCAGGCACAGTTGATGTTCAGCTTGGTGTGCGTCCCAGGGAACAGGCCGTAGAGCACGGAGTCCCGCGTCACGGAGCTGCTCGGGACGAACCTCGACAAACACCACTGCATTCCTCTCCAGACTTCTTCTGCGTAGGCACATTCCGGAAGGAGATGAGTGACAGTCTCGTTCCCCCCTACAGCCACTTCGTGGGCAGCGTGCGGTGCGGGAGAGAGTCTGGGAGTGCATAAAGGATCTTACAGGCAGAGCCCTTCTCACCACCAGCCAAGCCATGTCTTGGTGCATGTTGGAAAGTTCTGGTGATGAGACATTCTGCCAAATGGCTTTGACAGTCTGCTCAGGGAACCACTCGATATGATCCGCCTCTCCTTTTCCCGAAGGGTCTCAAGGACACTACGTGCTGACCACTTCCTGATGGATCAGTACACATCTTTTTTTTTATTTCAAAAATATACATTATTCATAAAATAATTTGATGGTCTGTACAGTTGGTCATGCCATACATACGTAAACATTTACATACAGCGATCAGAATTTATCATTTGTATATACAGCTCTGTACGCTTATCAATCATATGTCCATATATTTAGCTGAGGCATCAGCAGATCCCAAATGAGTACGTGGGCCCCCTGTTTTACTTAGGTACGCAGATATTACACGGTGATCTTTCCCCACTGCGCCTTGGTGGAAGCTCCCCAAGTTTCAGCGCATCCCTCAACACATAGTCCTGGACCTTGGAATGTGCCAGTCTGCAACACTCATTCGGGGTCAACTCCTTCAGCTAGAAGATCAACAGGTTCCGGAACACCCAGAGAGCGTCCTTCACCGAGTTGATGCCAGGCACAGTTGATGTTCGTCTTGGTGTGCGTCCCGGGGAACAGACCGTAGAGCACGGAGTCCTGCGACACGGCACTGCTCAGAACGAACCACGACAAACACCACTGCATTCCTCTCCAAACTTCTTCTGCATAGACACATTCCAGAAGGAGGTGTGTGACAGTCTCGTCCCCCTCCGCAGCCCCTTCGAGAGCAGCGTGCGGTGCGGCTGAGAGTCCTTGAGACCCTTCAGGAAAAGGAGAGGGCAGATACTATCAAGCGGTTCCCTCAGCAGACTGTCAAAGCCATTTGGCAGAATGCCTCATCACCAGAACTTTCCAACAAGCACCAAGACATGGCTTGGCTGGTGGTGAGAAGGGCTCTGCCTGTGAGATCCTGATGGATCAGTACACTTTTTTTTAAATTTCAAAATTATACTTTATTCATAAAATAATTTGATGGTCTGTACAGTTGGATATGCCATACATATGTAAATATTCCATTTCTTTCCATATCTAAACAGAGTAATCATTCCTCTTTACAGGTCTTTACGATTACATTTTTAGCTGAGGCGTCAGCAGAGCCCAAATGACTGCATGGGCCCCTGTTCTTCTTTAGGCAGGCAGACGTGACACAGTGGTCTTTCCCCACTGCGCCTTGGCGGCAGCTGTCCCAAGCATCTGCGCGTCCCTCAACATGTAGTCCTGGACCTTGGAATGTGCCAGTCTGCAACACTCAGTCGGGGTCAACTCCTTCAGCTGGAAGATTAACAGGTTTCGAACCGCCCAGAGAGCGTCCTTCACCGAGCTGATGATCCTCCAGGCACAGTTGATGTTTGTCTCGGTGTGCGTCCCAGGGAACAGGCCGTAGAGCACGGAGTCCTGCGTCACGGCGCTGCTTGGGACGAACCTCGACAAACACCACTGCATTCCTCTCCAGACTTCCTCTGCATAGGCACATTCCAGAAGGAGGTGTGTGACAGTCTCGTCCCCCCCGCAGCCGCTTCGATGGCAACGTACGGTGCGGCTGAGAGTCCGGGCGTGCATAAAGGATCTCACAGGCAGAGCCCTTCTACCACCAGCTAAGCCATGTCTTGGTGCTTGTTGGAAAGTTCTGGCGATGAGGCATTCTGCCAAATGGCTTTGACAGTCTGCTCAGGGAACCACTCGATATGATCCGCCCTGTCCTTTTCCCGAAGGGTCTCAAGGACACTACGCACTGACCACTTCTTGATGGACTTGTGGTCATAGGTGTTTTTCTTCATAAATTTCTCCACGAAGGACAGGTGATACGGAACGGTCCAACTACTCGGAGCGTTCTGCGGCAGCGAGGCCAGGCTCATCCTTCGCAACACTGGGGACAGGTCGAACCTCAGTACGTAGTAACACTTGGTGTTTGCGTACCAGGGATCCACGCACAGCTTGATGCAGCCACACACAAAGGCGGCCATCAGGGTGAGTGTGGCATTGGGTGTATTTTTTTCCCCTGTTGCCCAGATCTTTGTACAGCGAGTCCCTTCAGACCCAGTCCATCTTTGATCTCCATATAAACTGGAAGATGGCCCGGGTGACTGCAGCGGCACAGGTTCTGGGAATAGGCCAGACCTGTGCTGCGTATAATAGCAATTACAGTGCCTCACACCTGATGACCAGGTTTTTCCCGCGATGGAGAGCGACCGTAGGCCAGTTTCTGCCTCACTTTGCTGATACGCTCCTCCCAAGACTTGGCGCATGCCCCAGCCCCCCTGAACCAAATACCCAGCACCTTCAGGTGGTCGGTCCTGATGGTGAAGGGGATTGAGGATTGGTCGGCCCAGTTCCCGAAGAGCATGGACACACTCTTGCCTCTGTTTACCTTGGCCCCCAAGGCCCGTTCAAACTGGTCACATATGCACATGAGTCTGCGCACAGACAGCGGATCCGAGCAGAAAAATGGCGACGCCATCCATGTACAGGGAGGCCTTAACCGGCAGACCCCCGCTGCCAGGAATAATCACCCCTCTCAGGCTCGCATCCTTCCTGATGGACTCGGCCGGAGCACAGCGTAGATACACCTGGTCACGAGCAGATAGGTCTATCCGCTCAAGAATAGATTACCTGTTTGTGTCCTGAACGCTCTCTGACCACTGCCTCCTGCTGGCCGACTGTTACCTACAGCGGGCGGGTAAGGGAACGTGGAAGCTGAACACAAAGCTGCTGACCCCAGGAAACATTGAGGAGCTCAAGAGGGACGCAGGTTGGAGAACTGTGAAGCCCCTCCGAGTCCCCAGCAGACTGGTGGGAAACAGTAAAAGGGAACATCAAGAGGTTCTTCATCCTCAAAGGTGTTCAGGAGGCAAGGGAGAGGCAGAGAAAACTGTCCCAGCTCCAAGAAAGTATGCAGAACCTGCTCCTGCTGCAAACGATGGGGGTTGATGTCACGGAGGACCTCAAGGAGGTGAAGGGCCAGCAAGCCTTTCTCTTTGCCTCGGAGGCCTCCAAGATAATCTTCCGGTCCAGGGTCCGCTCGGTGGAGCAGGACAAGACGTGCTCAAGTTTCTTCTTCCAGAAGGTGCACAAAGAGAGCTCTGTGCTCAGCAGCCTGAAGGAAGGAGATGGCTCGATAACGTCATCTCAGGCTGACGTCATAAGGATCAGTAAATCCTTCTATGCCAGTCTGTATGACACGAAGCTGACCGACAGTGCAGCCTTCCAGTCGTTCCTGTCCTCTATCACGGAGGTCTTAGATGACAGAACATGCGAGAGGCTGGACCAGCCGCTATCTCTGGACGAGCGGACCAAGGCCCTCGAGTCCTTCGAAAAGAATAAAACTCCTGGAAGCGACGGCTTACCGGTTGAGCTCTATTCCGCTCTGTGGGACTTGATTGGCCAGGACCTGCTGGAGGTATATGTCAGTATGCTTCGGGCAGGTACCATGAGTGAATCCATGAGGAAAGGCATCATCACCTTCATCTACAAGCGGAAAGGGGAGAGGGAGGAACTCAAAAATTGGAGACCAATTTCACTGTTGAATGCGGATTACAAAATTCTGTCAAAGGTAATCGCCAACCGGGTCAGGTCTGCTCTGGGGTCGGGTGATTCACCCTGACCAAATCTGTGCTGTGCCGGGCAGGAAGATCGCTGAGAGTCTCGCACTCCTCAGGGATACGATCACCTATGTGCAGGACAGAGGGTTGGACACCTGCCTGATCAGCCTGGACCAGGAGAAAGCCTTTGACAGGATATCACATACGTATATGAGAGAGGTTCTCTCCAAAATGGGCTTTGTGGAGGGAATCTGCAATTGGATCAGACTGCTCTACACCAACATTGTCAGTGCAGTCTCAATCAGTGGGTGGGAATCAGATAGCTTCCCAGTCAGATCTGGAGTCAGGCAAGACTGCCCTCTCTCTCCTGCCTTGTTTGTGTGCTGCATAGAGCCATTTGCTGTGGATCAGTACATGTCTGCTGTATCAAACCCACAGCACTCGAACAGAACATTCTTGATGACGACCGTCCGATTAATGGTGTACACTCCTCCAACTTCTTCACAGTCACCCTGACTTTGTTGCGAATGCCCTGGCCTGCGCTGCGGGCGGGTGCTGAGGCCATAACTTTTAGGATGGCTGGTCCCTGAATTGGCATTAGGCCGAAGCCAGCATGGAGATCCACCAAGAGCAGGTCAGCACAACCAAATGATCCTCCAACTTCCAATCATCATCCAGTGATGATCTCAACTAGCTCTGATGACTCGCAACTCGACACCTGTTCTGATAAGAGCAGACACTTGATCTTACCCAAAAGATATGGTTTTTATGATCTGGAATGTGCTAGCTGAAAGGATGGTCTAAGTAAATTCATTAAGAACTTACAGAAGGGGCACTAGGTGAGCAGACAATTTATAGGTGGAATTGTCCAAATGCATTTTGTCTGCTTCTGTATATGCACTGGCTACTATGGAAAGGTTAGTGCTATGCTGTGAGGTTGGTTAGCTCAATTGGTTGATTCGAACTGAAAATGTGTTGCTGGAAAAGCGCAGCAGGTCAGGCTGCATCCAAGGAGCAGGAGAATCGACGTTTTGGGCATGAGCCCTGAAGAAGGGGTCATGCCCAAAACGTCGATTCTCCTGCTCCTTGGATGCTGCCTGACCTGCTGCGCTTTTCCAGCAACACATTTTCAGCTTTGATCTCCAGCATCTGCAGTCCTCACTTTCTCATCAGTTGGCTGATTGGCGTCATTCTGCATCACAAACTAGCCAACAGTGTGGGTTCAATTCCTGAATTGGCTAAGGTTACTGTGAAGGTTCTACCTTCTCAACCTTGCCCCTCACCTGACCCTCAGGTTGGATTTCTCTAATGAGAAAGCAGACCTCTGGGACTATGGCGATTTACCTTTGCAATGACTGTAGTTCTCACCCCTGCAGATTGCTTAATTTTGGAGCCATATTCTAGACATAACAGGAATGAGTGACAAAGGACTTACGTAAGATGAGAGTTTGTGATCACATTTACTTAATATTACCATTTGTAAAGAAATTTCATAGTTTATTGAGTTTGTTAGATAGCAGCAATTTAGATACGATGCATTAGTCAGTTAGACAAAATATGTAACCATGACAATTGAGGATAGTTCATTGAAATCTGAGGACACACAGGCTATGGGCAGAGAATGTATCTGTCTTGTTAAACTTGTGAAGGCAGCATCCTGCTTGCCAGTTCAAGTATTAGAGAGCTCTTCCATGAGAGTTCCTCCTCCTCTTCATCTTCCAAATGGAAAAGACAGTTCCTCAACAAGGAGCGCTGTCCACAACAACTGTCTAATGAGGATTGCCCTCTGCCCCTGAGCATTTGCTGGCATACCCCATTTCTAGCAGCTGGTAGCTTACATTATGTCAAACAGTTGTTTGAATCCTTCTGGCGAATGACAATGGGCACCTACTCAAAACATTGGGTGATTTTTGTCCATTTGAAGGTTAGTTTTCATTCCTTCAATGCTTTCTCATGTTAGAGTAATGTGGTGCCCAGTGAATCTTTTATTTGTAACAATTAAATAAGATCTCACGCTACACTGGAAATACTAAACCTGGATTACAAAAATAACTCCGTTTTAAAGGGACAACAATTTCCAAGATTTCAGATTCATAAAGGGATAGATAGGCTAGTTGCAGGTAAGATATTGCCCAGGGTTTGTGAGAGGCTATAGGATGCTATTTAGGTCTGATGAGGAGAAATTATTTCACTCAGAAGGCGTGGAACTTTTGGAATTCTGTATCACAAGGGGTTCAGTCATTACGTATATTTAAAGCAGAACTTAACGAACAGGTTTCTGATTAGCAATGATGTATAGGATCATGGGGAGAGAGTGAGTAAAGGGCATTGAAGTGTTCGATCAGCCATGATTGTACTGAATTACTGAACGGGGGCGCAGAGGAGTTGGAAGGGGGGAGTGGGGGGTGGAGGAGTGGGGGGAGAGCGGAGGAGATCTCTAGTCAGTCACTGCATCAATGTCCTTTCCCTCTGTATTCTTCGGTGGTTGACTTTTGACCCTTCAATTGCAGCAGCACATTGGAAGCCAAATTTCTGGCTCCATTCCAGCCTTTCGAATCTCCCATCCCAAGTTTCCCAAACTAAAATTTTTGAACAAAGTGTATTTTCTGTTGCTTTCCAAAAATCTCAGATTGTTAATCCATCCTTGATGATGTCTCTTAAATGTATACTGTCCATCAATCCAACTCTATCTCATTGAATAGTTTTAAATGGAGCAGTCAAGGTCCGTGTAATACAAGGGTCATTATGGTTAATACAGTAAGGACAATTACTCTTTTTTAAAAAGAACAAAAAACAAAACTTTGGCATAAACATTTTGGGGCAGAACAGTATCCAGCCCCCTAAACACAGCTGGATTATGATATCCTTGGGAAAAGGACTAAAATCTGTGGCTTTAAAACACTGAAACCAAGTACATAATTGATAAATTTTGACTTAATTAAAGCGCAGTTACTCTTGGGTTGAAGTTAATGTTTACAAAGTAAGAATCCATTTCAAGTTTATTTAAATATTAAGACAAAACACAAATGGGATATGAAAAAGATATAATTGCAAAAAAAATTAGTGATTTCTACTGCAAATGTTTAATCAGCTTTTGATTGTGTCTTGAAGTATTTCACTCATTACAGAACTGATATAGCTGGATGTATCATAATGTGTGTAAGCAACGTGAAATTAGCATTCAAGAAGACATTTGAAGTCAGTTGCCAGAGTTTTACCACATTGTCTTGAAAGCTGTTGCAAACTGCTTGGATTTTAATGAGTGAAAGCATTACTTATTTGTTGAAGACTGTCAAGTGCAGACTTCCTGTTTCCTCAAAACTACTGGTCCCTCCACCTGCCTTTGTGTTATCTGTAAAGTTAACAACAATACCCTCTATTCCTTCATTCAGATCGTTAATGTGTGATATGAATAGTTGCATATCACTGACCCCTGTGGAACTCCTCTCGTCACTTTGTCATCCTGACAAAGGCCACTTTATCCCTACTCTCTGCTTTCTACCAGTTAGCTAATCCTTTATCCATATTAGTATTTTGCCCCTAACACCGTGGGCACTTACCTTAGTTAGCAGCCTCCTATGCAGCACCTTGTCAAAGGCCTTCTGGAAATCCAAATAGATGTTGTCTATTGGCTGTCCTTTGTCTTATTGCTCATTACCTCCTTAAAGGATTCCAACAGATTTGTCAGGCATGACCTCTTCTTGAACAAGTCATGCTAACTCTGCCCTATTTTACCATGCACTTCCTAGTACTCTGCAATCTCATCCTTAATAATGGACTCCAAAATCTTACCAATGACTGAAGTCAGGCTAACTGGTATTATGTGAAGTTTCTTTGGCTCTCCCATGAGAGGTGCTGGGTGACTTTATGTACTGCTCATGTAATCCAATTTCAAGTCCACCCCGGCAAAAACGACCCAGGTTAATGAATTCTGGGTGTTTAAAAAGGCAGCTGTAAATTAGTGCCACTATTTGAGCTGAGGTCCTACACATTTAATCTCTAATAATGGTAATGAAATGTACCTGGACAATGAAGAACCTCATTACAAGACTGTAGTCAATCTTCTATGGTCCTTCCGGACTCTGCTTCTTCATGTCTGCTGATAGTCTGGGTTTGCTAATCTGTACACTGGCAACAGAAGTAAATTTATGAGCTTATCGCTGGTAATTGAACTTGAAGTATTGATGATGCCTGGCTTGTACAGTCTAGAATAAAAAATCAATTGGAAAATGTTTGCAATGCCCCAGTTTTAAATCTATATACCCATCATTATGTCATAAATAATGAACACTGAGCCCTATGTGATTGACTCAGAGAATGTTGTAGCATCAAAACGGACTGATCAAATCTCCAACAGTCTGCTCCCTGCAGGAATTCTTGCTTGATCCCATAATCTTTAATGTGCCTTGTTTTCAATTCACAACTTTAATCTCTTTGAAAACATTTTATTGCAGCTTCTGCCTCAACTCTCTGCCACCTGGGAAGGGAAGTAGATATACGTTTGGAATAATGGAAGATGTAAGGGTTTCAATTATTGCACCAGAGTTTGGTGGGCTGCACAGATTTCCTTTCTAGATCTGCTCTTCCACTAGTAATAACAAATTTTAAATTGAACTAGGGTGATAATATTACAATTTGCCTTTGAGAAGATGCCTAATTGAACTGCGCAGTCCATGTGCTATGGGTCAATTCATATTGATGTTATGGCAGGAATCCTGGGATTTTGATGTAGTGACACTGAAGGAACAACGATATATATCCATGTCAGGGTGGTCAGTGTCTCTGAGGGAAACCTGCCAGGTGAATGGTGTGTTCCCCTGCATCTGCTGTCTTTGTCCTTCTAGATGGAAGTGGACTAGAGTTTGGAAGGTGCTGTCTAACGAACCTTGGTAAACTCTGTAATGCATCTTGTAGATGATACATCGTACTGGTACTGAATGTTACAGTGGGAGGAGTGAATGTTTGTGGATGTGGTACTAATCAAGCAGGCTGCTTTGTCCTGGTTGATGTCAAGCTTCTTGAGTGGTGTTAAAAATGCTGTCTTTCAGGCAGGTGGGGAGTATTTTATCACACTCCGAGCTTGTACCATGTGGATAGTGGACATTTGGGGAGTCAGAATGAGTGTTATCTGCTGCCCAATTCCTAGCCTCTGATCTGCTCTTGTAGTCACTGTATTTATATTGCTAATCCAGTTGAATTTCTAGTCACTGGCAATCCCCAGGATGTTAACAGTGAGGGATTCAGTGATGGTAATGACATGGAACATCAAGGGATGATGGTTAGATTTCCTTATACTAGAGATAGTCATTGCCTGGCATTTGTGCAGTACAAATGTTACTTACATTATTCAGCTCAAGGCTGGATATTGTGCAGGTCTTTAAGTATATGAATGTGGAATGCTTCAGTATCGGAGGAATTGTGAGTGGTGCTGAACATGGTGTAATTCTTGGTGAACATCCTGACTTCTGATGTTATCACAAAGAGAAGATTGTTGATAAAGCAACTGCAAAGGGTTAGGCAGAGAGTTTTCCTGCTGATTCTCATTGATTTCAGTTTTGCTAGGGAACCTTGATGCTGTGCTTGGTCAAATATGACCTTCATGTCAAGGTTAGTCTTTATCAGCTAATCTCTTCAATTCAGGTATTTTGTCCAGGTTTCAAGAAAGACTGTATTGAGCATACTGTATGTTTTACTTACTGCTCTCTTTACCTGTCCTGCCACTTTAGATTTTTGCACATTTGTACCCAGGTTCCTCTGCTCCAGCAACCCCTTTATAATTGTTCTTCCCACCAAAATGTATCGTCTCTGCATTGACATTCATCTGTCACTTATTTACCCACTCCGCCAACCTTTATGCCTTTCTGGAGTTCTACACTCTGGAATTCTCGCAATTTACAATTTACAATTCTTCCAAGTTTTGTGTCACCTACAAGCTTTGAAATTATCCTCTGCACACCAAACTCTAGCTCACCAATAAGTCTGAGGAAAAGCCAGAGTTCCAATACTGACTGTTGGGAACTCTGTTACATGCTTTTCTCCAACCTGAAAAATTATCTATTGACCATTATTGTCTATTTTCAATTGCTCAGCCAATTTTGTACGCAATATGCTATTGACCCTATTATTCCATGATCTATAACTTTCCTCACAAGTCTGTTGTGTGGCACTGTATCAAATACCTTCTGTAAGTCCTTGTACACTATATCAAGCGTGCTACCCTCAATGACCCTTCTTGTTACTTCTTCAAAAGACTCCAGCCAGTTTGTTAAACACTATTTACCCTTTAGAAATCCATACGGACTCTTCCTAATCCTCCTACCTTTTTTCCATTAAACTACTGATTCTGTCACGTGAAACTTCCTCACCACCAAAGTTAAACTGACTGGAGTGTAATTTCTAGGCCTAAACTGAAAACCTTTCTTGAACGAGTCTATAATATTTACAATTTTCCAGTCTTCTGGCACCTCCCCTGAGTCTAGGGAAGATTGAAAAATTGAGGCTAATCCCTGTAGTTTCCACTTTCACTTCCTTCTAAATCTTGGTTGCATCTCATCCTGTGTCTTTTTAATACCTTCGAGTAAAAAGTGAGGTCTGCAGATGCTGGAGATCAGAGCTGAAAATGTGTTGCTGGTTAAAGCACAGCAGGTTAGGCAGCATCCAAGGAACAGGAAATTCGACGTTTCGGGCCAGAGCCCTTCATCAGGAATACCTTTTCAATACCTTGTCAACTTTAAGAACCGAAAGTCTATCCAACACTTCTCCCCAATCAATTTTGGACCTTTTTAGTGACCGAGTCCCTCCTGTGTCACCTAGGCATGGGTAGCATCTCTCTCTTTGGCAGAGACAGATGCAAACTGTTCATTTAACACCATGGCTATGTGCCCTGCTTCCAGGTATCAATCGACTTTTTGGTTCCTTATCAGCCCTTCTTACCCTTTCACCACCATTTTAATATTTGTGTAGCTGTAGAAGACTTTGAGACACCTCTTTGTTAGATGTTAGTCTTTTCAAATAATTCTTCTTGACTTGTTTGCTCTATCATCTCATCTTTGAACCTCCAATATTCCTCTTAATTGTATTTTCTACCTGGCACTTGTCATAAGCACACTTTTTCTTCATGTTAATGTCTGTATCTTAATTTCTATCTCTAAACTGTGCCAAAATAGATTTTTGTTTTAATATCACATAAGGCAAATACAGGTAACAGACAAACTATGATCAAACACCTCACCGCTTCATATGGAAATTCATTCCACACATGAAATACTGTGAAAAAGTTGGACCTCATGTTATTTTTAAATCTTTCTCCTCTCACCTTAAAAATATGCCCTAGTTTTGAACTCCCGCACCCAAGGGAAAAGACTCCTGTCCTTCATCTTATCTGTGTCCCTCATGATTTTATAAACTTCGATATGTTCACCCCTGAACCTCCCAGTCTATTTTTGTATCTCAAACCCTCCATTCCCAGCAGCATCCTGGTAAATCCTCACCAGTTCAACAATATCCTTCCTATTACAGGGCAACCAGACCTGCGCATAGTACTCCAGAGGAGGTCTCGCCAACAACCTGTACAAACTCAACATGATGTCCCAACTCCTTTGCTGAAAGTGAGGACTGCAGATGCTGGCGATCAGAGCAGAAAATGCGCAGCAGGTCAGGCCCTTCCTGAAGAAGGGCTCATACCCAAAACGTCGATTCTTCTGCTCCTTGGATGCTGCCTGACCTGCTGCGCTTTTCCAGCAACACACTTTCAGCTCCCAACTCCTTTGCTCAAAGGTTTGAGCAACGAAGGCAAGGGTGCTATTTTTTTCAGTTCATTAGCATACCCTCTTCCATGAACACACAGATTGGGTTTGCAGTCAACTTTTAACACTTTGTAAGTTCCTGAAAGAGCAAAACAAAGAAGGAAGTGCCAAAATTGAGAGAGCTCTCACACAGATAAATCAAGCAGCAGTCTGACATAGTTATACTCAGAATCATACCTTATGGTGAATATCCCAAATACCACCATCACAGACTAACCCAGCAGAGTTGAAGCACAGTGGTATATAGTCAGAAGGGAGTTGCCCTGGGAGTCCTCAACATTGACTTTGCACCCAATGAAGTCTTATGGATTCAGGTTAAACATGGGCAAAAAAACCTTCTGCTGAATACCACGTACCATCCCCTCTTGACTGATGAATCAGTACTCCTCCAAGGAATGAATAACTAAAAGTCACATCTGATACACTACGTAGATTATCAAATCCAGACAAGAATACAGAAATGTCACTAGACTTAGAAGTGGAAAGTAATGGACATAGGAGTGGAAGATGTACTTTAAGTCAGTCTGATGATTTTTGGTCACCAATGAAATGAAATGAATGTTATCATTGAAGGATGGCTTGCCATTGAAAAAGGTGCCAGGAACTCTCAGATGTTTTTGACTCTACAGAGTGTAAAGACCATGGGGCCTTTTTATTTTTGTGGTTTTGATTGTGAACTGAAGTTGGAAAAGAATTGTTTTAAAAGCTATGATTGCTAAAGGATTAATGAAGATTTAAAAAACAAGTAGCCTGGTATTCACTAAGCACAGCTGGTAGGTCAAGCAGTAGTTGGAGTGTTGTTTGCAGATAAGCTGAGAAGTATGTACATTTGGAGATTCATCTCGCAACAAGTAGCTGATTGGTTTGTTTACTAGTGACCAGTTATTGATGACAAACACCTTCTGTCTGCAAACAACTATGTGATCAGTTCCCAGGTAGCATACAAGCTTAGGGCTGTAAAGAAGATAGGGAGAAGCTTTCAGATCTCCACTATCTCAGGAGCTCTTTGTTCTTTTCAGTAAAAGCTACGTTAAGTGTGAAAAAAGCCAGTATACCTTTCTTTGAGCAGTTGCTAGAAGTAGTGGTGTTTAATTTGTAAATCAGGAGTCTCTATCAGGAGGAACCAGTCACCTGTGCCTCCCACAAAGAAGTGAAATTTTCTGGAAAAAGATGATCAAGAAGCAGTGCTTTGGTCAGAAAGGGATCACCTCAGTAAATCCTGTTGGCAAGGATCACTGAATTGCTTTCCCAGAATTATCTCTAACCCATAACATTTTTTTAAATGCATGTTTGACTACGTCTGTCTGTATTCATTTGAAGAAGTGAAGAACCTGACATGCGTCAACCTGGAACAAAAAGACAGGCAAATTGTGGAATTCAGCATATGATTTGAAATCTTTAACTTTAGTGATACTGTGGCAACAACAGAACTTGTTTTCCCCAGAAAAGTACTGCAGTGACTTGTGACAATCGCCATACTGACCCAGCATGTTTCTGTAAGGTGCACACACTGATCCATTACTGTGAAATGTATCACATGAACTCAATGCAGTACACCAGAACAGAAACACCGATTGAATACGTAGCTGCAAAACAATACAACTTAACCTAGTATACTCTTATACAATCAGTAGAACAGCCCAGTACATTACTCTAGAACACAAACCCATTGTTCCAGCACTTTAATGTGAAACCTGCCACACAGACCCTACATTACAAAACACTAGACACGAATGCTGCATTTCTCTGTAAACCATACCACACTGACCCTGCACTTTACTGTAAAACAAACCACAGTGATCCTGCATGTTTATGTACAACACACCACACTCTCAGAGTACTTTGCTGTGAAACACACCACATTGAGTTTACTTTGCAGGGAAACCTGCCGCACTGGCCAAGTATTCCCCTGTAAATTACAGCAATCTGACAATGTGCTACAATGTACTATGCACCAAACTGGCCCAGAGTACACCATACTAAACCTGAACTGCAACATAAAACACACCACACCCACTCCACACTGTAATGTAAAAACTGCACACTGACCAAGCACACAACTGTAAAACACATCATAACTGACCCTGCATTCTAATGTACAAAACACTATACTGACTTTATACTTTACTGTAGAATACACTGCACTTACCCTATATTGTGATATAAGCACATCACACTGACCCTGCACTGAATTGTAAAGCACAGTATTCTTATCCTGCTGTATAATGTAAAACACAGAGCACTGACACTGCACGGTTCTATAAAATTGAGTTTTATAAAAAGAACCCTGCACTTCAAAGTACTGATGCTGCACTCTACTATACATCAGACCACACTGACCTTACACTGTAATGTAAAGCACAGTATACTGAACCTGCAGTATAATGTAAAACAAAGAATACTGACACTACAATGTAGTGTAAAACACCCTATACTGAACCTACATACTAATGTAAACAACACCACACTAACTATGTATTCTAATGTACAAAAGACCACATTGACCCCGCACTTAAATGCAAAACACACTTCACTTACCCTGCACTTGACTGTTAAACAAACCACAGTGACCCTGCATGTTAATGTACAACAGACCACACAAACTTCGCTGTGAAACACACCACATTGGCCAAGCAATCCACTGTAAAACACAACAAAGGACCCAGTACCACTTTGTAAAAACACCATACTGATCTTAGAGATTAATGTACAACACAGCATACTTACCCTGCACAATAATGTCAAATGCACTAGGCTGACCCTGCACTTTAATGTAAAACATATCACACTGACCTTGCACTGTGATGTAAAATGCACTACGCTGACCCTGCAGTATAATGGATGTACGTTTGCTCACTGAGCTGGAAGGTTCTTTTTTTTTCAGACATTTTATCACCATACTAGGTAACATCTTCAGTGATCCACAAAATGAAGCACTAGTGGTGTAGGCTGTTTTCCATTTATATGTTTTAGTTTCCTAGGGTTGGTGATGTCATTTCCTGTGATGATGTTATTTCCTGTTCTTTTTCTCAGGGGTGGTAAATGGGATCCAAGTCAATGTGTTGGTTGATAGAGTTCAGGTTGGAATGCCATGTGTCTAGGAATTCTCATGAGTGCCTCTGTTTGGCTTGTCCTAGGATGGATGGGTATCCCAGTTAAGTGGTGTTCTTCATACATAAAGAGAGTGGGGCATGTGGTTTTGTGGCATGTTGATGTTCATGTATCCTGGTGGCTAGTTTTCTGCCTGTTTGTCCTGTTTACAGTTCTTGCAAGGTATTTTGTAAATGACATTAATTTTACTTGTTGTCTATATAGGCTTTTTCAAGTTCGTTAACTGCTGTTTTAGTGTGTTGGTGGTTTGTGGGCTATCACTATGCCAAGTAGTCTGAGTAGTTTGGCAGTCATTTTGGAGATGTCTTTGATGTAGGGGAGAGTGGCTAGGGTTTCTGGGTGTGTTTTGTCTTCTTGTTTGGGTTTGTTGCTGTGAAATTGGCAGACTGTGTTCATTGGGGACCCATTCTTTTTGAATACACTGTATAGGTAATTTTCCTTTGCTCTGTGTAGTTCTTCTGTGCTGCTGTGTGTGGTGGCTCGTTGAAATGATGTTCTAATGCAGCTTCGTTTGTGGGTGTTGGGATGGATTGCTTCTGTACTCCAATATTTGTTCTGTGTGTGTTGCTTTCCTGTAGACGCTGGTTTGAAGTTCTCCATTGGCTGTTCACTCTACTGCGACATCTGTGAATGGCAGTTTGTTGTTGTTTTCCTCCTCTTTACTTAATTTTATGGCAGTAGGGGTATTATTGTGAAGAACAAAAAACTGACAATATGCTGCGATCTAAAACACAACATACTGACCCTACATGTAACGTAAAACACACCACACAGGGATTTATATCTATGGGGGACATAGATATAAGGTAAGGGAAAAGAGGTTTAGAGGGGATTTAAAGACTTGTGTTTTCATTCAGAGGATGGTGGGTATCTGGAACTCACTGCGTGCAAGGGTCGTGAAGACAGAAACCTTCACAGTATTTAAGAAGTAATTAGATGAATACTTGAAATGCTTGTGTTTGCAAGGCCAAGTGCTGGAAATGGGATTAGACCTCAATAGATACTAGATGACAGACGTGGATTTAATAGGCTAAAGTTCTCTTTCTGTGCTGTAATACGGTATGACCCTGTACCAGTATGTCACTGTAAAACACATGACTGGCTCAGTACTTTACTGCAGAACATTACATTAAATGTTACATTACACTGAATACATATTTTGCTGAATACATACATTGTTGCAAAACACTGGCAACTAACCCAGAGCATTACTGTAAAAAACAACACACTGACATAGCATTTTATTGGAAAACATGCAGAGTGACCCAGTACAACATTGTAAAGCATACTAATCCAGTACATTGCAGTTGAACACACAAACTGACATAATACATTATTATGAATCACTCTTTATGACTCAATAAACAATTCTCCCTCGTCATGGTTTTTTGAGCCAATGCATAACCCACCATGGAAATATTATCTCATCCTAGCCAACATGGTGTACTTTGTGGCCCAGTCAATTGTTTTTATTAGGTAATTTATTTCTCATACGTCCAATTGGAAATATGCAGAAATGTTAATTGATATATGTAATTTAAAAAAATTAAACATGAATGGAAATGATAAATTCCCATTATTCCAAAATTGATTGTTTACGTATCAGTACAAACAGATGCATCTTGTATTTGTAGTAAATTATATCTGAAAATATAGAAGGTGTTAAATTGAACTTGTAAATTTGATCACGTTCAGAGATTTTTCACTTTTCTTAACATCTTGTGCTCAAATTGTGGAAGACATCAGTTATAATTGTAACCTTGGAGAGCTAAACTATATCAATAGCTTTGTGTTCAAATATATGGTTTGTTTTATGCTGTCCTGTTACATTGCCCGTTAACTATTTCAGTAAGAAATATTTTCCTGCTTGAAACAATATGATCTGATCTATTTTTGGTTTTATAACTTTGTATAAGGACAAATGCTGTCATAATATGTAATATCAAAATTTAAAATTCAAAATGCACTTAGTAATTTCTTACAAGTGAGGCCACAAATCAATAATATACAGTATATTGTGCATTAAAAATATGAAGTCTGGCTACACTTCTTGTCAATTTCGATGTGCTCACATTTTTATTGGAAACCATGAGCATAAATTTAACTTGCTATTGTTACTGTAGTGCCAGGGTTGTTTGGGAGGATGTAATTACAGCATGGCAGGTTTATGTTTATGCACTAACTGTTGATATAGGAATTTGACAAAGAACAAGAGCTTGATTTCTTGGCACTAGAAGGTCCCAGCATGTTTCAGAGCCAGTAAATTGGCATGCAGTCATTGTAATGCTATCATTGAACTTTTCACTGCTTTTGTTACTGTGCCTTCACTGTTCACAGTTCAACATTTCTGTGACTAACTTGGGTTCAAGTCTTCCCTCAAAATTCTAAGCATCGTTCTCCAGTATAATACTGCAGGGGAGCTATCCTATTGAGTGTGCCATCTTTCAGATGAGATGTTAAACTGAGGGCCATGAACTATTTTCAAGAAAAGGAGGTGGCAATTTTCCCTGGTGTCCTGAATATTTATCACTTAATAGTAGTCACTTAAAATAGATAAGCTTGTTATCATCATGTTGCTGTTTGTGGTAGTTCTCAGTTTTACTTTATGTATCTGATTGTTTCGTTTAAAGTCAGTCCTCATTCTGAATCTTTGTTTTCCTGTAGAGACTGGCCAAGGCTGCAGAGCAGTTTCAGAAGGAGCACCGTTGGCAAGATGACATTAAGGTATGATCCTTTCAGTTTTACTTGACTGCTGCAAGGGATCTTGATGTCCTAGTTTACTTTAAGGGTAATTAGCACCTCACATCCAGACAGGTTTATCCAAAGTGAAAGCAGTTGCTTTGCGTGTTAAGTGGATGTAGACATGTTGTCCAATATTACAAGGACCAGGACAAATGTGTGGCAACGTATTTATGGCAGAGAATGAAATAAGTCATTTGTTTTGAGTGCTGATGATTTTTGCCAATGTTTTCTGGCATTTCTCACTATTTCCCAGTGAGTGCTGGTGTTTGTCAGTTGGATTTGTCGCCTTCAGGTTCAGTTGTTTTCTTTTTATGAGGTAAAGGTCATTGCATTATTTTCTACACAGAACTTGGTAGCTGTAAATATTTTTTAGCAGAATATTGAAAATTGTTGCTGTATTTAGCAGTCAAAACTATAGCAGTCTTCATATATTAATGTCACAAATGCAATATACTTTCAATAATTAAACGATAACAGAGGTTATTTGATTGATATGCAGTTGCTGTACTCTGCTATCTCTCTCTAATTTAGATTCAGCACATCAGGTACTGAAAACAGAATCTAATCTCTTTCAGAGCCAGCATTAAAAAGACAAACAACAATTTTCAATTCGAGCTCCCTCATCCTTCATGACCATTCTCAAACCACAAATTTACCTGAAAATACCTGTATATGCACAAGTCTATCAATTATATCTCATACTGTACACAATAGGCCAAATTTAGTGCCCACTTTGGGCACAGACTCTGATGCAGGATGCTACTAAATCAGATGGAATGGCATAGAAAGAGGAGCCTCTTGTCTTTCAGATCCCCCCCCCCCCCCCCCCTCCCCAGTTATGTTCAGGATGGTGGAGCCAATTAAGAGCCCAAAGAAAGCTTTAAGGCTGTCAGTCAAGGACCTGATTGTGCTGCTGGTGATGGTACAGTGAAAGGTAGTTGTCTGCAAGCTGGTTGTGGGAAGGAACTAATCAGCTGCCCTATGGGCAAGGAAAGGCCCTGCTCATGTTAAGACTTCCCCAAGGAAGACATCCCAGCTGTTCAGGTTGACCCTCCAACTCCAACACCCTTCCACTCTCCAACTGGTCCCAGTGATACAGGCTCACTCACATGGGTTCCACCACTTTCCGTTCCTGTCCTCCTCTTGAATGTCCTATTTTCCCTCAGTGGTTCTTGCTACCAGCGGCACTGATGATAATCATCAGATCATAAGAAATATGCGGCACTAGGCCTCTCTGCCCTTTGAGCCTGCTCTGCCTTTCAATGAAATCATGGCTGAATGAATGTGGCTCCATTATCATTTTTTTTTTCTCATAACCCTTGAATCACTTGTTAAATCAAGAATCTACAGGAGCATCTTGAGAGGAGCTCACTGACACACTTGTTATCCCTCCCTGCTCAGCTGAACAGCATGATCACCTGGCAATGTCTCATCTCCATTTTGCTCAGCCATTACTCCACAAAACTTGTGAATGAATTGAGATATAGTGAAGTACGCTAGATGTAGTTATCCAGTGCAAGCAATCTCTCAATGGAGGAAATATTTAAAAATAACACTCCTCTGCCCAGCTCAGTTGCAGAAAAAGCACAGTGCCTTAACTTGTATCCTATCAACGTTCTGGGGGTTACCATTGACCGGAATCCTGAACTGGACTAGCCATATAAATATTGTGCCTTTAAGAATAGGTCCAAGGTTAGGAATCCTCAAGCAAGTAGTCACCTCCTGACTCCCCAATGCCTGACCACTATCTATTCCATCTGTGATAGAATACGTTGCACTTGCATGTGTGCAGCTCCAAGAAGCTTGACACCACCCAGGACAAAGCAGACCGGTTGGCATCAAATGCACAAACATTCATGTTTGATGATACCATGGTCCCAGTGGCAGCCACTTAATAAGTCACTGTCAGAAAAACATCTGCCCTGAGTTGTGCTGCTGGACAAAGCGGGATCTCCTTGTACTTTCATCTCAGAGATTTCTGCCATCCTTGGAAAAGTCAGTCCATAATGTATAATACTCCAGTTATTTGTTTTAGGTTGTACATTTAAATGAAATATGAGAATTTTATTTTTTCCTGTTGAAAAATGTCCTGTAGCAAGATTGTTGGGTGTACTTGGAGTGGTCACTTTAAAACTTCATAATCTGTTGTGGTTCTGCTTGCCGAGCTGGAAGTTTTTGCTGCAAACGTTTCGTTCCCTGGCTAGGGAACATCATCAGTGTGGTGGGAGCCTCGTGTGAAGCGCTGCTTTGATGTTTCTTCCGGTATTTATATTGGTTTGTTCTTGCCGCTTCCGGGTGTCAGTTTCAGCTGCAGTGATTTGTATCTGGGGTCCAGGTCGATGTGTCTGTTGATGGATGTTCTTGCCGTTTCCGGGTGTCAGTTTCAGCTGTAGTGGTTTGTATATAGTGTCCTGACAACTGACAGAACATCCATCAACAGACACATCGACCTGGACCCCAGATACAAATCACTGCAGCTGAAACTGACACCCGGAAGCGGCAAGAACAAACCAATATAAATACCGGAAGAAACATCAAAGCAGCGCTTCACACGAGGCTCCCACCGCACTGATGATGTTCCCTAGCCAGGGAACGAAATGTTTGCAGCAAAAACTTCCAGCTCGGCGAGCAGAACCACAACAATGGATACCCGAGCTACAAATCTTCAATCAGATTTTAAACTTCATAATCTATTTGAATTCCATCTTATCACCCATATACCTGTGGCCCCACCCCACCGCCAGCCAAAGAGGGAGTGACTCTTATCAAAGAGAAAGAAGCCATTAAACTATGCTGGGGGATACCTCAGAGACCTCCTCAACCAGATCTGAGTATCCTTGACTGTATCCCACAGTATGCTGCATGCCACAGGCTCAGCAGTGCCCCAGCCCCAAACAAAGTAGAGAAGACCATCCACCAGCTCAAGAACAACGGGGCTGCTGGAGCACAGAGTTTCCCCACTGAGGCATTGAAGTATGGAGGCAAAGAGCCCCTGCTGCAGTTACACACTCTTGACTGCCTAATCTGGAAGGAGGAGAGTAACCCGGGAGGGATCTGAGATGCCACAGTAAAGAGCATTTTAAAACAAGGAGCAATACAAGGTTCGCAAATGACTTATAAGGCTGTTGCCATGGTTGGAGAGTTTAAGCTATAGGGAGAGGCTGAATAGGCTGGAGTTGTTTTTCCTGTAGCTGAGGGGTGACCCTGTAGAGGTTTACAAAACCATGAGGAGCATGGATAGGATAAACAGACAAAGTCTATTGTCATGAGAGAGGGATAGGAGCAGACTGTATGAGACAGTATTTAATTTGGGTGGGGGAATTGCAATGCTATTAGTCAGGAACTGTGGAGCATAAATTGGGAGCAGATGTTCTCAGAGAAATGCACTACAGAAATGTGGAGGTTATTTAGGGAGCACTTGCTGCTAGTGCTGGATGGGTTTGTCCCACTGAAGCAAGGAAGTGATGGTAGGGTGAAGGAACCTGGAATGACAAGAAATGTGGAACATCTAGTGAAGAGGAAGAAGGAAGCTTACTTAAGAAGCAAAGATCAGGCAGGGCTCTAGAGGGTTACAAGGTAGCCAGGAAGGAACTGAAGATTGGACTTGGGAGAGCTCGAAATGGGCATGAAAAAGCCTTGGCGGCTAGGACTAAGGAAAACCCCAAGATGCTCTACATTTATGTGAGGAACAAGAGGCTGCCCAGAGTGAGAGTAGGGCTGATCAGGGATAGTGGAGTTGGAGGAGGGAGGGGAGGTCCTTAATGAATATTTACTTCAGTATTCACTAGTGAGAGGAACCTTATCATTTGGGAGGACGGCGTGAAACAGGCTGATACACTCGAACAGGTTAATGTTAAGAAGGAGGATATGCTGGAAATTTTGAAAAACGTGAGGATAGATAAGTCGGCTGGGCCAGACAGAATATATCCATAGTTATTACAGGAAGTGAGGGGAGAGATTGATATGCCTTTGGTGATGACCTTTGTGTCCTTGCTGTCTGCTGGTGTAGTTCCAGTTGGTTGGAGGGTGGCAGATGTTAGTCCTTTATTAAGGAAAGGAATAGGGATAATTCTGGGAATTACAGACCAGTCAGTTTTGCTATGTTGATGGTGGGCAAATTACTGGAGAAGATTTTGAGAGACAGGATTTATGATTATTTGGAAAACCATAGCTTCATTAGAGATGGTCAGCATGGCTTTGTGAGGGGCATGCCTCACAAGCCTTATTGAATTATTTGAGGTGTGACAATACACTTGGATGAAGATAGAGCATTGGATGTTGTCTATATGGATTTTAACAAGGCATTTGATAAGAATTGGCTGGTGCATAGAAGACAGAGAGGGTAGTAGTGGATGGAAAGTATTTAGCCTGGAGCTCGGTGACCAGTGGTATTCTGCAGGATCTGTTCTGGGACATCTGCTCTTTGTGATATTTTTAAATAACTTGGATGCGGAAGTGGAACGGTGGGTTGGTAAGTTTGCCGGTGATGCGAAGATTAGTGCAGTTGTGTATAGTGCGGAGGCTGTTGTTGGTTGCAATGAGACATTGACAGGATGCAGAGTTGGGCTGAGAAGTGGCAGACGGAGTTCAACCTGGAAAAGTGTCAAGTGATTCATTTTGTAAGGTCAAATATGAATGCAGGTTACAGAGTTAAAAGCAGGATTTTCATCAGTGTGGAGGAACAGAGAAATCTTGGGTCCACATCCATAGATCCCTCAAAGTTGCTACCCAAGTTGGTAGGGTTGTTAAGAAGGTGTATGGTGTGTTGGATTTCATTAGCAGGGTAATTGAGTTTCAGAGCCATGAGGTTATGTTACAGCTCCATAGACCCCTGGTTATACCACACTTGGATTATTGTGTTCAGTTCAGATCACCTCAGTACAGGAAGTATGTGGAAGCTTTAACGAGGGTGCAGAGGAGATTTACCAGGATGCTGACTGCATTGGAGGGCATGTTTTATAAAGAAACGTGGAGGGATCTAAGGCTTTCCTTATTGGAGTAAAGGAGGATGAGAGATTACTTGTAGAGGTGTACAACGTTTTAAGAGGCATGGATACAGTGGATAGCCAGAGACCTTTTCCCAGGGTGAAAAGGTTTATCACAAGGGGACATAATTTCAAGGTGATTAGAGGAAGGTTTAAAGGAGATGTCAGAGGTAGGTTGTTTACACAGAGAGTGGTGGGTGGGTGGAATGCACTGCTAGCAGTGGTGGTTGAGTCAGATACATCAGGGACATTTAAGCGACTCTTGGATAGGCAAATGGATGATAGTAAAATGCAGGATATGTAGGTTAATTTGACCTTAGAGTAGGATAAAAGGTCAGCACAACATTGAGGGCCGAAGGTCCTGTACTGTTCTATGTTCCATGTCTTTTCCCTCGGTTGGGGGAATCCGGAACTAGAGGGCATAGATTTAGGGTGAGAGGAGAAAGATTTAAAATTGACCTAAGGGGGCAATTTGTTCATGCAGACGGTGATGTGTGTTTGGAAAGAATTGCCGAAGGAATTGGTGGAGGCTGGGACAATTGCAGCATTTTAAAGACATCTGGATGGGTATATGAAAAGAAAGGGTTTAGAGAGATATGGGCTGACTGCTGGCAAATGAGACTAGATTAATTTAGGATATCTGGTCGACATGGATATGTTAGACCGAATAATCTGTTTCTGTGCTGTACATCTCTATGACTCTCTGACTCTAAGTATGTGGTTGTTATAACTAAACTTCTGATTTTAATTTACTGCATGCTTCTTGTTCTTTTTCCATCTGTGTGTTCTTTCTCAGACTTTTCAGTTTATTTGTACAATATCTTTAGTTCAGTGGAATGTGATTTTTGACAGTTTGAATGAATTTGAAGAGCTGTTTTTTTTTAAAGCATTCTACTTGTGCTGTCTGAACAAAGACAAACACTCTGCTGTCCTAGTTGTCAGCTGTTACTGTCATCAAACGCCCTGGTGTAAAACAGCCAGGAGGCCAGGCAGGACGGAATTGCAATACCCAGTCTGCTGATAGCAAAAAAAACAGATAATGGTGACAGGGAGGAGAAAGTGAGGACTGCAGATGCTGGAGGTCAGAGTCGAGAGTGGGGTGCTGGAAAAACACAGCAGGTCAGGCAGTATCTGAGGAGCAGGAGATTCGACATTTTGGGCATAAGCCCTTCATCAGCAATGAGGCTTGTGGGTCAGGGCTGAGAGATATTTGGAAAAAAAAAGGAGCGGCACAGTGGCTCAGTGGTTAGCACTGCTGTCTCACAGCGCCAGGGACCTGGGTTCAATTCCTGCCTCGGGCAACTGTCTGTATGGAGTTTGCACATTCTTCCCATGTCTGCGTGGGTTTCCTCCAGTTGCTCCATTTTCCTGCCACAGTCCAAAGATGTGCAGGTCAGGTGAATTGGCATGCTAAATTGACCATAGTGTTAGATGCATTAGTCAGAGGGAAATGGATCTGGATGGGTTACTCTTCAGAGGGTCGATGTATACTTGTTGGGCTGAAGGACCTGTTTCCACACTGTAGGGAATCTAATCTAATCATAAGTGGGAGGGGGTGGGGTTTTGGGGGAGGTAACTGGGAAAGCAATAGGCGGATGAAGATGAGAGAGAAGGTTATAGGTCAGAGGGGGCGGTGATATACGGGTCCGGAGAGGGATGCTGAGTTGGAGGCTTGGGACTAGGATAATGGGAGGCTTGGAGGGGTAATGAGGAATCTGTTGAAATCCATATTTATCCCATGTCAGCACAGAAAGAACTGAGGCAGGGCAGGGCATTGGGCAGGGGGAGCACAAACCACCAGATCTAATCAACCAGGAAAACAAAGGTACACCAGAACACTAGAAAGTATAGATAGCATCAGAATAGAGATTAGTAAAATATTTAGATGGTGGAGATCAGAATAAGGGCGAATGTAATGAAATCTAAATCGGGTATTCTGTGTGTATGGAAAAGCATGAAGTTTGTAAATAGGACTGGTAAGTTGCAGGGGCAGAGTACTAGATATAGGAATGATAGAACAAAGAAAATTGCAGCACAGGAACAGGCCTTTCGGCCCTTCAAACCTCCGCTGATCCAGATCCTCCGTCTAAATCTGTCACCTATTTTCTAAGAGTTTGTATCCCTCTGCTCCCTGCCCATTCAAATATCTGGCTAGATACATATTAAATGATGCTATCATGCCCGCCTCTACCAACTCTGCTGGCAACACATTCCAGACACCCACTACCCTCTGTGTAAAGAACTTTCCACTCATATCTCCCTTAAACTTTTTCCTTCCCACTTTGAACTTATGACCCTTAATAATTGAGTCCTCCACAGTGGGAAAAAGCTTCTTGCTATCCAACCTGTCTATATCTCTTATGATTTTGTAGACCTCAATCAGGTCCCCCTTAACCTCGGTCTTTCTAATGAAAATAATCCGAATCTACTCAACCACTCTTCATAGCTAGCATCTTCTACACCAGGCAACATCCTGGTGAACCTCCTCTGGACCCTCTCCAAACATCCACATCCTTTTTAATAATGTGGCTACTTGAACTTTATGCAGTACCTGTGTTCCAAATGTGGCCAAACCAAAGTTTTACACAATTGTAACATGACTTGCCAACTCTTGTACTCAATACCCTGTCCGATGAAGGAAAGCATGCTGTATGCTTTATTGACCACTCCAATGAGCTGAGTTGCCACCTCAGGGTAAAATGGACCTGAACTCCCAGATCTCTCTGGACATCAATTTTCCCCAGGACTTTTCCATTTATATATAATTGGTTAAATTATATAAATTGCAATGCCTCTCATTTGCCCAGATTGAACTGTTATCTGCCATTTCCCTGCCTGACACTCCAAATAATCTATATTCTGCTGCATTCTCTGACAGTTCCATTCATTATCTGCTGCTACACCAATCTTGGTGTATTCCGCAAACTTGCTGATCAGACTACCTATACTTTTATAGAATAGAATAGAATCATATAATCCCTACAGTGTGGAAACAGGCCCTTCGGCCCATCAATTCCACACCAACCCTCTGAAGAGTAACTCACTCGGACCCATTCCCCTACACTATCACTGTACATTTACCCCTGGCTAATGCGCCTAACCTACACATCCCTGAACGCTCTGAGAAATTTAGCATGGCCACTTCACCTAATCTGCACATGTTTGGAGTGTGGGAGGAAACCAGAGCACCCAGAAGAAACCCACGCAGACGGTGGGAGAATATGCAAACTCCACACAGACACTCACCAAGGTTGGAATCAAACCCAGGTTCCTGGCGCTGTGAGGCAGCAGTGCTAACCACTGAGCCACCATGCTGCTCACTGAGCCTCCAGATCATTTACGTATATCACAAATAACAGTGGTCCCAACTTGGATCCCTGTGGAACACCACTTGTCACAGTTCTCCATTTTGAGAAACTCCCTTCCACTACCACCCTTTGTCTGCTGCTGCCCAGCCAGTTCTCTATCCATCTAGCTAATACACCCTGGACCCCATGTGACTTCATTTTCTCCATCAGCCAACCATGGGGAATCTTATTAATGCCCTTCCTGAAGTCCATGTATATAGCATCCACAGCCCTTCCCTCATCAGTCAACTTTGTCACTTTCTCAAATCATTTTATTAAGTTGGTAAGACATTACCTTCCCTACACAAAACCATGCTGTCTATCACTGATAAGCCCATTTTCTTCCAAACGTAAATAGGTCCTTTCCCTCAGTATCTTCTCCAGCAGCTTCCCTACCGTTGAAGAAGGGCTTATGCCCAAAACGTCGATTCTCCTGCTCCTTTGATGCTGCCTGACCTGCTGCACTTTTCCAGCAACACATTTTTAAGCTTCCCTACCACTGATGTCAGGCTAACCAGTCTATAATTACCTGGATTATTCCTGCTACCTTTTTTAAACAAGGGGACAACATTAGCAATTTTCCAGTCCTCCAGGACTCCACCCATGTTCAAGGATGCTGCAAAGATGTGCATTAAGGCCTCAGCTGTTTCCTCTCTTACTTCCCTCAGTAACCTGGGATAGATCCCATCCAGACCTGGGGACTTGTCCACCTTTTAGAATACCCAAAACACTTCCTCCCTCCTTATGCAGAATTAACCTAGAGTAATCAAACGTCTGTCCCTAACAGGAGAATCGACGTTTCGGGCATAACTCTTCTGCTTATTCCCGAAACGTCGATTCTCCTGTTCCTTGGATGCTGCCTGACCTGCTGTGCTTTTCCAGCAATGCATTTTCAGCTCTGATCTCCAGCATCTGCAGTCCTCACTTTCTCCTCGTCTATCCCTAACCCCAACATCTGTCATGTCCCTCACTTTGGTGAATACCAATGCAAAGTACACATTAAGAATCTCATCCCTTTTCTTTGACTTCACGCATAACTCCCCTACTTTGTCCTTGAGGGGACAACCCTTTCTCTAGGTACCCTCTTGCTTCTTATATACAAATAAAAGACTTTGGATTGACTTTCTTAACCATGTTTGCTCAAGATATTTCATGACCCCTTATCACCCTCTTAATTCCTTGTTTCAGATTGGTCCTACTTTCCCGATATTCTTCCAAATCTTCATCTGTTTTCATTGGCCTAGACTTTACGTATGCTTCCTTTTTCCTCCTAGCTACTCTCGCAATTTCACCTGTCATCCATGGTCTCTAATCTTGCCATTTCTATCCATTATGTTCACAGGGACATGTCTGTTCTACACTCTGATCAATCTCTCTTTAAAAGTCTCACATATTTCAAATGTGGATTTACATCAAACAGCTGCACCCAATCCATATTCCCCAGTTCCTGCCAAATGTTGCTATAATTGGCCTTCCCCCAATTTAGCACTTTTCCTTTCGGGCCACTCTTGTCTTTGTCATGAGTATTCTAAAACCTACGGAATTGTGATCACTATTCCTAAAGTAATCCCCTATTGAAAGTTCAGCAACCTGACCGGTCTCATTCCCCAACATCAGGTCCAGTTAGTTGTCTTCCCGAATTAGACAATTTACATACTGTTCTATATAACACTCCTGATGCTTCTTACAAACTCTGCTCCATCTAGACCTCTAACACTAAGTGAATCCCAGTCAACGTTTGGAAAATTAAAATCTCATGTCACCACTGCCCTGCTGCTTCTCCATCTTTCCATGATGTGTTTACATATTTGTACCTCTGTCTCATGCTCCCTGTTGGGGGAGGCCTGTAGTACAGCCCCAACATTGTTACCGCACCCTTCCTATTTCTGAACTCCGCCCATATTGCTTCACTGCTCAAGTCCTCAGTAGTTCCTTCCTTCAGCATAGCTGTGACATCCTCACTGATCAGCAATGCAATTCTTCCACCCCATTTACCTCCCTCTCTAACTCACCTGAAGCATCTATATTATGGGATATTTAGTTGCCAATCATGCCCTTCCCTGAACCAAGACTCAGTAATAGTAATAGCAATACACTTCCAGGTACTAATCCAAGCCCTAGGGTCATCTGCCTTACTTATTACATTTCTCGCATTAAAACAAATACACTTCAGACCACCTGTCCCTTTGCGTTCATCGTCTGCTCCCTGTCTACTCTCCCCTTTAGTTATGCTGACTTCATTATCTAGATCCTTTCAGGCTTCAGTTATGACTTCCTTACTCTCCACTAACCTCCTCATTTGGTTTTCATCCCCCTGCCACATTAGTTTAACCATCCCCAACAGCATTAGCAAAAGCACCCTAAGAACATTGGTTCCAGTCTTGCCCAGGTTGATACAGTTCAATTTGTAGTAGTCCCACTTCCCCCAGAACTGGTCCCAATGTCCCATAGTCTGAACCCCTCCCTCTGGCACCATCTCTCAAGTTACTAATTAATCCTGCCTATTCTTCCATTTCTACGCTGACTAGCACGTGGTACTGGTAGCAATCCTGAGATTATTACCTCTGAGGTCCTACTTTTTAACTTGGCTCCTGACTCCCTAAATTCTGCGCATAGGACCTCATCCAGTGTATTATAATAAAATAAACAAAAAGAATAAAACAAGGAGGAGGATGTCCTAGAGAGTCAAGGACAGAATTAATTGGGTTAGGGCTATGGAACAAGAAAGGTGCAATCATATTGTTCAATATAGGCTGTTGGGCACAACCAATGTGAAGAATATAGAAGAACAAATCTGCAAGGGAATTACAGAGGTACAGAATTATGGAATATGTTTAATAGGGGACTTTAATATCCAAATATAGAATGAGTTGGTGGTTGCGTAAAATACAAAGGTGGACAAGAGCACCTTGAGTGAAATTTTCTGCAGATGTTTACAATCAAGTAAAAAAGACTCTGGTTATGGACTAGACCTAAGCTCCTCAAAATATATTAAGACGATAGCATAGACTTTTATCCTTTTCATGTTTTAAAGGTAAGTGTAAGGCGTTGCATTCGAGATGAATTTGATTGGTCAGACTACTCAATTTTAAGGTAAAATACAGAAAAATAAAAATAAAAGAATTGTCTTAACTGTAATTCTATTGAAATAATTAACAAATAATATATCTAAACTATGACTAATTAACTGTTCCAATAAAGTAGCATCCAATGCTATATGGGGACAAAGACAAATTCAGTGAAATAGATTGTCTGACGTATAATTCAACAGCAGGAAGAGAGCCCTAGCTTTTAGTTGTAACAGAGAGAGGAAAAAGAGCTCCACATCCATCCTCAAGACTCCAGCAAACACTGAAAGTTAAACCTAAAAATCCTGGTTCTTTTGGAGCTTGACCTCATCCATTCAGGCTGCTTCTATTGTTCCAACATTAAAAAAAAATCTGAGGGCCTCAGAAGCTATTCACTTTGAGCAGACTGGCTCTCCTCCTCTGTCTCATCCTTTCTTCTTAAAATAAAAGGACAAAATACACCTCTTAAAGCCATCATATTGTCATACATTATTACATGTGGTTGTTGAGAATGAGCGGCCAACTAAATGAAGTATCAGTGGAAGAACATTAGGGAATAGTGATCACTCTGTCATAACGTTTGGGGTAACTGTAGAAAAATAGAATGAACAATCCAGAGTAAGAATAATTAATTAGTGGAAAAGAAACTTCAATGGAGTAAGAATAAATGTGAGTGAAATAAATTGGAGTCAAAGGTTGGTTTAATAAATGGGACCTGAACAACAGACATGTTCAAAGTATATTTCCTCAAAAGTGAATGTTGGACAAACAAATCCAGAGTTTCCTGGATAACAAATGAGGTGGATAACAAATGAGGTAGAAGTGATGCAAAAGCAGAACATGTGGTTAAAACAGATGTTGGGTCAAAAATTCAATTGAGAATCCGGGCTGAAAATGGAACATTCGGGCAGAAGATGTAACAGCAAATAAAAGAAGGAAAAATAGAATGTGAAAAGAGACTAGTAGCTGACACGAAAGAGAATTCCAAAACCTTTTATATGCATACAATTAGTAAAACAATGATAAAAGGATAATAGGCTATTTAGGGACTAAAAAGGTGTCTTACATGTGACAGTTGAGGGCATGGCTATAGTATTAAATGAATAGTTTGCATCTGTCAATACCACAAGGATATGACACCCAGACCAGAGTGAGAGAGGAGGAAATTCAGTGGCTAGCAGGGTTTAAAATTGATAAAGAGGTATTAGATAATTTGTCTATACTGAAAGTTGACAATGTACTAGGACTGTAGAATACATCCAAGGATACTGAAGGAAATGAGAATGGAAAATTCAGGTCCATGTTAATAATTTTTCTGTCTTCCTTTGTCTATGAAGTGGTACCGAAGGAGTAAAGAATTGCAATTGTCATGCCCTTGTTCAAAAAAGATTATCAGGATAAGGCAAGCAACCACAGTCTAGTCAATTTAACTATGGTGGTTGAGAAATGTCTGGAAGTAATATCTCGCGACAAAATAAATGGTGATGTGGATCAATGTGTGTAAATATTTTAAGGGGAAATCATGTTTCTGACTTACTGTGGCTTTTTGATGAGGTTTTAAAAAGAGTTGATCAGTATGCTCATGAACCTCCAAAAGGCCTTTGACCTAGTGCTGCAACACAGACTTGTGAGCAAAGTGAGAGCTCATGGAATGAATGGGACAGCAACGTGGATACAAAATGCAAAATTAGCTAAGTGTTAACATATAGTATTGGTAAGGCATTTTTATTTGGTAAGGCTGGGGGAATTGAGTTTCCAAAGTTCATTGTTGGGATCCTTGCTTCATAATATGAATGATCTAGACCTCGGCATACAAAGGGCAATTTCAAAATTTGCATATGATACAGAACTTTGAATTGTTGTAAACTGTGAGGGTAGTGTAGTACTTGAAAAGAACTTGGGTAAGTTGGTGGACTAGTGAATATGTGGCAGATGAAGTTCCATGCAGAGAAGTGTGAGGTGATACATTTTGGGAGGAAGTACATGGACAGTCTATTAAACTAAAGGGTGCCACTCTAAAGTTGTTACAGGAGAACAAATATCTAGATGTATATATGCATAGTCATTTTAAGTGAGGATGAACCCGTGACTGCAGGGCTGATGTAGGAGGGAGGGCTTCAGATATATGGATCATTGGGATAACTTCTGGAGAAGGTGGCACCTATACAAGAAGGAGGGGTTGAACTGGAGGGGCATAAATATCCTGTGTGGGAGGTTTGCTAAAGCACTTCAGGAGGGTTTACTGTAGCTTGGCAGGGGAATGGGAACCTGTCCTACGGACCACACGATGGAGTAAGCGGTGAACAGCGTACTGAGAGTCTGTGAGGAGGGATAGGCACTTGATAGGGCAAAGATACAGTCAGTGTGTTGGGTTGAAGTGTGTCTATTTCAATGCAAGAAGTATTAGCTTTAAGGATGACGTACGCAGAGCATGGATCAGTACTTGTAAAGTTGATATTGTGCCCATTATGGAGACTTGGGTGTCACAGGGGCAGGAATAATTGTTGGATGTTTCAGGGTTTAGATGGTTCAAACAGAATGGGGGAATGTAGAAAAGTGGGTGAGTAGCATTGCTCATCAGGGATAGTGTCACAGCTGCAGAAAAGGAGATCATCGAGGAAGGTTTATCTACAGAGTCAAAATGGATGGAAGTCAGAAACAGGAAAGGAGCAGTCACTTTATTAGGAGTTTTCTACAGACCCCCCTCCCCCAATAGCAACAGAGACACTGAGGAGCAGATTGGGAGGAAGATTTTGGAAAATGTGTAGAAGTAACAGTTGTTGTCATGGGTGACTTTAAGTTCCCTAATATTGATTGAAACCTACTTAGTTCAAATAGTTTGGATGGAGCATTTTTTTGTCAGGTGTGTCCAGGAAGGGTTCCTGATGCAATGTGTAGATAAGCCTAATAGATGGGAGGCCATATTGAATTTGATGCTTGGCAATGAACCACGCCAGATGTCAGATCTCTCGGTGGGAGAGCATTTTGGTGATAGTGATCACAACTCCATGACCTTTACTATAGGCATGGAGAGGGATAGGAGCAGACAGTATGGGCAAGTATTTAATTGGGAGAGGAAGAATTACAATGTTATTAAGCAGGAACTGGGGTGCCTAGATAGAGAATGGATGTTCTCAGGGAAATGCACAATAGAAATGTGGAGGTTGTTTAGGGAGCACCTGCTGATAGTGCTGGATAGGTTTGTCCCACTGAGGCAAGGAAGGGATGGTAGGGTGAAAGAACCTTGGGTGACAAGGGTGACATTTAGTCAAGAAGATGAAGGAAGCTTACTTAAGGTTGAGTAAGCAAGGATCAGATGGCTTGAGAGGGTTACAAGGTAGCCAGGTAGGAGAGCTATAAGGGGGGCATGAAAAAGCTTTAGCGGATAGGATTCAGGAAAAACACTGAGGTGTTCGGCACTTATGACAGGAGCAAGAGGATGGCCAGAGAGAGGGTAGAACCGATTTATAGATAGTGAAGGGAACTTGCGCTTGGAGGAAGTAGGGGAGATCCTTAATGAATACTTTGCTTCAGTATGAACTACTGAAAGGGACCATGACATTTCTAAGGACAGCATGAAACAGACTGATATACTCAAACAGGCTGATGTCAGGAAGGAGGATGTGCTGAAAATTTTGAAAAACATAAGGATAGATAAATCCTCTCTGCCAGATGGGATATACCCTAGGTTTCATCAGGAAGCGTGGGAAGAGATTGCCTTGTCTTTGGTGATGTTCTTTGCATCCTCTGTCCAGTGGAGTAGTTCCAGATGATTGGAAGATGACAAATGTTATTCCTCTATTCAAGAAAGGGAAGAGGGATAATTCTGGGAAGTGCTGGGGAGAGTATTGGAGAGGATTCTGAGAGACAGGATTTATGATTACTTAGAAAACCATAGTTTGATTAGAGATAGTCAGCATGGCTTTGTGAAGGGCAGGTCATGCCTCACAAACCTTAATTGAATTATTTGAGGATGTGACAAAACAAATTGAAGGTAGAGCAGTGGATGTGCTGTATATGGATTTTAGCAAGCCATTTGATAAGGTTCCCCATGGTCAGCTCATTCAGAAAGTAAGGAGACATGGGAAACAGGAAAACCTGGCTGTCTGGATACAGAATTGGCTGGCTCATTGGTGGTTTAAGATGAAAAGTATTCAGTCTGGAACTCGGTGACCAGTGGTGTTCCTCAGGGATCAGTTCTGGGACTTTTACTCTTTGTGATTTTTATAAATGACTTGGATGAGGAAGTGGAAGGATGGATTAGTAAGTTTGCCATTGACACAAACACTGGTGGAGTTGTGGATAGTGTAGGTTGCAACGAGGCATTGACAGGATGCAGAACTTGGCTGGTAAGTGACAGATGGAGTTCAACCTGAAAAAGTATGAAGTTATTCACTTTGGTAGGTTGAATTTGAATGCAGAATAAAGGCAAGATTATTAGCAATGTGGAAGAACAGAAGGATCTTGGGGTCCATGTCCATAGATCCCTCAAGGTTGCCATCCAGGTTGACCGTGTTGTTAAGGCTTATGGTATGTTGGCAGGGGGAATTGAGTTTAAGAGTTGTGAGGTTATGCTGTGGCTGTATAGAGTCCTGGTTAGACCACACATGGAATATTGTGTTCAGTTCTGGTTGCCTCATTATTGGAAAGATGTGGGAGCTTCAGAGAGGGTGCAAAGGAGATTTAGCAGAATGCTGCCAGGACTGGACGGCCTGTCTTATGAAAAAAGGTTGAGGGAGCTAGGACTCTTCTCATTGGAACGAAGAAGGATGAATAGTGATTTGTTAGAGGTGTACAGGATGTTGACAGGCATAGATTAAGTGACTAGCCAGAGACTTTTTCCTATGGCTGAAATATCTATCATGAGGAGGCATAATTTTAAGGTAATTGGAGGATGGTTTAGGGGAGATATCAGAGGTAGGTTCTTTGGAGAGTGGTGGGTGCATGGAATGTACTGCCAGCAATGGAGATGGAGTCAGCTATATTAGAGGCATTTAGGCAACTCTTGGATAGGCACATAGGAGTTAGTACAATTAAGGGTCATTTGATCTTGGAGTAGGATAGAGTTGGCACATCATCGAGGGCCGAAGTGCCTGTACTGTGCTGTACTGCTCTACGCTTTAGATGAATGCAACAATTGGCTCTTAAATGGATACCTGAGTTTTGGATGCTATTTTGGCAACAATTCAAATTTAGCCAATTAATTTAAATTATGCCCAGGATACTAAAACCCAGTGAGTTTGAATGTATTGTAATGGCAACATTGGACCAATGAAAGGGAATGACGTTGGGGGTATGAAGAATACAGGCATTTTGAAAATTGGTCAGAGCAACTGCGGAGGATGTGGTGGTAGCTAATTCATTCAATGCATTCTGGAGAAAGGTATGCTGTCCAGACAACTCCGTCTGACAGCACCTCAATGGAGATCAAGTTATGTGTCATAGCATGGAAGCTGATCGCAGATCTTGATGATTTTGTCAATTTGCAAAGGAGGGCCAAAGATTACATAATGATGCTGTTGGGAGAAAATGCAAGAGGCCATTCACTCAATCTGATCAGGAATGAAGATTGCAACCAACAGTGGAAAACAGCTGTTATAGAATGATGATGCAGCTGACCACGTTAAAATATAGAGACACCATAATCTATGACTTTACTTAGAATGGTTTTGTGCTGTTGGATGAATGGAAGCTTATGAAGAATTCAAGCAACAAGAAGCATTAGATACAGGCTCAGACTTGAGGTGGTAACGTGCTCCAGAATATGGAACAAGATAGAGATTGGAGATAGGGCTGCTGTGAAGAGAGAGAGAGTGAGAGAAAGAAAGAAAGAAAGAGTGTCATGAATGTAAGGAAGAGTCTGCGGTTTCTGTCTGGGAGATTGTGTGTGTGTCTGTGTTTGTGTGCGTGTGAGAGAGCTTAGATTATCTCCCAACTGTAACACTAATAATGTATTACATTGATTAATCTCAGCACTGTGCTTTCAATGTCTGTATTACTAGTATCCTCTACCCCAACAATGACCTCTCTAGTCATTGCTGCAAAGTAGGACTAACTTTCAGCTGTAATAGTAGTTATATTTATTTACATGGTGACAACAAAAATTCCTGAGATATCTACAGAAGATTTGACTTGCAGCATTTGTACTACACAAGTTGCATCTAAACAACAAATCTGGAATGTACATGTTATAGGTTTTATATTCAGATCATATAATCAGAAGAAATAGGTACGTTTGGCCCTTTGAACTTGCTCTGCCATTCAATAGGATCACAACTGATCCAATATTTCTCATATTCACTGACTTGCCCTTCCTGATAAACCTTGATTCCTTTACTGGACTTTGTCCCCACAGCTCTATGTGACAAGGAATTCCAAACGTATCAAAGTTACTCAACCCTCTGAGAGAAGTTCCTCCTTATATCAATCTTGCTCCAAACTTTGTTCCTCAACCACCAAATCCATTCAAGGTTCAAATCATAGGAACACAATACTTAGGAGCGGGAATAGGCAATTCAGCCCTTCGGGCCCCTCCACCATTTAACGTGGTCATGGCTGATTTTATTTTGGTTTCAACTTCACGTTCCTACCTGTTCCCCAAATCCCTTTATCCTGCTTTTCTTCGGAAACATATTGATTTCTTTCTTGAGTTTGTTGATTCTACTTTCATTTCACATTGGGGCAGAGTTCCACACATTCACAACCCTCTGAGAGAAGTAGATTTTTTAAAATCTTGGTTTTGAACCTACCTCCTCTCATTCTACATCTGTGAGCTCTTGTTCAAGACTGTCCCACAAAGGGGATCATCTGTTTAACATTCAGCTTATCAATCCCCTTTAGCATTTTATATACCTCTAATCAGATCCCCTCTCATTCAGCTGAACTCCAGTGAGTATAAGCTCAAGATATTCAACTGCTCCTCTTATGATGGCCTGTTCATCCCTGATGAACCTCCTCTGAACTGCCCCCAGTTCCACCACATCCTTCCTCAAGTAAGGAGACCAAAAAGATGTGCGGGTCAGGTGAATTGGCCATGCTAAATTGCCCGTAGTGTTAGGTAAGGGGTAAATGTAGGGGAATGGGTGGGTTGCGCTTCGGCGGGTCGGTGTGGACTTGTTGGGCCGAAGGGCCTGTTTCCACACTGTAAGTAATCTAAAAAAAAACTGGACACTGTATTCCAGATGTGGTCTCACCAATGCCTTATATAATTGTAGCAACACTTCTTTACTTTTATAATCCAATCCTTTTGCAATAAATGCCAGGGTTCTATTCACAATCTTGGTGTCATCTTTCTTTCTTATTTCTATGAATATGATGTGTAAGTTTTCAACTCTGTTAAATAATACAACAGAAACTCCTCAAAACTCCAGAATTTCCAATGGTTGCATGAATCTTACAGTTTGAAACCAACATTTCTGAATCTGGTTTCACTCATGATTTTGTGATTATTTTTGGCAAGTTTTGAAACTCTCCCTACATACACGCATATAATACACACCACACTCTTCCCTAAAACAGATACAGGCACACTGTTCATTATACATACAGCCACAGACCAGCCACCCCGAAACCCATTTGCCCCTACACAAATTTCTCACACTTTGCACCCCACACAATACTCCAGTCCTCACAGACTGTCCCCCACACACACTTCTCACATACTCCTTATGCACGCACACACTTCCACAACCCCCAATATAATCCCTTGCACACAACACACTGTTCTACACACACGCTTGCTTGCACACACCTCACAACTCCCCCAAACCCCTCCACACACACCCTCACACAACTCACAATCTCCGCACATACAAACACCACACTCTCTCCCTACGCACGTACACCATACTCTCCTGCACATGACCATGCACTCCCTTATAAGTGCACACCACAAGTTCCTCATACATACACACTCAGACACAGTCCTCCTACACATACACCACACACTCATTTCACATGCATACATACGAGACTCGTCTCATACACACCCCACAAGCTCCCCTACGTGCACACCACGATATCCCCTACACGTATGCACCTACACCAGATTCTATCACACACACACACACACACACACACACACACACACACACACACTCTCTCTCTCTCTCTCTCTCTCTCTCTCTCTCTCTCTCTCTCTCTCTCTCTCTCCCCTAGACACATGCACACGCATATATGTATAAACAGACACCCCCCTCACACAAAAATGGACGCTCAGTACACTCTCCCCTACACACAGGCACAACCACCTACATACTGTCACCTACATGTTCTCTCCACACACCCCCATACACACCTCTACACACACATGGGGGGGGGAACACCACTCTCCCTCATACACACACAAATTCACATGTACATAAGCACACATACTAACATGCATCTCACTTTATACACACACACAGATAAATCTCCACATGCAGTTTTTCCTGCTGTGTACATACGCATACTGTCTCACCACTTACCTTGAAATACAAACACATTTCAACATTGCTTCTATCTCTCATCTCATAAAGCAGCCCCAAAGCAGATTCCCACACGCAACAAAACTCATCAAACATCCCCCCCGTACACCACGTCATTCGTGCACATAAAATCGCACCCAATATTCCCCTTAAACACTGCCTCAACCACCACGCACACACGTTCATCATTCTGTAAAGCACCATGCCATGTTATTTTACTGTACTTTTAATTATAAACTGAAATCAATAAAGAACTGACTTAAAATCAAGAATTGTTCAAGGATTCCTGCATCATATAAAACAAGTAACCTGGCAATCATTATGAACACTGATGGTTCCATCCGTATTAAGGTATATTCTGACAAGCTACAGTCAAAGGATTGTGTACAAATGGTTTGCAACAATTAATTGATTAGTCTGCGGACACATGACCAATTGTCCACAAACACCACACACCCACACACAAAACACTCAACTCCCCCCATATACACACACCACAAACTCCCCTACAGATATTTTTATGCCTGCCAACAGCTTTGAGGTTAGCTGTCAGATCTCGTGTAGTTGACCAGCTTTGGGCTGTGAACAGGGTACAGAGATCTCCACTAGCTCTGGTGGCGCTGTGCCTGTTCTCTGCAGCAGAATCCACTGAAAGCCTGGATAGAACCAGCTTTTTTTTTCCCTCACCAGTTGCTGTAAGCTGTGATGTTTAAATTTTAAATCTGAAACATTTAATAAATCTGAAATCTGCCATGCCTCCTGGGAACCAGAGAAAATATCAGGAGAAGGAATATCAAGGAGCAGCATTCTGATTAACACAAGAACTATCTCACCCAATCCTGTGAATAGAGACCAGTGAACTGCTTTCCCAGTTTTTCCCTCTGTTCATAAGAACAGTTTATTTTTCCGCCTGTGTATGTAACGGGGAGTTCATAAAGCGATTCAAATTTTAGATATTGACATAGTTGTTTATCTGCAGATAAAGTCTATTTACTTGGCATGAATTCATCTTAAGTTCAGAATCCTGGCTCAAATCTGAGTCAAAAAGAAAAGTAAATTCAAGAATCCTGCATACATTTAAAAATATTTAACTTTAGAGATGACTCCAGGAATAGGGAGGCTATCTACCCCAGTAAGGATTATAGTGCATTCTGTAACACTGCTGTGTGGGGATAAGAGGCTGTTCTCTTGCTTAGGTGATGTTGACATATATTGTTTTGAAGAATGAAAGAACACAGATGTGCTTTACTGCTTCAGAGTCAGGTCAGTGTGTACTTGGCAAGAATTGTGTCTCTGTATCCTTTATTTTACATGATAGTGTGTTCATTCTGAGCTGAGCAAAGTACCTGTCACATCAGTACCTCTCAGGAGATTTTGATGCTTGTCTTCAGTTTGCTCAATCCTGTTATTTTTGGAATTTGCATTTAACAAAAAAAATGAACACGAAACATTTACAGTGACACACTGAGGAGTTGATTGTCGATTGCATTTGTATTGTTTTATTTGTTTTTCTTCATTCTATGAAATAAACATTTTAAAATTAATCTGAAGAATTCTAGCTATTCAAACAAAACAGCGTTGTCTATCTCCTATCCATTAGTCCTGCACAAATGTCACTTCTGTTTTGGTTGACCTACACTGAATCTACAAATAAGTGTAAAGCCTGCATCCCCATATACAAATCATTTTCTGGCTTTATCCCTTCTTAGCTCTGAACTTCCTTTGGCCCTTTTGTTTTCTTATGCAATAAAAAGAATTCCCACCATTGGAAGTTAATTAAACCCTAGGTTCTGCAATTCTCTTCCTAAACTATATTACATGTCAATTCCCACATTTTCTTTATAGCCACCCTTAAAATGTACTGATTTGACCAAATTAATAACATTCTTTGGCTTGTTAATTTTTGATTGATTATTAATCTCTCTAGAGCCACAGATTTTTCTGTGTTAAAGAGACTTCTGTCAAATGCCTACTTACAAGGCCCCAGGAACATTTTACCAGAAATTACATCTGTTTATGATTGGTTGATCTATAGCTGTCAGTGATTGCATTCGCTGCTTTTTCATGGAGTATTTTCTGTATTCCAGCTCAAAGTACTTTCTTGAAACAAATTTGGCCATCCTGAGATTGTGAAAGGTGCTATATATATGTTCATATGTTAATACTTTTGTATTGACTGGGCACTGTCTTTCCGGCTTACTGTCATTGGATATCAGTGACCTTCTGTAATTGATGGATAGTAATTGGTCATTAGATATCTATGTTTGTCACTTGACTGTTCAGTCCATGTGACTGGATGATTGTTATGATATCTTTTAGCAATTACAAGACTGGATGATATGGGTACTGTATTCTGCAGGACTAAATGGCACAGTAGCTCAGTGATTAGCACTGCTGCTTCATAGTGCTAGGGACCTGGGTTCGATTCTACCCTTGGGGGTTTGTCTGTGTGGAATTTGCACATTTTCCCATTGTCAGTATGGGTTTCCTCTGGGTTTTTACAGTTTCCTCCCACAGTCCAAAGATGTGCAGATTGATGGATTGGCTATGTTAAATTGCCCAATATTGTTCAGGGATGTGCAGGCCAGGTGGGTTAGCCATGGGAAATGCAGGGCTACAAGGATAGGATAGGGGCTGGGGCTGGATGGGATACTGTTTGGAGGTTGGTGTGCACTTGTTGGGCTGAATGGCTTTCTTCCACGCTGTAAGGATTTGATGATTCTGTAAACAATCAGAAACACTATTCGTACAGGGTTGAACAACACAGGCACTGTACTTCACCAGGACTGAACAGTGTCACTAGTCAATAGCCCAATCAATATGGACACTACTTCCATAGGACTAAACAATACAGAAGCACAAGTTTCACAAGACTAAACAATACAGAAACACTATTGAAGTATGACTGAAACATACTCACATTGTACTTAGGCAGATCAGAACAATACAGAAGTAGCATTAACACAGGACTGAATAATAATGTACGGTACTTAGAATGGAACATCTTGGCCCTATCCCCATTTTGTATTTTTCTCCACTCCCCTTAAAAATATGCCCTCTACTTTTGAACTCCCCAACCTGATTCATTGATTTATTTATTGTCACACGAACTGAAGTATTGTGAAAATCTTGGTTTATGACCAGTACAGGCACATCATTGTAAGCAATAATATACAGAACAAAAAATTTAGACAAAGGAATACAGGTAACATTGCACAGGGCATACAAGAGAGATCAACGTTAGCAAGATCAGCATTATTTGAGGCTGAAGAGTCCATTCAATAGTATAACAGCTGGGACGAAGGTGTCCTTGAACCTACTGGTACGTTTGTTCAAGATTCTGTAACTTCTGCCTGGCAGAAGAGGTTGTAGACGATCTACCTAGGGAGAAGACCCTGATTATTCTTCTTATCTATGCCCCTCATGACTTTATAAACCTGAATAAAGTTACCCCTTAATCTCCTACGCTTCAGTAAAAAATGTTCCAATCTTTCCAATCTATTATTATATTTCAAGCTCTTCATTCTGGCAACATCCTGGTAAATCTTTTCTGAACCCTCTCCAGTTTAATAATATCCTTCCTATAACAATCTGACTAGAACTGCACACCATATTCCACAAGAGACCTTACCAATGCCCTGAATAACTTCAACATCAGGACTGAATAATACTGATACTGCACTTACACAGGACTAAACAATAGAAGAACGTTGCTAACAGAATTGAAAAGTATTGACAATGTATATAGAGAATTGAACAAAAGAGAGCCGTTACAATAGCAGGGCTGAAAAATACAGACATTATTTATATTACACAGGGCTAAACAATAGTGACAATACAGTTACTCCTAACACAGAACAGAATACTATTGTTCAATACTGGATTGAACAATACTGACACTGTAGCACATGACTGGATAATACTGACACTGTAGGTGCACAGCACTGACATGATGTTTACACAGGATTGAAAAATTTAGGATCATTATTAATAGCAGACTGAACAACATTGATACTTTCACAATACTGATCACCACAGAAACACTCCATTGAGTAATACTGATATTGGGATTACACAGGACTAAACAATAATGAAACATTATTAACTGAACAGTGCTGACATTGTAAATAAAAAAAGACAAAATAACACCGGACTGAACAAGACTGACATTTTAGCAACACAATATTGTGCAATACAGAAAGACTCTTACTGAATTACAGAATAACATTAACACTCTTAATACAGGACAGGGCAATATTGACATTGGAGCTGCATAGTACAGAATAATCCTGATAATATGTTGCAAAGGACTGAACAATTCAGGAAAACTAACCAAACTGAAATGAACCATACTGATGTTACTAACACACAACAGTATAGTATTAATACTGTACAAAAAGAGATTAGACAATATCAGTACTGTAGAATACAGGTGTACTGCTAACATAAGACTGAAATATACTGACACAACATACATAGGACTGAACAAGACAGATTCAAACTAAGACAGGACTGAAGTATACTTTTGCACTGTACTTACACAGGACTGAACCATACTGATAATGAACTTACACAGAATTTAAAAATACTGATTTTGTAGTTATAAAACACTGAAAAATACAGAAATCTTATGAATACAGAACAGAAAGCTACTATGTTAACATAGTATGTAGTTATACCTTCCTCCAATCATCTTAAAATTATGACCCTTCATGACACCCTTTTTGCCCTGGGGAAAACTTCTACTCTATCTATGCCTCTCATTACCTAGTACATCTCTATCAAGTCAACTCTCTTGTTTCTCTCCAGTGTGAAAAGCTCTAGCTCACTCAACCTCTCTTCATAAGACAAGCCCTCCAGTCCAGGCAGCATCCTAGTAAATCTCCTCTGCACCCTCTCTAAAGCACCTACATCCTTTCTACAATGAGGCGACCAGAGCCGGACACAATATTCCAAGTGTGGTCTAACCAGGGTTTTAAAGAGTTGCAACAAAACCTCGGGGCTCTTAAACTCAATTCCCCTGTTAATGAAAGCCAAAACACCATACGCTTTCTTAACATCCCTATCAACTTGGGTGGCAGCTTTGAGGGATCTATGTACATGAACCCCAAGATTCTGCTGTTCCTCCACACTGCCAAGAATCTTGTATTTAACCCTGTATTCAGCATTCAAATTTGACCTTCCAAAATGAATCACTTCACATTTATCCAGGTTGACCTCCATCTGCCACTACTCAGCCCAGCTCTGCATCCTATCAATGCCTTGTACCCTGCAACACCACCAACCTTTGTGTCATCGGCAAACTTACTAACCCACCCTTCTACTTCTTCATCCAGTCATTTATAAAAACTACAAAGAGCAGAGGCCCAAGAACCGATCACTGCAGAACACCACTGCTCACCAACCTCCAGGTGGAAAACTTTCCATCCACTATCAGTCGTTGTCTTCTTTCAGCCAGCCAATTCTGTATCCAGACAGCCAAATTTCCCTGTATCCCATACCTCCTAACTTTTTGAATGAGCCTACTGTGGAGAACTTTATCAAGTGCCTTACTGAAATCCATATATACACTGCACCTAATGGTCGACCTTTGTCAACATGTCTCGACATATTCTCAAAGAACTCAATAAGGATTGTGAGGCATGACCTGTCCCTCTCAAAGCCATGTTGACTATCTTTAATCAAACTATGTTTTTCCAAATAAATCCTATCTCTCAGAATCTTTTCCAGTACCTTGCTTACCACAGACGTAAGATTGACTGGTCTGTAATTCCCAGAGATTTCCCTATTCCTTTTCTTGAATTACTTTTACATATCACCCCATGTGATAGTAATAACCCTTTTCTTGGTCATTTCAATTTTTCGCTGGAAGTTAATTCAATAATTTATCCCAATTTTTGACAACTTTCAAATTTTCCAATTTAGTTTGAGGAATGTCCAATTTCAGAATTCTCTGTACTTGGTTATTCACTCTATGTTGTAACCAACAACAGTCTCCTTTTGTTTTCTTTCCCTGTCAAAATATCTTTTGAGTATATTCACATGATACACTTTGTGAGGTTTCTTTCTGTCTAGAGTCCTTATCAAATAGTTCACCTCACTCCATTTCCTTTTGATTTGATAAGGTCCACTACACCTTGCTTTTAAAGGTTCACCTATCACTGGAAGTAATGCTAACACCTTATCTCCTATAGCAAAATTGTGGGTTTTTGATATCTTTCTTGCTTCCTGTTTCATTGTATGCTGTGATACTTTTAAGTGCTGTCTAGCCAACTCTCCTGTTATATTAAATCGTTCTCTAAAATTGGACATAGAGTCCAAATATGTGGTCTCAGAATTCTGACTTACCAATTTCTCCTTTATCATTTTTAGTGGTCCTCTCATGTCATGCCAAAAAACTCAAATTTACTGAATTTGGTTGATTTATTTGGTGCATCTCTGATTGCACAAAGTACAAACTGAATTCCCTTATCCCAATCATCTTGATAGTCTTGACTTGAAACCCTCAACATGGTCCTTAACGTCTGATTATATCTCTATGGGTATACGACATATCTAGTGAAAAATTTGAGTACTCCTCTACGATCCTTTTAGCTGTAATACTATGTAATGAAATGGCATCTGGAAATCTAGTGGACACGTCCATTATTGTTAACAAATATGGATTCCCACTTTTTGTTTTAGATAGGAGTCCTACGCAATGAATTAAGACTCTTGTAAAAGGTTCCTCAAATACAGGAATAGGTATTAAAGGTGCGGGTCTGGCAAAATTCAGCTACATCTTTGTGCAGTACAGGCCAGTAAAAATGTTTTGTATTTTAGCTTGAGTTTTTTTTTAACCCCTAAATGACCCTCTAGCTCATGTGCCACTTGCAACACCTCCATTCTATGTCCCACTGGCAATACGACTTAATGAACTTCTGCCCATTTCTTATCTGCCTGAATACGTGATTGTCTTCCTTTCCTCATTAAGACATCATTGTTCAGGACATTCAAAGAGAGAGGAGTCGGGAGGTAAATTTCCCACTTAAAAGGAAGTTGTCTCAAGAGTCAAGCCTCAATTTTTTTGGGAGCAGCAAGGCTGCTGGGAAGGTAAATGGCAGCTTTAAAATCTTACCTCGTGAATAGGCAGAGCGCATGCTGAGCAGGAGTAGATGTGGGGCTGCTGAAGTCATATATTTAGGCGGTTGTGTTACCTGAAACATTACTGAGGTAGTGTCTCCCACCCATCCTCCTCCACGAACCAAAAAAAGAGGTTCTGTGTGTCATATTGGTAAGGTGACTATTTTAAAAAATTCTTTATTTTTCAATAGTCTCTTTGGGAATTTAGAATAGTAGGAATGGTTATTAGGGCAGTTGAATGAGGGTATAGAAGGGTGGGTTAGTAAACTTGCAGATGACACTAAGGTCGGTGGAGTTGTGGATAGTGCCGAAGAATGTTGTAGTTTACGGAGGGACATAGATAAGCTGCAGAGGTGGGCTGAGAGATGGCAGATGGATTTTAATATGGAAAAGTGTCAGGTGATTCACTTTGGAAGGAACAACAGGAGTAAAGAGTACTGGGCTAATGGTAAGATTTTTGGCAGTGTAGATGAGCAGAGAGATCTCCGTGTCCATGTACATAGATCCCTGGAAGTTGCCACCCAGGTTGATATAGTTGTTAAGAAAGGTATATGGTGTGTTAGCTTTAATTGGTAGAGGGATTGAGTTTCAGAGCCATGAGGTCATGTTGCAGCAGTACAAGATTGTGGTGTGGCCACACTTGGTGTATTGCGTGCAGTTCTGGTCACTACATTATAGGGCGGCACAGTGGTTCAGTCTCACAGCGTCAGGGACCTGGTTCAGATTCCAGCCTCGGGTGACTCTCTTTGTGGAGTTTACACATTCTCACCGTGTCTACATGGGTTTCCTCTGGGTGCTCCGGTTTCCTCCCACATTCCAAAGGATGTGCAGGTTGGGTGAATTGGCCATGCTAAATTGCCTATAGTGTTAGGTGCTTTAGTCAGAGGGAAATGGGTCTGGGTGGGTTACTCTTTATAGGTTCGGTGTGCACTTGTTGGGCCAAAGAGAATGGTGGCTGTATGGAATGTTCTGCCCCAGAGGGCAGTGGAGGCCCAGTCTCTGGATTCATTTAAGAAAGAGTTTGATAGAGCTCTCAAGGATTGTGGAATCAAGGGTTAGGAGATAAGGCAGGAACAGGATACTGATTAAAGATGATCAACCATGACCTTATTGAATGGTGGTGCAGGCTTGAAGGGCAGAATGGCCTACTCCTGCATCAATTGTCTATTGTCAAATGGCCTGTTTCCACACTGTAGGGAGTCTTAAAAAAGAGAAGAATTTGGAAGCTTTGGAAAGGGTGCAGAGGCGATTTACTAGGATATTAGCTGGTATGGAGGAAGGTCTTATGAGGAAAGGCTGAGGGACTTGAGGCTGTTTTTGTTAGAGTGAAGAAGGGATTGAGAGGTGACTTAATTGAGACATATAAGATAATCAGAGGGTTAGATAGGGTGGACAGTGAGAGCCTTTTTCCTCGTATGGTGACGGCTAGCACTAGGGGACATAGCTTTAAATTGAGGGGTGATAGACATAGGATAGAAGTCAGAGGTAGTTTCTTTACTCAGAGCAGTAGGGCCGTGGAATACCCTGCCTGCAACAGTAGTAGACTCGCCAACTTTGTGGGCATTTAAATGGTCTTTGGATAAACATATGGATGATAATGGAATAGTGTAGGACAAGTACGGTTCAGATTGGTTCCACAGGTCAGCGCAATATCAAGGGCGCTGTAATGTTCTATGTAAAGATACATTTAGATTCTTTTTCTGTGTATGCGTTTTTGATACGATCACTTTAAATCTTCACCTTTCTGTTATAACTCAGTTAATTTATCTGAGCTAAAGATGTCTGCTTTGTCATCTGTCTGCTTCTGGTTTGTGCCAATCATCTGATCAAACAGATTGTCTGCTAATTCCACTTCTGCTTTCTTATCTATACTCTTTGATCTCTCCTGTTTCAACTGGTCACTTTTGGACTACCACACAGTCGGGAAAAATCTCAGAATATGTGTCCTGCAATAGTTAAGTTGCCTGAGTTTAAAGTGGCTTTTCAACCACAGTTGACAGCACTCCTACCTGTGAACCAGCTATATCGATAGCAGGGACAAATTGTATTCCTGGAGCTGACAGTTTTTCTAGTAGTCCGATTGAGACTTCTCCATTCTTCACCGGACAATTTTACCACACTCTATTGGGTGCTTCTTAGCTCACCATGAATTCCTGTTACTCATACCTTTTCTGGCAATAGTCCTTCTTGAGGTACACATCTCCTCATTTTTCAACCTTGCTAAAGGAGCAGCATCATCACACTGGCCGTGCACCTCATAATCTTTTACATAGGTCCCTTCTCTGCTCTAAAGAAAACAACCCAAGCTTATTCAGACCCTCATTGTAGCTGAATTGCTCACTCTCAAGCGATGTCCTGGTAAATCTTTTTGCGTCTCCTTCTGTTCAATCAAATCCTTTGTATAGTATAGAGACCAGAATTGCACACAATACTCTAGCCATGGCCTAACCAAAGTTCGATAAATGCCAATATACCCTCTGTGCTCTTGTAATCATTGCTTTGACTGTTGAAGACAAACTTCCTGTATGTCTGCTTACTACACTAATAACCTGTCCTGTCACCCTCATGGATACTTGGATAAGCACCTGTTATGACACTAATCAGACAGCCCAACCAAAATTGGCCTTTATACCTGTTTTTGCAACACAGTAAAATTCAAATTTGAAGACCTCAATAGTTATTTCCAATAATTCGTAACCAGACTTTTGGATAACTAGTCCAGACTTTGTTGATAATTCCAGTTTTTAATCTTAATGTATATTAAATATATCTGTGTTGTAGCAGAGGAAAATGAAACAAAAGGTAATCTAATTAATGTCTATGCTTTAAACTTGAAACATTTGTTTCCAGCTCCCATTCACACAAAAGACAAACAAATGAACATAGTCATAGAGTCATTGAGATGTACAGCATGGAAACAGACCCTTCGGTCCAACCTGTCCATGCCGACCAGATATGACAACCCAGTCTAGTCCCACCTGCCAGCACCCAGCCCATATCCCTCCAAACCTTTCCTATTCATATACCCATCCAAATGCCTCTTAAATGTTGCAACTGTATCAGCCTCCACCACATCCTCTGGCAGCTCATTCCATACCCATACCACCCTCTGTGTGAAAAAGATGCCCCTTAGGTCTCTTTTATATCTTTCCCCTCTCACTCTAAAACTATGCCCTCTAGTTCTGGATTCCCCAACCCCAGGGAAAAGACTTTGCCTATTTATCCTATCCATGCCCCTCATAATTTTGTAAACTTCTATACAGTCACCCTTCAGCCTCCGACACTCCAGGGAAAACAGCCCCAGCCTGTTCAGCCTCTCCCTATAGCTCAAATCCTCCAACCCTGGCAACATCCTTACAAATCTTTTCTAAACCCTTTCAAGTTTCACAACATCTTTACGATTTGTGCGTGGGAAATCGTGTCTCACAAACTTGATTGAGTTTTTTGAAGTAGTAACAAAGAAGATTGATGAGGGCAGAGCAGTAGATGTGATCTATATGGACTTCAGTAAGGCTTTCAACAAGGTTCCCCATGGTAGACTGATTAGCAAGGTTAGATCTCATGAAATACAGGGAAAACTAGCCATTTGGATACAGAACTGGCTCAAAGGTAGAAGACAGCGGGTGGTGGTGGAGGGTTGTTTTTCAGACTGGAGGCATGTGACCAGTGGAGTACCACAAGGATCGGTGCTGGGTCCTCTACTTCTTAATATTTGCATAAATGATTTGGATGCATTAGAGGCACATTTAGTAAGTTTGCAGATGACACCAAAATTGGAGGTGTAGTGGACAGTGAAGAGGGTTACCTCCGATTACAACAGGATCTTGACCAGATGGGCCAATGGGCTGAAAAGTAGCAGATGAAGTTTAATTCAGATAAATGCAAGGTGCTGCATTTTGGGAAAGCAAATCTTAGCAGGACTTATACACTTCATGGTAAGGTCCTAGGAAGTGTTGCTGAACAAAGAGACCTTGGAGTGCAACTTCATAGCTCCTTGAAAGTGGAGTCGCAGGTTGATAGGATAGTGGAGAAGGGGTTTGGTATGCTTTCCTTTATTGGTCAGAGTATTGAGTACATGAATTGGGAGGTCATGTTGTGGCTATACAGGACATTGGTTAGGCCACTGTTAGAATATGTCGTGCAATTCTGATCTCCTTCCTATAAAAGGAATAACAATACTGGCTAGATTTCAGGACATATTATTTCACAGGCATAAATGTGGACTCTTTGGCTGCTTTTCTGGAATTGCCGATTTGAGTCACCTTCTCAATTCACATAGGTTCAAGTAGTAATACTTCTTTCTTAACTTTTTCTCTTTGGGCTTTCATAAGCTGAAGAGAGAGATTAGGCAGAGAGCTTTCAAATATTCATGCTGTGACACCTGAACTCACCTCTCCTGAGAACATAGTTCAAAAAACCAACTTCAACTAGGACCTGTCCTGATAAGCTGTCTGTCTTTTCCTGCGGACTGAATTATCATTTAACATCTACCATCTTCTTTGTCAGAGGGTATCTTCCAGAGTTGCAGAAACAAATTCCTAGGTACTGACTTTGATAATAGACAACTTCTTCTATCTGTATACAGTAAACATAATGCTGTGTTCTTCCTTGGTTGCTGTGTCTTTAGGATCCCTTCTATTTAAGAATCAGCCAGCAGTTAACCTCTAGACCTGGCCTAATAAACAAACAAAAGTAGTTGAGTTGTGAACTATAAAAGGAATAGAACAGACCAAACAAATAGTTTACAGATCCAAACTAAAATTGATAAAATAATAAAATTAAAATAATAAAAAAGCAGTGAAAGTTCTAACAATCTCAAGATCCCTCTGCTCCTCTGAGTTTTCTAGTATCCTGCCATTCATTGAGTACGCCCTTATCTTGTTATTTCTTCCAAAATGCATCACGTTACATTTATCAGGATTAACTTCCATCTGCTACTGACCTACCCATTCGTTTATATCCTCCTGTGGCCTCAGCCCTTCCTCCTCCTCACTGCCCAATCTTTGTATCATCCATAAGCTTACTTCTCAACATCCCCCATCTCCCCTCCATTTCTCATCTCTATTATCTATTTACATTAGAGAAAATAGGGGACCCAGCACTGGTCCACTACTTCTACTTACATGAAGGCCTTCTGCAACCACCCTCTGTCTCCTACCATGAAGCCAATTTTGCGTCCAACTTGTCAAGTTACTGTGGTTTCTGAGGTTTTGCATCTCCATCAGCTTCCCATGTGGGACATTGTGAAAGGCCTTTCTGAACTTTATATTAACCACAGCACCTCCCAATCCTCATCCATATGCTTGGTCACCTCCTTGAAAAATTCTACTAGATTAGTGACCTTCCTCTGACAAAGCCAAGCTGACCTATCCTTGATCAAAGCTCACCTCTCCAAATAGAGATTAATTTTTTGTTTCATTATCTTCTCCAATAATTCACTAATTGCTGATGTTACACTCAATGATCTTTTAGTTACCTGGCCTGTCATTACCACCCTTCTTGTAAAATGGAACCTTATTAGCTGTCCTGCAGCCCACTAGTACCTCCCATGTGCCCAGAGACAATTCATTAATTGGGATCAAGGTCTCAGTAATTTCCTCCCTTGTCTCCCACAGCAGCCTGGGATACAACTCATCAGGACTGGGGATTTGTCCACTCTTAAATCAATCAAAACCTCTATGTTAAAATCAGGATGCTTTCTTTCCTCCTCTAAACTGAAGTGGATATTCCATTTCAGTACTCCAGTAGAGCCTCGCCTGTCCAACCTTGCCTCATAAGGCAATCCTCTCCTTCCAGGTATTAGCCTGCTAAACGTCTCTAAACTGCTTCCAATGCATTTAAATGCTTCCTTAAATGAGGTACCGATACTGACCTCCAGATGTGGTTTCACCACTCTCCTGTACAATTGATGCATGATTTTTGCACTCAACTCTCCTGAAAATAAATGATAACTTTTTCTATCAGCTTTTGTCTGTAAAAATGTCTGCATAATAATTTTATTGTGATATATACTCCAGGGCACACTGATTTCTCTGCATCTCAGGTCTCTGCAATCTCTCTCCATTAAAATATCTTTATTCTTCTTGCTAAATTTTACATATTCACACATTGTGCTCCATTTGCCATATCTTTTTCCCAATCACATAACATATCTGCAGCCCTCTGTATCATTCTTATGTCCTCTTTACAACTTAATTTTTACATTTAGTTTTATGTCATCGGCAAATGTAGCACACATACCATCCATTCCTTCATTCATGCCATTTATCTAAATTGTAAACACATGAGGATCCAGCACCGATCCTTTTGTCACATCACTTGCCACATCTTGCGAACCTGAAATAGTCCGAATTATGCCGACACAGGGCTTCTTGTTAGCCATCCAATCCTCTGTCCATGTCAATATGTTATATTCTACACCCGAGGTTTTCAGTCACTGTGTGCGCCACAGTATGGTGAGAAGTCTGCCATGAAATTCACAGGAAGCAGCACTGCTTTGTATAAGAGTTCCAATACCATGCATGCACAGAAACTTAGCACTTTGCACAGGTGTGGGCATTTGAGACAGCACATGCGTGCAAGATGAGAAATCTACTCATTGCGCAGCTTATTTACACATCTGTAGGCCCAAGCATTCCATCCAAGCATGCACCATGATTTATTCTCATCTCTGGGATGAGAAGAAACTGGACAGCATGCGCAATATATACCAGGATCCCAGGTTCGATTCCAGCCTTGAACGACTGTCTGTGTGGGATTTGCACATTCTCCCCGTGTCTGCGTGGGTTTCCTCCGGATTCTCCGGTTTCCTCTCACAGTCCAAAGATTTGCAGGTCAGGTGAATGGGCAATTTTAACATGGCCAGTAGTGTTAGATGCATTAGTCAGAGGGAAATGGGTCTGTGTGGGTTACTCTTCGGAGGGTCGGTGTGGACTTGTTGGGCCGAAGGGCCTGTTTCCACACGTCGGGAATCGATTCTTAAGAAAATAAGGACATTCACGATTGTTGGATGACTCAAACTCACCTGCTGGACATGTTAGCATTGATTTTAAGGGGAATGTACTTAGAATTTCTTGTAATTAAGCCACTGATCTAAGTCTTAGAATAGATTTTAAGAAGAAATGATACATTCCTTGTCAAAAGAAGCGATTCCTCTGCTACTTCTATTGATGAAATCTTTGAACCTGAAGAATAAAAAGCGTAACTGTTGAGTTGAACAGATATTGTGAATGTGACTGTTCAAAGTCAAAGATGGTGTATTTTGCACTATGTTGCAAACCTTTCTAGTAAAGCCATAACCATTATACATGCAAGTAAAAATGATGTTTGAGCAAACAATTCAGAAAAAGTGGGTGTACTGTGGAATTGTTTGTATTATTGAATTTGGTCTTGATAGTACAAAGGAGAAAGTGAGGACTGCAGATGCTGGAGATCAGAGCTGAAAATGTGTTGCTGGAAAAGCACAGCAGGTCAGGCAGCATCCAAGAAGCATTCTGAAGAAGGGTTCATGCCCGAAATGTCAACTCTCCTGCTCCTTGGATGCTGCCTGACCTGCTGCGCTTTTCCAGCAACACATTTTCAGCCTTGATAGTACAAAGGTTGGGGACCACTGCTTTACATTGTGAGCTTTTGTTCTCTGCAATAATATTTGATGTGTCACTTTATGAAATACTTTCTGGAAATCTAGATTCAGTATATCCATCGGTTCTCCTTTTTATCCACAGCACTATCAGTGGTCCTAGTACAGTCCCATGTTTGGTTTCTTCGATACTCGGTATGCAGATTGGAGCACACACAACTCTCAGATGCTTTTAGCATCCATCACTATATTTAGTCAGACTAAATGAAGGACTAGAGGACCTCATTCTTCTGTACCAAAATACTCAGTATTCCAGAGCCTGCTGGCTGTCAAAGATAATTTTTGGTTTCCTTTCACTAACGATTTCTACTATCCAGTAGTAAATGTAAGATCATTGAGTTTTTTTTTGTTTCCAAAATTTAGATCACCCATTCAATTACCCTTATTCAGTGAACTTTGTTTTAACCAGCACCTTATGAATTGGCATTTTTGATAAACCAGCAAACATTATATACGTCAAATACCTTGAAATTTACTGTATTATCATGATCTCCATGATGACCAATCATCAATCGAGGGTGCAATTGAAAAGGTTGTCAGCTGGTAAGTTTTATTCAATGCAAAGTTGCATTATTATTTCGATTAGATTAGATTCCGTACAGTGCGGAAACAGGCCCTTCGGTCTAACCAGTCCACACCGACCCGCCGAAGAGTAACCTACCCAGACCCATTTCCTAGATTATACCTCTTCCCACCCTGTCCCCTGTAAAAACTCCATCCTATATTTCCAATTTCTTCGCCTCTGCCGCATCTGCTCCCAGGAGGACCAATTCCAATACCGAACAACCCAGATGGCCTCCTTCTTCAAAGACCGCAATTTCCCCTCAGATGTGGTTGACGATGCCCTTCACTGCATCTCCTCCACTTCCTGCTCCTCCGCCCTTGAACCCTGCCCCTCCAATCGCCACCAGGACAGAACCCGACTAGTCCTCACCCACCACACCACCAACCTCGAGATACATCGGATCATCCTTGGTCATTTTCGCCACCTCCAAACAGACCCCACCACCAAGGATATATTTCCCTCCCCACCCCTATCAGCGTTCCGGAAAGACCACTCCTTCCACGACTCCGTTGTCAAATCCACATCCCCCACCAACCCCAACCTCCACTCCCGGCACCTTCCCCTGCAACCGCAAAAGAATGCAAAACTTGCGCTCATACCTCCGCCCTCACTTCCCTCCAAGGCCCCAAGGGATCCTTCAATATCCATCAGAAATTCACCTGCACCTCTACACACATCATTTACTGCATCCGCTGCACCCCATGTGGCCTCCTATACAACGGGGAGACAGGCCGCCTACTTGCGGAACGTTTCAGAGAACACCTCTGGGACACCTGCACCAACCAACCCAACCTCCCATGGCTGAATACTTTAACTCCCCCTCCCACTCCGCCAAAGTCCTTGGCCTCCTCCATTGCCAGACCATGGCAACACGACATCTGGAGGAAGAGCGCCTCATCTTCCGTCTAGGAACCCTCCAACCACAAGGGATGAATGCAGATTTCTCCAGCTTCCTCATTTCCCCTCCTCCCACCTTTTCTCAGTCCCAACCCTTAGACTCAGCACCGCCTTCTTGACCTGCAATCCTCTTCCTGACCTCTCCACCCCCACTCCTTCTCTGGCCTATCACCCTCACCTTAACCTCCTTCCACCTATCACATTCCCAACGCCCCTCCCCCAAGTCCCTCCTCCCTACCTTTTTATCTTAGCCTGCTTGGCGCACCTTCCTCATTCCTGAAGAAGGGCTTATGCCTGAAACGTCGATTCTCCTTCTCCTTTGATGCTGCCTGACTTGCTGCACTTTTCCAGCAACACATTTTTAAACCCAGGCCCATTTCCCTCTGACTAATGCACCTAACATTAGGGGCAATTTAGCATGGCCAATTCACCTAAGCTGCACATCTTTGGACTGTGGGAGAAAATCAGAGCACCCAGAGGAAACACACGCAGAGACTGGGAGAATGTGCAAACTCCACACAGATAGTCACCCAAGGCTGGAATCGAAGCTGGGACCCTGGTGCTGTGAGGCAACAGTGCTAACCACTGAGCCACCGTGCCACCCCAGCATAAGTGATTTATGCTATAAAAAATATAACAGTGATATGTATACTCTCTATATCAAGTTTCTATGAATTAATGTGTGTTTCTACATTGATTATGTGGACGTCTTCATCAACCAGATTAGATTAGATTAGATTACTTACAGTGTGGAAACAGGCCCTTCGGCCCAACAAGTCCACACCGACCCGCCGAAGCGCAACCCACCCATACCCCTACATTTACCCCACTACCTAACACTACGGGCAATTTAGCATGGCCAATTCACACACTCAGTCGCCTGAGGCAGGAATTGAACCCAGGTCTCTGGCGCTGAGAGGCAGCAGTGCTAACCACTGTGCTACCATGCCGCCCACAATCACTGTGCCACCGTGCCGCTCACGGTATTTGATCAACCTGCACACTCCAAGTTCCATAGGTGTCGGTCAATAAAAAGTTTGCTGTCGTTTCCCCCATCCTCATTTTCCATTCTAAATCGTCTCTTTGCCTTCAGTACTGGCCACCACCTCCTCTAAATCACATCATCTCATCTTGCTTAAACTCTACTGCAACTCCTCTAACCTTATGATGTCAGCTACATTTCTGATTTTCCCTTCTTCTCCAGATTTGTTGAGCATATTTTTGCCTCTGAAATATGTGTTCATCTTTCTTACAACTCACTGTTTGTATTTCTCTCAATTGAGTTCCGTCCATATTACTGTTGTCTTAACTATAGTGAAACCATTCTGAGATTATAGATGGAAGCAAGGTCTGTCCTCATAACCCGTGAACGACAATGTTTATTAACTGTATTACAGTATATACGTAACTGAGTGGGAGAGATCATTCTTAACACCCTGCAGGCTCAGTCCTAGCTCCAGGTATCACCAGCAGGCATCATGGATTATGTCATTCATTATCATATTAGGACTCACCCTCTGTTCTAAATTAACCCAGATAGATTCTGTCTCTCCAGTGCCATTATAGTTCTTTGATGAATCCTACTGTTACAATCATATTAAAAATGGACTACCAATTTTCATCATTTGACTTTAATACCTGGCACTTTCATGGACTGAAGAAAGGATTGCGAAATGGGTGCAAAGATCACCTGGCGAGGTTGAACAAACTTATCATGAACCCTTCAGGAAACAAATGGCAGACTGGGCCAAAATTAACATAATTATAAAAGGACATTGAGACTCAAATCCAATGTATTTCTCAGTTGATTCATACTTTTCTGATTGTTGATACTTTTCTGATTGTTAACACTTTGAGATGAAAGGCTGTCTGCAGAGTAAAGGTATTTCATTTGGGAATATGCAAATCCACTTTTATCAGTAGCTGCTTCTGGGAGCAGCATGGGAGATTGTGGAAAATGGATCTGTGGACAAGAATTGGATGACAATACTTATATATGTCTGTTTCTCTCTCAATCTCCCTCAAGCTCAATATTACCCAATGCAAAGTAACTGAACAATAATAAACATTCATTGCCATATCAAAGGAAACAAGACAACAGCTAACATTGGAGTCATCTTTTCATTGTCCTACTGAAAGACTCCCACTAAAATGTGTAACTGCAACTGCCTTTACGTTATGGCCTGAACCAGATAAAATGCTCCCCCACTTTCTTTGTAAACTCTATACGTGTATCTGTGCGTGTATTTGCTGTCTGTGTGTCAGCTCACTAACCTGATTTTTCATGCTTAATGCATCTATACTTAGGCACTCCAAATATTTGTCCCCTCTTCATTCCTTATTATTTCTGCTTACTTTAGTATTGTAAGCCTATCCCACTTTTCTGAATCCTCTCTTTAAAGATTTCTCTTGGTGCCCAGCGCCTATCCCACAGCTGATAGAATATTTTGAAAGGTCCTCCATTCGTAAGAAATGGTTAAGGCTAATAATATGGTTAGTCATAATGGTTATGTCTTTCACAAGGAAAGAAATGCATGAACAGTTCAAGTACAACCACATACACGATCCTGTAAAGACAGGACAGAGCAGTGGGATAGTTTTAGATTGTCTGCTGAACAAGCATTTATGGCCAAAGCTTTGCCCACTTCAGTGAACTGAAATTTTGCCTGGACATGAACATAAATCAAGTGCTGATGTAACCGAGATAGAAGAACTATAGAAAAATGGTGGAGTCTGTCCATGAAATGATGAAAAGTCTGATGTGAGAATCGGTTGGTTACCTCCATAACAACAAAATACACTTCATGAGTGATCTCACTGAGGTATTAAAGTTTTTTCTCTAATACGATGAAGAATTATAATAAGCACAACTCCCCTTTTTATGAAGAAATATATGGAAAGCTAATGTTAATCTTTTCACTTTACAAGTGCTGATGGACATGCATTGCACTTGAAATACTCCATGTGCTGGCTGAAATGAAGTTTCAGAGCTCTGTCTGTCAGTTTTTGCTTTTGGAATGGCTAAGGTTTGTTTATTTTTTGAGAGTTCTAATTACAAGACATTTGTTTCTCACTTATTCCTCAGGTTTTCCAATAAATTCCTGATTTGTTGAATTCCTATTATGTTAGCTGTTTAAAACAATTTTTGTGGCTCTGTGCAGGCATATATTCCATGATAAAATATATCTAAATGCCATGTGAACTTTCACTTCATAGTGTCATACAGCATGGAAACAGACCCTTTAGTCCAATTTGTCCATGCCAACCAAGTTTCCCAAACTAAACTAAACTAATCACACTTGCCTGCATTTGCCCCATGTCCCTCTGACGGTTTCTTACTCATGTACCTCTCCAAATGTCTTTAAATGGTGTAACTGTACCTGCACCTATCACTGCCTCTGGCAGTTCACTCCAAATACGATGTGAAAAAGTTGCCCCTCTGGTTCCTTTTTAAATCTTTCTCCTCTCATCTTAAAAATATGCCCCTAGTTTTGAAATCACCTACCCTATGAAAAATACTATTGCTTTTCACATTATCTATGCTCTTCATAATTTTACAAACCTCTATAAGGTCCACGCTCAACCTCCTTTGCTCCAATGAAAAAAGTCCCAGCCTATCCATATAATGCAAACCTTTCAGTCCTGGCAATATGCTTGTAAACCTTTTCTGAACCCTCTCCAATTTAATAACCCCCTTCCTATAGCAGGGCCAAAGGAACTGTACACAGTACTCCAAAAATGGCCTCACCAATGTTCTGTACAACTTAAATAAGATGTCCCAACTCTTATGCTCAGTGGTCTGATCAATGAAGGCAGGCATGCTAAATGCCTTCTTAATCATACTGTCTACCTGTGATACAATTTTCAAAAACATGAACCCCCTCGGTTTGTCTGTTCAACAACACTACCTGAGGCCTACAATTAACTGTACAAGTCAAGCCCTTGTTTGTTTTACCAAAATGCAATACCTCACATTTATCCAAATTAAACTCCATCTGTCACTCCTGAGTCCATTGGCCCATTTGATCAAGATCCCTCTGGATTCCTAGATAATTTTGACTGTCGACTATCCCACCAATTTTGGTGTCATCTGCAAACTTACTAACCATGCCTCCTAAATTCTTATCCAAAACATTTATATAAATAGCAAATAAAAATGGATCTAGCACTGATCTCTATGGAACACCACTGGACACAGGCCTGCAGTTCAAGAAACAAATCCTCATCACCACTGTCTGTCTTCTACTGTCAAGCCAATTTTGTGTCCAATTTGCGAGCTCTCCCTGAATCCCATGTGATCTAACTTAACTAATTTGTCTATTGTGTGAACCTTATGTAGTCTATGTAGACAGCATCTACTGTCTGCTCTTAAAAAAAACTCAATCAAATTTGTGAGACATGATTTCCCATGCACAACACCATGCGTAATTAGTCCTTACCCCTCCAAATGCATGTGAATCCTATTTCTTAGAATCTCTTCTGATAAATTACCCATCACTGATGTCAGGCACATAGGTCTATAATTCCCAGGTTTCTCCTTACAGCTTTTTTAAAGAAAGGCACAACATCAGCCACCCTCCAGTACTCCAGCATCTCACCCGTAGTGGTAGATGATACAAATATCTCTGCTAAGGGCCCTGCAATTTGTTCTCTAATTTTCCACAACATCCTGGGATAACTTGATTAGATCCAACTTCATGCTTTTTAAAACCTCCAGCACTTCCTGTAACGTGGACTATTTTCAAGACATCGGTATTTATTTCCCTGAGTTTCCTAGCCTTCATTTCTTTCTGCATAGCAAAAACTAACACAAAATATTTGTTCAGTATCTCTTCCATTTCCTGTGGTTCCACACATACACAACCTCCTTGATCTTTGAGACGCTGTGTTCACTCCCTAGTTGCTCCTTTGCTACAAATGGATTTGTAGAATCTTTTTGGATTATCCTTAACCTTATCTACCAAGGCTATCTTGTATCTCTTTTTGCTCTCCTGATATCCCTCTTAAGAATGCCCTGACATCACTTATACTCCTCAAGAGATTCAATTGATCCCAGTTGTCTATACCTAATATGATTCTTTCTTATTCTTGACTAGAACCTCAGTATCTTTTTTCATCCATTGTTCCCCACTCTTACCAACCTTACCCATCACTCTAATAGAAATGTAATGTTTTGAACTCTCGTTATCTCACTGTGAAAGCCTCCCACTTGCCAGTTGCCCTTTTCCAGCGAACAGTCAACTCCAATCAATTTTTGAAAGTTCTTCTCTCTTACCATCAAAATTTGCTATACTCCAGATTTATATGAGAACTACACTTTTCCATAACAATTTTAAAACTTAGATAATTATGATCACTGGTCCCAAACTGCTCCCCCACTAACCTTTGTCAAGTTCTAAGCAGTCTTTCCAGAATGATGTCATTTGGCAAACCTTTATAAGCAACCTAAAGCATATGATCACTTGTAAATGAATGCATAACATTTTTGATTCCTAATCAAACAAAATCAACATTTTCTAAATGATTTAAGTGAAAAATTGTCTTTGAGATGATGAGAACGTCCAGTTCTTAAATTCCTCAATTATGACCTCAATTGAGCATCAAGTTTCCAAAGTCATATGATTACTAAAGAGAAATTGACAGTAAAATTTCAGTATTTTCATTGACAAAGGCGATGACTGAAATATTGCCATAAACAATACCATGTATTAAATTTCTGAAATTATGACATTTTTATTCCTCGGATTGAGAGGGAGGTTAACAATAAGTCCAAATTGATAGTGATAATTGCTTGTTGTCACTTGACGCACACTGGGTCCACCGCTGAACTCTGAATTACCAGATGTTACAGGAACACCATTACTTCATATTGGCAGTCAACCCAGTAATAGTGCGCATAAGGACACTTTTCAATAAGTATTCTTCACAAGCACATGCACGAGTGACTTCCTAGAGCATACTTGGTTTCAGCAAATGCAGCCATTTTCTAAGTCTGTCCAGATTGGAAATTCAGGAGAGTGATCTATTTACCTCTACACTACCTTTCTTCAGATGGTTCTATTCCTATTAACTGCATGGATATTCTCCACTTGGCCACTTATTCCAAACATCAAAGAACTTAACTTCATAGTTAAATAGCAGCATTTTCTGTCAGCAATGTAATAATACTACTGCACTAATAATTCTGTATTTGGCAAAATCATTACATTTCTAAGGTTAAAAGAGCTAAATTACGAGGACTGATTTCATAGACAAGGCAATTAGATAATTAAGGAGTAGTAGAATAGAAGTGTTTAAAGTAATTAAGAGGAGTTCATTGGGTGGATAAAGAGAAAGTTCGTGGGGAGTCCAAAACAACAGGGCATAAAATTAGCTTGTTCTGAAAAAGCATCATTAAAGTGACATGTTAACTCTTCTTCTCTACAGAAGTTCTGCCAGACATGCTGAATATTTTCAGCATTTTCTGTTTTTACGATATAAAATTAGAGTTAGGCCATTCAGAGGTAACGTCAAAATGTATTCTTTCATTCAAACAATAGTGTTTCTGCCCCCACCCGGCTACAAAACCATGAAACAGCTGAAGTTGAAGGTCAGTTGAAAATTTCAGAACTGACATAGATTGTTTTTAGGAAAATGTATTAAGAGCTGCAGACCAAAAGCAGGTATATTAAGTTAGTATACAGGTCAGCTAATTGAATAATAGAACAGTCTCAAGGGGGCTGGGTGGACAATCTTCCTATACTCTTGGAATCCTAACTGTTGTAAGATAATTTTCTGCCTATCAAAGCAAACAGAGCAGCTCACATTACTAGCCATGTGAGAAGTGTGAAATCAAAATGCATCTGTTCCATTGTGCCACATGAAAATTATGATCGTATAACCTGTTTTTGAAGTGATATTTGATTTCCCACCCCCCAAAGTCAACCTTCCATTTTCTCCTTTGAATACTCGGGAATTTGTTACTGATCACTGCGCTCTCTACAAAAAAAAACAATATTATAACGTGATAAAAATGTGTTATTTTTCTATTTATTTCCCTTCCAATCTACACATTCATGATAATTAAATGGTGTTTGCTGAAATGTCAAATACAAGCAATCTGTATTAGACTATTTAGCTTGGCAGTCACAAATAATCAATAAAGAACATCAAATGGAATAGCCATGTGGCTGCTAGCTTTATGGGGCATGGATAAGTGATATAAAAACAAAATGCTGCCAACACTGGAACCCTGAAACAAACACAAGATTGTTGGAAGCTCAACAGGTCTGACGGTATTTGTGGAGAGACAATCAAAGTTAACATTTTGAGACCAGTATGACTCTTCTTCAAATGGTACTGAGAGGCACAAGAGGCATTTAGATATTAGGAATGTAAGAAGTTGCCAATTGGATGGTGGTGTTTTCCCCGTCAGATATAAGTTACACCTATATGGTTAAAACTGACAACTGGCTAAACAGGCAAGGCATGACATGGATGTTGCAAGCATGCAGGAAAACACTAAGTACTTGAGGTGTAAAAGAACAAGCAAGCAGCTTTGAGAGGCAGCCTGGTCCCATCCATGAGCTGGATGCCTGTCCCTATGTTCACAGTATCCTTTCAGTCCTACTTGATGGGTTCCTGAAAATGGTCTCAATTTCCTAAGTGACCTGCAAGTTTATTCAAGACATACCATGAGGCTTCTGAAGGTTTGATGATTATGGCTTGTGAATATCACTGGAGGAGGGGGTGCGATTGCTTGGTGTCATGGATTGCACCCTAAGGAACATGGCAACTCTTCACAGTTAACGGTCAGCCTAAGTCATTAGCTGCTTATTGTGGATTTTCAGTGTCTAGTGTGTTTTTTGCATGTGATAGTAAGGAGTTGCTTATTAATAAGGCAGTATGCATTTAATAGGTTGTTAATAATCAATAATCCCCTTTAATAGTCAACTCTCCGCTTTCTAGAGAGAATCTCTCCTTGGCACCTGGAACTTACTTAGAAGATGCAGCCAGTTGTTCACGATGTCAAGATAGGCCTTGGAGAACTTTTAATTGTTCCACATTTCTTGCCATAGCCCATGTCCTTTAGGTACCTATAAGATTCTGCCTATCTCTTTGAGATGCCAAAAATGCCTATTATATTCCCAACTTTCTATTTTCAAAAAATAATATTTGAACCATTTTGATTCCCAATGATTGTCAAATAACTTAAGTCACTTAGGCTATAGCAGGTTGGTGCTACTTAATTTTTTTTGCTGTCTCAATGAGTGAAATTACTTGTTTAAGTGATGTATGTAATGGCGCTGCAGTGATTGTAATGAGGCCAGCCAGGTGGACCGCATAGAATATGAGTTCTCTGATTGGGGCTGTTAACCTGGTCTAATCAGAGAGCCATGGCTAACAGACATAACGAGGAATGTCAGACATCCTGTATCTCTGAAAGCTGGCTCTGAGGAAACTAGATCAGTGTCAAGTATTATGCATTTATAAATTAAGTTAAAAATCACACAACACTTGGTTATATTCCAACAGGTTTATTTGTCAAAACTTGGTGTTGTGTGATTTTTAACTTTGTTCACCTTGGTCCAACACTGGCATCTCCACGCCATGTAAATTAAGAGTGACTTGGTGATAGGGTACTGCCTCTGTGCAGTTATTTCAGGCACTTACTATGTCAGTGTATGAGTAGCACAGACCAGCTAATCACTCATAGCTGTCTAATACAAGAACTTGCATTTGTGCAGCATATTTAGCATAATAAAATTCCCAAGATACGTCACAGCAGCATTATAAAACAATATCTTTATAGAGACATGAAGCAATATTAGGTCAGATGATCAAAAAGTTTCTCAAAGAGACTTAGCTTTTTAAATGAAGAAAATGAGGTTGAGATGTAAGAGGTGTAAGAAGGCATTTCCCTCAGTTAGGGCCCCAGAAACTGAAGGTATGGAAAAATTAAAAGATACTTAGAATCTGAGTTAAATGGACACATGTATCTCAAAAGGTTCTGGGATTAGAGGCATTTACGGGGATAGGAAGGGGCAAAGCCATGGATTTATCTAAACAAAGAATAAGAATTCTGTAATTACTATGTTGCTTGACCAGGAGCCCCGTATAAATCAATGAGCACAAGGTGATTGGAGAATATGACTTAGGGTGATTTTTAAAACAAGCAGCAGATTTTTGGATGACTATAAGATAACAAAGAGTCAAATGTGAGAAACTAACTGTAAATGTTGGAATAGTTGATACTACAGGTGACAAGGGCATGAATGAGACTTTCAGTAACCCAGACAGGCAATGTTTCAGAGGTTAAATAGTCACTATGATTAATGAATTAGATGGTTCCCCCACTGAGGCCTCTTGATGTTCAGACCCCAGCTGAAGTATTGACTTCAATTCTGAGCAAAACACTTCTATGAAATAGTGCAGAATAGATTTACCAGAATGGTGCCAGGATGAGGTTTTCCGACAAGATGGGAGAACCCTGGGGGGGGTCTTCTTAGAACACAGAAGTTTCTGATTTGTTGTGGACAATGTTCTTGAAGTGGCTAGTGTTAAATATGCCATCACATTGCTGGCTTGTGCCTTGTAGATGGTGGACAGGCTTTGGGGAGAATAGGTGAGTTACTCACTGCAGTATTCCTAGCCTCTGAACTGCTCTTGCGGTTGCAGTCTTACTCATCAGATACTGTTCAAAAGTAGCAAGACCTGGATAAAATCAAGACTTGGACTGATAAGTGGCAAGTAACATTTGTGTCACACAAGTGCCAGGCAATGATCCATAGAGTCATAAAGATCTGCAACACAAGGAGACTCTTCACCCATCTTGTATTCACTGTTTAAAAACAACATCTAACTATTGTAATCCCATTTTCCAGCACTTAGACCATATCCTTGTATGCCTAGGCATTGCAAGTGTACATCTAAATGCTTCTTAAATGCTATGTATTCCCTTGCCTTATTTGTCCTGCTTAAGTGCATCACCTCACATTTGTCAGGATTGAATTTCATTTGCCACTGATCAGGCAACCAGTTGTTGAATCATCTGTAAAATTATTAATAAATCCTTATACATTCAAATCTACATTATTTATATAAATCAAACAGCAATGACTCCTGTGGACCTGCATTGGACACAGACTTACAGTCAGAAAAAGACCACTCAGCCAATTGTGAATCCCTTTTACCAAATTTCTTTGAATCCCAAAAGCTCACTACGCCTCATAATCTGCTAAAGTACGACTGACAGAGAATTCCCAACTTCCACTATTTAAAGAAAGATAATATTAATTTATTCCTTAACTCTAAACAACGAATATTAACAACTCTAAGCCCCCCTTTCTCTTAACTGCTTATTATCTGCCTCCAACTCTATAACGATATACTGTTCCAATAAAAACCCGTATTAAAATTACTTCAGCTTAATTTCAAAACCACACTCCGGCTGTCGTCTCTGATGTGCTCCTTCTTTTGGCTGTGTCATCTTCTGTCTTTTACTGAAAAAGGTACCTTTGATAGAGAATGTTTTTTGATTGGCAGTCTTTCTCAATGACAGTTGCTCTCCCTGACTTCCAAAATGCGTGTTTTTTATATACCTCCGTCATTGGATCATCTGATTGTTTATGTTTTTGCCAACCACGAACCAATACATTCAAATGCTATTGGGTTTTAGTAACTTGGGGCATAATTTAAACTGGCTAAATTTGAATTGTTGTCAAATCAGCAACCAACTCAGGGATCTATTTCACAGCTAAATGTTGCATATTTTCAATTTTCCAGTACACTGAAAACTCTCAATGCAAAAGAGCATTCACTCTCTCTTAAAGGTACAGTACATACCTTCAACTTCATAACATTTACTATCAGTCTCCCATGTAGGACATTATCAGATGCCTTGCTGAAGAACAAGTAGACCATGTCAAATGCGTTGCTATCATCTATATACTTGGTCATTTCTTCAAAAAATTCAGTCAAGTTGGTCAGACATGACCTCCACTTAACAAAACAATGTTGACTGTTTTTGATTAATCCCTGCCTCTCCAATTGCAAATTAATTCTGTCCCTCCATTAAAGTTAGACTAACTGGCCTGCAGTTTCATGGTTTATCTCTTACTCCCTTCTTGAATAACAGTACCGCATTGGCTATCCTCCAGTCCTCTGACACCTCTCCTATGGCCAGAGAGGAATTGAAAATTTTTGCAAGCGCCCCATGCCTCATTCAACAACCTGGGATGCATTTACAACAGCCCTCGAGATTTATGTACTTCTAAGCATACCAGACCAGTCAGAATCTTATTTCTGTCTGTGCTAATTTCATTGATTGTATCAAAGACCTTCTTCTTGATTTCTTTACCCATATCATCCCTCTCAGTAGTGAATATTGATCCAAAGTATTTTTTTAGAACCTGACCGATATCCTTTGGATCCAAACACAACTTACCACTGTGGTTCTTAATGATCCTTACTCATTCCCTCGTTATCCACTTAATATGCTTACGTACTTCCGACTTGAAATTCAATAACACTGCCATCACGGATTCTTTTACTATCAATGTTGTAGGATTGCCACTTAACAAGAATTAAACTGGACTGACCATCAATGCTTCTCCAATTTATTTTTTCTTGTGAACGCTAACGAGTTCTGTTCATAGTTTGTTTAAATGGAAACAGAAATCGTATATTGGAGGATGACTGTGTGCTTGGTTTACCCACAGCTGTGGGACTGCGCAGTTTGCAGGAATGTTGCTCATCAACACTGTGGGTTCAAGATAAAGTCAAAGTCAAGGTATCCCACAGAAGATAATTCACATCCTGACTCCGCAAAGCCAGTCCACTATCTACAAGGCACAAGTTTGGAGTGCAGTGGAACACTGTCCACCTGTCTGGAAGTATGAAGATCCAACAACACTCAAGAAGCTAGACATGATACAGGATGAAGCAGCCCACTTGATTGCCACTGCATCCACAAGCCTTCACTGCCGCCATAGACGCTCAGTACCAGTAGTGTGTTTTATCTACAAAGTTCACTGCACATATTCACCAAATTCTTTAGACAGCACCTTTTAAATCCTTGACCACTACTATGTAGAAGGACAAGAGAAGCTGATATTTGGGAACACAATTTCCTTCAATGTCCTATCCATGCCATTCATCATCCTGACTGAGATATTTCACTGTTTCTCCACTATGGCTGGGTCAACATCCTGGAATTATATTATGGGTGTGCGTCCACCAAATGGACTGCAGCAGTTCAAATTGGCAGCTCACCATCAGTTTTTCAGGAACAATTAGGGATGGGCAATAAATACTAGCCTATCCTGCGCAATCCACATGATTGGAGTTAATTAAAATTAAAATATATTTATGTTTTTGGTGAATATATGCAGAAGGGGAGGTTGGTGAGGAGGGTTTGTCTACAGAGTTAGTATGGGTGGAAGTTAGAAACAGAAAATGTGCATCACTTTATTGAGAGTTTTCTACAGGCCCCCTAATAGCAACAGAGACATGGAGTAGCAGATTGGGAGGCAGATTTTGGAAAGGTGCAGAGATAATAGGTTTGTTGTCATAGATGACTTTAACTTTCCTAATTTGATTGGAACCTACTTATTTCGAATAGTTTAAATGGAGCAGTTTTCATCAGCTGTGTCCAGGAAAGGTCACTGATGCAATATTTAGATAAGCTGACGAGAGGGGAGGCCATATTGGATTTGATGCTTGGCAACAAATCATGCCAGGTGTCAGATTTCTCAATGGTAGAGCATTTTGGTGATAGTGATCACAACTCCCTAACATTTACTATACTCATGGAGAGGGATAGGAGCAGACAGTATGGGCAAGTATTTAATTAGGGGAGGGTGAACTGCAGTGCTATTAGGCAGTAACTGGAGCACCTGAATTGGAAACAGATGTTCCCAGGGAAACTCACGGCATAAATGTTTAGGAAGTACATGCTGATAGTGCTGGACACTGAGGCAAGGAAGGAATGTACGTTGAAAGAACCTTGGTAGACAAGGGATGTGGAACATCTAGTCAAGAGGAAGAAGGAAACTTAATTAAGGTTGAGGAGGCGATGATCTTTGTGTCCTCACTGACCACGGATGTAGTGCCAGGTGATTGGAAGCGGTCAAATGTTTTGCCTTTTTCAAGAAAGGTAACAGGGATAATCCTGCGAATTACAGATCAGTCAGTCAGTTGTGGGCAAAGTATAGGAGAGGATTCTGACAGACAGGATTTAGGAGTTCTTAGAAAACCGAAGTTTGATTAGAGATAGTCAGCATGGCATTTGAGGAGCAAGTCATGCCTCACAAACCTTACAGAATTCTTTGAGGGTATGACAAAACACATTGATGAAGGTAGGGCAATGAATGTGGTGTATATGGATTTTAGCAAGGCATTTGATATGGCTCCCCATGTAGACTCATTCAGAAAGTAAGGAGGCTTGGGATACAGGGAAATCTGGCTGTCTAGATACACAATTGGCTTGCCCATAGAAGACAAAGGGTGGTGGTAGATGGAAAGTATTCAGTCTAGAGTTCAGTAACGAGTAGTGTTCTGCAGGAATCAGTTCTAGGACCTCTGCTCTTTGTGATTGTTACGTATAACTTGGATGAAGAAGTGGAAGGGTGGGTTAGTCAGTTTGCTGATGACATGAAGGTTTGTGGAGTTGTGGATAGTGTGGAGGGTTGTTGTAGGTTGCAATGGGACATTGACAGGATGCACAGCTGGGCTGATTGGTGGCAGATGGTGTTAAACCTGGAAAAGTGGGGAGTGATTCATTTTGGAAGGTTGAATTTTTCATGCAGTATATGGGGTTAAACGCAAGATTCTTGGCTGTGTGGAGGAACAGAGGGATCTTGGGTCCACATCCTTAGATCCCTCAAAGTTGCTACCCAGGTTGATAGGATTCTTAAGAAGGCGTATGGCGTGTTGGCTTTCATTGGCGGGGGATTGAGTTTAAGAGCCACGGGGTTACGCTGCAGCTCCTTCGAGCTCTGGTTAGACCACACTTGGAATATTGTGTTCAGTTCTGGTCGCCTTATTGTAGGTAAAATGTGGAAGTTTTAGAGAGAGTGCAAAGGAGATTTACCAGGATGCTGCCTGGAGTGGAGGGCATGTCTTATGAAGAACGTTTGAGGGAGCTGGAGCATTTCTCATTGAGCGAAGAAGGATGAGAGGTGACTTGATAGAGGTGTACAAGATGTTGTTAGGCATAGATAAAGTAGATAACCACAGACTTTTTCCCATGCCGGAAATGTCTGTTATGAGGAGGCATAATTTTAAGGTAATTGGAGAAAGGTTGAGAGGAAATGTCAGAGGCAGGTTCTTTACACAGTGATTGGTGGGTGCGTGAAATGCCCTGCCAACATTGGTAGCAGAGTCAGATACATTAGGGATGTTTAAGTGACTCTTGGGTAGACACATGGAAGATAATACAGTGAAGGGTATGTCAGTTAGTCTGATCTTAGAGTAGGATAAAAGGCCAGCAAAATATCAAGGGCCAAAGGGCCTGTACTGTGCTGTACTGTTATGTGTTCTATGTTGTGATGCGTTCATGGTTGTACAGTGATCTATTGTTGACTGCATGGGTTTATGAGTCACTAATACTTATATGCTGATTGTGAGGCTTTGCAGTTCACAGGTTGGCAATTAAGATAAAGACCATGTCAGTTTTTAAGAACGGGTTAGCTACATGATTGAAGAAATGGATTTTTGGGAAAAGGAATGGGATTGTACATAGGGTCAGAATACAGCTCATGGAGAAGGTCCGTCAGTATTGACTGTTGAGCTAAATTGCCAAATTGTTTCTACTTTAACTTCTATGCAATTCATTTTCTCTATCCTATTTTATAGTCTTTTTTTCAAATACAAAATCAATTGTTTTCAAAATTATGTTAAAGTCTCTGCTCAGTAATCCCTTGTTGTAAAGCTTTCTTATCAACTTCCACTAACAACAGTTCCCAGTCTCAGTCCCCTTATTACTGACTCATTGTTTATTTATTTCTTTCATAATGAGTGCACATCTCTGTTAGATTCTTTCCTTAGCCTTCCATGTTCCATCAAGGCCCAAATGAGAGTCCTTCACTCCTGATCACCATCTACTTGAAGATACCCACATGGAGGTTGATTTGATATACTTGGAAAGTCTGTGTTGTGAATTTATCGATGCTAACCAGCCAGGTTTTCAGATGAGATGAGCACACTTTAATGGAGACAGAAAGATGTCTCAAATCTGTCAACTGAACCATAGAATCAGCAATAGTCAACATCCCACAAAAGGAGAGAATGGGAAATTTGGCAATAGTTTATTTTAAAATATCCTTTCAGATATTGTTTGTTTCAGCTATGCTTTGAGCAGAGAAAAGGATTTGCCACTTTCTAGAGGATAGGAAGTGACCAAAATTGTATGATACAGCAGGGCATCCTAAATTGCTTCACAGCCAATTAGATACTATACTATGACTCCAAGACTCTATGACTCTCTGATAAATGATCAGATAATCTTTTCCAATGATGTTGGTTATGGGACACAGCAGTCAGGAGACCATAGAGAACTCTCTCGAACCTTTTTGAGTGGTGCCATAAGTTTATTAATATTACTCAAGAGGGTAGACAGAGGCTTAGTTTAATGATTCACTCAAAAGACTGCACCTCCGACAGTGTGATCATCCCAGATTATGAACTGAATTCCATTGAGTGGGATTTGAAACCAGGACTGTCTCACATAAACAAGAGTGCTACCAAGTGAGCCAAGTTATCATCAGATACTGTAAAGAGACCATGTGGCAGTGACACATTGTAGGTCATTCTTTATGGTAATCACAATGCCTAAACAACTGCTAATAGCAGCTAATCCAATATTATAGATGGTTAGCAGAGTTACAATATTGATAATCCTTTTTTTTCTATGTTTCTACTGTTCCAACCATAACTTTACCAACCCCATAGATATTTGCATCAATGACACTAATACATCTCACTAGCAGAATTAAGGGTATTTTCAGAATTAAATACATTCACCAACCTACCATCGCTTTAAACTGCTGAATGTTTGATTAGGTACTGAATTAATGTATTAACACCTCTGCAGCTATGTAATTCAAACATATTTCTTTGCTCCCTGGTGATCCTCTTCAACTGCTTGCTACAATGGCTTTGCTTAATTGTGTGATTCTAAGTGATTATTCACTACTAAGACAATATGGAATTGAACAAATCAACATACCAGTAAAGCTAATCTTAACCTATTTGAAAATTGTTAAGACAGCAACCAGGATCTTGTTTTTTGTGTGTGCAGACGATTTAAGTTCGCAACCCCTTATTTCCTCGTGGTGATCGGCTAATCCGATGGTCGGGGAGATGCAGCAGCAGCCAGACTGGATTTATGTGTCAAGAATGTGGAATTCCAGATGCAGCAGACCTAAAGGGAATTGTCCAGTAAAATTGAAGATTTCAATGAGTAATTTCACTGCGTCTGAACACTCTGTAAAAATCCCTTAACAAGAGAGAATTCAGAGAGTTCAGCTTCTATTAAGTTTTGACAGCTAAATTCCTAGCCTAATTCCAGGGTAACTATTAATCTGACATCCAACTCACCATGCATACCCTCACATCTTAAATCACAGTATCTCTGATTAAACTGGCCACCAACCCACCACAATCTCATCTACCAAGGGACTGACGCCACCCCTGCCCTTGGCCTGAACCCACATGACCTGACCACTATCCTGCTTTCTTGGCTGGACTCCCTGCTGGCTCTGACACCACTCACTTACCACAGCTGCCAATCCCGATATTCCTACCCCCTCCCCTCCATCTTGACCTACCCTAGGCATTCAAAACTTACCTGGCACTCTACTTATTTAGTACCCTAACCCCTTAACCATCTGGCACCTTAATCCCATATTAGCTGACATCCAGTTTTGCAACAGCTACTGAAGTGATTATGCTGGTGGAAGAATATAGTATATTTCAAAGTGCAGGATGTGGTTTGACTTCTCCCAATTATCCTGTCCAATAGGGAATTGTGTTGATTTAACACTCTACATTTCTGAGGGAGGCAGGATCAGAATTCCTGGCTAGAAATGCAGATCTCAGTATTAATGTGAAAAAAAATTAAAGGAGTGGTAATCTGACTATAATTGCTATAGTGACTGTGGGGCCACTCTTCCCAGTCTGCCTCGCTGTGATGCTGACTGCAGGATTCTCTTCCCAGACTCACTGCACTGAACACATGAAATAAACCTCAGAATGCATGTCTTTTTTTTTCATTTCTTTTCAAACCACTTGCCAGTGGAATTAAGCCAACGAAGCCCTTGTTGACTATTTCAGAGAATCTACAGCCCAAGATTTCTGTTTTGCTCGGGATTAACTCACCTCCTATCCTCCCAAAGTATGCCCACTATGTACAAAGTTCAAGTCAGAATTGTGGTGGAAACTGACTTCAGCAGCCCTGTCCGGGACAAATCAGCCCATTGATTAGCATCACATCTAGTACCTTTAAGATTCATTCCCTTCACCACTGACACTCGGTAGTAGTAGTGTGTACAAATTACAAGATGTATTGTACAAATTCCCCAAGTCTCCTAAAAAAGCACCTCCCAAACCTGGGGCTGCACGGTGACACAGTGGTTAGCCCTGCTGCCTCACAGCACCGGAGACCCGGGTTCAATTCCTGTCTCGGGCAACTGGCTGTGTGGAGTTTTCACATTCTCCCGTGTCTGCGTGGGATTCCTCCGGGTGGGAGGAAACCGGAGCACCGTCAAAAGATGTGCAGGTTAGGTGAATTGGCCATGCTAAATTGCCCGTAATGTTAGGGGTAAATGTAGGGGAACAGGTCTGGGTGGATTGCTCTTCGGAGGGGGCCTGTTTCCCCACTGAAAGTAATCTAATTTCTAAAACAAACCCAACAACCACTTTCATTTGAAAGAACAAAGGCAGTAGGTACGTGGGAAAATCATCAACTGCTAGTTCCCTGCCAAGCCACTCAGCATTCTTTCTTGGAAATATACTGCTGTTCCTTCAGAATCCTGGAAGTCCCTTCCTAATGGCAGCTCATGGTGACAGTTAACCACCACCTTAGAATTGGGCAATAAATGCTAGCCTTGCTAGCAATGCCTACAACCCATGTGTGATTTAACAAAAAATACATTAATGACTTGAACATGAGGATTAAATTTTCTCTTAACCTCTGTGTCCTAAGGACAACAACCCCAGCTTCTCTCAAAGTGTCACAAAACCTCATCCCAGACACCATTCTGGTAAATCCAATCTGCACCATTTTCTACAAGTGCCTGGCTCGGAATTGAAGACAATACTTCAGCTGGGTCTAAACATCAAGAGCCAAATTGGGGCATCAGTGGTGGAACCAACTAATTAATTATGGTGTTCAAACTGCCTATTTACACCTATGAGATATTGTTGGAGCTGCACTCATTCAAGGAATTGAGGAAGACCTCCAGAACAGGTTGGCACATGTGGCTGAAGGTTGTTGCAAATGCTTCAACCTTGACTTTAATACTGATGTGCTGGATTCCTCCATTATTGAGGATAGAGGATATTTTTGGCCACTCCTCTTCTAGTAAATTATTTAAATGTTGGATTCATGATGGGTATGACAGCTCTGCAGAGCTTGGGACTGACCCGTTTGTGAAGTTGCTTAGTTATATCATTTGCTGTTTATTCTGTTTTACATGCATGTAGTCCTGTTTTGTGGCTTCATCAGGTTGACATCCACCATAAAATTGCCAACATATCAGCCATCCATGCAACATAATATAATCACGAACAAATTATCTTATAATCACCATCACATCAATCTTGCATCATCAGCCGCATCACCATCACATAACCACGTCATTATTAACTCAGACATTTTAGAAATACAAACTCATTACCACAGAATCACTACTATGTGATAGAATAAAAATACATCACTTTAAGCTTATTAACACAACAACTGTATAATCATCAACACATAAGTAATTACGCCATAAAAGGAGGTCATTTGGCCCATCAGGTTCATGCTGACTTGCTGTAGCATAATCCAGTCAGTCTAATTTTCTTGCTCTTCCTGGTAGCTCTGCAAATCTACTTTCTTCAAGGGCCCATGCAGTCTCTTTTATAAATAAGTTACTGTGACAAGAATGGTGGAATGGAAACAATGAATTTAGGTCATTACCACTCAATATGTAAAAAAAGTTCGTTCTTGTAATTTTTCCTGCATCTTTTGCCCCAGATTTTAAATCTATGACCCCTGATCCTTTTAAATCTGACAAATGAGAATAGTTTTTATCAAATCTCCTCCAAATTTCATCTGGTCTAAGGGACCAACCTCATCTTTTCCAGTCCAATATTGTAACTAAAATGTCTCATCCTTGGAATCATGACAAATTTTTTTTCTACACAGTCAAGGATCATCATTTCTTTCCTATACTGGATGCAATGCCAGTGTTGTAGCCTAAACAGAGTTTTATAAGATAGATTATAGCCTTAATAGTTTGGTACTTGATACCACTGTTATGATTAGATTAGACTTAGATTAGATTAGACTTACAGTGTGGAAACAGGCCCTTCGGCCCAACAAGTCCACACCGACCCGCCGAAGCGCAACCCACCCATACCCCTACATTTACCCCTTACCTAACACTACGGGCAATTTAGCATGGCCAATTCACCTGACCCGCACATCTTTGGACTGTGGGAGGAAACCGGAGCACCCGGAGGAAACCCACGCAGACACGGGGAGAACGTGCAAACTCCACACAGTCAGTCGCCTGAGTCGGGAACTGAACCCGGGTCTCAGGCGCTGTGAGGCAGCAGTGCTAACCACTGTGCCACCGTGCCGCCCTTATGAAGCCCAAGATCCCACAGCGTTCCCTCAGCATGCCACTCCTCCTCTGTCCCTGTACACTGTTTAATATATTTTATGCCTTTTTCATGTTGCCCCTCCCTATCCTTTCTGCCGAAATGCATCATCTCACAATTCTGATTAGCATAATCTCTACGGTCTGCCACATCTCGTATTGTGGTATCATCAGCAAATTTTGAAATTTTACTCTGTATTCCAATATTTAAATAACTTACATATATCAAAAACATGAGTGTCCTAGCACAGAACCTTGGGGAAACACCATCCAGCGGTCTGAAAGCAACCACATAAGATGACTTAGTTTTCCAATGTTATGTTAATTTCTTATCCAACTTGACAAACCTTCCTATTTTCATGAGCCTCAATTTTGTTAACCAGTTTTTTATGTAGCTCTTTGTCAAACATGTTCTTAACATCTATGTGGCCAATTTGATTGCTTTGCCTTCTTCAACCTCTGTTTACCTATTATTTACTTATCTATGCTATTTAACTATGCGATCTGCCTATATTGCTTGCAAGACAAAGCTTTTCACTGTGCCTCTGTACATGTGATATAAATTCAATTCAGTCAAAAATTCCAAATTGATTAGACAAATATGATCAGATACATTCAAATCCATGCTAGATATCCTTTATTTATTCAACTCTCCAAATTATTTTTCTTTCCCCTTGATCATTGTTTCTAACAGCTTATCTGCAAGTGATGTTAAATGGCCTTGGACTCTTGTTTTTGAGTAATGGTTTAATATCTGTCACTCAACAATCTTCTAGCAAGCCACCTCAACCAGGTGGTCGCCAGTCTAGACATTCTCAGTTTTGAAGAAGGGTCATATTCAACTAAACTGTTTGTTTCTACAGATACTGTCAGACTTGCTGAGTTTTCCTAACACTTATTTTTAGTTCAGATTTTCATTGTCTGCAGCATTTTTCTTAAATTTCAGTGTAGCCAGCTTTTCCTGTACCCCTGTTCTCCACTTTCACCCTTCATTACCTCTACCACCCCCACTTCTGTTGATATTTTCTCAGTTTCCTCTTTGCTAGTAAAAACTGATTCAAAGTAGTCATTAGGGAGTTTGGCTAGGGGACAAGATTTAACTTTTTAGGAAGGCAATGCAAAGGGAATGTGAGGGAAAACTTTTTTTATGCTGCAAGTAGGGATAATCTGGAACTTGCTAAGTTAGGGGATGCTGGAAGCAGAGACAGTAATGATTTTGAAAGTAAGTTTAAATGGACTATAACATAGAGCAGAACAGTACAGCACAGTATAGGCCCTTTGGCCCTCGATGTTGTGCTGGCCTTTTATACTACTCTGAGATCACACTAACCAACATACCCTTCATTGTACTAATTTCCATGTGCCTATCCAAGAATCACTTAAAAATGTATCTGATTCTGCTACCATTGCTGGCAGTGCATTCCATGCACTTACCACCCTCTGGGTAAAGGACCTACACTGACAACTTCCCTAAACATTCTTCCAATTACCTTAAATTTTTGCCCCCTTGTGATAGACATTTCCGCCATGGGGAAAAGTCTCTGACTATCCACTCTATCTGTGCCTCTCAATATCTTGTACACCTCTATCAAGTCACTTCTCATCCTACTTCGCTCCAAAGAGAAAAGGCCCAGCTCCCTCAACCTTTCTTCATAAGACATGCCCTCCAGACCAGGCAGTAGCCTGATAAATCTCCCCTGCTTCCTCTCTAAAGCTTCCACTTCTTTCCTCTAATGAGGTGACCAGAAGTGAACACAATATTCCAAGCGTGGTCTAATCAGGACTCTATAGAGCTGCAACATTACCTTGTGGCTCTTAAACTAAATCCCCAGCTAATGAAAACCAACACACAATACACTTTTTAACAACCCTATCAACCTGGGTGGCAACTTTGAGGGATCTATGCACATAGACCCTAAGATCCCTCTGTTCCTCCACACTGCCAAGAATCCTGCCTTTAACTCTATATTCTGCATTCAAATGCGACATTCCAAAATGAATCACTTCCCACTTTTCCAGGTTGAACTCCATCTGCCATTTACCAGCCCAATTCTGCATCCTGCCAATGTCTTATTCCAACCTGCAACAGTCCTCCACACTATCCACCACTCCACCAACCTCTGTGTAATTGGCAAATTTACTAACCCACCCTTCTACTTCTTCATCCAAGTCACATATTAAAATCACAAAAAACAAAGGTCCCAGAACCGATCCCTGCAGAACACCACTGGTCACCGAGCTCCATATTGAATACTTTCCATTTACCACCACCCTCTGTCTTCTATGGGCCAACTAATTCTATATCCAGACAGCCAGATTTCCCTGTATCCCATGCCTCCTTACTGTCTGAATGAGCCTACAGTGGGGAACATTATCAAACACCTTGCTCAAATCCATATGCATTACATTCACAGCTCTACCTTCGTCAATGTGTTTTGCCACATCCTCAAAGAATTCTATGAGGTTTGTGAGGCATGACCTGTTCCTCACAAAGCCGTGCTGAATGTCTCTAATTAAACTATGGTTTTCTCAGTAATCATAAATCCTGTCTTTCAGAATCCTCTTCGGTACTTTCCCCACCATTGACATCTGTAATTCCCAGGATTATCCCTGTTCCCTTTCTTGAAAAAGGCAATGACATTTAGCAACATTTAAAAAGCATTTGGATGGATTATGAATAGGAAGAGTTTTGAGGGATATGGGCCGGGTGCTGGCAGGTGGGCCTAGATTGGGTTGGGATATCTGGTCGGCATGGACAAGTTGGACCGAAGGGTCTGTTTCCATGCTGCACATCTCTATGACTCTATTTGCTAACCTCCATTCATCTCGCAGTACTCCAGTGAACAGTGAGGACTCAAAGATCATTGCCAAAGGCGCAACGATCTCTTCCTTCGCTTCCTGTAGAAACCAAGAAATATCTCGTCTGGCCCATGGGATTTATCTATCCTTATGTTTTTCAAAATTTTCAGCACATCTCCTCCTTCCTAACAACAACTTGTTCTAGCATATCAGTGTTTTTCACACTGTCCTCAGAGGGACTTCAACTTCCCTCTCAGTAGTGAATACTGAAACAAAGTATTCAGTAAGGACTTCTCCTACCTCCTCCAACTCAAGTTCCCTCCACTATCCCTGATCAGTCCTACCGTCATTGTGGCCATCCTCTTGTTCCTCACATAAATGTAGAATGCCTTAAGGTTTTCTTTAATTTGACCGTTAAAGCTTTTTCATGCCCCGTTTTAGCTCTGCTAAGTCCATTCTTCAGTTCCTTCCTGACTACCTTGTAATCCTGTAGAGCCCTGTCTGATCCTCAACCTTAAGTAAGCTTCCTTCTTCCTCTTGACTCGATGTTTCACATCCCTTGTCACCCAAAGTTCTTTCAACCTACCATTCCTTCCTAGTCTCAGTGGACCAAACCTGTCCAGCACTGTCAACAGGTGCTTCTAAACGACCTCCACATTTCTATTGTGCATTTCCCTGAGAACATTTGTTCCCATATTGGGTGCCGCAGTTCCTGCTCAATGACATTGTAAATCTTCCTCGCCCAACTAAATACTTTCCCATACCGTCTGCTCCTATCCCTCTCCATGACGATAGTAAAGTTCTTGGAGTTGTGATCACTGTCACCGAAATGCTCTCCCACCAAGAGATCTGATACCTGGCATGGTTCATTGCCAAGCACCAAATCCAATATGGCCTCCCCTCTCCCAAGAAATAAACTTGCAGGGGAATGGAACCGTTGGGGATGATATACAGAGAACTGGCATAGACTCAATGTGCTGAATGGTGTTCTTCCATAACGACTTAATAACTGAATGATTAGGTCTTGCTTTCATCACATTGGCGTGATTATTCCAAAGCTTTCACGGCTGGTTCCTCCCCACACTATCCTTTGTAGACTTGTAGTCATCCAAGACACTGATACCTGTGCCATCCTTTAGACCAATCTTGTCCTATCAACCCTCTATTTGCTAACCAATATTGTCTCCAAGTCCAACAACATTTTGATTGAACATTCTCATGCTTGTTTTCAAAATGTACCCCCACCCAATCCATGGTCTTGCTTTTCCTTATCTCTTTAACCTCCTCCAACCTCACAATGCTTCAAGATTTCTGCCCTTGTTTAGTTCTTGCCTGTAGGCAGAACGGTGGACATGATCTGTGTGGATCTCAGGAAGGCATTCAACAAGGTTCCTCATGGTAGACTGGTTAGATCACACGGAATGCTGGGAGAACTAGGCATTTGGATACAGAAGTGGCTTGAAGGTAGAAGAGGTGGAGGGTTGTTTTTCAAACTGGAGGCCTGTGACCACTAGTGTGCCTTAAAGATTGGTACAGGATCCACTGCTTTTCATCATTTATATAAATATGAACATAGGAGTCATAGTTAATAAGTTTGCAGGTGACACCAAAATTGGTGGTGAAGTCGACTGCCAAGAAGGTCATCTCAGAGTACAATGGGACCCTGATCAGATGGGTCACTCGGCATAGGAATGGCAGATGGAGTTTAATTTACATAAGTGTAAGATGCTGCAATTTGGAATGATTCACCCACTTAATGATAAGATCCTAGAGAGTGTTGCTGAACAAAGATTCCTTTGAGTTCAGGTTCATTGAAAGTGGAGACGCAGGTAGACAGGATAGTGAAGAAGGCGTTGGTATGCTTGCCTTTATTGGTCAGTGCATTGAGTATAGGAGTTGGGAGGTCATGTTGCGGCTGTATAGAATATTGGTTAGGCCAGTTTGGGGAGACTGCGTGCAATTCTTGTCTTCCTGCTATAGGAATGATGATGTGGAACTTGAAAGGCTTTGCATAAATGTTGCCAGGGTTGGAAGGTTTGAGCTATAGGGTGAGGCTGAATAGACTGGGGCTATTTTCCTTGGAGCGTCGGAAGTTGAGAGGTTTATAAAATCATGAAGGGCACGCGAGAGTGTATGCATTTAAGGTGAGAGGGATAGGAGTTAAAAGGGACCTAAGGGGCAGTCTTTTCACACAGAGGGTGATGCATGTATGGAATGAGCTGCCAGAGGAAGTGGTGGAGTCTGGTACAATTACAACATTTAAAAGGCCTCTGGATGGATATATGAATAGGAAGAGTTTAGAGGAATATGGGCCAAATACTGGCAAATGGGACTAGATTAATTTAGGATGTCTGATTGGTGTGGATGAGTTGGACCAAAGGGTCTGTTTCCATATTGTACAGCTGTTTGATTCTATAACTCTATCTCTGAATCTGATTTCTGTACCATTGGTGGCCATACCATAGGTTGTCAAGACTACAAAATTTGGAATCCGTGCATGCGCTTCTCTGTCTTTCTAATTTGCTTTCTTCCTGAGACACTAATTGAAACCTCAGAGAAGGTGAGGACTGCAGATGCTAGCGAATCAAGGTGGAGAAAGGCTGGAGGTGGAAAAGCACAGCAGGCCAGGCAGCATCCGAGCATCAGGCATAAGCCCTTCATCAGAAATGTAGTGGAGAAAGAGGGATGAGAGATAAATGGGGGACTGGGGGGGGCAGCTGAAGGAAAAATAGTTTGGAAGGCAAAAAGTGAATGCGGTGGGGATAATTGTAATAGGTTGGTGGGGACGGTGGAGTGGATCGATGGGAAGGAAGATGAACATGTAGGACAGGTAAAGAAGGTAGTACTGAGTTGGAGGGTTGTATCTGGGATGATGTGGGCAGAAAGGAGATTTGGAAACAAGTGAAGTCAATATTGATGCTGTGTGGTTGAAGGGTCCGAAGGTAGAAGGTGAGGTGTTTTTCCTCCAGTTGGCAGGTGGCTTTGAGTTGGCAGTGGAGGAGACCCAGGACTTGCATCTCCTTGGGGGAGTTGAAGTGGTCAACCACAGGGCAGTTGCATTGTTTGGTGCTTGTGTCCCAGAAATGTTCCCTGAACCAGTCTGCAAGTTGGCATCCTGTCTCCCCAGTTTTGCGGAGATCACATCGAAAGCAACAGATGCAGTATATGAGGTGGGAGGATGTGCAGGAAAATTTCTGCTGGATGTGAAAAGATCCTTTCAGACCTTAGACGGAGATGAGGGGGGAGGAGGGGATGTGGGTGTAGGTTTTATACCTTGTGCAATGGCAAGTGAAGGTGTCCGGTATGGAGGATGGCTTGGTAGGGGTGCGTGGACCTAATGAGGGAGTCGTGGAGGGAATGATCTCTGCAGAACGCAAATATATCTTTGGTTGTGAGGTCTGACTGAAGCTGGTGGAAATGGCAGAAATGTGCTGCATCCAGAGAGTAGTGGGTAGATTAGATTAGATTAGATTCCCTACAGTGTAGAAACAGGCCCTTCGGCCCAACCAGTCCACACCGACCCTCCGAAGAGTAACCCACCCAGACCCATTTCCCTCTGACTAATGCACCTAAAACTATGGGTAATTTAGCATGGCCAATTCATCTAACCTGCACATCTTTGGACTGTGGGAGGAAACTGGAGCACACAGACACGGTGGGGGGCAGAATGTGCAAACTCCACACAGACAGCCACCCGAGGCTTGAATTGAACCTGGGACACTGGTGCTGTGAGACAGCAGTGCTAACCACTGAGCCACCGTGCTGCCAGGTGAGGACCAGGGAGGTTTCTATCCTTGTTGCAGTTGGAGAGGTGGGTTCCAAGGGCATAGGTGTGGGAAGTGGAGGAGATGCGCTGGAGGGCATTGTTGATCACATGTGAGGGGAAATTGCAGACTAATTAAAGCCTACCTGTTTGATAAGCTTTTGGTCATCTGACCTAATATCTCTTTATTTGGCTTGCTGTCACAATTTGTTCTATAATGCTCTTGCAATGCACTCTTGGGACTCTTTATTGTGGTAAAGTTGCAACATAAATATAAGTTGTTGTCCTAGTTATTACAATTGTGTTATAGTTATTCTGTTTTGAGAATAAATGGAGGGGGACATTAGATTTGGGTGTTTTGATTGTTAGGGATCAAAGGACGGCTTAGATTTATTAAGAAGGAGCAAGCTATTTTTGCATGCAGTCAACAATCATTAAGTCTACTCGCTGTAAACGCTGTCTCCCAAAATTCCAGAAAAGTTTGTTGGTATTATGTTGTCAACAATGGTTCTGTAAATGGTCCATTTATGCCTCAATGGAACAGAATTGGGATTGAATTAGCATCTCTACCACCATGCAGAATTATTATGTTTCACTTTGCCACTGGAGAAAAGAGTTGAGGCAGTTACTTTTGAGATCAGGTTACCGAGCCTTCAAATCACTGGAATATCACAGCAAAGCTTCTGTGTGGTCAGCAGAGAATAGGCAAGCTACCACAGAGGTGAAAATGAGGACTGCAGATGCTGGAGATTAGAGTTGAGAGTGTGGTGCTGGAAAAGCACAGCAAGTCAGGCAGCATCCAAGGAGCAGGAAAATTAACTTATTGGGCAAAAGGCCTTAATCAGGAATGAAATGCTTATGCCCGAAACGTCGAATCTCCTGTTCCTTGGATGCTGCCTGACCTGCTGCGCTTTTCCAGCAACACATTTTCAGCTCTGATCTCCAGCATCTGCAGACCTCACTTTCTCCTCGTACAAGGCCATGGGCCAAGGACTGGAAAATGGAATTCCAATAGTTTGATGGTTGTGTTTGACAAGCAATGTGCCAAAGGGCATTTCTGTGCACCATGGATCTCTGACTTTGACTTGTAACCCACTGCACTCTCCATAGAATTCCAGTCTTCTTTGAAAACAGTTCAATGTTACTCTCAGCTGCCAATAGGTTTATATTTCCCCATTTTGCGGGGTCTTAACTTCAAGAGACCAGCTCCCAACGCTTTTGTCAGTTTTTAGATAGTTCCTTAAATTCACCGCCAGCAGTAATTCCAATGTTGCACTTATTTTTCTCCCTCCTGCCCATTCCAGGATGAATAACCCAGAATCCTTAGATGGATGCAGGATGTGTTTCTTGCAATGGTTCCTGAAGAAGGGCTTATGCCCGAAACGTCGAATCTCCTGTTCCTTGGATGCTGCCTGACCTGCTGCGCTTTTCCAGCAACACATTTTCAGCCATGGCCTTGTACACCTTGACATCATAAATGCACATCTAAATACTTTTAAATATTACATTTCTGCCTCTACCACCCTTGTAGTGAGTTCCAGATTCCCATCACCCTCTGGGTGTAAATGCTTTTCCTCCCATCTCTTCTAAACCTCCCGCTTTGCCTTAAATCTGTACCCCAATCATTGATTCCTCCACCAAAAAGAAAGTTGCGTCTTGTCTACCCGATTTTTGCCCTTCTGATTTTGTACATCTCATTCATATCCCCTCTCAATCTGTCTTCACACTGAAACTCCCTGTCAGGCAACATCCTTGTAAATTTCCTCTGCACCCTGTCCAGTGCTATCACAATCCTCCTATAATGTGAAATCCATAAATACACACATACTCTAAGTGTGGCCCAAAGAGAATTTTCCACAGTTCTAGCCTAATCTCTCTGTTCTTAAACTTGATGACTTGACTAATAAAGTCAAGCATACCATATGCCTTCTTAACCATTTTATCCACCTGCCTTCTACCTTAAGAGACATTAAGTACCTCTGTTCCTCGGTGCTTCCTAGGGTCCTACTATTCATTATATATTCCCTTGCTTTGTTTGTCATGCCCAAGTGCATCACCTCACATTTATCTGTTTTGAATTAGCATTTGTCACAGTGGAATTTGCACATTCTCCCTGTCTGCGTGCTCCGGTTTCCTCCCACAGTCCAAAGATGTGCGGGTTTGGTGAATTGGCCATGCTAAATTGCCCATAGTGCTCGGTACATTATTCAGGGGTATGTATAGGGAGGGGAAATGGTTGGGTTGCTCTTCAGAGGGTCAGTGTGGACTTGTTGGGTCGAAAAGCCTGGTTCCATACTGTAGGAAATCTAATCTATCTATATCCTCTTGTAATCTAAAGCTATCCTCCTCACTATTTACCACCCCCATCTTTGTATTGTGTGCAAACGCCCTGATCAATCTTTTTCCCCACCATTGAGGCTAAACTGACAATGCCAAGTGTACAAGGGGAATGTTGCTCTCTGTAGTTTGAATTATAAGTTGCTTACAAAAAGAAAATAATGTTTATTTTTTGTTACAATAAAAGTTTAAAATATGAAATCCTGCAAACCGATCAGTGGGAGTTCAGATCTCTTTAAAAATTGTCACTCTCAACAGAGATCACAACATAGTTATGGTTGATTATACTTTGGTGATTATATGGTAATATATTATGATTGTGGTGTGATTCTTGGAAATCATACAGTAATACTTTGATAGTTATATGGTGGTTGTGTTTGTGATTATATGGTGGTATATTGCTGATTATGTCACTGATGCATTGGTTACAGACATTCCGGCAATGTGTTGGTGATGATATAAGTCTTAGTAATTAGATTAGATTAGATTAGATTAGATTCCCTACAGTGTGGAAACAGGCCCTTCGGTCCAACCAGTCCACACTGACCCTCTGAAGAGTAACCCACCCAGACATTTCCCTCTGACTAACACACCTAACAGCATGGCCAATTCATCTGACCTGCACATCTTTGGACTGTGGAAGGAAACCGGAGCACCCGGAGGAAACCCACACAGACGCAGGGAGAATGTGCAAACTCCACACAGAGTGTCGCCTGAGGCTGGAATCGAACCTGATGTTGTGAGGCAGCAGTGCTATCCACTGAGCCACCCTTCACAATAAGCTTGGAGGTGGCATTACGTTAGCTTATTCCTTATAGGTTTCTGCATTCTCTTAAACTTATGTTTATTCTTCTGTTTGAATGTAGCTTTGAAATTAATTTATATTGTTGACAAAATTAGTCACAAAGGAGAACAGATTTAGAAGACTCTTCTACAAGGAACTTTGAACTTCAAACTTATTCGATTGAAAGTAAAACAACATGCTTACTCAGTGTTGTTCATAAATATTCAAAGGTTAAGTATTCAATTATTATTTATGAAATGCTGTTTTACTGAATCAACTCACTTTACCACTAATAGCACTCTTCAATACGTATGTGTGTATATATATATAATATATACACTGACCACATTCAAATCATTTGTTTAAAAGCCTAATTTTATAATAATGCTGAAATATTTTCAGATCTAAGCAGGTGAGTTGGTAATTTTGGATTAATTGTTGTCCACAAGTTAGTGCACTTACTGAGGGAGCTCCAAATTTCTCCTACACTAAGGAAGCCATAACCAACAGGCTGAACAAAATCAACACACTGACTCAGAAGGAACATGACAGACTCATTCTGAGGAAACCCTGACACATTCACACTGGGGGACCCCTGATATATTGACTCTGAAAGGAACCCTGACACATTGAGTCTAGGGGACCCCTGACATACGCACTCTGAAGGGAACCTTGACACACTCAGACTGGGGGACTCCTGACATATTTATTCTGAAGGGAGTCTGGCACACTCACTCTGAAGAGAAACCTTACACACATGGAGGAGTACAGACACATGCTGGGGAGCACCTGACACACTGATACTGGCATACCCCTGATGGGGTATGGAACCTCTGGCATTCTCACTGTGAGGAAACCCTGACACACTCAATCTAAGCTATCCTGATACTCATTCTGAGGGAAGTTTGGCACACACTCACACTGAGGGACCTCTAACATAATCTGAGGGAGCCCTGGCATACACACGCTAGGACACCCCGACACACCGACTCTAAGGGAACCCTGAACCACTTCACACTAACGCACCCACTTGAGGGATCTCTGGTGCATTGTCACTGAGGGGCCCCTGGTACTCTTACACGGGGAAACTGGTACAATCACACTGAGGAATCCCAACCTCATGCAAGGGAAATTTGGTGCATCATTCTGCAGCAAGCCATGTAACCAATAACATACACCCTCTTATCTCCATTTCTCTTTAATATGTACTATTACTTTTCTGACCTGCAGTCAGAACATTAATAGTGAAGTCAGTCTATTAGTTTTCCTTCTAACTGCAATTAACTGTTAACTGACCTTATGATCTCCAACTTGTAAAATTTAGTTTGTTGTTACAAAGGAACAAGCCTGTACAACAGCTGGATATCTACTCAATTTTCCATATTGCTACTGAAAAGAAAATAAATGGACATTTTAATGTTACCTATTAAATGTAACAGAAACTGGTATTGATGTTACACTTACCAATAAAAGGTAGGTGTACTTACTGTCAAAAAATTACAGAATCATGGCTTAATCTTGTAAAATGGCGCATCCCCTCAGCTCCCTGGAGGAATGCCATGATGAATTCAGATATTCTGGCTAAAGCTATTCTGCACTCTGCTGGATATTCACTGCAGGACAATATTTCACGAAGTGAAAGATCTAAACATTTAAACTCAGCTGAGGACTAACAGGAAAATAAGAATTTGGTTCAGGGTGTGAATTCTCATTGTAGGGTGGTCTTGGTTTCTGATCTTGAAACAAAAATGTAGCTTTGATGGGTGGTGAAGCTTGTTTCAACTGCACGTGACTTTGGAAATGCAGCTTTCTGTTAGAGCTGCTGAGTGCAGGCACAATCATTGTCGCTTTAATATCAACATCCAAACTACAGTTTGGCCATCAATGGCAAGGACACACTAATCTGAAGCCTCTTCTTTTATTTATTTTTATATTTTTTTTAGGAGCGAGACGTTTTATACTTTGATGCAAAAGCAGGAACATCTGATGTAAGTCCAGAAGTTGAATATTCATTGCATGTTTGACTTATTCAACTTTCGGCTGTTCTGTTTGTGTCTTTGCTGTTGTACCAAGGTCCTGTCTCATTGTGATGAGGGTAGTTGAGAAATGCAAAGAAATGAGTGGGGCTAATTTTATGCTTATTTGCAGCTAGGAGCTACAATCACCGCATGGTGATTGAATGGGAAGAATCAACTGGGATCGTGTGGCCCTGTCTTCCCAACCTTAACAAAACTGCTAGCTCCCCAACCCACCAGAGATGTGCTCACCCAGTTTAATTAATGATTGTGCCATACAGACCAATGAAGTTATTCCCCTGTCTGTGTCAGTTTAGCTGATCTCATCTTCAGTAGCAACAGGAACAGACTAAATATCCTCAGTGCCACTGTTATAGGAAGGTGTAAATCAGGCAGGATGACCACTACTAACACTAAATGTGAATACTCAGCTGGTAGCACGTGTGTTGGGTGTAGTGAAAGCTCATAAAACTTGATAATTTACCAACGATTATAGCTGAGGCTCATATATCTCAAGCCTGACTGAGTAGAACATAAGAGACTGGCTGGGATCTGGCAAACTCTATCCCAACAAGGAGTTGGCATCCACACAAAGATAATAGGGGTAAATGTTGAATGAAACCATTTGAAGAATCCTGTCAAATTTCTGCTCCATTAGGAACAGTCATCCGAATATGAGAGACAATGGATTGGAAATGTAAAGGTAATACAAATAAGATACAAGATAGGAGAACAGGGTAAGACAGCTGGTCCATTGAGCCAGTCCAATGCTAGGTGACTGTCGCTTGTATATATCAGTGCCCCAATAACTGTCTTCCTATAACTCACCAATTGTCATGCAATCCCCCAAGGAAGAAAAACAAGCTAGACAAATTTAGGATTAAAATCCTGGGAGATTCCTTCTCTGCCCCCCAAAACTGTAATTCAGTCAACAGGAGACCACAGTTGTGATGGCATATTGTACTTGGTGTGTGTTGTATGCTTTTGTGCTATATTTACTGTTGTGTGTTTGTATTGTGATAGTTCCCTACAATTAAACTTTCTTCCACATTGAGAATACCATAGAAATGTCACGTGGTCCTGTCACCTGAAAAATGTAATGTCTGCATTGTCATGCTAAAGTAATTACTGTTTAAGGTCATTTTATTAAAAAAGAATTTCTCTGGCCTTCAAAGTAAGAAGTGTTTGAACACATTCCATTCTTGGCACTCATTATTAGCATCAAATATCCCCTGATCAGGCACTGTATGAAGGAAGTACAGAAAAATCGCTCCCTTTGTCCACTGTTCCAGCTCAAACATGAAAACTACTTTGCTGTTTGATTCCAATTCCCTGATTTCCTTAGATTCAATTTCAGCTCTTTTGGACACACAGTTTCGAACATTGTAAACCATCTATGTGAAAACCTTTGTGCTCGTCTCCGTCGTAGGTAAGCCCTTTGCCTATGTCTCCATTTTTAGAATCTCCAGCCAAGAGAAACCGCTTCCCAGAATCTACTTTGTTAAGTCCTTGCAGACTCTCACATACTTCAATGAAATCGCTTCTCATTTTTCTGAACTCCAGAAAATATAGGGCCAGTTTACTCAATCTGTCCTCACTGGACAGCCCTGACATTCCAAGACTTATTCTTGTTGTTGTACTCTTCTAAGTATCACCTTCCTTCAGGCTGAATGATAAAATTATGCACACTGCTCCAGGTATAGTCTTAATAAAGCCATGTGCAATTGCAGCAAAACTTTAATATTCTTTATACTCCAAATTCATTCCAATAAAGACTTACATACAATTTATCTAACTAATTGCTAGCTGAACCTGCATGTTAACCTTCAGTGTTTTATAGTCAAGGATACACAATTCCACTGAAATATTCATCTGAAATTCAGATATTCATCTAACAACAATCAAGGGGTATTCACCATTTAGAAATTCTCCTAACTTGCTAGTCGTACTCTGGAACTCTGCCTGTAAGGGTGGTAGAGGAAGAAAACCTCATAATATTTAAGAAGCATATGGTTGTGCATTTGCGATGCCAAGGCATAAAGGCTATGGGCCAAGTGCTGAAAAATGTGATTAGAATAATTAGGTGATAGTTTTGATCAATGTGGACTTGATAGATTGAAGGGCCTTTTTCTGTCCTGTGCGTCTCTGACTCTCGTAGCCTTCACCACAATCCACTACTGCCATAGGGCTTGGGCTGTGCATCAGTGACTTATAAGAGCACTAGAGAAACTTTATCAGCAATATATCTGCAGCATCCTCAGGATTAAATGGAACAATCACTGGTCTCCTTCTTCAAGCCAGTTCCATGGTATTCAGGCAAACCTCCTGTAAAATTAACTATGATGGACTACACACTATGTCTGAATGGCTGAAAAGCATCTTTCCGCCAAATCAATTTTCTTATCTCTCAAATGGCCAGTGTACCAGGGAAGGTAAACAAAAATGCTTCAAAGGCACTTTGAAGATCTCCTCGAAGCATGGCAGCATTGATATTGATGACTGAGCTGAGTATATAACCTATCATTAAAGATGGTGACAGCGTATCCATTAAGAGGCATCACACTTTGAGTAGGCCTTAAGGATGAGACAGAGCAGTTGCAGAAATGGAAGGGAAAGGAAGCAAGATTTACACCCCAGATCGAACAACTTCATGAGATCTCCTGCCCATGACTGTAGAAATCTATTAGTCAAGAATCTGGTACATTAGTCACATGGAACCCATTGACAGAAGTTCATGACCTTGAGTAGGTGCCAAAACTGAATTGACAGCAGCTAAGGACAATGACAATAACTCTATCTGCCACCACCTTCCGTATTCATGTAACCTACCTATGTTCCTTTGCAGTCTCTTTGTGTCCTCTTGCAGTTTGTTTACCCACCTAGTTTTATACATGTTTATAAGTAGCCCATTCAGAGATATTATTACACACGTCTACAGCAGGTGGAACGTGAACCCATCACTCCTGACTCAGAACTGCACCACAGGAACCCCTCACCTAGCTTTATATCATAAGTGAACTTTGACACATTACACTCAGTCCCTTTATTCAAGTCATTAAAATGTATTACAAATGTCTGCCTTTCCAACAGGAGCCTATTGCTAATAGCCTGCATCCTGAAATTAACCTATTTATTCTTATTCTTTGCACTTTGCCTTTTTAACCATTCATCAATCCATGCTAATGGAGTATCCTTAACCACCTGCACTCTTGTGCAACAACGTAGCAAAATGAACGCCATTCTTTTATCAATCCAAATAGATACGTGCTTGAAAAACTCTTATTTATCGAACACTTTCCCTTCCACAAAACCATATTAACTCTGCCTAATCACCATATTATGATTTTCCTAGTGCCCTGTTGCCATCTCCTATGCCAGCAATTTCTTGAGAGCTGAGGTAAGTTACAAGATATGTAGTTTCCTGTTTTCTTTATCTCCCTTGTTTCTTCAACAGCAGGTTTACTATTTTCCAATCCACTGGAACTATTGCAGAATCTACGGAATTTTGGAAGATCCTTTTTTTTCATCACCAACATTTTTACAATCTTAGGGTGCAGACTGTCAGATCTAAGGGATTTTTGACTTTTAGTCCTAATTTTTTTTCTTTAGCAGTAGTAATCCTCCCCAAAGGAACAAATCAGTAAAAAGAACAGCATAAGTGTGAAATGAATGCACTTAGTAGTCGTACTGAAATTCCACTTTCAGATATAGAGGTTATGTCAGACGAGCATTTGTAACTTTCAACTTTTATTCTTTTAACTTAAGCATATTAGACTCTTAAACTTCTCTATTATTGCCAATATAGTTTTGTGTTTTCTACAGTAGGGACAACAGAAAATATTTGTCTTTGCCTTTTTTAATCTCCTTTATAATTTCTACTGTTTTAGCTTTGAAGAAGTAAGTTTACCACAAGCAAACTTCTGCAAATGCTGAAAGTCTGAAACAAGAACAGAGTACTGAAGAAACTCATCAGGTCTGTCAGCATTTGTGGTGAGAGAAACAGAACTGTTTTATAAAAGAGTCACACCAGACTCGAAATGTTAACTTTGTTTCTGTCTCCACAGATGCTGCCAGACCTGCTGAACTTCTCCGGCATTCTTGGTGTTTATCTTGTTTTTCTTACTGTTTCTCTACACATATTTGCGGAAGCTGTTACTATTTCACACAAGTGTACCCTCATATTCTTCCTCTTTGTCAACTTTATGATCAGTATTTATTTTGAAACTTCTCCCAATTCTCGGGCCAATTATTAATCTTGGCAACATTATAAGCTTTTTCTTCTAATGTAGTACTACCTGTAATCTCTTTGGTTAATAACAGATCATTTGGCCTATGGAGGTTTTTTTTTCTTTTACAGGGAATGCATATCAGTAGTTGTTTAGTGATATAGAATTTAGAGTATTGCTGAAAAAGAACACATTAATTTGAAATTGTTCATCTTGCACTTGTCAGGATATTTCACAAGGACAGAGTTCAAGAACAAGATCAACAATGTTCTTAGATGAGCAGAGAGTGTTGATTCATTAGCAAGTGGCATCTGATTGTAGAGGTGTGTAATGGAGGATGTGCCCATTAATGCTGATTGATAGTTAACAGCCAGGCCTTGTTTAAGTTTTAAACCAGACAATTTAACTGACACTTTAGTCAGTCAGGATTTTCTCTGGGTCTGGTTTAAAGTATAAAAAGCCAGGCTGTTAACTATCAATCAGCATTAAAGGGGGGCATTCTCCATGACACACCTCAACAATCAGAGACCACTTGCCAACCAATCAGGAAATACAAATAAGCTATGTCCATCAGCTCCGCTTTATCAACGCTATTAGCTACATCCTCTGAAAAATCCATGCTGATTCTGACAGATCCTCAAGCTGTTTTCTAAGTGCTGCAATTAAATTCCCTTTCATATTCTCTGGCATGTATAGCAAAATATGATAAGGAACAAGAGTAGGTCACTCAGTCCTGCTCCACCATTCAATAAGATAATGGCTGACCTGATTTTAAGTTCAACTCCATATTCCTGATAATATTTCATCTCTTGGTAATCAACCATCTATCTACCTCAGCCTTAAAAATATTTAAAGATTTTGCATCCGCTCCCGTTTGAGGGAGTTTGAAGACTCACAACCTTCTGATGGAGAAAGATGTTTCCTCATCTGTATTTTAAATGGGTCCCTCCTTGTTTTTAAACTATGTTCCCTACTTCTAGATTCTCCCACAAAAAGAAATATCCTTTCAACTTCCACCTAGTCAAGTTCCTTTAGGAACAAAAACAGAAATTGATGGAGAAACTCAGGAGATCTGGTAGTGTCTATGGAGAGAAAGCAGCATTAACGTTTAAAATCAGTGAAGTTTGATAGAAGCATTTTCTGCTTTTGTTTCAGATCTCCAGCATCTGTATTTCTTTTTTTATTCACATTTGTTCATGATCTTCTATGTTTCAACTAACTTGTGATTCATTTAAACTTCCGAGTATACAAGCTTAACCTGTCTAGCCTTTCCTCATATGGCAATCCAATCACTCCGGTTATTAATCCATAAACCTTCTCTGAACGGTTTACAACTATTACTAAAATTATATATGTACAGTGACCAGTACTGTACATGGTACTCCAGATGCAATTTTAATAGTGCACTTTATAACTGAATTATAACCTCCCTACTCTTGCACTCAGTGTCCCTCGCAACGAACCATACAATTCTATGAGCTTTCCTGATTACTTGCAGGACCTGTCTACTAACCTTCTGCAATTCATTCATTAGGATACCCGATCTTTCCGCATGTCAGAGCTCTGCAACCTCTCACAAATTAGATAAAATGCTTTTTTTTTATTCTTTCTGCCAAAATGGGCAATTTCACACTTTCCCTGTTTGTATTCCACTTGCAAGATTTTTTCCCATGCACTTAACCTATCCATATCAGAAACAAAAACAGAAATTGCTGAAAAATTCAGCATTTATGCAGAGAAAGCAGAGTTAATATTTCGGGTCCAATGACCCTTCTTCAGAACCAGTTTTAGCTAGGAAATACAGTACATCCACTGGCTCTCCTTCACCTACAGCACAAACTACTTCTTCCAAGAACACCAATAAATGAATTAAACAAAGTTTCCCTTTCACAAGGGAAATTTTACTCTGCCTAATTACCATGAACTTACCTGAGTGCCCTATTATAACATCTTTAATAACAGCTTCTAATATTTTCCCCATGACATCTACTGGCATGTAGATTCCTACTTTCTGCCTTACACCCTTTTTGAAGAAAAGGAATTGTGTTAGTTATTTTTCAAAGGAACTTTGCCTGAATCTAATGAGTTTTGGAAAACTAAATCCAATGCATCAAATCTTTCACTGATTGTTTCTTTTAAGACCTTAGGATGAAATCCATCAGGAATGAAGAGTTATATACTCGCAGTTCCAACAACTGATGCCTTCCACTTTCCTCGTATTTGTAATTTTATATAAGACCATAAGACCTAGGAGTGGAAGTAAGGCCATTCAGCCCATCGAGTCCACTCCGCCATTCAAATCATGGCTGATGGGCATTTCAACTCCACTTACCAGCGTTCTCCTCGTAGCCCTTAATTCCTCGAGACAACAAGAATCTATCAATCTTGGCCTTGAAGACATTTAGCATCCCGGCCTCCACTGCACTCCGTGGCAATGAATTTCACAGGCCCACCACTCTCAGGCTGAAGAAATGTCTCCGCATTTCTGTTCTGAATTGACCCCCTCTATTATCTATATTATCTATGTGTTACCTATTATCTCCTTTTTTAAATGGTGGGATTATATTAGCTACTGTCCAATCCATAGGCCCTGCCTTAATAGGTGTATTTTCCATTGTATTGCCTCTATCGAGCAGAAGTCACACGACCCTGGATTATAGTCCAACAGGTTTATTTGAAATCACAAGCTTTCAAATACTGGATGAAGGAGCAGTGCTCCGAAAGCTTGTGATTTCAAATAAACCTGTTGGACTATAATCTGGTTTGAGTGACTTCTAACTTTGTCCATTTAGTCCAACAGTGGCATCCCCAAGTCATGTCTACCAATCAGAGTCAATACTCTGATGTTCTACATTGTTGCGCTCACTCTTCCTAAGAGAATCCTTTACTATTACATTACTAACTAACCCTGTCTTATTGCCCAAGTTAGTCTCTTTTCTGGTTACATGACAGTCCTCTTGAAGAATGTAGCAAGTAATTTCATGAACTCATCCACCAAAGTGATTTTATCAATTTAATTTATCTTGTCTACATGAAGATTAAAATTTCCCACAACTATTTAACTGTCTTTGTTCCTTTTAATTCCTATTTATCCAGCTGTACAGCTACATTAGGGGGTCAGTAAATATCTTTGACCAGTGTTTTCTATGCCATCTTATTTCCTGTCTCCACCCATACTGATTCTACTACCTGCTTCCCTGAGTCAACATCCTTCCTTACAATTATCCTTGTGTCCATTATTTTTCCATTATTATCAGTGGAACCCCCCCAAAACTTCAAGTACCTGGACCTTTTCCCTAACTTTGGTCATCTTGCAACCATGTGCCTTTAACTGCTATAGGATCAAATCTGGTTATCTCTCTTGATATGCCTTTAATTCATTCATCTGGTGGAGAATGTCTTCTGTATTCAAATAAAGTACTTTTAATTTTTCCTAATGAACCTGTATCTGTTAGCAGTAAGGTGTTCAGTTCCTGTTATCTCTGCTTAACCTTACCCAAGATACTACATTGGTCTATAGCTTTGTCCTTTCTCATTAAATTTCGAATCGTTCCCTCACCTGAAACCTTCCACATTTACATACTTATTAGTTTGAAGTGTTTGTTATTTGATTCATAGCACTTATTCCAGCTTGCTTAAATAAAGCATGCCCTAACATGACAACTCCCTGGTTCCCTAATACTGGTGTCTGTGATTTATGAATCTAAACCATCATCTTCCATATCACATTTCAAGCTACATATTAAATTCTTTCATGAGTTTGGCCTGTGCTAAATTATGTGTGACTTGAGGTAGTAATCCATAGGTGTACCTATGAGGTTTTGAGGTTTTGCTTCTTAACTTAAACTCTAGCTCCTCAAACTACCTCAACAGAACCTCAATCTTCATTCTACCTATATAATTGGATCATAGGCGGATTATGACATCTGAAATCTTCCCTTTCCTTGCTAAGTTCTTGTTTAGCCATGGGGGCAATATTCTTCAGGTACCACAACCTTCAGAATTCTCTGTCTCTCTTACAAAGAACATAATTTATTCCCTTAGGTATGCCTTGTCAAAGTGTTACCATGTTCCTTTCCATTCATTTCACTAATTGGCCTCCTATACTACAATGCTATGTTTAGCTCATTCACTGCAGATTTTGCTGCCATCCATACTGGAAGCTAGTACCTATTGTAAAGTAAAAAGGCTAGGGATCCTGCAGTACGATACTAGATAAAATCTATGGCTATCTGATTGACAGTTGTGCCCTCCTTGTATTACCAGTAACTAACACTTCCTAACTTAAAGGAACAAAATGGCTCTTGGAACAATGTCACAGTAGCTGTCCACCTCTCCAAAGCCTTGGAATCCTCCAAAAATTTTCCAATCCCTACGTTTACTCTAGTGATGGAGAGGGATAAGTATGCATTACAAGACAAAAGTTATAGCTGGGGGCAGGGAAATTGTGATGCGGTGAGGCATGACTTAGGATGTGTGACTTAGAAAAGTAGGCTTCAAGAGAAGGATGCAATCGATATGTGGAGCATGTTCAAGGAGCAACTATTGAGTGTCCTTGATAAGTATGTACCTGTCAGGCAGGGAGGAAAGGGTCGTGTGAGGAAGCCGTGGTTTAATAAGGAATTGGAATCTCTTGTTAAAGGGAAGAGGGCGGCCTATGTAAAGATGAGGCATAAAGGTTCAATTGGGGCGATTGAGAGTTATAAGGTAGCCAGGAAGGATCTAAAGAGAGAGCTAAGAGCAGCAAGGAGGGGACATGAAAAGTCCTTGGTTGGTAGGATTAGGGAAAACCCAAAGGCTTTCTATAGGTATGTCAGGAATAAAAGAATGACTAGGGTAGGAATAGGTCCAGTCAAGGATAGCAGTGGGAAGTTGCGTGTGGAAGCTGAAAAAATTGGGGAGACACTGAATGAATACTTTTCATCAGTATTCACTCAGGAACAGAACATTGTTGCTGATGTTAATATTGAGTCACAATTAATTAGAATGGATGGCTTTGAGGTATGTAGGGAAGAGGTGTTGGAAATTCTGGAAAGGATGAAAATAGATAAGTCCCCTGAGCCTGATGGCATTTATCCTAGGATTCTCTGGGAAGCAAGGGAGGAGATTGCAGAGCCATTGGGCTTTATTTATATGTCCTCGTTGTCTACAGGAATAGTGCCAGAAGACTGGAGGATAGCAAATGTGGTTCCCTTGTTCAAGAAGGGGAGTAGGGATAACCCTAGTAACTATAGGCCGGTGAGTCTCACTTCTGTTGTGGGCAAAGTCTTAGAGAGAATTGTAAGGGATAGGATTTATGAACATCTGGATAGGAATAATGCAGTCAAGGATAGTCAGCATGGTTTTGTAAAGGGCAGGTCGTGCGTCACAAAACTTATTGATTTCTTTGAGAAGGTGACTAAGGAGATGGACGAGGGTAAAGCGGTAGATGTGATGTATATGGATTTTAATAAGGCATTTGATAAGGTTCCCCATGGTAGGCTACTGCACAAAATACGGAGGTATGGCATTGAGGGTGAGTTGAAGGTTTGGATTAGGAATTGGCTGGCTGGAAGAAGACAGAGGGTAGTAGTTGATGGTAAAGGTTCATCTTGGAGTGCAGTTACCAGCGGTGTTCCGCAAGGATCTGTTTTGGGACCATTGCTGTTTGTCATTTTTATAAATGACCTGGAGGAGGGGCTTGAAGGTTGGGTGAGCAAGTTTGTGGATGATACGAAAGTCGGTGGAGTTGTTGACGAGGAAGGATGTGGCAGGTTACAGCGGGATATAGATAAGCTGCAGAGCTGGGCAGAATGGTGGCAAATGGAGTTCAATGTAGCTAAGTGTGAAGTGATTCACTTTGGTAGGAGTAACAAGAAGATGGGGTACTGGGCTAATGGTCGGATACTTGGTAGTGTGGATCAGCAGAGGGATCTTGTTGTCCATGTACACAGATCTCTGAAAGTTGCCACCCAGGTAAATAGTGCTGTGAAGAAGGCATATGACGTAGAGGAATTGAGTTCCGGAGTCCTGAGGTCATGTTGCAGCTGTATAAGACTCTGGTGCGGCCGCATCTGGAGTATTGTGTGCAGTTTTGGTCGCCATACTATAGGAAGGATGTGGAGGCACTGGAACGGGTGCAGAGGAGGTTTACCAGGATGTTGCCTGGTATGGTAGGAAGATCATATGAGGAAAGGCTGAGGCACTTGGAGCTGTTTTCATTGGAGAAAAGAAGGTTTAGGGGTGACTTGATAGAGGTGTACAAGATGATTAGGGGTTTAGATAGGGTTGACCATGAGAACCTTTTTCCACGTATGGAGTCAGCTATTATGAGGGGGCATAGCTTTAAATTAAGGGGTGGTAGGTATAGACAGATGTTAGGGGTAGATTCTTTACTCAGTGAGTCGTGAGTTCATGGAATGCCCTGCCAGTAGCAGTGGTGGACTCTCCCTCTTTATGGGCATTTAAACGGGCATTGGATAGACATATGGAGGATAGTGGGCTAGTGTAGATTAGGTGGGCTTGGATCGGCGCAATATCGAGGGCAGAAGGGCCTGTACTGCGCTGTATTTTTCTATGTTCTATGTAATTTCCAATTGCAAATTGCAATTCGCCATCCTTTCATCGTTTTAAAAAGTAGCTTATTCAGTATAAGGCAATTATGTATGTAATTCCTTTAATATTATGATCATTTTGTATTTTTTCCTCAAAACAAACTAATCAATGGTTATTTATTTGAACTTAATCATTGATATCTCAAAGGACTTAAAAATAGACATCTAAATACTTAACCTCTAGACTAATTTCATCATCCTCCCATTCTGTGACTATACGTTCTGTTTATCGTCTATTCTGATTGCGACTCATCCAGCATTGAGTGTCAATGGAGAGTAAAAAAGTTGAGGGAGAAAGACCCTCTTCCTATTTGTCATTCATATTTGCAATTTTGGGAATAAGAGGAAAGTGTTTGGAACACTTATAGTTCAGGAATATCAGTGATGGAGGAAATGAGCAGAGCTATAATAGAAACAGAGGTTGCAGAGAAAAGGTAAGACAGAAATCAAGTTATGAGTTTTCTCTTGTGCCCTCATCGGTGAGGAAAGGACATTCGAGGACTCTTTCCAGATGCGAACTGATGTCTCCCAGACCTTGCTTGTACATGGCAATTATAGGGCCTTTGGTGTCCATCTGTTATTCCAAAAGTATGACTGTTTTTGCAAGTATGTTACCGAGCCAGTGCTTGCTGATGTCTGATTATGTTGGAGCAAGTACTCCAGCATTCTGAACAAGATGTCCAGTTGTCAGCAAAAATAATGCAATGTATTTCATCCAATCAGGTTTATGTCTTAAAATATTCCAGAATATTTACAAAATAATTCTGTTTGACCTGGATCAATTAAGATCCCTGGAAAAGCAGCATTTATAATATAAGTAAGTTTGGTTCGGGAAATTGATTGCTGTTAAAGCATTTTGCCTTTGGCACCAAATTATGTCTCGTTTAGAATTATGAGATCAGGTTGGAATTTCCTCTCAAGTAATCCCATCTTCTGCAGGTTTTGAGATGACAAATGGAATAAAATGAGCTATATTTCCGCATCAGAGCTGCCCATGTAAGTATATGCTAGATTATCCTCATAAAAGAAGATACTAGTGATCGCAGGTGTTTGACCTGCCCTTGTTCGAATTCTATCAAGTGCCTGTTATTCCCAGCTTTTGGTACATGTTACTGTTGTTACTATACAAGTGGTTACAAGAATAGTGTATTGAGGAGATCATTTCATTTGAAAGCTTTCCTACATTTGGTAACTTGTACATATTTACAATATGAGATTTTGATAATTTTATAAGGGCTACAACTTTGATTTGGGAATGTGTATTTCTCAGCAACAATTATTTTATCCCTATATTATGAAGCCAAGATGTGGAGGAGCTGGTGTTGGACTGGGGTAGATAAATTCACACAACACCATGTTATAGTCCATCAGATTTATTTGGAAGCACTGATGGTGGTTGATGAAGGAGCAGCGCTCCAAAACCTAGTGCTTCCAAATAAACCTGTTGCACTATAGCCTGGTGTCATGTGATTTTTAATTCTGTTATGAAGAGGGTTGAGGCACATCAGTTCTCTGAAGACACTGGAGAATCTGCATTGTTAACCTTGTAATGGAGAAGTTTACAGAGAGATTAGATTGAGGCAGTCAATCGTATAAGTTTTAATAGAGCAAAGAGGGAGAATTGTTTTTTGTTTGTAGCAGAACAGACAATTATGAAAAAACCAAAGGGGGTGTGATTTTTTTTTAATGCAATGATCTTGAATATTCCACCTTGAAATGATGATGGAAATAGACTGAGTAACAACTTTTGGAAGAAGATCAAGCATATATGTGTAAAAGAAAAAAAATGTCTCAGGAGGAAGACCATAGAAAAGAATAAATTGGAATAATTTAGAATGAGACATCACAGAATATGTTTGCTTCCCACATATAGGTATCTACTCAACAGATCAAGGTTTTGACTTAAAGCAATATTTGCCTCCTGCAAACAACTGGAGGTATATGTTAACTGCGAGCAGTCTATGTCCACCAAAGTGTCATTGGTATCAGTCACGGATACCAATCCTATAAATTCTTTGTTGCTAGATCTTTCCAGGCTGCATTGGAGATCTTTTGTGATTCGACAAGCTGCACCCCACCATTGTGCACATGCTGCGCAGTTCTTTACTGTATCAGTAGAGTCAGACAGATTGGCAGGATTCTGCAAGGAGCAATTAACAGAACAAGTGTGCCACTTTAAACCTTAATGAGAACCCCCTCAATTGCCTGAATAGGAAAGGCTTTCAGTCTGTTAATGTGCACCTATTATGCTTTGCCAATTATCTAATCCAGTGCATGAATGTTCACCAGGTTAGAAGCTGCCATGATGCTTTTATATATCATTCAACCATCAAAGCATTGACTCAAAAGTCCACATAGCAAAATGATTAACTAGCATTATGTTAATACTTATAAATGTAACAGCTGCAACAAATGCAATAAAGCAGCCTTTAAGCTTCTGAAATCTTACCACATATACTTGAGTAATAGGTAGAAGTGAGGGCTGTAGATGCTGGAGATCAAAGTCGAAAAGTATCGTGCTGTATTTAAGAAATATTCAATCTCACATAAAATTCGATCCCCAACTTTTAGCCAAAATAACCTAAATTTTTCATATATACATATATAATTTGATTCTTTGCTTGTTTTGGAGGGATAGCAGGGGTAAATAAAATCTATAAATAGAAATTCTTTGTGGAATTAGTGGTCAGGAAGATAATTGAAACCATAAATTAAAACTGCATCGAATAGAAACAAGCTTGAATCAAAGTTAATTATTACATGGCAATAATGTGATGATCTGCTGATTTGGGAATTTGAATTGAAATACATCAATGGAAATGAAATGTGCGTCATTCACCCAGAATAATAAATAATAATGCAAAAACATGCCATGGATGCAGAACGACAAGAAGAAACTGGAAAATGAAAGAAAAGCTTCCAGCAGTAAATGTTAATGGAAATCTTTAGCACTCACTGTTGCTGTTGAGCTCCGTCCATCATGCCATTCAGCAGCACCCTTAGGGGAAAATCTCTACTTTCATAGTAGAGTCTCTTGGGGTTCTCGAATGACTTGACAGTCAACAGGCTTGTGACAGCATCAGGAAGGGCGGTCAAAGAAGTGATAAGTTGAATGGAGGGTGAGGAGAGGGATGGAGCATCGGTAGAGGGAGAGGGAAGCTGAAGACAAACTAAGGAGAGTGAGGAACCAAGCTGGAATGAGGAAGGAAGTCTCAGCAACCAGGTGACGCTGCTCCAAAATGGCACCCAATTGGATCATGCACACTGCACTGACTCTACTGCCAAACAATGCTAAAGTGAAGGTCACAAAATGCATCATCATACTCAAGAACTTTCAGCCCCTCAAATAAGTACTTCTAACCTATACCCCTCCAAAAATAGCTGCCATGTCTCCATACCACCTCCCTGCAAGCCTCCTTCCCTTTCTCGACAAACAAGAATTGTTTCATTCAGCTATGGGAAGTGGGAACGGCAAGCATTTAATCTCCATTCCTCAATGCGTTTGTCAGTCACTGTTTTACAGCACTGCCATCTAGAGATAAACCTTGATGGTTGGGAAGAAGTTTTCTGGATTTTGATCTGGCAACAATGAAGGAATAGTGATGAGTGTGTAAATTTGAGGGGAGCTTGCAGATGGTAATGTTCTAATGTGCCCTCCACCCTTGGCTTGGGTTTCAGAGGAGTGAATTGGATTAATTAAAGATGGTCTTTAGGTAGGGATCTCAGAATGTCTGATTTTTTTGGCAGGCTCTCTCTAGCTTCCTATACATCTCCTGTCTATTCTGACTGGGAGATGGAGCAGCAGCATTTTAATGGGAAGGTAAAATTACCCAGGTCATTTTCTATAGCAAGTAGTGAGTTTCTAACTGGTTGTTCTCCCAGCTTTAATACTCAGTGATGATCATGGATAAACAAGTTCCTTTGGAATGAGAGAGCACAGATTTCCTGACTCATGAATCACAACCGTGAATCTCTGAGAGGTAACAGTTTTTGATTCATTTAATCAAATGTCCTTGAACAACAGCAGAACTTCCTTTGACAGGCATTGAGAATTGTACAGAGGTTATTATTTGAGATCTTGACACCAAGATGGTAAAAGAGAAAATATGGAATAAACGGTGGTGAGTGAAACAGTATGAGTGGTGGAGAATGTGTATCCATACCCGTGCCTTGACTTAACTTTGTCACCAATGATCTGGCCAGCCACTCTTTCTCTCGAAAAATAGATGATTTGAGTGTCACTGATTAGGTAGATTATTCTTATTCCATTGATCAAGCACCTCTGACTGGTGGATCACCAATGTCAGTCTGGATGGGAGAGTTACCTGTGACTCACTGGCTGGATATATTATTATGGTCTCCCGAGTTGAGTGACCATTCCTGCCTCTCTGGATGGTTAGATCCCCATGTCTCTCAGGTCTGTTACTACTGTCTCTAGTCAAAAGAATATTCTGTCTCTTTGGTCTGTGATGTAACTTGTTTAATTTGAGAGGAGTTTTAATAGATAGTAACTCGCTCATTCATTTCAAGATTATACAAACTCACTGCAATCTGTTCAATCTCCCAAGCCCACAACCTACATGGTTCTCTTCAAAGTCTTAGCCAGCTTAACATATACCACCATTCCTTCATCTTCACTGTTTCAGCATCCTTGAACTCCTCTAACTGCATAGATGACAGTAATGCAATATATATAATAACAGCTGGGGTGAATTATTTGAACCTTTGAGCCTGTCTGCCATCGTCTAAGATCATGGCTGGATCTACCTGGACAATATCCCCATATCCCTTAATTTCTCCTTATCCTGACTCTCCACATTATCAATAACTGATCATCCACAGTTTTCACAGAATTCCAAAGTTTCTCAAGTGACAACATTTCTTCTCAATTCACTACTTAATGGTCCAATGTCGTATTTTAAGTCTATGACCATATTTTCTACATTCTCAAGCCAGGAGAATCATTTTTGCATAATCTACCCTGTCAGGCCCCTGAGAAAATTTAGTGTTTTTCAGTCACATCACCTCTTATACTTCTAAATATAGGCTTCGTCAATTCTCTTCATAAGGCAATTGTCTTATCCCAGGAACTAATCAAGTGAAGCTTTGCGACATCCCTCTTGGGCATCTATGTCCTTCCTTATCATCACCACCTTCCTCTGGGGATGATTGGGAAAGGCAATAAATTCTTGTCTTGCCAGTAATGCTCACATCCCAAGAATGAATAAATAACAAAAAAGCAGCAGTATGTATTCAAGCATGAGAGTATGAGGGAGCCCAGGGAAGCATTAACCTCCCAACAGTTTGGTGCCTGGGAGTGACCGGTAAATAGAAATGTCTTGGTTCTGGGAAACTGCACATCAGTTGCTGCAGGTTAACAGGATGTCTGCCAATATATCAGTGAAGCAATTTGTGAGAGAGCCCATGGGGCAACCATGCAGCACTTAACTAATGAAACTTACAAGCACTCAGCGCTCAGCTTACTTAGGCAACAGTATTTCACAGGTTCAGAGTATAGGCCTGAACCAGTGTCGATGGAGAATCTTGGACCTGTATCTGTGTTGCATTTACTGCAGTTTCTTATCTAAAGTTTCCCTGGTAGATGTGACTGAAAGCTTCAGTACCTAGTATTAAGAACTGCAGTCAGTTCCATTGTAAGCACAGAGTTAGATAGGTATAAAGATACATACAGATAGAGAGATAGGCACAATGACAGAAGCTGCCAGAGCAATAGAAAGATAAGAGTATGCGGATACATGGCAAATGATAGAAACAGACTGAGAGCAATAGAATGAGAGCCATGTAGAGCAACATGCAAAAAATGCAAAGATTAAACAGAGGTCGCTAAGAATGATTGATAGAGGCATGGACAGGCACAAAATAACATTAACAGAAATAAGTATGAACAATGATAGTCACTGATAAATAGAGGGATGAATATAAATTAGCAGAGAGATGGACACAAGTAAACAAAAACAGTGTTAATAATGAGTGTAAATTCCTGATGTAAACAAATTTGTACGCTATTTGAAAGGGATTTCACAGAGAACAAGGAATGAAGGAAAAAGCAAAAAATTAAGGGATGAGTGGTGAACAGGTGTTTAGAAGCTTTTCAAAGATAAAAAAAACTGTTAGTGCTCTGGTAAAGGATTGAACAGGTTGGGGGTGAAGGAGTAGAAGATGCCATGGCATCTTCTCTCTGTCGCTTACAGATACCTATCTACTTCCCATCATTTTCTTTCTGACCTTAGACGCTACATTGAACAGCTACTCAATTTTCAATAATGCACATATTGCTTGCTGACAGAGAGCTGAATTGGAAAGAGCTAATTAATTCTGGTGTGATAACCTTTTAATGAGCATGCGTATCATAAAAATGCAAGCAAAAGGGCTTCTCACTACTTGGTGTCAGGACCTTTGACTTGCCATTGAATTCCAAATGCAACTTTGAAGGAAAGACCATTACCTTCCTACCCTTAGCATACTTCCAACATGTGGATAACATGTTTGCACTATTTCAATCCGCAGTGCTGAATAAACTCCATCCTGCACTCAAATTTAGTATGGATATAGAACAATCAAATGAGCTTCCTGAGTATATTAATTGAGGTGTTGGAAAATAGATTCCAAACTACTATCCACCAAAGGGCTACTCTCTGACAGCAATATACACATTGGAATTCCTACAGTTACATGGCTTAAAGTCAATTTTATTGGCAACATTGTGAATGGAGCCCTAGCTTCCTGCTCATTGTGTAAGCATGATGCTGAGATTGGGTATATCAAAATTATTCTGTGCGATAACAAATTCCCTGATCAAATCATCACTAACTGTATATTTCACAAACTCATAAAAGGGCCTACACCCACTACTTCTGGTGCTAAATGATGCCCATTCAGATTACCTTGGATGCACCTCGGTGTGATGCCAGGTATGCAGATTGTACATCCCAATGTCTGGAGGCCATGGAATACACTTAATGTAACATAGCTACAGGATAGCACAATGGGATAACATGTATGGGATAGATACATTCCAAAGAAAGAAAAAAAATTCAAAAGGGAGGACCCAGTATCTGTGGTTAGATAAATGTTAACGATAGTTTCAAAATTAAAGAATAAGCATTTAATTGTACAAGGAAAAGTGGACAAGTAGAAGGTTAGAAATAATATTAATAAGTAAAGAATTACTGAAATATATATAGTGAAAGAAACATTGGAGTATGAGGAAAGCTAACTAGAAATATAAAAGCAATTAGTAAGACTTTCAATGTATATTTAAGAAGAGTTAGCACAATAATTGTTAGTTCTATAGAAAGTGAATCTGGGAAATTAATAATGAAATATAAAAACATGTAAGGTGAATTGAATATTGCACATTAAACAGCACAATAGAGGTTGCAAGTAACATCCTAGAAACAATAGTAAATCATGAAATGGATGTGGAGAGGAACTTGAGAAAATTAAAATCACCAAAGAAGTGGTTCTGAGTACCTCCTTGGAGCTGTGGACTGACTAGGGTCCAGGTCCTCATGGAGTTCACCTGAAGATCTTAAAAGATGTAGCTTATCATGAGGTAGTTGATGGTTTTAATATTCCAAAATCCCCTAGATGTGGGAAATCTTCCATTAGATTGGAAAATAGCAAATGTAACTTTGTTATTCAAAAAGGAAGAAAGGCAGAAAACATGAAATGATAAGCCCGTTAACTTAATTAGATTACTTACAGTGTGGAAACAGGCCCTTCGGCCCAACAAGTCCACACCGACCCGCCGAAGCACAACCCACCCATACCCTTACATTTACCCCTTACCTAACACTACGGGCAATTTAGCATGGCCAATTCACCTGACCCGCACATCTTTGGACTATGGGAAGAAACCGGAGCACCCGGAGGAAACCCACGCAGACACGGGGAGAACGTGCAAACTCCACACAGTCAGTCGCCTGAGTCGGGAATTGAACCCGGGTCTCAGGTGCTGTGAGGCAGCAGTGCTAACCACTGTGCCACCGTGCCGCCCATAATATTTGATATAGGGAAGATGTTAAATGCTATTATGAAAGATGTTATAACAAGGAACTTGTTATAGGTAATCAGGCAGAATTAACATGGCTTTGTGAAAGGGAAATAATGTACAATCAATTTATTGAAGTTCTTTGATGATAAGGCAGAACCAGTGGTTGTACTGCACTTAAACTTCCAAAAGGCATTTGATATTATGCCACAAAGTTTTTTTGCGAAAAGTAAAAGCTCATGATAAGGGGGAAACATATTGTTATGGATAGAAGACTGGCTAGCTAACAGAAAGTTGAGACTAGGCATAAAAGGGTCATTTTCTAACTTGAGTATAGCCAGTATTTAAAAAATGTTATTTGTATCATGTAATAATGAGCACAGCTGCAAAGCAGTATCTAAGCTCTCATAAATATATCCTGCCTGTCTGTTGTATTGACACCACAGCTTCACACTATCTGACTTCAATAAATAAATCGCAAAGCACAGAGCTCTCAAAAAAATTCTTCAAATACATGGCTCTTTCTTTTGTAAAGTATGAAATAAACTTCCTGTGCCACTAACTTCAGGTGTACCCTTTCACTTTGCTACTCTTTAGGTACAAGACCCTCACGTTATGCTTTCAGTGAGGGAAGTTCAATAACATTGCAGTGCCATTTCAGAAGGTGTGACTTTAAGCTAGCTTTTTAGTGAGATTTTCCCAGTTTGCTTGCTGATTTCGTATTTTGAGTTGTAAACACTTTCCCTTGTTCTTGTTACTCATTCACTAGTCAGAGAAAATTTCCAAATAGTCCCTTCCAATGCTATTGTTTTATCTGTGAGTATTAACTAGCAGCTGCCTTTTCCTCTTCATTGCTCATCAGCCAGAGCAGTCTTCATTTCCCATCATTCACTGTCGCTTCTGAAAGTAATCAGTAAGCAAATACTGATGTGCTTCGGATTGGAGCTTGTTCTGCACTATTACTTAAGGAAAGCTTCTAATGCAGACTGCAATTTGAAACAGGTTCAGGGCTGATTGGACCATGTTGAACTTGGCTCAGTTGCTTGGAAAAGAAGAGCTGATTCTGATTGCTCAATTTTCTCATTCACTGGCACACATAATAGTGAGGTTAAGGAATGGGGATTATACCAAGGGGTTGGCTATTAAATGACAATGAGATGTCAAGGTGACTTGCTGAAAATGCTTGAATGTTCTGAAGGAAATCAACGAAGTTGGTCAAGGTGAGTTGTTGATTATGGTGATGGAATCAATTATAGGCTTGAAGTGAAGAAGTTAAAAGTCAAAAGTAGAACAGAGCCAAATCCATTTCAAGTAAGAGAAATAGTATATTATTTATATGATTGATTTGGATATGAGCATAAGAGGTGTCGTTAGTAAGTTTGCAGATGACACCAAAATTGGAGGTATAGTGGACATTGAAGAAGGTTACCTCACATTACAGCGGGATCTTGATCAGATGAGCCAATGGGCTGAGATGTGACAGATGGAGTTTAATTTAGATAAATGCGAGGTGCTACATTTTGGAAAGCAAATCTTAGCAGGACTTATACACTTAATGGTAATGTCCAAGGCAGTGTTGCTGAACACCGAGACCTTGGAGTCCAGGTTCATAGCTCCTTGAAAGTGGAGTCGGAGGTAGATAGGATAGTGAAAAAGGCATTTGGTATGCTTTCCTTTATTGGTCAGAGTATAGAGTACAGGAGTTGGGAGGTCATGTGGCAGATGTACAGGACATTGGTTAGGCCACTGATTGAATATTGTGTGTAATTCTGGCCTCCTTCATATCGGAAAAATGTTGTGAAACTTGAAAGGGTTCAGAAAAGAATTACAAGGATGTTGCCAGGGTTGGAGGATTTGAACTACCGGGAGAGGTTGAATAGGCTAGGGCTATTTTCTCTGGAGCGTCGGAAGCTGAGGGGTGACTTTGTAGAGGTTTATAAAATCATGAGGGACATGGATAAGATAAAGAGACAACGTCTTTTCCCTGGTGTCGGAGAGTCCAGAACAAGAGGGCATAGGTTTAGGGTGAGAGGGGAAAGATATAAAAGAGACCTAATGGGCAACTGTTTCACTCAGAGGGTGGTAGCATGTATGGAATGAGCTGCCAGAGGATGTGGTGGAGGCTGGTACAATTGCAACATTTAAGAGGCATCTGGATGGGTATATGAATAGGAAGGGTTTGGAAGGATATGGGCCAGATGGGACTAGATTGGGTTGGATTATCTGGACAGCATGGATGAATTGGACCGAAGGGTCTGACTCTGTGTTGTACATCTCTATGACTATGACTCTACAATAGCCTGTGCACAATGATTCACAGGAATGATACTGTGGAGAGTTTGAGATGTAAAGAGGTGGATAGTAAGTGCGACAATGTGAAACATCTCTCCTGATTTTAAATCCTATTGACTTCAATTTAAATAAATGTCAGCAAACATGCCAAATATGCTTCTGGCTCACTCACCCATTTTACAGTATCACATATAAGTTATGTCCATCCCATGTAGTCTGGAGAACGATGATTGCACTCATGGGTAGTTAGAATCGATGTAATAAAATTCAACTTGAAGTTTGTGCTATTGAATACTACTCTGTACTGGAATTGCTGATTAAGCTTTGTGAAATAAAATGATTTGACCTTGGTAGGATAAGCATCATAACATGACTTGTTTGAACTGAATAGCATGTGCATTTATTTAAGGCTGAACAGCAATGTCTATTTGTGCAGTGCAGTGATCTCTAACATCTGATAGCTTCATCAACACCTTTTCGATGCCAGTTTATTTCAGGGTTTATTATGGCACATTTATCCAGTGCCATCTCCAGGTGTAACTCTCACACCTTGGGCCAAAGCAGAATCCTGAACACTTATCTCAGACCAAAAAGTCCCCTCAAAAACCTGAGCTGTTCTGTCAGTAAATGCTGACTGTAAATAGTTCACTGTGATTTTTCATGTCCAGTCCCATTCATCAGCTTTCCCATCCACAATACTTTTAATATAGAGATGGTGTAGCCTGAAGCATCCCTCTGACTCTCCCACCACAGTTTCCTGAAGTGAGTATACAATCCTTTCCTAGTTGGATTTCATTCAGTTTTTTTTTAACATGGCCATCACTACTTGTTTCAACACCTCCCAAAGATCTGCTGCACAATGCACAATACTTGAAATAATTTCATGGTAAAAACAATTTGACTAAATTTTCTGTTTTCTTATTCTAGTTTTTAACTTTAAGCTGTACAGTCTTAGAGCCATAGAATCCTACAGTACAGAGACAGGTCCTTTGGCTCAAAGTGGTCCATGCTAGCCAAAATGTTTATCATTGCTAACCCCATTTTCCTGCACTTGGCCCATATCCTTCTAAACCTTTTCTACTCATGTATTTGTCCAAATGCCTTTTAAATGTTGCTAATGTACCGCCTCAATAACTTCCAATGGCAGCTCATTCCGTATGCGTACCACCGTCTGTGTAAAAATGTTGCCCCTTAGATTACCTTTCATTCTTTCCCCTCTCACCTTAAAACTGATGCCCTCTAGTCCTCGATTCCCTAACCATGAGAGCATTCACCCGATCCATGCCTCTTATGTTTTTATAAACGTCTATAAGATCCCCCTCAGTCACCGACGCTCTAAACAAAAGGTTCCTAGCTTGTCCAACCTCTCCCTGTTACTCAGACCATTAAGTCCTGGCAACATCCTTGTAAATTTATTCGACACTCTTTCCAATTTAATAACATTATAGCAGGGGAGTGGCGTTTTTGATAAGGGATAGCATTACAGCTGTGCTGAGGGAGGATATTCCTGGAAGTACATCCAGAGAAGTTATTGGGTGGAACTGAGAAATAAGAAAGGGATGATCGCCTTATTTGGTTTGTCATATAGACCTCCTAATAGTCAGAGGGAAATTGAGAAACATACTTGTACGGAGTTCTCAGCTATCTGTAAGAATAATAGGTTGGTTGTGGTAGGAGATTTTAACTTTCCAAACGTAGACTTGGGACTGCCATAGTGTTCAGGGTTTAGATGGAGAGGAATATATTAAGTGTGCACAAGAAAATTTTCTGATTCAGTATGTGTATGTACCTATTAGAGAAGGTGCAAAACTTGACTTACTGTTGGGAAATAAGGCAGGGCTGGTGACTGAGGTGTCAGTGGGGGAGCACTTTGGGGCCAGTGACCATAATTCTATTAGATTTAAAATAGTGATTGAAAAGGATAGACCAAATCTAAAAGTTGAAGTTCTAAATCAGAGAAAGGCCAATTTTGACGGTATTAGGCAAGAACTTTCATTTGCTGATTGGGAGCAGATGTTCACAGGTAAAGGGACGGCTGGAAAATGGGAAGCCTTCAGAAATGAGCTAACGAGAGTCCAGAGAAAGTATATTCCTGTCAGGGTGAAAGGAAAGGCTGGTAGGTGTAGGGAATGCTGGATGACTAAAGAAATTGAGAGTTTGGTTCAGAAAAAGAAGGAAGCATATGTAAAGTATAGACAGGATAGATCGAGTGAATCCATAGAAGAGTATAAAGGCAGGAGGAGTATACTTCATAGGGAAATCAGGAGGGCAAAACAGGGCCATGAGATAGCTTTGGCCAATAGAATTAAGGAGAATCCAAAGGGTTTTTCCAAATACATTAAGGACAAAAGGGTAACTAGGGAGAGAATCGGGCCCCTCAAAGATCATCAAGGCAGTCTTTGTGTGGAGCCGCAGAAAATGGGGGAGATACTAAATGAGTATTTTGCATCAGTATTTACTGTGGAAAAGGATACAGAAGATATAGGGAAATAGCTGGTGACACCTTGCAAAATGTCCATATTACAGAGAGGAAGTGCTGGATGTCTTGAAACACATAAAGGTGGATAAATCCTCAGGACCTGATCGGGTATACCCTAGATCTCTGTGGGAAGCTAGAGAAGTGATTGCTGGGCCTCTTGCTGAGATACTTGTATCATCGATAGTCACAGGTGAGGTGCCGGAAGACTGGAGGTTGGCTAATGTGGTGTCACTGTTTAAGAAGGGTGGTAAGGACAAGCCAAGGAACGATAGACCAGTGAGCCTGACGCCGGTGGTGGGCAAGTTGTTGGAGGGAATCCTGAGGGACAGGATGTACATGTATTTGGAAAGGCAAGGACTGATTAGAGATAGTCAACATGGCTTTGTGCATGGGAAATCATATCTCACAAACTTGATTGAGTTTTTTGAAGAAATAACAAAGAAGATTGATGAGGGCAGAGCGGTAGGTGTGATCTATATCAATAAGGCGTTCGACAAGATTCCCCATGGGAGACTGGTTAGCAAGGTTAGATTTCACGGAATACAGGGAGAACTAGCCATTTGGATACAGAACTGGCTCAAAGGTAGAAGACCTTTGTAGAGTGTCTTAAGTTTGGTGGTGGTGGAGGGATGTTTTTCAGACTGGAGGCCTGTGACCAGTGAAATGCCACAAGGATTGGTGCTGGGTCCTCTGCTTTTTGTTATTTGCATAAATGATTTGGATGTGAGTATAAGAGGTGCAGTTACTAAGTTTGCAGATGACACCAAAATTGGAGGTATAGTGGACAGCGAAGAAGGTTACCTCAGATTATGATTTGGAGATGCCGGCATTGGACTGGGGTGTACAAAGATAAGAATCACACAACACCAGGTTATTGTCCAACAGGTTTAATTGGAAGCACTAGCTTTCGGAGCTCCGCTCCTTCGTCAAGTGGTTGTGGAGGACACAATTGTAAGGTACAGAATTTATAGCAAACGTTTACAGTGTGATGTAACTGAAATTATGCATTGAAAAATACCATGATCGTCTGTTGAGTCTTTCATCTGTTTAAATACCATGATAGTTTCACTTTTTTCATGTGAAAATCGCAAAACTTTTTTTTAAAAGTTGTATTATCAGGTTAACTGTAACAATTGGTGTTAGCTCGACAATATGTTGAAGGTGTTAGCACACCGTGTTCGCTGTCTGTGCCATGATGTTTAGATTGATTCTAATCTAAAGAGTGAGATAACAGAGTTTTACATGAATTCATGCAGTTTTTGAGCAAAGTAAAATGTAACTCTTTGAGGAGAAAGTGAGGTCTGCAGATGCTGGAGATCAGAGCTGAAAATGTGTTGCTGGAAAAGCGCTTAAGATGAAGGGCTTATGCCCGAAACGTCGAATTTCCTGTTCCTTGGATGCTGCCTGACCTGCTGCGCTTTTCCAGCAACACATTTTCAGCTACAATGTAACTCTGCAAGTACAAATTTATCCCACAAACGTATATGTATATGTGTGCATGTGGTTGTTTATGTATCTGGGTTGGGGGGTTGTGAGTGTGAAAGAGAGTGTATATGTATGTGTATGTGACTGTAGAGTGTCTTAAGTTTGTGAGGGGGTGCGTGTGGGTGGGTGGGTGTGTGTCTGGGGTTGGGGGGTTGTGAGTGTCTGTGAGAGAGAGTGTATATGTGTGTGCGTGACTGTAGAGTGGTCTAAGTCTCTGAGAGGATAAATGTGAGAGTGTGGGAGTGTGTGTCTGTAAGGGTGTGTGTCTGTGTATGTCTCTCACATGCATCCTCTCAGAGAGTTAGGCCACTCTACACTCATGCACACACATATACACTCTCTCTCACAGACACTCAGAAACACCCCGCCCCCCCCCCCCCACCACACCAGACACACACAGACAATCCCACACTCTCACATGCACCCCCTCACAGACTTAAGACACTCTACCCTCACATACACACACATATACATTCTCTTGCAAACTCACAACCCCCAACCCAGACACGCGCACACACAAGCACACACAAGCAAATATATACATATACATTTGTGGGATAAATTTGTACTTGCAGAGTTACATTGTATTTTGCTCAAAAACTGCATGAATTCTGTAAAACTCTGTTATCTCACTTTTTAGATTAGAATCAATCTAAACATCATAGCACAGACCGAGAACACAGGGGGCTAACACTTTCAACATATTGTCTAGCTAACACCAATTTTTCAATGTATAATTTCAGTTACATAACACTGTAAACTTTTGCTGTAAATTCTGTGCCTTACAATTGTGTCCTCCACAGCCACCTGATGAAGGAGCGGCGCTCCGAAAGCTAGTGCTTCCAATTAAACCTGTTGGACTATAACCTGGTGTTGTGTGATTTTTAACTTTGTACCTCAGGTTACAACGGAATCTTGATCAGATGGGCCAATGAGCTGAGAAGTGGCAGATGGAGTTTAATTCTGGTAAATGCAAGGTACTGCATTTTGGGAAAGCAAATCTTAGCAGGACATATATACTTAATGGTAATGTCCTAGCGAGTGTTGCTGATCACCAAGACCTTGGAATGCAGGTTCATAGCTCTTTGAAAATGGAGTCGCAGGTAGATAGGATAGTGAAGAAGCCGTTTGGTGTGCTTTCTTTTATTGGTCAGAGTATTGAGTATTGGAGTTGGGAGGTCACGTTGCGGCTGGACAGGATATCGGTTAGACCATTATTGGAATACTGCGTGCAATTCTGGTCATCTTCCTATTGGAGAGATGTTGTGAAACTTGAAAAGGTTCAGAAAAGATTTACAAGGATGTTGCCAGGGTTGGAGGATTTGAGCTATAAGGAGAGGCTGAACAGGCTAGGGGCTGTTTTTCCTGGAGCATTGGAGGCTAAGGGGTGACCTTATAGAGGTTTACAAAATAATGATGGGCATGGATAGGATAAATAGACAAAGTCTTTTCCCTGTGGTCGGGGAGTTCAGAACTAGAGGGTTTAGGGTGAGAGGAGAAAGATGTAAAAGGGAGCCGAGGCAACTTTTTTACGCAGAGGGTGATATGTGTATGGAATGAGCTGCCAGAGGAAGTGATGGATGCTGTTACAATTGCAGCATTTAAAATGTATTTGGATGGGTATATGAATAGGAAGGGTTTGGAGGGATATGGGACGGGTGCTGGCAGGTGGGACTACATTGAGTTGGGATATCTGGTCGGCATGGACGGGTTGCACCGAAGGGTCTGTTTCCATGCTGTATATCTCTATGACTCTATAACTGAACACAATCCTCCCAAGTGCAGGCTCACCAATGTACAGCTTAACTTGCCAACTTCTATATTCAAGGCCAGTGTGCCAAAAGCCTTCTTCACTGCTCTGTCTACCTATGACTCCTCTTTCAGAGAACCATGCATCTGAACTCCAAGGTCCCTCTGTTCCATTACACTTCTTAAGGCCTCACCATTCACCATAAAACTCCTACGTTAATTTGACTTTCCAAAATGCAAGTCCTCACACTTATCTATATTAAATTCCATTTGCCATTTCTCGGCTCACTTCCCCAGCTGATCAAGGTCCTGGTGCAACTTCCTCACTACACACAATACTGCCTATTTTAGTGTCATCTGAAACTTATTAATCATGCTTTGTATCTTCTCCTCCAAATCACTGATATAGATAACAAACATCAATGGGCCCAGCACCTACTCCGAAGACACTCCACTGGTCACAAGCCTGCAGTCCAGCAAGCACCCTTGCACTATTACCTGCTGCTTCCTCCCATCAAGTGTATCCAGCTTGCCAAATCTCCCTGGATTCCATGCAATCTAACATTCCAGAGTAATTTATTAAATGGACCCTTATCCAAGGCCTTGCTGAAATCCGTATACACTACATCTACCACCCTGCCCTCATCAACCTTCCTGGTCAATTCATCAAGGAAATTTGTGACACATGATTTCCCTTGTGCAAAGCCATCAAAACCTGTCTTTCCAAATGTTTGTATATTTTACATCTCAGAATCGTCTCAAGTAATTTACATCTCAGATGTTAGGCTTACTGGTCTATAGTTTCCAGGATTTTCTTTGCAGCCCTTCTTGAATAAGAGCACAACATTTGCTACCTTACAGTCTTCTGGGTCTCTCAGCCGTAGCTAACAATGCCCCCACAATGTTTTCTCTAACCTCTTGCAGTGTTCTTGATATATCCAGTCAGGACCAGGAGATTTATCCACCTTCAGACATTCAACATCTGCTGTACTGTAATGTGGACCATCTCCAAGATATGATCATTAACTTCCCCAAGTTCCCAAGTCTTCATGTCTTTTTCCACAATAAATACAGGAGAAACATTTATTAAAGATTATTATCCTTGAAAATAATGTTATTGAATGTAAATAATGCTTTCACCTCAGTCAATTACAGCATGCTTGCCAGGAGGAGGTGATGTTGGATTTGTTCCCAATCATTGGGGGTTTTCTCTCCTACATGTGCTATAGATTAATTGCTTGAGATTCATTCCTCTGGTTAGTCAACAACTCTGTTACTTTTGTTACCAGGTGAACTAGATGGGCCTTGGACCTACCTCTCCCTTCATGTTATCATGCCCCTATCATTATGTTTTCGAGGAAACTAGGCCTAATGCAGTGGTGTCATAGTTTCCACTTCCATGAAAGTAACACAGCCAAAATTATGCTTTCAGAAAATGTTATTTTCTACAGTTTTGGTCTCCTTACTTCCCTTTATGTAATTTGCAATAAAGGTTCATAAATTGATTCTGGAATGTAGAGGATGGTGCCATTTTCTCTGACTTTTCTTCTTTGTTTAATGGGTCAGTTGTCACCAATCCCTAGTTTTCCTTTTTACTGAGTAGCTGGCCATACCAAAGAGTCAACCAAATCGTAGGTAACCTAGGTAAAGATGGCAGATTTCCTTCTTTAAAGGACATTAGTGACCCAGATGGATTCTTACCATGAGATGAGTTTTATGACTCCACAAGTATTAATTAAATTTAAATTCCATCATGGTAGAATTTCAACATAGATCCCCAGAATATTGGTCTGAGCCTCTTGATTGCTGGTCAGTGACATTACCACTATGTCACCATCTCTCTCTCTCTGGAGCATTGAAGAATCAGAGGGGATCTTGCACAGAATGTTTAAAATTGTTCTGATGTTTAAACTAGGTATTGTTAGAGGTATTATTGTTTCCCCTAGTTGTAGATTAGGGATCATAGTCTCAAGATAAGAGGGCAATTCAGAGAATTGTGAACTTTCGGCGCTCTCTCCCATAGAGAACTGTTGATGCTCAGTCTGTTGATTCCTCCACCCGTAACAATGGAGCCACACCAAGTTGTAGAACACTGTTAGTCCCACTAATTATTTCCTAATCTTCTCAAAGTCTTGATTCAAATCACAACTTGATTATCAGACACAGCAGGAATCAAAGTCAATTTTTTCAGGTTCTGTTGCAACCTTTTGAAGGCATTTCTAATTATTCTCAGTGCGATCTGCTTTGTGTTTTCAGTTACTTTGAATATATTTTTACAGCATTCGTGTAACTCGTATTAAAAATGGGAAGCCACCCTGATTGCAACTCCTTATTAACATTATATGTTCAATTTGCATGAGTGGTGTTTGACTGATTTGAAGCTGTAATTTTCATGCTTAGAGGAGCAATGTATTGGTGTATGTTCAGCGCTGTCCTTGAGCTTTGATTATTTGAGCTGATTTCTACACATTTTCATGTTTTACGGTTGTATAATGACAATGTGAATGCAACTTAGCATTAACTGTGGGGTGACCACAGTTTTAGGGCGAACTTCAGGTTGGAATCAGTGGAGAGAAGTCCAAGTTCAGTGTATTGTTGGAGGCTGGTAGCCAAAGAGAGACAAGTCACACAAGCCACCATTTGAGGTTGTAAAGACATCTTAGTCGAGGGGTGCATCTTGGACAATGAGAAAAATCAGTTGAAAATCTAATTTTAAGATAAAAGAATCAGCCTCACAGATGGATGCTGATTGGAGTCTAGAGGGGTAATGGTAGCTCTGGGATACTCCCCACATAAAGACAAATGCACATAATACAAGTGTTTCAGGCCAGTGGCAACAGTGAATAACTACACATTAATGTTTCAGTTAACTGAGATGTTTGTTCACTGCCCTTGCAAACTGCTAAGGGCTCAGCACTGGATGCAGCAGCATTTGAAGTCCGAGTGACCACAGAGAGATAGAGGGTCTCTGAGTTTCAAGGCTAGATTGCTTTGACAGCCATGCAGGGATTTGCAACATATGAAGGGACTAAATACCTTGATACAGATCCTTGTAGAAGTCTGCCGTGGATAATATCATTTCTTTTCTGATGGGACAAAGGAGATATGACCTGGCAGATTGGCTACTGACTTGTGTCTGAGTGAACATGCACCATTGCTTGTTGTCTAAGACTCTTCCAACCCAACTCCCAACTATCCACATAATTTGTAATGCAGACAACAAACCACTGTATGTGATTACAATAATGGAAAATGTATGACAGCTACTTACCACTGAGACTAGTATGAGTATTCTAGGCTATCCCACATGAACACCTCCAAGGCATAAGAAGAGTAAGACTGTCACTTTTTCCATCATTAGTTCAAAGAGAATTTTAACCTGTGAATGGTAGAAGTCACAATCTGGGATTTTGACCTGTTTTCTAAATTGTCAATGATGCTTTATTGTCATCTTCGTGCTTTATCACAGATTGTCGATTGAAGGTGGTGTAATGGATTTACTTGAAACGTCCACTGACTCCTGACACAAACTCCCTGGAGCCCTCCAAGAAAAAAGGCAGGAGCCTGATAACTCTGGGGCCTGACATCTTGGCCATCTTCTGATTACTAATAACCAGAAAAGGACTGGACTACCCATATAAATACTATGAGTCAAAAATATAAAGAGCCGATCAGACTCTGGTGAATAACTCATCTCTTGCTTTCTCCCACTGTCTCCACCATTTGCAAGGCACAAATGTGATGGAATACTCTCCACTTGCTTGGATGGTGTCGAATTTGTTGTTACTCCAACAAATTCGACACCATCCAGGACAAAGCTGCCTACTTGATTGACACCACATCTACTACCTTCAACATTCACTCCCTTCACTGATGCACAGTGTATACATCCACAAGATGCACTGCAGCAACTCAGGAAAGCTCCTTTGAAAGTGTCTTCCAAACACATGAATTCTATCACTTAGAAGTTCAAAGGCAGCAAGTACACGGAACACTAGCAGCTACAAGTTCCTCCCAAACCAAACATCTACCGAACTTTGAATCATTTCTTAGCATTAAAAAAGCCACTGACCTTCAGACTACTGCATTAAAAACTGAGTGAGGATGTAACCTAGGACTGATTCTCCAACTCTATAAATAGATTTATAGATAGATTCAATCTTCCTGACTCTAAGTACAGGACTTGGTGGAAAACAGAATTCTGACCCACAGGTGTGTAAAAGCTGGAATAAAGATTGGAAAGGCCAGAATCCGCATGGCATCAGTTTCAGACTCACATAGTGTACAAACAGGTAGTGTTTGCCAGTTTAGTCACTTTCAGAAGAATCTCAAACTCTATGTCTGATTCTTACAATATTTTGCCTGTCAATTTCATTGAGTTTCTTGTGGAGTTTCTGCCTGTGAGGTTGACTGGGATTTCATACTGCATCATCATAAGCTACCTCATTAACCACCTACCTGCGTCTGTGGTATACGTCTCATTAAATGCTCCCACTTGCCATAATAGGAAGAACCCACTGCTCACTGGATATCCTAGATTAGAACCATCATTCCACAACAGCTTTAAAAAACAGCCAAGCACTGGCATTCTGGAGTTGCCCTTCACTGGCAATGTAGTGCCCCAAACACATGCATTCACAGGACATTTCTGGCATGGCTAACATGTACATGTTATGTACAGTTCCACTTTACTTTCCTCAGTCGCTCTCTAAGTACCAATATACCTGTCCTTAGCCACGTCCAATCACTTTCTCTGTCACAACTATTCTATCCCTAATGCTCACTGAGTGCCAGCACTTTATCATTGTCCATGGAAAGTCTGTCACAATTTGGACAATTCTAAAGATGAGATTTTATTTATAGTCCTCAAACAAGTGTAAACAAAATGAGTAGGTGACTTTAAGTTATAGGTGACTTTAACTTCCCTAGTTTTGAGTGGAACTTCCTTCGTTCAATTAGTTTGGATGGAGCAGTTTTTTTTGTGTCCAGCAAGGATTCCTGACTGAATATGTAGATAGGCCGATGAAAGGGGAGGCCATATTGGATTTGGTGTTTGGCAAAGAACCAGGCCAGATGTGAGACCTCTCAGTGGGAGAACATTTTGGTGATAGTGATTACAACTCCCTGACCTTTACTATGGTCATGGAAAGAAATAGGAACAGATGGTATGGGAAAGTCTTTAATTGGTGGATGGGGAATTACAGTGCTACTAGGCAGGAACTGGGGTGCTAGATTGGGAATAGGTGTTCTCAGGAAAATGCACAACAGGAATGAGGTTGTTTAGTTAGCATTTGCTGATAGTGCTGGATAGGTTTGTCCCACTGAGTCAAGTAAGGATGGTAGGGTGAAGGAACCTTGGGTGACAAGGGATGTGGAACATCTAGTCAAGAGGAAGAAGAAAGCTTACTTAAAGTTGAGGAGGCAAAAGTTGTAGAGGGTTACAAGGTAGCCAGGAAGGAACTGAAAAATAGATTAGGAGAGCTAAAACAGGACATGAGAAAGCTTGAGTGGATAGCATTCTATACTTAAGTGAGGAACAAGAGGATGGCCAGAGTGAGGGCAGGACCAATCAGGAATAGTGGAAGGAACTGGTGCCTGGAGTCGGAGGAGGTAGGAGAGATCCTTAATGAATACTTTGCTTCAGTGTTCAGTACTGAGCTTGCTGCACCTTTGATGATGATCTTGGCGTTCTCACTGTCCACAGGAGTAGTGGATGATTGGAGCATGGTAAATGTTATTCCCTTGTTCAAGAAAGGGAATATGTGTTATAAACCAAGCCAGACCCCTCAAAACATTTCAAAAAGGTAGCCCAGACCTTAACTTTGCTAGATTTTCTTTTAGCAGATTTACAATGAGTGTTCCAGGAGAGAATCAGCTGGTCAAGGCACTTAGTTTTAAACAAAACAGAAATTATTTACAAGATTACTGAATGAAACACAAACAAAAGAGAACAGAATACCGAATAACCTATCCTAAACCCAATAGACTATCCCAACCTAATGGTGCTGTTCCAAATACTTGCAACAATTGCCATAAACACCTTTTGGCACAAAAGGAAAAATCAAACACCGGTTCTTACAGGCTAGAAGTCTGAGAGAGAGTACTAGCCTGGAACTGCATCTTTGGGTCCAGCAGCTTTTTCTACACTTCTGCTAAATCCAAATCAAACCAGAGAAAAGCGGAGCTGGGAGAACTGGCCATTCTCCTTTCATTGTACAGGTGTTTCTTCTTTTGAAAACCTGAAAGCCTTCTGCCTGAGGCAGTGTCTGTTAGTTATTATAAGATTGTCCCTAAAATCCTTCATCTCCAGACTTTTCAGAGTCTGTGCTGTTTTAGACCTCTCTGAAAAAAAATGTCAAGGACAGCATAACCTTGTTAAAGGAGCAGCTTCATCCCATAGGGATAGTCCTGGAAATTACAGACCAGTCACTCTTATGTCAGTGGTGGGCAAATTATTGGAGACAATTCTGAGAAACAGGATTTATGATTATTTGGAAAACCATAGTTTGATTAGAGATATTCAGCATGGCTTTGAGAGGAGTAGGTCACTGCTTCTCAAGCCTTATTGAATTCTTTGAGGATGTAACAAAACATTTGATGAAGGTAGAATAGTGGATGTGGTGTGTATGGATTTTAGCAAGGTGTTTGATAAGTTTCCCCATGGTAGGTTCATTGAGAAAGTAAGGAAGCATGGGATACCGGGAAATTTGGCTGTCTGGATACAAAACTAGCTGCCCACAGGAGACAGAGAGTGGTAGCCAATGGAAAGTATTCAGCCTTGAGCTCTATGACCAGTGGTGTTCCACAAGGATCTGTTCTGAGACCTCTGCTGTTTGTGATTGTTATAAATAACAAACAGCAGAGGAACTGGGCTGACAAATGGCAGATGGTGTTCAACCTGGAAAAATGTGAAGTGGTTCATTTTGGAAGGCCAAATTTGAAAGCAGAATACAGGGTTAAAGGGCAAAATACAGGATTCTTGCCAGTATTGAGGAACAGAGAGATCTTGGGGTCCTTGTCCATAGATCCCTCAAAGTTACCACCCAAGTTGATGGGGTTGTTAAGAAGGTGTATGCCATATTGACTTTCATTTGCGTGGGGATTGAATTTAAGAGCCATGAGGTTATGCTGCAGCTCTATAGAGCCCTGGTTAGACCACACTTGGAGTGTTGTGTTCAGTTCTGGTTGCCTCATTATCAGAAGGATGTGGAAGCCTTAGCGAGGATGCAGAGGAGATACACCAGAATGCTACCCGGACTGGAAGGCATGTCTTCTGAAGAAAGGTTGAGGGAGCTAGGGCTTTTCTCATTGGAGCGAAGAAGTATGAGAGGTGACTTGATAGAGTTGTATAAGATGATGACAGGTATAGATAGAGTGAATAGTCAAAGACTTTTTTTTTCCCAGGTCAGAAATGTCTATCATGAGGGGTCATAATTTTAAGGTGATTGGAGGAAGGTTTTGGGATGATACCAGGGGTCACTTTTTTACGCAGAGAATGGTTGGTGTGTGGAATGTACTGCCAGTGGTGGTAGTAGAGTCAAATACATTGGGGACACTTAAGTGACTCTTGGATAGGCACATGGATGATAATACAAAGAGTTTGATCTTAGAGTAGGTTAAAAGGTTGGCATGACATCAAGGGCTAAAGGACCTGTACTGTGCTGTACTGTTCTATGTTCTATGACAAACAAGTCATTCATTGTTTCCTGTATGAAGTCGGTCACATGAAACTTGAAAGCAGCTGTCACCTTCATAGTCACCGGGAGACAGTGGCCCATCAATCCTGCACTTCTCAGGTCCCAATCCAGCATCCTGGACATACAGAGCCTGTATTAACAGCATACATAATCCTGAGCAAATGGTTCAGAGACTACAGACTTCTGACCCTCCTGTGACCCCTGTAGATGCGGCATTGCCCTACAGATTTCACCTCTGCCTGAGCTGTAATGGCTTGCTGCCACAGGTGCTCTACCTGCATCTGTCTTGTTGCCTTCTCATTGCAACCAACATTCCAATTGTAATTGGATCCACCATTCCTGCTAGCAGTGACCTACATTGGGAACATAAGTAATAAAACAGGTTTATGGCTCAGAGATGGATCAGTGCTGACGTACTCTTCAGATGAAAGCTGTACGTGCTTCTCCATACAATGAGGCATGCAACAGCCTGAAAATAAGGAGCATGTATGAATTGCTCATGGATTGTTTGGTATAGCCATTTACTTGTTTGATGTGTTTCACTAGTTGAGTGAACAGCACACAAATGTCGGACATGCTGTTAATCAGGCAATGAGAGAAGCATGTAGTATGGGAAAAATATTATGATGGATGACTTTAGTCTTCAAATAGACTGGATAAACCAATTGAACACTAAGGCTGTGGAGGATGATTTCTTGGAGGGCATTAGAGATTGTTTTCTACAGCAGTATGTTAAGGACCCAACTCGAAGATGTTCTATTTTATATCTCATATTATGTAATTGGAAAGGACTAAGAAGCAACCTTGTCATAAATGCACCATTGGGGTGTGTGAGAACAATGAAATTTCTCATTTTATTTGAAAGTGAGGTAATTCATTCTAAGACAAGAATGTTAAATTTGAATCTGGAAAATTATGAAAGCATTAGGCATAAATTGGTTGAGATGGATTGGGAAAGCACATTCAAGATATGGATGTGACATAGGCAATGGATCGTCTTTAAAGAAATATTGCATCATTTACAACAACTATACGTTTCTTTTAGTGTAAAAGCTCAATGGTCAGGGAAAGGCGACTAATAAAGGAATTTTACGATTGTAAAAGGTTAAATGTAAAGACAAATATGAAGTCTGAATTACCATTAATTCTGAGGGTTTGGGAGGTTTACAGATTGTAATAAAGCAGGACCAAGAAACTCTGAAGGAAAGAGAGAATAGAATATGAATGCAGTTAGCAAAAAAGAGTTAAGTACTTGAAGAAATGTTTGGCTAAACAAGTGTGCATCCATTAAAGGCAGATTTAGGAGAATGTATTACTTATGTAAACACTACTATTTTTAGTGAAATGGCAAAAAAACTGAGTAATTACTTTGTGACTGATTTTACTGGGACATCTCCCTGAATTAGAGATCAGAGTAGCCGAGGAAATGAGGTATTGAAAAGAATTATAATTTTTAAGAAGTTTGTGCTGGTGCAATGAATGAGGCTAAGAGCTGACACATCCCCAGGACCCAATGGTCTAGATCCCAAAATGTTGAAGGAGATGGGAACAGAGATAGAGGTATTGGTTATTTTCCTCTAAAGTTCTTTAGATATTGGAATGATTCCTGCACATTAGAAGGTAGTGAATGTCACCCACGTTTTGGGAAAGGAATAAGAGAGAAAACAGGTGGATTTGTTAGCTTTACATTAATAGCAGGGAAAATGCTAGAATCTAATATAAAAGATGAGTTAAATGGACACCCGATTAGCACTGATCTGATTGAGCATGGTCAGTATATTGACTTAAAAGGTTCAGATCACGCACAAGTTTCAGTTTCAACAAACTCTTTATTTCAGCTCAGCCGGTGAGAGATCTAGAGTCAACACCACAGGGTAGCCTTCAAGCTATCTCTTGGTGGACTCTCGACCGATCTCTGTCTAGAGCTTAAAAGCAGTATATTTTATAGCCCTCATGTGCATGACTAGTACACATTTCCCAAGCCCCACGTAATAAGTCAAAATAATAGTGTTTACATAAGTCAAAAGTAGATAAGCAAAGCAGTTAATGATATTTTATTGGGAACAGCTCAAAGGTTAGGTAATGACGCCTACAATCTTTTAATTGTGATTCCCACAGCCACTGCAACCTTTAATCTGTCATGTCTGCAAGCACCAAGTTCAAACTTCCAAGGCAAATCATTATTACAAATAGATACTTTTAATGGTTGCTTCCCCATTACTTTATCATTCCATTTTTTTGATCATTTTATGATCAACCAGGCCATTCCTAAAGTCTATAACAATAGCATTCAGATATCAGTGGCCATAAGCATCTGAATGCAAGAATGCAAGTGATTACAGTAAATACAATAATCCCGAAATGTAACAACATGCTCCAATATTCCTGAAGAGACGCCCAAATGGTCACCATCCTGTGTAACTACAGAACCCATGTAGGTTATAATCAACTTCTCGGATTTTCTGGATCTCCTGGGTAATGTGCTCAGAGAGATCAGTAATATTGGTGGATTTGTCAGGAATGTAGGTACAACATTCCTTTCCTACAATAGCATAAGTGCCACCCTCCTTGACTAGTTTTTTCAGTCCAAGGCCAAGCGATTCTGAAGGGTCACTGTCCTCACCATGACTAGTTGAGCATTGATTTCAGTCAGGACAATTGCAGTATCATTGACGACAACTCCAATATTGTCTTTAATTTACTTAATTCTTGGGCATGTAAATGGATTCCAATAGAAGGGGAAGACATCCCAGCCCAGGAGAGGAATCCAGTGAGGGATTACTTGGAAATAGAGGTTGAAGATAACTCATCTAAAATCTGAATGTGAGGCACAGCATATCCAATATAACATTATCCCCTCCAGTCTGAGGGAAGCCATGGATAGGACTTGAATCTGCAAATAAAATAGGTGCCATTGTAGGAGGTTAGGCTGTCTGCCCACACCCACCTCAACGACTTTGGAGCAGGCTATTCTAGAGGGAACCTGAAGTCTTATTAAGGTTGGCAGACCAATCAAACAAAAAATAACCAAATTTCATCAAATTCTGGTTAGGTTCAATCCAGATGATAATAAAGGATCGACTCGACCCCATATAAATGCCACCGGAGAATTTCCCGTCTTGACTAAAGCAAATGGTGGTGTTAATGTTATTGTTAAGGACTACCAGAGAAGGGGGTAGACGGGGTTTGTTATAGTTGGGGTGGCACTAATCTCTGAATAGGGTCATACACTGCTGACCACCATTCCTGCACGTCCTCAGTGTTATCAGGATCACTGGAAGAGTTCCAGTGTATTAACCATTCAGCCACTTCGGGCCAGCTAAAGGAGACAGGCCACAAAGGGATACCCTCCTGTGAATAGGGCGGCACATGAGCACATACCCAACAATCAGTTGTTTTTCCCATCTTATGGACACTTTGATAAGCCAAATACAAAAAGGCATTATGATGTATAGATCATCTTAGTCACCCTCCCAGGGACAAAGAGATGTCAGTCTGAAATCCTTCTGCCCCCAAAGTAAAACCCCTCAAAGTCACTAAAGTCACCACTATCCAATGCATGTTTCTTCTTTAATCCTTCTCTGTTCCTTCACTGACTCATTTACAGTCAGTTCTATGAATCCAGCGGAGTTGTCCTTGCACTTTTACCGCCAGGGGGGTGGTCAGCAACACATAAAACATTCCTTTCCACCTTGGCTCCAATTTCCCCCAGTCCCAGTTCTTAATCAGGACAAAGTCTCAAGGTTATACAATAGGGTAGTATCCTTCAGACAGATCATCACCCTCTTGATAGGCTTAGCATAACTGTGAATGTAAACTTTGAAGGGTTTTGCTTACCTTATACAGGTATTTCCCCACTTCCTCCTCTAGAGTGTACATATCTAATCTTTCAGGAAGGGGAGGTAGGAGTACCCCAGCTCCCCATAGGGTCCGCATGGGCCTCTCATAGGCAATCTCGGTGGAGATAACCCTACTCTACATGAGGGGGTAACTCTCATGTGGTAACTAGTTCACTCCTGTCTCCTGTGTTGGCCAGCTTATTCTTTAGAGTGCTGTTTGCTTGTTCCACTCTCCCTTCGGATGGTGAGTACAGTGGAACTGTTGCTTTGTGGCCAACTCTTTGCAGATCTCTTTGTTTACTTTAGCTACAAAGTGTACTCCATTGTCCGAGCTTATCATTTCAGGAAGCCCATAACGGGGAATAATTTCCCTCAGTAATATTTGCACCACTGTTGTAGCAGTATTATCAGTCGGTGGGATGGTTTCGATCCATCTATTATTACTGGACAATATTTATAACAATGTACTCCTAGGTAATTCTATAAAATCAAGTTGTATTCAAGCAAAAGGCCCACCAAGCGAGGAGGTGGTTTCAGAAGCGCAGGTCATCCTTTTTCCAGCATTTGTCTTTTTACAAATTAAACATGCTTTAGCTCATTTCTCAGCTGCTTTCTGGGAGTCCGGGTGCCACCGAGTTTGTAATAAAGTACTAACCAGTCCCTCCTTGCTCAAGTGTGTGCAATTATGCACATAATCAACTAAGATTGGTAGGAGCAAAGAAGGAACACAAACTTGTCACGCAGGAGTCACCCATAGCTTGGTTTGAGTGTCATGGAGGCACCCCATTTGAGACCAGTAGGGGCATCACCCCTGTTATTTCTGTATCTCACCCAGGTCTGGCAGACTCGTCCTTAAACTGTTTCTCACCAGGTTTGGTGGGAGCCCAATGGAACCAGAAGCAGGTGGTGTAAAGCCGCCTGCTTGGCTGCAGCATCTACCTGCTCATTGCCTGTGGAGACTGTATCTGTTGCACCAGTGTGAGCTGAACATTTGATTACCACTAGACTGGTTGGCAATTGCAAAACCTGAAAGATGTTATGAACAAAAGCAACATTATTGATAGTCCTACCCTAGCTCAGGACAACACTCTCACAAACTTGCAAAGGACTTCTACTGTTCTTCATCTACAGAAGAATCCATACACTCAACAAACAGTTCTTCCTAGCCATATCAGAAATTAAAGACAGTAAGTACCAAAAACTTTCATGTACTTACCCCCACACTCTGGGTTCCTCAACTGTTCCAGAATCTTCCATCGGCCTCCAAAATCAGTCGGGCGCCATTAACCATGCGGTCGCTACAGCGCCCGCGGCACCAACCGCTGACCATGACGTCACTTCCGCCCCCACCGACCTCGCAGCCTCCACGATTGCTGCCCAGACAACCGCCTCCACGATCGCCAGGAAGACCATCGCCAACAGATTCGCGACCCCCGCGGCTATCGGGAATAACAGGGTTTCTTTCGTCGCCACAGCCATTTCCGCCCCTTGGGTTGCCATCGCCGCAGCCACTTCCGCCCCCAGTGACATCACTAACCTGCACGACCACAACGCCTCATGTGTCTCCGCCCCCACGCGATCTCCGTCACCATGCATAACCCCACCCCCACGCCGACCTCCGTCACCATGCGTAACCCCGCCCCCACGCCGATCTCTGTCACCACGCCTAACCCCATCCCCACGCCGATCTCTGTCACCACCCTGCCCCCACTCCCAGCTCCAGTCCCACAGCAGGTCCTAGCTCCCAGCCCTGCCATGTTTCCACCATCCTCCAGACCTCCCCCTTTCTGAGAATGAAAGATCAGTCCTCAGCAGAGGCCTCACCTTCATTCCCCTATGCCCTCGGATTAACGAGTTCAACACGCGGCGAGACATTGAACAATTCTTCCGCTGCCTTCGCCTCCGTGCCTACTTTTTCAACCAAGACTCTCGCCCACCCTTTGACGACCCCTTCTCCCACCTCCAACACACCCCATCCACCTGGCCCCCCTGTGCTGGCCTCTGACCCGCCCTCGATCTCTTTATAGCCAACTGCCGCTGCAACATTAACCGCCTCAAACTCTCCACCCCTCTTACCCACTCCAACCTCTCACCCTCGGAACGTGCAGCCCTCCACTCCCTCCGCTCCAACCCCAACCTCACCATCAAACCGGCAGACAAGGGAGGGGCGGTAGTAGTTTGGCGCACCGACCTTTACATCGCTGAGGCCAAACGCCAGCTCGCGGACACCTCCTCCTACTGCCCCCTTGACCATGACCCCACCTCCCACCACCAAACCATCATCTCCCAGACCATCCATAACCTCATCACCTCAGGGGATCTCCCATCCACTGCCTCCAACCTCATAGTCCCACAACCCCGCACCGTCCGTTTCTACCTCCTGCTCAAAATCCACAAACCTGACTGCCCCGGCCGACCCATTGTCTCAGCCTGCTCCTGCCCTACCGAACTCATCTCTGCATACCTCGACATGGTCCTGTCCCCCTTAGTCCAAGAACTCCCCACCTACGTTTGGGACACCACCCACGCCCTCCATCTCCTCCATGAGTTTCGCTTACCCAGTCCCCAACGCCTTATCTTCACGATGGACATCCAGTCCCTGTACACCTCCATCCCCCATCACGAAGGACTCAAGGCCCTCCGCTTCTTCCTTTCCCGCCGTACCAACCAGTACCCTTCCACTGACATCCTCCTTCGACTGACTGAACTGGTCCTCACCCTGAACAACTTCTCTTTTCAATCCTCCCACTTCCTCCAAACCAAAGGAGTTGCTATGGGCACCCGCATGGGCCCCAGCTATGTCTGCCTCTTCGTAGGATATGTGGAACAGTCCATCCTCCGCAACTACATTGGCACCACCCCCCACCTTTTCCTCCGCTACATGGATGACTGTATCGGCGCTGCCTCGTGCTCCCACGAAGAGGTTGAACAGTTCATCCACTTTACCAACACCTTCCACCCCCGTCAGTTCCACCACCTCCAAACGGAGCCCACCACCAGGGATATATTTCCCTCCCTTCCCCTATTAGCGTTCCGAAAAGACCACTTCCTCCGTTACTCCCTCGTCAGGTCCACACCCCCCACCAACCCAACCTCCACTCCCGGCACCTTCCCCTGCAACTGCAAGAAATGCAAAACTTGCGCCCATACCTCCTCCCTTACTTCTCTCCAAGGCCCTAAGGGATCCTTCCATATCCGCCACAAATTCACCTGCACCTCCACACACATTGTTTATTGCATCCGCTGCACCCGATGTGGCTTCCTCTATATTGAGGAGACAGGCCGCCTACTTGCGGAACGTTTCAGAGAACACCTCTGGGACACCCAGACCAACCAACTCAACCACCCCGTGGCTCAACACTTTAATTCCCCCTCCCACTCCACCAAGGACATGCAGGTCCTGTGACTCCTCCATCGCCAGACCATAACAACATGACAGTTGGAGGAAGAGCGCCTCATCTTCCACCTGGGAACCCTCCAACCACAAGGGATGAACTCCGATTTCTCCAGTTTCCTCATTTCCCCTCCCCCCACCTTGTCTCAGTCGAATCCCTCGAACTCAGCACCGCCTTCCTAACCCGCAATCTTCACCTGACCTGTCCACCCTCACCCCACTCCGGCCTATCACCCTCACCTTGACCTCCTTCCACCTATCACATCTCTATCGCCCCTCCCCCAAGTCCCTCCTCCCTACCTTTTATCTTAGCCTGCTGGATACACTTTCCTCATTCCTGATGAAGGGCTTATGCCCAAAACGTCGAATTTCCTGTTCCTTGGATGCTGCCTGACCTGCTGCGCTTTTCCAGCAACAGTGTGGGCGGCACGGTGGCACAGTGGTTAGCACTGCTGCCTCACAGCGCCTGTAGACCCGGGTTCAATTCCCGACTCAGGCGACTGACTGTGTGGAGTTTGCACGTTCTCCCCGTGTCTGCGTGGGTTTCCTCCGGGTGCTCCGGTTTCCTCCCACAGTCCAAAGATGTGCGGGTCAGGTGAATTGGCCAAGCTAAAATTGCCCGTAGTGTTAGGTAAGGGTATGGGTATGTAGGGGTATGGGTGGGTTGCGCTTCGGCGGGTCGGTGTGGACTTGTTGGGCCGAAGGGCCTGTTTCCACACTGTAAGTCTAATCTAATCTAATCTAATCTAAAAAAAACACATTTTCAGCAGCATTATTGATAGGCTATCCTGTGGCAGTTAAAAATCCCCCATGTTCCCACAAGGCTCTGTAATCGGGGCCACGCTAAAAGCATAATGGGAGTCAGTATACATATTAGTTGCTTTTCCCTTTGCTAATATGCAGTCACAAGTGAGGGCAAACAACTTGGCTTTCTGTGTCAAAAGTGGGGTTTCAAAAGCTGCTTGCTCTACAATCTCAGAGTTGGTGGCATCCCATTTCCTGAACAACATTGTTCTGTTGGTGCAGCAAAGGAGTTTCCATCTACACAGAGGATTAATTCTGCATCTGGAAGTGGCATGTCAGCTAAATCCTCACAAGCAGTGGTAAAAAGGTGTTGAAAAGATCTGCCTCAGATTTATTTTGACGAGCCTGAGTTAAATGCTGGGTCTGCTGGGACGCGAGAAATTCAACAATAGAATGTGGAGACAGAACCACAACTGTTTGATGTCAGCTTGTATTTGAGGCCACTGATATGAGGGCTTCTAGTGCTGGAATTACTTGTGAGCTGGGGGGGCAGCCCAGCCACCACCGGCTCAAGCTTAGTCAAGTAATATGCTACCGGTCTTTTCCTATCTTGAGTAAGAACAGCAGTAGTGCAACCAACCTTAATAGTAACATATAACTGGAACGGTCGATCATATAAGGATTGGCCCAGGGTGTTGCAAGGAGACCTTCTCGGAACTGGAATCCCTTGTGCCACAGAAGATTTTGTAAGATCCCGTATCCCTTCTGCTTCTGGCTTTAAGGGGAATTGAGGGGAAAGTCTGATTGTCCTTTAGTTTTATCTGCAGAGGAGAGCATGGGGTAAAGCCAACCTCATGGCTCGAGGCAGCCCATAACTGGGTTCAGTTTCTTTTGTTTGATCCATACAGGAAATATGGTGAATTAGGTACTTGGAATGGGAGAGGAAGGATCCAATTGCTGTGGTCCAAGTAGGTATCAGAAATATAGGTAAAAGAGAAAAGAGGTGCTGCTGAGGGAATTTGAGTAACAAGCGATAAATTAAAAAGCAGAACCAAAAAGGTAATAGTTTGTGGATTACTACCTGTGCCACAAGCTAATTGGCCCAGCGTCTACAAGATTAACGAGGTAAAATGTATGGCTGAAAGATTAGTGTGGAAGAAGCAGGCTTGAATTCAGGGGACATTGACAGTACTTGGGAAGGAATTAGCTGTTCCAATGGAATGGGCTCCACCTGGATCATGCTGGGACCAGAGCCCTGGTGAATCACATAACAAAAGTTGTGTTTAAGATTTTAAACTAAATAGTGAGGGGGGTGGATTCAGTTGCATCGAAAACTCTTGAAAAGTTAAAGGGAGGAGGGTTCAGAAGAGGTTATCAATGTTTCCAGGACAAGTAATAGGAAAAAGAGTGTGAAAGCCTCATGGTTCGAACTTCAGCCATATCAGTTAAGGGGACAACTATGGCAAGGGAGGTGGTTAATGCAGAACTGAGAGTGTTGTACTTAAATGCACACAGAGTATGGAACAAAGTAAATGAGCTTGTAGCGCAGATTGAATTTGCTGACTACAATATTGTGGGTGAAATGTAGCTGAAAGGGAATCAGGACTGGGAACTAAATATCTGAGGATATAAATCCTATCAAAAGGACAGGGAGAACAGAGGAGGTGGGGGTTGCCTTGTTTGAAGAAGGGCTTATGCCCGAAACGTCGAATTTCCTGTACCTTGGATGCTGCCTGACCTGCTGTGCTTTTCCAGCAACACTTTTTCAGCTCTGATCTCCAGCATCTGCAGACCTCACTTTCTCCTCGTTGCCTTGTTTGTAACAGGTGAAATTAAATTGATACCAAAAAGTATTATGAGGTCAGAAAACAGAATTGAGGAACTGCTAAGGGACAAAATACCCTGATGGCTGTTATGTACAGGTCTCCTAGCAGTAGTCAAGATGTGAACGAGCTTCTTGGAAGCAGTAACCACTTCACTCTGCTGTTTGACAGGGAGAAACTGGAATAAGATGTAGTGACATTACGGTTGAGCAAAGGTAACTACAAAGACTTGAGGGAGGAGCTGACGAGTTGATTGGTAGGGGAGCCTAGAAGAGAAGAAGTTAGAGCTGCAATGGCAGGAGTTTGTGAGCAACAGCACAAATTCATCCCAAGAATGAATAAAAATACCAAGAGGAGGACAAGACAACCATGGCTGACAAGGGAAGTCAGGAATAGGATAAAATCAAAAGAAAGCAAGCAATGTGGTGAAGATTAGTGGGACGCCTTAAAAATTGGTAGAGGATATGTAAAAGATAAGAAAGAGTCAAAATTGGACATTGGAATGGTAGAAAATAAGGATTGAGAAGTAGTAATGGGGAACAAAGAAATGGTGAAGGAACTGAATGGGTGTTTGCATCAGTCTTCATAGTGGAAGACACCAACAACATTCCAGAATTTCAAGAGAATCAGGGGACAGAGGTGAATGTAATTGCCATCGTTAATGAGAAGATACTGGGGAAGCTAAAAGGTCTGAAGGTGGATAAATCACTAGGTCTGGATGGACTATACCGACGGCTGGAGGAGGAGCGCCTCATCTTCCGCCTGGGAACCCTCCAACCACAAGGAATTAACTCAGATTTCTCTAGTTTCCTCATTTCCCCTCCCCCCACCTTGTCTCAGTCGGTTCCCTCAACTCAGCACCGCCCTCCTAACCTGCAATCTTCTTCCTGACCTCTCCGCCCCCACCCCACTCCAACCTATCACCCTCACCTTGACCTCCTTCCACCTATCACATCTCCATCGCCCCTCCCCCAAGTCCCTCCTCCCTACCTTTTATCTTAGCCTGCCTGGCACATTCTCCTCATTCCTGATGAAGGGCTCTGGCCCGAAATGTCGAATTTCCTGTTCCTTGGATGCTGCCTAACCTGCTGTGCTTTAACCAGCAACACATTTTCAGCTGTGATCTCCAGCATCTGCAGACCTCACTTTTTACTCTGGATGGACTATACCCCACGGTTATGAAAAACATAGCTGAGGAGATTATGGAGGCTATTACGGTGATCTTTCAGGAATTACTGGAGGCAGGAAATGGCTAATGTAACACCCCTGTTTAAGAAGGCAGAAGGTGGGAAATTATCGGCCGCTTAGCTTTACCTCAGTTATTCGTAAGGTTTTGAGTCCATTATTAAGGTTGCATAGTAAAATAGGACAGAGTCAGCACAGCTTCATCAAAGGGAGGTCATGCCTGACAAATCTGTTAAAATTCTTTAAGGAGGTCAGTGGATGTGATCTGTTTGGATTTCCAGAAAGCCTTTGAAAAGGTGCCACACAAGAGACTGCCAAATAAGATAAGAACCCATGATGTTAGGGTCAAGGTACTGCCATGGATAGAGGATTAGCTAACTGCCAGAAAGCAGAGACTGGGGATAAAAGGGTCTTTTTCAGGATGGCAGCAGTGATTAGTTGGGTTCCACAAGGGTGAGTATTAGAACCACAACTATTCACATTACACACAGACACAGAGTGAAGGGGCAACCTTTTAGTACTGAGATAAGGAGGAGTTTCAACAGCCAGAGGGTGGTGAATCTGTAAAGTTCTGTAGATACCAAGTCACTGAGTGTATTTAGGCAGAGATACAGAGATTTTTGATTAGTAAGGGGATCAAAGGTTATAATCAAAAGCAGGAAAATGTGGTTGGGAAATATGATTGAATGGAGGAACAGACTCAATGGGCTGAATGGATCTGCTCCTATGTCTTATTGTCTCCGTGATGTTTTACGCTCACCCTTGGAGACCATGGTGGTGGTCACCAGTGATAACTCCATTCCAGTGCCCTCCCAATCTGTACTGTTTACACTCCTTATATCTTGACTTGGCATCACTGTCCTGTCTCCAACCCAATATATGCTTCTACTTTTCCACTACAGCCTGGAAAGTCCTGAATTGCATGCAATATTCCAAAAGTGGCCTAACCAATGTCCTCCACAGCTACAACATGATCTCCCAACTCCTATCCTCTGATCAACAAAGGAAGGCATACCAAATGCTGCCTTCACTATGCTATCTACTACGGACTCTACTTTCAAGGAACTATGAACCTGCACTCCAAGGCTCCTTTGTTCAGCAACATTTCCCAGAACCTTACCATTAAGTGTATAAGTCCTGCTGTGATTCGCTTTTCCAAAATGCAACACCTGGCATTTAACTAAAGTAAACTCCATCTGCCGCTTGGCCAATCTGATCAGGATCCCGTTGTAATCTGAGGTAACCTTCTTTGCTGTCCACTACACCTCCAAGTTTGGTATCACATGCAAACTTACTAACTATATGTTCATATCTATAAATGACGAATTGTAGTGGCCCAGCACTGATTTTTATGCCACTCCACTGGTCACAGGCCTCCAGTGTGAACAACAACCCTCCTCCACCATCACCCTCTGTCTTCTGCTTTCGAGTCAATTCTGTATCCAAATGGCTAGTTCTCCCTCTATTCCATGAGCTCTAACCTTGCTAACTGGTCTACTACTACGAGGAACGTCTCGTTGGTGCAGAATTTGTAAGGAGCATCCAGGAGGGTTTTATAGAGCAAAATGTAAAAAGTCCAACTCGGGAAGAGGCTATACTGGACCTGGTGTTGCGGAATAAGCTGGGCCAGGTAGTTGAAGTTTCAGTAGGGGATTACTTTAAGAATAGTGATCACAATTCCATAAGTTTTAGAATACTCAAAGATGAGTGTGGTCCTAAAGGAAGAATGCCAAATTAGGGGAAGACTAACTATAGTAAAATTCGACAGGAACTGGGGAATGTGGATTGGGAGCAGCTGTTTGAAGGTAAATCCACATTTGATATTACATGCATACATTCCCTATAGCGTGGAAACAGGCCTTTCGGCCCAACACGTCCACACTGACCCTCCGAAGAGTAACCCACTCAGACCACCTAACACTGGGCAATTTAACATGGCCAACTCACCTGACCTGCACATCTTTGGACTGTGGGAGGAAACCGGAGCACTCGGAGGAAACCCATGCAGACACAGGGAGAACGTGCAAACTCCACACAGACAGTCGCCTAAGGCTGGAAATGAACCTGGGACCCTGGTGCTGTGAGGCAGCAGTGCTAACCACTGAGCCACCATGTCACCCCTACCGATATCTGGTAGGCTTTTAAAGAGAGGTTGATGAGAGTGCAGGACAAACATGTCCCTGTGAAAATCGGAGATAGAAATGGCAAGATTAGGGAACCGTGGATGACAGTTGAAATTGTGAAACTAGCTAAGAGGAAAAAGGAAGCATATGTAAGGTCGAGGTGATTGGAAACAGACTGAAAGAATATCGGGAAAGTAGGACTAATGTGAAATGAGGAATTAAAAGGGCTAAAAGGGTCATGAAATATCTTGAGCAAACAGGATTAAGGACAATCCCAAAGCCTTTTATTCATATACAAGGAGCAAGAGGGTAATAGAGAAAAGGTTAGCCCACTCAAGTACAAAGTAGGGAAGTTATGCGTGGAACCACAGAAAATGGATGAGATTCTTTGAGTACTTTGCATCGGTATTCCCTGAGGAGAGGGACATGACAGATGTTGAGGTTAGGGATAGATGTTTGATTACTCTAGGTCAAGTCGGCATAAGGAGGGAGGAAGTATTGGGTATTCTAAAAAGCATTAAGGTGGACAAGTCCTAGGTTCGGATTGAATTGATCTGAGGTTACTGAGGGAAGCGAAAGAGGAAATAGCTGGGGCCTTAACAGGTATCTTTTCAGCATCCTTGAACACGGGGGAGGTCCCAGAGGACTGGAGAATTGCTAATGTTGTCCCTTTGTTCATGAAGGGTAGCAGGAATCATCCAGGAAACGATAGAGTGATGAACCTGATGTCAGTGATGGGAAGCTGCTGGAGAAGATACTGAGGTGTAGGATCTATTTAGAAGAAAATGGGCTTATCTATGATAGACTGCATGGTTTTGTGCAGGAAAGTTCATGTCTTGCCAACTTAATTGTCACTCCAGAGGAAGTGACAAAGTTGATTGATAAGGGAAGGACTATAGATGTCATATACATGAACTTAAGTAAGGTGTTTGTTAAGGTTGCTCATGGTAGGCTGATGGAGAAAATGAATTTGCATATGCAGCAGGAGACAGAGAGTAGTAGTGGAAGGGAGTTTCTCAAAATGGAGAACTGTGACCAGTGATGTTCTACAGGGACCACTGTTGTTTGCAATATACATAAGTGATCTGGAGGAAGGTATCGGTGGTCTGATTAGCAGGTTTGCAGATGACATTAAAATTGGTGGAGTAGCAGATAGTGAAGGAGGCTGTTAGAGGATGCCACAAAATATAGATCGATTGGAAAGTTGGGTGGAGAAATGGCAGATGGAGTTCAATCCAGGCAAATGCAAGGTGATGCATTTTGGAAGATCCAATTCAAAAGCTAACTATACAGTAAATGGAAAAGCCCTGGGGAAAATTGATGTACAGAGAGATCTGGGTGCTCAGCTCCGTTGTTTCCTGAAGGTGACAATGTAGATCGATGGAGTGGTCAAGAAGGTACACGGCATGCTTTCCTTCATCCTCCTTATGCCAACCTAACCTAAAGCAATCAAACCTGTACTCCACCAAAAGAATTTGGATGCTTTGGAGAGGGAGAGGAGGTTCACCAGGATGTTGTCAGGTGTGGAGGGTGCTATCTATGAAAAGAGGTTGACTAGATTAGGATTATTTTCATTCGAAAGACAGAGATTGGGGGGGTGGCGGGGTCTGATTGAGGTCCACAACATCATGAAGGGTACAGACAGGGAGGATCACAAGAAACGTTTTCCAAGAGTGGCCACGAGTTCAAGATGAGAGGGGAAAAGATTAAGGGAGATACATGTGGAAAGTTCTTTACACAGCGGATGGTGGGTGCCTGGAGCAAGTTGCCAGCAGAGGTGATAGAGACGGGCATGATAGCATCATTTAAAATGTACCTAGACAGATACATGAATGAGCAGGGAGCAGAGGGATACAGGTCCTTAGAAAATAGGCGAGAGGATCTGGATTGGAGGGCTAAAGGGCCTGTTCTTGTGCTGTAATTTTCTTTGTACTTGGTCAGAACATTGAGTACAGGAGTAGAGAGGTTGTGTTGCAGCTGTTCAGGAATTGGAATATTGTGTGCAATTCTGATCTCCCTACTGTAGGAAAGATTTTATGATGCTTGAAATGATTCAGAGAGCATTTACAAGGATATTGCCACGGTTGGAGGGTTTGACCTATAAGGAGAGACTGAATAGATTGGGGCTGTTTTCTCTAGAGCTTCGACTGCTGAGGGGTGACCTTATAGAGATTTGTAAAATCATGAGGGGAATGAATAGGGTAAATAGAGATGGTCTTTTCCCTGGGGTGGGGGAGTCAAAAACCAGGCTTAGGTTTAGGGTGAGAGGGGAAAGATTTAAAATCTGTGTGTATGGAATGAGCTGCCAGAGAAAGCTGGTACAATTACAACATTTACAAGCTATCTGGATGGGTACATAAATAGGAATATCATCATAAATAGGAAGGGTTGAGAGGGATGTGTGCCAAGTGATGGCGAAAGGTACTAAATTAATTTAGAATATCTAGTTGGCATGGACGAGTTAGATGGAAGGGTCTGTTTCCATGCTGTACATCTCTGTGACTTTGTGAGAAACCTGGTTTCTTCCTTGCTTGTGTGCATTAACTCCAAATATAATCTTGTATTGTGCTCATTCAAAAGATCCCACAAATTTTTGTCGTGATTTAACTGGGAAGAGTTTGTTGATAATCATGCCCTATTTTTCCAAAAACGGTCACAAAATATGTAAATGGCTAGAGATTCTGGATGTTTCTTCTCTGGCTTGGCACTTGCAACTTTTTTATTACTCGACAGCTCAACCAATCTGATCCTCATTATTGTCTAGGGATCCACTGTTCATCGTGTATTTACTTGCCTTGTTTGTCCTGATCAAGTCCATCATCTTGCACTTTTCTGGATTGAACTACATTCCAGTCCAACCTCAATTTCAGTTTATAGTTCCAAAAAATACAAGTGGGAGGTCTTTAGTAGTGAGATAGCTAGAGTTCAAGGTCTATATGTTCCAGTGAGGGTGAAAAGCAAGGTTAACAGGAATAGGGAACCCTGGATGATGAGAGATGTTGAGGCTTTGACCAGAAAAAAGGAGGAGGTATGGCTCAGGTGCAGGCAGCTGGGATCAAGTGAATCCCTAGAGGTATATTGGGGATAGAGGAGTTTATTGAAGAAGAAAATCAGGAGGGTGAAAAAGGGGGTGCAAGATAACCTTGGCTGAGAAGGTTAGAGTGAATCCAAAGAGGTTCTTTAAGTATATTAAAGGAATAAGAATAACTAGAGAGAGAATAAGACCCCTCAAGGACCTGTATAGTCATGTATGTGTAGAACTGCAAGAGATCGGCGAGATCCTCAATCCTCCTCTGTATTTACCATGAAGTCATGAGAACTTGGGAAGTTAGTGGTGATATCTTGGTGACTGTCCATATCACAGTAGAGGAGGTGTGGGATGTATGAGAATGTATGAAGGTGGATAAATCTCCTGGTCCTGACCAGATATATCCAAGAACACTGCAAGAGGCTAGAGAAGAAATTGTGGGGCCATGGCTGATACTTTTGTATCATCATTAAACATGGGTGAGGTCCCAGAAGTCTGGAGGGTAGGAAATGCTGTGCTCTTATTCAAGAAGGGCTGCAAAGGAAAACCTGGGAATTATAGACCAGTAAGTATAACATCTGTGATAGGTATATTACTTGAGAAGATTCTGAGAAAGAAGATATTTGTGAAACTTGATTCGGAATAGTCAGCATGGCTTTGTGGGTGGGAGATCATGCCTTACAAATTTGTTAGAGTTCTTTAAAGAAATGACCAGGAAGGTTGACGAGGACAGGACAGTAAAAGTAGTATCTGTGGATTTCAGTAAAGCTTTGGAAAGTTAGATTGTGTGGAATCCAGGGAGAACTGGCAAATTGGATATACAATTAGCTTGAAGGTAGGAATCCAAATGTAATAGAGGAAGGATGCTTGTCGGACTAGAGGTCTGTGACTAGTGGTGTGCCTCCGATGTTGGCGCTGGGCCCATTGCTGTTTGTTATCTATATCAATGATTTGGATGAGAATGTGCAAAGCATGACTAGTCAGTTTGCAGATGAGATTAAAATAGGTGAAATCATGGACAGTGAGGAAGGTTACCAGAAATTGCAGCGCGACCTTGATCAGCTGGGGAAGTGGGCCAAGAAATAATAAATGGAGTTTAATATAGATAAGTGTGAGGTGCTGCATTTTGGAAAGTCAAATCAAGGCAGGAGTTACATGGTGAACGGTAGGGCCTACAGGAGTGTAGTAGAACAGCAGGACCTTGCGTTTCAAATGCAAGATTCTTTGAAAATGGAGTCACAGGTAGACAGGGCAATGAAGAAGGCTTTTGGCACACTGGCCTTCATCAGTCAGAGTATAGAAGTTGGGAAGTTATGTTGCAGTTGTGCAGGGCATTAGTGAGGCCAAACTTGGAGTATTGTGTTCCATTTTGGTCACTTTGCTATAGGAAGGATGTTACTAAACTGGAAAGAGTGCAGAAGCAATTTACAAGGATGTTGCCAGGACTCAATAATCTGAGTTATAGGAGAGATTGGACAAGGTAGAACTTTTTTCTTTTGAGCGTAGAGGACTGAGGGAGGAATCTTATAGAGGTGTAGAAAATCATGAGAGGCATGGATAGGGTGAATGTACCCAGTCTTTTTCCCAGATTTGGGGAATTGAGGACTAGAGGGCTCAGTTTAATGTTGGAGGGGAAAGAATAAAAGGGAACCTGAGGGGCAACGTTTTTACACAGAGAGTGGTACATATATGGAGTGTGCTGCCATTGGAAGTGGTTGAGTTGGTTACATTAACAACATTTAAAAGGCATTTGGACAAATGCGTGGATAGGAAAGATTTAGAAGGATATGGGTCAAGTGCAGGGAAATGGGGTAAGCGAGGATGGACATTTTGGTCGGCAAGGACCAGTTTGGGCCAAAGGCCATGTTTCTGTGTTGTAGGACTCTATGATTCACTTTTGAGAAGTAGATGTTGATTGGCAGAGTGTAATATAGGGATATTTATAAGACTAGGACACTGACTATCAGTGTGTGCCATAGGGCATCTGTGACTGGTGCTATCTGCTTAGGGGACAAATAATGCAAGGGGAGTTTGAGAAACATGACTGTGAAGGTACTCTTTCACCTCAGTTAATAAGGTATTACTGTGAGGAAGGGAACAACAATTCAGGAATTATTTATCCTGTATTCCAAAGGTCACACCCAATTTCAAATTTATCAAGTTAGTTGGAAATTGTACAATGATTACATTTATGCATGAACCTTATTGTGGAGTAGCCAGTATATATGCAACTCATTTGTTCAATACAGTCAAGCTGTCCGGTCAGATTGGCTGATCAATAACAGATAGAATTCACTCCAGATAAATGTGAAGTAATACATGTGGACAGGACAAACAAGGTAAAGGAATTCATGATGAATGGTAGGACTCTGGAAAGCACTGAGGATCACCAGAGTGTTTAATTCAAAAACAGAAATTGCTCAAGAAACTGTACAAATCTGGTAGCATCAGTGGAGAGAAAACAGTCAATGTTTTGGATCCAGTGACCCTTCTTCAGACTTTTTTCAGATAACTGGACCCCAAATGTTGATATTCCTTTCTCTTCACAGATGCAGATAGACTGTTTAATTTCTCCAGCAGTTGGTATTTTTGTTTCATACTTCTAGCATCTGCAGTTCTTTGTTTTTTTTTAACCAGGATGTTGCCTGGGCTGGTGAGTTTCATTTTTTGAAAAGATTGAATTGACTGGGGTTGTTTTCCTTGGAGCAAAGGAAATTCAGATGGACATGATAGAAATGTATAAAATTGAGGAAAACAGATGGGGTAGACAGGAAGAAGCCTTTCCCCTTGGTGGAATAATCAGTGATTGGGGGCACAGGTTTAAGGTAAGGGGCCAAAGGTTTAGAGGAGATGTAAAGAAAGGCTTTTTCACCAAGAGTCGTGGGAATCTGGAACTCACTGCCTGCAAGTCACATTGAAGAATTATTTAGATGTGCACCTGCAATGCCAAGGACCACAAGGCAATGGGCTAGGTGCTTGCAATGGGATTAAAATAGTTAGCTGCCTGATCTTAATCAGCGTGGACTCAATGGGCAGAAGGCCCTTTTGAGATTTTGCAGAAGATTTGTAGCTCAAGTTGTGGATCAGGTTGTACGTTTGCTTACTGAGCTGGTGGGTTTGTTCTCAGACATTTTGTCACCATGCTAGTGAGCCTCCAGTGAAACATTGGTGTTCTGTCCCACTTGCTATTAATGTATCTTGTTTTTTGTGGTAGGTGATGTCATTTCCAGTTCTGTTTCTGAGATTTTGGCAATTGGGATCCAAATCTACACGTTTTTTAATGGAGTTCCGGTTTGAATGCCAGGCCTCACGGAATTTCTGCGCGTGTCTTCAGTTAGCCTATCCTAGGATGGATTTATTGTTCTAGTTGAACTGGTGTCCCTTTTCATCTGTGCATATGGATACCAATATATGACATGTGTCTGTTGCTCCTGATGCGGTCTCCTCTTCATTGGAGAGACAGGACGCTTACTCGCAGAGCACTTCAAAGAACATCTCCAAGACACCCACAGCAATCAACCCCACTGCTCCGTGGCCGAATACTTCAACTCCCCCTCCTACTCCGCCAAGGACATGCAGGTCCTGGGCCTTCTCCATCGCCACTCCCAAACCACCCGATGCCTGAAAAAAGAATGCCTCATCTTCCATCTCAGGACCCTCCAACCCCATGGCATCAATGTGAGTTTCACCAGTTTCCTCATTTCCTCTCCCCCTACTTAATCCCAGTTCCAACCTTCCAGCTCAGCATCGTCCTCATGACTTGTCCCACCTGTCAATCTTCCTTCCCACCTATCCGCTCCATCCTCCTCTCCAGCCCCTTTACCCCCACCTCCAACCACCTATCGCACACTCAGCTACCTTACCCCCCAGGTCACCCCCTCCCATCTATCTCTCCATCCCCGATGATTTTCCTGTTCCTCGGATGCTGCCTGAACTGCTGTGCTTTTCCAGCATCACACTCTCAACATGTAATCTCCAGCATCTGCAGTCCTCACTTTTGCCTTTTCGTTCTACTACAACATCCAGGAAGGGAATTCAGTTATTTTTCTCTTCCTCTTTGGTGAATTTTGTACTGGTAAGACTGTTGTTTATGTGCTTTTGGGTTTCTTCTAGTTTCGTGATGACAAAGGTGCCATCCACGTGGCAGACCCAAGCTTCGGCTGGATCATGGGAAGGACTGTTTGTTCTAACCTCTGCATAATTGTTTTCACTGTAAGTCCTGATATTAGTGAAAACATAGGCGTCCTGTTGCAGATCTTGTTGTTGAAGGTGAAGTGAGTTGCGAGGCACACATCTAGTAGTTTGAGGATGCTATCCTTGCTGATGGAGTTGGTGCCATCAGGTGTTTGTGGCATTGATTTATGTAGCAGTGAGGCCAGTGTTTGCTTGGCTAGGATGATGTTTATTGATGTGAATAGGGCCGCCACATCGAAGGACACCATGTCCTCGTCATCCTGTACCTTGGTGTCTTTGGTGAGAGTAAGGAATTCATGGGTTGAGTGGATGGAATGGGTTGAGTCTTCTACCAGGTGTTTCAGCTTGCCGTTTTGGTTCCTTTGCTAGCCTGTATGTCAGTATGCTGGGAATTGAGACTATGGGTCTGAGGGGGGCCCCTTGTTTATGTACCTTTGGTAATCCGTAGAAATGGGGGTGTTGGATCCTTCTAGTTTCATTCTTTGGAGATCTATCTTGTTAATTTCACCTGTCATGTGTGGTTTAGATTAGATTAGATTACTTACAGTGTGGAAACAGGCCCTTTGGCCCAACAAGTCCACACCAACCCTCCGAAGAGCAACACACCCAGAGCCACTTCCCTACAATTACACCTTCACCTAACACTACGGGCAATTTAGCATGGCCAGTTCACCTAACCTGCACATTTTGGACTGTGGGAGGAAACCGGAGCACCCGGAGGAAACCCACGCAGACACGGGGAGAATGTGCAAACACTACACAGACAGTTGCATGAGGCGGGTCTCCTCAGGGATCCTGTAATGTGGTTTTTCTAGCTACGGAGTCAAGTCCAATGCCACGCGCCCTTTGTCTGCTAGTAGGATTATGATATTCCTGTCTTTTCGATGTCCTTCCAGGGCTTTCCATTCCAGTGTGTTGAAGGTGTTCCCTTCTTTCTTCCTGCTTAGTATTGGTGCTACTGTCTGTCTGATGGCCTGCTGAATTTTTTCTGTAAGTCTGTTGTCTTTCAGGGCGGATTCCAGTGCTGCCAGACAGAAAAAGAGCCTTTTTCTGTGCCATAGATCTCTATGACTCTAAATTGTATCCTCTATATTGCTTTTTATATCTTTATGGACTGCTATTGTTTGACCTTCCTATTAATAGAAAATCTTTTAACAGTTTGTGATCTCTTTCAATGGCATGTTCACTGTCAGACACACTGAGCATTACCCTGTGTTTTCTCGCCTTCTATCTGTGTACTTCATGTTCCAAATCCATAGGCCTTGCCTCCTGATCCTCATCCTATATATTCATCCCTGTTCTACATATAATAATCACATTGCTTCATAGACTAGCCCTTTTGCAAATATTGACTTTTGTACTCACTTTTCCTTTGGGACTAATGCCTCATATTGACTAATTCCTCAGAACTGACTTAGGATGCTGGAGAGTCATAGTCGAAAAGGGTGTGCTGGAAAAGCACAGCAGGTCAGGCAGTATCTGAGGAGCAGGAGAGTTAAAGTTTCGGGCATAGACTTTTCATCAGAACTGATCTATTTATTCTTAGACAAACTGTCAATTGTGATTGTTTGATCCTCATTGTAGTGCAGCATTTGGGTATGAGGGGTACCTGGCTGCATACAATTTTCTATAACTCTTTCCAAATCTGCAAGTTTGTAATCCATATCAGGCAGTCTTGAAGAATTTACCCAAATAGTCTGATTCCCATGCTGTGCTATTATTATTTTTCTGTCTTTACCAATGACTTGGATGTAGGTTGCTTGCTCAGCTGGAAGGTTCATTTTCAGATGTTTCGTCACCATATTAAGTAACATCTTCAGTGAGCCTCTGGATGAAGCACTGGTGGTGTAGCCCACTTTCTATTTGTTTTTGGGTTTCCTTGGGTTGGTGATGTCATTTCCTGTTCTTTTTCTCAGGGGGTTGTAAGTGGGATCCAAATCAATATGTTTGTTGATAGAGTTCCGGTTGGAATACCATGCTTCTAGGAATTCTCATGCAAGTCTCTATTTGGCTTGTCCTAGGATGGGTGTGTTGCCCCAGTCAAAGTGGTGTCCTACCTCATCTGTATGTAACGATACTAGTGACCGTGTCCTTACGATTAAGGTGATGAAACGTCTGAAAATGAGCTTTCCATCTCAGCGAGCAAACATACATCCAGAACCTAAACCTGAGCTACAAATCTTCTCAAAAATTGTTACCAATAACTTTTACTGGGCCTCTCAATTTTCAAAGCCCTCTCTCTTATAATGAACCAAGTCTCCAAGATTGAACCTGGTTTCCAATGCTCTTAGCTTAAGCCTCACCAAAAAGTTAAACTAATTATAACCCTTTCCCAAGCCAAGGCTGATCACTTATTACTGATAGAATCTTCAGGATTCATACCAAATGCTAACTCATATGGACTATATCCGCCCACCATCTGCATTGAATTCTCAGCATGGGCAGCCCATGCAAGTGTAGTCGATAATTTATAGCTTTGATGATCTGCAAAAATTTTATGAACCATTTAATCTATTTCTGCATGGTTCCTTTCACATACCTGATTGCTGAAAGGGGTTTCTGCTATTATGTTCATATTTTCATACATTTCTCTGAATTGATCACAAGCAATTTGTAATACTATAATCTCTAATAATCTTTATGTATTATTGTTAACTAACCAAATCTGGTTACCAAATCTTCAAAATTAAAATTCTTTTTTTTCCTTCATCACGTACCTTTAAATTTATTGCAACTACCTCATTGAAATCTCATGCTAAGAGCTCGCTTAATATAAGTTGTAACAGACACCTTAAATATTTCTTACAAATCTCACATCTATCACATCTCTTCTAAGCATTCTGAACTCCCATCCCTTATTCTTACATGCTTTAGTAAAAGTTTTAATCTTTGAGAAGATGGATGAAAATACAGCCTGAGTAATTTCAATATAATTGACTTTATGACGTTTGGATAAGTACATGACTAGGAAAGGTTTGGAGGGCCATGGGCCTGGAGCAGGCAGGTGGGACTAGTTTAGTTTGGGATTATGTTCAGCATGAGGGTTTGTTTCCGTGCTATATGAATCTGTATTTTATATTTCTGTCTCTGATGTCAGAAATCTCTTCAATTCCTTAAACACGGAGACAATGTTCCATAAAGGAGTACAATATTGTCCTAATTATGGAAATTGCAAAATTGCTTTGTCAATTTACATACCCTTTTTTCATCTGTATTTTCTTCATTGATGGTCAACTTAATCACCAGTGTAGCTCTTTGCACATTATCTCTGTGTTAATTCTTTTTTATTCACTCATGGAATGTGGGCATTGCTGGTTGACTAGCATTTAATTCTTGTCCTTAGTTGCCCTTGAAAGATGGTGGTGAGCTGCCTTCTTGAACCACTGTAATTCGTGTGTTGTAGGTAAACCAATAGTGCCCTTAGGGAGAAAATTCCAGTATTTGGACTTAACAATAGTGAAGGAACAGTGATATATTTCCATGACAGGAGTGGCTTGGAGGGGAACTTGCAGGAGGTGGTGTTTCCATGTATCTGCTGTCCTTGTCCTTCGAGATGGAAGCAGTCATGGTTTTGAAAGGTTATGTCTAAGGATCTTTGGTGAATTTTTACAGGGCTTCTAGTATAGTAGACACTGCTGCTACTGAGCATGGGTGGTAGAAGGAGTGGATGCTTGTGGAAGTGTTGGCGGTCAGTGGGCAGTTTTGCCCTGGATGGTGTCAAGCTTCTTGAGTGTTGTTGGAGTTGCGCCCATCCAGGCAAGTGGGGAGCATTCTATTGCACTCCGGATATATGCCTTGTAGATAATGGAATCAGGCTTTGGGGAATCAGGATTTATTATATTTAAATGAGGAGTCCAGTTGAGTTTCTGTTCAGTGGTAATCTCCAGGATGTTGTTAGTGGGGTTTTCAGTGACAGGAACATCATTGCATGCCAAGGGGCTTTGATTAGATTGGCTCTCCTTAGAGATGAATATTTCTTGTATTTATGTGGCAAGAATGTTTGTGTGACTTAGCAGCACAAACCTGGATATTGTCCAGATCTTGTTGCATTTGAAAATGACTTGTTTCAGTATCTGAGGAGTCATGAATTGCGCTGAACATTGTACAATTATTGGCAAATATCCCCACTTTTGACCTTCTGATGAGGGAAGATCATTGATGAAGCCGCTGATGATAGTTGGGCCTGGTTCACTACCCTAAGGAACTCCAACAGAGATATCCGAACTGAGATGATTGACCTCCAACAACCACAACCACCTTCCTCGGTGCCAGGTATAATGAATGCCAGCAGAAAAATTGCCCATGATTCTCATTGATTCCATTTTTGCTAGGGCTCATTGATCCCATACTTGATTGAATGAGGCCTTGGTGTCAAGGGCTGTCACTCTCACCTCACCTCTGAAATTCAGCTCTTTATCCATACTTGAACCAAGGCTGGAGAATCCAAGCTGGGTGTTACTGAGCAGGTTATTGCTGAGCAGATACTGCTTGATAACACTGTTGAAAACACCTTCCACCACTTTACTGATGATCGAGACTAGACTGATGGGGCACTAATTGGCTGGGTTGGAATTATTCTGCTTTGTATTCTGGACATACCTAGGCAGTTTTCTATATTGTCTTATACATGGCAGTGTTGTAACTGAACTGGAACAGCTTTGCTAGGGGAGCGCCAAATCCTGGAGTTCAAGTCTTCAATACCATTGCTGGAACCTTGTCAGGGCCCATAGCCGCTGCAGTGTCCACACATTTCTTGACACCATGTGATGTGAATTAAATTGTTTAAAGACTAGCCTTCCCAGTGAGTTGTTTAATTGTCCATCGTCATTCACAACTCACTGTAGCAGAACTACAGAGTTTAGATCTGATCCGTTGGTTATGGCATCGCTTACCTCAGTCTATCACTTATGCTGTTTGACATGAGTGTGTCCTGTTCGATAGTTTCACTAAGTAGGCACTTCATTTTTAGGTATGCCTAGTGCTACTCCTGGCATGCCCTCCTGCAGTCTCTATTGAATCAGGGTTGATCCCCTGGCTTAATGATAATGATTGAGTGGGAGATATGTCAGGTCATTAGGTTGAAGGTTGTGTTGAGTATAATTCTGCAGCTGTTGAAAGCCCACAACGCATCATGAATATCCAGTTGTGAATTGCTGGATTTGTTGAATGCTGTTCCATTTAGCATGGGGATAGTGCCACACAACACCACAGAGGGTATTCTCAATGCGAAGGCGGGACTTTGTCTCTACAACAACTGTGTGGTGGTCACCAATACTGTCATGGATCGATAGATCTACAGTCAGCTGATTGGTAAGGATGAGGTCAGGTCTGTTTTCCCCTCTTGTAGGGCATCTTAATTCCTTACTGTGGGCCTAATCTAGCAGCTTTATCTTTAAGAACCCAACAGCTGGATCAATAGAACTGCTGCTGAGCCACTGTTAGTGTTGGGCATTGAAATCCCCCACCCAGAATATATTGTGCACCCTTGCTACCTTTAGTGCTTTCTCCAGGTGTTGTTCGATATGGAGGAGTACTGATTCATCAGCTGAGGGAGGAGAGTATCGTAATCAGTAGGATGTTACTTTATTCACATTTACTGTGAAACCTTGAGTCTTCATAGGGTTCGGAGTCAATGTTGAAGACTCCCAGGGCAAGCAATTCCTCCTAACAGTCTCCCACTGTGCTGCCACCTCTGCTAGGTCTCTTCTGCTGGTGGAACAGGATATATCCCGTGATGGTGGTGTCTGCGACATTGTCTGTAAAGTATTGAGTATAGCTATGTCAAGCCGTTGTGAGACAGTTCTCCCAACTTTGGCACAAGCCCCAAGGTGTTAATAAGGAGGACTTTGCAGGGTTGACAGGGCTCTTTCATTTCCAGTGCCAAGGTCAATGCCAGATGGTCCGTCCAATTTCATTTCTTTGTTGAGTCTTCGCAGTGATTGGTAGAATTGAGTGGCTTGCTAGGCCATTTCAGAGGCAGTTAAGAGTCAAACACATCGCTGTGGGTCTGGAATAATATGTAGGCCAGACCAAGTGAGAATAGTAGCTTACTATAATACACAAATTTTCTTCACCTCTCAAAATTATTATTAACACTTCATTCCTCATTTTTGTTCATTGCCGTTTTACTTTTGTACTGTTGGCTGTGATCTGAATCTAGATAATCTTGTTAATTTATTAACAATGTGTCCACTATTTTCTAATGGTGTTGCTAATTGCCCCCTTTGTGCTTCAAAATTTCTGAAAAGAAATGCTTTTCTCGGAATGTTTTTCTGTTTCTATCATTTGTTCTAGTGGTGTTTGTTTACCTGCAAATTTAACTTTTGTCAAAGCTGGAAGTCTCTCATACATACTTTGGCACAGATTGGGAAACTTCCAAATCAAATTTCTAAAGTTTTGTACAAAACCTACTAAATTCCAGCTTATACTGCTTCACAGTACTGTCTTCAGTCTTTTCAAATATCAAAATCTTAACGTGACTGATAGCAGCCAATTGATAATTAATTTTATAAACTTTTATGCATGAAATTTAAGTTGTCTGTACCCTCACCTGTGTTCAAATCATCACACATTGATTTTGAAAACGAAGTTGTTTCTTGGCCTGCTTCTGTGTGGTAATGAAAGTGCTAAGGCCATTTTCTTCCACTGGTCATAAGGTTCATTTTCAGAAAACAGGAGTTGGTAGTCGTTCTCTGTAACTTTACATTTTGTCCCAACCATCCCCTGCCACTAATGTTAATCTCCTCTAGATAATTCTGTTAAAACAGAATTCAAGTCCACACTTGTATCTAAGAACTTCATTTTAGTCACAGTCCATTAAAATGACATCCCATTGATTATTAGCTCCCTATATTTATAGACAATTCAAACCCAATTAATTCTTAATTAATATATCCATCAATTGTTTCTTCATTCCATTAGCGCGTGGGCATTCCTACAGACCATATTAAATGATGAGAGACGCTCCTGTGACTGACTTAACCACATGCATAAATTGTTACTTGACTTACAACAGAATTTCAGCTACAATGTCAGCTAATGCTGTCCAGGTTGTCTTGTGCTTAGTATGGTGGTGTTTATATTTAGAGCCTGTTGGGTTGTCTGTCACATCTGGATCCTGAATATTATCTTTAAACTTACAGTCTGTGATTGCTGACTGCTAGACTCTCATTCCTTCATGTGTATTTCACTTTGCTGTCTCAGCATTTAGTTAATATCTTGTTTGCTGGTCTATACATTGAATTCCAAATCATGCACATTTGTACAATATGATTTGCTCCTAATTATGAAGTCCTTGCTGCATAAACTATTATTATTATCCTGTACGAGAGTGGGCAATGCATGTACATTGAGTTAGCAGGTGGTAAATTGTAGTTGCTAAAAATGTAAATGGTTTGTATGTTTGGCACATATGCTTGCACATTGTGCAGTCAGGGCAGTACTGCATTCCATTCTTCCTGTTATCAGTTAAATGCATTCTCTCTCTAATTTCTTCCTGCTATGTTCAAAAAGTAGTCACAAGAGGAATATTAACTCTAGAATTGGTATCACTAAGTCTGGTCTGTTCAGGCTCCGTGCCATTGGTTACAAAGTACTAATCCATCAACCACAGCTACACAATGCATCTATAACACTGAGTCAACAATATGCTTGTAAAGTACTAGAGTGTACAGGTTTATACACCCGTATACAAAACACTGCAACTGAACTCTTACATTTTTGTGCATCTCTCCTCACATCCTCATATCCTACTCACACCGTTACTCTCAGCTATATTATTGACCTGGTCACACCTTCTCCGTTATTCTTTCTCAGATCCTGCTTTTAATCTGTGCTCTCAACCCTATTGGCATAATACTCTCAACCTCACCCTATCTCTGCTCACATTGCTGGGCATTCCACAAGGACAACTTGTTTTTATGTTATCTTCAACGAATATAAAACCAGCTAAGGCAATTCACATGGACAGATCAAAGGACTTGCTAAGTCAGAAAGGGAGTCATTACCAATGAGGACAATAACCTGGTCGAGTAAACAAATTTTGTGGAGGATCTCCATGTTCTCAACAAAGCAAATATTATTCTGTGTAGATTTCCCAGTGAGGAAGCACAAGACATTGAAAGTTGACTGGAATTTTGTTGGGTACATTTCATGATGGCACCAAACCATAAAGGACAAAATCAGCACTGTTGGATTTAGGGGGTGTGTTTGTCAATTTTTTGGTATTAAGGAGAGTCAGCAATAGTTTCTGATTTGCCTGCATTGTGAACTTCAAGCCTGAGAAATAGTACCCTGGGCATACAAAAAGTTCTTGGTTATTAGGGCCTCTCTCTTGAAAACCATGTTTCGCTGCTCCCTTGTCAGTGCCCTGGAGCAATAGTAGATTGCTCAGAGGTATAACATTGGGTCTGGAACAAATGGAAAATTGAAAGTTGTGTCAGATGCAACAACGAAATGCAATGATGGGGTATAATAGTTCAGGGCTCAGGTAAATGTATTGTGCTCTTGATTATATTGAAGGCCTGGTTTTGCATTCAGGTACTAAGCCTGGACATTTCACAGGAATTGCTGTAGCAGTACATGTGTGCCAATTTGGGTGGGAGTTGCCCAACTGGTTAACCGTTCTTCTAAAGCTCTAAGGTTTGTTGACCATACAAGGCAGTTGAAAATTCTTGATGACTGCCATTCTTTAGGGATCTGCCTTGACCCAATTAAGCCAACAATGTTAATGTTATGAAGATGCTTGGATTACTTGAGAAGATTCTGCGGGATAAGATATACATGTATTTGGAAAAGTAGCGTTTGATTAGGAGTAGTCAGCATGGCTTTGTGCATGGAAGATCATGCCTTACAACTTTGTTAAAGTGCTCTGATGAAGTGACCAGGTGGATTGTTCAGGGCAGGGCCATAGACTACATAGATTTCAGTAAGGCCTTTGATAAGGTTCTGTATGGTAGACTGCTTTGAAATGTTAGATCGCATGGAATCCAGGGAGAGCTGGCAAATTGGATATACAATTGGCTAGATGGTAGAGTGCAGAGGGTAATAGTGGAAGGATACTTGTAGGACTGGAGGCCTGTGATGAGTGGTGTGTCTCAGGGGTCGGTGCTGGGCGAATGGCTGTTTATTATCAATATCAATGATTTGGATGAGAATGTACAAGGCATGATTAGTAAGTTTGCACATGACATTAAGATAAGCAGTATCATGGATAGTGAGGAAGGTTTTCAGAAATTGCAGCAGATAACTTGATTAGCTGGGGGAGTAGGCCAAAATATGGCAAATGGTGTTTAATAGAGATACATGTGAATGTTGCATTTTGGAAAGTCAAACTAAGGTAGGGCTTTCATAGTGAATGATAGGGCCTTAAGGAGTGCAGTGGAACAGAAGAACCTTGGAGTTCTGGTGCACGGTTCTCTGAAAGTGAAGCCACAGATAGACAAGACTTTGAAGGAGGCTTTTGACATACTGCTCTTCATCAGTCAGGGCATTGAGGAGAGAAGTTGGGAAGTTATATTGCAGTTGTACAGGACGTTGGTGAGGCTGCACTTGGAGTATAGTGTTCAGTTTTTGTCACCTTGCTATAGAAAGGATGTTATTAAACTGGGAAAGAGTGCAGATGAAATTTACAAGGATGTTGCCAGCTCTTAAGGGACTGAGTTAGAGGGAAACGTTGGACAAGCTAAGACCTTTTTTCAAAGCAAAGGAGACTGGGGGGAGTCTTATAGAGGTGTATAAGATCATGAGAGTCATGATGTAGAGATGCCGGTGTTAGACTGGGTTGACAAAATTAAAAATTACACACCAGATTATAGTCCAACAGGTTTATTTGGAAGCGCTAGTTTTCGGAGTGCTGCTCCTTCACATGCACCTGATGAAGAAACAGCGCTCCGAAAGCTAGTGCTTCCAAATAAACCTGTTGAACTATAACCTGGTGTTGTGTGATTTTTAAGACCATGAGAGGCATGGATAGGGTGAATGCAGTCAGTCTTTTTCCCAGAGTTGGGGAATTGAGGGCAAGAGGGCGTCAGTTTAATGTAAGAGAAGAAAGAGTAAAAGGGAATTTGAGAGGCAACATTTTTTACTCCGAGGATGGTACACATCTGGAATAAGCTGCCAATGGAAGTGGTTAAGGCGTGTACATTAAGAATATTTAAAAGGCATTTGGACAAAGACTTGGAGGGGAAACGTTGAAAAGGATGTGGAACAAGTGCCAGTAAATGGGGTTAGCGTGGATGGACATTTTGGCCACCATGGACCAGTATGGACTGAAGGGCCTGTCTCCGCATGGGACTGCTGAATAAGTGAAGTAATATATTTGAGTGGTTGTGTTAACTGAAATACTAATTAGGTAGTGTCTCCCACCCATTGTCCTCTTCTAACCAATAAAAAAGTTCTGTGCACAGGATTGGTAAGGTTTTTTTAATTCTTTATTTTACTACATTTTATCCTTTATATTTCTTTCAGAATTTGAATAGTGGGAATGGTGGTTAGGATAGTTGAATGTTCCTCCTGCAGAATGTGGGAGGTCAGGGTCACCACTAATGTCCCTGCTGACTTCCTGTCCGGGAAGTCGACCCAACTCTAGCACCTCGATAACCGCATTAGGGAGCTGAAGTTAGATGTACTTCAGATCATTCGGGGGGCAGAGGGGGTTATTGAGAGAAGGTACAGGGAGGTAGTCACACCTCAGGTGCAAGAAAATGGCAGGCGGGTTACAGCCAGGGACGGAAAGGGAACCAGCAGGCAGTGCAGGGAACCCCTGTGACCGTTCCCCTCAATAACAAGTATACCGTTTTGGATACTGTTGGGGGGCACGACTTACCAGGGGTAAGTCATTGGGTACAGGTGTCTGGCACAGAGTCTGTCCCTGTTGCTTAGCAGAGAAGTGAGGAGATGAGAGAATGGTGCTGGAAATGCACAGCCAGTCAGGCAGCATCTGAGGAGCAGGAGAATCAATGTTTCAGGCATAAGCCCTGTATCAGGAATGAGGCTTGTAGGTCAGGGGACTGAGATAAATGGGAGAGGGTGGGGCTGGGAGGGAAGGTAGCTGAGATTAGAATTGTTAGATGAAGTTGGGGGCGAAGGCGATAGGTTGGAGAGGAGGGTAGAGCGGATAGATGGGAAAGACGATGGGCAGGTCGAGAGGGCACTGCTGAGTTGGAGGCTTGGGACTAGGATAAGGTGGGGGGAGGGGAAATGTGGAAACTGGTGAAATCCATATTAATCTTGTGTGGTTGCAGGGTCCCAAGGCGGAAGATGAGGCGTTCTTCCTCCAGGCGTCAAGTAGTTGTCTACAGGAATAGTGCCAGAAGACTGGAGGACAGCAAATGTGGTTCCCCTGTTCAAGAAGGGGAGTAGAGACAATCCTGGTAATTATAGACCAGTGAGCCTTACTTCAGTTGTTGGTAAAATATTGGAAAAGGTTATAAGAGATAGGATTTATAATCATCCAGAAAATAATAATTTGATTAGGGATAGTCAGCACGGTTTTGTGAAGGGTAGGTTGTGCCTCACAAACCTTATTGAGTCCTTTGAGAAGGTAACCAAACAGGTAGATGAGAGTAAACTGGTTGATGTGGTGTATATGGATTTCAGCAAGGCGTTTGATAAGGTTGCCCACAGTAGGCTATTGTACAAAAAGTGGAGGAATGGGATTGTGGGAGATATAGCAATTTGGATCAGTAATTGGCTTGCTGAAAGAAGACAGAGGGTGGTGGTTGATGGGAAATGTTCATCCTGGAGGCCAATTACCAGTGGTGTACCGCAAGGGTCGGTGTTGGGTCCACTGCTGTTCGTCATTTTTATAAACGACCTTAATGAGGGCGTAGAAGGGTGGGTTAAGTAAATTTGCAGATGACACTAAGGTTGGTGGAGTTGTGGATAGTGACGAAGGATGTTGTTGGTTACAGAGAGACATAGATAAGCTGCAGAGCTGGGCTGAGAGGTGGCAAATGGAGTTTAATGCAGACAACTGTGAGGTGATTCACTTTGGTCGGAGTAACCGGAATGCAAAGTACTGGGCTAATGGTAAGATTCTTGGTAGTGTAGATGAGCAGAAAGATCTCGGTGTGCAAGTACACAGATCCTTGAAAGTTGCCACCCAGATTGACAGGGTTGTTAAGAAAGCATATACAATGTTTTTAACTTTTATTAATAGAGGGATCGAGTTCAGGAACCATGAGGTTATGCTACAGCTGTACAAAACTCTAGTGCGGCCGCACTTGGAGTATTGTGTGCAGTTCTGGTCATCGCATTACAAGAAGAATATGGAAGCTTTGGAAAGGGTGCAGAGGAGATTTACTAGGATGTTGCCTGGTATGGAGGGAAGGTCTTACGAGGAAAGGCTGAAGGACTTGAGGCTGTTTTTGTTAGAGAGAAGAAGGTTGAAAGGTGACTTAATCTTATATATCTTAATATATAAGATAATCAGAGGGTTAGATAGGGTGGAAAGGGAGAGCCTTTTTCCAAGAATGGTGATGACGAGCACGAGGGGGCATAGCTTCAAATTGAGGGGTGATAGATAGAGGACAGATGTCAGAAGTAGTTTCTTTATTCAGAGAGTAGTAAGGGTATGAAATGTTTTGCCTGTAACGGTAGTAGATTCGCCAACTTTAAGTACATTTAAGTCGTCATTGGACAAGCATATGGATGTACATGGAATAGTGTAGGTTAGATGGGCTTCAGATTGGTATGACAGGTCGGTGCAACATTGAGGGCCGAAGGGCTTGAACTGCGCCGTAATGTTCTATATTCTAGTTAAGGTTTGGCACTGGAGGAGGACCAGGACCTGCATGTCCTTAGTGCAGTGGAAGGGCGAGTTGAATTGTACAGCCACGGCGGATGGGGTTGGTTGATGCGGGTGTCCCAGAGATGTTCTCTGAAACTATCTGCAAGTTGGTGTCCTGTTCCCCTGATGTAGAGGAGACCACATCGGGTGCAATGGATACAGTAGATGATTTTGGTGAAGGTACAGGTACATTTCTGTCAAATGTTAAAGGATCCTTTGGGCCCTTGGACTGAGGTTAGGGGGAGGTGTGGGTGCATGTTTTGCACTTCATGCGGTGGCAGGGGAAGGCTCCGGGAGTGAGGTGAGGGCTGGTGGGGTGCATGGATTTGACAAGGGAGTCACAGAGCGAATGGTCTCTCCAAAACGCTGAGAGGGATGGGGAGGGAAATATATCCCTAGTGGTGGGGTCTGTTTGTAGGTGGCAGAAGTAACGAAGGATGATGCGATATATACGGAGGTTGGTGTGGTCGAAGGTGAGGATCGGCGGGGTTCTGTTCTAATTGCATTGGGAGTGGTGGGCTTCAAGGGCAGAGGTATGTGAAGTGGAGGAAATGTGCTGGAGGGCATCATTGACTACATGGAAGGGGAAATTGTGGTCTTTGAAAAAGGAGGCCATTTGGGATTTTCTATGGTGGAATTGGTCATGCTGTGAACAGATGCGGCGGAGGTGGAGGAATTGGGAGAAAGGGATGGCGTTTTTACAGGAGGCAAGGTGGGAGGAGGTGTTACCTGTGGGAGTCGGTGAATTTGAAGTAGATATCTGTGGTTAGTCAGTCGCCAGAGATGGAGATGGAGAGGTCCAGGAAGGGAAGGATGATCCAAGTGAATTTGAGGTTGGGGTAAAAGGTTTTAGTGAAGTTGATGAACTGTTTAACCTCCTTGTGGGTGCACGAGGTAGCACTGATACAGTCAATGATGTAGCAGAAGAAAAGGTGAGGAATGGTGCCAGTGCAACTGTGGAAGACAGACTGTTCTACTTACCCGACAAAGAGGCAGGCACAGCTGGGGCCCATGCAGCTGTCCATGGCTACCCCTTTGGTTTGGTGGAAGTGGGAGCATTAGAATGAGAAGTTGTTAAGGGTGAGGACCAATTCAGCCATGAGGGTGTCAGTGAAAGGGTACTGGTTGGGACGGCATGACATAAAGAAACAGAGGGCTTGGAGGCCTTCATCGTGGCGGATGGATGTGTAGAAGGACTGGATGTCCATGGTGAAGATAAGGTGTAGGGGGCCAGGGAAACAAAAGTCTTGAAGGAGATGAAGGCTGTGGGTAGTATCCAGAATGTAGGTGGGGAATTCTTGGACTAAGGGGGACAGGATGGTGTCATGGTATGTAGAGATCAGTTCAGTGGGACAGGAGCATGCTGAAACAATGAGACAATCTCCATCATATGAGACATCGGTTCTCTTTCCGGATCCTCCACTCCACACTTGGAGCCATGTGCTGCCACCTAGTTACTTTACAGTCCGACCTGCCTCAGCTCAGGGCCACACTCACCCAGATCTGCAAAGGACTTCCACTATTTTACATCGTCAGAAGAATTCACACACTCAACAAATGCTTTTTCTCTACCATATCAGACATACAACCCATTGTCTCAGCCCGCTGATGTCCTAGGACATAGGGGAAGTGCTAAATGAATATTTTTCGTTGGTGTTCACACTGGAGAAAGGCGATGTTGTGAAGGAGAATACTGAGATCATGCTACTAGACTAGACGGAATTGAAGTTCACATGGAGGAGGTGTTAGCAATTCTGGAAAGTATGAAAATAGTAAAGTCCCTTGGGCCAGATGGGATTTATCCTTGGATTCTCTGCGAAACTAGGGAGGAATTGCAGAGACTTTGGCTTTGATTTATATGTCATCATTGTCTACAGGAATAGTGTCTGAAGACTGGAGGAAAGCAAATGGTGTCCCCTTGTTCAGAAAGGGCGTAGAGGTAACCCTGGTAATTATAGACCAGTGAGCCTTGCTTTGGTTGTGGGTAAGGTATTGGAAAAGGTTATAAGAGATAGAATTTATAATCATCTAGAGAGAAATAAGTTGGTAAGAGGTAGTCATCATGGTTTTGTGAAGAGTAGGTCGTGCCTCACAAACCTTACAGAGTTTTGGAACCACAAGGTCATGCTACAACTAGTCTAACTGCCCTTACGGTCACAGTATTGAACAAAAGTACTCTTTTGAGATACGAATAAATGTCTTTACTAAATCAGTTGCGGCCACATTTGGAGTATTGCGTACAGTTCTGCATTATAGGAAGGACATGGAAACTTTAGGAAGGGTGCAGAGGAGATTTACCAGGATGTTGCCTGGTATGGAAGGAAGGTCTTAATGAGGAAAGGCTGAGGGACTTGAGGCTGTTTTTGCTTGAGAGAAGAAGGTTGAGAGGTGACTTAATTGAGACATGAGATAATCAGAGAGTTAGATAGGGTGGACAGTGAGAGCCTTTTTCCTCGGATGGTGATGGCTAGCACGAGGAGAAATAGCTTTAAATTGAGGGGTGATACATTTAAGACCGATGTCAAAGGAAGTTTCTTTACTCAGTGAGTAGTTGGGGCATGGAACGCACTGCCTGCAACAGTAGTAGACTCACCAACTTTACAGGCATTTACATGGTCATTGGATAAACATACGGATGTAAATGGAATAGTGTAGTATAGATAGGATACAGATTGGTTCCACAGGTCGGCGCAACATCGAGGGCCAAAGGGCCTGTACTGTAGTCTAATGTTCTATGTTCTGTGCTGTAGGATTATCAATCAATTCTTTAGGTTTAATATGACATAGTGGATTAAGTTTTGAAGGATTCTGGAAAATGGTTTTATTTCAGCTTAGTTATACAAATCTGATTAATTTCTTTAAACAGAGTAATTGGAACTGTGATCATTGGATACTTTGTTTAACAAGGCCTCCTATACTTTGCATGATTGGTGATAACTGTAGGCTCCTGTTATACTTCACATACTGGTATATCAGTGTAATAGACTTTGAAACATCCTATGCGTTATCCTTTTGCCTTCAAGAATAACCCATTGGCCACAGTGGGTTTTTTTTCTGCAAGTTAATCTCTGCAGAGAGACCTTTTTTTTCCTGAGGTTGTGTGTGTGTGTGTGTGATGTTTAGAGGACTTATCATTCATACAGCTATATCACTGGGTCTGTATGGTAACCAATTTTTTTATCTTTACTTGAATCTGTTTTGTTTTGATTTTAAAAAATGAAAGCTGGTTGCAAGATCTTGACTAAAACCTAATTTAGTAAAGATATTTATTGGTATCTCTAAAGAGTACTTTTGTACAATATTGTGACCCTTAGGGTAGTTGGACGAGCATGACAGTGTACTCCTCCAGTCTTAGTTGTAACAGGCCCAGGAATTGGAAAGGTATGCTTGGAGAACTCACATTTCCGGTTGAGTATGATAGCCTGTAAATGGTCATAACACCAACCACAAACTTATGTCCTGCTCCACCACAGTGGATTCATGAGTGAGAGCATCATTCATGTGGCAAATGACTCTTGTGGAGTCTTGATGAACTGCTTAAAAAAAAACCCAAAGCCATCATGTCGGAGCACCAAGGAGCAGGCTGGATAGTTGGTGATCTATGGTTTCAGCCTCTTTTCTGAACTTGGTGTGAGAATGAGGTGAAGTGATACACCAGCTTAATAGTTAAAAGCCATAGAAGCCTACACACCACAGGAAAATGTGATTCAGCCCAACAAGTCTGTGTCAGTTTAAAGTAACTGCCAACTATTCTGATCCCATTTTCCACCACTTGGTCCATACCATTGTATGTCTTGGAATCACAGGTTTACAACTAAACACTTCTCCAGTGTTATGAATGTTGCTGCCCCTACAGCCCTTATAGGCAGTAGGTTCCAGATGCCCAGTACCCTCTGGTTGAAAAGATTTTTCCTCACATCTCCTTTGAACCCTCTGCCTCTTACCTTATACTTATGCTTCATGGTCATTGATAATGGGGAAAGGTTCTTTCCTGACTAACCTATATATGCCCCTTATAATTTTATACATCTTAATTATGTCCCTTCTCAATCTCCTCTGCTTCAAAGAAAACAACCCCAGTCTGTCCAATCTTTTTTCATAACTGAAACTCTCCAGCTCAGGCAACATTCTGGTAAATCTCCTCTACACCCTCTCCAGTGTTATCACATCCCTCATATAATATGGATTCCTGAATTACATGCAGTTCTCTAGCTATGATCTGACTAAAATTTTATTTGTTAGACAGCACTCGGGACCCAGGTTTGATTTCAGTCTCCGGCAACTGTGTGGAGTTTGCACATTTTCTCTGTGTCTGTGTGGGTTTTCTCTGAATGCTCTGGTTTCATCCCACAATTTAAAGATGCGCAGGTTCGGTGGATTTGCCATGCTAAATTGCCCATATTGTCCAGGGATGTATAGGCTAGGTGGATTAGCTATAGGAAATATGGGCTTACAAGGATAGGGTAAGGGTTTGAATGTGAGTAATATGCTCTTTGGAGCGTTAGTGTGGACTTGATAAGCCAAATAGCCTGCTTCCACAATGTATGGATTCTGTTCTATTCAGTTCCAGCATGACCACCTCCCTTTTAAACTCTGTGCCTCAGCTAATATGCCGCCTTAACCACTCCATCTACCTGTCCCACTACCTTAAGTAACTGATGTACATACAGGCCAAGATCCCTTTGATCTTCAGTGCTTTCCAGGGTGCTACCGGTCATCATGTATCCCTATGCCTTGTTTGTCTTGCACAAATGTATCGCCTCACATTTATTCAGATTGAATTCCATTTGCCACTGATCAGCCCTTCAAAACTCTCTTGTAATCTAAAGCTATCCTCCTAACTATTTACCACCCCACCAATGTTTGTTTCATCTGTGAACCAATATGGTAAGTTTTGTCAGTTTTGTGATTATTTCCCAAATTTCCTTTTGCAGTTGATTGTGCTACTCTGCTGTTCAGCTCACATATCTTGCAAATAAGCTGCAAGAGCTGAAAGTGTGTTGCTGGAAAAGCGCAGCAGGTCATGCAGCATCCAAGGAACAGGAAATTCTATGTTTCGGGCATAAGCCCTTCATCAGGAAGGGCTTCCTGATGAAGGGCTTCATCCTGATGAAGGGCTTATGCCCGAAACGTCGAATTTCCAGTTCCTTGGATGCTGCCTGACCTGCTGCGCTTTTCCAGCAACACATTTTCAGCTCTGATATTCCAGCATCTGTAGACCTCACTTTCTCCTCGAAAATAAGCTGCAAGACCATGCAGGCTCCATAACTTAGATGTGCACTCACAATGCCAAAGAATGCAAAACTATGGGCCAAGTGCTGGAAAATGTCATTAAAGTAGTTAGGTGTTTGTTTTTGACTGGTGTATACTCAATGGGCCAAGGGCTTTTTGTATGCTGCTGACCTCAAAGACTAAGACAATGATTCAGTTAGGATGACTCCAGAAAAGCATAAAGGACTGCAGTAATTTTCCTTCCTTTGTAATGAAAGTGGCAATCATCTGGCATTGTGTCTTCAGTGAGATGCCCTCACACCTGAAAGTCGAAGGATAGATGGCTATAGAAATGCAAGCTTCAACAAGGGTGTATTATTAGAAAGCAAAGAGACGTGCTCTTTGGGCTGCTCAATTTACAACAGTCTTGTGGCCTTTGACCATTCTATCAGCAGTCCAAATTTGCCATTTATAATGCTGTCTTCTACTGTAAGTTGCTCAGAAATGCTCTCTCCTGCAGCAGAATTGGCACTGTGCATCAATGGAAGGACAGGCTTGGCAGATTTTCCTGCCACAAGGCAGACATTGATTAATAGTGGCTACCATGCATTCCCTCTAAGGGCTCTTTCATTTCCACTTGTAACTAATGCCTAATAGAAAGAATTGCCAAAGGAATATAAAGGTTGCTGCAGAGCCCTGGCCATCTCTGAATATTTCCTGGTCTATGAGAGTCTCATTTTATGTGCAGACATTTAAATTAAGAGCAAAAGTAACCAATCCAACTTTCAATCTGTCCACCATTCAATAAGATCATGACTGACCTGTTGTTTTGTTTCGATTGCCACATTCCTATTTACTTCCATAACCTTTTGATTCCCTTATCTCTCAAGTATCTTTTACTACCACCTTAAACATATTCAAGTCTCCACCACCACTGCCTTCTGAGGCAGAGAATTCAAAAATCATATAACCCTCTGAAAGATAAAATCTTTCTTTATCTCCATCCGAAAGGGGTGACCTAAAAGTGTTCCCTAGTTCTGGACTCCCTTGCAAGAGTAAACATCATTTATAACATCCTTTCTGCATCCACCTTGTCAAGGTCATTCAGAACCGTAGAAATTTTAATCAATTCACCTCTTGGTTTTCTAAACTCTTGTGAAAACCAGCACAGAGTTTAGATCAGAGTGGTGCTGGAAAAGCACAGCAGGTCAGGCAGCATCCGAGGAGCAGGAGAATCTACGTTTCAGGCAAAAGCCCGACGTTTCGGATGCTGCCTGACCTGCTGTGCTTTTCTAGCACCACTCAGACCTAAACTCTGGTTTCCAGCATCTGCAGTCCTCACATTTGCCCTGAAAATAAGCACAGCCTGTCCAAATTTTACTAATGACACTCCCTGCTCTTTCCAGTTATCAATTTAGTCAATCTCCTCTGAACTGACTCCATAACATCTGCATGCTCCCTAACTAAGGAGAACGAAACTGCACACAGTATTCAAGGCATGGTCTAACCAATGCCCTGTGTAACAAAAGCATAATATTCTTCCAGATGCGTATCCAAGGAAGAGGCTTGAGGATAGTAGAGACTGCAGATGCTGGAATTCAGAGTCAATAAAATGTGGAGTTGGAAAGGCACATGCTGTTGGAGGAGCAGGAAAGTTGATGTTTCAGGTCAGGCCCCTTCACCAGTCCTGATGAAGGGTCAAACCCGAAATGTTGACTTTCCTGCTCCTCCAATGCTGCCTGACCTGTTCTGCCTTTCCAGCTCCACATTATATCGACTATAATATTCTTCCTATGTGTTCAGTTCCTCTCCTAAGATAAGCTAACATCCCATTAGCATTCTTAATTCTGCCTACTGATCTTTTGTGATTCATGCACAGGAACACACAGATTTCACTGTACCTCACAATTCTTTACTAATTCTCTGTTGAAGTAATACTTTGCTTTTTTGTTTAAATCCAAGAAGGTTCTGATGAAGGGTCACCAGCCCCAAAGCATTAATCCTGCTTTCTTTCCACAGATGCTGCCAAACCTGCTGAGTTTTTCTGGCAATTTCTGTTTCTGCTCTGCTTTTTAAAAAATTCTTCTTGCTAATCCCCCCATAATGGCATTGTAGGTGTAGCTAAACTGAACAGACTACAGCAGGTCAACAATTAAATTTGCCATCACCTTCTCAATGTCGATTAGGGATTGGTAATAAATGCTGTCTCAGCCAGCAACGCTTACATCCTGTGGGTGAATAAAAAAAGTTGTCATATTATACTCCATCTGCCAAATTTTTGGCCACTCACTTAACCTATCTAATATCAGTCTGCCTCCTTGTTATGTCATTTTTCACAGCATACATTCCTACCTAACTGTGCACCTTAATTTACCTATCTGTAAATTAAGCCACTATATCTTCAGTAACCTCATCCAAGTTATTGATATAAACTATGAGAATTTGAGGACCCAGCAGAAACTCCTATGGCACCTCACATTCTGTCTTTTCTGCCAGCTAGCCAAACTTTTGTCCATGCCAGTGTGGTAGCCTCCACATCATAGAAACATAGGAACAGGAGTAGGCCATTCAATGGGACCAGGGCAGATCTATGGCTTAATTCCATATACTTGCATTCAGCCCACATCCCTTTAATAGCTTTGCTGAACAAAAATATATCTATCTCAGATTTAAAATTAACTGATCCAGCATCCACTCCGTCTGTGCAAGAGAGTTCCAAAACTCTACCACCCTTTGTTTGTGTCCACTATCTTACACACCTCTTCAAAACATTTTCAGTTCATGATGGCTGTCCCTGATTAACTGAAAACTTCGTGGTGCTCAGTTACTCCATCCCTTGATTATAGCCTCCAGTAATTTCCCCACCACAGAGGTGAGGCTAACTGACTGACTGTAATTTGTGGTTTTCCTCTTTCACTCTTCTTAAAAAATGGAATGACATGCAATTTTCCAATCCAGATAGACAGTTCCTGTATCAAGGGATCATTGAAAGATTATAGTTAGGGCATCTACAATGTGCTCCCCTTCCTTGAATATCCTTGGATGGAAACCATCAAGTCCTTGCGATTTGTCACTCTTTAATTCCATTAAAATTTTCTCATTGCTGATGTTTTACTGCGGTAAATTTTATTCAGTCCCTGTTCCTGGTCAAATATTCATTTCCTCCTTTTCTATTGCAAATACAGAGGCAAAGTAATTATTCAACATACCTGCCATTTTTCATAGTCAATTACGATATTCCCACTTTCAGTCTTTACTCGGCCAACATTGCTCCTGACCACCTGCTTTCCTTTAATATAACTGTAAAATTTCTTATTAAAACTTGCAAGTTTCCTTTCATAATTAATTTTAGTTGCTCTTATAAGCTGTTTTATGACCCTTTCCTGATCATTGTATCTTACTTTCTAAATTTGAAAGCCAGATTCAGGAGGAGTGTTTTAAATGGAAAAATAATAGCCTTTGAAAACCCAGCCTAACTTAATGAAAATGGGGTGGGAGGAAGTCTGATTTTCACTTCAGTAGTGCTGAGTGTGGGTTTTTCACACCAGGCATTCTCTACCTACAAAACCATAGAATCCTTATAGTGTGGAAACAGGCCATTTGGCTGAACATGTCCACACTGATCCTCTGCAAAGTAACTCACCTAGACCCATTCCCCTATCCTATTACTCTATGTTTACTCCTGACTAATGCATCTAACCTACGCTATGGGCAATTTAGCATGGCCAATTCACCTGAAGTGCACATCTTTGGATTGTGGGAAAAACAACTGGAGCACCCAGGGGAAACCCACGCAGACACAAGGAGAATGTGCAAACTTCACACAGTCGCCCAAGGCTGGAATCGAACCTGGGTCCCTGACGCTGTGAGGCAGCAGTGCGAGCCACTGAGGAGGAAAATGTTCAGAGGAAAATGCTAACATTGTAGCTTTATTGGAATGGTTTAGCTAAAGGTGCAGCCTCTCAAAGCACAAGCATTCAGTACTACAGCAGTAATGTTGTCAGGATGCGTAGACTTTGCTCTGTCCAGTACACTCAGTCATTTCATGAAATCACATACAGTGAATTGAATTGTCTTAGACTGGCTTCAGTGATTCAGAAGACCTCCAAGGTAGGTCAAAATAGATTGTCTATTCATCACTTTTTGCTGAATATGTTTGCAAATGTTTCACCCTTTTCATTTGCATTCACATACTAGGCTCCCCAATCATTGAGGGCAAGGATGTTCATGGAGTCTGCACCTCAGATTAGTTCGTTGTTCACCATAAGTCTCACTAGATATTACAGGACTGCAGTTTTAACCTAATCTATGAGGTGTAGAAATGCTTAACATGTCTACAACTTCTACACATAGTATCTATTGTCCTGCATTGTATTTTCCTCAGGTTGGTATTTCACCTTGTTGTGCCTGCCGCACAGTGTGTTTTAATGCTTATATCTAGCAAAGAAACTGCAAGTCAACTCTTAATAGTAGTAAATGATTTTTATTTATTAAACACAACTAATATTAATAACAAAATACACTACAAACTCACAATGTACTATAAATCTAATCAAGTACTATCTTGTACTTGAACTTAACTCTGCGTGATCAAATACCATCACAGTAGATCTTGGCTTTGATCCACGTGGTGATGATCACCTGGTCTCCCAGTGGTCCCAGGGTGTCTTCTCTTCATGGTGGTTGGTCTCAAGTTACTGCCTGAGGGTGGCGTTGTGACGATTCTTATACTTAGAAGTCTTTGCGCCCTTTTGGGGCGGTCTTTAATGTCTATCAATAGATCGATCAGGGCTCAATCACCCTGATTGATCAGACCGAACTAGGTGTTAACATGTCATTGGCAGGGTGGTCCATGGGCATGGAGGTGTTGGGGGCATGGAGGTCAGGTAGCCCTTTCCAAATAAGGATGTGAGGTGCCCCTTCATCTAGTAAACAACTCGTTGTTTCCAAATGTCCTTGGGATGGCATTCAGGTCAATTTCATTCAATTCAAATTCAAGTGTATATTGTATTGTCTGCAGCTGCTGAATCAATTGTATACTGTCTGTCTGTAGCAGCAGCCTATCTGGATTCTGCAGCTTGTTTATTTCAGTGCCTTTGAGCACAATTACCTTTGGCCAAGGCTTGCTTCAGTTTCCCAGCATGCCTCATTAATTGTCCCTTTCTGCATATGTTCATCATTTTGAGCAGTTCAGGGAAGTATTTTGCAGCTCCTGGCATGCTCTCTCTCACTGCCCATTGAGTCAGGAGTGATGCCTTGGTTTGGTGCAGATGTTAGTGGGGGATATAAGACCACAAGACAATAGAGATAGGAGCGACTCATTGAGTCTGCTCTGCCATCATGGCTTCTCGACCCATTTTCCTGCCTTCTCCTCCTATTTTCCTACCTTTTCCCATAGCCCTTGATCCCTTCTAATCAATAACATATTTATCTCTATCTTAACTACGCTCAATGACTTGGCCTCCTGAGGCAATGGGTTCCACAAATTCACCATCCTCTGGCTGAAAAGATTCTTCTCATTACAGTTCCAAAGAGTTATCCCTTTACCTTTAGGCTGTGTTTTTGGGTCCTAGTCGCTCCTATCAGTCGAAATGTATTCTTATGTCCACTGCATCAGGCCTCTCAGTATTCTGTAAGTTTCAATGAGATCTGCCCTCATAGAATCATAGAGCATGGAGACAGCCCTTTGGCCCATACTGGTCCATGCGAACCAAAATGTCCATCTCCATTTTCCTGCACGGCCCATAACTTTCTAAATGTTTCCTATCCCATGTATTTGTCTAAATGCTTTTTAACTGTTGTTCATGTATCCACCTCAACCACTTCCACTGGCAACTCATTCCAGATGTGTATGAACCTCTGTGTAATAACGTTACCCCTCACGTTCCCTTCTATTCTTTGCCCTTTAACCTTAAACTGAGCCCTCTAGTCCCCGATTCCTCAAACCTGGGAAAATATCTGAGTGCATTTACTTTATCCATGCCTCTTACGATCTTATAGATTTTTAAAAGATTTCCTCTCAGTCTCCTACACTCTAAAGAAAAAAGTCCTAGCTTGTCCAAAATTTCCCTACAACTCAGGCCATGTGTCCTGGCACATTCTTGTAAATTTCTTCTGCACCCATTCCTAGTTTAATAACATCCTTCCTATAGCAAGGTGACTAAACTTGAACACAACACCCCAAGTGCAGCCTCACAAACGTCCTGTACAACTGCAAAGAACTTCCCAACTTCTATACTCAGTGCCTTAACTGATGAAGGCCAGTGTGCCAAAACCCTTTTTCACTGTCGTGTCTACCTGTGACTCCACTTTCAGAGAACCATGCATCTGAACTCCAAGGTCCCACTGTTCCACTACACTCCTTAAGGCCCTACCATTCACCATGAAACTCCTATCTTCATTTGACTTTCTAAAATGCAAGCCTTCTCACTAATCTATATTAAACTCCATTTGCCATTTCTTAGCCCACTTCCCCAGCTGATCAAGGTCCTACTGCAATTTCTGTTAACTTTCCTCACTGTCCAAAATACCGCCTATTTTAGTGTCATCTGCAAACTGACTTATCATGCCTTGTGCATTCTCATCCAAATCATTGATATAAATAACAAACAGCAATGGGCTCAGCACCGACCCCTGAGGCGCACCACGAGTCACAGGCACCAGTCCGACAAGCATCCTTTCACAATTACCCTCTGCTTCCTACCGTCAAGCCAATTATGTATGCAATTTGCCAACTCCACCTGGATTCCATGCAATCTAACCTTCCAGAGTAGACTACCATGTGGAACCTTATCAAAGGCTTTACTGAAATCCACATATACCACATTTATTGCCCTGCCCTCATCAACCTTCCTGGTCACCTCAACAAATTTGTGAGGCATGTTTACCCACGCACAAAGCCATGCTGACTACTCCTAATCAAACCCTGTCTTTCCAAATGCATGTATATCTTATCTCCCAAAATCTTCTCAAGTAACTTACCTACCACAGATGTTAGATATACTGGTCTATAGTTCCAGGTTTTTCTTTGCAGCTCTTCTTGAATAAGGGCATAATATTCACTACCGTTCAGTCTTCCAGGATCTCACCCATAACTAACGATGAGGCAAAAATATCAGCCAGGTCCCCCACAGTTTCTTCTCTAGCGTCTTGTAGCGTTCTTGGATATATCTGGTCAGGACCAGGAAATTCAAAACTTTCATTGTTCTGAACTCCATCAAGTACAGGTTGAGAGTCCTTAACTGCTCCTCATACGACAAGCGTGGGATTTCTGGGATCATCCTTGTAAACTGCCTCTGGATCCCCTTCAATGCCAGCCCATCCTATCTTAGGTATGGGGCCAAAAACTATTCACAATATTCCAAATACAATCTGCCCAGAACCTTATACAGTTTCAGCAATGCATCCTTGCTCTTGTACTCTAGCCCTCTCGAAATATACACTAACATTGCATTTATCTTCCTAACTCCTAACTGAATCTGCATGTTAACCTTAAGAGAGTACTGAATTAGAACTCCCAAGTGCCTTTTTGCTTCAGATTTCCGAAGCCTTTCCCCCCTTTTAAAATTCTCCCAGGTGGATTCTCCCAGTCCACCTGCACATTAAAGTCCCCAATGATTATTGTATTAGTACCTATTACTCCCATCAAGTTCGTCTTCTCTTTGTAGTTCCTCAACTCTGTGCACACAGATTCTACATCTTTCAGCCCTAGATTGCTTCTTGCTATTGATTTAATTTCATTTCTTACTAACAAAGCAACCTGGTTGCCTCTGCCCATCTGCCTGTCTTTGCGTTAGGATTCTTATCGTAGATATTTAATTCACAGCCCTGATCCCCTTTCAGATACATCTCTGTTATTTCCACAATATTGTACCCATCAGTTAAAATGTGCACTGCAAGCTCATGTAACTTCTTTCATAGACTGTGTGCAATTAAGTACAATACTGGTTGGTACTGTCATAAATTTGGGGTCTTCACATGTAGTCATGGTCTTAGAGGTCTGCAGCATGAAAACAGGCTCTTTGGCCCAACTTGCCCATGCCATCCAATTTTCACAATTAAATTAGTCCCATTTGCCCGCATTTGTCCATATCCCTCCACACCTATCCCATCCATGTACCTATCTAAATGTTTCTTAAATGACGAAATTGTATTCACTTTCACCACTACCTCTGGCAGCCCATTTCAGGCATTCCATGTGTAAAAGAAAATTGCCCCTCTGGACCCTTTTGTACCTCTTCCCTCTCACCTTAAACCTATGCCGTGTAGTTTGAGACTCCTCTACCATGGGCAAAAGGTGCCCACTGTCTTCCTTATCAGACCGGATGCCTTCTCACAGAGCTCTTTAGACCAGACGCCTTCTCGCAGAGCACTTCAGAGAACATCTCCAGGACACCCGCACCAATCAACCCTACCGCCCTGTGGCTGAACATTTCAACTCCCCCTCCCACTCTGCTGAGGACATGCAGGTCCTGGGCCTCCTCCATCGACACTCCCTCACCACCTGACACCTGGAGGAAGAACACCTCATCTTCTGCCTCAGGACCCTCCAACCCTATGGCATCAATGTGGACTTCAAAAGTTTCCTCACTTCCCCTCCCCTACTTTATCCCAATTCCAGCCTTCCAGCTGAGCACTGTCCTCATGACCTGTCCCATCTGTCAATCTTCCTTCCCACCTATCCGCTCCACCCTTCTCTCCAATCTGTCACCCTTACCCCCACCTCCATCCACCTATCGCACACTCAGCTATCTTCCCCCCAGCCCACCCCCGAGGCTCCCAGCATCATTCCTAATGAAAGGCTTTTGCCCAAAACATCCATTTTCCTGCTCCTCTGATGCTGCCTGACCTGCTGTGCTTTTCCAGCACCACTCTAATCTTGACTTCTTTATCTATGTCTCTCATGATTTTATATTCTATAAGATCACCCCTCAGTATCCTGGGAAAAAGTCCTACCCTGTTCAACCTCTCCTTATAACTCAAACCTTCAAGTCTAGGTAGAATCATAGCAACTCTTTTCTGCACTCTTTCTAGTTTAATAATATCCTTTCTAAAGCAGGGTGACCAGAACTTCATGCATTACTCCACATATGGTCTCACCAATATCTTGTACAGCTGCAATAAGGCAACCAACTCCTATAGTCAATGTTCTAAACAGTGATATTGTATACAGTTCTAGTCACCACACTACCAGAAGCATGTGGATGCTTTGGAGAGGGTACAGAAAAGATTTACCAGGATGTTGCGGGTATGGGAGATTTTAGCAATGAAGAAAGGTTGGATAGACTGGGCTTGTTTTCACTGGAACACAAGAGATTGAGGAGCAACACGATAGAAGTTGATAAGATTGTGACTGGCATGGATAAAGTGAAAAGTATTAAGCTTTTTCCCAGGGTAGAGGGGTCAATTACAAGGAGACACAGGTTCAAGGTGGGGTGTGGGGGAGAATGTTTAAAAGAGATGCTTTTCATACAAAAGGGTGGTGAGTGCTTTGAATGTGCTGCCAGAGGAGGTATGGAAGCAGACACAATAGCAGCATTCAAGAAATACCGGATGAATGCATGAAAAGGAATGGAATAGAGGAATAAGGATTCTGGAAGTCAAGACAGTTTTAGTATGGAAGAGCAAAATGTGTTGGTGCAGGCTTGGAGAGCCTGTTCCTGTACTGTATTGTTCTTTGTTCTATGCCGAAAGCCGCCTTCACCAACCTGTCTCCCTGTGACTCAACTTTCAATGACCTTTGAATCTGTACCCCTAGATCTCTTAGTTCTATAGTGCTCCCTAGAGCAATGCCATTATCTGTTTAAGCCCTGACCTGTGTTGATCCACGGTTAGCACTGCTACCTCACAGCTCCAGGGATCCGGTTCGATTCCAGCCTCGGGCAACTGTCTGTGTGGAGTTTGCACATTCTCCCTGTGTCTGCGTTTCTTCTGGGTGCTGCGGTTTCCTCCCACATCCAAAGATGTGCAGGTCAGGTGAATTGGCCATGCTAAATTGCCCATAGTGTTCAGGATGTGTAGGCTAGGTGCATTAGTCAGGGGTAAATGTAGAGTAATAGGGTAGGGGAATGGGTCTGTGTGGGTTACTGTTTGGGGGTCGGTGTGGACTTGTTGGGCCAAATGGCCTGTTTCCGCGTTATAGGGACCCTATGTTCTTGTCAAAGAAAAAGAAATCTGAAAATCAAATTCTAACGATTATGTTTAAAAGAACTGCAACCTTTTCAACTTTTGGATAAAATCTTTTACCAGGGCTCTACTCTTTGTCCTTCAGTTGATGAATGGCCTGCATTCCTTGTGCTTGTTTAAGATAGGCAGGATTCATGTTGCCTCCTGTCGATCTGTACCATGAGACAGCTGCTTTCTCTTGCGATGGAGCTTTCTCATTTTCTGTTTGTTAGGGGTACAGCTCTAGAGAGAATAGCCTTCTGTGTGAGATCACAGTGATGGAGTTAATGAAGCCAGGCAGCCAGTATTGAGCAGTTCGATAAGAGACCGGACAGTGTCTGATTTACTGTTGTTTGTGCTGGTTATTGACTTTTCTTGAACTTGGCTCAGCTTCCTAAATTTCAGCTGCCTTTTAATAATCTGCTTGTAACAGTAATTGATTTGTGGCTTTTGTTTGATGTTAAGCAGTATGAAAACAATGCATTGTAAAAGAATCACAAGTGAACTCCGAGATCCTCCAACCCATGTGACATGTCTCTTTCCCCATTTGTTTTAATTAATTTTCTGCCATCCTTCTCTCGAAATGGCATCGACCTTAACCAGGATGTAATCCCATAGACATCTTCTAAGCAGCCTCTGTCCAGGCTTCATACAATGGGTGCTGTGTCGATTCTGGGTTGATGGGCATGATCCAGGCTCCAGTGCACTGGGCTTTTGCCTGGCTTTGCTCCCACAGGTACCTGCTCCAAAAACCGAGCCTGGCCTATGTTACTTCATTTAGTCATTTGACCAGTGAACCCCTCTGGTTCATTACCAAATATTTGAAAATATTCCTATATAATTAGGCATATCACAAATCAAAAATGTTACAAAGTATTGGAGCTTGACGAAAGCAAATGCAGAACGTTGGAACATTTTAAAAGCAGCAATACAGATAATAACAAATTTTGAGTTAAAAGAAAATCACATCTAGGTATACGTTTGACGGATCCAAAACCTCCAGAACTAAGGACAAGATAAACAATTTTATTTGCAGTGAGGGCAGAGAAAACGAAGTCTGGGGGCTGCTGGGAAGGTAAGCAAACCGTTTGATAAGCTGATATATTTGGGCAGCAGCTGAACTTGAGACAATACCTGTGTATTGTCTCCCACCTGCCCTCCTCCTCCTCCCAGCAAAAAAGAACTCTGCGGCTTGTTGATAAGGTAAGTATTTTCTGTTCTTTATTTTATCATGTGATTGGTAAAAAAAAAAGGTCTGTTTCCTTTCTCATAACTTTAGTCGCAACTTAGGTAAAGCTTAAGATTAAAAATGGCAGGAAATCTCAGACATGTTACGTCCTCTTGCTCAATGTGGGAGCTCAGAGACAAGCTGATGTCCCTGGCTGTGTCACGTGCAAGAAGTGTGTCCAGTCGCAGCTCTTGTTAGACCGCATGACAGCTCTGGAGCTACCGATGGGCTCGCCTTTAGAGTATACACAATGCTGGGGGGGAAGTGAATAACATGTTTAGTGAATTGGTCATACCACAGGTTAGGATTGCTGAGGGAGAAAGGGAATGGGTGACCAAAAGGCAGAGAAAGAGCAGGAAGGCAGTGCAGGTGAACCTGCAGTCATCTTCCTGTAACGTTTGAATACTGTTGGGGGAGATGACTCACCAGGAAAAGGCAGCAGTAGCCAAGTTCTTGGCACTGTGGTGTCACTCTGCTGTTCAGAAAGGCGGGAAAAAGAGTGGAAGAGCTATAGGTACAGGGGATTCAATTGTAAGGGGAGTAGATAGGTGTTTCTGTGATCATAAATGAAACTTCTAAATGGTATGTTCCCTCCCAGGTGCACGGGTCAGGGATGTCTCAGATCAACTACAGGAAATTCTTAAGGGAAAGGGTGAACAGCCAGTCATGGTGATGAATGTAGGCACCAATGATATAGGTAAAAAAAATGGAATGAGGTCTGGCAAGAGAAAGTTAGAGAGTTTGGAAACAAGTTGAAAAGTAGGACCTCAGAGGATGTAATCTCAGGATTGCTACCAGTGCCACCTGCTAGTCAGAGTAGGAATGATAGAATATTCAGGATGAATGCATGGCTGGAGAGGTCGTGCAGGAGGGAGGGGTTCAGATTTTTGTGATATTGGGACCGGTACTGGGGGAGGTGGGACTATTATAAATTGAATGGTCTATATCTGGGCCGGACTGGGACCAATGTCCTTAGGGTGCTTCTGCTAATGCTGTTGGGGAACGTTTAAACTAATGTGGCAGAGAAATAGGAACCAAATGAGGAGTTTGGTGGACAGGAAGGAGATAGTAACTAAAGCCTGTAAGGAACTAGATAATGAAGTCAGCATGAGTAAGGGGAATAGTAGGCAGGAAGTGGAGGATGAACGCAGAGGAACTAGTAATCTGAAATTTGCAGTTTTGGGTTGTGTTGTTTTTAGATGGTTTCATGACTGCTCTCCTATCATGGCTCACAGTGAATTTTCTCACTGTCTTCCACTTACTCATTATGCATCATCTTCACCTAGAAGGTTGTAAATCGATGGAATTCCCTGCCCAGTGAAGTAGTTGATGCTACTTCAGTGATGTTTTTAAATCTAAGATGGATTTTTTTGGCCAGTGAAGGAATTAAGGTATGAGGACAGATAAGTGGAGCTATGTTCACAAAAAGATGACAAGTCCACTCTTATTGAATGGCGAGAAGGCTCGAAGGGTCAGATGACCTACTGCTCCTAGTTCTTATGTCTGTTAATCTAAGCTCAGCAATTCCCATCTTGTGGAAATTGTGCAGTAGCAGTCCAAAGTGCTAATTGCTGCTGGGACCTTCTGGTGTTAACGATGCCAATATCATATTTAGAGCTGAAAATGTGTTGCTGGAAAAGCGCAGCAGGTCGGGCAGCATCCAAGGAGCAGGAGAATCGACGTTTCGGGCATGAGCCCTTCTTCAGGAAGGGCTCATGCCCGAAACGTCGATTCTCCTGCTCCTTGGATGCTGCCTGACCTGCTGCACCTTTCCAGCAACACATTTTCAGCTCTGATCTCCAGCATCTGCAGTCCTCACTTTCTCCTACAACATCATATTTGCATTCACTTGCATGAATCACTTTGAGCACTGGCTTAACCTTGTTGTGCTTCACATTATCACATAGAACACATCTCAGAAAGAGAGCCTTGCACCTCGTTTCACTGACAGGGACCTGGAAGTGCTGGTGAATGGGATGATAGTGAGGACGGAACCAGCAAACCGGTCCACACCACCAAACCCAGTCAGCTTGTTCCCAGATAACGTTCCGGGTCAGTGTCACTTCTCAGATCAAGCAACACGCCCAACCATGTGAGAAGCAAGTCAACAATCTTCAGCGCTCCTCAGGGGAATGCTACCATCTTCATAGCACTACCCTTGCACTCGATCTAACTGCACAGTAACATCACCAGCCTAATGGTCACAACTCTTATGCAGCATTCCACTCAAAGGCTGACCTCCACTTCAAGCCCCTAACCTACTGAGTATTCCACTCCTCCGTGTTTCCTATTCACTCACTGGAGCTAGCTCATCCACTTGTCCTGTTCCTTCACCACCAGTAACAACCCTTGCACTCATCTTCATCTCACTGAATTCCTCCTTTTGTCACCATACAGAAGGAACTATCTCATAACTGGACAGACAAGGCCAGATGGGCAGGGCAATTGCTGACATACAGCTACCCAACTCCTATGTGAAGCAGATGCTCATAATGTCTGGAAAAGACTGAGACCAACTATTAGAGACAGTGAGAATATCACCAAAAATCTGTCTTGGTGCATCCACATACTGCCTCACAGCGCCAGGGACACGAGTTAATTTCCAACCTTGGGCTACTGTGCTTGTGGAGTTTGCATGTTCATCTAGTGTCGGCTTGGGTTTCTGCCGGGTGCTCGGTTTCCTCCCACAGTTCAAAGATGTGCAAATTAGATGGATTGGCCATGCTAAATTGCACAAAACATTCAGGGATGTGTAGGATAGGTACATTATTCGCTGGAAATGCAGGATTATAGGGTAGGAGGATAGGTCTGGGTGAGATACCCCTCGGAGGGTTTGTGTGACCTTGTTGGGCCAAATGGCCTGTTTCTCACTGAAGAGATTCTATGATTCTACGATGATTCTATATCGATGCTACGGTCAAGAAAGCACACCATTGCCTCTACCTTCTCAGAAGACCAAGGAAATTTGGCATGTCCACTATTACCATTTTTAATAAATGCACCATAAAAAGCCTCCTTATAAGAAGAGGTTGGATAGACTGGGGCATTTTTCCCTGGAACATAGGAGATTGATGTGCTAGAAGTCTACAAAATCATGAGAGGTAGAGATAAGGTAGATAGCCGACATCCTTTCCCCATGGTCAGGGAGTCTAAAACTAGACAACATCGGTTTAAGTTGGGAGAGGGGAGAGATATAAAATGCTCCAGAGAGGAAATCTTTTCACAGAGGGTGGTAAGTGTCTGGAAAGGGCTGCCAAAGATAGTAGTAAAGCAATTACAATTTTGTCATTTAAGAAATATTTGCACAGGTACATGGATGGCATTGGTATGGAGAGATATGGACAAATGCAGTAACTGGGACTAGTTTAACTCTGACAATTGGATGTCATGGGCAAGTTGAGCCAAAGGGCCTTGTTCCATGGTGTAGACCTCTATGACTCTGTGACAATCCAGTTGCGTCACAACTTGGTATGGCAACTGCTGTGCACATGACTGCGAGGAATTACAGAGAATTGTGAGTGCAGCCCAATCCATCGGGAAAAGCAGCCTTCCTCACATTGACTCCTTCTATACTTCCCACTGCTTTGAGGAAATAGCCAACATAATCAAATATTTCACCTGGTTATACTGTCTTCCACCCTTTTCCATTGGGCAGGAGATACAAAAGTTTGAAAACATGTATCAACAGATTTAAGAATAGCTTACATTAGATTAGATTAGACTTACAGTGTGGAAACAGGCCCTTCAGCCCAACAAGTCCACACCAACCCGCCGAAGCGCAACCCACCCATACCCCTACATTTACCCCTTACCTAACACTATGGGCAATTTAGCATGGCCAATTCACCTGGCCCGCACATCTTTGGACTGTGGGAGGAAACCGGAGCACCCGGAGGAAACCCACGCAGACACGGGGAGAACGCGCAAACTCCACACAGTCAGTCGCCTGAGTCGGGAATTGAACCCGGGTCTCAGGCGCTGTGAGGCAGCAGTGCTAACCACTGTGCCACCGTACTTCTCTGCTGTTATCAGACGTTTGAACGGGCCTCTCATAAAAGAGAGTTGACCTTTATCTGCACCTTTAAGCAGCAATTTGATAGGTACATGGATAGGTGCTTAAGCTAGGACAAATGTTCGGCACAACATCGTGGGCTGAAGGGCCTGTTCTGTACTGTATTGTTCTATGTTCTATGTTCCTCTGTAGCTTTAACATAATGTTCTGCATTTTATTCTTATTATCCTGATGGAGTTATGTAAGATATGATTTGTCTGGATACTTTATCTGTATCTTGGTATATGTGACAATAATAAATCAAATAAATCAACTCCATATCCATACAATCTAGTAAATATCATTGTGCTGTGCTACGCTGTTCTTTCTTACTACAGCAGTTAATGTATTCTTAAGATGCTCAGCTTCTACACCATAGCTCAATGAATGGCCTCTCTTTTAAGTAGGTAGCACTAGCGCCAATACAGTTTCTGTCCTAAAGAGTTCAGCAATCAGCTCCTCTTCCTCCACTGAGGAAGAAAATCCCTCAGGAGATGGATCAATGAGACTATCTCCTGAGCCTCCATCAGCTCAAATACTTGCACCTTGGTATGTTCCAGCAAAGGTTCAAGAGCGTAGTGTCATTGAGCTATAAACATGGAACCAGACACTTCTGTCCAACACGTCCACGCTAACCCGATGTCCTAAATAAATCTAGTCCCATTTGCCAGCATTTAGCCCATATCCCTCTAAACCCTTTCTATTCATATACCTATCCAGATGCCTTTTAAAAGTTGTAATTGTATTTTCCTCTGGCAGCTTATTCCATACATGCACCACTCTGTACATGAAAAAGCTGCACCTTAGGTCCCTTTTAAATCTTTCCCCTCTCACCCTAAACCTATGCCTTCTAGTTTTGGACTGTGCTATCTTGGGGAAAAGACCTTGTCTATTCGCCCTATCTATGATTTTATAAACCTCTATAACGTCACCCCTCAGCATCTGACACCTAAGGGAAAATAGTCCCAGCCTATAGCTCAAACCCTCCAACTCTGGCAATCTCCTTGTAAATCCTTTCTGAACCTTTTCAAGTTTCGCAACCTCCTTCCTATAGCAGGGAGACCAGAATTGCACAAAGTATTCCAAAAATGTCCTGTCCAGCCACAACATGACCTCCTAATTCCTATACAACACAATCTGCTGAGCACATCACTGTCACATCTTCTTAGCTATCCAAGGAAGAAATGCCCGGGATCACTGGCATTCAGGATTGTCAAAGCGCTGCTCAGACCCAGGCAGGAAATGATCCTGTGGTGTTAGTCACTAATGACTTTGTCCAGATACACAGACAGGTACAGCAGTAGCCGAAGGCTTGGCAGAGTCACTCAATAAACTGGTATGCTCATCTGCACTCCATCACTACAGCTGTTGGTGTTCAGTGACAAGATGAGAGAAGGTGAAGAGACCTCGGGTCCTTGACTTCACTCCAGTTGACACTTCATCCATCAGGATGGTGCCATTATAAATCTAGACAGGACGAACCACACACAGGCCCTCGGAGGTTTCTTCTCAGGACACTCCAGAAGGTGAATGATAGGGGGAGGGTCAGAAGAATCTACCTTGGGATGCCTCTTGAAGTGTTAATGTTCATAGGGTAGTTTTTGGATACCAAATCACAAATTAAGCCTCAAGCAAAGTTACCATTGTGCCATTGAATATTATGACACTCTTTGAGTAATTGCTTCTCTCTCTGGCATCTTGTGCTCAACAATAGATCACTTTATCATGCTCAATGTGATGTTCCTTCTAGTAGATATCCTTATCTGTATCCTTAGAAGACTGCCAGCATCTCAGCATCTAAACCATCCACTGTCTCTCTGCTCCACTTATGTCAAGTTTGGAGTATAATGCAGAGCCCCACCTGAACCTGATGAGCCCTATGTTTAGTTTCTCGATGATCCTGATAGGTGAAGTGGTCAGTATTGTATCTGAATTCTGGATCAGTCAGTCGGTTCCGTTAAAGTGTCCTCAACTATTTTAGAGAGGATATTCCTTGTTTTTCAGCAGCCAGCTGCATATGGCATGTGGTCCTTGAATTGAGGCAAGAACTTTTGATTAATCAAATATACAGACAATTCTGAGGACACCTGACACAGCCCTCCAAGACATCACCATGTTAATAACAATTGAGCTACACATTGATTGAGTGGAACTCTTTGTTGTTACTAATTTCAACAGAATTATCATATGTAGGTGGTATAGATATGGTGGACTCAGCACCGACTCTTCTGTGATAATTGACTCTTTTATGTCCTGCACATGGGGGAGCTACTGGAATTGCTAAATGCTGCTGCTTGAGCTGCTGGCTGTTGCACTAGAAGAAAATAGATGAAGAGCTACGATCTTAAATAATTCATTCATCACCTCTTCCCCTCACAGAGTGAATCTCTCAGCAGCTGTACAGACCAAGGCGGCTACTGCAGGCTGTGTTGTGCTTGGGGCAGAAAGTGACATAGGAAGGAGTGGGTGTGGCAGCAGACTACTTTCACTTTTTTTGCCTGGCTTCTGCTTTTTCCTGACAGGAAGTCTCGAGTTGCTCAGCACCTTCCCAGATGCACCCCCTCCATTTTGTACTTGGGCCAGTGATTCCCAGGTGTCTGTGGGAATGTCACACTTCGCCGGTGACGTCTTGAGGGTATCACTGAAGTGTTTCCTTTTTCCACCAGGGACGCTCCTGTTTTGAAGCTGGAAGAAGAGCACCTGATTGGGGAGTCTTGTGTCTATCATGCAGATGATGTTCCCAGCCCATTGTAGCTGATCAGGGTGGTCAGTGCCTCAAGGGGACTTTGGCCTGGTTGAGAGCACTGGTGTTCGTGTGTCTATCTTCCCAGTGGATTCACAAGATCTTGCGCAAGCAGCATTACTGGTACTGTTCCAGTGCCTTGGGTATCTGTTGTAGACAGTCCACGCCTCAGAGCCATATAGGAGTGCAGGAGCCACCACAGCTCTGTAAACCATCTGATGTTGTTATTCTCGAACACCCTTTTCCTCAGGTGGCTGAAGTCTGTGCTGGCACATTGGAGGCAATGCTGGATATCTTCATCAATAGGCTCTTTGACCAACAGGACACTACCAAGGTATTGAAAGTGGTCAATGTCCTTGAAGATCTCCCCATGAAATTTGATGATCGAGGGTTTACTCCACCATGCCAGGCCAGGTTGGTGGAGGATCTTTGTCTTCCGGATGTTCAGAAAGAGACCCATACTCTCAAATGCCTCCATAAAGGTGCTGACAATGTTCGGGAGTACATCCTCTGAGATTGCACACACACAAGCATCATCTACATACTGCAGCAGGATGACACTGGTTGAGGTAGCTTTGATTTTGGCTTGAAGGTGGCCAGAGGTTGAATAATTTCTCACAGGTTCTGTAAGTTCCACCCCAGTGGGGAGCTTGGCGATGAGGTGAAGCATTGTAGTGAGGTAGATTGAGAACTGTATTGGGGCGATAACACAGCCCTGCTTGACATTGATCCGAAGGGGAATGCGTCAGTGGTAGAGCCATTACCACGACTTTCATGTCATCATGGAGCAGGCAAAGGATTGTGACATGGTACAGCCAAAGTGGAGAAGGATGTTCTGTAATGCTTCCTGATTGACGGTGATAAAGACATTTATAAGGTTGAAGAAAGCCATATACAGTGGTAGGTTCTTTTCTCTACATTCTTCTGCAACTATTGTGCAATGAAAATTATGTTTATTGTGCTCCTCCGTGCCTAAAAGCCACTCTGTGACTCCGGAAGGAGTTCCTTAGCCACAGAGAGGAGATAGTTGAAGAGAACCTTGGCAATGACTTTTCTGAGGGTTAACAATGGGGAGACTCCCCTGTCGTTACCACAGTTGGACTAGCTTCCTTTTCTTAAAAATACTCACTTCTGTGGCATCTCGGAGCTCTCCTGGAATACTCTCCTTCCAGGTAAGGCAAATAAGGGTGTGCAGCTGCAGCAGGAACTCTTTACCTCTGCACTTCAACGCCTCAGCAGGGATACTGTCTGCTCCAGCAGCTTTGTTGTTCTGAGGCTGGTGGACAGCCTTCTCTACTTTGTGTAAGCCTGGGATATTGCTGAGCTCATGGCATGTAACATGCTGTGGGATGCTACTCAGATCGATGACAGAGCCCTAGTTGAGGACGTTCTGAAGTGCTCCCTGCAACATTTTTTGATGCCTTCTCTATCTTTGACAAGAGTCATTCTGTCCTTTGCCAGCAGTGGAGTGGGGTCTTTAGTGTTTGGTCTGTATGTGATCATAACAGCACAGAAGAAACTGTGTGCATGTCATGATTGATGCCCATTCATTGGGCCTCCGGTGCTTTCTCCACGATAACCTGTCTTTATATTATGGATTTGCTTTTGGACCACTCCATTCAGTCACCTGTAGGCATGCCTTTTTTCTTCCGAATGCAGTTGTCATTTTACACTCAGAAATGCCATGCATTTCCAGCTTAACAATTCTTGGATCTCCTGATCATTCTAATCAAACCTGTTGTGGTGTTTCCTGGTTGAATGGCTGATTCAAGTTTTGCAGGCATTAATGATGAAGGTTGTAAGAGTGGACCAGAGGCTATTGGGATCCTGCAACTTCGTGTCACTCAGGGTCGCTAGATTTGTGGACAGGATTTGGTTGTATGAGACTATGTTTTGCTGGTCTTTAAGTGCCTCAATGTTGAACTTTTTACGGCAGTGCTTCTTTTGTCTCTGCTCTAGCCGGGCTTTATTTACGTTAATCCCAGTTCGGATCAGGCAACGATTCGTCCTGCAGTTGACGACTCATGTCATGGCACGTGTGATTTTAACATCTTTTCGATCCCTCGTTCTGACAATGACGTAGTCAAAGAGGTGTCAGTGTTTGGAGTGTGGGTGCTGCCACGTTATCTTGGATTTGTCCCCTTGATGGAACAGCGTGTTGGTGATGAGGACATTGTGTATGATCGATGATCTTGAATAAATTGCACTTGTGACCTACCTAATACTTGTTTTAAAGTTCCTGGGATATGGCACAGCTGGCTCAGTCAGCATTTATTGCCAATCCCAAATGGCTCAGGGGCCAGTGAAGAGTCAAGCACATCATTATAGGTCTGGAATCTGTAGGCAAGTCCAGATAAGAGCATCCGATTTCATTCCCTAAAATCATTAATGAACCAAATGCATTTTTACAACTATCAACACTATTTATATGGTAATCATCAGGTTAGCTTTTAATTGCATTTTTTTGTAGATTCATATTTCGCCATCTGTCAAAGTGGGATTTGTACCCGGGTCTCTACAGCATTAGCCTGGGTTTCTAGATTCCCGTCCATCACCACAATGCTACTGCCTCCCTGTTTGTGGGTTGAGGATTGGGAGCTGCTGCATAGTTCCTGTTGGCTCCTTGGACCGAGCCTGTAACATAAAATTTAAGCAGTCCTGTAGCCTTGACATTCGCCTTCAGAGCACAGCTCCTGCGTAAGATGACACAATTCCGTTTTGGTATTTCAGGGCATCCTCAGTCTAAACTGAGCTTTGGGCATCTGTAGGAAACTACAGTTAGGATAATTGATTCTGGCTTTCTTCATCAACTTCAGCTTTCTGAGAGGATGTTCTGCTGCTGCTTCTGCCTTCCAAAGGGCATGCTGGAGGTTGCTCTTGTTCCTGGGAATGCTAAACCATTTGTAATGGTTGTCTCATGAATTGTCTGTAAAGGAATACAACAACGATGATGGCACCAGCCTCAGAGCATCTATTCTGGATGGTAGGCTGTTGCTATGTGGTGTAATTTAGATCCAGTGCATCTTCTCATTGATTCCTGGGTAGTCATAGAAAACAGGAATGAGCATTTATTTCGGCTGCAATACGCTATGGCAGGGAGGCCTCCCAGGATGAGGGCTAAATCCCCTTGTCTTGGAGATAAGATGGTAAAGAACAGATCTTGTAAACATTTTCAAAATTGTGAGTGGGTTTGATAGGGTAAACAAGGGGAAACTGTTCCCACTTATAAAAATATCAAGAACCAGTAGTAAATATGAATTGAGAAATATCTTTTCCATGTCGTGAGAGTTTGAGTCTGGATTGCATTGCCTGGAAATGTGGAAGAGGCAGATTTCAGTTGAAGTATTCGAGAGGGCATTGGATGATTATTTGGATAGAAATTATAAATAAGGGTATGGGAAGAAGGGAAATTGGAAGTGGGTAGTGATGCTTATCTGAAGTGCCAGTGCAAATATGATGGGCTGAATATCCTCTTTTTGCACCATGACACTTCTGTGTTTCAATGATAATGCCACTACATGAACTATTAACTTATTCAGATGGGTTCAGCACAATCCATGTCACCAAACAACATTACTTTGGCAGGTCTACAACCTCATTAGCCCACAATGCACCCAAGAAATACACTATTAAATAAAACAGACTGTACCCTTACACACTTACAGTTTAGTGTGCAGGTTTAGCAGCTCCGAGGTGTTGTGCAACACTGAAACATGTGGAATCTGTTTCTGAATTAGTGAATGCTGGTGACACCTTTAAGTTAACCTGTGGTCACATCAACCTTGCAAAGATGGCAAACTTTCAGTTGTTATCGACGACAGAATGATGAGGATTTCTTGAGACCAAGATTTACCATGTACATTGTTGGTCAATGCAACTGCACATGAATTGTATTTTGATCAAAGATGTGTTGCATCACTGAATCAAATGATGTCTGATAAATGCCTGAATCAATTTCTCCCAGCAGGATCTTACAAAGCAAGTATGCCCCAACCCACTCCACAGATAAAAATAAAATAACTTACTCCCACAACTATGAATGTGTTGAAAATAATTTTTCTTCCTTATTGTGCACTTAAAGTTTGGTCAAAAATGAGATGTTATCCAGTAAGTGCTCTTGTGAGTGGGTTACAGGATCTACCTGATTGGCTAGATTTCTAACCCTCTAACCACCTTTCATGTGTTATGATGCTGACCTCTTCTTTTAATTCATTCCTGAGTTATGAGTATCGCTGGCTGGGCCAAATTTCATTGCCCATCCCTAGTTGCCCTTGAGAAGTTGGTGGTGAGCTCCCTTCTTGAACTGCTGCAGTCCATGTTCTGTAAGTAGATCCACATGCTGTTAGAGAACATTGAAAGAACAGTGATATATTTCCAAGTCTTAAGAGTGAGAGGCACATGCAAAGTGTTTGCTGCCTAAGCTGATGACACATGCTGCAAGTGTAACCTTGATGCAACATGGCGCTATACAGCAACATGACCTTCCTCTTGACTGTTCAGTGCTCTGGATAGATTCAAACAGCCTGCCTTACTGTCTGCACAAAACACAATGTGAGCCTTAGGTACTATGAGCCTCCACGGAAGTACAAAGTGAATGAACATTAAGAAACCAAGCCAAAAAAAACAATGAAATACATCTTGTCCAGATGAATGAAATAGATATGTGTCTCTGTATGCAAAGTGACCTGAGTATTGCAACATAAGGGATTGGTAAACTTCAAAGCATAGTGGATGATGTGCTGATTTTTATTTGGATTTGGTTCAAGATCAGCCTTGATGTGATGAGACAGGTGGTTTCTTGATGTTGACTTCCAGAGAAGAGAGTTGAAAGCATTGCTCCAAGGAGTAATGAGATGTTGGCAAATGAAACACACTGGCTACAAGTGTGGTGGAGGCAGTTTCAATCAAGGCATTCAAAAGGGCATTTGGTGTCAATTTAAATAGAAACTGTGCAGGATTATGGGGCAATGGCAAAAGAATGGCACTAAGTCATGATACTGATTTGAAGAGCAAGTATAAACATGATGAGCTGAATGGCCTAACTTCCCGCTTTAAAATCCTGAGAGTCTGATGCTTCGTAATATTAGAATCTTCTCTTCCAATCTAAAATTTGTTACACCTCACTGGGGAGCATGCTGGAAATCAAACATTGCCATTCCTGGAGTCTTTAGAAAAGGTAAAGATTTTAAGAACTACACGGAAGTCCCTAATTTACCTGTCTATCAGAACACAGGTTGACAGAAAGCATGGGCCAGATTTCTATACATAACAAGAATAACTTTATTAAAATAGTCTGTATCCATAGGTAAACAATTATAAACTGTTCGCAAATAACTCTGCTAGTAACATCTCTAATTCCCTTAAAAGTGCCCACTTACAACGCAGATAAGGAATGGGGAGACATGGGTGTTATGACTGAAGGAAAAACTGAGAAAGCAGTTCAATGACCTCTGTTCATCTCAGCAGATTCTCTGGTCCTTGTGTTCTTTGGTACATTATTTCTTAGTGCTCCTTCTCTGGATGTTTTCATTACTATGTAGGAGATGCGTGGGGCTGGTTCACACTCTTAAAAAAAGGTCTCTGATCCATTACTTAAAAATCACAGCTTACAACAACTGCTGACGAAGAACAATTTTGCAGGAGCAGTGGGAGCAGTGAGAGCGAGGACCAGCGGGCTGCTGGGAAGGTAAATTAATCCTTTAATAACTTACCTCATGGGATCAGCGGTCTCCATTTTGCAGCAGCGGTGAGAGCGAGGACCAGGGGGCTGCCAGGAAAGTAAGTTAATCCTTTAATAATTTACCTCGTGGGATCAACAGCCTCCATTTTGCAGCAGCAGCGGGAATGGTGAGAGTGAGGACCATGGGGCTGCTGGGAAGGTAAATTAATCCTTTAAAAACTTAACTTGTGAATAGGCAGAGCACCTGCTGAGCTGGAGTGGACACGGGACTGCTGAGTAAGTGAGGTAATTTATTGGGCAGTTGCTTTACCCGAAACACTATTCCCATAGTCTTTCCCATCCGTCGTCCTCCTCAACGAAAACAAAAGGTTCTGTGTGCTGATTCAGTAAGGTTACTAGTTTTTTCAATAGAATCTTTGGGAATTCAGAACAGTGGGAATGGATGTTAGGACGGTTACATGCTTTTCCAGTAGGATGTGAGAGGTAACGGTCACCACTAGTGTCCCACATACTTTGTCTGCAGGAAGTGCATCCAACTCCAGCTTCTCGGAAACCGTGTTAGGGAACTGGAGCTGGATGAACTTCAGATCATTTGGAGGTGGAGGGGGTAACAAAGAAGAATTACAGGGAGGTAGTTTCACCTCAGGTACAGGAAAAAGGGTACATGGGTTACAATTGGGACAGAATGGGAAAAGGCAGACAGTGCAGAGATCCCCTGTGACCTTTCCCCTCAATAATAAGTATACCATTTTGGATACTGTTGGGGGGAAGATCTCTCGGGAAAGCCGTAGTGGCCAGGTCCCTGGCAATGAGCCCTACTTTGTGGCTCAGAACTTGGACCTACGATGTTGTAGCCATTACAGAGACATGGATTTCACAAGGGAGGAATGGTTGCTGGATCTTTTAAAAAGAACAGGGAGGGGAGGTAAAAGAACAGAGATGGGGAAGTTGCATTGTTAGTTATAGAGTACATCCCAGCTGCAGTAAAGCAAGTTGATGAGGAGGGTTTATCCACTGAGTCAATATGGGTGGAAGTCAGTGAGAGGAAAGGAGCAATCACTTTATTGGGTATTTTCTATTGACCCCCCAATAGCAGCAGTGAGATGGAAGAACAGATTGGACAGCAGATCTTGGAAAGGTGCAGATGTAAGAGAGTTGTTGTTATGGGTAACTTCAACTTCCCCAGTATTGATTGGAACCTCCTTAGTGCAGATGGTCTGGATAGAGCTGATTTTGCCAGGTGTGTCCAGGAAGGATTCGTGACTCAATATGAAGGTAGGCTGACTAGGGGAGAGACCATATTGGATTTGGTGCCAGGCAACGAGTCAGGTCAGATGTCCGATCTCAACTGCCTCACCTTTACCATAGCCATGGAGAGGGATAGGAACAGACAGTATTGTTATTAATTGGGGAAGGGAAATTATACTGCTATTAGACAGGAGCTATGGAGTATAAATTGAGAACAATTATTCTACAGGAAATATACAACAGAAATGTGGAGGCTATTTAAGGAGCACTTGTTGTGAGTGTTGTATAACTTTGTCCCACTGAGACAGGCAAGGAATGGTAAGGTGAAGGAACCTTGGGTGACAAGAGAAGAGGAGCTTCTCATCAAAAGGAAGAAGGAAACTTACTGAAGGTTGAGGAAGCAAGGATCTGGCACAGCTGTAGAGGATTACAGGGTAGCTAGGAAAGAACTCAAAAATGGACTGGGATGAGCTTGGAGGGGGCATGAAAAAGCCTTGACCGGAATGATTAGGTGAAGACTAAGAGAATAATCAGAGGGTAAGGCTGATCAGGAATTGTGAAGGGAACTTGTGCCTGGAATCTAAAAAGATAGGGGAGGCCCTAAATTAGTTTTTTTGCTTCGGTATTCACTAGAGAGAGGGACCTTGTTGATAGTGAGAACGCCGTGGACCAGGTTCATTGGCTTGAACAGATTGATATTAAGAAAATAGATGTGCTGGAAATTCTGGGAACATCAAGATAGATAAGTCCTCAGGACTGGACCAGATATATCCAAGGGTACTACGTGAGGCGAGGACTGAGATTATTGCACCTCTGGCGATGATCTTTGTATCCTCACCCTACACGGGAATAGTACCAGATGATTGGAGGGAGGCGAGTGTTGTTCCTGTGTTCAAGAAATGGAATAGGGAAATCTCTGAGAATTATGGATCAGTCACTCTTACATGTATGGTAAGCAAGGTACTGGAAAGGATTCCGAGAGATAGGATTGATGACTATTTGGAAAACCGTAGTTTGATTAAAGGTAGTTAGCATGACTTTGTGAGGGACAGGTCATGCCTCTCAAGCCTTATTGATTTCTTTGAGGATATGGCGAGACAAGTTAACCAAGGTCGGGCAGTAGATGTGGTGTATATGGATTTCAGCAAGGCATTTTATAAGTTTCCCCATGGTAGGCTCATTCAGAAAGTTAGGTCTGGGATACAGGGAAGTTTGGCTGTCTGGATACAGAATTGGCTGGATGAAAGAAGACAGCGAGTGGTAGTGGATGGAAAATATTCTGCCTGGAGGTCGGTGACCAGTGGTGTCCTGCAGGGATGTTGTTGGGCCTCTGCTCTGTAATTTTCAATAAATGACTAAGATGGAGAAGTGGAAGGGTGGGTTAGTAAGTTTGCTGATGACACAAAGGTCAGTGGTGCTGTAGATAGTGTTGAGAGCTGTTGCAGGCTACAACAAGATATTGACAGGATGTAGAGCTGGGCTGAGAAGTGGCAGATGGAGTACCTGAATAAATGTGAAGTGTTTCATTTTGAATTTGAATGCTGAATACAGGATTAAAGACAGGATTCTTGGCAGTGTGGAGGGACAGTGGGATCTTGAAGTCCACGTACATAATCCCTCAAAGTTGTCACCCAAATTGATAAGGTTATTAAGAATGCCTATGGTGTTTTGGCTTTTATTAACAGGGGGATTGACTTTGAGAGCCGGGAGGCTTTGCTGCAGCTCTATAAAACCCTGTTTAGACCACATTTGGAATATCATGTGCAATTCTGGTCACTTCATCATAGGAAGGATGTCGACACTTTAGAGAGGGTGCAGAGGAGATTTACCAGGATGCTGCCTTGATTGGAGGGCTTCTCTTATGAAGAGAGGTTGGGTGAGCTAGGGCTTTTCAAACTGGAGAGAAGAAGGAAGAGAAGTGACTTGATAGAAGTGTACAAGGTAATGAGAGGCATAGATAAAGTAGATAGACAGACACTTTTCCCATAGGCAGAAATGGCTGTCATGAGGAGTCATAATTTTAAGGTGATTGGAGGAAGGTATATATGTCAGAGGTAGATTCTTTATGCAGGGAGTGGCATGTATGTGGAATGCACTGCCAGCGGTGGTAGTAGAGTCAGAGAGAGAGTTAGGGACATCTAAGCAACTGCTGGACAAGCACATGGACAGCAGTGAATCACGAGGTGTGTAGGTTAGGTTGATCTTAGATTAAGATAAATGCTTGGCCCAACATCAAGGGCCAAAGGGCCTGTACTGTTCAGTGTTATATGTAACGATAAACTGGTGTTCTTCAGGTTTAAATCTTACTTTACTACAGTGAATAGAGAAAGCTCCTGAGCTGATGGATGTTGAATGCTTCTCACTATCTGTTAATATTCCTAAAGTGGTCAGCTACCTGAGAACCAGTTACATAGTTTATGGTCAGCAGGAGGCCTTTGTCATCAATAAGCAGTCACTATTTCACAGACCAAACAGCTACTTAACACTGGTTGGGTTTCCATTTGTACCCAGTTCTTGGCTGCAGTTCATCTGCAGCATCACCTGTTACTGCTGAGACCAACAGCTACGTAAACAGTGTCTAAAATGAGTAAAAACTAAAAGAACTGTGGCTGCTGTGAATGAGAAACAAAAACACTGCAGTTCTGAGGAAGGAATACTGGACCCGAAACATCTACAATTAGTGACTTGTTACTTGCTTTCAAAAATGCAGTAATCCTTTAGCGACCTTTGGTTTTTTATACGTTTTCCCATTCCACTTCACAGTCAAAAATATAAGAAAAATAAAAAGATATATATCTTTAACTACTTTTGCGAAATAGAATCTTGCAGCTCAGGAATAGACCCTTTTGTCCAATTTGTCTATACCTAAATTAATCTTGTCCCAATCGCCATAATTTGGCTCACATCCCGCTAAAACCTATTCATTAAAAGTTGTTATCCCAGATGCCTTTTAAATGTTGTATTTGTACCAGCCTCCAATACATCCTCTGGCAGCTCATTCCATACATGCATCACTCTTTGTGCCTTCGGTCTGTTTAATGTCTTTCTCCTCTAACCTTAAACCTATGTATTCTAGTTTTAGACTCCCATACCCTGGGCAAAAGACTTTGGCTGTTCACCCAATCCAACCCAACCTGTATAAGGTCACCCCTCAGCCTCTAATGTTCCAGAGAAAACAGCCCCATTTAATTATTAATAGAAGTAGATACTTTTAGTCACAGTTAATACTTTTTTAGGGGGTGTGGGGCAATGTTGTGGAAGACTTTAACTAGCAGAGAGGATAAACTTTCTTTCTGCTGTAGCCACTACTTGCAAGTTCCTCTCCTTCGCTGTTGCTGGGTCATTATCATGGAACTCTGCCTTTGCTGCACTTTGGGTGTACATGAATCCACATGGATATCAGCTTTTCAAGATGGCAGTTCACCATTACTTTTTCAAGGGCAATTAGTGATGAGCAATACATGCAGGCCAAGACTGTGACATCTAGTTCCTGTGAAATCGACAGCGGTAGATGCTCTAGGTAGACAATATTAGATTAGATTTTCTATAGTGTGGAAACAGGCCCTTCGGTCCAATAAGTCCACACCAACTCTCTGAAAAGTAACCCACCCAGACTCCTTTCCCTACATTTACCCCTGACCAATGCACCTAACACTATGGGCAATTTAGCATGGCCAGTTTACCTGATCTGCACCTCTTTTGGAATGTGGGAGGAAATTGGAGCATCCGGAGGAGACCTACCCAGACACGGGGAGAATGTGCAAACTCCACACTGACAGTCATCTGAAGCCGGAATGGAACCCAGGTCCCGTGAGACAGCAGTGTTAACGACTGAGCCACCGTATCGCCAATATATTGTTTGCAATGAAGAGAAGGTGTCACTTGGGAATTAATGTGCGCATCTCATGAATACTGCATTTCAAGTGAAAGCAATAGTTCATCAATTCATATTTTTAACCAGGTGTGTGAGATCAATTAAACAAGAATCTGAATAACCACACAGAAAACTGTAGCATTCATTAGCAATTCTGGAGACTTGTATGAATCCTTAATAAGGGACATGATCTTCTGTGAAATGTAAGAGTCACACTTGAATGAGAGAAGCGTAATAAAAAAAATTAAGATTGATCAAAATGATGACAAAGATGACAGTAAATGTGACGAGAGATTCATTCTGACTGCTTATTTGACTTTAACTGAGAACTGAAGGATAATGGCAAGACAATGAGACAGAAGCTAAAATTATAGTCTAATAAAGTCAGTTCCTTTGAAGCAGTATACAGGACGATGTTATCAGAACCATGACAGTCATAGAGGAAGGTTGTAAGGTCTCTAGTACGTGTACAACAAGGAGCAACCTAATGTAAGAAGTGGAGCAATTGAGGTACAGAAATATTGTCTCTAACACAAGAGGTATTGACATGAGAAGAACTAAATAAATCAGGCACACTGAATAGAACCATATGTCATTCAATGACCATGGCAGCGAAAGGGCAAATATCAGCTCACTCTAATTTGGAGGTGGAAACAATGACTTGCAAGGCTAACTCAAAGATGAAAATGAGAAACAAATTTAAGCTGAAGACAAACAGATGCAGGAATCAAGCCACTGCACCTGGGAATTCCGCCTGCTAATCAACAATAAATAAATATGTCAATCTAAGCCATGTGGTTATCCTCTTGCCTCTGAGTCAGACGGTTGTCATTTTAAATTTCACTTCAGTGACCTAATTACAGAATGTAGGCTGGCATTACTGTACAGAGATTACAGAGGGAGTGCTGCATGGTTGGAGGTATCATCTTTTGTAAGAGGCATTAGTCAAAAATCTCATCAACTCTCTTGGCCAGCTGCAAATCATTCCCACATCTCTCTTCACAGAAGAGGCTGAATGACTCTGAAAGCCCTGTTAAATATTTATTCCTCAACTGAGCTCATTACTTCAGTTCACCTGATCAATCGCCTTGGCTGGATTTCCTGAGGAGTAGCAATCATACATAAGTTGCCACTCTGCTCTTACTTCTTTCCATTAAGACGAGGCTTGCATTTCCAGTAAGAGATTCTAATCATTGTTCCTTCAGAAATGCGTACTTATCTGAAATCCAACAGTGTCATCATATGTAAGATTTTCAGGGGCTGGCAAAGCGAATGCCCACTTTAATGGCAGTTATTGCTGTATTCTGTGATTTAAATATCCAGCATTTCATCAGACATTTGACAGCCCCTGTAAAATGGTAACTGCATAAGGTAAGTAGGGTGAGAGGTGGGTAGGGTGGAAGGGTAGCAGGTGTACATAGGTGCCAGGTAAATTATAATGTCTTTAGGGAAGGTCGGTGTGGAAAGGAGTTTTGGCTTTGTTTGGGCAAAAAGGTAAGTGTCTACCCACAAACAGAATAGGATCCTTGGGGGAGGGCGGGTGTCAGGTCTTGGGGAGAGAGGAGTGGTCTCAGGTCCCACAGTTGATGGGGGTCCTGGGGCGAGAGGGGTATCCCAGAATGGAGAGGCTGGTGTCAGTCTTGGGGAGCAAGGAGGATGCAGAAGGGGGAAGATATTGGATTTTGTTGGAGAAGAGGGTCTGAAGGAGAGAGGAGAGTTTCAGATCCAGCAGCAGGGAATAGGGGTGGGATCTCAGTTTCTGTGGGGACAGGGTGGCTGGGGTGGGGAGGGGGGGAGGGGAAGAGAGAGAGAGAGAGAGACATCCAGTGACAAGGAAAGAAGCAGTCTCCGTTTTTGGCAGGAGAGGGGCTTCCACGGAGCTGAGAGGGGAAGAGGGTATTGTCACATCTCGTGGGGGAAGAGTCATTGTTGGATCAGAGTCCAAGGAACATAAGGACTCTGAGGCAGATGCAATTAGGGGTTCAGTCTGCTAGTTACCCAGGAGTTAGACTAGGTTTTGAATTGCCCAATTTCTTTTTGAGGAAAATATTTACTTAACTGCAGCAGAACCCTCCACATTCTCCAATTTAAATGGGTACAGGCTAATTGTCCATCAGAATCTTCAGCTTTCTAGACAATTTACCTGGAGCCTGTTATATTGGGATTTTTAGAGCCCTGACACACAACACAGATCTATTCAGCAGAAGAGACTACTGGCCAAAATTATGGGTGGGAACATAATATTTAAAAACTTCCGGTCAGATTTTCTACAGTAGAACAGTGACTATATATTCTGAAAAATGCTTTTTGGCTGTGAAGTACTTTGAGTCTGTCTGAGATTATGATTAATGCTATAAAATCCAAGTTCTCCTCCTTCTTAAACCCTGAAAATTGAAACTCTGCATCAGTGTTCTCTGTTGCTGGATACTTGGGCAGAGCTTCAGTAAGAAGTTCAGGCCAGAATACTAATGAGGAAGTATTGTTAGATTTTAAAGATAAGGCATAATGTAAGAAAGACACAGATTAGTACAAGATGAATTCCTATAGCATCAATTGCAATTTCCTAAAATAATGCCATCTGCATCAAGAAAAAGAAACATTGTGTGATTATCTCTGCATTGTGCAGTGTGTCAGTCATTGAGGCAGCTAGTAGTAAAATCTGAAGTTGCAAAGAAAATGCTCCTGTTTAGTAATGCAACCTTTGACTTCCTCATGATGACTGTTGATACAAAGTATGCCATGTCAATTGAGAACAAACTGACAACTTCCAATCTATGGTGAGAAATTATGAATTAAGAGTATCACATACTGTTTCTTTTAGTTGTGATTATTTTGCTTTGTGTTGTGGAAACAATAGCAACAACATTTGTTTATATATCATCTTCAGCATCAAGAGTTGGCAGATTCCTAGGTAGCTCACAGACAGTTACCCTGAAAACAGACTTTGGCAGGAGATGAGCGATTCAAAGTGTGAATTAAGGCTATGCTAAAATGATTAGATTAGATTAGATTAGATTAGATTAGACTTACAGTGTGGAAACAGGCCCTTCGGCCCAACAAGTCCACACGGGTTGGAGGAGGTTGGGGATAGAGATGCAAATGAGAGTGAGCTTCAAAGAGTATGATCGGGGAGTTTAAGGAGCTGACATCGGGTGAAGGGAATGGATGCAGAAAAGAATCGGGAAGAAGAGGAACAGAACATGGTGGGTGGAATATAGGGATAGGGTGAAAGAAAGCTTTGAGTCATTTCTGGTTGAGAATTAAAATTTTGATCTGAATATTAAGACACTGAAAGCCAGTTTAGATAAGAAAGCAGGAGTGTTGATTGAACAGGACCTGATATGAAACAGAATTCATGTGGCAGAGATTTAGGCATCTGAAAGGTTATGAAGAATGGCAGACTCAAATGTAATGTCTCGAGTGGAAAGTCTTGAGTTAAGTATACGGGTAGAAATGGAGTTTAAAACTCATCTGAGTTTTGTAGGTTGTCCTGCTTGGGATTAAGCCAGAGGTGATACAGAAGTGGAGCTTGTGATGGGGATGCAGCTAACCATTTTGGCCTTTCTGATATTGAACTTAAAGCAAAAGAGGGATACAGAGAGATGGCAGACAGGCCAAGCAGTATGACAGCATACATGTGAAAGCTGACTCTTTCTTGACCGATATTGCTATCAAATGGCAATTTTAAGGTAACAGGTGAATCCAACTATTAATCCTTGGGGGATCTCGAGAGTAACCGTGCAGCGAGGGGAAGCTAATACTTTTGATGGATTAACTATGTCTAGAGAAGTCACAATGGAACTGGGGGAGGGCAATCTCACTTGGTGAATGGTGAAAAGACACCTTGAATGAGGATGGTGTACTTCAGCTTTATTGAACATTCGCAAGCTTGAAAAAAGGGAGAGATAATGGAGTCCTTATCAAAGTACCAGAAGTTATGTGTGATTTTTACTCGTGTTTTAATGGTGTGAGAGGAGTAGAAGCTAGATTCAAATAAACTGAGTGAGAACAGCTTTTAACGGCAGGTTCTCATTAGTTTGGGTTCACTGAATAAGAAGTACAGTGTGTGGTCAAGCCATTTAACATATTTGGCCTAAGCAAGTTCCACATCTTTAACTTGAGCTGTCTTGTTTAATCCCATGAAGGTTGGAGTATTATAACTGTTCTGATTACTCAGCTTTGACCCCCTTATTCATGTCAGTAATATGAAGAATAATACTGAGAGTTGGTCCTGTAAATCTTGTTACAATGCTTCTATGTGGGATGAACAGCCTCATGGAGGAAGCAAATATTGTGAAAACGAAAACCTTTTTGCCCTTTTCTCAAATTTATGATTCTGCCTTACAGGAATAAACTGCTGAGGCCTGTACTGGAGTTTCCCATCTCCATCCTCCTTAGCGTTTCTCATTCTGTCTTCTCTGTTTCTTATAGGGTGGTGAAAGAGATGATGAAATCTCAGATGGGGAGCAAATTAATCCTCTCCAGTTGGAGTTTGTGGATGATCCGAACTTCAAGGTCAAAGTCAATTATTCCTACATGGCAGTACAGATCCCAACAGATATCTATAAGGGCTGTGAGTATTATGCAGAATTACACACTATGTACAACAGAGCAAAAGGCCATTTGGCCCTAAAAAGCTGACGCTGTTCATATGCCACATAAATCATTTCTTATACCCCAATCTACCAACATACTGTGCCTTTTACTGTTGCCTATATTTTGTCCAGAATCAATTTTGGGCCTCCTACAGTATTCCAATGTGCAATCTGAACCTCGTAATGAGATTGTTGATCATAGAAAATAATTCAGAAGCTTGTACAACTCAAAGCACCTTGTAGCTGGAGAAGTGGTGTAAGAGGTTTTTCATTTCTGGAGTGTTGGGACAAATTTTGGGGCTGGTGGGACTGGCAAAGGTGGATGGTTAAACACTTCAGCAGACCTGGGTTTAATATCCTTGCAGGGAGATTTACTAATCCTGTTGGAAATGAGTTAAACTAGCTTGCCAGAGGCATGTCACCCAAAACGGAGTTCAGATAGAATGCAAGCAAAGCTGACTGTGAGAAGCAGGAACATTCTAATTCAAAGTGGACATTGGGCCATTGGAAAATGACGCAGAAGAGATAGTAGTGGGGAACAAAGAAATGGCAAAGGAACCAAATAATTACTTCGCATTAGTCTTCACAGTGGAAGACAAAAGTAGTATCCCAAAAATTCAAGAGGGTGAGGGGCAGAGCTGAGTATGGTGGTCATCACCAAGGAGAAGATGCTAGAAAAATTGAATGACCTGAAGGTGGATAAATCACCTAGACCAGATACTCCAGAGATCTAAGGGAGATAGCTAGAGAGATAGTGGAGGCTTTAGTGGTAATCTTTGAGGAAGGAGAGACAATGGATGTTATTTACCTGGATTTCAAGAAGGCCTTTGACAAGGTGCCACACAGGAAACTACTGAGTAAGATAAGGGCTCATAGTGTTAAAGGCAAGCTACTAGCATGGATAGAAGCTTGGCTGTCTGGCAGAAAGCACCTCAGGGTGGTGGCTGGTGACAAGTGGTGTCCCACAAAGCTGTGTTGGGACCACAACTTTTCACTTTATACCTTAATGATCCAAAAGAAAGAACTGAGGCATTCTGGATAAATTTGCAGATGATACAAAGATAGGTTGAGGGACAGGTAACATTGAGGAGGCGGGGAGGGTACAGAAGGATTTGGACAGGTTAGGAGAGAGGGCAAAGAAGTGGCAGATGGAGTACAACATGGGAAAGTGAGGTCATGCACCTTGGTAGGAAGAATAGAGGCATGGAGTATTTTCTAAATGGGGAGAAAATTCAGAAGTCTGAAGTGCAAAGAGACTTTGAGGTCTAGTCAAGGATTCTCTTAAGGTAAACTTGAAGGTTGAGTCAGTAGTTAGTAAGGCAAATGCAATGATGACATTTATTTCGCGAGGATTTGAATATGAAAGTAGGGAGGGATGTACCTCTGAGGCTCTAAAAGGCTCTGATCAGACCACATTTGGAGTATTGTGCGCAGTTTTGGGCCCATATCTTAGGACAGATGTACTGGCCCTGCTGTGTATTTAGTGGAGATTCACGAGAATAGTCCCAGAAGTGAACAGCTTAACATATGAGGAACATTTGAGGACTCTGAATATACAGAGGAACCTCGATTATCCGAATACCAATTATCCGAAAATTGGATTATCCAAAGGAGATCTCGAGCTCCCAATTGAAACATTACATCAAAGATGTGTTTTTAACAGTGATCGTGTCTTTTGTTTACAATGATTAAAGAGGCACCATCTCCAAATGACTTACCTCCCACCCTTACTCTTCCCTACACTTTCCCTGGAGTTCTACAGAGCAGTGAACCCTAAACCTCCCTTCCCCAGATAATCTGACCAACATTGTCCTGTACAAAGTGTGTGTGTGTGTGTGTGTGTGTGTGTGTGTGTGTGTGTGTGTGTGTAAGTAAGTAAGGCAGCAGCAGCAGTCTTATTGTTGGTGTCCAGTCTGGCGGGGGAGGGGTGGGGGGGGTTTGGAAAGGGCAGTGTTGGGGGCAGGGTCTCGCACGCTGTGTACTGCTGCAGTGTCCTGAATAGGGAGCAGACTTTAAAAACTCCGAGCCCCAGAGAAAAGGCATTAAACCGATTAACCAAATAATCGAATATCCAAACAAAATAGTGCCCGCCCATCTCGATCGGATTATCGAGATTCCCCTGTATGCTCGATGGACTTTAGAGGGATCTAATTGAAACTTACAGAACACATTCCTGATGAAGGGCTTATGCCCGAATTATCAACTCTCCTGCTCTCAGCTGCTGCCTGACCTGCTGCTCTTTTCCAATGCCACACATTTTGACTAGAACACTGAATGGCCTGGACAGAACAGATGTTGGGAAGATGTTTCCATTAGTATGAGAGACCAGGACCTGAGGGCATAGCCTTAGAGTAGAGGGAGGACCTTTTCAAAAAGAGGTAAAGAGAAACTTCTTCAGCCAGAGAGTGGTGAATCTAGGAATTCTCTGCCACAGAAGGCTGTGGAGGTCAGGTCATGAGTACATTTAAGATGGAAATGGATAGGTTCTAGATTGTAAAAGGAATCAAGGGTTACTGGGGGAAAGTGGGAGAATGGGGTTGAGAAACTTACCAACTATAATTAACTAGCAGAGCAGACTCGAAGGGCTGAATTGCCTAATTTCTGCTCCTATGTCTTGTTGTCTTAACCAAGGACAGTACAGCACAGGAACAGGTGCTTTGACCCAACAAGACTGCACCAACACACAATGCTTTCTAAACTAAAAAGCTTCTGCCTCTCTGCGGTCTGTAACCTCTATTCCCTGTCTATTCATTCATCTGTCAAAATGCCTCTTAAACATTGCTATTGTATCCACCTCTACCTCTCTGGCAGCACATTCCAGACACTTACCACTCCTTGTGTAAAACAAAACTTGCCTCTCACATCTTGATTAAACTTTCTCCCTTTTACATTCAACCTGTGTCCCCTAGTAATTGACAATTTTTACCCTGGGAAAAGACTCCAACTATTCATTCTTCTGTGCTTCTCATAATTTTGTAAACTTCTATCAGATCACCCCTAATCCTCTGATATTCAGTGAAAACAAGCCAAGTTTGTCCAATTTTTCCTCATAGCTAATAGTGTCCAAACCAGTGTAGGAGTAAATTACTGCACATACTGGAATCTGTACTAAAAACAACAAATGCTGGAGATTGCAGTGGGTCAACGATTCTAGTCTAGATAACTCTTCATCAGAGCTGATCTTAGTAAACCATCTCTGTCATCCATTCAAAGATGTTCAACATTCAGGAAGGATAGGAATGAAAAACAAAGAAGTGGAGCAGTGTTGACAATCAGGGATAGTATCATTACATTCATGAGAGGATCTTAGATTGGAAAAATAAGACATATAATCTGTTTTGGTAAGTTTAAGAAGGAGTAGTGGACTGCAAATATTGGTTGGAGATGTTTACAGGCCACCAGTGATCATGTATGGAATGATGTAGATCAGAAAATTAGAGGTAGCAAGGGAATGTATTAATCATGGGTAACTTTAATGTACTTGTAGACTGATTCAATCCAATGAGCATCAATGCTGTAGTTGTAAAATTCCTAGAACGTAAGCTTCTGGATGCAGCTCTGATGTTGATAGAGAACAATGACATATTCACCCCCTTTCTGACTGATAGTGCACTCACTATCCTGAGTTGCCAGCGTCTTCCACTTTGCTGAAAAATAAGTTCAAGTCCAGATGGTTTCAGTGCTAAAGTCAATCACCACCAAGAAAGGAAGCTAGGAGCTGTAAAATACGTGTGTCCATGTCAGCACAAAACATCCTGTATGAATGTGTGTAATGCATAGCTGTCTGTGTGTGCAAAATAGCCTGACAGAAGCATTTAAGCTGTAGGTGTAGTCAGTTCCAAAGTAAGGTGATCTAGGCCTCAAGTGGTGTCTGTGTTGTTCTCTGAGCAGGCATGGTGATGTGATGAAGCTGGTGGTTTGCTGATTTGGAGTTGTAAGGGTCAAGAGTAAAGGAGAATGTTAGTCATGGTACACAAATGGATGTTGGGCAGCTGAAGCAGTGGAATGACAGCCAGACAGGCATTCAGTAGTTGCAGCCATTCTGTTTTACCTTTTGGGAGTTTGGGCTGTCCACTTTTTTGGTGGAGTGGGGGAAACTTGAAGTAGGATCTAAAAAGTGAGTTGGGGCTTTAATGAGATGCAAATGCATAGAAATAAGGCCGTCATCACTCAGTGGTGAGGTTCTGAAGTTGTTATTTAAACCTTGAAGGGAAATTGAGAGATTTTCTTCTTGAAGTCAAAAATCTCATTCTTTTATTTTTGCCCTATTTTGTCACTTCACTTGCCATTACTCTTGCCACATCAGGGAATGAAACATCTCACCCATTAAATATACTTCACAAAAGCATATTGTCATAGACAATGTGACACCCTGCTATTCAAGATGCAAGGTATAAAATCCAGAGAAGCTGTTTTTAATGGGGTTTTGGGGTCCCTTGGAGAAAAATGTTAGTGATGAGTCCACTCCACTACTTCAGTGCTGCCTCACCTCATAAGGCTTCAAAAGCTCAGAGGGCCATAAATTGATTTAAGATGGAACTCCCACCTCTAACCTAAAACAAAGAACTGCAGATGAAGAAGGGATCATTGGACTTCTACCTCTACCTGGGCAAAGTCTGCCTCTCAGAGCTGCCAACTAATTACTTGACCAACAACTCTCTCATTCCAGCTGAAGCACTGCAGACTGTCGGTTTTCGAACAGTTCTCTCTGCTGAGATGTAGCCTTTATCCAGTAAACAATCTGACAAGGGGGATGTGGGGCAGTGTACATAGATCAAGGAGAAAGGGAAACTGAGAGGAGCATGTCAGTGAAGTGTGGCACAAGAGGACAACTTGGATCCCCATTGGATCTGAAGGAGTCCCCACCCCTTCTGGGCAGTTGGCATGCTTCTCCAATCTTCAACTAAATGTAAGCAGAAGGGAGGTGAGTCACTTTAATCATCAATAATTGAGAACAAGGACCTTAATGGACACATGGGAAGCTGCTCAATGTTAAACACCTGGGGTTAAGTGTTGTTTAGATAAAGTCCAGCCATAAAGGCAAAGGTGAGGACTGCAGATTAGAATTAAAAGTGTGGTGCTGTAAATGCACAGCAGGTCAGGCAGCAACCGAGGAGCAGGAGAGTCAACGTTTCAGGCAAAATCCCTTTGTCAAGGCTTCCTGATGAAGGGCTTTTGCCTGAAACATCAATTCTCCTGCTCCTTGGATGCTACCTGACCTGCTGTGCTTTTACAGCACCACACTTTCTACTGTAAAGTCCAGCCATATACTTTTCTGGTCAGAACTTTATTTAAGCTCTCACACACCAACTCCAGTGCCACTGATTACTAGTTTGCGTTTACGTCCAGTCAGGTTCTAACTCAGTTACACCCAAATGATATATAACCTGCTCTAGAAGTTAGATCACGTGGAATGCAGGGGGAGCTGGCAAATTGGATACACAATTGGCTTGATGGTAGGAAGCAGAGGATAATAGAACCTAGTTAGTTTAATTACCTACTTCTTATCAGACTGGACGCCTGTGACTAGTGGACTGCCTCAGGGGTCAGTGCTGGGCCCTTTACTGTTTGTTATCAATGATTTGGATGAGAATGTACAAGGTATGATTAGGTAAGTTTGCCGATTGCATTAAAATAGTCAGTATTGTGAACAGTGAGGAAGGAATATCAGAAATTACTGCAGGACCTTGATCAGCTGGGGAAATGGGGTTTAATATAGACAAGCCTTTTGGAAAGTCAAATCAATGTAGCAATTTCATAGTGAATGGTAGGGCTGTTAGAAGTGTATTTGAACAAAGGGACCTTGGAGTTCAGATGCATAGTTCTCTGAAGATGGAATCACAGATAGACAGGGCAGTGAAAAAGGCTTTTGGCACACTGGCCTTCATCAATCAGGGCATTGGGCAGTTATATTGCAGTTGTACAGGATGTTAGTGAGGCCGCAGTTAGAGTATTGTGTTCAGTTTTGGTCACCTTGTCATAGGAAGGATGTTATTAAGCTGAAAAGAGTGCAGAAGAAATTTACAAGGATGTTGCCAGGACTGAACGGTCTGAGCTGTAGGGAGAGGTTCATCTAGCTAGGACTTTTTCTTTAGAACGTAGGAGACTGAGGGGGGTATCTCATAAGGCTTATGCCTGAAACATCGATTCTCCTGCTCCTCGGATACTGCCTGGCCTGCTGAGCTTTTCAATGGGAGTATCTCATAGAAGTGTATAAGATCTTAAGAGGTATGAATAGGCTAAATGCACTCAATCTTTTTCCCAGGGTTGGCGAATCAAGGACTAGAGACTATCAGTTTAAGGGTAGAGGAGAAAAAATAATAGGGAACCTGAGGGGCAACGTTTTTACACAGTAGGTGGTATGCATATGGAATACACTGGTAGAGAAAGTGGTTGAGGTGTGTACATTAAGAATATTTAAAAGGCATTTAGACAAACACATGGATAGGAAATGATTTGGAGATGCTGGTGTTGGACTGGGTGTTTAACTATGGATATGAAAGGTTTAGAAGAATTTGGGCCAAGTGCAGGGAAATGGGGTTAGAGCGGATGGATATTCTGGTCAGCATGGACCAGTTTGGGCCAAAGGGCCTTATCTCCATGCTGTAGGACTCTGACTGTATAACCAAAAATTGGACCCAAATTCTACTTGGCTGCAGGTATCCCTGCCATATTATACTAAATAAGCACTTTGCTGTTTGTTATGCTGTTTGCTGTTTATCTCTTTCAAAGAGCTCGTACAGACGTGATGGACTGAATAGCTTTCCTGTGCACCAAAGCAATTCAGAGGTTCTTTGCAGGTTGTTTGACAATCCTTCCTCATTTCTTGGTGGTATAACTTACCAGAGATCTCGACTTTGCACTTGGATGTGTGTATGTTGATCTTTTACAGGTTGCGAGAGTTGTTTGTTGTCATGATGGTCCTCCACACATTCAATACCTGAGCATGTCTTGATGTGTATTCTGTAGACAGTTGGAGTACAATACCATTCTCATGTATGGGCTTCTGGTTCTCCTCAATGCTATTTGAATCAGTGTTCTAATATTGTAGGATTTAGGTTCACTGCACACTTTGAAGACAGCTGCAGGTAACCAGGTTCCTTGATTAGTGTTTGAGTCTGACCTTCTGTCCTACATATGCATTGGTTAGTTCTGCAACTGCATGTTGGTCATGGAGTATCTTCATTCTCTCTTGCATTTTGAAAAGTTGTCCCATGTTTCCGAGAACTTGGCAAGTGATGAATTTGCAGAGTCATTTTTGCTTGCCTTCCACAAGTGATCTATGCTTGGGATGATAAATCCATATCTCGATGTATAGCTCTTGGGTATAGCATAGCAAAACAAAATTATTAATTATGATTTATATACATATATGCAATAAATAAGTATACACGCAGCTCTTCCACGATTAACATACAACACTCACCTGTCCCCAAGTAAATTTGATTAGATTAGCTTCGATTCCCTGCAGTGTAGAGACAGGCCCTTCAGCCCAGCCAGTCCACACCAACCCTCCAAAGAGTAACCCACTCAGACCCATTTCACTCTGACTAGTGACCTAACCCTTTGGGCAATTTAGCATGGCCTACTCACCTGACCTGCGCATCTTTGGATTGTGGGAGGAAACCGGAGCACCCGAAGGAAACCCATGCAGACACGGGGAGAACGTGCAAATTCCACACAAGCAGTCACCCGAGGCTGGAATTGAACCTATGACCCTGGTGCTGTGAGGCAGCGGTGCTAACCACTGAGGCACCGTGCTGCCCCAAATCCACCATTTGGTCTCAGGTATCCTTGCCAGACCCTTCTGCTTGATAACACCATCTCCAAGGACTAGTTCTGCCTGAGGTCTAGTCACACAGAGATCTTCAATTGATCCTAACTGGCTCTCACTGAGTCCTGATAGAACCTAGTTAGTTTAATTACTGCTGCACTAATGCTGCACTTGTAACGTTGAGTCTGCTGTCTGCGCACTTACTGACTTTTAGTCCTTTTAAGTAATCTTTGAATGTCTCTTCAATGACTCCTGATGGTAGTACAGTGGAAACTTGATTATGTAAATGAGATGGGCGGGCAGTATTTCATAGCAAAGTATAACATAGCAAAGGAGAAAGAGAGGACTGCAGGCTAAGATAAAAGGTCGGGAGGGGGGACTTGGGGGAGGGGCGTTGGAAATGCGATAGGTGAAAGGAGGGTAAGGTGAGGGTGATAGGCCAGAGTCAGGTGGGGGCTGAGAGGTCAGGAAGAAGATTGCAGATTAGGAAGGTGGTGCTGAGTTCGAGGGTTGGAACTGAGACAAGGTGGGGGGAGGGGAAATAAGGAAACTGGAGAAATCTGAATTCATCCCCTGTCGTTGGAGAGTTCCGAGGCGGAAGATGAGGCGCTCTTCCTCCAGCTGTCGTGTTGCTATGGTCTGGCAATGGAAGAGTCCAAGGACCTGCGTGTCCTTGGTGGAGTGGGAGGGGGAGTTGAAGTGTTGAGCCATGGGTGGTTGGGTTGGTTGGTCCAGTTTCCCAGAGGTGTTCTCTGAAATGTTTCGCAAGTAGGCGGCCTGTCTCCCCAATATAGAGGAGGCCACATCAGGTGCAGCAGATGCAGTAAATGATGTGTCTGGAGATACAGGTTAATTTGTGGCGGATATGGAAGGATCCCTTGGGGCCTTGGAGAGAGGTAAGGGAGGAGGTGTGGGCGCAAGTTTTGCATTTCTTGCGGTTGCAGGGGAAGGTGCCAGGAGTGGAGGTTGGGTTGATGGGGGGTGTGGACCTGACGAGGGAGTCACGGAGGGAGTGGTCTTTTCGGAAAGCTGATAGGGGAGGGGAGGGAAATATATCCCTGGTGGTGGGGTCCGTTTGGAGGTGGCGGAAATGACGACGGATGATACGATGTATATGGAGTTTGGTGGAGTGGTGCCCGAAACGTCGATTTGCCTGTTCCTATGATGCTGCCTGACCTGCTACGCTTTTCCAGCAACACATTTTTCAGCTATAACATAGCAAAGATGAGTGTGAAACCGGAGGACTGGGAAGCTTTTAAAGAACAACAGAGGATTACGAAGAAGGAAGTTCACAGAGAAAAAATGAGGTACGAAGGTAAATTGGCCAAAAATATAAAGGAGGATAGTAAAAGTTCTTTAGGTATGTGAAAGGGAAAAAAATGGTTAAGACTAAAATTGGCGCCTTGAAGACAGAAACAGGGGAATATATTACGGGGAGCAAAGAAATGGCAGAAGAGTTGAATTCTTACTTCAGATCTGTGTTCACTGGGGAAGACACAAGCAATCTCCCAGAGGTAACAGTGGCTGAAGGACCTGAACTAAGGGAATTTATATTTGCCAGGAATTGGTGTTGGTGAGACTGTTAGGTCTGAAGGCTGATAAGTCTCCGGGGCCTGATGGTCTACATTCCAGGGTACTAAAGGGTGGCTCTAGAAATAGTGGATGTGTTGGTGATTATTTTCCAGAGTTCGAAAGATTCAGGATCAGTTCCTGCAGATTGGAGGTTGGCTAACGTTATACCACTTTTTAAGAAAGGAGCAAGAGAGAAAGCAGGAAATTATAGGCCAGTTAGTCTGATCTCAGTGGTGGGAAAGATGCTGGAGTCAATTATAAAGAATGAAATTACGACGCATCTGGATAGTAGTAACAGGATAGGACAGAGTCAGCATGGATTTGTGAAGGGAAAGTCATGCTTAACTAATCTTCTGGAATTTTTTGAGGATGTAACTCTGAAGATGAACAAGAGAGATCCAGTGGATGTAGTGTACCTGGACTTTCAGAAAGCCTTTGATAAAGTCCTACATAGGGGGTTAGTGAGCAAAATTAGGGCGCATGGTATTGGGGGCAAAGTACTGACTTGGATTGAAAGTTGGTTGGCTGACAGGAAACAAAGAGTAGTGATAAACAGCTCCCTTTCGGAATGGCAGGCGGTGACCAGCGGGATACCGCAGGGATCAGTGCTGGGACTGCAGCTTTTTACAATATATATTAATGATATAGAAGATGGTATTAATAGTAACATTAGCAAATTTGCTGATGATACTAAGCTGGGTGGCAGGGTGAAATGTGATGAGGATGTTAGGAGATTACAGGGTGACCTGGACAGGTTAGGTGAGTGGACAGATGCATGGCAGATGCAGTTTAATATGGATAAATGTATGGTTATCCACTTTGGCAAGAACAGGAAGGCAGATTACTACCTAAATGGAGTCAAGTTAGGTAAAGAGACAGTACAAAGAGACCTGCGTGTTCTTATACACCAGTCAATGAAGGCAGGCAAGCATGCAGGTACAGCAGCTAGTAAAGAAAGCTAATAGCATGCTGGCCTTTATAACAAGAGGGATTGAGTATAGAAGGAAAGAGGTTCTTCTGCAGCTGTACAGGGCCCTGGTGAGACCACACCTGGAATATTGTGTGCAGGTCTAGTCTCCAAATTTGAGGAAGGACATTCTGGCTATTGAGGGAGTGCAGCGTAGGTTCATGAGGTCAATTCCTGGAATGGCGGAATTACCTTACACTGAAAGATTGGAGCGACTGGGTTTGTATACCCTTGAGTTTAGAAGACTGAGAGGGGATCTGATTGAGACATATAACATTATTAAAGGATTGGACACTCTGGAAGCAGGAAATATTTCCGCTGATGGGTGAGTCCCGAACCAGAGGACACAGCTTAAAAATACGGGGTAGACCATTTAGGACACAGATGAGGAGAAACGTCTTCACCCAGAAAGTAGTGGGTGTGTGGAATGCTCTGCCCCAGAGGGCACTGGAGGCCCAGTCTCTGGATTCGTTTAAGGAAGAGTTGGATAGAGCTCTCAAGGATAGTGGAATCAAGGGTTATGGAAATAAGGCAGGAACAGGATACTGATTGAGGATGATCAGCCATGATCATAATGAATGGTGGTGCAGGCTCGAAGGGCAGAATGGCCTACTCCTGCACCTATTTCCTATTGTCTATTTCGTTCGGATAATCGATTATTTGGAAAATCGATTTAAATGCCTTTCCTCTGGGGCTCGAAGTTTTTAAAGTTTGCTCCCCATTCAGGAGACTGCAACAGCACAGCGTGCTAGACCCCGCCCCCAATACCCACCCCTCCCGGTTGCACCCGCCCCCCCCCGGCATCCAACCCGGTACTACCCCGCCCCCAAAACCAGTCCAACCCCGCCCCCACCCCCAACCCGGTCCTACCTAGCCCCCCGCACCCCAACCTTGTCCAACCCCACCCCCAACCAGTCCAACCCTGCCCCCAACCCGGCCCTACCCCACCCTCATCCCCCCCCAACCCGGTCCTACCCACTCCCCTGCTCCCCAACCTGGTCCAACCCCAACCCCGCCCCTCAACCCGGTCCTACCCCGCAACTCAGTCCAACCCTGCCCCCCTGCCCCCCCAACCTGGACCAACCCCACACCCCAAACCCAGTCCAACCTCGACCCCACCACAAAATGCGTGAGCTCCAACCTCCAACACAGACCCCCTGCCAACCCTGCACCCCCTATCCACCCCTGGCCACTCTCCGGGGCTGCTGGACTGCACACCAACAACAAGACTGCTGCTGTAGTTGCCTTTGTGGGGTAAGTCTCCAAACAGCGTGCACACAGCCACACGCACAACTTTTTACTGCAAATTTTTGACAGGTTCCAAATTTGCCCTGCACAGGCCAATGTTAGAGAGATTATTCCTGGGAAGCTGGGGGTGAGAGGAAGGAGTTTAGGGTGCACCGCTCTGTAGAACTCCAGGGAAAGTGTAGGGAGAGAGAGAGAGGGAGGAAGGTCAGTCATTTGGAAAGGGTGCCTGTTTAACCACTGTAACAAAAGACACAATCACTGTTGGAAACACGTCTTTAATCTCATGTTTCTATTGGGACCTTGAGATCTCCTTCGGATAATCTGATTTTCAGATAACTGGTATTCGGATAATCGACTTTCGGATAATCGAGGTTCCCCTGTAACTTGCATTATACCCCTCTCCTATTCCAGGGCAAATTGAAATGTTGGAATCTAGCACAATTTGGACCTTCTGTTCCATACATGTTTCCAGCCGTGGATGGCTGAATTGCTCAGTATGGAAAATCATGGATATAACTAGAGAATGTAATCACAAAAGTTATTAGGGAAGAATGGTCTAACATGACACAAGAGGAGTCAGGCATTTTTAGGTGTTTTTAGCCATACATTGATAAATGATATATCTAAAGAGGTGTAATTTTAGAAGGGAAACAAGTACTTGCACGCTTGGTTCTTTGCCTTAACATATTTTCACATCTAGATCAAGGACACATGGGCTTGGACTGAATGTATCTTGGCCAAGGATCAATAATGACATTGAGAAGACTGTAAGGATGCGCCAGTCATCCCAGCACCACCAAGCTCAGCAACATAAAGAACCTCTGCACTCTCATGAAATTTCATTTGTGGCTTGGTCCAACTGATTTATTCACTGTACATGCTGATGATTAGTAACTAGTCACTGATTACTTCTCCATATGTACTTCAAACATATGTCGTGTTCAATCTATTCAGCATACCTGAAGAGATCATATCTGACAGTAGGCCACAGTACTTTGGCAGACCTTTAAGGTACATAACGGCAAAAACTATGTTATCTCATTATACCAGGTCCAGCAAACTTATTGAGCATTGACTTGCGTTATCAAATCACTTATACGAAATGCAGGGTGACAAAATGGTTTTTATGTTGGACTCGATGTTAGAAGTACTGTATTGCTGGGAATGCAATTAAACGAACCAGGTTATATAAGGACTCAGCAAGAAGAAATTAAGAGCAATTGAAGACTTCTATTCGACTAGAAATCTCAAGTTGATCTTTCTACCCATATATTTTCTCTGGATGATTTTTCAAAAATATCTTCTCACATTACAGCAGTAATGTATTCCTTAATCAAAAATGCCACCCCACACTTCACCTTTCTTGCCTCCGATCCTATCCTTCTTATAGCATCTAAAACCTGGAACATTCAGCTGCTAGTCTTGTCCATCTGTCAGCCAAGTTTTAATAAAAACTATGATTTCCCATTCTCATGTTCCATCAATATTACTGCAATGTTTGTGAAGGTTTGTAGCTCAGTTTGAGGTTTAGGGTGTAGGTTTGCTCACTGAGATGTAGGTTTGATATCCAGTCGACGTCACAGTCGAAAGAACGAACAATGGAGAACTACAAACCTGCGTATACAGAAAACCGACAAACACTGACCAAATACTTAACTACACCAGCAACCATCCCAACGTACACAAACGAAGCTGTATCAGATCACTATTCCAACGAGCCACATCACACTGCAGCACAGACGAACTTTGGAAAACAGAGGAGAACCACCTATATGACGTATTCAAGATGAATGGATACTCAAAAAATATAGTCTGCAGATTCCTCAAGAACAAACCACGACAGGCAGACCAAACACAGTCAGAAACCCTAACCACCGTACCATACATCAAAAAAGTTTCAAAAATGACAGCCAAACTGCTAAGACCCCTTGGACTCCTAGTAGCACACAAACCCACCAACACTCTCCAACAAAATTTAACAAACTTAAAAGACCCAGTACAACCCATGGACAAAACCAACATCTTCTACAAAATTCTATGCAATGACTGCTAGAAACACTACGATGGACAATCAGGAAGAAAGTTTGCCATCAGGCTACACAAACACCAGCTAGCCACAAAAAGACACGGCCCTCTCTCCCTCATAGCCCTACACACGGAGGAAAAAAAACTACCATTTCAACTGGGACAACACATCTATCCTGGGACAGGTTAAGCAAAGCTGAAAATGTGTTGCTGGAAAAGCGCAGCAGGTCAGGCAGCATCCACGGAACAGGAGAATCGACGTTTCGGGCATAAGCTCTTCTGCCCAAAACGTCGATTCTCCTGTTCCGAGGATGCTGCCTGACCTGCTGTGCTTTGCCAGCAACACATTTTCAGCTCTGATCTCCAGCATCTGCAGTCCTCACTTTCTCCTCACAGGCTAAGCAAAGACATGCCAGAGAATTCCTAGAGGCCTGGCACTCCAACCGCAATGCCATAAACAAACACATAGATCTAGATACCATCTATCAACCCCTCAGAAAACGAACAGGAAATGACATCACCATGAACCCCAGGAACCCCATCCAGGACAAACATATAAATAGAAAGCAGGAGACAACAGCTTCGCTCCACTTGGAGGTCGCCACTGATGATGTTTCCTGGGCAGGTAATGAAACGTCTGAATATCAAACCTACACCCTAAACCTCAACCTGAGCTACAAATCTTCACAAACCTTGCGTGATAGGGAAACAGATGGTGACATCTTGAAAAATGCCCATATTACATTAGAAGTGATGCTGGATATCTTAAAAATCATTAGATTAGATTAGATTAGATTAGACTAGATTAGACTTACAGTGTGGAAACAGGCCCTTCGGCCCAACAAGTCCACACCGACCCGCCGAAGCGAAACCCACCCATACCCCTACATTTACCCCTTACCTAACACTACGGGCAATTTAGCATGGCCAATTCACCTGACCCGCACATCTTTGGACTGTGGGAGGAAACCGGAGCACCCGGAGGAAACCCACGCAGACACGGGGAGAACGTGCAAACTCCACACAGTCAGTCACCTGAGTCGGGAATTGAACCCGGGTCTCAGGTGCTGTGAGGCAGCAGTGCTAACCACTGTGCCACCGTGCCGCCCACATTAGGTTGGATAAATCCCCAGGACCTGATGAGGTGTTCTCTCAATCTCTTTGGGAATCTAGGGATGTGATTGATGAGGGACTTGCTGAGATGTGTATCAAACCTTCAGCTCAGCGAGCAAACCTACACCCTAAATCAATGTTTCTATTTGCGCTACTATTTAGAGAGGTGGAGTGGAGGAATTCTATCGTATAGTCTCCATTAATAGATATTGGTCCCTTTCCAGTTCAGGTTAGACCCATCCTTCTTGAACATGTCTTTGCTGTCCCAAATGACATTCCAGTTGTCCAAAAATCTGAATCCCTGAACAATACACCAGCTCTTCAGCCACTGATTTATCTACTTTATCTTTTTGTTCCTTCCCTTGTTTGAGTTTGTCATTGGGAGTAAACCAGAGATTACTACTTTTAAGGTTTTATTTTTTGATCTTCTGCCTAACCTCTTACATTCACTCTATACTCCTAATAATTTTTTTCCTAAAAATGTCATTCCTTCTAACTTGTACAATAATTTCTGGTTTCTTTAACAATATGCTTGAAACATATAAAAACATCCTTAATCCTAGTACCAGGAAAGCAATAAACCATCTTAAACTTACACACACTGCCACAGAATCTGCTGACAACAGAGCCCCCATAACAATAATTCTATTAAATTGAGCATTGCCTAACATAAGAATCATTCCAAGTCTCCAATAACTAACTGCCCCTTCCATTTTCCTCAGAGAGACTATCGGGCGGCACAGTGGTTAGCACTGCTGCCTCACAGCGCCAGAGACCCGGGTTCAATTCCCGACTCAGGCGACTGACTGTGTGGAGTTTGCTCATTCTCCCCGTGTCTGCGTGGGTTTCCTCCGGGTACTGCAGGTACTACAAAGATGTGCAGGTCAGGTGAATTGGCCATGCTAAATTGCCCATAGTGTTAGATAAGGTAAATGTAGGGGTATGGGTGGGTTGCGCTTTGGCGGGTTAGTGTGCACTTGTTGGGCCGAAAGACCTGTTCCCACACTAAGTAATCTAATCTAATCTATCTATTTGATAGAGGAATAGCCCCAGGAGACTGTTGAACTACCTTCTTACCTTTCCCAACAGTCATCCATCTATCCGACTGATCCTGCTGTGTAATAACTTTCCTAAATCTACTTGCAATCTCACTCTTTACTTCATATCTGCCATTAATAACATTAAGCCTTAAAAAAGTTTCAGTAACACCTGATACAAAATAACCTATATTTCATTATCTACAGAAGATAATATTAAAATGGAAAGAATTAAAAAATATAGTTCAAACATGACTCCTCTTAATAAGTTCCTTGAAGGAAAAAATCTTCTTCAGAGCATGCCTACCACGTGTAAAACTCCCCAAAACAAAAACACAACTCCTTATTTTTAAAGAAACTGTTCGACTTTTCAAAAAAATCTTCTGCAATGAAAAAAATCCTTTTAAATACATATATTTTCTTTTAACTTTTAAATTTAAAATAAAGAAGGCCTCCGAAAAGCTCAGAAAAAAAATTCATAGTGGGGAAAAAGAATCATGATCAGTTCCTGCAATTTGAAAAAAAAGCTCTCTTTAATGTGTATAGGTTTTCTGAAGCTCTAAAATTAGAATTTAAAATAATCTTCAGCCAGTTGTATAAGACTCTGGTGAGGCCTCATCTGGAGTATTGTGTGCAGTTTTGGTCGCCATACTATAGGAAGGATGTGGAAGCTTTAGAACGAGTGCAGAGGAGGTTTACCAGGATGTTGCCTGGAATGGTAGGAAAATCTTATGAGGAAAGGCTGAGGCACTTGGGGCTGTTCTCATTGGAGAAGAGAAGGTTTAGGGGAGATCTGATAGAAGTGTATAAGATGATTAGGGGTTTAGATAGGGTAGATACTAAGAACCTTTTACCGCTAATGGAGTCAGGTGTTACTAGGGGACATAGCTTTAAATTAAGGGGTGGTAGGTATAGGACAGATGTTAGGGGTAGATTCTTCACACAGCGGGTTGTGAGTTCATGGAATGCCCTGCCCGTATCAGTGGTGAACTCTCCTTCTTTATGTTCATTTAAGCGGGCATTGGATAGGCATTTGGAAGTTATTGGGCTAGTATAGGTTAGGTAGGACTCGGTCGGCGCAACATCGAGGGCCGAAGGGCCTGTACTGCGCTGTATCCTTCTATGTTCTATGTTCTATGTTCTATTCACTGTCGACACTGAAAGGTCTATTTTAACCATCCTGTTTATATGTGATACAAACTTCAAAGAATTTTGTACCTGAACCCCTAGGTCCCTCTACTCTACAACACTATCTAAAGCTGTACCATTAACTGTGTAATCCCTACCCTTGTTGTACCAAAATGCAATACTTTGCATTTTGCATTATCAAAATGCAATAAAGACATTCAAATAAAAGGTCCATTTGAAAATAATCTTAATTTTTTTGGTTTTGTTTTATTAATACTAATGAAACAAAATGAATAAAAATCATATTAGTGAGATATAATAACTAATAAAATTGCAATGAATCTTTAACTAAGCCTGAACTCCCAGGAACAGCTGCAAGATCCATGCTGGTTCTCCATTCTGGCATATTTGTGTGGGAACGGGGTACATATTTGTATACCTCGAATACGTAAATGTATAGTCGATTCTGCTAGAATGCGAATTGGCTTTAACATGATGAAAGAAATTGAAATAAAACTCTGACTAGAAAATTAGATACATGGACTCTCTCTGAACAACTTGTATCTGTGGTATTTAATAGTAGTAGCAGAGGATGGTTAGCTGAATGACCAATATTGAAAACTAAGCATTATTCTTGCCAAAGAGTGATTTAGAGGAAACCTCAGAGAAATGGCTGTAGCAAAACCTAAAGTTTCAGGGCTTGATTATCTGTCCCTGTTTTCCAGATGTGAGTTGTATGACCAGCAGAAAACTGGTTAATTCATTCCTAAAGTGGAAACAAGGTATGACCTTGGCTTTCTTACTACCATATAAACATAAGATGGGAAGCAAAGTTTGTCAGCATTGGAGATTGATGATATAGACACTTGACAAAGGTTTGAACAAGTTATTAACTTGCATGGATACAATTTATCAAAAGATGATTTACTAATTTCTTATGAGAAGTGGTCAGGTTTTGACAAATTCAGAAGTGTGGCGATAGTTCTACAAAACAGTAAATAATGGAATTCAATAAATTGTGTGCAAACCTTCAGAAATTCTATTTGGAAATTCCCACATCTGTTCTGGCATATACTTTATTGAATGGTATTTATCAAATTTAGATAGAAATCTGTTTTGGACAGGAGTTAATACTACAGATAAACACATACTGCGATAATAAATGTTGGAAGCACTAAAAAAAATTCTTTGGAAAGCATTCCTTTCCTGCAGCAATTGCAATGCAAGTGGAGTAATTCGTTATATGACAGAAAATGGAGGACACAAAGCTAACAGTCTGGTGAGACTGTTTAGATATTGGTCATAGGTAAAAGAAGAATTTTAATTAAATGAGGAAAGAAATGTTTTTGACAGTTTTGAGTGAGAGGAATTTAGGGCTTACAGTAGAAGAGGGAATCTCAGAAATGACCAGGGAGTAATGAATCGATGTTTCAGCAGTGTTCAGAAGTACCATTACTTCACAGATTATTTGAAACAGAACATTGGAAGAATTTTAATCGCTTGTACAGTTTAATGGCATTTGATTACCAATCATATCATTAACATGTGATGGCAGTTGCGGAGAAATGTATGGATTCTTTCTTGATTGCAGTTGCTATTTCAATATGTGCTGTGTGCTGCTTGACCACAGCATATTTTCCATGTTTGCAATGCATTAATGCTTGGTGTAAGAAGTTGTACATGTATTGCAAATAGTTTTAATGTAAAAGCCTGTAATGTAACATTTATTGTTGTTTGTTCAACTGTGGAATCGTGTAGCTTTTTTCGAAGTTTCCAGGATCTTGTCTTCTGTCTATTGGAGAAGTAAAAACTTATTGTCTCTAACAAGATTATAACAATATTGGCAAGCTGGTCTGGGTCATGACATAATTTGATGATTTCCATCGGAGATCAAAGCACTGCCACTGTGTCTTCATTTGCAGGTCATTAGCTGTTTCTTCCTGAAGAAGTTTGCATTGGTGTTGACCAAAATTAGTCAACTCCGCTTTGGGGTCAATATTGTCTACATGCACGTTCAATGGAACTTCTTCATCCTTGTTCAGATTTGCTAATCTGCTCATTGTGTCCGAGTAACCATGTTGGTAACTAGTGTGTGTCAGTACTTTTTTGAGAAGTCATTGTAATCCAAGCAAGTGTACCTGTCAGGGGTTTGCTCCAAGTCATTTCCAATGGTTTGTGATCGGTTCCCAAGGTGAACTGCTTACTAAACAGTGTGATACTGAATTCCAGAGCACATGTTTCGTACTGTATGTTGGAATAATTTGATTGCACTTGAAATAGATTTTTGGATCCAAGCATAATTAGTTTGTCGTCTTACATTCTGCATGCACATAGTTCTTTCTGAGATGCATCAGCTCCCAGAATTATTGTCTTCTTTGGGTCATAGTACTACAGTATATAAATTTCTGACAGTGCTTGTTTGAGTGATTCCGTCACATATTGATGGTCTGCCTGCCATACATATGGGATAATAAAACAAAGAACTACAAATGATAGAAATCTGAAACAAAACCGAAATTTCTGGGGAAACACAGATCTGACCTCATCTCTGGGGAGAAAACGGAGTTAATATTTCAAGTTCAGCGACTCTTCATTAGAGAGGATGTCTTTTGTTCAGAGTTCTTTTCATGATAATGCCTTTGCAGACATTTGGTATGTAGGGTGCTAGAAAGTTATGAAAACTACATATCTCTGCAGGTCCTCTTCGTCATGGGTTGTAGGTTGTGTCATATATCTTGCCCTGGTAAGCATGGATCCTATATCTGAATAAATCGAACCATAAAATCTGATCTGACATACATTCATCTGGCACTCTTGCCTTCAATCAGGTGTCCTTAATGACAATCTGCCACTATCAATAAGTGTAGATTGTGCTTGTGCTCATCTTTGATTTGTGCTTGTCACTGCATTACTATCAGCGATCTGTACATATCCAAGAATACTCCATGGCACAGTCCCTGCTGTGTTTTTTTTGTTGCCTCCTATTGTAGCCTCTAGTTGCAACTTTGGAGCCCAATGTCTCTTTGCACTACAGAACTTATAAAACTCTTATAAAGAAGGACAGCTCCAGATTGGTAACAACAGGCCATAATTCCAATATAGCTTGCCTTCTTTCTGCATTCTAGTTATCATGCCAATTCTAATAACTGGACATAATGTTCGCAGATGGTACTGCCTAACTCTGCTATCTTCATATTTTTTTCCATCTCTTACAATGCAACTATGCATTACCTTTCTTTTTCTCAGAAAGGTCCTTTCACAAAGTTTCAAAGGGTGTTGCAGCTATTACTACTCCATTATCCATTTAAACACCTCGGCCTCTGAGACATCACAGTCCTTGCCATTGTCGCAGCACCTACTGATGAAATTACAAATTGATTGTTGTGTCTGTTGCCTGTAAGACATCTGCTGTAGTTGGTCAATTCTAAAGTTCAGTTTCATTATTTCCCACTGCTTAGCCACATCTCTCTGGACCTCTTCAGACAGCTCTGTTGACACTGCCTTGCAACCCATTTTTCCAAATCACTACCTGTATTTTTACTGCTTGCTTATCCAGTCCTTGAATAACCAAATCTAAACTCATAGTTCCGTCCTTTGTTTAAAAAAGCCCAAACTCACTTAGGACAACTGTGGCTTTCCAATTCATACTGGGGAATTTGTTAGTCATCATGCAGGTGTTTCCTGTGTTTTGTAAAAGTTATTGCTACATAAGGAAAAGGCTTCTGTATGTGGAGATTCAGCATTATAGATGCTTTGCTTTTTTTTGATTTCCCTGTGCTGTGTTCAGCTGCATCTCATTTTTGTTTTGCATACTTTTTTTTATTTTGATACCTGAATTGCCTCAAAAGCCCAGCAGCCTCTAGAACCCGGCTCAGGACTGACTCACTACACCCATAGACAACTGATCTTCTAGTTCACAAATAAAGTACTCGCAGTTCAGCCTTTTATATGTTTCTCTTTTGTGTAGTTTGTGGTACAAATATAACTCTTGCACTGTTTCAAATTTTGCATAAAACTTTTTGCTGTGGTTTTGAAATTCAGAACTCTGCTTTTTTCGTGTGTGTTATTTTCTTTAATATATTCCTACCATTCTTGTACTGGATTGGTAAGTGTTGTAGGAACCATTTACTTGAAAATCTCAACAGTCGCAACTTTCCATTACAGAGCAGCATATGCACGTAATCTTAGTCTGGCATATTGCTGCTTGGAACCCTCGTGCCTGCTGTCCTCGGACTGTCATCCTTGGCCTTGGCATACTCGACCCTTAGAGCAGCAGCACAACCGTGATTGCCTGAAATGCTGTCCACTGACTAGATTGTGAAGATTGTGAAGACCCACATGCACTACGTTATAGCATTCACCCAGTATGGATACACTCTGTATTACACTATGTAATTCTTGTGTACGCATTCATACACAATGCTTCTCTCACTTGCACATACTCGTACATAATTATGTACACACTCGTAAATGTACACTTTCTCACATGCTTTCTCATGCTAACTCACGCATATCTGCTCAGTCACTGACCCGCACTGTCCCGCACACAAGCTCTTCCTCTGAGCATACTTCAGAACCCAATAATCTGGGGTGGGGCTTTTGGAAGTTTGCTGCATTCAAATCTCAGTTGGAACACTGTGCTCAGGCCCAGAGTTGCATGAAGGCCCATGATTTCTGTCCTTGCTCTTGCTGTCTTCCAAGTAGCCTCTTAGCCACACGCTTGAATACTCTCTCTCTCTTTCTCTCTGTTTCTCTCACACACACACACATATGTAAACATTCTCATGTACACATGGGAACATGTGCACTTATACATACACCAGTGTAAATTCAAGTGACCATGAACTTTTTTTCAGTGGTAGATGTTCAGTAATTTTGAGAATTTAATTTTTTGTGAAGATCATCGGTGTGCAGAACACATCTCAAAGTCTTTGTACAGCCCACATGTAAAGGCACAATTAGCCCTGTTTTGTACTTTAAAATCCTGAGCAGCATGAGAGCTGTGCTGGATTGTGTTAATCCCTCTTGCATGCTGAAAACAACAAGTTGTCTGTGGACACTGCATTGAAGGATAGGCAGGCAGACTCAGGCTTCTAACACACTGAATCCCAGGACTGTGATTTGGAGCACATGATGGACTTCAGGTATACAACTGACGTCACAAAACTGCTGATTGATCATCTTCCTGATGTGGTAACTATATTGATGGATGAAACCCTTTCAAATTAATTAACATTTAAATTACAAATGAAATATTGGACTGCTGGAATTTACTAAGGGGCAATTGTGCTAGATTTGTCATTTTCATGTCATATTCCCCCCCCACTCCCTCACTTGCCAGGCACACCACATGTTCCAAGTGATGGCAGACTCTGCTTGCCTTGATTGCCACACGTTCTGTGATAATTACTGCAATGAATCTTTGCAACAGCAGAACCTGCCAGCCTGCCTTTAGTCATCTGTAAGCTGACATGATATTGGCTCCCGGTATTCCATCTTTCCGAGTAACTAATATAGCTCAGAGCGTGGAGACAGGGATCCAACTAAAACTCTGCACACGTTTTCCACTCTGACAGTATACCTCTATCTGAGTAACGGGCGTTGGTGTAAAGCTTGCTGAAGGACAATTCAAACTCCTTTATAGCTTTTCTTCCAACAAGTTAGCTGAAAGGATGGGATTCAGTGTGTACTGTAAGCAGGGAGGAATTCAATATACAGCCCACCATAAGTGACAGACTGATTGATATATATAGCCCATTCCATGGAGGGTCTGATACTGAGCCCATTACACAGAGGGTTTGACACGGAGTCATTTTACAGCAGGTCTGATACTGAACGCATTACACAGAAGGTCTGATATTGAGCACATTACAGGGAGAGTCCGATGCACAGCACATTACATGGAGGGTCTCGTTCTGAACACATTACGCCGAAAGTCTGATACTCTGCCCATTATTCAGTGTGTCTGATACACAGCACTTTTGACAGAGAGTCTGATACTGAATCCATTTCATTGGGCATGCAATACTGAGCGGAATACACAGACATATGATACATAGCACTTGACATGGAGGGTCTGATACGGAAATGGACCATTACACAACCTATTACACATAGAATCTGATTCACAGTCAATTCTGTGACATGAAAATCTGATACATGGGCTATTATGTGGAAAGAGTTGATATATACAGCCCATTAAACAGCAAGAGACTGAGTTCAGAACATAAACCATTATGCTAGAAGGAAGAAGGATTTTGAATGCCCCACTTATTTTGAACATTCCTCTCTATGAATTTTAACACCTGGGCCAATCAACATTTTGCAAGTGAACCTTGTTACGTGGGAACTAATTGATTATGTATCAGACACCTCTGTGCAATAGACTCTTAATGTGTCATGGTCTGCTAATGGACTCACTTTCCTGTGGGATATTGGTCGTGAGATCTACAGCAATCGCATTTGATATTTAGGACTAGGATTTCCATCCAATTCTTCTTGTTCTTTAATAAAGTGACCATAGTCCAGAGGACCATAGGCTGCACCCTCATTCAAGTAAGAAGGCAAGAGATGTGTATAACCTAAGAGTCACCACGCCTTAGACAAGATTGAGAAGGTGGGGCATTCACGCCTGCCTCAGCCAGTGTGGGAATGAAAATGCACTTCTGTGTCACTCTGGATCACAAACCATCCATTCAGGTAACCAAGCTAAGCACCCCCTAGTAGGTCTCCAATTAATTCATTTGCTTTGTGCACTCAGTACAGAACCTAAAGACAGCCTGAGATTATCCCTAACCAGTGGGTTGATTGAGTTATGCTTGTATGAATTTGTATGAGCCACCAGAGGCAAATTAAGTTACTCAGAGATATAGAGATAGAACAGCTCTATTTATACATACAGTAGTTTCTGTTCAAAGGTTTCCAACTTCATTATAGAGGACTACATTGGATATCCTTCTAACCTTCTTCATCAACACGTCATTCTAGCCCTTCTCCATTCTGTGTTTATCAAGCTTTTCCTTGAAGGCAACTTCACTTTTTCTATAATGGCTCCCTGAGGTAGTCATGGCACATTCTCACCACTGTTTGGGTTCAAGTTGCTCCTGAATTCCCTTCTGACTCTATCTTATTGTCATGACCTGAAGCATTATGATGAATACTTAATTTACAGATTCCTTCTGAGAGAGTCTCTGCTTTCCTCATTTTTTTCCAATTTAAATACATTTGAATAAATGATTGGCATTTTGGACCCTGCCACAGTCTTGTGGTTGCAATATTAAAACTGGTACTGAATCACAGGAAATCAAGAGTGGAGAATAAATGCGAGTTATCTGAATATTTTCCATATAAGATTCTAATTATCTGAGGTAGATTCTGGGGCTTTAATGAGCACAAGGCTATAGTAATCTGACAGACACTCTGACAGCCAATCAGTGCTGATGTGTATCGCCTGTGCCTGAAGCAGAAGCGCGTCTCTCAGAGCTGATCAGGAGTGTAAAATATTCCAGCAGCTCTGAGTGATATCAGCAGAAAACTACTGAAGGTTGTTATCAGCATAAAGTCTGTTAGTTAGTACATTTAATACGACTTTATTTACTTCACTCACGACTAAACAGCCAAATTAAATGTTATTTGCTTTTTATTTACTATGTCATCTTTAATTAAAACTCAATTTGGTCGAGAGAACACGTGGTCTAGAAACTGCAGCCTCCCTCCTTATAAGTAGAATCATGATTTTAACACCATGACCATAAAAATGGTGTCAAACAATCATTTTTTTGTAAGCAATCCCCACCATAGATCATAATATTGTCTGAATAATATCAGGCCTGGTTGGTTGGGGATCCTACTAGTCTAATGAGAAGAAACTCTTGTCTTTTTTGCATGTTACCAACTAGTTACACTGGTGTAACAGACAAGGAAGAATCATCCCAGCCATTAAGCATCATGGACATTGGAGAGTCAGTTGGGAAAAGAAGGCTGTTGGCACGTTTGCAATTATTGGTCAGTGTATTGAGTGTAGAAGTTGGGAAGTCATGTTGCGGCTGTACAGAACATTGGTTAGGCCACTTTTGGAATACTGCATTCGGTCTGGTCTCCCTGCTATAGGGAAGACGTTGTTAAACTTGAAATGGTTCAGAAAGGATTTGCAAAGGTGGTTGTGGGTTAGGGGGTTTGAGCTATAGGGAGAGGCTGAACAGACTGGGCTATTTTCCCTGAAGGAAAATCGGAGGCTGAGTGATCTTACAAAGGTTTACAAAATCAAGAGGGGCATGGATAGGGTGAATAGCCAAGGTCTTTTTCCCAGGGTAGGAGAATCCAAATCTAGAGGACATAGGTTTAAGGTGAGAGGGTAACAGGGACTCAAGAGGCAACTTTTTCACGCAGAGGGTGGTTCATGTGTCTTTTCTTTGAGAAGGTGACTAAGGAGGTGGACGAGGGTAAAGCAGTAGATGTGGTGTATATGGATTTTAGCAAGGCGTTCGATAAGGTACCCCATGGTGGGCTAATGCAAAAACTATGGAGGTATGGCATTGAGGGTGCATTAGAGGTTTGGATTAGGAATTGGCTGGCTGGAAGGAGACAGAGGGTAGTAGTTGATGGAATAGGTTCATCTTGGAGTGCAGTTACTAGCGGTGTTCCACAAGGGTCTGTTTTGGGACCATTGCTGTTTGTCATCTTTATAAATGATCTAGAGGAAGGGCTTGAAAGCTGGGTGAGCAAGTTTGCAGATGACACGAAAGTCGGTGGAGTTGTGGACAGCGAAGAAGGATGTGGCAGGTTACAGCGGGATATAGATAAGTTGCAGAGCTAGGCAGAAAGGTGGCAAATGGAGTTCAATGTAGCTAAGTGTGAAGTCATTCACTTTGGTCGGAGTAACAAGAAGATGGATTACTGGGCTAATGGTAGGCTACTTGGTAGTGTGGATGAGCAGAGGGATTTTGGTGTCCATGTACACAGATCTCTGAAAGTTGCCACCCAGGTAAATAGTGCTGTGAAGAAGGCATATGGTGTACTGGGCTTTATTGGTAGAGGAATTGAGTTCCAGAGTCCTGAGGTCATGTTGCAGTTGTATAAGACTCTGGTGCGGCCTCATCTGGAGTATTGTGTGCAGTTTTGGTCGCCATACTATAGGAAGGATGTGGAGGCATTGGAACGAGTGCAGAGGAGGTTTACCAGGATGTTGCCTGGCATGGTAGGAAGATCGTATGAGGAAAGGCTGAGGCACTTGGGGCTGTTCTCATTGGAGAAGAGAAGGTTTAGGGGAGATTTGATAGAGGTGTACAAGATGATTAGGGGTTTAGATAGGGTAGACACTGAGAACCTTTTTCTGTTAATGGAGTCAGCTGTTACTAGGGGACACAGCTTTAAATTAAGGGGTGGTAGGTATAGGACAGATGTTAGGGGTTGATTCTTTACTCAGCGGGTTGTGAGTTCATGGAATGCCCTGTCAGTAGCAGTGGTGAACTCTCCCTCTTTATGGTCATTTAAGCGGGCATTGGATAAGCATATAGAGGTTATTGGGCTAGTGTAGGTTAGGTAGACTTTGGTCGGCACAACATCGAGGGCCGAAGGGCCTGTACTGCGCTGTATTTTTCTATGTTCTATGAATATGCTGTCAGAGGAAATGGTGGACGCTGGTACTGTTATTATTTTTAAAAGGCAACTGGATGGGTATATAAATAGGAGGAGTTTAAGGGTAAGGGCCAAATGCTGGCAAATGGGACCAGATTAATTTAGGATATCTGGTCAGCCTAGATGATTGGACTGAAGAGTCTATTTCCATGCCATACAAGTTTATGGCTCCTTGACTGTAATGGGAGAGGCCTATTTGCATGCCATTGTTACCAAACCTTATTTCATTGATATGCTGTTTGTTTTTCTCCCACCCTCCAGATTGAAAGTAAATGGCCCCAATGATATGAAAGTCACAGTGATTACCCTGGCGACTCCAGCCTGCCATTTCTTTCTCCAGGCCTCTATCTTGGACATCAATCACCAACATCTAAGGACACACACTATGGACAGTGAATATCCACAAAGCCTTCACAGAGGTTGTCATTGAACAAATACTAGCCTCACCACATCATCATGGTACAACTTATAGCATAGTTCTGCACTTCAGAGCGCATCAACACCTATCATTGCTGCCAGGACACAATGCATCAGGGATAGGCATCATCTTACGGATTCAACCGCTTTGCACTTTAGAGGTCTTTAGTTGCTGTCTGAGCACTCGTTCATTTTGCACATCCTTGGATACACTCAGCATCTCTCTATTGCCTTGCTATTTTGCATTTTGTCTCCTCATTTCAACCGTGATTACTCTGTGCATAAAATCATCTCAGGTCTACCTCCCAGCTCTCCTCTGGTTCCAGATATTCAAAATACGCTCATTTTTACACTCAAGTTGGAACATCATCAAGTCATAGAGATGTACAGCATGGAAACAAACCTTTCGGTCCAACCCATCCATGCCGACCAGATATCTCAACCCAATCTAGTCCCACCTGCCAGCACCCAGCCCATATCCCTCAATCCCTTCCTATTCATAGACCCATCCAAATGCCTCTTAAATGTTGCAATTGTATCAGCCTCCACCACATCCTCTGGCAGCTCATTCCACACACGTACCACCCTCTGCGTGAAAAGGTTGCCCCTTAGGTCTATTTTATATCTTTCCCCTCTCACCCTAAACCTATGCCCTCTAGTTCTGGACTCCCCGACCCCAGAGAAAAGACTTTGTCTATTTACCCTATCCATGCCCCTCATAATTTTGTAAACCTCTATAAGGTCACCCTCAGCCGACGCTCCAAGGAAAACAGCCCCAGCCTGTTCAGCCTCTCCCTGTAGCTCAGATCCTCCAACCCTGACAACATCCTTGTAAATCTTTTCTGAACCCTTTCAAGTTTCGCAACATCTTTCCGATGAGAAGGAGACCAGAATTGCACGCAATATTCCAACAGTGGCCTAACCAATGTCCTGTACAGCCACAACACGACCTCCCAACCCCTGTACTCAATACTCTGCCCAATAAAGGAAAGCATACCAAATACCTTCTTCACTATCCTATTTACCTGTGACTCCACTTTCAAGGAGCTATGAAGCCGCACTCCAAGGTCTCTTTGTTCAGCAACACTCCCTAGGACATTACCATTAAGTGTATTAAGTCCCGCTAAGATTTGCTTACCCAAAATGCAGCACCTCACATTTATCTGAATTAAACTCCATCTGCCACTTCTCAGCCCATTGGCCCATCTGGTCCAGATCCTATTGTAATCTGAGGTAACCCTCTTCGCTGTCCACCACACCTCCAATTTTGGTGTCATCCGCAAACTTACTAACTGTACCTCTTATGCTCATATATTTCTTGCATTTCTCAACATCAAGGTAACTGCTGAAATGGTTAGATTATTTTATAGTATATCTAACTAAAGAAGATTCACAACTGACCTTTATAATCTAATGAACAATTTTAGATTCTGGCATGGCTTGTTTTCACATCACACCCTCCGTGACCTGACCCAACTATTTCTATGATATCCCAATCAGCCCCAACCTCTTGACGTAACTCCTCTGATCACTGCAACCTAACTAATTCTGAGTGTACAACCACTGATTTGTCTCTACCCAACTAACCCATTCTGACCACCTGACAACCACCCAACTATCCCCCCTACTGCCACCACCCTCTACTATCCAACTAGTTCTGAGTTGTATAGTGTTATGACTTATTAACAACATTTAAAAGGCGTTTGGACAGATACATGGATAGGAAAGGTTTAGAAGGATATGGAGAAAGTGAGGACTGCAGTTGCTGGAGAGTCAGAGTCGAAAAGTCTGGCCCTGGAAAAGCACAGTAGGTCAGGCAGCATCAGAGGAGGAGGAGAGTCAATGTTTCATGTATAAGCCCTAGAAGGATATGGGCCAAGTGCAGGGAACTAGTGTTAGCATGGACATCTTGTTCAGCATAGACCAGTTTGGGCCAAAGGGCCTGCCTCCGTGCTGTAGGACTCTATGACTCCAAGTTATAGTATTATTGGACAGTCAGATCCCAGAGTGAAACCTTTCTTGACAGAACATAGGTCTTTTCTTTGCTGTTTGGTTTCCATGTCATCACTCACTGAACATACTCACAAGAGGCTGCTAATATACTTCCAACAAAAGTGCATCCATATTTATTACACACAAAAGGAAATAAAAACACACAAACTATTCTCGAACTATTCAATAAGTTAACTGAAACTGTCTTATTACTGTCTGAAATAATAATTCAAAGGGGCGGCACGGTGGCTCAGTGGTTAGCACTGCTGCCTCTCAGCACCAGGATCTCAGCCTTGGGCGACTGTCTGTGTGGAATTTGCACATTCTCCCCGTGTCTACGTGGGTTTCTTCCGGGTGCTCCGGTTCCCTCCCACAGTCCAAAGATGTGCAGGTCAGGTGAATTGGCCATGCTAAATTGTCCATAGTATTCGGTGCATTAGTCAGAGGGAAATGGTCTTCAGAGTGTCAGTGTGGACTGGTTGGGCTGAAGAGCCTGTTTCCACACTGTAGGGAATCTAACCTAATAAAAATCTTTTTACCCTCTGCAACAACTGATATTCAAACTTACTGAAGAATCATCTTGTTTTGTTTTTAAAGTTCCTTATTTGGTTGATATAGCTTTATTTCCTTTCAGAAAACCTCTGCATTTGCTCAATGCTGGATTCTTCAGTCAAACAGGTTTATTTGGAAGTGCTAGCTTTCGGAACGCTGCATGTCTGTATCTAGCAAGTTTTGAGAGGTTTTGTCTGTATCTCTCTGTGGAAAGGACACATTGTTGCAAGGCAATAGCCCAATTTATGTTTCTTTTCTATTCTTGTTTATGAATGCACTAAACTATTCACTAAAGGGTTTCTTAAAAGCCTAATCTACACCATGTAAACAAACTCCAGACACCTTGGTACAGCTTACAGGACTCAAAGTGAAACTAAAACGTCCTTCTTAATATGATGTGGAGGAGTTGGACTGGAGTGGACAAAGTTAAAACTCTCACACTAGGTTATAGTCCAACAGGTTCATTTGGAAGCACTAGCTTTCGGAGCGCTGCTCCTTCATCAGATAGCTGTGGAATGGGATCGTAGGACATAGTGAAAGATTATGATGTTATACAACTGAAGTGATATATTGCACAAACCTAGATTGCTGTTACTTAACTGTTTGTTCAATATATAATTTCAACTGCATGACACTGTAATCATTTGCTATAAATTCTGTGTCTTATGATCCAGTTCCACAGCTACCTGATGAAGGAGCAGCGCTCCGAATGCTCGTGCTTCCGAATAAACCTGATGAACTATAACCTGGTATTGTGTATATTTTAACCTTCTTAATATGCATTTATAGAATTACAATCAAAGATACACTTACATGTGTTCTGTCCACTTCAGAACTCAAGTTTTCAGATGAAATATCACGAACCTTCATCACAACAGGTATGGTTTTGTAAGAGTTAATGTTGTGCACTGCATTAAACTCTGCGCAAGTCCACTCAAATCACTGTCTTACAGTCTTGGACTTCAAAAATGTATCATCTGTGTCTTCCAGTCGTCTCAGTAATGAAGTTTAACCAATCTATGCAACTTGTACCTAAATGCTATTTTGCAATAAACTGCATCTTGTTACGACAAGAGCCCCTTGTTAAAATTCTTGAGTGGTTGTTCCTCTATCAATACAAGCCAAATGGTTGCTTATACCCAGTCAGAGAAAAAGGAGTAGTGGTGCCACCCTTGTACTCACAAGCACCACAGGATGACCAGTAATGTGCATTGTTTCCTAATATCAAAAGATGGAAAGAATCCACTGGACCCAGAGAAAGACAAAGGGAGCTTACAGTCTTAAAGACTTTTCCCCTTTAACAGCTTTTTACACAGATATTCAGCAGTCACAAGCACTTGAATAAACAAGCAGTAAACAGGAACTCATGGAAACACTAACAATAGGAGTTAGTACTCCAGCATAAAACCTTTACTTCAGGCATGGTAAAATGTGAAGAAGCAGTGTGGGCTACAAAGAAACTAAAGACTAGTCACACCTTGTAGGAAGTCAGGATCTGTTGAAATATTCCTGATTAAAAGTTTGACTAGGAAGTGACATAATGGAGTTCCATGACTAAAGATGAAAATCTCTTTGTGTCTATCAGTTTTTCAGCTTTTCACTGTGTCTGCTCCCCTTGGCTTCTTGCATGTTGTATTTCCTCTTTTAATCTCACCATTGTTTCTTGTATTTTGTTTTTCTTGCCCAGGACATCATGTTGAGTTTGTACATGATATTGGTGAGGCCTCTTCTGGAATGTGGTGTGCAGCTCTGGTTGCCTTGCTAAAGGAAAGATATTAAATTGGAGAGAGTTCTGAAAAGATTTATCAGGATATGGTCAGGAATGGAAGGTTTGAGTTATAAAAATAGGCTGGGATGTTTTTTTCACTGAAGTTGAGGAATGACTTCTATAGATGTTTCTCAAATCATGAGGGGCATATATAAGTGAATAGCAAAAGTCTTTTCACTAGGGTGGGGGAGTTCAAAATTAGAGGGCACATTTTTTAAGGTGAGAGGAGAAGGTTTCAAAAAGGTCGTGAGGGGCAGCATTTTTTACAGAGTCGTTTATGTGTGGAATGGACTGCCAGAGGAAGTGGTTGGTACAGGCACAGTTACAACATCTAAAAGACCGTTAGAAAAGTATATGTATAGGTTTGGAGGGATATGGCCAAATGCAGGCAAGTGGGACTTGTTTACTTTGGGAAGGGTCTGCTTCAATGCTGTATGATCTATGAATTCTTTGGCTGTGAAATTGTGTTAAGCTGAATCTGTGGTTCAGAAGCTTGCTATTCGAACTCAGAACTATTATTTTTTTCATTTTCAAGTTGTTATATTTGACGAACATGATGTTGGAAGATTTGAACTGAGGGTCAGGCTCTTTGTCTTTGATACCTTCTCTGCTCGCTCTGCAGCATGGAGTTTCTCTTCCATACGTTCCTTTTCAGTGTGCCACATTATGGGTATGGCCCGCACAGCTTTCAGTCATTTAATTAATTTTCTTATTCTAACTTTTCATCTTGAAGTGATTTTAGTTTCTGGAAATCTTCTTCAACTGTGTGACCTTTCTGATTGAGCTCTTTTTTTTCCCTTTTCTGTCAAGAGCTCTTCTTGCCTTTTAATATTAACCTTGTGAATTTCAGTATCTGACTGCAACCAATTCATTTGACTTTACGCATTATCTCTTATAACACTGGGATTTACCCAAATTGTGGGTTTCTGACTCTGGCAGTCACTTCCATGCTTTTGACTGGAGGGTGCTTTTCAGTGAGTGTATTACGTTCACCCCTCAGTGATGTCTCCTTCAGCCTTGTGTGGATCCACAGAAAATAGGGGCGATACTAAATTCATATTTTGCATCAGTATTTACTGTGGAAAAGGATATGGAAGATATAGACTGAAGGAAAATAGATGGTGACATCTTGCAATATGTCCAGATTAGAGAGGAGGAAGTGCTGATCTGATCAGGTGTACCCAAGAACTCTGTGGGAAGCTAGAGAAGTGATTGCTGAGCCTCTTGCTGAGATATTTGTATCATCGATAGTCACAGCTGAGGTGCCGGAAGAGTGGAGGTTGGCAAACATAGTGCCACTGTTTAAGAAGGGCGGTAAAGACAAACCAGAGAACTATAGACTGGTGAGCCTGACCTCAGTGGTGGGCAAGTTTTTTTTTAGATTACTTACACTGTGGAAACAGGCCCTTCGGCCCAACAAGTCCACACCGACCCGCCGAAGCGCAACCCACCCATACCCCTACATTTACCCCTTACCTAACACTACAGGCAATTTAGCGTGGCCAATTCACCTGACCTGCACATCTTTGGACTGTGGGAGGAAACTGGAGCACCCGCAGGAAACCCACGCAGACACGGGGAGAACGTGCAAACTCCACGCAGTCAGTCGCCTGAGTCGGGAATTGGACCCGGGTCTCAGGTGCTGTGAGGCAGCAGTGCTAACCACTGTGCCACCGTGCCGCCCAAGTTGTTGGAGGGAATCCTGAGGGACAAGATGTACATGTATTTGGAAAGGTAAGGACTGATTAGGGATCGTCAACATAGCTTTGTGCGTGGAAAATCATGTCTCACAAACTTGATTCAGTTTTTTGAAGAAGCAACAAAGAAGATTGATGAGGACAGAGCAGTAGGTGTGATCTGTATGGACTTCGGTAAGGATTTTGACAAGGTTCCCTATGGGACACTGATTAGCAAGGTTAGATCTCATGGAATACAGGGATAACTAGCCATTTGAATACAGAATTGCCTCAAAGATAGAAGACAGAGGGTGGTGGTGGAGGGTTGTTGATCCGACTGGAGGCCTGTGACCAGTGGAGTGCCACAAGGATCGGTGCTAGGTCCTCTACTTTTTGTCATTTACATAAATGATTTGGATACGAGCATAAGAGGTACAGTTAATAAGTTTGCAGATGACACCAAAATTGGAGGTGTAGTGGACAACGAAGAGGGTTATCTCAGATTACAACAGGATCTGGACCAGATGGGCTGAGAAGTGGCAGATGGAGTTTAATTCAGATAAATGCAAGGTGCTGCATTTTGGGAAAGGAAATCTTAGCAGGACTTAATACACTTAATGGTAATGTCCCAGAGAGTGTTGCTGAACAAAGAGACCTTGGAGTGCAGGTTCATAGCTCCTTGAAAATGGAGTCGCAGGTAGATAGGATAGTGAAAATGGTGTTTGGTATGCTTTCCTTTATTGGTCAGAGTATTGAGTACTGGAGTTGGGAGGTCGTGTTGTGGCTGTACAGGAGATTGGTTAGGCCACTGTTGGAATATTGCGTGCAATTCTGGTCTCCTTCCTATCACAAAGATGTTGTGAAACATGAAATGGTTCAGAAAAGATTTACAAGGATGTTGCCAGGGTTGGAGGATTTGAGCTACAGGGAGAGGCTGAACAGGCTGGGGCTGTTTTCCTTGGAGCGTCGGAGGCTGAGGGTGACCTTATAGAGGTTTGCAAAATTATGAGAGGCATGGATAGGATAAATAGACAAAGTCTTTTCCTTGGGATCGGGGAGTCCAGAACTGGAGGGCATACCTTTAGGGTCATGATTTGAAGATGCCAGTGTTGGACTGGGGTGTACAAAGTTAAAAATCTCACAACACCAGGTTATAGTCCAACAGGTTTAATTGGAAGTATACTAGCTTTCGGAGCAACACTCCTTCATCAGGTGATAGTGGAGGGCTCGATCGTAACACAGAATTTATAGCAGAAATTTACAGTGTGATGTAACTGAAATTATACATTGAAAAATTGATTGTATGTTAAGCCTTTCATCTGTTAGAATACAGTGATCGTTTCACTTCTTTCATGTGTAAATCACAAAACCTTATTTTTAAAGTTGCATTCTCGGGTTAGCTGTTAACAATGATGATAGCTCGACAATATGTTGAAGGTGTTGGCTCCCTGTGTTCTCTGTCTAATGTCATGATGTTTAGATTGATTCTAATCTAAAAAGTGAGATAACAGAGTTTTACATAAATTCATGCAGTTTTTGAGTTCCGAGTTCTACATGAATGCATGCAGTTTTTGAGCAAAGTACAATGTAACTCTGCAAATGAGAATTCACCCCACAAAATATATGTGTGCATATGGGTCTTTGTCTATGTGTGTGTGTCTGTCTGGGGTGGGGGTTGAGTGTGAGAAAGTGTGTGTGTGTGTGTGTGTGTGTGTGTGTGTGTAGTGAGTGCAGTGTCTTAAGTCTGTGAGGGGGTGCATGTGTGAGTGTGGGAGTGTGTGTGTCTATAAGGGTGTGTTTGGGTGTCCGTGTGCACGTCTGTGTGTACTTGCGTCTGTGTCTATGTGAGAGCGTGTGCGTGTAGGAATATCTGTGTGTGTGTGTGTGTGTGTGTGTGTGTGTGTGTGTGTGTGTGTGTGTGTGTGTGTGTGTGTGGTGCAATGGTGATCACCTGTAATGTGACATGAACCCAAGGTCCCGGTTGAGGTCTTCCCTATGGGTACCAAACTTAGCTCTCAGCCCCTGCTCAGCCACTTTTCTCTGCTATCTGTCTCGAAGTCTACCTTGGAGGATGGTCACCCGAAGGTCCGAGGCTGAATGTCCTGTACCACTGAAGTGTTCCCCAACTGGGAGGGAACTCTCCTGTCTGTTGATTGTTGTGCGATGCCCATTCATCCGTTGTTGTAGCCTTTGCTCGGTTTCCCCAATGTACCATGCCTCCAGACATCCTTGCCTGCAACGTATAAGATAGACAACATTGGCTGAGTCACATGAGTACCTGCCATGTACAAGGTGGAAGGTGTTCCCACACGTAATAGTGACTCAGCCAATGTTGTCTGTTTTATACGTTGCAGGCAAGGAAGTCCGGAGGCATGGTACATTGGGGAAAGCGAGCAAAGGCTACGACAACGGATGAATGGGCACCGCGCAACAATCAACAGACAGGAGGGTTCCCTCCCAGTTGGGGAACACTTCAGTGGTCCAGGGCATTCAGCCTCGGACCTTCGGGTGACCATCCTCCAAGGTAGACTTCGGGACAGGCAGCAGAGAAAAGTGGCTGAGCAGAGGCTGAAAGCTAAGTTTGGTACACATAAGGAGGGCCTCAACCGAGACCTTGGGTTCATGTCACATTACAGGTGATCACCATTGCACTACACACACACACTCTCACATACACACGGACACAGGTACACACAGACGTGCACACAGACACCCACACACCCTTATAGACACACACATGCACCCCCTCACAGACTTAAGACACTCTGCATTCACTATGCACACACACACACACTTTCTCACACTCATAACCCCCACCCCAGACAGACACACACAGACAAAGACCCACATGCACACATATATTTTGTGGAGTGAATTTGTACTTGCAGAGTTACATTGTACTTTGCTCAAAAACTGCATGCATTCATGTAGAACTCTGAGCTCAAAAACTGCAGGAATTTATGTAAAACTCTGTTATCTCACTTTTTAGATTAGAATCAATCTAAACATCATGGCATAGACAGAGAACACAGGGGGCCAACACCTTCAACATATTGTCTAGCTATCACCATTGTTAACAGCAACCTGAGAATGCAGCTTTTTCAAAAAAGGTTTTGTGATTTCCACATGAAAGAAGTGAAACTATCACTATATTCTAACAGATGAAAGGCTTACCAGACAATCAATTTTTCAAGGTATAATTTCAGTTACATCACACTGTAAATTTTTGCTATAAATTGTGTGTTACGATCAAGCCCTCCACTATCACCCGATGAAGGAGCGTCACTCCAAAAGCCAGTGTGCTTCCAATTAAACCTGTTGGACTATAATCTGGTGTTGTGTGATTTTTAACTAGGTTTAGGGTGAGAGGGGAAAGATATAAAAGAGACCTAGGGGGCAACCTTTTCACGCAGAGGGTGGTACGTGTGTGGAATGAGCTGCCAGAGGATGTGGTGGAGGCTGGTACAATTGCAACATTTAAGAGGCATTTGGATGGGTATATGAATAGGAAGGGTTTGGATGGTGTTAGGACGGGCTACCGTCCCCGTGTTCGTTTGAAGGAGAGAAACACTGGATCTGATTCAAAATATAAGCTGTTTACTGAGAGAGAGCCGTACACAAAATACAGTGAGGTGTTTTCAGCTCACTGGAGAAAGTGCCTTCTGACTATTTTTTAAATTTGTCTATCCTTTTGTTCTCTCACATTCCAGAGTTACATCCTTATTTGGTAAAACTCAGAATTTTCATATGTGATTGGGTCTCGCCTGATAACGTTCTATTACCTCAGTTTGAGCTACGTGTATCTAGACACGGCTCTAATGTCCTGTTATCTCTCGCCCTCCCTGGGGCCTCTTCAGGCTATGCCATCAGCTTTTCAGTCTGTTCTTAGTGTAACATAATGGCTTACTGTTGTCTAGTGAAGCTAACAAGTTCCAGACTTGCTAATACTACCTTACGTGAGCACTACCTAACAATAAAGTTTCTTACACTGCCTAACCTTAATAATGGATCCCTACAATGGATATGGGCTGGGTGCTGGCTGGTGGGACTAGATTGGGTTGGGATATCTGGTCAACATGGACAGGTTAGACTGAAGGGTCTGATTCCATGCTGTACATCTCAATGATTCTATGACTCTATGGTTTAGAGACATAAGCTGCATCTGTTCACAATGGTCCAACCCAGGAGTGCTAGAATCACTTTGTGTCACGGAATATAAAGTAAACACCAATTCTTTTGTATATGCTATTCAGATTTAGATTGTTCCGTGCTGTCCAATCTGAATTCTTCCTTAGGCCTTTAGTTTCATGTTGCTCAGTTTCAGAACATCCATCTTTGAATAACCATTTGCTCTCAGATTATCAGCAAGATCTTTTGATCAGTCTGCTTGGGATGATGTGACTTTCATCTGGTTTGTGAGTTAATTTTAACCATCTTGCTGAGCTGAATGTTTGCATGATTTTTTTTATCTCTGGAAACTGTCCCCTTCAGACCTTTAAGGCAGTAGCATAGTTCTTTTTGCTATTGTGTTCTTAGGTTAACTGTTGATGTTTTATGGTATGAAAGTTTTGATTTATTTTCCTTCTCGTTCACCCTATTGCTCTGATAACTTGTTATCGTATTTTTTTCTGTGTCTACAAGCTCTGCCATTTGATCTAGATTTGAGACATTCCTTTCTACATGTGAACTTGCAATTATTCGCAGCCTCTGCAAGTTTCCTCTCTGGTGTGCATTTGTTTACTGCTGTTTCACTGCATTAGTTCTGCTGCCCTTTCTCTTGAATCGTTGGATAGTCAGCATTTTAATCTGCCTGTTTGGAGATTCATTACCCTGGCAGATATTATGAGCTTGTCCTTTCCAATCAAATAATTTGAACAGATGTGCAGACCCAAAATAAGCTGATCTATCAGACTTCCATCTATTCCTTGAACTTGCATCTGGCTGAAGTTTTCAGTTTTGCGAAGAACTTGTCAATGGGATCACCTGGTTCCTGCCTCAAACTCTGAAATTTGTAACAGTGTTTAACAGTGGCTGGAGGTGTATGCTGAATCTTTCAAACATCTTGTCTGCGTTGTTACTATTATGCATACTTACCGACTAGCTTTTAAACAACTTAACCCTTTCTCTCCTACCAAAAGGATGCACCTGACAATTTCCTCCTCATTTAGTTTTTCTCCCTCTCCGCCATTAATCGGGGTTGATTTTTCAATCTAATTCGGTATAAAATATGTTGTAAACATTTAGTATTTTTCTCTTTGCTGCTATGTATATCTTCTATTTTAAATTATCACACTTAAGACTCAAAATGCTGGAACTCCATTCAAGATATTTTTTGCTGTTCTCCTGTGGCTGTCGAATAGATACATTGTTGATCAGCACCTGGCTGCAGTTCAGCAGGAAGTCTGACACCTGCATGTAAATTTCCTAACAATTATTTTCTAACTCTTTACAAGCAGCATAACTGTGTAACATCAGTATTGAATTCATATTTCTTGATACATTTGTTGAACAAAGATTATCAGTCTTAGTTGTGAGAAATAAAATGAAAATTTTAAGATAACAACTCGCTCTGTGCAGGCATTTGCTGATTCATCTCAATTCCAGTTCACCGATCAAAGGAACTGTGAATAACAAGGGTCATCCTCCATCTCTTTGTGGCATTCTCTTTTAATTATCCTCAGTTTTTGAATTTCATCAGATGTAATTTTCCGCTCTTGAACTAAATTCTGATCACTTAATTTGAACTATAAGCATTCTTTTTCACCCATCCCGAGCTATTGCATAAAGCTGCCCTCTCCACGCTTCTCTTCAGCTCTGATGAAGAGTCATCTTGAATCGAAACATTAGCTTACTTTCTCCCCATGGATGCTGCCTGACCCACTGTGATCGCCAGCATTTATTTGGTTTCCGTACTTCCTCAGGTTTTTCCACAGATCTGTGAATGATTATGTAAATCTGAATGTAATTAACAGAATCACACCCAGGCAGAATTAGCAATATATCTTGGATCTGATAGACACCAGATGGGGAAAATTATCACCACTGTGTCTGAAATCAAGCCAGAGATTCAGATCAAATGCCTAATCCCTGGAGTGTAACCATTGTTTCAGCTGACTAATTTACACATCCATACAAATATTTCCCATGTTCGCATATAAACAGGAAGAAGCCATTTAGCCCTGTCTGTTCTACCAGCTGATGTGTGATCTAACTCTACACACTTTTTTCCCATATCCCTTAATACCTTTGGTTCACAGAAATCTATTAATTTCAATTTTAAAGTTAAGAATTCCTCTAGCATCAATTGCCATTTGCACAAGAGATTTCCAAAACACTGTCATTCTTTGCAAGTAGAAATGTTTCTTAATTTACCCCACAAAGATTTGGTTGTAACTTTTAGACAATGCATCCTCATCATAAACTGACCAATTAGTGGCAATATTTATTCCTCATCAACCCTATGGACCGAATCTTCCCGCGATTTAGCTAAGTGTTGATTTTGGGAGTTTCATGGAAGCTTTCCTTCCCTGAGCCTTGGTAACGTTTCTCATGCCAGGTTTCACTGCTCACCTTATCAGTTGTATCTCTGGACTTCTCTCGTGTGCAATTTTGCAGCTAGCAGAGGCTGTGTGCTCACCAGTGTCTAGGTGTTCTGGTGTTAGTGCTGCTGGCATCAAATTTGAAACCCAGCTGCACCGCATTTCAAACACTGCAAGCCAGAAACTATGATTTCTTCTATGTCGCACGTCCACAGTGCATAAGGAGTTAGCAGGGAAAAAAGAAGTTAATGTTCCAGCTTGCAGACAAGAATTTGTTAGACAAGGAGATCCATCCTCTTCACTTCGGACCTCCAATGGAGATCACGCCACTAGCCTCATACACAGCTCCCCAGGTCACTGCTCTTTCCACTTGCCATAGAAATGACCTTCTAAAAGGTTGAGTACTACCAACTTCTCTCTGCTACCTCATATTCTCTCTAACTCTGTCACTACACCCATGTTCCACTGAGTTTCATGGTCTGCCAATCTCAAAATGCAGCGTCTTCTCTCATCCACCTCACCCTCCCAAACTACGAAGTCTGCCTGCTCTCTGTGCTTCCCACTCACTCAGTGGGGACTGCATACTGCTACAGCACCATCACTAACAATTCTTGCAACCACTTTCATCTCACTCAATCTCTCCATTTTCCTCATTGCAGAAGAAAATGCCTTAACAGGACCAAAAATTGCCAAGGCAAATTGCAGGGTAGCCAACATTTGTATCTTATGTCTTATATGGAGTAAATCCTTGAACTTGTGGGACAAGACCATGACTTCTCATCAGGATGCCAAGAGCTCCAGTGCTGGAAACTAAGTGAGCTTCTTTGTTCTACATTGTTCTGTTGGCCCATTACCACAATGATGAGCAAATTCTGAACATGTTTTTCTCCCCATTGGCACCCACGCTACCTCTGCCCCATAGAGGCTATCATGTCAGCCCATTGGCTCCTTCACCACCTCTAAAGAATTCCTTCAAAAAATGCACTTGCAAGGCTTTCTCCTTCAGCCTCCACAAGCTCAGCTACTCACCTGTCAATGGGTTCTCTATTTTGATTAAAGTTGGGAACACATTCTAGTGAGCACATCATTGGCATGTTTCTGCAATTGTGGAGGAAGAAATGCCGCAGGTCATTGGCACTCAGGACTTATAATAACCAGTCTCCTAATCACCACCAGATAGAAGATGTCCAGCCATTGACTACTCCCTCTCAAGGAGACAGTATGGTGCCAGTAGGCACCCAGCTAGAGGAACAATCATGCACAGACCCTTGTCCTTAGAGGTTTCCACTCAACACTCCAAAGTTGCCTAGCCCCTCTACCTCCACCTTGTCTTTGACGTCCAATCCTGTGGAGGTTGAAACTGAGGATGAGCTGATGTTTGATCAGGGTACTCTCAAAATGCCTGGGCTCTCTAGCCACAGAACACATCTACCCAAATCTGCCAGGTTAGCAGGCTCTACTATACAGCAGACTCACCAGCTTTGGATGCTGAGTCAGCCACTTGATGTAATGCAAGAAAAACCTGTTAGAAGGTGTTCACATTATCTTTGCAATCAGTAGTCTCCTCAATAAAGTCATGAATGAAAAGGTTGGAGGATTTCTGCTATTTGCGATTCTTGTCTAAAATAAGCAATATCTCTCCAGAGTGAGAGTGTGAAAAAGAAAGCAAATATATCTGAGGGTAAATACTTGGCATTGGTGACATTTCAATATAAATAGAATATCGCATGTGTAGATATGTATGCACTTTTAATCATCATCTGTCTGACCAACTGTTATTTTAACAGTAGGACTAAGCTAAGCGGCTATTATGAGATCTAGCAGCATCTGTAAGGAGAGAAAAGAGCTGACATTTCGAGTCTAACTGATCCTTTGTCAAAGCGCTTTGACAAAGGGTCAGTTAGACTCGAAATGTCGGCTCTTTTCTCTCTTTACAGATGCTGCCAGACCTGCTGAGATTTTCCAGCATTTTCTCTTTTAGTTTCAGATTCCAGCATCCACAGTAATTTGCTTTTATTTAAGCAGCTATTATGTTTGATATAGCAGCCTCCTCTTTTCCCAAAGATAATCAGAAGTTATAATGGAGAGATATTAGACAAGAATCACAAATAGCACAAATCCTTCTACCTTTTTATTCATGACTTCAGTCAAGATGTAGTACTTTGCTGAAGAGACTAATGATTGCAAAGATAACCTTCTAGTAGGTCTTGCCTCCATTTATATGCTGCAGGTAAGGTATGTGTGATTCTCATGATTTGAGAGCACCATCTCTGCAGACAAATCTTCAATCTAGCTATGTGTCTTACAAGACCTTTAAGGATGGGTGATGTCCAACCCTGTATTAATATCCAAACTCTGCTTTATAGTGATTTGTTTGGGTGGGAAAGAGGTTCCAAGTGCACAATCTTCGAATTTCGAAGTGAAGGGTACTTTTGATTATATGCTCATTGAGCTTTATTTGTGAGATTCTGACTGGAGTGTACTGCATGCGCTTCCAGGTAAATCGACCATAGGAACCTCATCTTCAATAGGCCTACTTTCTGCTCCAAGATGACCCTGGTGGAAAGATAGGCTGCATTGTAGCTACACTCAGCTCAGTCAAGAGAGATCCATCTGGAGTCATCAGCCATATTTGAAGTGGGTCTTCTAGCAGTCATCCTTGTAAGGCATTCAGCCCTTGGAACGTAGCTGGAACCTGACAGTTCTCAAGAATACTGGCATCATGGCAACTTCAGAGTGCCTGGTCCAGATCTCAAAGTTGTGGTAATGATAATCACCAATGAGTTACATGAACAGAGAGGAACCCTTACCTTTTAATGAATTCCTTCGCATTGTGGTATTGTATGCTCCATGCAACGTGTGTACAGTCTTTAGCGCTGTGCACATGGAGGAAGCTACCTAGAAAAGCCTACTGCCTGGGCTGCAACATTAATGTCATCACTGAGAAATGAGATAAAGCAGTGTGATCTTACATAAATTGCACCATTACCAGCTTGATACACTTTTGGGTTGAGAATTGGGAGATTCCACACAAGTCTGCAGTGAATCCTTGGAAGGAGCCAGTCACACAAAAAAGTAAGTACTGCTGTCACCTAGACACCAGGATGGATGGCCACCCACACCTTGTAAATGCAAGTCCTACTTTAGCAGGTGACACAATTCTGTTAAGGTGACAACGGTCTCAAAACTTTACCTGCCAGACCTGCTTTCTGCACCACTCTGTGTTTTTGTTTCTGTTATAGTATCCTGGACATCCTCATTCTGTGACTGCATTGTGCTTTGATAATGTGGACAAAATGACAATGAGAACGATACATCATGGGTCTCCTAAACCACAGCCTGAGGGGGATTACTGAGGCTTTTCTAGTTGGAGGCTTGTTTGGCAAATTGCAGTTGGCCTGGGGCTTGCTGTTCCCTTTGAGCCTCTTCAGTTCATCTTTACTGTCTTTGTTTGACTACAACAACAACTGTAGCATCTGCTATACCTGGATCTATTTGGGATGGATACAGTGAACTGATGTGGTCAATTATCGCAAATAGAATAGCTTTTCAGTAACGTGATTCATGTACAAACACACCAGACATAAATCAGACTTTATCATAGGCCTCAATGCAGTCGGACATCGGGCCTCTGGCAAAGAGAGTCATGAAATGCTTATATATGGACCTCTTAGATGTTACGCACTGTGCGATATTGGTGGATTATTTGAAATAAGCAGTCGGCGCCAGGTACTTAGGTAAAACTTAAAGCAATCTTCATAACACCAGTGAGGGAAACAATCAACTGGAGCACCATAAGATTTCTCCTCTGACGCAAAGGTTTCAAGCCCATCATAGAGATTTTTAATCAACCTGTTCAGAAGTGCTATGATGCACCTCTGAGCAGGTGGGATATGAACCTTGGTCTTTTAGCCCAGAAGGAGAGACACTACCACTGCATCACAGGAACCCCCCTCCCCCCCAAGCCCATTGTATACTGTTCTACACTTGTTATACTCAGTTTTGCCCATATTGAACACTGATCAGCTATCTGCAAAAGTTGCACGATTAGATTAATCTACTTGCACTTGAGTTCACAATCCATTGTCCACCATGAACCTTGTTCATTGTTACCTTGTGCTGGTATCTGACATGTATCGAAGCCTCTAGTCATCAAAGATCCCCTTTTCCATTGTTCCCTTGCCACATTACCACAAGCATGTCAGCATGTCATTACTTTGTTTATATTGTGCTTGGTTCCAAAAATCTTAACATTTTTTAATAGCTCAAAATCACGGATGTAGTTTGCAAAAGCCACATTGCACAAATACATTATGATATTATAACTGATGAGATTACTAACAGTTTGGGTATGCAGCATTGAATAAATGAGCTCATTGAATCAGCTATGATCCTATTGAATAGTGTACCAGGCTTGAGGGGCCAATTGGCCTACTCCTGTTTCTATTGCGTATGGTCTTATGTTCTCATACATTTATAGTCCACTAAGAGCAAAGCAACTCAAGAATTGGGGACCGCAGGTGATACTTGTAACTAACTGTTTCAGAGATTAGTGGATTAATTTGTTGTGATCAATGACATGGTCAATATTGCTTGTGGTCAGGATTTCTAACATAAGTGTTGGTCAGTGCACAGCCTGTAAATGCTGACTAATTTAATGAAAGATATATGACCATTATTGAATCTACGTTTGCCTGGTTAATACAGTTGCCTCTTGAAAGACCCCAAATGGCCTGTACACAATGGCATACCCCATTCCCATACACAAAATAAAATAAGAACTTACTCCAGTCACTCTGGGTGTGCTGGAAGTCTTTATTTAAATCCTCCTTTTGCAAGTGAGAATGAGTTTAAAATGAAAGGCATTTCATGTGGTACTCCTGAGAATGAGTTGCAGACTACCTGTTAATTAATACCCCAACATTCATTTTCCCTTCTGTATAACTGTCCCCTGTTTCACGTCATCAGCTATGAGGCTCCCCACTTTTATTTAAGTGCCAACGGCCCCAAAATTCCACATTCAGCCCAGGCCTCCTGAACAGCTGTGCCAACCGTCATTCTCATTCCCCTCCCCCAAGCCATTGAAGACAGGATGTTAGTGCCTTGTGGAACCTCCCTCACCTCAATCCATGTAGTAACCATTCCCCCTTTTATAGTAATTGTTACTTCAGCATCCCAGGTACTGGCTTCAATTCCAACATTTTTCTTCCTTCAGAGCTCATGTCATTTGGGAAGCATATGACTGGAAATAAATGACATTTTGATTTTGGTTTTACTGTTACGTATATTTTACAGTAATAATACAGTAAAATAAAGTAAAAAGTTCTCATTTATTGCAACAAAACTTTGCCATTTTAATAATTTAAGAATAAGGAAACTAAAGATATAGCTTGAAGACAGTCCATCAGTCCTGAGCCAGCTCATCACTGTCAACATTTGTGCCGCCATCTCTCTGCCACTACTTCGCTGCCATCTACACCTGACCCAACCAACATCCAAGTTGCCAATCCTCAGGCGCCATCTCTTTACACCGGGCCAATGCACCTCTACCACTGCCTTCCCGCCGCCTGTGCCAGACTAACTAATGTTGGAGTTACATCTCTTGCCACTGACTTCTCTTGTTACTGTTGCCATGATGCCCTTTTGGCAGTGGTAGACCCAACCAGCAATGAAGTTGCCAATCCTTAGGCACCATCTTAACCTGTTGGGCCTACCTCGCTGACATCACTTCTGCTGAAATAGCAGCTGTCAGTTCCAGGTTCTGTGCTTGTCCAGAAAACTAAGCAGAGTCTCACTGTCCTCTGAACTAGGCCCGGTCAAGCTCCATGCCCTGTGCCTGGCTCGAGACCACTCGAGGTCCACCCTGGGTCCAGTCGATGTCCACACACAGGACTCTTACTGCTGCCTCCGATGCGGTCCAAGCTCAGGACAAGGTAAGTAAGTAAAAACAGAGAGGGAAAGGAAAAAGAAAAGCAGTCAGAACAGAGGAGCTCCACTGCCCTCTTGGACTAGAACACACGTAACCGATTCTAGTCTGCTATTTCAGATGGAGAATAAAAAGCCTCATCCATGATTAACAACTTAGTAATAGTAAAGTCAACAAGTACAATCCCTAGAAATTGAATATTGTTCTGAGAACGAAATTATTGTTGATGTATGGAAAAAGGAAGGGTACATTGGATAGTGTAATAACTCAAGAAGCTGGCCTGGAATGGAGCAAGTTTATTGTTGAACACCAAAATAAAGCCATTGCTTGTGGCATACATAGTCTAGTTCTAGGACTGCCTGCAGACTCATCCCTGGGTATGATTTATGTTATTTTCTAATCAACCTGTTCATATATTTTGTGACACACATCTGGAGAAAGTAGGATTCAAACAAGTGTATACTGGCTCAGAGGTAGGGACACTGCCACTGCACTGCAAGAACCCTTTTCAGGATCTGCTTTATAAAGGGTTCATGGTGAGGTCTAACTGTGGAGACCATTGCCTGTTACCCTGCATACTTGGTGAGTTCCAGAGGGAGATTAATTAGTGATTCCTCAGGAGCCTTCTAGTCGTTATCATATCCAAACCCTGCCCCCCCCCAATCTGAGTCCAAATGTTCCTCCTCACTCCTGTGCTGATGAGGCCTTTTGCATTGCCCATGATCTCATCCCTGTGGCTTTCTAGTGTTAGTCAGGGGGCATAAAATAAATAGGCAAACTTTTGTGAAGAGCTTCAAGCAGCCTTTGTAGGGGACGTGACCTCGGTGAAAACCTACAACTGAGCTTCTGCTGTCTCTGTCTCCATCTCCAAGCCTGAGTCCTTAGAACTGGCTCTCAAGCTTTGAGTGAGCAGAGTTTCCCATCTGCAGATACCAATGGTGGTGGGTCTGTCAAAGTAATTGCCTCTGTGAAGGGATCCTGCCAACAGAGGTGCCAACATGATTTTGCAGTTTTCTTCCTGGTTTTAACCATGTCTTATACTGGTCACTTTTGCTTTTTAAAGATAACTCTCAGAATCCATGGTGAGCTGTCACTGAGGTTCCTTTTGTGGTCCATATTTCCCTGTTTAAAATCTCTTTCTGATGTAAGCTGATAACGGCCCCTTTTTAGGGCTTCTTCTGCTAAATGGGATTGAGCTGTCTGTTACAAGGATCTCATTAGTACCAAAGGATTGGTGGAGTTTTTCTGTGGTGTTGGAAGAGATAGCAGACACCATTCAGTGCATGTTGATCCATTTTGAATGGGCATTGATAAGAATTGAGAATGTACTTTGTCTAGCTATTTCATTGGGTACAATAAGAGTGCTGGTGGTGCCATCTCGTTTTACTGACAAGTTTTGTACAGCATGTCCAGGTTTTCGATATCTGTGTCTATGCCAAACCACCAAATACAGCGAGTGTTTTCAGTTTAAAAATCATTACTGGCCATTGTACAATTTTTGAAGGATTGGTCACTGACCTGGACTTGGGACAACAACTTGAACTCCCCACAAGATAATGTCATCTGCTATGCAAAAGTCCTCAAAGTTTGAGATACAGTGTTTCAGCTCTTGTGAGGGACGTCCTTATAGTCCACCGTTTAGGATGATATGATGTAGCTTCAAGCATGGATTTACTTGGCAGATACTGGTAGAATGTATATGAAGATCAAAGTCAAGATGCTTCATCTATCATGGGAGATGAAGGTCAGCTGGTGGGTAGTGGCATCCGCATTGGTTTTTTGTTTCCTTGGACGATGTTTCAAGGTGTATTCTTAGGTACCTCATAGCAGTGCACACCACTGGATCCTAGCTGATGCAAGGGGTGGAATCCCCTTGTCTTCCTTGAAGAGACCAAGCAGAGGTTTGCGATCAGTTACTGCGGTGAAATGCCAAAGACAAACAGGTGAAACTTCTTCACCACAAATACCATGGCCAGGCCATCTTTCTCAATCTGGGCATGCTTCCTTTCTGCCTTCATCAGGGTTTGTGATGCTTATGCAATGGACATTCTATCCAATAATTCTAATGGAGCGATAATGCTGTACCTATGCCATAAGGGGAGGTGTTGCTGGTTACAATGGGCAGTCTCAGGGGGTCATAATGAGTTAATATATTTGTCAACAGTAGTTGTTGCTTAACTTTTGCAAAGCCTTTCTCTGGCATTTGCCATGAGCAGTTCTGAATTTGTTTTAGCAGGACTCAGAGGGATGTCACACTCCCTGTGACAGTGTGAATTGGTCACACTCCCTGTGACAGTGTGAATTGGTCATAGTCCCCTTGACAGTGTGAATTGGTCATAGTCCCTGTGACAGTGTGAATTGGTCACAGTACCCGTGACAGTGTGAATTGGTCACACTCCCTGTGACAGTGTGAATTGGTCACAGTCCCTCTGGCAGTGTGAATTAGTCACAGTCCCTGTGACAGTGTGAATTGGTCACAGTCCCTGTGACAGTGTGAATTAGTCACAGTCCCTCTGACAGTGTGAATTGGTCACAGTCCCTCTGACAGTGTGAATTAGTCACAGTCCCTGTGACAGTGTGAATTGGTCACAGTCCCTCTGGCAGTGTGAATTAGTCACAGTCCCTGTGACAGTGTGAATCAGTCACACTCCCCGTGACAGTATGTATCTGTCACACACCCCTTGAAGCGTGTATTTGTCACACTCTCCATGAATGTGTAACTGTCTCGCTTCCCCCCGACCGTGTGTATTTGTCACCCTCCCCATGACAATGTATATCTATCACGCTCCCCGTGACTGTGTAGCTGTCACCCTCCCTGAGACAGCGTGTATCTGTCACCCTCCCCATGACAGTGTGTATCTGTCACCCTCCCCATGACAGTGTGTATCTGTCACCCTCCCCGTAACCGTGTTTATCTGTCACCCTCTCCGTGATTGTGTGTCTGTCACCCTCCCCGTGATAGTGGGTATCTGTCACGCTCGCCGAGACTGTGTAGTTGTCACCCTCCCTGTAACAGTGTATCTGTCACCCTCTCCGTGACAGTGGGTATCTGTCACCCTCCCTGAGACAGCGTGTATCTGTCACCCTCCCCGTGATTGTGTAGCTGTCACCCTCCCTGAGACAGTGTGTATTTGTCACGCACCCCTTGGCAGTGTCTGTCTGTCACACTTCCCAGGACAGTGTGCATCTGTCACACTCTCCGTGACAGTGAATCTGTCACACACTCTCCGACAGTGTGAATCGATCAGACTCCCCATCACAGTGTAACTCTGTCTCACTGTCCACATGACAGTGTGAATCAGTCACACTCTCCCTGACAGCGTGAATCTATCACTTTGTGTTGAATTGTTGCTGATCTGGTGGATGCATCTCTGTCATTTTAAATTGTGATTCAGTGGTAGTAAGTTGTATGTAACCTTGTCCAGTATATATAAATGCTGGCGTTGCCTTCTATGTTTTGACATGCTCCTTGAGATGTGGACTTGAATGTTCCTAAAGAAAATGGCCATGTTGCCAAATGCTCAATGTTATATTTCAAATGATCTCAACAGTTTTAATTCAAAAGAACTGGTTGCCAATTTGTCGGCATGTTGTTTCTGGCCATAGATGTGCTATTATGTAAGCAATTGATAACTGTGGGCTGTTAAAGCTCCCAGGGAATTTATAGAAACCACAGCATATATTACTTTCCATTGTACTTTGTAGATCACTTTGTATGAAATGTGGCTCTTCTAGAATGTCTAAAAGGGTCACTTTGAGTTTGACAAATTATTCTGGTTTGGTTGTTATAGTAGCTGTTAGTGTACTCGGAGCTCTACACCAAGTACTACCAATTTGTGAAATTGCTTCTAATAGCCAATAGTTTGTTGTGGATTTTACAACTGCAGGCTAGTTGAGAACGGTCTTTCCTTTGCCTATTACATAACTGAAGGAAAATGCCATTTGATTCCATCAGCCACTCTCTGGAATATGCAGTCTACATATCTGACATGACACCAACACTTGAACTCGTACACCGTGTTGCTCAATTGCGTGGTAGGCATAAAGCCTCACTGGACTTATGGAAGCATCCTCTGTATGGATAATACCACCTATATAGCCATTACTTAGTAGTACTGCGAATTGGCTTGCTTAACCTGTTGCTCAAATTTTTGAGATTCTTTGTTTTTCCAGGGAAATTGATGTAGACCAAGCACTTTCAGATCCAAACGTCTTGGTCTCCTAGTTCATTTGCAAGTTTGTGCAATATACTGTGAGTGCTGAATTGAACAGGATAGTCATTGTCCTGCAAGACAGCCTTGCTGTGCTCCTGTGGTGTGCAAGATGGAATACTTTGGCAATTTGTCATTTTTTTTCCAGCAGTATTCAATTTCCCTACAACTAAATGACAGAGATTTGAACATATGGCATTTTTTCACATGGCATCTGATTAAATGACAATTAGCCACAGTTTAAAAACGTCTTGTTATGACACCAAAACTTTAATCAGATATTTCATTTTATTTTCTAGTGAAATGACTAACTTCATTTATAAATTAGAGAACACAAAAAAGAAAAAGGATTTAAAGCATTTTCAAACAAGTAATCCTGCTGTAATGTTTCTACATTACTGACTCCAATGAGAAAACCAAATCTACTGATTCAACAAGAAATATCATTGCTATAAGCAACTTCTGAGTAAAATTTTTGTGCAATTTTGATTTTTAAGTGTATGCAGTAATTTATACAAATGTGGCATTAAAGCACATTCACTGGTTGCCAACTGCTGATGCCTGAAGCCCAATTTTAGTGACATTACACTTTGTTTTCGGGGAAAACTCCATGGAGTCATTACAACCCAGAGGAAAGCAATTCAGCCCATTAAAGATGCTGGCTCTCTGCACAGCAGTCCAGTCCATCCTGTTCCCATAATGTATTTTTGCAGCTCTGCGATTTTATTTGTTTCAAGTATGCATCCAAAAATCTTTTGAAGTCATTGATTGCCTCCACTTTCACCACCCACATAAACAGACATAGATCATTGCCACTCACTGCATGCGTACTGTCGTTTTCACTGTCTCTTTATCTCTTGCCCAGAAACTTGTAGCCCTGTCTCCTAGTCCTTTTGCCAGAAGCTAATAAAATAATTTTGTCCTCATCTATATTTTTTAACACCTCAATCAAATCTCCCCTCAATTACCTTTGCTCCAAGGAAAACAGTTCCTGCTTCTGCAGCATATTCTTGTTGTGAAAGCCCCCGTCCTGGTAGATATTGTTTGCATATGCTCAAGGGCCCTCAAGTCCTTCTGTAACGGAATACAATATTCCATTTGTGGCCTAACCAGAACATTATAAAGATTTGGCAAAACCTTTCTGCCTTTGGAATCATCAACACAATTTATGGAGTCCAAGATACCATTCCATTCATACTTCCTGCTAATTTCAAAGATAGATGCACATAAACTCCCACATCCCTGTGTTGCTGCACACTTAAATTATGCTAATGCATCTATTTTACCTTTCCATACCAACTTTGCCAAAAACGTATAACATTTTAAATAACATTTCTCTGTATTCAGTCCTACCTGTTGCTCATCTATCTATTCCACAAACTTACCGATTTGCCATCACAGTTGGTATGGTGCTCACTGCCGGCCATAACTCCAAGTTTTATAACACGGGCAAATTTTGAAATTTTGACTTATTCCAGTATCCAAGTAATTTAAATCTGCAAACAGTAACTTAAATTTGTTGCGGATTTTTGAATTAATATTTTATCCACGTTGACATTGTGGCTCATGGCTACCATGAGTCATAATTTTGTTAACTATCCTTTTACATGGAAACTTGTCAAAAGCTGCCTTTTGACAGCAATTGCATACAACATCCCCAAGTTTGTGCTTTTCCCATGTTTCCTTGGCTTCTATTGTCATCTCTCTCCTACTGTTCTGGTCCAGCCTTTGTTATGAGCATCTTAATCCTGCTGCAGTTGCTGCAAGAAATAATAGACCCTATATCCTATGGATTACTGTCTACCAGGGGAATCACGAATGGATATGCAACAGTTGCTGCAGCTATGTGATAACATGGGATGAACTGTAATTTGGATCCATCTATTTCATTTGAGAAAAGCTCTTGTCCAAAGGCTTAACATGCAACCTTAGCTAGGGTCTAGCATGTGAGTGAAAGTCCTTGGGTTGAAAGATTTGCCTACTTAATTCCAGTTTCACAGTGTGGAAGGCAATTCACCAACTTCTTTTGCCACCTTCTAAATATCTGACAATTCTAAACATATGACAGTGCTTTAATGCCCTTCAGCAAAGGATAGATAATAAAACATGGAGTAGGCTTGCTCCTTACTCTGGTTCTATTGTTAACGTGAACAACATTAAAGTAGCAGCTGCGCAATGCCATTTGCACCAATGCACCAAGCCCATTCCCAGCCTGAGAACTTACATTTTATACTGAACCATCTGACCTCAGAAAATTCCACAACATCAGAGTTGTGTACTTATCATACTCTGAGAATACACCACTTCAACGCCACATCCAGATAATTTACGTGCCTCGTCATATTTTGAATAATTTAAGGCAGAGCGTGCCCATTACTTTTTTCAATTCACTGATAGAATGTGGGCATTGCTGGCTCAACCAGCATTTATCACCGATCCTTAATTGCCCTGAAAAAAGTCTTGAGCAGTCACTGTCTTGAACCACTGCAGGCCATGTGGTGTAGGTGGATCCACAGTGCTGTTCAAGTGGAAGTTCCAGGATTTTGACCCAGTGAAATAATGGCAATCCACAGGTATTCCCAAGTCAGGATAATGAGTGGTTTGGAATGGGCCTTGCAGGTAATCGTTACCATGTATCTTTTGCTCTTAGTCCTCCATGTGGTGAAGGTAGTTGCTTTAGAATGTGTCGTTAAAAAATCCTTGGATAATTGCTATAATGTATTTTGTGGATAGTATACTTTGCTACCACTGTACCATGGTGGAGGAACTAAAGGTTTAAGGTGGTGAATGGGATGTCAACCATTTTGATTGCCTTGACTTTGATGTTGATTGTGTTAAGCTGATTGAATGTTGTTAGCAGAACACTCATTCAGGCAAGTGGAGAGTAGTCAACTACAACCCTGACTTATGCCTAATAGATGGTGAACAGGTTTTGAGGAGTAAGCAGATCAATTATTCAAACTAGAATATCCTGGATGTTAATTGCTCTTGCAGTAACAGCACTTATGTGGCTGATCCAGATAAGATTCTTGTAAATGGTTTGCTGTGCTTGGGTCTGGAATAGAATTGGTAGATTTTGCAGGAATCTTTTGATATTGGATCAAACATTGCCTTTTTATTTAAACGTCATAAATACTAACTATATGCAGGTCACTACAATACCTCTGCCCTTTCCAATTACAATGTCAATTCCATTTCTAGAGATAGGCTGGCCACTAATATCCAATACAAACCAACCGATTCCCACAGCTGCGTTTACTGGACATCCTCATACTCTGCTACTTGTAAACTCTATTCCATTCTCCCAGTTCTTCCTTCTTCATTGCGTCTGTTCCGATGATGCCAACTTTAACAAGGGACCCTCTGAAATATCCACCTTCTTCCTCAACTGAGAATGCCCAGCACTATGGTTGACAGGGCCCTCAGCTGGTTGTGACCCATCTCCTGCACTTCAACCCTCACTGCTGCCGCTCCCACAGCAGCAATAGGGTCCCCCTTGCCCTCACCTACCATCTCACCAGCATCGACATCCACAGGAACATTTGCTACCATTTCTGCCCCAGCCAGTGGGATGAAAATAGCAGACAGATATTCCCCTCCCTCGTCAACTTTCCACAAAGACCATTCCCTCCAGGATAATCTGATCCATTCCTTCTTTACCCCCAACATCCCCCATAGCTCCACCGCACCTTTCCCTGACACCATTGAAGGTATAACACCTGCCTGTTTACTTCTTTCCTCCGAAGTGTCCATAGGCTCAAACACATCAGGTGAAGTAGGACCTTACCTGCACTTCACTCAATATAGTCTACTGCATTCACTGCTCACAATGTATCCTCCCTTACGTTAGGGAAACGAATTATAGACTGAGTGACTGCTTCAAAGAACACCTCCATTCTGTCTGCAAAAAAGTCCCTGAGCTTGTTGTTGCTTGCCATTTCAACAAACCACCATGTTCCGGCCAACATTTGCATCTCGGGCTTGCTGCAGTGCTCCGGCAAACTTCAGTGCAAATTGGAAAAACAGCACTTCGTTTTCTGCTTCAGAACTCTACAGCCTTCTGGACACATTATCAGGCTTCAGAGCTTCAGCACCTTCCCCAAAGCTTCCCCCAACACCTCAGACTAGGCCTTGTCATCACATGAATTAGTAACACAATCCATTGATAGCCACTAATAGTCCCCATTAGCAGCTATTCATTCGCCTACAGTAACCACATTCTACTCCTTTGTCTGTTCAACTGTGTTTCTCTCTCTTTTGGACTGTATCTCCACCTATTGCTTACTCCTCCATCCTCTCCCCACCCCATCTTCTGCATAAGAAGGGTCTGAAAGAAGGGTCACTGGATCCGAAATGTTAACTCTGATTTGTCTGCATAGTTGCATCCAGACCTGCTGAGTTTTTCCAGAAATTTCTGTTTTTGCTTACAATGTCAACTATCTTATTTACATATTCACCTCATCCCTTTACATTACATTTGCCCTCAAGTCTCTGACTCACAAAGATAACCACTGTGACAGTTTCAGCAGTGTATCTGACCACACTCTGCGCTTTGAGGAGATTGAGAAATTAAGCACTCCATGCCTTCTTTCAAATTCTGTGAGACACAATGAAAATTGTTATCAGTTTAACGTTCAGACCATTTTCAGAAAATTTGTAGAAGTTTGCCTCCTTTTAGACGCCAATGCGCTCCTATTTCTTTGCACTATTTTCTGTCCCCACATGTTGGGTTGTGGTTACAACGTTTCTCAAGAACTAGACTAGAACACATCTGGAAGTCTGGTAATTAGCATACTTTGTAGTGATTGGAGGACAGTTGGACTGTTCTTTCATTAAAAAGATGGTATTTTAGTTTGGTTGTTACCAGCCTCAGATGAGGTTGAGAAGGAGCATCTTCATGGTAACCTCAGATGATGCAGGAATTGAATCCATGCTGTTGGCTTCGCTCACCAACCATTCAGTTAACTGAGCTAACCAAACCCCTTGAGTGTATAGATACAGTCGGTTCTGCTATAACATGTGTTTCTTCAACATGAATTAGCTTTCGCGCGATTGGAGAATTTAGACCATTATTTGTAGAATGCGAACCTTCCTTTCCTGTATTGGCTATAATGCAATTCTGCCCTATTAGTTTAAATGGCATGGCTATTACGCGATTTTCTTATAACGCAACATCACATAGAATGGAGCTACCGCGTTATATCAGAACTGATTGTACAAGAGGTAAAGATTAGTGAAGACAAATGTTACAGCTAGAAGTGCCCTTCGAAACAGTGGATGTACTGGCATAATCTTTCAAGGTACTATAGACACTGGAAACATTATTTTCGATTATAGGGTAGCTAACTTAACTCCCCTATTTAAAAACGAAGTTGAGAGAAAACCATAAATCATTGACCAGTTAGCCTGAACATCAGTAGTTGGGGAAATGCAAGAGCCAATTATAAAAAATTTGAGAGCAGAGTACTTGCAAGACAGAGTTAGCATGAATGTATGAAAGGGAAATCACGCTAGACAAATCTACTAGACTTTTTCAAGTTTATAATTTGTAGAATTGTTCAGGGGGAGCCAGTAGATATAGATTATTTGTACTTTCAGAAGGCTTTCCATAACCTCCCATATAACAGATTACTGTGTAAAACTAAAGCACATAGAACATTGGGTAGTGTACTAATGTGAATAGAGAGCTGGTTGGCAGGCAGGAAACAAAGAGTTGGAGCAAATGGGTCATTTTCCAAATGCCAGCCATTAACTAATGGTGTGCTGCAGGAGTTAAGAGTTTAGACCCCAGCTATCCACAATATTATAAGGAATGAACTAAATAGTTTCAAGTTTGTAGACAACAAAAAGCTGGTGGGAGGGTGAACCGCAAGGAAGCTGCAGAAATGCTTCAATATGATTTGGATAAGCTGTGTGAATGGGCAAATGCATGACTGATGTGCTATAAATGTGAGGTTATCCACTTTTGTAGTGAAAACAAGGCAGAATATTATGTGAATGGTGATAGGTTTGGGAAAGGGTAAGTGTATTGAGATGTGGGGTGTCCTCGTACACCAGTTGCTGAATGTAAGTATGCAGGTGCAGCAAGCAGTGAAAAAGGCATAGTGAGAGGGTTTGAATACAGGAGCAGGGATGTCTTGCTGTTGTTATGCAGGGCCTTGGTGAGACCAGTCCTGGAGCACTGTATATAGTTCTGGTTTCCTTATCTGAGGAAGGATGCTCTGACTATGGAGGAAGGGCAGCAAAGGTTTCTATGGCCTTGGCTGTTTGTAGACCATAATACTTTGTATTATAATGTTGCTGCATTCAATTTGTCTTGGGATAGCCCTCAAGGCATGAAACTATCAAAATGAACTTGAGTGAGTTGGCAAACTCATGGCACACATAGTATAATGTGGATAAATGTGAAATTACACACTTTGGTGTGAAAAAGGGAAAAAATATTTTAAATGGTGATATATTGGGAAATGTGGTTGTACAATGAAATCTTGGTGTCTTGTACACCAGTTAAACAAAGCAGTACAACCCTCAGGAAGGCATGAGGTATATTGACTTTCATTGTAGCAGTATTAAAATTCAGAAGTTAGGAATGCCGTACTGCAGTTATACAGCTATGCTGCAGTTGGCAATCCCTTAATTAGAGTTTCATGTGCAGCTTTGGTCTCCCTAACTGACAGAGGATATACTTCCATACGTGAAATGCAATAGAAACTCATGAGGCAGTCAAGGTATGGAGCAGAGAAAGTAAGAATAAGGAATTGAGGTAGAGGATCAACCATGATCACATTGAATGACACAGATGGCCCAAAGGGCCAAATGGTCTATTCCTGCTTCTAATTTCTATATTCCAGTTTCTATATCAGTAAAGGATTGATGCTGGGTCCACTGCTTTTTGTCATTTATATAAATTATTTGCATGTGAGTATAGGAGGAATGGTTAATACGTTTGTAGATTACACCAAAACTAGTAGTGTAGTAGATAAGTGAAGAAGATTATCTCAGAGTACAACGAGATCTTGAATAGATGGGCAATGGGCCAAGGAATGGCAGTTGGAGTTTAACTTAGATAAATATGAGGTATTGCATTTTGTTAAGGCATATCAGAGCAGGACTTATATCGTTAATGGTGGGACCCCTGCGGAGTATTGCCCAACAAAGAGATCTAGGGATGCAGGTGCATGCTTCCTTGAAAGTGGAGTCACAGGTACACAGGAGGACAGTGTTTTGAGTATAGGAGTTAGTCATGTTGCAGCTGTACAGGACATTGCTGAGGCCTTTAGGTAGTGTCTGATGTGGTAATGATGTGGATAGAGAGCTGGTTGGCAGGCAGGAAACAAAGAGTTGGAACAAAAGGGTCATTTTCCAAGTGCTGTGTTCAATTTAAATACTGTGTTCAGTTCTGGTAGCCCTGCTATCAGAAAGGTGTTGTTAAACTTGAAAAGATTCAGCAAATATTTACAAGGATGTTGCAGAGATTGGATATTTTGAGCTAAAGGGAGAGGCTGAATAAGTTTTGGCTTTTTTCCCTGGAGTGTCAGAGGCTGAAGGGTGATCTTATAGAGATTTATAAAATCATGAAAGGCATGGATAGAATGAATACTCTCGAGGTCTTTTGCCCAGAGTAGAGAAGTCTAAAATTAGAGGATATAGATTTAAGGTGAGAGGGGAAGGATTTAGAAGGGACCTGAGGGGGATCATTTTCACGCATTGGAGATGCGCATACGGAATCAGTTGCCAGTGGAAGTGGTGTACGCAGGTAAAATTGCAACATTTACATGGCCTCTGGATGGGTACATGAATAGGAAAGATTTAGAGAGATATGGGACAAATGCTGGCAAATGGGACCAAATCAGTTTAGAATATCTGTTTTATATGCTGAAAATGTGTTGCTGGAAAAGCGCAGCAGGTCAGGCAGCATCCAAGGAGCAGGAGAATCGACGTTTCGGGCATGAGCCCTTCTTCAGGAATTATCGACGTTTCGGGCATGAGCCCTTCTTCAGGAAGGGCTCATCCCCGAAACGTTGATTCTCCTCCTTTGATGCTGCCTGACCTGCTGCGCTTTTCCAGCAACACATTTTCAGCTCTGATCTCCAGCATCTGCAGTTCTCACTTTCTCCTATCTTCTTGATATGGACAAATTGAGTTGAAGGACCTTTTCAAATGTTGTATAACTCCATGACTATATATCTCTGACTCCTGTGAATGCAGGACGGACATATGATGAGAAACTGGATTAGTGTTAGAACTATATTCCTTGGAGTTTAGAAGAATGAATGGGGCATTACATAGAAATCTATAAAATTCTAACAGGACTAAATTGGGTAATGCATGAAAAATATTACTGATGACCAGGGAATCCAGGCATCACAATCTAAGGATACAAAGTAGGCCGTTTAGAACTGAGATGGGGAGAAATTTTGTCACTGAGAGACTGTGGAAGTCTCAGCCACAGAAAGGAGTTGAGGCCAAAACATGATTTTTTTCAAGAACGAGTTTGATATAGTTTTTAGGGTTAGAGGGATCAAACGATATGGGGAGAAAGCTGGAACATGTCCTGAGTTTGATCATATTGAATGGCAGAGTAGACTCTAAGGGCCAAATGGCCTACTTCTCCTACTTCCTACGTTTCACTGAAAACATTCACCCTTTAACCTCAAAAAGATCCATTCCAGGATGTTTCCATTGTCTGCGCAGAAGTGAAGATGCCATCAGTAGTTTCATTTGCTCCTGCTATGGAAAGCACATGTGATGCAATTGACTATTAATCCTTCTGGGATGGGATTCACCAACATTGAGAATGGCGACGTTCGTGGTGCCATATCTCAGGAAGGAATTTCTGGTCCTGGAGCGTGTTCAGAGAAAGTTCACGAGAATGGTCCCAGGAATGCAAAGCTTATCATGTGAGGAACTTTTGAGGACTCTGCATTTATACTCAATGAAGTTTAGAAGGATGAGGCGGGTGGGGGGGGGGGGGGGGGGGGATCTAATTGAAACATATAGAATACTGAGTGTCCTGGACAGAGTAGATGTTTGGGAGATGTTTCAATTGGTAGGAGGGACAAGGACCCGAGGGTACAGCCTGAGAGTAAAGGGAAGACCTTTTAGACTGGAGATAAGGAGAAACTCCTTCAGCCGGAATGGTGACTCTCTGGAACTCCACAGAAGGCTGTGGAGGCCAGGCCATTGAGTATATCTAAGATGAAGATAGACAGGTTCTTGAGTATCAAGTGGATCAAGGGAGAAAGCGGGAGAATGGGCTTGAGAAACTTATCAGCCATGATTGAATGGCAGAGCAGACTTGATGGGCTGAATGCTAATTTCCGTTCATATATTTATGGTGTTATGATCTATAAAGCCTCTTCTTAGCATTACTACTTTAATTGTCCATCAATATTCATGGCTAGGTACAGAGACTGCAGAACTGTCGGTTATGAGATCACTTGACACTACTGACAGGTTTCTGGTTTTTGGCATGCATCTTGTATTGTGGTTTCACCAAGTTGGCACCTCATTTTTAGGCAGGCCTGGTACTATTTCTGGCATGCTCTATTCTGCTGAATACTCTTTGGACCCTGTGTTGATGGTAATGGTAAAATCAGGCACAGCCAAACCATGAAGTTACATATTTTGGTGGAGCACAATTCAGCTTCTGATTGCTCATAGTACCTTGTGGATGTGCAGTTTAAGCTGCTAAATCTGTATTGAAGCTAGCCCATTTAAAATTCTAGTAATGTCACAAAAGTATAAAAACAGGCTTTCTGTGCACAAGGACTGTGTGGTGCTCCCTCCTACCAGGACTGTCATGGAGAGAATCATCTGCAACAAGCAGAAAGTTGACGATGATGTCATGTAGGTTTTCTCCACACACCTGGATCTCTCACACCTGTTGCAGGCCCAGTCCAGGAGTTACATCCTCCAAGACCAGGCTAGCTCTGTCAGTGGTAGTACTAGTGAGCCACTTGGTGACCGTCGGTGAAGTACCCATCCAGAATAAACCCTTTCCTTCTTCCAAGTTCAACATGGAACTTCGGGGTGTGCAATCAGTGGTAATCACATATCAATGAGATGTTTATTCCATAATTGCTACTTATGATTGTTTGTAGAATTAAAAAAAGTTGTTTTTGAAAAGGATGACCTTCGTTATTTTGGTGGTTGGTGAAGGGAATAAGAGCAATCCATATGTCACATCATCTTAAGCTGCATCATGTTTTCAATGTCTTTTGTTTTGTGTTTTCAGCAACTGTTATCCTTAATGAGTTGAACTGGACAGCTGCACTGGAGGATGTATTCAAGCGTAACCGAGAAGAGGACCCCTCACTGCTCTGGCAGGTTTTTGGTAGTGCCACAGGTGTGACCAGATATTATCCAGGTATGTCAGTGACACCAGACCACAGAATGAAGCCCATGTAAAATTCTGAAAGGAACCCTGCATTTAAAGATTAAATAACTCTTTGTCTGCTCTATAAGCTGGGACTCTGAACAGTTAGGCAATTGTAACACTCAAATAAGTAATCATTAGCAGAAGCACAGTACATATCACGTTGGCGTTCTTGTTGTCTAATCAGGAGGTGATATGCTCAAACCCATGTTGAAAATTGTTACTTTTTGCATATTTGGAAATTAAATGTGAGCCCATTGAAGCAGAAAAGCTGACATCTGCTCCTGGCTCCATCACAGGAGGTTCTATAGTGAGAATAATCCAATGATGTTCGGTGCTAGCACTTGAGACCCTTCTGGTCATCCCTCAAAGCACAGGCACTCACACACGAAGGATCTGTACATGGAATCCTTAACAGGGGGAGCTTATTGCTCTATGGTTACAAAACTAATCTGGCTGAACATGAGACTGTCCTGCTCTCATGACCTGCCATGGGTAAATTGCCAGGATTTTCAGGTTGATAATCAACTTCTTTGACTATGTCAGGAACACACTTTTCATGGCCAATAAATCCTGCGAGGAGACCCAACCTTGGCTTCTGGCTCAGAGCTAAGATGCTATCACGCAACAATCAGAGGTTCCAACTGGTACTAACTTGGTTCGTGGCATTAACTTTGCTACATTGAAAGTTCATTGAAAGAATGCAAAGTTTAATTTGCAGAGATTCACACCTTCATTAAAAAATGTGGAATTAAATGCATGTCTCAATTCAAGTTTTCTTATTCAGTCCTCTTCACAGAATTACTTATCACAGAAAGACTGTTTGTAACTTTTTTGTGTTCTTTGCAGCAACTCCCTGGGGTCTTCCCAATAAGATTGATCTGTACGATGTACGACGGAGACCCTGGTGAGTGAGGGGTTAATGGGAATGGTGTGCTGCAAAATCATACGCAATTAATGTTTGAGATTTCAATAAAATGAAAATGACCTGTGAAATGGAAAATTAATTTAAAACACATCAATAAACTCCTTCCTCAGCTTTACATTACTCATATATCTTATAAAGATTTATTGAAATGTGTTTGCTGATTAGATCAGAGCTAATTACCAGGTCAGGTAAATCTCTATTCATTAGAGTTGAGCTAGTTAATAGTAATGAGTCAAAAGAAAGGGGAATATCGAAATATGGGGACACGGGTTTGCACGTCCTGTTGCAGATAAACACAGACATGACTAGTTGAGGCAAACTAAATATCTTTGAGATGAACTCAAAGTGGAATCAGTCGGTGTTTATTATCTTGTTTACTGCAGATAATTAATCAGTTTTCACGCAGCATGCCAGAATAAACTCTTCACAACTTCCCAAACACGACACCAAAACACTTGTGAATGAAGAAAGCCATTCAGCCCTTCTAAAGTATTCCAGAGTCATTCTATGTTTCCCACTGCTTCATGGAGTTGTTTTGAAGATGATTCCAAAGTTTCCCTTCAATCACTCCCAGTTTTAATCACTATTTCTGTTTGAAGATGGAATTCTTGATATCAATATGAAAGTTGGCTGTTACCAGTGTCAATCTCTGTCCTTTAGTTCTGCTGCTGCAGCTGAATTCAAAATGCTGTCCTGTGCTTATCTTTTCATCTCTTTGATACCATTTTCAAGGCTGAAAATGTCCAAGGGTCTCTAGTTTTTTTCTCTCTCAAACCTCAGAGCCCTATATTCAGGATCAACTTCAGTCATCTTCTCTGCATTATCTCCAACACTTAATTATCATGTTTGTCAGTGATCAGAACTCGACCCAAGGTACACTGAACTCTGATCAGAATTATATATGGTTTAATAATAATCTCTCCTCTTCCCTCTGGCTGTGTTGTTTAACATACCATAGCTTTGTTGATTATTCCAAAAGCCTGAAACTCAAGGGTAAGTATGGGAAGCTTAGGATTCGAGATATTATACAAGATATTTGAGAGAATGCAGAGAATGTTGAGGAGTGGTTCTGTACTGCTGGGGAAGCCGAAGAGTCACTGATAGTGTCATAGTTGATAAGGATGTGAGTGGGACATAATTGAGGGCAAGGCAAAGGTGTTGCATTGAAGTCCAAGGGTGATGAAGGAAGCTTGGTAATAATTGAATGAAGGAGCACAGTGATGGCTTCAATTTCCAGCATCACTGGACATGGCTGCAATCTCAGTAAAAAATGAGGTCTGCAAATGCTGGAGATCACAGCTGAAAATGTGTTGCTGGTTAAAGCACAGCAGGTTAGGCAGCATCTCAGGAATAGGGAATTCGACGTTTCGAGCATAAGCCCTTCATCACCCCTTCCTGATGAAGGGCTTATGCTCGAAACGTCGAATTCCCTATTCCTGAGATGCTGCCTAACCTGCTGTGCTTTAACCAGCAACACATTTTCAGCTGCAATCTCAGTAATCATTCTCCAAGATAGTTTTGATCATAGTGGAGGGGATAGAGACCATGGCCTTCCCAATGCTAGGTTTAGGACTTTGCATTGTGAAAGAAATATTAAGGACAGGAGGGAGGAGGCCCACAAAGAAGAAGCCACTAAATTGTTCCAGGTAATATGTTCAGATCAGCTCTGCCAGAAATGTTGATGGGTTAAGTCAGCTGAGTGATCCTGCACCTGCAGAGGAACCAGCTGTAACAGGATCAGGGCAAAGCTGGACAGTGGCCAGAATATCAGCAAGAAGCAGTAGCAGAAGGTCAAAAAGTGCAGGATGCTGACAACCAGAAGCCAATGCAAATACTGCTGATAGTTTACCTCAGCTTTGAACTGCTTTGCCAGTGCCTCTTTTCAAGCTTCCAATACGTTTACATTCCAATTTGGTTAAATTCAAAACAGCCTGAAAGAACCAGGCAGATACCTTTCAGTAGCGCTGCAGGATTTCCAGAGGTGCAAGGGGAGTGTGACTACACACATGTCCTTGTGAGTTCCTTGGAATCATCAGCATTCTTTAATGAAAACCTTCACTCTGAATATACAACTGGGCTGTGATGAGCAGAAACAATCCCTTCACACTATCAGAAAGTTCTAATTATTCATAGATCCTCCCTAACTCTTGGGTGCCAAAATTGCTTGCTCCCCCTCACCAACTGCAAGAGTTGGTCTTATTGGGGATAGGGAATACCCACTAAAACCCTGACTCAATGACTTTAGTGTGGTACCCATAAAGTGCAACTGAGGAAAAGTACAGTGCTGCTCGTGCCTCAGTTAAGGCCGCAATCAAGCACACTATTGGACTGTTGAAGATAATTACATAATGCTTGGACCACTTGGGCAGAGAGCTGCAATACTCAGTTGAGAGAGTCTTCAAGATTGCTGTGGTCCGGTGTATCTAATACAACCTTGGTCAGTAAAATGTAGACGAATTTGCAAAGAGGGAGCTGAAGGGGCCAGCCGTCACTTCTGAAAAGAAGTAAGGAAGGGTGATGCTGCTGCTGAGGAAGTTTCTGGATGCAGTGGCACATTCCAGAACAATGCCATGAGATAGCGGACAGCCTTATTGTCACCAGCTTCTGAGCGGACTGCAGCATCTTGACAGCACTAAAGGATATCATCATAGAGGAGACAGTGGCCTTGTGGTATTATTAGGCAGTTAATCCAGAGAACCAGAAAATGTTCTGAAGACTAGAGTTTGAATCCTGGCATGGTAGATGGTGGACTTTGAATTCTATAAAAATTTGTAATTAATAGTCAAATGATGACAAATTAAAACTGAAAGAACTGTGTATGCTGTAAGTCAGAAACAAAAAACCAAAATTGCTGGAAAAGCTTAGCAGGTCTGGCAGCATCAGAAAAATCAGTTTCGGATCAAGTGACCCTGCCTCCGAACACTGCCGTGTTGCTCTTGTGGGCAGCGCGTTCTTAAATATTCTGCATCCTACTGGCGCGAAAGTAATGCTCAGGCAAAATCGCAATGTCAGTGCCAGCCAGACCAGAACACTGTCCATGTAACACTACCCTTTCCTGCTACCACTAACACAGTTCTGCAGTCCTTGGTACAAGCAAATCCGTATGCATGTTGTATTTGAAGTTACATTCACTTGTTATTTGGGACGGAGTCACACATGTCTCAGTGACACAGTTAGCAAATGTTGCCAATAATTTATAAGGAACTTTCTGATAGACATGCCAGAAAGAATACATACACTGCCCAGGCAACAACCTCAGTCTGATGATAATCAGATGAACACTAACTACTGAGTTGCCAGCTGTGTTCCAAGTCCCCAGCTTTAAACCAATTCATATCATGTAATGTAGAGGTGTCAGTGTTGGACTAGCATGGACAAGGTCGGAAGTCACATGAAGTCATGCTGCTAATGAAGGAGCAGGGCTGTGAAAGCTTGTGATTTCAAATAAACCTGTTGGGCTATAACCTAGTGTCATGTAACTTCTGACCATATCATGTGAGTCAGAGATGCCATTTCTGACCATGTGATGATAAATGTTGCATCCCAAATACTTTTAAATTTAACAGAAAATCTAATGCAACATCTTTAAACAACCATTGCAGCAACTAACAACATGACAAAATATAACATAAAAATAAAATGAAATTGAATGCATATTTAAAGAGTGTTTCATCTGTACAACATACCTGTGGCACCTTGGTTAATTGATCCTGCCACTGTGCTTAGGTGCAACCTAATAGCCACCGCTTAAATGAAGGCAACCTGCTGGCTCTTATGCTCTGTTGATTGTGATGACTTTGGTGGATGTCTTGTGGTAGTCTAGGACTAGATGTTCCAGCTTGCTGAGGGTTCTTTGGGGGGTAAAAGAACCCTCCTCAGCCTGACCTACTGGAGGCAGTAGGGTTACAATGAGAAGTGGAGTAGTGGGGCACTCTTGGAGTCCCCTGGAATTTAGTCCAGGTGGAGCCTTGCTGGTGCTCCTTCTCCTTGATAGGCATGAAATGTTATCCCCCTAACTTATTAGGAGAATGACCACTTAGGGGGATGTTGATATTCTCCATCACCCTTCTGCCTAACCACAGCTGCATTGTATCCATAGCAAGCATAGTGAGTGTAGGTCTGATCACATATCCAACATTCCAGACATCACAGATTTGTTATGGTTCAAAAACATGTCATTCGGTGATGACTTGTGCACTGCCTCTCTGAGCCTTGTGACTTAGTATAAATATCCTGCCTTTTCCCCTGAACCTGCACGTTTGTTTCTGTTCAAATCATCCAGTGGTTCTGAATTCACCACATTTCCAGGCAGCTCATCTCAAACCTAACTTTATGAAGACATTTTTCTGTTTTGCATTTACTTCCTTTGCAAAACATGTTAAAACTGTGCCCCCGGTTCTTAATCATTTTAGAAGTAGGAACAGTTTTTCCTAATCCACTCTCAAATCTTCTCTCAAATCTCCCCTCAGCCTTCTCATTGTCGAGGAAAACTGTCCCAACCTCTCCTAGCTAACCTGATAACTGAAGTTTTGCATTCTTGGAACCATTTTCCAAAATCTGTGCTGCACCCTCTCCAATGAATTCACATCCTTCCTATAGTGCAGAGCACAGAACTGCCCACAATACTCCAGCTGAGGTCTGACCAGTGTCCTGTATGGGTTCAGCAGAACCTCCTTGTTCTTATCCTTTAAACCATCATTAATAAAGCCTAGAATACTGTTTTGCTTTATTAACAGTTCTCTCTCTCTCTCTCTCTCTCTCTCTCTCCCCCTCTCTCCCTGCTCTGCCCACCATAAGCACCTATGTGCACCATTTGGAACAAGACACCCTATTTTATTTTGTCTTTCCATGTTCTTTGTGCCAAAGTGGATCCACCTGTCTGCATTAAATTTCATCTGCTACCTATCCACCTGCTCCAGCAGTGTCAATGTTCTTTTGAACTTCTACACTGTCCTCTTTACAGTGTATAATTCTCCTAGATTTGGTGTCATCCACAAACTTTGAAATTGACTCCTGCACACCGAGATCTACATCATTAATGTGCATTTGGAAAATCAGTAGTTCCAATACTGCCCTGGGGAACTCCACAATTAACCTTCCTCCAATATGAAAAATATCCATTGATGATGATTACTCTTTTTCCCTTTCCCTCAGCCAATTTATAGCATGTGTTATTACTTTCCTCACCTGTCTGTTGTGTGACACTAAATTGGGCACCTTCTGGATGTCCATGTGCACCAAATCAACTGCCTTGCCCTCATCAGTCGCCCTTGTTACTTCAAAAAAACTCCAGCAAGTTTGTTACACATGTTTCTCTTTACAAATCTGACTCTTCTGAATTAACCTAGATTTTTCTATATGATTGTTAGTTTTATCCTGAGTATATTTTTTCTCGATATTTCCTCATGACTAAAATGAAACTGACTGCTCTATAATTGCTGTACCAAGTTTCTGAACAAGGCTCTAATGTGTCAAATTCTCCAGCCCTCCACGCCAATCCTGAATTCAGGGGAGATTGAAAGATTATTGCCAGTGCCTTTGAAATTTCAACTCTCACTTCCTCCAGTATCCTTGAAGGCATCTGATCCGGTTCCGGTGCCTTGTCAATTTATAGCAGTGATGCTTATCAAATACGTTCTCCTCATAAATTTTAATCCTTTTTAGTGATTGAGTTTTCTCCTCTATAATAATGGCCAGGGCAACATTTGTCTTGTAAGTAAAGATAGATGCAACATATTCATTTAATGCCGCAGCTATGCATCTTTCGTGCATGTGTAAAGCCCCATTTTGGTCCCTAATTTTCTCGAGTTGATCCTGTATTTTTAATGCCGAATGGAGAATAGTCAAACCCCATTACAATATCACTGCATCCAGTCAGTAACCAAAAATTTTATTTTCCTGCATGGTTTTAAAAATGTCTAATTGCAAAAGAATGAAAAAGTGCCCATCTTTTGTTGGGAAGCTTTATTTTCCTGCAGATCAAGTTAATCAAAAGGGATTAAAATTTCAGAAAGCAATGAATAGTTTTTGCTAACATGTCACTGTGCACCCAGCAAGCTGTTAGCTGTAGCAGAATAGTTTCTATGCTTTGCAAATTCTGACAGGGGAGAAGTCAGTATTATGTTTTCTCAAGATCTCATCATATGCACTCCAAAAGGTCAGAGTGATAGCGTGGACTCAGCATCAGTGCAATTGGCCTTCACATTGCCAGAGACAAGTGAATCAACTAAGTTAACCATGGTGGTACAGTCAGGTTAATGTGGAGTCATGCAATATTATCACAGGCTGAGTGTTCATAGTGTTAAAGCTTGATTTCTTCTCCCCGATCTTCACCAACTTATTCTTTCCCAGAGCTTTAAGGCACTCCTTTCTGTTGCAATGCATAAGAGGTGATTTTGCAAGCTCTTCCTTTCAGGGAGGAGTGGGGATAGAAAGTGGCCTTACTACAGAGCTGTACACTACCCCCATTAAGGGTGGTCAAGACTCTTCTAGTCAAGGGGAAAGAGGTTGTTTGCAAGCAAACATGAAAAAATATTTATGGCAGCAATCACAATGCCCTCAATGACAGTTTGTATTTGTATAGACAGTTTATGATATCCTGAAGTTCACAGGAGTATCATCAAATAAAATCTACCACAGAGCCCCATAGAGAGATAATGGATCTGATTTCTGCTCACAGGGTGAGAGATAGCAGGAGTCAGAACACTTCCTGGTTGGAATAGATGGACGAAATTGGTTCCAATGCTTCTGGACCCACATTGGAGGCTGCTGACATGGTCTGTTTAAAAAGCTGATATCGTTCTCTGGGATCTCATTCCAGTTGTTTTGTTAAGGTTTATGCCCTTTTGCATTTACCCCTCACACCATATCAGCCCGTATTCATTCACATGACCCCATGCTCACTTACACTGACCCATGGCCTTCAATTACTCCCATGCACTTTGTAGCCTGATTGTCAACTTAATGCAAATTCATACAGTTGTGGCCCAGCCCCATACAGTCCCAATTGCTAAATGTCACAAAACCGACTAAGGGCAGACCTCAAGCAAGGTTGAGATAATAGAACATAGAACATAGAACATAGAAGGATACAGCGCAGTACAGGCCCTTCGGCCCTCGATGTTGCGCCGACCGAATCCTACCTAACCTATACTAGCCCAATAACTTCCAAATGCCTATCCAATGCCCGCTTAAATGACCATAAAGAAGGAGAGTTCACCACTGATACGGGCAGGGCATTCCATGAACTCACAACCCGCTGTGTGAAGAATCTACCCCTAACATCTGTCCTATACCTACCACCCCTTAATTTAAAGCTATGTCCCCTAGTAACACCTGACTCCATTAGCGGTAAAAGGTTCTTAGTATCTACCCTATCTAAACCCCTAATCATCTTATACACTTCTATCAGATCTCCCCTAAACCTTCTCTTCTCCAATGAGAACAGCCCCAAGTGCCTCAGCCTTTCCTCATAAGATTTTCCTACCATTCCAGGCAACATCCTGGCAAACCTCCTCTGCACTCGTTCTAAAGCTTCCACATCCTTCCTATAGTATGGCGACCAAAACTGCACACAATACTCCAGATGAGGCCACACCAGAGTCTTATACAACTGCAACATGACCTCAGGACTCCGGAACTCAATTCCTCTGCCAATAAAGCCCAGTACACCATATGCCTTCCTCACAGCACTATTTACCTGGGTGGCAACTTTCAGAGATCTGTGTACATAGACACCAAGATCCCTCTGCTCATCCACACTACCAAGTAGCCTACCATTAGCCCAGTAATCCATCATCTTGTTATTCCTACCAAAGTGAACGACTTCGCACTTAGCTACATTGAATTCCATTTGCCACATTTCCGCCCAGCTCTGCAACTTATCTATATCCCGCTGTAACCTACCACTTCCTTCCTCACTATCCACAACTCCACCGACTTTTGTGTCATCCGCAAACTTGCTTACCCAGCTTTCAAGTCCTTCCTCTAGATCATTTATAAAGATAACAAAAAGCAATGGTCCCAAAACAGATCCTTGTGGTACACCGCTAGTAACTGCGCTCCAAGATGAACATAATCCATCAACTACTACCCTCTGTCTCCTTCCAGCCAGCCAATTCCTAATCCAAACCTCTAATGTATCCTCAATGCCATACCTCCGAAGTTTTAGCATTAGCCTACCATGGGGAACCTTATCGAACGCCTTACTAAAATCCATATACACAACATCTACTGCTTTACCCTCATCCACTTCCTTGGTCACCTTCTCAAAGAACTCAATAAGGTTTGTGAGGCACGACCTGCCCTTCACAAAACCATGCTGGCTATCCCTGATCACGTTATTCCTACCCAGATGTTCATAAATCTTATCCCTTACCATTCTCTCTAAGACTTTGCCCACCACTGAAGTCAGACTCACTGGCCTATAGTTGCTAGGGCTATCCCTACTCCCTTTCTTGAACAATGGGACCACATTCGCTATCCTCCAGTCCTCTGGTACTATTCCTGTTGACAACGACGACATAAAAATCCAGGCCAATGGCTCTGCTATCTCCTCCCTAGCTTCCCATAGGATCCTGGGGTAAATGCCATCAGGCCCAGGAGACTTATCTATATTCATCCTTTCCAATATTCCCAAAACCTCTTCCCTGCATATTTCCAGGGCATCCATTCTAATTATTTGTGATTCCATATTCACATCAGCAACAGTGTCCTGTTCCTGAGTGAATACTGATGAAAAGTACTGATTTAATGTCTCTCCAATCTCCTCCGCCTCCACACACAACTTCCCACTACTATCCTTGACTGGACCGATACCTACCCTAGTCATCCTTTTATTCTTGACATACCTATAGAAAGCCTTTGGGTTTTCCCTAATCCTACCAGCTAAAGACTTTTCATGTCCCCTTCTCGCTTCTCTTAGCTCCCTCTTTAGCTCCTTCCTGGCTACCTTATAACTCTCAATCGCCCCTACTGAACCTTCACGCCTCATCTTTACATATGCCGCCTTCTTCCCTTTCACAAGGGACTCCAATTCCTTACTAAACCACGGCTGCCTCACAAGGCCCTTTACACCATGCCTGACTGGTACATACCTATCGAGGACACGCAGTAGCTGCTCCTTGAACACTCCCCACATCTCATTAGTGTTCTTCTCTTGAAGCCTGTTTTTCCAATCCACACATCCTAAGTCATGCCTCACTGCATCATAATTTCCCTGCCCCCAGCTATAGCTCTTGCCCTGCGGCACACGATTATCCCTCTCCATCACTAAAGTAAAAGTCACCGAGTTGTGGTCACTGTCCCCGAAGTGCTCACCTACCTCCAAGTCTAACACCTGGCCTGGTTCATTACCTAGAACCAAATCCAATATAGCCTCCCCTCTTGTTGGCCTGTCGACATATTGTGTCAGGAAACCCTCCTGCACACATTGTACAAACACCGACCCATCTAATGAACTCGAGCTATAGCTCTCCCAGTCAATATCTGGGAAGTTAAAGTCCCCCATAACAACCACCCTGCTACCTTCACTCTTTTCCTGAATCATCCTCGCAATATTATCCTCTACTTCTCTAGGACTATTAGGAGGCCTGTAGAAAACACCTAACAGGGTGACCTCACCTTTCCTATTTCTAACCTCAGCCCAAACTACCTCAGATGGCAAGTCCTCTTCCATCGTCCATTCCACTGCTGTGATACTGTCTTTGACAAGTAATGCCACGCCTCCCCCTTTTTTACCCCCATGTCTGATCCTACTAAAACATTTGAACCCTGGAACGTGCAACAGCCATTCTTGTCCCTGTTCTACCCACGTCTCTGTAATGGCCACAACATCGAAGTCCCAGGTACCAACCCACGCTGCAAGTTCACCTACCTTATTCCTTATACTTCTGGCATTGAAGTATACACACTTCAATCCACCTTTCTGGTTACAGGCACCCTCCTTAGAGATCGCTGCATTATTCCTAACCTCCCTACACTCAAGGTCCTGTACCCTAAAGCTACAGTCCTGGTTCCCATGCCCCGGCGGAGTTAGTTTAAACCCTCCCAAAGAGCACTAGCAAACCTCCCCCCAAGGATACTGGTGCCCCTCAGGTTCAGGTGTAGACCATCCTTTTTATAGAGGTCCCACCTTCCCCAGAAAGGACCCCAGTTATCCAGAAACCGGAATCCCTCCCTCCTGCACCATCCCTGTAGCCACGCATTTAACTGCTCTCTCTCCCTGTTCCTCGACTCTCTATCACGTGGCACGGGTAACAAACCAGAGACTACAACTCTGTTTGTTCTAACTCTGAGCTTCCAACCTAGCTCCCTGAAAGCCTGCCTTACATCCTCACCCTTCTTCCTACCTATATCGTTGGTGCCAACGTGGACCACGATCTGGGGCTGCTCCCCCTCCCCCTTAAGGACCCGGAAAACACGATCAGCGACATCACGTACCCTTGCACCTGGGAGGCAACATACCAAACGTGAGTCCCTGTCGCCCCCACAAAACCGTCTGTCTGTACCCCTCACTATCGAGTCCCCAAGAACAATTGCTCTACCTTTCTCCACCCTACCCTTCTGAGCAACGGGGCCAGGCTCCGTGCCAGAGGCCTGAACCTCGTTGCTTGCCCCTGGTAAGTCATCCCCCCCCACAAGTATCCAAAACGGTATACTTGTTCTTGAGGGGAATGACCGCAGGGGGTCCCTGCACTGGCTTCCTCCTCCCACTCCCCCTCACTGTCACCCATCTATCTTGAACTTTCGGAGTAACTACTTGCCTATAGCTCCGATCTATGACCTCCTCTGCCTCCCGAATGATCCGCAGTTCATCCAACTCCAGCTCCAGTTCCCTAACACGGGTTTGGAGGAGCTGGAGATGGGTGCACTTCTTGCAAGTGTACTCAGCAGGGACGCTGATGGCTTCCCTCACCTCATACATGTTGCAAGAGGAACATTGCCCTCTCTGCACTGCCATCCCTCTAAAAGTAAGCTTTCCTTAAAAAAAAACAAAAACCAACTAAATCTAAAGAAACAAACAAGGAAAATGCAGCACTTACCCGCTAGTCACAATTGGTCTTATTATTAGGTTAGAGGAGGTGGAAGGGTGGGAGGCACTACTCGTGTAGTGCCTCGGGTGACTCGCCTACGCGTTTAAATAAGGGGAGAGAAAAAAAAACCTTACCCAGGTAACCTAGCGCGCCTCCCGGGTCTGCTACCGCTTTTTTAAAGGAAAACTTTAAATTTTTAACTATTAAATAAACGACCAAACTTACCCACCAGCCGTCGCGAAGTCTTCCGAGAGACTGAGGCCTACAACTCGGAGCCCGCGTTTAAATAAGGGGAGAGAGAAAAAAAACCTTACCCAGGTAACCTAGCGCGCCTCCCGGGTCTGCTACCGCTTTTTTAAAGGAAAACTTTAAATTTTTAACTATTAAATAAACGACCAAACTTACCCACCAGCCGTCGCGAAGTCTTCCGAGAGACTGAGGCCTACAACTCGGAGCCCGCGTTTAAATAAGGGGAGAGAGAAAAAAAACCTTACCCAGGTAACCTAGCGCGCCTCCCGGGTCTGCTACCGCTTTTTTAAAGGAAAACTTTAAATTTTTAACTATTAAATAAACGACCAAACTTACCCACCAGCCGTCGCGAAGTCTTCCGAGAGACTGAGGCCTACAACTCGGAGCCCGCGTTTAAATAAGGGGAGAGAGAAAAAAAACCTTACCCAGGTAACCTAGCGCGCCTTCCGGGTCTGCTACCGCTTTTTTAAAGGAAAACTTTAAATTTTTAACTATTAAATAAACGACCAAACTTACCCACCAGCCGTCGCGAAGTCTTCCGAGAGACTGAGGCCTACAACTCGGAGCCCGCGTTTAAATAAGGGGAGAGAGAAAAAAAACCTTACCCAGGTAACCTAGCGCGCCTCCCGGGTCTGCTACCGCTTTTTAAAAGGAAAACTTTAAATTTTTAACTATTAAATAAACGACCAAACTTACCCACCAGCCGTCGCGAAGTCTTCCGAGAGACTCGGAAGAAATAAAGAATTTAAATATAACCATTCATGAAAGCCCATTCAAAACTTGTTGAAAACCTCATCACTATATCCAATCCTTTGGATGTACTTCATCCTAAAGTAGATGAAAAAGATATGTCAGAATCACAGGTACATAAATCTTAGTGAGTTCTGAAGCACAACTCCAAATGCATTATACATTTGTGCCATCATTTTCACTTTATTTGAGTTCTTCATCAACCCTTATCAGTTGCATTTAATGATATTTTGGGATTTTCTCTCCCTCTCTTCTTCTGAATACTTTAGTTTCTTCACTGGGAGACTTACTACTTACCTTCGGTATGCTGGAGACCTGGATATGCTTCCAGTGAGCCAAGGATAACAAATTTTTACAAATGATCTGTAAATTATTTTGGTAATTTGTCCATCCTATACACTCAAAGGACCAACTTTCAATCTTTGAAAAGCAGCAGAATATCACACCATTAGATTTTTTTCAGATTTTAATTATCAAAATTAATTAATTGCAGAAATTGCAACGCCATTTACTTGTAGCCAGTCACATCAAAAAAAGCAATACCTATTTAACACATATTTAGAACTTTTAAGAGGTTATTTTTCCTTTTTTTAAAAAGAGAGGTTTTAAGACAGAGGTACCCAGCTGTCTACTTGGCAAGTCAATAAAGTAAACCGCCTGTGAGGCCTTGGGTTTTGTTTTAAAAGTTGGAACAATAGAAGCAGCCCTGATGAGTGTGACCAGCTGTCACAGACTTGGATTTCTGGTTTTTCTTATAGTTGTGGCTTTAAACAATTGCTGTTGGATTCACAACAGGGTAGAATCTGCTTGAGTTTTCAAGAAGTAGAAACTATCTTTTCACACTCTCAGTTACAGCTAGAAACTGAGGCTTCTCTCTGTCACTGGGTTAATCTGAGAGACAATTGTGTTTTTCTGAATTTGCATTTTTGCCGAGGGGTGTCTTTATGGGATGTTACAATATATCAACAGTTAATTAATGATAGTTACTCTATCTATTATTCTGTTAAGTTTTCCATATATATAAAAAAACAAGCTGTATATTTGCAATAACTTTTACAGTAAGCATCTCAAATATAAACGTAAAAGGTTCATAATCAATGTGATACATTTCATTTTTACTGATACAATATTTACTCTAATAATCCTCCAAATCTGGGAATTAGTTAGATGAGAGTTTTTTTTTATTAATATCTGTCACATGAACCCAGGTTTGTGAACAGAGGGGGCGGAATCTTACAGGATGACGTGGGCTTTGGAAAGATTTGTGACATAATTGAACAGGAGGTCTAACGAGGCTAATCTCAACATAAGGAGTATCTTGCTTTACCTTTTAGAGTTTGGTGAGTTTGGCAAGCATTTTCTAATCAACCTATTCAGAGATATTATTGCATACTTCAGGAGTAAGTGAGATATAAACTCAGACCTTCTGGCTCGGAGCTAGTGGCACAAGGGCCCTCTTGCTCTGTCACTCTTCACAACTGTCGTGGTGAGTTTCTGGCTAGGCAATAATGAATTGCCACTGAAGAGTAATTATTCTTTGTTAAATGCCTTGTTCAGGGCCCTATCTATATAATTTATCTTCAGCTTTTTATCTTGCAAACTCACCAAACAAGCTAGATACCAAAAAGACTTCCTGTGGAAACCAGAAGTTTCTGTTGGATTCACCTACAATTTGCACTGAATGAGTACCAATATTCAGGGCTCGGTCACTGACCACACACGTCTCACACCCACAGACACTAGGATCCGATATTTGCCAACATCATTGCAGTCAGGTTTGCGAGTGCTACAAGGAAGAGTTTAAATTAGATTGGCGGGGAGGAGGGTGGGATCCTCAACAGCAGAGAGGGACGTTCAAGGCTGGAAGGAGATTCAGAAATAGTAAAGTGAGGAGATGGGTCAGGCTGGAAGATGACAGGATTCTGGATTAGTGGTGCTGGATAAGCACAGCAGTTCAGGCAGCATCCGAGGAGCAGTAAAATCGACGTTTCGGGCAAAAGCCCTTCATCAGGATTAATTAATAGAATTATGGCCACCTTTCCCAAAGTGCTCCCCCACTGTCACCGCCGTAACATGTCCTGCCATATTTCCCAAGAGTTGGTCAAGGTTTGACCTCCCTGAGTAGGACCCTCTATATACTGCTTGAGGAAATTTCACCGAATGCAGTTAAAAAATTCCACCCCAGCTAAGCCCTTAACACTCTGGCAGTCCCTGTCTATGTTAGGAAAATTAAAATTTCCTACTATGACAACCCTATTGCTCCTGTAAGTCTCCCTGCATATTCGTACCTCTAATTCCCGTTGACTAATTGGGGGGCCTATAGTATGATCCCACTAACGTCACCAGCCCTTCTTATTTCTTAGTTCCATCCACAAAGCCTCAATGGATGATTCTTCAGTTATTTAGTTTCTGATCACTGCTGTGAAACTCACCTTAATCAAAAATGCAACTCCTCCTCCCTTCTTTCCACCACCTCTGTCCCACCTAAAGCACTTGTACCTGGTACATTAAGCTGCCAGTGCTGTCCCTCCCTTGGTCATGTTTCTGTAATGGCTACAATATCCTAGTCCCACATCCTATCCATGCCCTGAATTCATCAGCCTTACCTGTCAGCCCTCTTGCATTGAAATTGATGCAATTTAATCCCACAAGCATTACTTGCTTCCTGTCATCTTCCAGGTAAAAACAATGACTGCAGATGCTCGAAACGAGATTCTGGATTAGTGGTGCTGGAAAAGCACAGCTGTTCTGGCAGCATCCGAGGAGCAGTAAAATCGACGTTTCGGGCAAAAGCCCTTCATCAGGAATCACTGGGGAGACTTGTGTGCAATTCTGGCCTCCTTCCTGTCGGAAGGATGTTGTGAAACTTGACAATGTTCAGAAAAGATTTCCAAGAGGACGATTTGAGCTGTAGGAAGAGTTTTCCCTGGAGTATCGGAAGCTGAGGGGTGACCTTAGAGGTTTATAAAATCATGAGAGGCAAGTATAGGATATATAGACAAGGTCTTTTCCCTGGGGTGGGGGAGTCCAGAATTAGAGGGTGAGAAGGAAAATATATAAAAGGGACCTAAGAGACAACCTTTTCACACAGAGGGTGGTACGTGTATGGAATGAGTTGCCAGAGGAAGTGGTGGAGGCTGATTAAATTACAGCATTTAAAAGGCATTTGGATGGGTGTATGAATAGGAAGGGTTTGGAAGGGTATGGGCCAAGTGCTGGCAAGTGGGACTAGATTAGGTTTGGATATCTGATCAGCATGGGCAGGTTGGACTGAAGGGTCTGTTTCCACACTGTACATCTCTATGGCTACTACTCTAGAGGGCATCAGTTCAAGGTTAGAGGGAAAAGAATAGAAGGGAACCTGAAGGGCAACATTTTTACACAGAGGGTGGGTATGCACACAGAATGAGCTACCAGCAAAGGTAGTTGATGTGGATGCATTAATGACATTTAAAAGGCATTTGGACAATTACATGAATAGGAAAGGTTTCAGAATGATATGGGTCAAGTGCAGGGAAATAGGGTTTGTGTGGATGGACATACTGGTCGGCATCGACCAGTTTGGACCAAAGGGCCTGTCTCCATGCTGTAGGACTTAATGACTCTATAAAGACCCTCATGGCACTTCTCCAATTACTTGCAGGACACTTCTGCAAATTAATGTTGCACTGTGTCTGCACCAGTAACTTGCATTGTCATGGTACAGCAAGGACACTTTGTGCTCAGGGACACATACCCAGTTTGTGGACTGGAAGAGGCTACATCTCAGGCTCTTTGCTCACTGTTACAGCATTCAATCACTCTGACCATATGTGGTTGCTCTTGGCAGATGTTACTTTGTCTTTTTGTGCTTTGCTGCTTCAGCCAGAGAAGCAAAGCTAATATTACTTCTGTCTTGCATTGTCATATGGCACATACACAAAGGAAGGAGCTTAACATGGTTGTCAGCTAGCCTCAGTCAAGTCGAGGGACAAACCTTCACTCTGGTTCCACCTAGTTAATCAATAGCAGACCAGTGGTTTTTGATTTGGCTAGTGAACTAGGGGTCCAGGTCAAGATGCTGAGTTGCGGAGGTAAATGTTGAGCAACCCAACATCCATCTTGACTCTCCTTGTCCTGTTGGGGACTGCTTTCCTTCTCAAATGAAATGAACCAGGCATTAAGAGTGATGAAAGCGGGTGGCACTTTTACTGTTACCTATTAGTTTTGGTGCAGGTGGGGGTGAGTCAAGTGAGTGACTGAGCAGCACAGAGGGCATGGAGAGTTGTCATGTTAGAGCAGAATGTGTACTGCAGACTTGAGTGCAGTGTATATTGCAGGGGTTGTGAGTGCAGAATGTGCACTGCACACTCAGAGGTGTGAACGCACAGTATGCCTTACAGACCCAAGGGTGTGAGCACAGTGTATGTACCACAGACCCAAAGGTGTGAACCTAAAGGCTGCTAATATTACTGATGAGGACATGCATGCAGCAGGTTGTGTGCTTTGCTGCAAAATGCTTATAATGGGACTGTATATTTGATTGATCTTGATGTTTCATGTGCTGGAACTGTTCCTAATAATGAAGCAGCATTCACAGGCTCCGTTTTGGAAAGATAAATTATTATTCAACTCGTCAGTGCAGTAGCTAAATCTATTTTTCAAAGTAATTGGTTTCCTCAACAGAACTATTGACCGCAAGGTGCCTCACATAATTTTCATTGACCTTGTTGAACTGAAGCTTTTGGGGACTAAGCAGCCTTTTTCTGACTTCATTCCTTTGTAGGTATATTCAAGGTGCCTCATCTCCCAAGGACATGATGATTATAGTAGATGTGTAAGTACTCATTGGTTTAACCCACACTTTCTGTTGAAGGATCATAGTCAACTAAAAAAAATTGTAAACTCTGTTTCCTTCTGCACAGTTTCTGCCATACTTGTTGAGTATTTCCATTCCTTGCTGTTTTTATTGCAGATTTGTGACATCCAAAATTTATTTTTGCTTTTTAACTTAGCTGGGCACACTGTCTTTCCCTGACAGTGAACCAGCATCCACTTGTTCAGCCTGTGTGTGCTTTGTGCACAACATTATGTTGTCATTGATTTCACATTGAATTGTAATTTCTGATACATTAATTTGCACCAAAACTAGCCATTTAACCCAGAAGAGTGTGGGGAGTAGAACTGGAGATTCAATGGGGCCATGTCTGATTTTAAGGTGCAAAACTGACACATGGTTATTGTGTAGTGGAAGGGAGTGTATGTGCGTGTTATACACACCAGATAGGTACTCACATTATTCGCAAAGGCAGAAATTTCTTGAATTGATTTCTGTATCTCTTGAGAGCTTCTCTTCATAGTCCATTTTTGTAGCTCTTAATATCTGCTTTGTCACCGTTTCTTGTTCTTTGCATCTATTGTAATTACTTGAGGTTCTGCAAATATTAACATTGTTGAATGCTTTCCCTTTTAGTTTCATATTGTTCCTCACCCGTTTTAGTTGTCATGGTTATCTTTTTTAGTAAGTAGAATTCTTACCCTTTAGTGGTATAAACTTGTTCCTTATTACATTCAGTTTTGTAATAAACACTTGCACTGATTTTCGGTTGTTTCATACATATACATATTTGTTCCGTTTACAGTGGACAGTGGCTGTCTCATTCTTTTCAAGTTAGATTCCCTTTTTTCAAACATAATATTGAACTTAATTGTATTATGATCACCGTAAGGTAAATTTTCATGCACCATTAGGTTGTAAATCAATTTGGTTAATCACTCAGTATTAAATCTAATATGATATCATCTAGTTTGTTCATAAACATGCTGCTTTAGAAAACTATCCCGCATGTAGCAATTCATTACCTTTCTGGCATGTGCCTGTCTGCTTATCCCATTCTGTTTTATTACATGCTTAAACTCAGCATTTATGCAAACTACCAATTTACAGCTACTCCTGCAGTACTTGCACACAATTCTCATTACAGTATTGAATACTTTTTGATTTCATAATTCTACCCATAAAATCTCCAAAACCTCTCATATCCTTGCTCATCATTGAGTTGATACATTTGTTATAGAAATGGAGAAAGATGGTCTGGAAAAACAGGTTTTGGATTGGAGTAAAGGAGGTTTTGTTAAAATAAGGTAGGAACTGGCAAAAATAGACTGAGTGCAAGTACTTGAGGGTAAATTATAGCAGAACATTGTAACACATTCAAAAAGGTACTGGGGAGACTACAGGCTGAACATATTCCCTTTAGGGTGAAATGTAAGAATAACAATCCCAGAGAACCCTGGATGTTTAGGAATATTCGGGACTGGATAAAAAAAAACATGTGAATAAAGACAGAAGACATTGCAGAGTGTTAAATGAGTACTTCACATCTGTCTTTATTGGGGAGGAGATTGCAAGTACAGAATTTGAAAAGATGGACTGTGAGGCTCGTGAACAGTTTGATTTAGGGAGTGAGGAGATATTGGAGATTTAGCAGGTTTAAAAGTGGACACATCTCCAGGTCTAGATGAATTGTATCCTAAACTGCTGCGGGAGATGAGGAAGAAAATTATAGAGTCCCTGACTCAAAGTTTTAAATCATCTCTGGCCACAGAGGAGGTACCAGAGCTCTGGAGGACAGCTAATTTGGTTCCACTTTACAAAAATGGTGGTTAAGATAAACCTGGGAACTGAGAGTTTAACATCAGTAGAAGAGGAACTATTAGAGAAAATAGGGAAGGGGAAATTAATCTCCTTTAAGGAAGCAAGGTTTGTTCAGGGATAGTCAGCCTGACTTTGACAGAGGGAAGTTATGTCTAACAAATCTGGTTGAATTTTCCAAGGAGGTAATGAAGTGTAGAGATTAGATTAGTTTACTTACAGTGTGGAAACAGGCCCTTCGGCCCAACAAGTCCACACCAACCCGCCGAAGCACAACCCACCCAGACCCATTTACCCCTTCACCTAACACTACGGGCAATTTAGCGTGGCCAATTCAACTAACCTGCACATTTTTTGGATTGTGGGAGGAAACTGGAACACCCGGAGGAAACGCACGCAAACATGGGAAGAATGTGCAAACTCCACACAGTCAGTCGCCTGAGGCGGGAATTGAACCCGGGTCTCTGGCGCTGTGAGGCAGCAGTGCTAACCATAAGGGTAGGGCATTTGGTGTAGCTTATATGGAATCAATAGGATCTTTGACTAGGTCCGACATGGGAAACTGATAGAGAACGTAACCATTCATGGGATCTAGGGTACTTGACAAGCTGGATCAAAATTGACATACAGATCATTCTACTTTAACGTGTGTTTCATCAGCACAAATTGGCTATAATGCGATTGACGAATTATGGATGTTGTTTGGAGAACGCGAGCTTTCTACTGAACAGGTGTAGTGATTTCCTATTAGCAACCTTTGTTAGCATGATTTTCTATAAGTTTTCCATGACATGATTTTGTATAGTGCGAAGTTGCAGAGGAACACAACTGCCGCATTATAGCAAAACAACGTGTAGTAGCAAGAGACAAAAGCTAGTGGTAGGCTGTTTGTGTGACTAGAGCCTGTTGTACAATGGTGTACCACAGGGGTCAGTGTTGCGTCCCCTGTTGATCGTGATCTATATACAGAGGAACCTTGATTATCTGAACGACATGGGCGGGGAATATTTTGTTTGGATAATCGAATGCCGGATAACACAGTTTAACCGAGACCTTATGATCTTGTTCGGATAATCTGAAATTCAGATAATCAAATGCCGGATAATTGAGGTTCCTCTGTAAACGATGTAGATAAGAATTTGGAAGTGATGATTAGTAAGTTTGCAGATGACACAAAGATTGGTTGGGTAGTTGGCAGTGAGGAGCATTGCATTAGATTATAGGAGGATATAGGAGGAGATTTGATCAGATGGGCGGATCAGTTGCAGGTGGAATTTAACTTTGATATATGTGAGGTGATGCACTTTAGAAGAACTAATAATTCAAGGGAGTACTCAATGAATGGCAAGACACTAAGAAGTTCAGAGGGATCTTGGGGTGCTTGTGAACTGTGTGCAGTTCTGGTCAGCACAGGAAGGATATGCATGCACTGGAGAGGCTACAGAGTAGATTTACAAGAATGTTGTCAAGGATAGAGCATTCCAATGATGAAGAAAGGTTGCACAAGCTCGGATTGTTTTCTTTAGAGCAGAGAAGGTTGCAGGGGAATCTGATAGAGTATACAAGATTGACGAACATGGACGTGGTGGACAGAAAATAGCTGTTCCTCTAATTCAAGGGTCAGTACCAAAGTGGCATAGTTTTAAAGTGAAAGGTTTAGAATAGAATATCCTTTATTGTCATGTGTACCCTGTTGTTGAAGTACAGTGAAAAGCTTTTACCCTATCTGCTTCTTATGGTGTCATTGTTAAATAGGACATCATTAAAGGATTGACATTACAGTCAGGTAAAAAATTTCAAATAAGCATGACATTGTAGCAGCTCAGCACAAGGCCTCCGCACATGGTGAGTCTGCCCATGCCAGACCCCATTTCAAAGCCCATCCCCACAACATTCCAAGACTGCTCTATACCAGCATTCAACTGCTCCAAGATAAGTTCCAGGACTTGATCTCCTGCACCCATCTCCACCTAGGACTCGCTGCCTACATGCTGCTCTAAGACTTACTAACCGTGTACTACCCCGGGCCTCACTCCCCATGCACTGCTCACTACCCTCAAGCTCCTCAGGTGCTCACTGCCCTCGTGTTTATCTGGGGCCCACTATCCACATGCGCCTCTGGGGCTCACTGCTCTCACACTCACTTTCCTCACGTTCACTGCCCTGACGCTCCTCTGGGGTGCTCTTGTGTTTACCTGGAGCTCCCTGCCCTCACGCTCCCTTGGGCTCACTGCCATTGTGTTTATTTGGGGCTCTCTGCTGTTATGTTTAGCCAGGGCTCCCTGCCTTCGTGTTTACCCGGGACTCTCTGCCCCATTTACCCGGGGCTCCCTGCCCTCGTGTTTACCCGGGGCTCCCTGCCCTCGTATTTACCTGAGGCTCCCTGCCCTCGTGTTTACCTGAGGCTCCTTGCCCTCGTATTTACCTGAGGCTCCCTGCCCTCGTGTTTACCCGGGGCTCCCTGCCCTCGTGTTTACCTGAGGCTCCCTGCCCTCGTATTTACCTGAGGCTCCCTGCCCTCGTGTTTACCTGAGGCTCCCTGCCCTCGTGTTTACCCGGGGCTCCCTGCCCTCGTGTTTACCTGGGGCTCACTGCCCTCGAGTTTACCCGGGGATCACTGCCCTCGAGTTTACCCGGGGATCACTGCCCTCGTGTTTACCCGGGACTCACTGCCCTCGTGTTTACCTGAGGCTCCCTGCCCTCGTGTTTACCCGGGGCTCACTGCCCTCGTGTTTACCCGGGACTCACTGCCCTCGTGTTTACCCGGGGCTCCCTGCCCTCATGTTTACCTGGGGCTCACTGCCCTCGAGTTTACCCGGGGATCACTGCCCTCGTGTTTACCCGGGACTCACTGCCCTCGTGTTTACCTGAGGCTCCCTGCCCTCGTGTTTACCCGGGGCTCCCTGCCCTCGTATTTACCTGAGGCTCCCTGCCCTCGTGTTTACCCGGGGCTCCCTGCCCTCGTGTTTACCCGGGACTCACTGCCCTCGTGTTTACCCGGGGCTCCCTGCCCTCATGTTTACCTGGGGCTCACTGCCCTCGAGTTTACCCGGGGATCACTGCCCTCGTGTTTACCCGGGACTCACTGCCCTCGTGTTTACCCGGGGCTCCCTGCCCTCGTATTTACCTGAGGCTCCCTGCCCTCGTGTTTACCCGGGGCTCCCTGCCCTCGTGTTTACCTGGGGCTCACTGCCCTCGAGTTTACCCGGGGATCACTGCCCTCGTGTTTACCAGGGACTCACTGCCCTCGTGTTTACCCGGGGCTCCCTGCCCTCGTGTTTACCCGGGGCTCACTGCCCTCGTGTTTACCCGGGGCTCCCTGCCCTCGTGTTTACCTGGGGCTCACTGCCCTCGAGTTTACCCGGGGATCACTGCCCTCGTGTTTACCCGGGACTCACTGCCCTCATGTTTACCTGAGGCTCCCTGCCCTCGTGTTTAGCCGGGGCTCCCTGCCCTCGTATTTACCTGAGGCTCCCTGCCCTCGTGTTTACCTGAGGCTCCCTGCCCTCGTGTTTACCCAGGGCTCCCTGCCCTCGTGTTTACCCGGGGCTCCCTGCCCTCGTGTTTACCCGGGGCTCCCTGCCCTCGTGTTTACCCAAGGCTCCCTGCCCTCGTATTTACCTGAGGCTCCCTGCCCTCGTGTTTACCTGGGGCTCCCTGCCCTCGTGTTTACCTGAGGCTCCCTGCCCTCGTGTTTACCTGAGGTTCCCTGCCCTCGTGTTTACCCAGGGCTCCCTGCCCTCGTGTTTACCCGGGGCTCACTGCCCTCGAGTTTACCCAGGGATCACTGCCCTCGTGTTTACCCGGGACTCACTGCCCTCGTGTTTACCCGGGACTCACTGCCCTCGTGTTTACCTGAGGCTCCCTGCCCTCGTGTTTACCCGGGGCTCACTGCCCTCGTGTTTACCCGGGGCTCCCTGCCCTCGTGTTTACCCGGGGCTCACTGCCCTCGTGTTTACCCGGGGCTCCCTGCCCTCGTGTTTACTTGGGGTTCACTGCCCTCGTGTTTACCTGGGGCTCCCTGCCCTCGTGTTTACCCGGGACTCACTGCCCTCACAGTGAGAAAGAAAGAAAACGGAATAAGAAAGAAAAAGAAGAGGAGGAGCAGAGGACCTCTAGCAGGAGCATTTAGAGGAAATTGAAGAAAATCTTTCTACCAACAGGGTCATGAGTGCCTAGAATGCACTGCCTTTGAGGACAGTTGAAGCAGATAACCTCATAAAATTGAAAAAATGTTGATGTGCAGATCAAGTGTTTTAACATTCAAGGATATCAGCCTGGTGTGGGAAAGTGCGGCTAGTGGAGGTAGTAGTGTATAAATATAATGGGCTGAAGGACTTCTTCTATACTGTATAATTCTGTGATTGCTTTCCTAGTATTCCTTGTCATTTTTATGTCTGAGTCCCAAAGCCTTTCAGGCACGTCTGTCACAGTTGCTCATAACAGAAGTGGAACTTTGTGAAGCTAAATGCCCAGGGGTCATCCAAGTTTATAGCTGAGACTCTGTTTTGCTCAAAAATAACCCTCTAGGAAAATATTGGAATGGCCATTTTGGAGACTGGAACAGTTCGAAAGGGAATTTGGAATGCAGGGTAGAGATGAGAAAGGTCAGAGGGGAAGATAGATGTGTCTGTAGGGAAGATCTCACTCTCCACAGGAGTAGTATCGGCTGATTGGAGGCAAGCAAATGTTATTCCTGTGTTCAAGAAAGGGAATAGGGAAATCCCTGGGAATCACAGACCAGTCAGTCTTACATCTGTTGTAAGCAAGGTACTGGAAAGGATTTTGAGAGATAGTATTTATGACTATTTGGAAGAACAAAATTTGATTAAAGATAGTCAGCATGGCATTGTGAGGAGCAGGTTATGCCTCACAAGCCTTACTGAGTTCTTTGAGGATGTGACAAGTTGACAAAGGTCGAGCAGTGGATGTGGTGTATATGGATTTCAGTAAGGCATTTGATAAGGTTCTGCACTGTAGGCTCATTCAGAAAGTTAGGAGGTATGGGATACAGGGAAATTTGGCTGTCTGGATACAGAATAGGCTGGCCAAAAGAAGACAACGAGAGATAGTGGTTGGAAAGTATGCTGCCTGGAGGCCAGTGACCAGTGGTGTTCTGCAGTCATCTGTTCTTGGGCCCCTGCTCTTTGTAGTTTTTATAAATGACTGATGAAGAAGTAGAAGGATGGGTTAGTAAGTTTGCCAATGACAGAAAGGTTGGTGGTGTTGTAGATAATATCGAGGACTTTTACAGGCTACAACAAGACACTGATAGAATGCAGAACTGGGCTGACAAGTGGCAGATAGAGTTCAACCTGGATAAATGTGAAGTGATTCATTTTGGAAGATTGAATTTGAATGGTGAATACAGGATTAAAGACAGGATTCTCGGCAGTGTGAAGGAACAACGGGTTCTTCAGATCCACATGTATAGATCCCTCAAAGTTGCCACCCAAGTTGACAAGGTTGTTAAGAAGGCATATGATGTTTTGGCTTTCATTAACAGGTGGATTGCGTTTAAGAGCTGCAAGGTTTTGCTGCAGCTCTATAAAACCCTGGTTAGACCACACTTGCAATATTGTGTCCAGTTCTAATCGCCTCATAGGAAGGATGTAGATGCTTTAGAGAGAGTGTGGAGGAGATTTATCAGGATGATTCATCGATTGTAGGGCTTGTCTTACGAAAAGAGGGTGAGTGAGCTAAGGTTTTTCAAACTGGAGAGAAGAGGGAATAGAGGTGACTTCATAGAGGTGTTCAAGGTAATGAGAGGCATAGATAGAGTAGATAGCCAGAGACCTTTCCCCAGGGCAGAAATGGCTATCATGAGGGGTCATAATTTTAAGGTGATTGGAGGAAGGTATATGTGTCAGAGGTAGGTTCTTTATGCAGAGCGTAATGCGTAGAATGAACTGCCAGCATTGGTAGTAGAGTTAGAGATATTAGGGACATTTAAGTCACAGCTGGATAAGCACATGGATGGGAGTAAATCGAAGGGTGTGTAGGTTAAATTGATCTTAGATTAAGCAGCATCCGAGGAGCAGGAAAACCAATGTTTTGGGTAAAAGCCCTTCATCAGGAATGAGGCTGGGAGCCTCGGGGGTGTAGAGGTAAATTGGAGGGGGAGAGGGGGGTGCTGGGGCTGGAGGGAAAGTAGTTGAGAGTGCAGTAGGTGGTTGGAGGTGGGGGTAAAGGTGATAGACCGGAAGGGAGAATGGAATGGATAGGTGGGAAGGAAGATGGACAGGTGGGACAGGTCATGAGAGATTCCTGAGCTGGAAGGTTGGAACTGGGATAAGTTGGGGGAGGGGAAATGAGAAAACTGGTGAAATCCACCTTGATGCCATGAGGGTTGGAGGGTCTCAAGGCGGAAGATGAGGTGTTCTTCCTCCAGGCGTCGAGTGGTATGGGAGTGGCAATGGAGGAGGCACAGGCCCTGCATGTCCTCGGCAGAGTGGGAGGGGGAGTTGAAATGATTGGCCATGGGGTGGTGGGGTTAGTTAACGCAGGTGTCCTGAAGATGTTCTCTGAAGTGCTCTGCGAGTCGGTGTCCTGTCTCCTCAATATAGATGCTCCGCATCAGGAGCAACAGCTACAATATATGACATGTGGCAGTGCAGGTGGAACTTTGACAGATGTGGAAGGCTCCTTTGGGGCATTGGACGGAGGTGAGGGGGGAGGTGTGGGTGCAGGTTTTGCCATTCCTGTGGTGGCAGGGGAAGGTGCCAGGAGGGGAGGGTGGTTTGTTGGGGAGTGTGGATCTGACAAGGTAATCGCGGAGGGAACGGTCTTTATGGAAAGCGGATAGGGGTGGGGAGGGAAATTAGGTAGTTTGATTATAATGTTTCAATTACCAGGTTGGCTTCCTGCAGTCAGATTGGCTGCCTAAGCCCTGTCTTGCCTTGGTTAAAAGTTGCATGATGGCTTTGTGATTTAGATTCTTGCACATTTTAACATCACACACCTCATCCAGTCCCACCTTATTGGAGGCTGTTAAAACTCCTCTAAAGTATTTACATGTTATAGTGTGCTTGTTTGAATTAGTTAAGATATTCAGGTTATTATGATAATTGTTTCATTGTAAAAATATTTTAGATAATAAGAAATAAAGGTGATTGAATCAGTAATTTGAGAATTCTTTGGATCTATTAGTAGACTGAGTCCGTCAAGTTAAAAATCACACAACACAAGGTTATAGTCCAACAGGTTTAATTGGAAGCACACTAGCTTTCAGAGCAATGCCAAAAGCTAGTGCTTCCAATTAAACCTGTTGGACTATAACCTGGTGGTGTGTGATTTTTAACATTGTATACCCCAGTCCAACACCAGCATCTCCAAATCCGTCAAGTTTACATACAGATCTATATTTCAGTGTAATCTAGACAATGCATAGATCTGGAAAAAAGTGTGTGTGCAGCACACAGCAAATGTCTGTATCTGTGTGTAATTTTTTTTTATGTGACTGTGTATATATCTGCATGTTTGTATGCATAACTGTTTGTGTCTGTGTGGGTGTGTGTGTCTATAGATGCATCTCTGTCTCTGTGTGGTGCCTATCTCGTATGCACATGAATGTGTATGCATGTAAGTGTCTATTCCAAGAGGTCACTGCCCTGTGTTTTGTCTGTTGTCAGGAGCGGTAGTGTCAGTGGCCTTACGCTGAAGCTAATGAAGACATCTGTCGTTGAGATGCTGGACACACTGTCCGATGATGACTATGTGAATGTTGCATCGGTAAGTACTGAATCTAACACAAAATACATGCCTTACCAAACTTGGACAGAATATCTTTATGATTTGTTTATTCTGTATTGGATTATGTGGCTGGTTTGCAATTAGTGGATGTAATGGTGACTGAAATGTCCTGTCATCTCCCTGGATCACAAAATCCCATCAGCTTGTCCAGCCTGTGTCAAGTTTTGCCAGATGTAAGACAGTTACAAGCCATGATATTATTCTAGAAAGACCTTCTGGAGTTCAGATAGATGGAGGTTGTGTAATCATTTGGAGAAGTGATCTTATGTCAATCTTTAAATCTGCTTTGATGTTAGGGATACAAATGTTGTATTGAACACATGTAGAGTTTTGAACCCAGCAGAATCTTTTTAGAATTTCCCAGTGTGTCATCCCCAATCACCACTCCCCTGCTCACTGACATCATTGAAATGCCTTAACCTCAGTGAGTTCCAACTCCACTGTGATCTGTGATTGGTGATCTGCAGTGGGGAAGGTGTAAAGGATTAAAGAGTCAGCACTTTGAGTCTCTCAGCATTTGAAGGTGTCACTAAAAAGGAGCAAACTTCTCCTTCTGCCCCTCCATCAAAACCCCCCCTCCCCGCACTCTGGTTCTCCTCTCCTATATCTGAGTTTTGTATATTCCACTCCCTCAGTCTCCCCTCACCCCCTGCACGAGGGAGGCCTTTCTGGTTCTGGGAACTTCTCTCACAACAGCTGCAGCCATGAAGTTATACAGTGTAAGATTTATGGAGGTCATGTGTTCTCATGCCTTGGAGTCAGGCATCATGTGGTTGGATTTCACGCAGACAGAATGCTACATGATCAAGCCTTCCAGATTGCCTGTCATTTAACAATTCATCATAAATGCAAAACATCTGCTCCTTTCAAGAAAGTGAGAGAAAACTAAATACTTTTTTGGAGCTTGAAACACGTTTCAGAGCCACAAATTCCTTGCCCAAAGCATTTTCAAATTCTGATTGATTTCAGCCAATGTTTACTTAACAACCAATAAGGCATCATAGCTCCACCTTACTAGTGGGTTTAAGTAGTATGTGGTTGCACTGAAGGTAGACACAGGACTGCAGTCAGGTGATCAATCTCACAGCACTAATTTTTTATTTTATTCAGGATTTTGAAAGGGGTGTGAAAAGAAACAGTGATGCAGACCTTATTCATATTCTGAGGTTAAACGTGAATTTGTTGAATGAGAGAATTAGAGTGGGTGAGTGCAGCAGAGAACCTATGATGGCAAATACCTCTATCAAAATTATCTGAGGGCCTCTTCTTCTTCCAAGACTGGAGATTCAGACAGATCCCATCCACCACCAGTTTCCTCTGCCTAGCAGAGCTCATTCTCAGACTGAACAACTTCTCCGTATCTTGCTTCACTTCCTCCAAATAAAAGATATGGATAGCTGCATGGGTCTCAGCTATATCTGTTGTCTTGTAGGATATATGGAATATTCCTTCCAACCCACCCCGCCCTTCAAATAATTCATTCTTAATGACTGAATCAGTGCCATTTCTTGCTCATCCAGAACTGGAAAAAAATACTTCTTTCCAATTTCCACTCTACTCTCATATTTACTTGGTGCATCTCTGAGTCTTCCTTCCCTCCCTTAAGTACCTTGTCACCATTCCCAGAATAGACTGTCCAGTAATATCCATCACAAATCCATAGACTGCTAAAGCTACATTTCTTCACATTCTGCTCCGACAAGAACTCCATTCCAATCTCCCCGTTTCTCTGTCTCAGTCGCATCTGTACCAATGATGCCAACTTATCATAAAGGCAGTTTCAATATGACTTCTTTTTTCCTCAATCAAGAATCTGACCCTTCCCACCAATGTGGTTGATAAAGCTCCCAGCAATTTCCAACCCATTGACACACTTCTGTGTCTCCCGTTCTCCTTCATCCTAGGACAACAATATGGTTCTACTAGTCACAAAGTCATAGAGTAATACAGCATGGAAACATGGTCGAAACTGCTCCAAGCTGACCATCATGTCCACTCAGCTAGTTCCAATTCCCCACATTTGGGGAACCCTTTCCTCCATGTACCTATCTAAATGGTTTTTTTAGATGACTTACAGTGTGGAAACAGGCCCTTCGGCCCAACAAGTCCATACCGACCCGCCGAAGCGCAACCCACCCATACCCCTACATTTACCCCTTACCTAACACTACGGGCAATTTAGCACATCTTTGGACTGTGGGAGGAAACCGGAGCACCCGGAGGAAACCCACGCAGACACGGGGAGAACGTGCAAACTCCACACAGTCAGTCGCCTGAGGCGGGAATTGAACCCAGGTCTCTGGCGCTGTGAGGCAGCAGTGCTAACCACTGTGCCACCATGCCGCCATGTTGTTTTAAATGTTGCTATTGTACTTGACTGTTGTACCACCAGATGGGTACCAATAACCTGAGGGGGAAATTTGCTAATGCTCTTCGGATAAGTTTAAACTAATTCAGCGGGGGATGGGAACCTAAATTGTAGTTCAAGTACACAGGAGGTTGAGAGTAGTCAGGTCAGAAATAAGGTTTCAAGGTCGCAAGAGAGCACTGACAAGCAAGAAGTTGGTTGAAGTGTGTCTATTTCAACGTCAGGAGCATTCTGAATAAGGTGGATGAACTTGCAGCATGGATTGGTATCTGGGATTTCAATGTTGTGGCCATTTCGGAGACATGGATAGAGCAGGGACAGGAATGGTTATATAGGTACTGGGATTTACATGTTTCAGTAAAAACAGAGAAGATGGGAAAAGAGAGGGTGGTGTGGCATTGTTAGTAAAGGACTGCATTATGGTTGCAGAAAGGACGTTTGAGGACTCGTCTATTGAGCTTAAATGGGCTGAGGTTAGAAACAGGAAAAGAGAGGTCACCATGTTAGGAGTTTTCTGTAGGCCTCCGAATAGTTCCAGAGATTTAGAGGATAGGATAGCAAAGATAATTCTCAATAGAAGTGAGAGTAACAGGGTAGTTGTTATGGGGGCCTTTAACTTTCCAAATATTGACTGGGAATACTATAGTTCAAGTAGTTTAGATGGGTCAGTTTTTGTCCAAAGTGTGCAGAAGGGTTCCTGACACAATATGTAGAGAGGCCAACAAGGGGAGAAACCACATTAGATTTGGTACTGGGTAATGAACCCAGTCAGGTGTTAGATTTGGAGGTAGGTGAGTACTTTAGTGATAGTGACCACAATTGGGCAGCATAGTGGCCCAGTGGTTAGCACTGCTGCCTCACAGAACCAGAGTCCCAGGTTCAATTCCAGCTTCAGACGACTGTCTGTGTGGACTTTGAACATTCCTCTCGTGTCTGCATGGGTTTCCTCTGGGTGCTCCAGTTTCTTCCCACAGTTCAAAGACTGGTCTGGTGAATTGGCTGTGCTAAATTGCCCGTAGTGTTAGATGCATTAGCCAGAGGGAAATGGGTCTGGGTGGTTTACTCTTCGGAGGGTCAGCGTGGATTTGCTGTAGGGAATCTAATCTAATTCGGTGATGTTTACTTTAGCGATAGAAAAGGATAGGTATATATCTAGTTATAGCTGGGGGAAAGGCAATTATGATGCGATTAGGCAAGATTTAGGATGCATAGGATGGGGAAGGAATCTCCAGGGGATGGCCACAGCTGAAATGTAGAGCTTATTCAAGGAACAATTACTGCAGGTCTTTGATAAGTATGTAACTGTCAGGCAGGGAGGAGGTGGTTGAGTGAGGGAGCTATGGTTTATGAAAGAAGTTGAATCTCTTGTCAAGAGGAAGAATAAGGCTTATGTTAGGATGATTTGTGAAGGCTCAGTTAGGGTGCTTGGGAGTTACAAGTTTGCCAGGAAAGACCTAATGAGAGAGCTATGAAGAGCCAGGAGGGGACACGAGAAGTCATTGGCAGATAGGATCAAGGAAAAACCTAAGACTTTTTATGCATATATCAGGAATAAAAGAATGATGAGAGTAAGATTAGGGCCAATCAAGAATAGTAGTGGGAAGTTGCGCATGGAGTCAGAGGAAATGGGGGAAGCTGTAAATGAAAATTTTTCGTCAGTATTCACACAGGAAGAAGACAATGTTGTTGAGGAGAATACTGAGATACAGGCTACTAGACTAGATGCGAATGAGGTTCACAAGGAGGAGGTGTTAGCAATTCTGGAGAGTTTAAAAATAGCTAAGCCCCCTGGGTTGGATGGGATTTATCCTAGGATTCCCTGGAAAGCCAGGGAGGAGATTGCAGAGACTTTGGCTTTGATGTCTATGTCACCATTGTCTATAGGAATAGTACCAGAAGACTGGAGGATATCAAATGTTGTTCCCTTGTTCAAGCAGGGGTGTAGAGACAACCCTGATCATTATAGACCAGTGAGCCTTACTTCGGTTCTGAGTAAAGTGTTGGAAAAGATTATAAGAGATAGGGATTATAAGAGATAGTTGATTAGGGATAGTCAACACGGTTTTCTGTAGGATAGGTCATGCCTCACAAACCTTATTGAGTTCTTTGAGAAAGTGACCAAACAGGTGGATGAGGGCATAGCGGTTGATATGGTGTATATGGATTTCAGTAAGGAGTTTGATAAGATGCCCCATGGTAGGCTATTGCACAAAATGCAGAGACGTGGGATTGAGGGTGATTTAGCAGCTTGGATCAAAAATTGGCTAGCTGAAAGAAGACAGAGGATGGTGATTGATGGAAAATGTTTTTCCCAGGGATTTAGTTACTAATGGTGTCCCACAAGGATCTGTTTCGGGTTCACTGCTGTTTGTTGTTTTTTATAAATGACCTGGATGAGGGAGTAGAAGGATGGGTTAGTAAATTTGCAGATGACACTAAGGTCTGTAGAGTTGTGGATAATGTTGTAGGTTATAGAAGGTCATAGATAAGCTGCAGAGCTGGGCTGAGAGGTGGCAAATGGAGTTTAATACAGAAAAGTGTGAGGTGATTCACTTTGGAAGGAGTAACAGGAATGCAGAGTACTGGGCTAATGGTAAGATTATTGGTAGTATAGATAAGCAAAGAGATCCCAGTGTCCACGTACATAGATCCCTGAAAGTTGCCACCCAGGTCGGTAGGGACGTTATGAAGACGTATGGTGTGTTAGCTTTTATTAGTAGAGGGATCAAGTTTTGGAACTATGAGGTCATGCTGTAGCTGTACAAAACTCTGGTGCAGCTGCAGTTGAAGTGTTGCATACAGTTCTGGTCACTGCTTTATAGGAAGGATGCGGAAGCTTCAGAAAGGGTTCAGAAGAGATTTACTAGGATGTTGCCTGGTATGGAGGGAAGGTCTTATAAAGAAAGGCTGAGGGACTTGAGGCTGTTTTCATGAGAGAGAAGAAGGTTTAGAGATGACTTAATTAAGACATATAAGATAATCATGGTGGATATTGAGAGCCTTTTTCCTCGTATGGTGATAGCTAGTAGAAGGGAACATAGCTTTAAATTGAGGGATGATAGATATAGGACAGATGTCAGAGGTAGTTTCTTTACTCAGCGAGTAGTAGAGGCGTGGAATGCAGTGCCTGTAACAGCAGTAGACTCACCAACTTTACAGACATTTAAAAGATCCTTGGATAGACATTTGGTTGAAAATGGAATAGTGTCGGTTAGATGGGCATCAGATTGGTTTCACAGGTCGGCACAACATTGAGGGTCGAACGGCTTGTATTGTGCTGTATTGTTCTGTGTTCTAACCACTTTATCTTGCAGCCCATCCCATATATGCATCACTATCTGCATGAAGCAGTTGCCCCTCAGGTCCTTCCTAAATCTTTCACCTCTCACCTTAAACCTATGTCCTCTAGGTTTTAATTCCCCATCCCTGGGAAAAAGACTATATGCATTCATCCTATCTATGCCCCTTATGATTTTATACACCTCAATAAGTTCTCACTCATTTCCCTACATTCCAAGGGATAAAGTCCTATCCTGCCAACCTCTCCCTACTAGTCCTGGCAACATCCTTGTAAATCTTCTTTGTATTCTTTCCAGTTTAACTATGTTAAAAATCACACAAGACCAGGTGATAATCCAACAGTATATTTGAAAGCACTAGCTTTCAGAGCGCTGCTCCTTCATCAGGTAGCTGTGGAGCAGGATCATAACTATGTCTTTCCTATAACAGGGTGACCAAAACTGTACACAATACTCCAAGTGTGGCCTCACCAGTGATCCATACAACTGTAACGTACTATCCCAACTCTTGTACTCAATGCCTTGACTGATTAAAGCCAGCATTCCAAATGCCTTCTTCACCACCCTGTCTACCTGTTCACCACTTTCAACAGTACTTGAGGGAATCCTGGAGGACAGGATGGACAATGTATTTGGATAGGCGAGGACTGATTAGGGATAGTCAACATGACTTTGTCCGTGGGAAATCATGTCTCATGAACTTGATTAGGTTTTTTGAAGAAGTAACAAAGAAGATTAATTAGGGAAGAGCGGTAGGTGTGATCTATATGGAATTCAGTAAGGCATTCGACAAGGTTCCCCATGGGAAACTGGTTAGCCGTTGGAATACAGGGAGATACAGGCCATTTGGATAGAGACCTAGCTCAAAGGTAGAAGACAGAGGGTGGTGGTGGAGGGAGACTGAAGGCCTGTGACCAGTGGAGTGCCACAAGGATCAGTGCTGGGTCCACTACTTTTCATCATTTATATAAATGATTTGGATGCAAGCATAAGAGGTATAGTTAGTAAGTTTGCAGATGGCACCAAAATTGGACGTGTAGTGGACAGCGAAGAAGATTACATCAGATTACAATGGGATTTTGATCAGATGTGCCAATGGGCTGAGAAGTAGCAGATGGAGTTTAATTTAGATAAATGTGAGCTGCTTCATTTTTGTAAAGCAAATCTTAGCAGGACTTACACACTTAATGGTAAGGTCCTAGGGAGTGTTGCTGAACAAAGAGACCTTGGAGTGCAGGTTCATAGCTCCTTGAAAGTGGAGTCGCAGGTAGATAGGATAGTGAAGAAGGTGTTTGGTATGCTTTCCTTTATTGGTCAGAGTATTGAGTCCAGGAGTTAGGAGGTCATGCTGCATCTGTACCGGACATTGGTTAGTCCACTTTTGGAATATTGTGTGCAATTCTGGTCTCCTTCCTATCGAAAAGATGTTGTGAAACTTGAAAGGGTTCAGAAAAGGGCCGAAGGGCCTGTTTCCACACTGTAAGTCTAAGTCTAATCTAAAAGATTTACAAGGATGTTGCCAGGGTTGGAGGATTTGAGCTATAGGGAGAGGCTGAACAGGCTGGGGCTGTTTTCCCTGGAGCGTCAAGAGGCTGAGGGGTGACCTTATAGAGGTTTATAAAATCATGAGGGGCATGGATAGGATAAAGAGACAAAGTGTTTTCCCTGGGGTGGGGGAGTCCAGAACTAGAGGGCATAGGTTTAGGGTGAGAGGGGAAAGATATAAAAGGGACCCAAAAGGCAACTTTTTCACGCAGAGGGTGGTACGTGTATGGAATGAGCTGCCAGAAGAAGTGGTGGAGGCTGGTACAATTGCAACATTTAAAAGGCATTTGGATGGGTATATGAATAGGAAGGGTTTGGAGGGATATGGACCGGGTGCTGGCAGGTGGGAGTAGATTGGGTTGGGATATCTGGTCGGCATGGACAAGTTGGACCGAAGGGTCTGTTTCCATGCTATACGTCTCTCTGACTCTGTTTCATAACACTCTTCATGACCTTACCATTTACTGTATAAGTCCTACCTTGGTTTGACTTTCCAAAGTGTAACACATTACACTTATCTGTATTGAATTGCATTTGTCAATCTCCAGCCCACTTCCCCATCTGATCAAGATCTCTATCTAATTTTTGATAACCTTCCCCACTATCAGTGATACCTCCCAATTTTGTATAATTCGCAAACTTACTAATCACACCCAGTACATTCACATCAAGATCATTTATGTAAATAACAAATAACAAAGGTCCCAGCACCAACCCCTGTTTCACACTACTAGTCACAGGCCTGCAGTCCAAAAAACAACCTTCAATCATCACCCTCTGCTTCCTATTATCGAGCCAATTTCGAATCTAATTAGCTAGCTCTCCCTGGATCCCAAGTGATCTAACCTTCATGACTAGCCTGCCATACGGGACCTTGTCAAAGGCCATACTAAAGTCCATACAGACAACATACATGGTCCTACCCTCATCTACCATCTTAGTTACCTCTTTGAAAAACTCTTTAAAATTTGTCAGACGTTACTTCCCACCCGCAAATCCATGCTGACTATTCCTAATCAGAGAGTAAAAAGTGAGGTCTGCAGATGCTGGAGATCAGAGCTGAAAATGTGTTGCTGGTTAAAGCACAGCAGGTCAGGCAGCATCCAAGGAACAGGAAATTCGACGTTTCGGGCCAGAGTCCTTCATCAGGAATGAGGAGAGTGTGCCAGGCAGGCTAAGATAAAAGGTAGGGAGGAGGGACTTGGGGGAGGGGCGATGGAGATGTGATAGGTGGCAGGAGGTCAGGGTGAGGGTGATAGGCTGGAGTGGGGTGGGGGCGGAGAGGTCAGGAAGAAGATTGCAAGTTAGGAGGGCGGTGCTGAGTTCGAGGGAATCGACTGAGACAAGGTGGGGGGAGAGGAAATGAGGAAACTGGAGAAATCTGAGTTCATCCCTTGTGGTTGGCGGGTTCCCAGGCGGAAGGTGAGGCGCTCTTCCTCCAACCGTCGTGTTGTTATGTTCTGGCGATGGAGGAGTCCAAGGACCTGCATGTCCTCGGTGGAGTGGGAGGGAGAGTTAAAGTGTTGAGCCACGGGGTGGTTGGGTTGGTTGGTCCGGGCGTCCCAGAGGTGTTCCCTGAAGCGTTCCGCAAGTAGGCGGCCCGTCTCCCCAATATAGAGGAGGCCACATCGGGTGCAGCGGATGCAATCGATGATGTGTGTGGAGGTGCAGGTGAATTTGTGGCGGATATGGAAGGATCCCTTGGGGCCTTCGAGAGAAGTAAGGGAGGAGGTGTGGGTGCAAGTTTTGCATTTCCTGCGGTTGCAGGGGAAGGTGCCGGGAGTGGAGGTTGGGTTGGTGGGGGGTGTGGACCTGACGAGGGAGTCACGAAGGGAGTGGCCTTTTCGGAATGCTGATAGGGAAGGGGAGGGAAATATATCCCTGGTGGTGGGGTCCGTTTGGAGGTGGCGGAAATGATGGCGGATGATACGTTGTATACGGAGGTTGGTGGGGTGGTAGGTGAGAACCAGTGGGGTTCCGTCTTGGTGGCGGTTAGAGGGGCGGGGCTCAAGGGCGGAGGAGCGGGAAGTGGAGGAGATGCGGTGGAGGGCATCGTCGATCACGTCTGGGGGGAATCTGCGGTCCTTGAAGAAGGAGGCCATCTGGGCTGTATGGTATTGGAACTGGTCCTCCTGGGAGCAGGTGCGGCGGAGACGAAGGAATTGGGAATATGGGATGGCGTTTTTACAGGGGGCAGGGTGGGAGGAGGTGTAGTCCAGGTAGCTGTGGGAGTCAGTCGGTTTATAGTAGATGTCTGTGCTGAGTCGGTCGCCCGAGATAGAAATGGAAAGGTCTAGGAAGGGGAGGGAGGAGTCTGAGACAGTCCAGGTGAATTTGAGGTCGGGATGGAAGGTGTTGGTAAAGTTGATGAACTGTTCGACCTCCTTGTGGGAGCACGAGGCAGCGCCGATACAGTCATCGATGTAGCGGAGGAAAAGGTGGGGGTGGTGCCAGTGTAGTTGCGGAAGATGGACTGTTCCACATATCCTACGAAGAGACAGGCATAGCTGGGGCCCATGCGGGTGCCCATGGCAACTCCTTTAGTTTGGAGGAAGTGGGAGGATTGGAAAGAGAAGTTATTCAGGGTGAGGACCAGTTCAGTCAGTTGAAGGAGGGTGTCAGTGGAAGGGTACTGGTTGGTGCGGCGGGAAAGGAAGAAGCGGATGGCTTTGAGTCCTTCGTGATGGGGGATGGAAGTGTACAGGGACTGGATGTCCATCGTGAAGATAAGGCGTTGGGGACCGGGGAAGCGAAAATCCTGGAGGAGGTGGAGGGCGTGGGTGTCCCGAACGTAGGTGGGGAGTTCTTGGACTAAAGGGGACAGAACCATGTCGAGGTACGCGGAGATGAGTTCGGTGGGGCAGGAGCAGGCTGAGACAATGGGTCGGCCGGGGCAGGCAGGTTTGTGGATTTTGGGCAGGAGGTAGAAACGGGCGGTGCGGGGTTGTGGGACTATGAGGTTGGAGGCGGTGGATGGGAGATCCCCTGAGGTGATGAGGTTATGGATGGTCTGGGAGATGATGGTTTGGTGGTGGGAGGTGGGGTCATGGTCAAGGGGGCAATAAGAGGAGGCGTCCGCGAGCTGGCGTTTGGCCTCAGCGGTATAAAGGTCGGTGCGCCAAACTACTACCGCGCCTCCCTTGTCTGCCTGTTTGATGGTCAGTTAACTGATGGTTTGATGGTCCCTAATCAGACCTTGACTATTCATTATCTCTCCACCCCGGAAGCTCCCAGCCTAATTTCTGATGAGGGGCTCCTGCCCGAAACATCGATTTTCCTGCTTCTCGGATGCTGTGCTTTTCCTGCACCACTCCAATCTTGATTATTCAAACGTTGGTTGATCCTGTCCTTCAGTATCCTCTCCAGCAACTAGCCTACCAGTGACGTCAGGCTCACTGGCTGCAGTTCGCTGGTTTGTCTTTGCTACCTTTCTTAAACAATGGAACAACATTAACCATCTTCCAGTCTTTAAGAACTTCTCCAATGAAGCAAACATGTCAGCAAAGGCCTCTGTAAGTTCTTCCCAAGCCTCAGACAATGTCCGAAGGTGGACTTGATCAGGTCCTATTTTCTATTCCACCAATCTCAGATACAAGCTATCATCATTCATCAATTCCAAAACAGTGCCACCACAAAACACATAATGTGGTTATTCCCTTCACAACGTGCTGTTAGAGAGAGTCACTTTTATTTGTCAACTGATCCAGTAAAAACGAGACCGTTTTCCTCCAAGACCAAGGGTGCTACATGGACAGCACAACTACACAATTCTACATGGCATAACGTGCATTAGAAGTGCAAAACATGTAAGTTACAGCGTAACAGAAGAATGATAAATAATAGGTATTTTTCTAGCAGCAATTCGAAGTCATGCAAAGAATTTCAGATGGGAAAGGGTCCGATCATACTGTGTTAAGGAACCTAATAGGCTGGGGAAGAAACTGGCACACAGTCTGGCCATGAGAGACCAAATGCTCCAGTATCTTCTGCCAAATGGCAGGAGGGAGAAGAGTTTGAGTGAGGGGTGTGTGGTGTTTTCCACAATGCTGTCAGCCTTTTGGATTCAGCGTGTGGTGTAAATGTCTGTAATGGAGGGAAGAGAAACCCTGATGATCTTCTCAGCTGTCCTCACTATCCATTGTAAGGTCTTACAATCCAAGACCGTGCAATTCTTGAACCAGGCAGTGATGCAGCAGCTCAGTATGACCCCTCTGTAGAATGTGGTGAGGATGGGGGTTGGGAGGTGGGCTTTCCTCAGCCTGCGCAGAAAGTAGAGACATTGCTGGACTTTCTTGTCTATGGAGCTGGTGTTGAGGGTCCAGATGAGATTCTCCGCCTGGTGTACACCAAGAAATTTGATGCTCTTCATGATCTCCAGGATGAGACAGGTTGTTGGCTCTGCACCAGTCTGTTAGCTGCTGCACCTCCTGCACTTGTTCCTGCTGATGAGACCCACTACACTTGTATCATCAGCGAACTGTGATTTGACCTGTGCTTCGCTGCACAGTCGTGTGTCAGCAGGGTGAAGAGCAGTGGACTGAGCATAGAGCCCTGGGAGGCCCCCGTGCTCAATATGATGGTGTTGGAGATGATATTCCCAATCCAGACTGACTGAGGTCTCCCAGTCAGGAAGTCCAGGATCCAATTACAAAAGGAGGTATTTAAGTCCAGCAGACTCAGTTTTCCAATCAGGTGCTGAGGAATAATAGTGTTAAATGTAGAACTGAAGTCTATGAATAGTAGCCTGACATAGGTGTCTTTCTTCTCCAGGTGAGTGAGAGCCAGGTGGAGGGTGGTGGAAATGGCTTCAGCTGTTGAGCAGTTGGGTTGATGCATGAACTGCAGGGTCTCCAGTGAGGGGGGGGGCAGCAGGGTCTTAATATGCCTCATCACAAGCCTCTTGAACTCCTCCATCCTCAAAACCTCATCTCCCTCCCATGGCAGCTTCCCATTCAGTTATAGGAGGGGTAAGACTTGCATCTTTCTGTCATAGTCAGAGAGTCATACAGCATGAAAACAGATCCTTCGGTCCAACCAGTCCGTGCCAAACATAATCTCAAACTAGGTGAAAGTGAGGACTGCAGACGCTGGAGATAAGAGTCAAGATTAGAGTGGTGCTGGAAAAGCACAGCCAGTCAGGCAGCATCCAAGGAGTAGGAAAATCGATGTTTTGGGCAAAAGCCCTTCCTCAGGAATGAGGCAATTTTTTTGCACAGAGGGTGGTTCAGGTGTGGAATTAAATTTCTGACGAAGTGATGGATGCGAGTACTATTACAATGTTTTGAGATCATTCCTGATGAAGGGGTTTTGCCCAAAACGTCGATTTTCCTGCTCCTTGGATGCTGCCTGACCTGTTGTGCTTTTTCAGCATCACTCTTAATCCCAAACTAATCTAGTCCCATCTGCCTCCTATCCATCCCAACCTTTCTTAATCATGAATCCGTCCAAAAGTCTTTAAACGTTGTAATTGTACTCGCATACATCACTTCGTCTGAAGGTTAATTCCACACCTGAACCTCCCTCTGTGCAAAAGTATTGCCTTCGATGTATGTTTGAAATGTCTCTCCTCTCACCTTAAAAATGTGTTTATGACCAAAACACACTATCCACGTGCAGCAGGAATTTACTTACTTTTTCTTTCCTTTCTTTGAATCTAGTTTATTATATACACAGCATACACTGAAGTATCTTCTACATTAGGGATGCCAAACCATGCCTGGGTGACACTTCTGCGGAACACCTCCACTGAATCTGCAAGCATGACCTTGTTTGTCCAGTCACTTGCCTTTTCAACTTATTTTCTCACTGTCTTGCTCATATTTCTGTCTGACACCTCCTTCAGTGTTGTATTAAGCCAGATGCAAGCTGCAAGAACTGGACCTAATTGTCCAATTCAGCACTTTACAACATTTTGGACTCAATGTTGAGTTGAGTTCAAAATCTTCAGGCCACCAAATCTGTCCTGCATTCTGAAATTGCCCCCACTGGCACTAGTGCAAAATACTGTCTGTTGCGATATTGCTTTCATGCAGAGCTGACCTTTATTTCTGCTGTTAATGCATTCTCTGGGCTAATGCTTCTTCACAACGGGCATTCTCACTTCCTTTATCTTTGATTCTAAGACACCTTTAATCTCTTGCTGTTTAAACCTTCCCAGATCTGCCCTTTTGTTCCACTAAACCCAGTCCTGTACTGTATATCAACATGATACTCATCACATTTCCACTTCTGTTTTGTTCTGAAGAATCATATTGGAATTGAAATATGAGCTGCATCTCTTTCTCCACAAATGAAGAATGCCTTCACTATCCCTGATTGGGGGAATACTGTTACCAGCTAAGACCGAGCAAAGGTAATAGCACAGTGGTATATAGTCAGGAAGGATTTGCCCTGGACTCCATAATATTGACTACAGGCCCCAAGAACTTTCATGGCACCAGGCCAGAGATGAGCAAGGAAACAATCTATCGATTACCATACTCCCACTGATGAGTAATAAGACCAGAGTACCATAAAATGTTGGAGCAGAAATAGGCCATTCAGCTCAGTGTGGCTGCTCTGCCATTAAATGAAATAATTGTTGATCTGACAATCCTTAGCTCTACTTTCTTGTCTTTTCCCCATAATCCTGATTCTCTTATCAATTAAAAATATGTCTATTTTAGCCTTTAACACCTCAGTCTCTACAGCCCTCTATAGTAAAAAATACTGGTAAATCACTACTTTCTGAGAGACAAGATTCCTCTTCATCTCTATCGTAAAGTCATCGAGTTGTACAGCACGGAAACAGATGTGTCGGTCCAACCAGTCCAGGTTGACCATAATCTCAAACTAAACTAGTTCCACTTGCTTGTGCTTGGCCCCATATCCCTCCTAACATTTCTTATTCATGTACTTATCTTAATGCCTTTTAAGCACTGTAACTGTACCTGCATCCATCGCTTCCTCTGAAAGTTCATTCCACACATGAACCACTCTCTGTGTAAAAGAAAAACTGTCCCTCACGTCCTTTTTTAAATCTTTCTCCTCTCACTTTACAAAAGAAAAATGCTCCCTAGTCTTGAAATCCCTCACCCTACGGAAAAGTCACCTGCCTTTGACCTTATATATATACCCCGTGTTTTTGTTTATAAACCTCCATAAGGTTACCTCCTACCTTCTAGTGAAAGAAACCCCAGCCTATCCAGTCTCTCATTATAACTCAAACCCTCCATTCCCAGCAACATCCTGGTAAGTCTCTTCATAACCCTCTCCCACTGAATAATATCCTTCCTATAATAAGGAGACCAGGACTCCAGAAGAGGCCTCATCAATGTCTCGTACAACTGCAACGTAATGTTCCAATTCCTATTCTCAAAGTTCTGAGCAATTTCTTATGTGTGCAACTCTTTACTCTGAGATTATGTCCTCAGGTCCTGTACTCTTCCATAATGAGACATCTAACCTGTCAAGCCTCTTAAGAATCATAAATGTTTCAATTAGGTCGCCTTTCATTTGTTTAGATGCCAAAATGTGCACGCCCAATCTACTCCTCACAAGAAGTCCCTCCATACCTGATATCGACCCAATGAGCCTTCTGAAGACTGCGTATATTGCCAGTACATAATTTCTTTGAGAAGGTGTCCAAAACTATTTACAGTATTTGAGCTATGGTTTAACCTGGTGCTTTGAAGAGTCTTTGCAAGATCTTGTTAACTGTGTACATCATTCTGTCTAAAATAAAGGCCAACATTATGATAGTCTTCTTTATTACATGTTTAATTGATGATTCTCCACTTTGAACGCCACTTTGAGGCAGTACTGAGGATGGACAGGGCATACAGTATGCTCTGAATGGGGGACTTCAGTGTCAATCACCAAGAATAGCTCAGCAGCACCATTACTGATCAAGCTGATGGGGTTTTAAAGGACTGGGTCTACTGCAGGTGATGAGGGAACCAACAAGAGAGAAAAACATACTTGACCTCATCTTCACCAATCTGCCTACCGCAGATGCATCTGTCTGTGACAATTATCATTAAGAGTGACTACCACAGAGTTGTTTGTAAGACGAAGGCTTCAAATTGAGGATGCCTTCCATTGTGTTTTGTGGTACTATCACTGTGCTAAATGGGAAGGACTTTGAACAGCTCCAGGAACCCAAGACTAGGCATCCATGAGGCACTACGGGGAATCGACAACAGCAGATTTATATTCCAGCACAATTTGAAACCTCATGACTCGGCATATCCCCATGACATGGCAAGGCACAACTAACAACCAAGTGAAACTACGTAACAGGACTATTTGTCAAAGAACATAAGCAGCAAGTGACAGACAGAGCTAAGTGATCACACAACCAATGGATCAAATCTCAGCTCTCCAGTCCTGTCATATCCAATTGTGAATGTGGCAGACAATTAAACAACTCTCTAGAGGAGAAGGCTCCACAAATACCCCCATCTTCAGTGATGGAAGAGCCCAACACATTAGAGCAACATATAAAGCTGACACATTTGCAACATTCTTCGCCAGAAGTGCTAAATGGATGATCAACCTCGGCTTCTCCAGAAGCAACAGCATCATCGATGCCAGTCTTCAGCCAGTTGATTCACTCCGTGTGATACCAGGAATGGCTTAAGTCAAAGTCTTTGGGCCCTAATATTTCAATTCCCCTTCCCGTTCCCTTTCTGACTTAACCATCCTCCATTGCCAAAACAAATCAGAATGCAAATTGACAGCCTACAGCCCAGAGGACTCAACATTGAGTTCTCCATTTCAAATAACCTCTCTTCCTATCCCCTGACTCCCTTTCCAGCCTCTGCTCCTCCCTTCCATTCCTCTGACCAACCCTTCCTTCAAGCTACCAACCAGATTCATTCCTCCCATCGACCAGCCATCCAGGCTGTATCCACTAGTGTTCACCTATCACTAGCTCACCACTCTGCCCCTCTCCCCACCCAAAACCCTCACCCACACCCCCCCTCCCTCCTTTATCTGCAGCCCTCCTTATCCTCACCCCCAGTCCTGAAGAAGAGTCACACCCAAAACTTTGACTTATCCACCTCCTGATGCTGCCTGGCTTCTGTGTTCTTTCAACCTCCTGCTTGTCTACCCTGACAATATTCAGCAATGGTACAGAAAATGTGTAACCTTCTTTATGCTGAGCCCTAGCATAGCTGTTTCAATGGTGCTACCACAGTGGTAACTACTCAACAATCTGAAAAATTGACCAGGTATGTCCTGTACTGATATATCAGGACAAATCAAATCCAGCCAATTACTGATTTATCAATCTACTCTTGATCACCTGTAAAGTGATGGAAAGTCTCATCAACAGTGCTATGAAGCAGCATCTGTTCAGCAATAGCTTGCTCACTGACACCCATTTTGGGTTCCACCAGAGCCAATCAGCTCCTGACCTCATTACAGCCTTGGTTCAAACATGGACAAAACAGCAAAATTCCAGAGGTGAGATTGGAGTGACTATCCTTGACATCAAGGCTGCATTTGACTGAGTGGTATCCTAGGTCTAACTATCATCAGCTACTAAGTGATATAAATTCAGAAATGGGGTTGTTTGCTGATGACTGCACAATGTTCAGCACTAGTTAAGACTGCTCAGATACTGCAGTAGATCCTGTCAAAATGCAGCAAGATTTGAGCAATGTTCAGGCTTGGACTGACAGCTGGCAAATAGCATTCACACCACACAAATGTCAGGCAATCATCGTCTTTGAAAAGAGGAAATCTAGCCATCAACATTCAAAGGTATTATCATCACTGAATATCCCATTGTCAACATCCTAGGGGTTACCATTGACCAGAAACTGGACCCACCATTAAAGCATAGCAGCTCAAGAATAGAGATCAGAGGTTAGGAATCCTATAGCAAGTAACTCGCCTCCTGAAGCCTGTCCCCTACTGACAAGGCACAAGTCAGGAGTATAATGGAATAGTCCCCTTTACTTGGATGAGTGCAGCTCCAGCTACATCAAGAAGGTTGACGCTGTCCTGGACAAAGCAGCCTACTTGAACAGCATCACACCCACAAACGTTCACTCCCTCCACCACCGACGCTCAGTAGCAACAGTGTTTGCCATCCATAAAATGCTCTGCAGAAATTTAATGATGTTGTTTAAACAGCACCTTCCAAACCTATGACAGCTACCATCTGGAAGGACAAAGGGCAGCAGGTACTTTTTCTTTTCAATTCATTCCTGGGGTGTAGGAATATCACAGCCTGCAAGTGCTTCTCCAAGACACTAACTATTCAGACTTGGAAATATATATCATTGTTTTTTCAGTGTCACCGCATCAGAAGTCTGGAATTCTCTAATAGCAGTGAAGGTCTACAGCACATGGACTGCAGTAGTTCAAGGAGGCAGCTCACCACCACCACCTTTTCAAGAACAACTAAAGATGACAATAAATGTTGGCCCAGTCAGTGACACTTTTATCCCATGAAAGAAGAAAAATGTGCTGCCTGACCTGCTGAGTTTCTCCAGCACTTTGCTTTCAATTCTCGTAGATATCAGTAAGATAAGCAATGAGATAATCTGTTCTTAGTGGAGTTGCAGCCTAGATTATGTGCTCAAGTCTCTGGAGGGAGACCTGACTCCACAACCTGTGACTGGAAGTGTGGGCAAGCTTTTCTCTACAGCAGTGGTACACTATCTTATCTGCTATTACTCTGCTTTAAATACTCATTTCACTTGCTTACAGGCTACAAATCTCCAAAATACAATTTGACAAAATAAGTAGATACAGTAAGTAAGCTTTCTGAGGTAAGCAGTTTCCACACTGTTCAAGGAATTAACATAATGAGAGAAACTCCTCAAAAAGTCTAAATATTCTACTTTCACTTGCAGCCACTTACTGAAATATTTTAAATCCATGTTTGGGATATTTTGAGGATCTGTTTGATGATAACATCTGTAGCAACAGAATTTGTTCATCATGAAGTATAATTACATACATCTCATTAAACAATCTTTTACCATTTTTATTCACTTGATTTAAGACTCTGCATCGGAAGGTTAATAACTCCTGACCCTCTCACTAATTGCTATTTACCAATTAAATGGTATCAGCTTGGCCATTTCAGTCTATTTACTGACTAAAAGCACTCCAGTGACCCGGCCCACTTACCTCAGTTAGTGACTTCCTAAATTGCAAGTTTTTGATTTCTTGTCTGCTACCTGTTTCATAATATGCTGTGATATTTTTAGATGCTGTCTAACCAACTCCCCCACTCTATTTAATTTTCCCTAAAGTTTAGCACGTCGTCCAAATTATCTATAGAAAGCTTTAAGGTTTTCCATGATCCTATCCACCAACAACTTCTCATGTCCCCTCCTCACTCGTCTTAGTTCTCTCTTTAGGTGTTTTCTGGTTACCTTGTAATTCTCAATCGCCCTAACTGAGCTATCACGTCTCAACCTCACATAAGCCACCTTCTTCCTCTTGACAAGAGATTCAACTTCCTTTGCAAACCATGGCTCCTGCGGTTGACAACTTCCTCCCTGTCTGACAGGTACATACTTCTCAAGGGCACATAGTAACTGTTCCTTGAATAAGCTCCACATTTCTATTGTGCCCTTCTCCTGCAGTTTCCTTCCCCATCCTATGCATCCTACTTCACCACTCAAAATAGAAAATATAACAAAGAGCAGTGAATACGGATTTCAAAAGAAAGATCATGTTTGACCAATTTTACTGAGTTGTTTCGGGAAGTGACAGAAAGAATAGTTTAGAGAAATTTAGTAGTTTTTTTTCCAAAATAGCCTTTCATATTATACTACGTAGTAGGTTTATAAATAAGGCCATAATGTGTAGAGGGACAAATAGATGATGGAGTATAAGTTAACTTACAAAGAAAAACAAGACGAGGGTTTTCAGATAGTTGATTTGAATGGCATACAGTAGGAAGCAGTGTTCTTCAGGATCCGTGTTGGACCTACTGTTGTTCACAATTTTTGTACATGATTTAGACTAAGGAATTGGAAGTACAATATCAAAATGTTTGTTAAGCACCAACTTTTGAGTGTAGTTTTAAGTGTTAGAAAATATATGACAACATTGGCAAACTTGCAGAGTGGTCATGTAATTAGTTTCAACAAAGGTACATGAGGTTGTATATTTGGGCAGGAGGCCACATACTCCTAGAAAAACAAGTGTCTAAATGTGGTTGAGAGACAGACAGCATGTTAATACTATACTAAAAATGCAAACCCAACAGCCCTGGACTTCATTTCTAAATGGTTAGAATTGAAAATCAGAGATGTTATCTGAAACTTATGTTGATTATATTGCATTTTGGTCCTCAGATTATAAAAAACAGGAAATTGGAGCAGTAGTAAAAGTACAAGTAAGATTCACAAGAAATTTACCAAATCCCTGTTCGGAAAAATTGAACAGAAGATGGTGCCTGTTTCATCCAGGATAAAGAAGATTGTAGAATTACCTGATTGACATGTTTAAGATTATAGAAGTGTATGATAGAAAGATGTTTCCAGTTACAGGCTAGACTAGAACTGGAGGTGATAAATACAGTTTAGTCAGAGTAAATCCAATAGAATTTCCTTGACCAAATAGTGGTTAGAATGTGCAATTCACATTTGAAGCAAGATAAGCAAATTAGGGGAGACAGGAATCAATGAGATTACATAAGGAAGAATAGGTGGGGGCTCATGTGGAGCATAAGCACAGCATGTACCTGTTAAGCTGAATGGCCTGCTTAGGAGTACTTTGTAATATTTATGAATAATCTGATGTGTCTTTTAGTATGCAAAAAGCATGCTGAAAAGCATGCAAGTGACTGAATATATTGGGATTCAACAGAATGCATGTCTCATTTTTATTGTGTGATTAAAATGACCTGAAAGGGGCTACACTGGCGTGTGGCCAAACAAAATTTGATGCCAAGTCATATGAAACCATATTCAGGCAGATAACAAAGCTAAATTGTGAGGCATGTGCTCAAGGAGAAGAGAAAGTATAGAGGTCTTTATATGTTTAGGGAGAGAACTGCAGAGCTTGAAACCTTGGAAATTGAGGGCATGGCTGTCAGCTCTATAAAGATAAAAATCGGACATGTGCAAGTGGCCAGAACTGGAAGTAAGCAGAGAAAGTTCATGTTAAGTGAGTAAAGATGAGATTGTTCTCATTACTTTATGAGTATGTATTGGTTCTGAGCTTATGAAGGGTGTCAGTACATTTAGTAGTCAGAGCATACCGCGATCAAGGTCAGAATAACTGGACTGTCAGTGCTACTGTGCTTCAGGCTTGATTTGGGCTGACAGAAGTAGAGCGAGGTCAGGCAGCAGTCAGTGTGAGATAAGGCACCTTTGGGTCTGATTGCCAAATGGTAAAATGAGATTTTTCTGTTCTTTATTACACTGTGGAGAAAAGTAGATAACCATGCTAATCAGAAGCACAGTGGGAAAAGGTTTGTGCTCTCTACACAGTTAATGTGATATAGAAGCTTATCATCCTGTTGAAAAGATTGGATTTCATTCCATTGTTCTCTGACTGAAAGGAATATGTGTCAACCGTTGCAGTTTGAATTCTAAATCACAGCTTTTGAGACGTTGGAAATGATATTCAGGATACTGTCACTCACTGGATCCCACTAGAATTACAGCTCATTCTGAGTAGACTGCATGTTACTAAACTGAATTATCATTGTACCTTTGTTCTTGAGTACAGTTTGCCTATTTTTCACTTTAGGAAGTGTGTGTTCTGGAACGTGTCAGGATTCTAAACAACAGGATCGAGTAACTAGTAACTTGTTTCTTGAGAGTTATTTGAGTTTGATTTCTGACTGGCTGCCTAGTTGATTGGCTATTTTGTTTTGATGGATAGGACAATTCACTGGTTTTTGGATTTTTTTGACTAGATTCTTAGTTGAGGATCTAAACCATAATTGCCAGTTGATAGACCTGATAAAGATTTATCAAGAATCTGGCGTTCAGCTTTTGGTTATATGTATCAATTACCTAACTGGACAGATTTTGAATGATTAGTCAGGAGAAAGAAATTAGGTTCTGAGGAAGGGTCACTGGACCTGAAATGTTAAGTCTGATTTCTGTCCACAAATGCTGCCAGACCTGCTCAGCTTTTCCAGCAATTTCTGTATTTATCTGAAAGAACTTAGGATATGAGAGAAAGCTAGCTTGAAATGTAAAAAAGACAGCGAGAGTTTCCACAGGGACTTAAAGAGGAAAAAAGTTAAATGAAATAGTTAAATTACAATCGCTAGAAAAGCAGTATTGAGACTGACGGAACTGTGTGCTATTAAGTTCCTAGGTCACTGACGGACTATTTATCCAAGGGTCTTAAAAGAGGTGGCCAAGAGGTAGCAGATGCTTTCCAAAGTTTGTTTGATCCTGAAATAGTCGCAAAGACTGTAAAGTGGTAAATATATTCAAGAACTGAGGAAAGGAGAAAACGTGAAGCTGTAACCTGATATATCAGTATGATATGTGTTGTGGGGAAGTTATTAAAATTGAATATTAAGGAGGTTGTAGCTGGGCGTTGAGAAATATTCAAGGCAATCTGGAACTTTACATGGTTTTGTGGAAGGGGAAATCATGTTTAACCAATTTTTGAAGTATTTTGGTGAAGTAACATGCATTTTGAATAAAAAGAGTTTGTACATATAATACTTCAATTTCTATGAGTCATTTGACAACAGTCCACTTAATAGGTTATTGCATTTCATCTGGGCTCATGGTATATGGTAGCATACTGGCATGGATAGAAGATTGGCTGGCTGGCAGAAAACAGCGAAAAAGTATAAAAGACTCTTGTTCTGGCTGGCAGGATGTCCCTCATGGGTCTGCTCCGGTGTCTCAGCATTTTACAATTTATATCAGTGTCTTAAATGAATGGAGTAATGGGGTGGTAGTGAAGAGAACAGTGAGTGGGCAGATATCTGGTAGGTGGAATATAATAGGAGATGATATGAAATTGTTTATTTTTGCAGAAAGAATAAAAAAGCAAAGTATTGCATAAGTGGAGAATTGCAGAACTCTGAAGTGCAGAAGGATTTAGGTGTTCTAGTCCATGAATCACAAGACATTAGTATCAGGTACACCTTCCAATTGAGGAGTATCCGCCATATCCTGGCGAGACAGTGTATCCAACGCAGCGGTCCTATCTCACACTGGCCTTCCCAGCTTGTACACTCTGCTCAGACAGCGGAGACTGTGCTGGCTGGGCCACTTCCACCGCATGGAAGATGGCCACATCCCAAAGGATGTCCTCTATGGAAAGCTTGCATCTGGGAAGAGACCCACTGCGCATCCTCAGATGCGCTACAAGGATGTCTGCATGAGGGACATGAAGGTGCTAGATGTCGTTACGGAGTCCTGGGAAAGGCTTGCAGCTGACTGTGCGAGATAGAGAAGCACCCTGGACCAACGCCTCAAAACAGGGGAAAAGAAGCTAATGAGCGCTGCAGCAGACAAGCGGGCACGAAGGAAGAAGTGCAGCAGCTCTAGCAGTTCAACAACCACATACAGATGTGACCTCTGCGACAGGTACTGTCACTCCAGTATTGAAGTGATCATGAAGGGCTTTTGCCCAAAACTTTGATTTTCCTGCTCCTCGGACGCTGCCTGACCACCTGTGCGTTTCCAGCATCGCTCTAATCTTGACTCCAGTATTGGTCTCTTCAGTCACAAGCGATGTTGCTTCAGGGAGCAGAAAGCTAGAACAACAAGGATGCAACCCATAGTCAGCCAGGAACGAAAGGGGCCTCAGGTACAGCAGGTAGTAAAGAATGCTTATGCCATGCTACTCATTGTTTTGCAAGGAATTCAACAGAAAGGTAAAGATGGCATGCTTCTTTTATACAGAATATTAGTGAAACCACAAATTAAATGCAGTGTGCAGTTTTAGTTTCCTTATTTAATCCTTGGACGTGATTCAGAGGAGTTTTTTTTCGATTGATTTCTAGAATAAGAAGATTGTTTTATGGGGAATGGTTGGACAAATTGGGCTTGTTTCTGCTGGAGATTAGGAGGCTCCGATGTGATTTGATTGAAGTGCTTAAGGACCTGAATGGTCTTGATAAGGTAGGTGTAGAAATGATGTTTCATGTTGTGGCTGAGTCCAGAACTGGGAGCACAGGTTTTAGGACAGAGATGAGGAGATTATTTTTTCTCTGAAGGATGTGCAATTTTAAAATCCTGCGCTTCATTGAATATTCGTTGGTGGCACGGTGGCTCAGTGGTTAGCAGTGCTCCCTCACAGCGCCAAGGACCCAGGTTCAATTCCAGCCTCGGACGACTGTGTGGAGTTTGCACATTCTCCCTGTGTCTGCATGGGTTTCCTCTGGATTCTCCAGTTTCCTACCACAATCCAAGATATGCAGGTTAGGTGAATTGCCCGTGCTAAATTGCCCATAGTGTTCTGAGATGTGTAGGTTGGGTACATTTAATCAGGTGTAATTTTAGGGTGTGGGAATGGGTCTGTGTGGGTTGCGCTTCGGAAGGTTGGTGTGGATTTGCTGGGCCGAAGGGCCTGTTTCCAAACTGTAGAGATTCTAATTCTAATTCTAAAATATGTTTAAGGTGGCAGTCCCTTGACTTGCTGCAACATTCAATACAATCATGTTTGATCTTCATTTTCTCACCATTTCCCATGTCATTTGATTCCCAGCAAAATCTTTTTCAAAGGATGCTTATTCAACGTTTTGTGGTAGAGAATTATAAAGAGTCACAATCCTACGAGTGATGCCAGAAAAACAGCAGATTATAGTTAAACTTATAAAATTCTAAATGGTCATGACAGGCTAAGTGATATGAGAATACTCCCCCCAGGCTGGAGAGTTTCAAGCATTTCAAGAGTTTTACTCAAAGGATTACGAATAGTTGAAATTCTCTACCCCAGAAGACAGAGATAAATAGATGTCTTGGATACTAAGGGATTCAAAATTTATAGGTGAACCTAAGGTGGAGGATCAGGAATGATCTTATTGAATGGTAGATCAGATTTGAAGGATTTAGTCATCCACACATGCTCCCAGTTATTATGCTTAACATTTTTATATATTCCAGTTTCCTTGAGATAGAGACTTTTGAATTTTTTCATCAGTCTATTACTTTTTAGCAATTTCTGTATTTGGAGCCTCGAGTTCTTTTGACTGTCCACAGCTCCTGGCTTCTCACCATTAAAAAAAACACACTGAACTATCTTTCTTGGATCAAAATAGGAAACATCCGACTTCTCCCTAAAAACAAACTCAATCTGTCTTAGACTAACAGCATCTCCTGGTAACTTTCTGTTCCAAACTACACTGCTGACTGTGCCACTATATTTGGGTTACGTACAAGTGTACAAATTAGGAGTTGAAATAGACCATTCGGCCTTCTTAACCTTACTACCATTCAATAAAATCGTGGTTGATCTATTTGTTGTTCAAATTCCACTTTTCCACCTACTCCCAATAGTCTTTGATTCCCTTACCTAATAAGAACCTGTCTATAGAGTTTATGTTTTGAGTCCAGTGATCTCCCCATCTGAGGAACAATCACTGGATTTGAAATATAAACTCTGTTTTCTCTCCACAAATGCTGCCAGACCTGCTTAGTTTCTCCAGCAATTTCTGTTTTTATTTCAGATTTCCAGTCTCCACAGTTCTTTGTTTCAGGATTCTGTCCATCTCCACCTTAAAAATATTGAATGACCCTACCTTCTGAAAAGCAGAGGGTTTTAAAGTTGCACAGCCCTCAGAGGAAAAAAAAATTATCATTATGTCTGTCCTAAAAGGGCAACCCCTATCTTTTCAACAGTGCCCCCACTTTTGGACTCAGCCACAAGAGTCCATCATTTCTACATCCTACATGTCAAGACCATTCAAGATCTTGTGCAAGATCTTCAATCAAGTCACCCTTAGCCTGCTAATATCCAGCTACTTTTTCTTAGATTATTAATGAAATGTTTAAGATGATTAAAGGATTTGTTAGGCTAGAGAGAGGGAAACTAATTTCGCTGATGGGCAGTACTTTTCTATGTTCTATCAGAAGGTCATCAACTCCTTCACTTATGGCTGGAGCATGTAACCTTTGTCACCCTTGATTCTGCAGCGAGTAACTCTTTTCCATACTCCCAAAGTCTCTCCAGCATCCAAAGCACAGGTCAAGAGTGTGATGGAATATTCCACACTGTTCTGGATGAATACAGCTCCAACAGGTCTCTCAAGGCTCACTGCCATCCAGGGCAAAGCTTCTCACTAGATTAGCATCTTTAGGCCACTGAACCTAAAACATAAACTCTTGAGTTCTTTCCCCAGATACTGCCAAACCTGCTGTGTTTGTCCAGCAGTTTCTGACCTTTTTATGATTTCCAGCATCCATAGTTCTTTCAGTTTTACTAGATTTCCACACTACCCATCAGTAAACATTTTCTCCCTGTACCGTGGGTGCATTGTGTGACAGCAGTATCTAACACGGTGCATGCAGCAACTCACCAAGTCCCCTTGAAAAGAATCTCACAAACCCATGGCATCCACCATCAGATGGGCCACCAAGCCTACAGGATGTGTATATCCTAGTGAATATCAGTCCAGGATCCGATGTCTCCACTAGCTGGAGTTAGAGTTCAGGTTAGATACTGGATGATCAAGAGGCCCTAGGTGATACTCTAAGGACATGGGTTCAAATCCAACTCTGGCTGTTGTTGGAATTTAAATCGAATTGATAAGGCTTGGAATTAAAAGCTAGTTTCAGTAATGATGACTATGAAACTGTGATTTTGAAAAAAAAAGCCATTGGACTTACTACTGCCTTTTTAAAAAAAGGTTCTAGATATTCTTTACACAGTCAGCGCTACATGTGACTCCAGACCCACGGCAATGTGGTTGATTCTTAAATGCCCTCTGAAACAACTGACCAAGCCTTCAATTTAGGGGCATTTAGGATAGGCAACAAATTCTGGTCTTGTCAGTGAAACTCACATCCCACAAAATAATAAAGAAAAAAACAAGTAGTATGAAAATGTTTGTCTTCTTTTATGTCGAAGGACCCATTAACTTCTATGTTACTGAACAGGAGTGAATTTGTTCTATTCTTTCATGAGATGTGAGCTTTGCTGGTAAGATTAGCACTTGTTGTCAATCCTTATTTGCCCTTGGGAAAGTGATAGAAAGCTTTCATCAACCATTCCAGTCTATCTGGTGTAACTAAACTAATGAATTAGATCTAAACCATAATGAATAGTAGATTTTGAGTTGAACAGCAATGAATTTTAGTCCAGTCTGCATTAAAAACCTATTTCAATATCTGTGTCAGACAGCTGTAGAAGTGGTGAGAACCTTCACATTTTGTAAAAATGCCTTCCTAGGCATCACCAATCTGTAGGTCAGGCAGCATCCAAGGAGCAGGAGAATCGATGTTTCAGGCATGAGTCCTTCTTCAGGAATGAGGAAAGTGTGCCAAGCAGGCTAAGATAAAAGGTAGGGGGGAGGGACGTTGGAAATGCGATAGCTGGAAGGAGGTTAAGGTGAGGGTGATAGGCCGGAGTGGGGGTGGGAGCGGAGAGGTCGGGAAGAAGATTGTAGGTTAGGAAGGTGGTGCTGAGTTCGAGGGTTGGGAATGAGACAAGGTGGGGGGTGGGGAAATGAGGAAACTGGAGAAATCTGAGTTCATCCCTTGTGGTTGGAGGGTTCCTAGGCGGAAGATGAGGCGCTCTTCCTCCAGCCGTCGTGTTGCTATGGTCTGGCAATGGAGGAGTCCGAGGATCTGCATGTTCTTGGTGGAGTGGGAGGGGGAGTTGAAGTGTTGAGCCATGAGGTGGTTGGTTGGAACCCTCCAATCACAAGGGATGAACTCAGATTTCTCCAGTTTCCTCATTTCCCCTTCCCCCACCTTATCTCAGTCCCAACCCTCAAACTCAGCACCACCTTCCTAACCTGCAATCTTCTTCCTGACCTCTCCGCCCCCCACTCCCACTCCAGCCTATCACCCTCACCTTAACCTCCTTCCACCTATCGCATCTCCAATGCCCCTCCCCCAAGTCCCTCCTCCTTACCTTTTATCTTTGCCTGATTGGCACACTTTCCTCATTCCTGAAGAAGGGCTCATGCCCGAAACATCGATTCTCCTGCTTCTTGGATGCTGCCTGACCTGCTGCGCTTTTGCAGCAACATACTTTCAGCTCTGATCTCCAGCATCTGCAGTCCTCACTTTCTCCTAGAAGATCACCAATCTGTAATCCATCTGTGGATAAACCCATGTGCTCTTTCCTTGCTCATCATTCACTCTGCCATCCGTAGCAGATGAGCCTGAGGACTGTTTCAGTTCAGCATCATCACACTATTGGCTGCACTTCAGTCACCAGTTAATTGAGGTGAAAGGTCAATGTTTCAGAGGAAAATTATTTGCCTCTTGGTAGCCTGAAGTTATTGCCTTCATTTCCTATAATCATGGACAGCAAAGGGACCATTATCACAAATAGACAAATAGCCCGACTCAGATCAATGATTTGGAGAATTGCAAAGAGGGCAAAGGTATAATCAAGCTAGTACCACAGTTATAATTCATACTGATGACAGTGGAAGGTGCACTGCCTAGATTAGAATTCAGAACTCATAATTATTTCTAAGTATTTGACAATGCTAAATTGTATTCACAAATTTAATGACCACAAAAAGTCTGTGAAGGAAGGCTGCATCAGATATTTATGTGAGATGTGTTTCTGTGAGAGGAATTTAATACCCACCCATGTGAAAAGTTTGATGGCAGGGCGAATTTAATCAGGTGAGCAGTCCTTCCTGCCTCTATCCTCATTAATTCTGTGATGGGAGGGTCCACAGGTGGTCTTCCCACTAGCCTACCAGTTCAAGCCTTTATTTTCCACCTAAGGTTCTCACCCCATCAGCACTGGTATGAAGCGAGTAGTAGGCAAAAGATAAAAAGGCTGAATTTTTTTTTACTGGTGAGAGGTTAGGTGAATGCGAGTGTTGAAAGGGACTTTTGGGTGCCCTTCTCCTCGTGTCACTAAAAGCTAGCATGTGGGTACAGCAAGCAAAAAGGAAGGCAAGTAGTATGTTGGCCTCCATCGCAAATGGATATGAGCACAAGATTGAAGATATTTTGCTGTAAATGTGTAGAACCTTGCTGATACATCACCTGGTGGGGTTTTTCCAGGTGCTCCAATTTCCTCCCACAGTCCAAAGATGTGCAGGTTAGGTGCATTAACCATGTTAAATTGCCCCATTATGTCCATGAATTTGCAGGCTAGGTGGATCAGCCATGGGAAATGCAAGATTACAGCGATAGGGGACGGTGCTGGGTGGAATGGCTCTTTGGACGATCATTGTGGACTTGATGGGATAAATGGCTTGCTTCCACACTGTAGGGATTTTAAAGTTCTATAAAAGTAAAGGTTCACCAAAGTTATCTTTGAAATGACAGGATTGTTATGTGAGGTATGATTGAGGAAACTGGGTATGTATTCATGTGAGTTTTGAAGAATAAGGGATGACCTCATTCAAAATACTTAGGGTATATGGCAAGTTGGCTGGTGAGTCTAAAACCATGGAACGTAATTTCAAGCTTAGAGCTTTGCCTTTTAGGACTGAGGTGAGAAACATCTTCTCTCAGAGGTTTGTGCTTTCTGGGATTTTCTACCACAGAGGAAGCTCAATCATTGAGCATGCTCAAAACAGAAATCAAGCACAACAAAGAAACCTGTACAATGTTGCTTTTGGTCCCTGCTGGGGTCGCTAATTCAAAGGCACTCAATTTCCATTCAAGAGATCCAACACCATGATGTGGTAGCCTGTTGAGAGCCACGCCCTACTGTTCTACTGATCTATCTCCCTTGCAAGTACCTTTTGCCATCACTCCACTCTTGCTATCACTCACCTGTGGTCTTAAATCCATCAACAATACTAACCTCTGAGTGTGCATCAACAGCAGGAGTCAGTGCCTTCCTGTTGAAACAGAGACAGCAAGAACAGCTCAATTTTTTGTGAAGGCATTACAATATTATGATCTGAATCTCAGATTGGAGTTTAGGGTTGGTAGCACAGTTACTTAGGACAAGCAACATGAATTCAACTGGGACAACACTACTATTATAGGGCAAGCCAAACAGAGAACAGCCAGGGAATTCCTAGAGGCATGGCACTCATCCACAGATTCTATCAACAAACCTGGACCCAATATACCAGCCACTGCAGCAGACAGCTAGAACTGAAAACCAGAAGCGGCAGAGACAAGCCAGTATAAATGCCGGAGAAAACATCACAGAAGCGCTTCACAGGAGGCTCCCAAGCACTGAGGATGTCACCTAGACAGGGGATGAAACGTTTGCAACACAAATTCCCAACTCGGCAAACAGAACCACAACAATGAGCACCCGAGCTACAAATCTTCTCACAAACTTTGAACAGTTACTTAATACAGGCAGTCAACCTTTCATAAGAAATGTTCATAATTTATTAAATTTGTTTAAAAAGCAACACTTCAGATTTTGTACATTAATTAATTAGACATAAAAATTAAACAAACCATGACAATTGAACATGGTTCACTGATAACCAGAGGATGAGAAGGCAGTTGGCATGGAGTGTGATTTGTGAAGACAGCATGTTGCTTGCTAGCCAAAGTGTTAGAGAACTTTTGCCTGGATTTTCCCACAATCTCTTCTGACCCACCTTCCATCTGAAGAAGACAGCTCTACATAACAGGGATCACATAACAAGGACTGGCCTCTAACCCCAAGCACATGCTGATGCACACTATTTCTAGAGATTGCCAATTTAGGAGATATTCATAGTTCCCTAAAGGTGTTGTCACAGGTAGACACGGTAGTGAACAAAGCATTTGGTATGCTTGCCTTTATTGATCAGTGCATTGAGGGATATCATATTGCGGCTCTACAGGACAATGGTTAAGCCATTTTGGAATACTGTGTTCAGTTCTGGTCTCCCTGCTATACAAAAGATGTGGTAAAACTTAAAAGGATGTAGAACAGATTTACAAAGATGTTGCTGGAGTTGGAGAGTTTGAGCTATAAGGAGAGTCCGAATAGGCTGGGGCAATTTCCCTGGAGTGTTGGAGCCTGTGGAGTGTCATTATAGATGTTTATAAAAAATGAGGGCATGGAGAGGATGAATAGCCGAGGTTTTATTCCCAGGGTAGGGGAGTGCAAAACAAGAGGGCATAGATTTAAGGTGAAAGGTAAAAGATACAAAAGGGATCTAAGGGGCAACTTTTTCATGCAAAGGATGGTGTGGGTAAGGAATGAGCTGCCAGAGGAGGTGGTGGAGGCTGGTACAATTCCTGCATTTAAAAGGCATCTAAGATGGATACGTGAATAGGAGGGATTTAGAAGGATATGGGCTAAATGCTGACAAATGAGGCTAGATTAATTTAGGACATATGGTTGACATGGGCAAGTTAGACCCCAAAGGTCTGTTTCCATGCTGTACGTTAACATTACTCTGAATGGATAATGCTGAGGAGGGCAACTTGGGAATGCTAGTACTTATCCAAATGTACTGTGGCCTTTTGAAGATGGCATTGACACTAGGGGTTCCATACTTTTAGTGGATATTTTCTGAGTGGGAAGTTGTTCCATGAATGGCATGCAGTAAGATGGGATGCAAAATGGACACACTAGGGTAGGGGTTGATAATTAATGTGGTGAGTTTGATACAATACAGCAAGAAGACTTACTAACCCTGCAGCAAGCAAGCCTTCAAAAATCTGGTGCAACTCAGACTTAAAGCAAACAAGTTCTAGATTAGAGTGGTGCTGGAAAAGCACAGCAGTTCAGGCAGCATCAGAGGAGCAGGAAAATCGACGTTTTGGGTAAAAACCCTTCATCAGGAATACAGGCAGAGTGCTGAAGGGTGGAGAGATAAATGAGAGGAGGGTGGGGTGGGGGAGAAAGTAGCATAGAGTACAATAGGTGAATGGGGGTGGGGATGAAGGTGATAGGTCAGGGAGGAGGGTGGGGAAAGGTAGCAAAGAGTACAGTGGGTGAATGGGGGTGGGGATGAAGGTGATAGGTCAGAGAGGAGGGTGGAGTGGATCAGTGGAGAGGAAGATAGGCAGGTAGGACAGGTCATGGGGACAGTGCTGAGCTGGAAGTTTGGAACTGGGGTGAGGTGGGGGAAGGGGAAATTAGGAAACTGGTGAAGTCCACATTGATGCCCTGGGGTTGAAGTGTTCTGAGGTGGAAGATGAGGCATTCTTCCTCTAGGCATCGGGTGGTGAGGGAGCGGTGGTGAAGAAGGCCCAGGACCTCCATGTCCTCAGCTGAGTGTGTGGGGGAATTGAAATTTTGGGCCACGAGGCAATGTGGTTGATTGGTGCGAGTGTCCTAGAGATGTTCCCTCAGTGCTCTGCTAGGAGGCGTCCAGTCTCCCCAATGTAGAGGAGACTGCATCGGAAGCAACAGATTCAATAAATGATATTGGTGGATGTGCAGGTAAAACTTTGATTTAGGGGTTTGGATGGAGGTGAGGGAGGAGGTGTGGGCGCAGGTTTTGCAATTCCTGCGGGGACAGGGGAAGGTGCCAGGACGGGAGGGTGGGTTGTTGGGGGCGTGGACCTGACCAGGTAGTCATGGAGGGAATGGTCTTTGCGGAAGGCGGAAAGAGGTGGGGAGGGAAATATATCCCTGGTGGTGGGGTCCGTTTGGAGGTGGTGGAAATGTTGTCGGATGCTTTGGTTTATGCGAAGGTTGGTAGGGTGGAAGGTGAGCACCAGGGGGGTTCTGTCCTTGTTACGGTTGGAGGGGTGGGGTCTGAGGGCGGAGGTGCGGGATGTGGACGAGATGCGTTGGAAGGCATCTTTAACCATGTGGGAAGGGAAATTGCAATCTCTAAAGAAGGAGGCCATCTGTTGTGTTCTGTGGTGGAACTGGTCCTCCTGGGAGCAGATACGGCGGAGGCGAAGGAATTGGGAATACAGGATGGCACTTTTGCAGGAGGTAGGGTGGGAAGAGATGTAATCCAGGTTGCTGTGGGAGTCGGTGGGTTTGTAAAAAATGTCAGTGTCAAGTCAGCATCTGCAGTTCTTGTTTTTAACCAAAGCAAATAAGTTTCAGTTCATAACCTCCATCACTGCAGCACATCTTTTGTTCTGTCTACCTTAGTTTTTGTATGTCAAACTCCCTATAAATTGGTCCCTATTATATATTGATGCCATTGTAACTTCTGGTTTTACTAAACAGCTCTACACATGTTTAACTGCAATTTAGAGCTACTGCTAAAAAAATTAGAACTAATTAGACCTTGACTTTTATGAAATAACACTTCTGACACCAACTGTTAGAGTTTGGGGTTTTTGAACCATAGTTACCACTACAGGCAGTGATGTGAATTTTTAGGTAGTTTATTAAGTGAAAGTGGGTACTGCAGATGCTGGAGATCAAAGTCAAGATTGGAGTAGTACTGGAAAAGCTCAGCAGGTCATACAGCAACCAGGGAGCAAGAAAATTGATGCTTTGGGCCAAAGCCCTTCATCAGAAACCTTTCCTTACTCTACCCTCATCTTCTATTGAAAGGAGACAGTTCCTTGAGGACTTCCCTCTACCACTCAGCACTTATTGATATACCCCATCTCTGGGGACTGCTGATTTACCTGTGTCAATCAATCATTTGCATTCCTCTAACCAGTCGGTATGTAACTAGCTGCTCAGTATGTCAGAATAACAGTTGTGCCCTTGACTACCTTCATCTGAAAGATAGTTTAACTCTTTCTGGGAACAAAACTTTTATTTTCCTTCACACTGCACTATAACTGAGTAAATATGCTGCTAGATAATCACTTGATGTCAGCTTATGGATCATAGAGATCTTGTTATTATTTATTGTCACTTTCATTTTGTCATTTCTTAGAAAAAACTTTGGTGGGAAGGAAGTAACTGCTGTAACAACCATTACAGGTGACCTCGATATATACCAAAAACAACCAAATATAGGGAAAAAGAAGAGGTCAGTTCTTCTGTTTAGCAGGAAAAGTGACAGAACCTCTTGGTGGTACTGTGAAACTGTTAAGTATCTAAAACTGGAATTCACTGTGAATACCTGAGGATATTAAAAACCTGGGCATTACTGGTTGGCTAGTTGAAACATAACTCAGGAAAGCCACACAGAATTGCCATGAGCTGAGGAGGAAAGAGTTCATAGAAGTGTGTCATATTAATAATGATTGTACATTTTTATGACACAAAAATAGTTGGAAAAGCAAGTGCTGCGGGTTCACAGGGATATAGACAGTTAAAGTGAGTGAGCAAAAACTTGGCAGATGGAATATATTGTGGGAAAATGTGAAGTTGAGCCGAGATTATTGAAATGGGGAAAGACTGCAGAGCGCTGAAACAATCAGAGACTTTGGAGTCCTCATCCATGAATCACAAAAAGGTACCATCCAAGTTCAGCTGACAATAGGAAAGGCAAATGAAATATTGGCCTATATGGCAAACAAGATTGTAGTATATGAATAAGGAGCTCTTAATAAAACTATACAAGGCATTAGTCAGATTACAGTTGGAATTCAGTGAACAGTTTTGGTCCCCTTATTTAAGGCAAGATATACTGAAATTGGAAGTTCAGCAAGTTGATCCCAGATAGGATCAACAGTCTTATGAGGAGCAGTTGAGTAGATTTGGCCTGCACTCTCTCAAATTTAGAAGAATGAGAAGTGACCTTATTGAAGCAGACAAAAGTCTTCGGGTCCTCGACTGGGTATATAGGAGAGATCATTTCCCTTGTGGTGGAGTCTGGGCAAAGTCTCAGAGTAAAGGGTCTCACATTTGAAACAAGGATGGGGAGAATTTTTTTTTCTCTCACAGGATAGTGAGTCTGGGATTCTTTACCACAGAACTATCGAGCTGAATCATTACGTATATTTCACACATTGGCAGTTGTAATTAATTCTTGGAATAGAAGTGTTGTTGGCTAGTCCTACACTTATTGTCCGTCCTTAATTGTCCTTGAGAAGGTGGCTATTCGTGACTCGATGTATTTCATGTGGTACCCTAAATCTTGCCTTGGCTGTGCTAACTCTTCAGCCTGTGTTATCGAAGATTGGTAACACTGAAGCCAGAGATGAACAGGCCAAGAATGTCATGCTGTTGTCCATCAGGCCAGTTTACTGTTATAAAAACTTGCTGTCCATGTTTTTTGGCTACCTACTGCTCACCTTTTTGGAAACCACCTGGAGTAGGACCTTGCCAGTAAACTCAGCAGGTCTGATGTCATTCTGTGGAGAGAGAGCAGAGTTAATTTTTAGCGTTTAGAGAGTCTTCTTCAGAAGGCCAGTTTACTGGCAAGGTCCTACTCCAGGTGGTTTCCGAAAAGGTGAGCAATAGGTAGCCAATAAAGCAAGTAAGCACCCTGTTAGGTCTGTATCCTAGACTAATTAGAAATTCCTAGTGGATCTCTATAGTAACCAAAAAACATGGACAGCAAGTGGAGGTGGTCTTAGGCAGCAGGCTCAGGTGAGGGTCTGGGGGTTCAGCTGCCCTACTCACTTTTTAAATTATGCCCCATGGTTGTGGCTTCAAGACACCCACAGCAGTCACTGGCCACACCATGGGTGGAATCTCCCTCCACAGGATGAGTCCAGCAGTGTGGATGTTATTAACATTTTAGAATGAACTGAGAGGGCACCTCCATCTTGAAGTGTCATCTTTTTGTCTCTGTTACATAAATCTCTAGGCAACTATGTAATTGAAAGATGTAATTGACTAGATTTCGATGGCTCAATTGGCATGCAATTGGTTGTTGAATGGCCCCTTGTTCTTCACAGGCCTGTGCTTGGTTGAAGATTGGCCCTTGGTCTGTCTCTGGCCTTTGGTTGATGAATAATGCCCTAACTTGGTTAAATAACAGCCTCTATTGTTAGCACCCGGATGTTGCTGTTCTTTGACTGCCTTGTGACTGGCTTTTTCTCTTCTGCAGTTCAATGACGAAGCCAAACCAGTGGCCTGCTTCAAGCATTTGGTTCAAGCCAATGTACGGAATAAGAAGGTCCTGAAAGGTGCCGTGCAAGACATGAATGCCCAGGGAGTGACAGATTATAAATCAGGATTCAATTATGCCTTTGATCAGCTACTCAATGTAAGCACATTGAAATATACCAACCATCCTGATAAGAATCAGCTTTTTGAACTGATGTGATTATACAGGTAGTTCTGGGATAACAGTTTCAGCACTGCGATTTGGCTATAATGTCGCTGAAGAATTAGGGAACATTATTTTGGAGAATGCTTACCTCAGCTGGCAATATTGAATTCCAACTGGGATTGGTTCGCATGCTTCATTCAGTTCATTCGCCCATATGTGTACCAAAATCTCCGTACCATTCTGCGCATGAGCCGGTGTTTTTGCCGTTCTACACATGCGCTGGGGTCCGCTCTGTTCTGCGCATGCATGATGTCAGCTGCCAACTGTGAGAGCAGCTTTCTGTGAGAGGTACTGTACCAAGTGCAGCTTTCTTACGATTTTTAAATATATTGTGTTAAATTTACTTTTGTTTTGTTAATAAATATGATTTCAACCTTCATTCAGGCTGTGCTATACTTTGCGTTAGATGTCTGGGTGATGTTTAAGTGATTATAAGTGATATTTTTTGCTGGTCTGACCCTAACCCACTTTTCCCATAGGCCCAATATTTCTATTAAGCAATATTCTATCAAGCGAAGTTTTGCTGGAATGCAACTACGGCATTACAAGAGAACTACCTGTAGGACAAAAGTGGTGTCCTCCTTTAACTTGTTGATTCATTAATGGTTGCTTATGTAATGGTGATTAGTATTTATCAAAACAACACCTCTGTGGCACTGCTTCATCCTCTGCATCCCCAACTTCTTGCACAGACACGATGGCTCAGCGGTTAGCACTGCTACCTCACAGCGCCAGAGACCCGGGTTCGATTTCTGTCTCAGGCGATTGGCTGTGTGGAGTTTGCACATTCTACCCATGTCTGCGTGGGTTTTGTCGGGGTGCTCCGGTTTCCTCCCACAGTCCAAAGATATGCAGGTTAGGTGAATTGGCCATGCTAAATTGCCCATAGTGTTAGGTGCATTAGTCAGGAGTAAATATAGGTTAGGAGAATGGGTCTGGGTGGGTTACTCTTCGGAGGGTTGGTGTGGACGTGTTGGGCCGAAGGGCCTGTTTCCACACTGGAGGGAATCTAATCTAATGATATAGAAATGTGGAGCAACTACATTAATAAATCAGTTCCCTTGTTATTACCATAAGATGAGAAGATGTCAAAGAAGTATAGAAATAGAAATCTTACTCTTTATTCTTTCGTGCGTCACAGGTAAGACCAGAATGTTTTGCTGATCCCTAATTGCACTTGAACTAAGTGGCTTGCTTGGCTATGTCGGAGGGCAGTCAAGAGTCATCTACATTGCTATAGGGTCTGGAATCACATATCGGCCAGTCCAGGTAAGGAAGGCTGATTTCTCTTCCTGAAAGACGTAGTGAACCAGAGGGTTTTTACAGCAATCGATGGTAATTGTCATGGTCACTAATACTGAAACTAGCTTTATTTTCCTAATTTGCTACTTGAATTTAAATCCTACCAGCTGCAATGGTGTCCCCTGTTTCATCACTGGTCTATGATGATTGGCATTTAGTCATGTCAAAGCATTAGCCTGGGCCTCTAGATTACTCGGGTAAAAAGTGAGGTCTGCAGATGCTGGAGATCACAGTTGAAAATGTGTTGCTGGTTAAAGCACAGCAGGTTAGGCAGCATCCAAGGAATAGGAAATTCGACGTTTCGGGCATAAGCCCTTCCTGATGAAGGGCTTATGCCCGAAACGTCGAATTTCCTATTCCTTGGATGCTGCCTAACCTGCTGTGCTTTAACCAGCAACACATTTTCACCTCTAGATTACTCATCCAGTGACAAACTGAGAAGAGCAAACTTCTTTCCATATCATCAAAAAGTGGTAGCAAACATGGGGATTAAAATTTGTCTGTGTTCTAATTGATGGCACAAACCAGGACCGATTTATCATTTGGCCACTTTACAGATCCTGATAATCAGTTCCTTGGCTTATGATAAGTTGCTTGTTCAATACCACCTTTTCTGTGCCACCTTCAAGTTAAATATCTACCACCAGGTCATTTTAATAATGCAATCAACGGACATGTTTGTTAGTTAAGTTGTGGGGTCAGCTCCTTTCATTCTCAAGGTAGTGGTCTAAATCACAGTGAACATGAGCAAATGGGACAGGAGGATGCAGGCCTCCACTGAGGAGTACATTCCAGCCCAGATTGAGTTTTCAAATCTTAGCCATAAAATTGAGCAGCTGACCCAAATCATCAAGATGTTCATAATTTGCTTCTAATCAAATGACGCATGAAGGAGCAGAGATCAATGATGATATAATAACATTTCAGATTGTAAGGCAGCAGAGAATAAATGACAAACTAATCAAAGTTATAAGGGGTAAAACCTCTCATCTCAAAGGATTGTCTGCGCTTCTCAAAGTACTTTGTACGGAGACATTAGAAGCATTATTGGCATTAAAACAGTTCAAAATAGGAAGAGTGCAAAAATTCAGCAGCTAATGTAATTCCTGAGTTTATAGAAAGAGATGGAAAAAATGCTGTTCATGTCCTCATTGGCTGCCGTCAATTCAAGGATTATGTGTACTCAGGATTACATATTTTTGCCATGGGTTTATATGTGTCAGAACAGGCCAGTTTTCAAGCCACAGATATTTAGGCACATTAGTCATGATGTCCTGTATGGTATTGGGATCCAGATAATTTCAGCCTGATCTAGTAGAGGGAAGAAGAATTAAATCAGTACTTTAGTTGCTAAGTTTTTAAATACAATTGGGATGGAATACTCCCACTGTGAACTTAGAAGTGATAAATTCTCATCCAGAGGATAATGGTAGATTGTAGGAACAGTTGCTAATTTAATGAAGAAATAATGAATGACGGTGTCATTAGATCAGAGTAACGTGGATCAAGGAGACGGTTATGGTTGAATATTGAGACATGCTCCTGTTGACCTTGTTGTGCAGACTGATAATCCATTAGAGCAGTTTCTGAGCTTTGGAGGAAATAGTTTCACAAGGAATGAGATGGTGTACATGACTACTGGTTGTTTTACAATGCATTGAATCAGAAATAGGACACTGAGAAGTTGGACAGAGAGAAAGAGGAAGTGTTAGAGACAGTGAAGTTAATCAGTTGAGTTTGGAAAACAATCATTTGAAGCTGGATGTGAAATGGAGAAGAATAGTAGGGTCCAAGAAAGTGGTTAAGGTATGTAAAGTGGAATATTTGTGGCCTTCCTTCCAGATAATTCTAATTTAATACAATTTTGTTTCCGAGATGAAGAGCTGATGTTACCTAATGTGGTCAAACTGGATCTCAATATGAATGACCAAACAGGTTAATGCCAAGTGCTGTAATGCCACAGAAATCGCTGAGGAATGATGGGATAGAAGATCCGGAGAAATTGTAATTGATGTTCCTTATATTGATGTCCCTTGGTACTCAATCTATCCACCAATGGGAATAGAGACTTTTTAAAAGAAATTGGAGAAACAGTTAGAGGGAAAAGATATGAAGAGAAGCAAGGAGAGGTTGAGGTTTGTGTGACTAAGTAGATAGCTCTTACAAGGAGCCATCATGGACTTAAGGCTGAATGTTTTCCTGTGCTTTAACCATTCAGAATGAGCACTGGACCAGGAGAAAGGTGTAAAAGAATTTAGAGGATGCTAATTTGTAACCTTGGAACTAAGGTGTTTTATTAGTTTTGTAGCGATAATCCATTGGTTCGAGGCAAGGAGCTAAATATATGATTGCAAATGGCACTGTTAAATTATAAAATCTCAGAACTAATATTTGTAGGAGATCAAATGAGGGCAAGATAGTGTGGAAGTCAGAGGATAGAGATCACAGAGAATCAAGTGTAAGCTAGAATTACTCAGTCCTGTCACTGAGTGTGGTTGATATTAACTTTTGTTGATGTGAGGTCACATTTTTTTGAATGGAATCAAGTACAATTCTCTTCAGTGGGAAATCTCTGGAAGGTAGGATTGGGAATATGGGAGGAGAATTACTTTCAATGCTACATCATACTATGATTTTATATGTGTTTAAACCTGCACCACCTCCCTGAGGAATTTGAGGTCAGTACAGGATAGGTTCTAAAGATGACAACTGTCCCATTACCATAGGATGTAGAGATACAGCAATGGATATTCATGTTTAAGGACTCAGTGAAATAAAAGAGAATGTGTCATAATTAGGGACCTAAGCAAGCAAATGGCACAGTTAGAAAGCTTCTTTCTTCAGTTCCCTGCCTGAGGGCAGGCCTGACCCACAATGCTTTGGTCTCCTCCAAAGGTCAAGTGAGGAAGCAAGACATATATCCACTCTAGCTGTAACAGGGATCAAACTTCATGATGCGGGCACCAATCTGATTCATACCTGCCATCCAATTGACTGAGACAACTGGCCCTTTGCATTGCTCCATCCAACAAATCTCAGTTCTGACCCTGTGTGTTTTTGAAAATGGGGATTTGCACATAACCTGTTTCCACAGTTAATCAAAGTAATGACTGGCAGCTTGCTGATTGTAGAAGGCAATCTTCTTTGAAAAGTATCACATAAGTTTTAAAGTATACATTGACATAACATAATGACTTAGTCAAAAGATGGCCAGGATAATGTAGCACTTCCGCAGTACTACCATTTTACATTATTTACCGAAATTCTGCAGTAGGACTTGAACGCAGAAGCTCCTAACTCAGAGGTAACGTTGCTGCCACCTGAGCCAAACTGATTCACAGAATGATATAACACAGAAGGCAGTTTGACCCAGCATACCTGTGCCAGCTATTGGAAAGAGATCTCCAAATACTTCAGTTCTCTTTTCCCATAGCTCTGCACAATTTTCTCTTTTGTAAGTTACAATTGCAACTGTTTTTATCGCCTTTTCATGCACTGCATACAATATCATAAAAACTCTGTAAAAAGATTTCTTATCATCTCTCCCTGGTTATTTTACTAATTATTTTAATTTATTTCCTCCAATTACAACCATCCATCTAATGAAAGTTTTTTTTTTAATTCCCCCTAGATACTCAATCTAAACTTTAGCTTTGTACCATGATCATAAAGTGCCTCCACAGTTTTCACATTGAACAGTGAAAGTTTGGTGTAAAACTTTGCTGAAAGTCACTAAGTTAAAATGCAATGCAATTATTAGATAAATTACAAGATTAGAAGTAAATATTTATAAAAATACTAATAATTTCAAAAATAAATTCAATTGACATCTCTGACCAGTTACTTGCTTAAGGATTTTTCTTATCCAACTGGTAGGATTGAAAACTTGAAGTCAGACTTAGCAGCTGTGATAGCTTCTGTAGTTAAATATTTGAAGTTTGCTAGCACATATAGTCTCAGTAAATAGGGCACACTTTTTTGAAGAGAAAATATTTATTGATTTTCACAAGTTCTGTGGTTGCAGATTGTCTAGCCCCTTTCAGCAATATTGTGGTTGATTTCTAAAACAAACCTTTCTCTTGCATTCAAGATTCTCTAATCTGAAAATGTTGCCTCAGATCTTTCTGTGCAGTTCTGAATTAAAATGGAGCCTTGCAGTGTTTAATACTTAGGATGGCTACTGTGTTAAACTTTGATGAATCATTGTCCGACAAATAAAGGTAGTGATGCTAAAATTCCCTTTGGAGGTTTCTTTCGATCTGTTGCTGTTCTGAGCAGTTTTTTTGAATTCCCACACTTTTAAATTAAAAAAAGTGGGATTTCTTCCACTTACTAGTATTGAATGTCACATGTCCATTTAAAGATCTTACCTGATTCCTTTTGATTCTTTATTTTGTTCTTGATGCAGGCATGCTGTCATCATAGATTTTGTTTTGCTTTAAGACAGCATAGGTGGAAAATGTTTAGCTGAATGTTCAAGCTGTAGGAGGAACGCATTATTGCTGGCTGTCGAGCTGAAAATGAAGATAGATACAGCCAAAAGAGAGGCCAGATCATTTGTGTTGGTGTTGTAATGCTGGCAGAAAAGGAGACATATCTGGAACAAATCCTAGGCTAAAAATCATAACATTAACCAGTCTGCTTTTTAGTTCTTATCGAAAGTAACATATTAAATCCATAAAATAAAACTAATTGATATTATTTTCAAAAAAAATTCAGAACCACTTTGAACCTTTATACATACTTATTAATCTCTCACAATCTCATGGATGGAAAGGTCTAAAATTTAGTTCCTGGCCTGTGCCATGTTAGTTGATCTCAGCCAGAGCAACAGAAGAATTTGGTACAAATATCTTCAAATCCCTTCTCATGTGGTGATGGAAAATAATCTTGTTGAAGGGGTTCTATGTTGATATTGATGAAATTACTCAACAATCAGGTGGTTGGAGAGGCGAAAATGATAAAATTAACAAAATCAGATTCCAACATGCTCATGTAAGGGTGTATCAAGGCTGTTTGACTATGTGTGAATATTTCTGCTTGCCAGAGGAGACTAGATTCCCTACAGTGTGGAAACAGGCCATTTGGCCCACCAAGTCCACACCAACCCACCGAAGAGTAACCCACTCATACCCATTCACCTACCCTATATTTACCCCTGACTAATGCATCTAAGACTATGGGCAATTTAGCATGGTCAATTCACCTGACCTGCATATTTTTAGATTGTGGGAGACAACTGGAGCACCCGAAGGAAGCCCACGCAGACGCAGGGAGAAAGTGCAGACTCCACACAGACAGTGGCCCGAGACTGGAATCGAACCCGGGTCCCTGGCGCTGTGAGGCAGCAGTGCTAACCACTGAGCCACCGTGCCACCCACATACATCATACATTATCTCAAGCAAGTCTGTACATGGGGTTTATCAGTATCATGGAGAGCTGATGAATATCATAAAATTATAAGTTCATAAGAAATAGGAGCAAGAGTAAGTTATTCACTCATTGAGGCTGCAATGCCTTTTGCTTAGATCAAGCTGACCTGATTATAGCCTTAACTCGATTTCCCTGCCTGTCTCCCATATGTATGCCCCCATTTTCAATCAAAGGTCTGTCTAACTCAGCTTTGAGTGCAGTCAATGACCCAACCTTCACTGCTGTTTCTGAAGGAAAGTTTCAGCATCCTAATGATCCTATGAGAGAAGAAATTCTGTTCATGTCTTATCTTAAACCAGTATTTTAAAATTATAATTCTGTTTCCTGGCTTCCTTATGAGGGTGAATATTCAGCATTAAGCCAGTGATGCCCCGTAAGAATTATATATGGTTAAGCAAGGTCTCCTCTAATTCTTCTGCACTCTAATGGGTTTAATCCGAATCTACTCAATCTTTTTTCACCCCTTCATCTCAGGAATCAGTCGAGTGACTCTTCACTGAAATGCTTTTAATGCAAGTACATCCCTTCATAAATGAGGAGATGGTGAGTGCAGTGCCATAGCAGTTGTGTTAAAAGTAATCCAAAGGCCCTGGGTAATGCTGTGTGGAGTTTACACATTCTCCCTGTGTCTGCGTGGGTTTCCTCTGGGTGCTCCGGTTTCCTCCCACAGTCCAAATGTGTACAGGTTAGGTGAATTGACCATGCTAAATTGCCCGTAGTGTTAGGTGAAGGGGTAAATGTAGGGGAATGGGTCTGGGTGGGTTGCGCTTCGGCGGGTCGGTGTGGACTTGTTGGGCCGAAGGGCCTGTTTCCACACTGTAAGTAATCTAATCTAAACATGTGACTGCAGACCACAGCAATGTGGTTGACAAATATGTACCCTCCAAATTGACCCAGCATGACCCTCAGTTCCGGGATAATTACGATGATCATTAGATGCTGCCCTTGCCAGTGATGCCCACATCCCATTAAAATATGAAGAAAAACCTCCTAGCTGCTCCAAACCAATATTTGCATTGCTGTTTAAGTACTTGAATAGTTTGATTAGTAGATTCAAGATCACATAGAATGAGCGAGCAATATGCCCACTATAAGCTGGATGACCCAAAATTCCGAAAGAAAGTATCATATCAATCAACTTGAAACTGGAGATTCTATATTACTATATCTACTTTAACTTTGCATGTACATAACCTTGCTGCCTCCTCCAGGTAAAAGCCGACCATTGCTTGTATATGAGAGGCTATTGGCTCCTGAATTTGTAAGTGGCCCATCTGCTGGATTCTGTGCCTTTGGGAAGGGTTGGGGAGGAATTACTTCTGTGATGTCTCTCACTGTGACCCAGTCATGGTTAGGATGGTGAGCATTCAGAAACAATCAGTCGAGGATGTAGCATAGTTTTAATGTCACTAGATTAGTAATCCTGAAACTCAAGATAAACTTCTGGGGACAACAGGTTGAATCCCAGCAAGTGATAAAATTTGAATTCAATAAATATCTGATTTATCCATTCTTGATTGTTGGAAAATCTCTTCTGGTTAACTATTGTCCTTCAGGGAAGAAAATCATGCATCCTTTCCTGGTCTGGCCTACATATGACTCCAGACCCATTGCAATGTGGTTGCTCGCTGGGCAGTTAGGGATAGGCAATAAATGCTGAAGCAGCCAGCAACATTCACATTACACTAACAAATAGGATTAAGTCTTAGGGTGATGAATATTGATTCCCATTCACTGTTAGGGCAACAAGAGCTTGTATCTCATTAGTATATTAAAACATCTCAAAACAAGTTTGTCAAGATATCGGAGCAGAATTAGATCATAGAGTCATAGTCATTGAGATGTACAGCACGGAAACAGACCCTTTGGTCCAACCTGTCCAACCGACCAGATATCCCAACCCAATCTAGTCCCACCTGCCAGCACCCGGCCCATTTCCCTCCAAACCCTTCCTATTCATATACCCATCCAAATGCCTCTTAAATGTTGCAATTGTACCAGCCTCCACCATATCCTCTGGCACCGTTCAAGCATGCCTGATATATTTCTCAACTACATACTCCTGCTTTCCACCTCTAACCCTTGATTTCTTTAATAAAGCCTTCACAAGAGTATTATAAATCAAAGTATAGCACTGAACAGTGTAAGGAAACATAGGTCAGATCAGCAAAAGCTTTCTTGACCTGGTCAGGTGTACCCTGGAACTCTGTGGGAAGCTAGGGAAGTGATTGTTGGGCCTCATGCGGAGATATTTGTATCATTGATAGTCATAGGTGAGATTCTGGAAGACTGGAGATTGGCTAACGTGTTGCCACTGTTTTTAAGAAAGATGGTAAGGAACTATAGACCAGTGAGCCTGACATTGATGGTGGGCAGGTTGTTGGAAGGAATCCTGAGGAACAGGATTTACATGGATTTGGAAAGGCAAGGACTGATTTTGGGTAGTCAACATGGCTTTGTGCATGGGAAATCATGTCTCACTAACTTGATTGGGTTTTTTGAAGAAGTAACAAAGAGGATTGATGAGGGCAGAGAAGTGGGTGTGATCTATATGAACTTAGCAAAGCATTTGACAAGGTTCCTCATGATAGACTGGTTAGCAAAGTTAGATCTCATGGAATACAGAGAGAACCAGCCATTTGGATACAGAACTAGCTCAAAGTTAGAAAACAGGGTGGTGGTGGAGGGTTGCCTTTCAGACTGAAGGTCTGTGACCAGTGGTGTGCCACAAGGATTGGTGGTGGGTCCACTGCTTTTCATCATTTATACAAATGATTTGGATGTGAACATAGGAGGTACAGTGACAAAATTTGCAGATGACACCAAAATTGGAGGTGTAGTGGACAGCGAAGAAGGTTACCTCAGATTACAATGGGATCTTGATCAGATGGGGCAGTGGGCTGAGAAGTGGCAGATGGAGTTAATTGAGATAAATGTGAGATATTGCATTTTGGAAAAAAAATCAGAGCAGGACTTACACACTTAACAGTAAGGTTCTGGGGAGCGTTGTTGAACAAAGAGACCTTGGAGAGCAGGGTCATAGCTCCTTGAAAGTGGAGTCACAGGTAGATAGGATAGTGAAGAAGGTGTTTAGTATACTTTCCTTTGAGTATAGGAATTGGAAGGTCATGTTGTGGCTGTAAAGGACATTGGTTAGGCCACTTTTGGAATATTGCGTGCAATTCTGGTCTCCCTCCTATCAGAAGGATGTTGTAAAACTTGAAAGGATTCAGGAAAAATGTAAAAGGGTATTGTCAGGGTTGGAGGATTTGAGCTGCAGGGAGGGGCTGAATAGTCTGGGGCTGTTTTCCCTGGAGCATCAGAGGCTGAGGCGTGACCTTGTAGAGGTTTATAAAATCATGAGGGGCATGGATCGGGTAAATAGACAAGTTCTTTTCCCTGGAGTGTGGGAGTCTCAAACTAGAGGGCATAGGTTTAGGGTGAGTGGGGAAAAATTTAAAAGGGACTTGAGGGGCAACTTTTTCACGCAGAGTGTGGTGCATGAATGGATTGAGCTGCCAAAGGAAGCGGTAGAGGCTAATACAATTGGAACATTTAAAAGGCATTTGGATGAGTATATGAATAGGAAGGGTTTAGAAGAATATGGGCCAGGTGCTGGCAAATGGGACTAGGTTAGGTTAGGATATCTGGTCGGCATGGACGAGTTGAACTGAAGGGTCTGTTTCCATGAAATACATCTCTATGACTCTAAAAAGTGAGATTTCAAATGCAGAAGGCTTTAGAGTTGGATTACCATGGTTTAAGGCCTGGGAAGTTTCAAGCAATAGTTGACTGATGAAAAATGGGTATTCACAGGAAGCCACAAGTAGAGGAGTGCAAATGTCTTAGAAGGGTTTGTGAAAAATATAAAGATAGAGAAGAGAACACTTCTGGAGGGATATGAAAAAAAATAGAATTAAACACCTAGTTGTTGCTTCACCAGGACACAATATATATCAGGAAATACAATGCGACAGGGGAACAAGACTTGCTGAGGAATAAGATATAGGCAGCAGAGCATAAGATGACCCCAAAATTATATAGGATAGAATATGACAGATCAGCCAGGATTTTGGAATAGCCAAGTGTGGAAGTAATGAAGACACTTATGTAGGTTTCAGCAGAAGGTAAGTTGGGATAGGAAAGTTATGAGCAGGGAAATAAATCAAAAGCTCTTCTCCAGATCTGTGTGACACCAAAGTGACAAATACACAGATTTGATCAGAATATTGCCAGGGAGAGGGAGCAGTTGCTAGGAAGTGAAGTTTAGAGTGGGGACCAAAAACATTAGCTACAGTCTTCTCTATACATAATGGAATGGTGAGCATCAATGGCTATTTATTTTTAGAAGGGTGAACATTTATAGCTGAACGTATTAGAGTTAGAATATCCTTTATTGTCAGGTGTATTCAAGTACAGGAATGCAGCGAAAAGCTTACACCGTCGCCTGATATGGCGCCATCTTAGGTACAAAGTATCTAGCTACAGTTCTTAGATACGAGATACAGAAATAAAAGGAAAAAGAAAGGAAAAAAGTTACATTGTTCACAGTTGTATATTGTATAAATTTGAAAAATGGGAATAAAGTTAAAAAGATAAGCATTACAGTCTTTCAGTAGATCTTCCAGACATGGTCTGCCCGGACTTGCAAGCCACTGAACACCTGCACTAGTCCCCAGCCCAACAACTGTCCCCACTCTGCTCAAGCCTCCATCCCACTGGCTGTCCCCACTCTGCTCAGGCCTCCATCCCGCTGGCTGTCCCCATTCTGCTTATGCCTCTATCCCACTGGCTGTCCCTACTCTGCTCAGGCCTCCATCCTGCTGGCTGTCCCTACTCTGCTCAGGCCTCCATCCCGCTGGCTGTCCCCACTCTGCTCAGGCCTCCATCCAACTGGTTGTCCCCACTCTGCTCAAGCCTCTATCCCACTGGCTGTCCCCACTCTGCTCAGGCCTTCATCCCGCTGGCTGTCCCCACTCTGCTCAGGCCCCCATCCCGCTGGCTGTCCCCACTCTGCTCAGGCCTCTATCCTGTTGTCTGTCCCCACTCTGCTCATGCCTCCATCCCGCTGGTTGTCCTCATTCTGCTCAGGCCTCAAACCCGCTGGCTGTCCCTACTCTGCTCAGGCCTCCATCCCCTGATTGTCCCCACTCTGCTCAGGCCTCTACCCCGCTGGCTGTACCCACTCTGCTCAGGCCTCTATCCCGCTGGTTGTCCCACTCTGCTCAAGCCTCCATCCCACTGGCTGTCCCCACTCTGCTCAGGCCTCTATCCCATTGACTGTCCCCACTCTCCTCAGGCCTCTATCCCGCTGCTGTACACACTCTACTCAGGCCTCCATCACACTGGCTGTACCCACTCTGCTCAGGCCTCCAGTCTGCTGATTGTTCATAACTATTCATTGTTAGGTTGTTGACAATTGATGAGACCATTATTATCATCACTTGCAATGACTGCCAATCATTGGTCATTGGACAATCAAACAAAAAGATTAACTGTCTTACTTGTTTGTCTCCTCCAGTCCAGCACAAACATTCGAGCAAACTGTAATAAGATGATAATGATGTTCACAGATGGAGGAGAGGATCGAGCCCAGGATGTCTTCGAGAGACACAATTGGCCCAATAAAACAGTGAGTAGATGTGCGTAATTGGCGATTCTGTTTTGCCATCACAACAGGCTGCCATTATTGTCAGCAGGGTGAGTGATCTGCTGAACAGTGGTGTGATCCCAGTGTGATTGAGGATAGCAGTGTGAGACCGGAGTGTATGTAAAGCGTACACTTGGTTATGGGCAAGTCTGGTTAGCACAATGCAATTGTGAGATCCTGGGCCAAACCTGCCCATCCTATTTCACTTTACCATCCCAAAATTGTGTGTTTTGCTGCATGATGGAGTTGTGGCATATTACTATGGTGACTATTTTAAAATGATCTGGGCTGTGGAAAGGTTGAATTTCTGTCAGTGGAATATTATCCTGAAGAAAATAAATTATCTTTGTTTCCCTATGGCCTCTGAACAGTCTCCCATCAGGCCAGTATGAAATAACTATTTTAACAGGGTGCTGTGGCAATTTTTGATGTTTATAGATCTATCTTGCAATGGTTGTACCTATCCAGGTTATTCATGAGAGGGTAATGGTAGTGATCCCCACTTATCATCTGTTTACAACCATAAGTATGAATTGCATTTAAAAAGCACTTTTCAGAATTTCAGAAGTCCTACGGCAAGTTGCAGCCAATGAAATATCTCTGTCAGGGTTGCAATTAGAACTTCTCACTTCTGTTATTATTATTGTAAATGGATTGATGCTTTTTCCACATTGACAGAACAATGATTGGCATTGTGTGCAGTTCTCCAAGTGTGGTCAAACCAAAGTATAATATTACAACTTCTTGTACAGTGGTAGAGTTCCTATCCTTGGATCAAGAGATACAGGTTCAAGTTCCACCTGTTCCAGAGGTGTGGATTAACATCTCTGAACAGGTTGATAGGAAAAATAGGTGTAATATTACAGCATTGATAGAAAGGAAGTGAGCAATTATCTGAAGCTTCTGCAAATCAACACTCCATAAACAATTATCATTCCAGCCCCAGAAGGTGAAGACTTCAGTCTGCATTTAAACTGTGATTGGATGAATGGTGTCTAAGGCAATGATTTGATTAGAGATAAATATGGAAATTATAAACTTCTCTCCTATAGTCATACCTCTGGAAAAATATACACGCATTGAAATATATTTTTCAATATATTTGAGTCTAAAAGCAACAGGAGGAAATGACTGGATAGTATTTAAAAATATTGATAACTTTCTTAATATTCTGTGTAAAAGATGAATAATATCGGAATCATTGCCTGTTCCAAAACAAGAACAGGTCCTTTTACAATGCCTTCTCCACATCCTAAATTTCATCGTCCTGCATGTTGCCAATACATTTTAATATCCCACCAAGTCTAATCCCACTCTTTTCCTCTCTCCACATAGCCTTCAATATCCTAGCTAAGTCAATCCCATTCTGCTTCTTATTCCCCATACCTTTTAATAGTCCAAAGGCAATCTATTATGGATGCTGGAAATGTACAGTTGGATCCAGAAATGCTGGAAACACTCAACAGGTCAGCAGATTCTCTGTAGCGTAACAGAGTTAATGCTGCGTGTGAATGGCCTTCCATTAGAACAGTGAAAAATCGTAAATCTAATAATTAAAAATTGGAAATTTGGGAGGGCTTGCAGTTAGAAAAGAATAAAAGAAAAAGTATGTGATGGGGTGAAAAACAGGAGAGATTAAATGCCAAAAAATTTGGAGGGGCGGTGCCAATGGGAGTGATAAGAAGACAAGTAAAGAAGCAGATAATGTGTCCAGAGGAGGTGTGAATGGCATGATAACAATAACAATGGTCTTTCAGGTAAAAATCAAGAGTAAAACCAGAGTAAAACTGAAACCTTTAAAGAAAGAAAACAAAACGGAGACAGAGATTGTGTGAAAATGTTGACCCCACACACACACACACACACACACACATTATGTCCTGATGTGGAGGAACTGGTGTTCAACTGGGGTGGACAAAGTTAAAAATCACACAACACCAGGTTTATTTGGAAGCACTAGTTTTCAGAGTGCTGCTTCTTCATCAGTGACCTGTATGCATCCTATCTATGCCTCACTTTATTGAGACATATGCAGAGCATTTCTTCTTCCAGTTTTGCTTAGTCCCCCAGCCTTGATGATTATGTGGATACCATTTTCTGCTCTTGCTCTGAACTAGAAATTTTCATTAGCATTGGTTCAATTTTCCATTCTTTTACCTCAAGTTGGGACTGGAATCTTACATGATCAACTGAAAACTAAAAGTCCTTTCATTTGATCATCATCTAAGCATTGATCCTGGGATTGTATTCATTGGAGTTTAGAAGATTAAGAGGAGACTTAATAGAAATTTACAAGATAATACATGGCTTGGAAAGGGTGAACGCTAGGAAATTTTTTCCATTATGCGAGGAGACTAGAACCCATGGACACAGCCTTAAAATTAGAGGGGGTCAATTCAGAACAGAAATGCGGAGACATTTCTTCAGCCACAGAGTGATGGGCCTGTGGAATTCATTGCCACAGAGTGCAGTGGAGGCCGGGACACTAAATGTCTTCAGGCAGAGATTGATAGATTCTTGATGTCACGATGAATTAAGGGCTACGGGGAGAATGCGGGTAAGTGGAGTTGAAATGCCATCAGCCATGATTAAGTGGCGGAGTGGACTCGATGGGTCGAATGGCCTTACTTCCACTCCTATGTCTTATGGTCTTATGGTCTAAACTCTTTTTCCCTTCCCCTGTTTGAGAGGAGCAGAGAAATATCTGCAACGTTAGTCACGCATGTCAATGAAATTGCAAACTGATACTAGCCGGTTCAATGTCTTAAATATTGTACGTAGAAAGTTCATAGAGAAATAAGGTAATAATGTTTTTGGGTTCACATTCTGTGGAGATACTTCTAGCCTTTAGGCAGACTTGATGTTTTGTACACTCTCATATTTAATTTCAGTTCATTTTTTGGTTTGCTAAAGGAAACCTATTAACTAATTTTTAGAGTTTACTTAATTCTCTCCCTCCTCAATATGTGTTCTCATTTGTGAGCAGCTCCTCTTCATTCTCATTCATATGCCTTTTCTAAGGTAGGCAATTCAGTCAAGTGGGGCTTCCATCATTGCTGAATCCAAAACTGTCTTCACCAAACAAGTATTGAGAGGTTCCCTGATCTGATATTTCCATTACCTTAGCTGTTGGTGGTATTGATTTAGTATCAAACAAAGTTTCTTTGGATTGAATAAATTGCTTTTCAAAATCAGTATCATGCTGCAGCAAACATTATAATCAGGACTATGCATTGCTATTAATATTGAACCTATCTGTTTAAGATAGTGTATTTGAATACTTTCAACTAGCCATTAGCTATCCCCATGCTCCTGCAAGGGAGGTTAATAATAGCCAGCTATTTCACTGAAAGCAGTTGGAGAGCAAAGCAAACTATTGTAGTATTTGCACTCCCTATAAATCACTGTTACCATCTCCCCCCACGCCCCCCCCGCTTCATTTCCTGAATCTCCCACACTAACCTCCCTCCGCCATGTTGTTATTTTTGCTGCCTGACAGTCAGTTGTTCTTGACTGTCGACAAAGTGTAATTATTTGCTTTGTGTTATTCTTTGTACTTGGAGGAGATACAATACTGTGGTGTTTTTCACTACACCGGTAATTCAGAGGTCCAGGAAATGTACTGGGGATTGGGGTTCAAATCCCACAATGGCAGATATTGAAATTTGAATTTAATTGATATCTGGAATCAAGAGCTGAATGATGACTGTGAAATCATTGTTGATTTACTTAAAAAAGACAGATCTGGTTTACTGATGTCCTTTACTAACTTCTTATGCCAAAATTGGGAGAGCTGTCCCACAAGCTAATCAAGCAACAACTTGTCGTCGTCACACTTGATGCAATCACCATTCCTGGCTATGTCTTGCCCCACTGGCAGAACAAGCCGAATAAAGGTGGTATCACAGTGACATACGCTGTTAATTCAGTTGTCCTGAGAATCCCCAATGTTGGACTCCATGAAGTCTTAAGATGTTAGGTTAAACATGAGCAGAGAAACCTCCTGCTGATTACAACGTACAATTCTCACTTGGATGATGTGCTAATCTATATTAGACACCACTTGGAGGAAGCACTCAGGGTGGCAAAGGTGCAAAATGTACTCTGGGTGAGAACTTCAGGATCCATCACTGAGTGGCCTGACAGCAGTATTACTGATCGAGCTAGTGGGATCCAAAAGGACCTAGCTGCTAGACTGATTTTGCAGCAGGTGATGAGGGAACCAATAATGGAAAAACATACTTGACTTCATCCTTAGCAATCTACCAACTGCAGGTGCATCTGTCCATGACATTACTCATAAGAGAGACCACCATGTGGTCCTTTAAGGAGGTGATGGCCAGTCTTCACATTGAGCATACCCTCCATTGTGTTTTGTACCGCTATCACCGTACTAAATGAGATAGACTTCAAACCGATTTAACAACTCAAGACTGGGCATCTATAAGGCACTCTAGGTCATCAGCTGCAGCTGGATTGTACTCCCAACACAATCTGCAATCTCATAGTACACATTTAGCTTGGGACCAACTCTGGTTCAAAGAAGAGTGCAGAAGGGCATGCCGGAAGCAGCATCAGTGTCAACCATGTGAAGCTGCATAAAATCAGAACACTTGCATATCAAGGAGCATAAGCAGCACAACCAACAGATCAGACCTAAGCTCTGCAGTCCTGCCACATCAATTGTGAATGGTAGTGGGCAATTAAGTAATTCCCCGAAGGAGGAGGCTCCATAAATATCCCCATCCTCAATGTTGGAAGGGCCCAGCTCATAAGTGTAAAAGATAAGGCTGAAGCGCTCACAACAATCTTCAGCCAGGAAGGACATGTGAATGATCCATGTCATAGAGAAACAGACCCTTTGGTCTAACTTGTCCATGCCAACCAGATAGCCCAACCTAGTCTACGCCCATTTGCCAGCACTTGGCCCATATCCCTCCAAACCCTTCCTATTCATATACCCTGATGCCTTTTAAATGTTGCAATTGTATGAGCCTCCACTACTTCCTATGGCAGCTCATTCCATGCATGCACCATCCTCTGCGTGAAAAAGTTGCCCCTTAGGTCCTTCTATATCTTTCCCCTCTCACCCTAAATCTATGCTTTCCAGTTCTGGAGTTCCCCAGGGAAAATATTTTGTCTATTTACCCTAAACCACTGTAAGGTCACCCGTCAGCCTCCAAATTCCAGGGAAAACAGCCCAGCCTATTCAGCCTCTCCCTATAGCTCAAATCCTCCAACCCTGGCAACATCCTTGCAAATATTTTCTGAGCCCTTGCAAGTTTCACAACATCCTTTGAATAGCAAGGAGACCAGCATTGCACAAAATATTCCAAAAGTGGCCGAACCAACATCCTCTACAGCCGCAATATGACCTCCCAACTCTTATACTCAATACTGTGACCAATAAAGGAAAGCATACCAAACACCTTCTTCACTGCAGCTGTACGTTCAAGGAACTATGCATCTGCACTCCAAGGTTTCTTTGTTCAGCAACAACCCCTAGGACATAACCATTAAGTGTATAGGTCCTGCTAAGACTTGCTTTTCCAAAACGCAGCACCTTGCATTTATCTAAATTAGACTCCATCTGCCACTCCTTAGCCCATTGGCCTACCTGGTTAAGATCCCAGTGGAATCTAAGGTAACCTTCTTCGTTGTCAATTATACCTCCAATTTTGGTGTCATCTGCAAACTTGCTAACTATACCTCCTATGTTCACATCCAAATCATTTATATAAATGATGAAAAGTACTGGACCCAGCATCGATCCTTGTGTCACTCCATGGTCACAGGCCTCCAGTCTGAAAAGCAATCCTCCACCACCATCCTCTGTCTTCTACCTTTCAGCCAGTTCTGTATCCAAATGGATAGTTCTCCATGTATTCCATGAGATCTAACCTTGCTAACCAGTCTCCCATGGGAAACTTTATAGAACATAGAATAGTACAGGCCCTTCGGTCCTCAATGTTGCGCCAACCTGTGAAACCAATCTGAAGCCAATCTAACCTTCACTATTCCATTTTCATCCACATATCTATCCAATGACCATTTAAATGCCCTTAAAGTTGGTGAGCCTACTATTGTTGCAGGCAGTGCACTCTACACTCGTATGACTCTGAGTACCTCTGACATCTGTCCTATATCTATCGCACCTCAATTTAAAGCTAGCCATCACCATCTGAGGAAAAAACCTCTCACTGTCCACCCTATCTAACCCTCTGATTATTTTATATGTCTCAATTAAGTCACCTCTCAACCTTCTCTCTAACGAAAACAGCATCAAGTGCCTCAGCCTTTCCTTAGAAGACCTTCCCTCCGTACCAGGCAGTATCCAAGTAAATCTCCTCTGCACCCTTTCCAAAACTTCTACATCCTTCCTATAATGTGTTGACTAGAACTGTACGCAATACTCCTAATGTGGTTGCACCAGAGCTTTGTATAGCTGCAACTATATATGGTTCCGAAACTCAGTCCCCCTACCAATAAAAGCTAGCACACCATATGCCTTCTTAACAACCCTATCAACCTGGGTGGCAACTTTTAAGGATCTATGTATCTGGACACCGAGATCTCTCTGTTCATCTACACTACCAAGAATCTTACCATTTGCCCAGTGCTCTGCATTTCTGTTACTCCTTCCAGAGTGAATCACCTCACACTTTTCTGCATTAAACTCCATTTGTCAACTCTCAGCCCAGCTCTGCAGCTTATCTGTTTCTCTCTGTAACCTACAACATCCTTCATCACTATTCGCAACTCTACTGACCTTAGTGCCATCCACCAATTTACTAACCTTCAACGCCCTCGTCCAGGTCATTTATAAAAATGACAAACAGCAGTGGACCCAAAACAGATCCTTGTGGTACACCACTAGTAACTGAACTCGAGGATGAATATTTCCCAACAACCACCACCCTCTGTCTTCTTTCAGCTAGCCAATGTTTGATCCAAACTGCTAAATCACCCTCCGATCCATGCCTCCATATTTTGTGCAATAGCCTACCATGGGGAACTTGATCAAATGCCTTACTGAAATGCATATACCACAACAACCACTTTACCGTCATCCACCTCTCAAAGAACTCAATAAGGTTAGTGAGGCATGACTTACCTTTCACAAAACCATGTTGACTAACCCTAATCAACTTATTCTTTTCTAGATGATTATAAATCCTATCTCTTATAACCCTTTCCAACACTTCACCCACAGCCGAAGTAAGGCTTATAGGTCTAGAACTTCCAGGGTTGTCTCTACTTCCCTTCTTGAACAAGGGAGCAATATTTGTTATCCTCTAGTCTTCTGGCACTATTCCTGTAGACAATGACGACATAAAATTAAAAGTCAAAGACTCGACATTCTCCTCCCTGGCATCTCAGAGAATCTTTGGAAGGATCCCATCACGCCCAGGAGACATATCTATTTTTACACTTTCCAGAATTGCTAACACCTCGTTATGCACCTCAATCCCATCTAACCTAGTAGCCTGTATCTCAGTATTCTCCTCGATATCATTTTTTTTTGAGTGTGAATACTGATGAAAAATATTCATTTTGTTCTTCCCCATCTCCTCGGACTCCACACACAACTTCCCACCACTATCCTTGATTCGCTGTAATCTTATTCTAGTCTTTCTTTTATTCCTAATATACCTATAGAAAGCCTTAGGGTTTTCCTTGATCCTATCTGCCAACAACATCTCAAGACCCTTCCTGGTTCCTCTTAGCTCTCTCTTTAGGTCATTCCTGGTTAACCTGCAACTCTCAAGCATCCTAACTGAGCCATCATATCTCATTCTAACATACGCACATAAGCCTTCTTCTTCCTCTTAACCCAAGATTCAACTTCCTTAGTAAACCATGGCTCCCGCGCTCGACAACTTCCTCCCTGCCTGACAGGTGCATACGAATCAAGGATCTGCAGTACCTCATCCTTGAATAAGCTCCACATTTCAATTGTGCATCCTAAATCTTGAGTAATTGCATCGTAATTGCCTCTCCACCAGGTATAACTCTTGTCCTGCAGTACATTCCTATCCATTTCTATCACTGAAGTAAACATAACCGTTGTAGTCACTGTCACCAAAGTGCTCACCTACCTCCGAATCTAACACCTGGCCGGGTTCATTACCCAGTACCAAATCTAATGTGGTCTCCCCCTTGTTGGCCTGTCAACATATTGTGTCAGGAAACCATTCTGCATACATGGACAGAAACGGACACATCTAAACTATAGTATTCCCAGTCAATATTTGGAATGTTAAAGTCCCCTATAACAACTACCCTGTCACTCCCGATCCTATCGAGGATCATCTTTGTTGTCCTATCTTCTACATCTTTGGAATTATTTGGAGGCCTATAGAAATCTCCCAACAGTGTAACCTCTCCTTTTCTGTTTCTAATCTCAGCCCATACTACCTCAATAGATGAGTCCTCAAACGTCCTTTCTGCAACCTTAGTACTATCCTTGACTAACTGCCACATGACCTCTCTTTTATCATCTTCTCTGTCCTTACTGAAACCTCTAAATTTCAGAAATTGCAAATTGCAATAACCATCCTGTCCCTACTCTACCCATGTCTCTGAAATGGCCACAACATTGAAATCACAGGTACCAACCCTTGCTGCAAGTTCACCCACCTTATACCGGATGCTACTAGCGTTTAAGTAGGCACACTTCAAATCAACGTCTTGCATGCCGGTGCCTTCTTGCGATCTTGAAATTTTATTTCTGACTTCGCTACTCTCCCATATACTTGAACTACAATTTCACTTCCTATCCTCCTGTTGAATTAGTTTAAACCCACCCTAAAGAGCATTAGCAAATTTCCCCCTCAGGATATCGGTACCCCTCTGGTTCAGGTGACGACCTGTTTGTAGAAGTTCCACCTAACCCACAAAAACCCCAATTATCCAGGAATCCAAAACCCTCCCTTGTGCACCATTCCTGCCTGTGTTCAACACTCTGTCTCTCTCACACACACACACACACACACACACACACACACACACTATTTCCTGTGTACAAAAATCAGAACAAATTCAACCTGGCCACTTATTAAATTCATCAATCTACTCATGGTCATCAGTAGAGTGATGGATGGTGTCATCAATAATGCTATAATGCAGCAGCTACTTTGCAGCAACCTGTTCAGCCCTGTTTTGGTTCTGCCAGGGCTACTCAGTTCCTGACCTCATTAAAGTCTTGATTCAGATATGGCCAAAAAAGCTGAATTCCAGAGATGAGGTGAGATTGACTGCCTTTAACATCAAGGTTACATTTTGACCGAATGTGGCTTCAAGGAGCCCTAGCAAAACTGGAATCAATGGATCTCAGGGGAAAACTGTCTGCTGATTGGAATCATTCCTGGCACATAGGATGATGGGTGTGAATGTTGTAGGTCTGCAGGAGTTCTTCAGGATAGTGTTCTGGGTTCAACTATCTTCAGCTGCTTCATTAATGACCTTTCCTCCATCATAAGGTCAGAGGTGGTGTTTGCTGATGACTGCACTGTGTTCAGCACCATTCACAGTTCTTCAATTACTGAAGAAGTCCATGTTCCATTGCTGCAAGACCCGGATTATGTCCAGGTTTGGGCTGACAGGTGGAAAGTGACATTTGTGTCACACAAGTGCCAGGCAATGATCATTGCCAGTAAGAGAGAATCTTTAAATATTGCCCCATCACATTCGATGGCATTACCATCACTGAATTCCCTACTATCAACATTCTGTAGAAACTAAACTGGACTAATCATATATGTACTGTGGCTACAAGAGCAGATCAGAAGATAGAAATCCTGCAGCAAAGCAACTCACCTCCTGCCTCACCATAGCCAATCCACCTTCCTCAAGGTACAAGTCAGGCAAGTGATGGGATGTTCCCAACTTGCCTGGATTAATGCATTTCCAGCAACACTCAAGAAGCTTGACACCATCCAGGACAAAGCAAGTTACTTGATTGTCACCATGCTGGGTAACAGCATCTTTACCATCTACAAGATGCGCTGCAGAAATTTACCAAAGTTCCTTAGATAGCACCTTCCAAACACAGGAACACCACCATCCAGAAGATGGGCCAGTGAGTCTGACTTCAGTGGTGGGCAAAGTCTTAGAGAGAATGGTAAGGGATAAGATTTATGAACATCTGGATAGGAATAACGTGATCAAGGATAGCCAGCATGGTTTTGTGAAGGGCAGGTCGTGCCTCACAAACCTTATTGAGTTCTTTGAGAAAGTGACTAAGGAAGTGGACGAGGGTAAAGCAGTAGATGTTGTGTATATGGATTTTAGTAAGGCGTTCGATAAGGTTCCCCATGGTAGGCTAATGCTAAAACTACGGAGGTATGGCATTGAGGATACATTAGAGGTTTGGATTAGGAATTGGCTGGCTGGAAGGAGACAGAGGGTAGTAGTTGATGGACTATGTTCATCTTGGAGTGCAGTTACTAGCGGTGTACCACAAGGATCTGTTTTGGGACCATTGCTTTTTGTTATCTTTATAAATGATCTAGAGGAAGGGCTTGAAAGCTGGGTAAGCAAGTTTGCGGATGACACAAAAGTCGGTGGAGTTGTGGATAGTGAGGAAGGAAGTGGTAGGTTACAGCGGGATATAGATAAGTTGCAGAGCTGGGCAGAAATGTGGCAAATGGAATTCAATGTAGCTAAGTGTGAAGTCATTCACTTTGGTAGGAGTAACAAGAAGATGGATTACTGGGCTAATGGTAGGCTACTTGGTAGTGTGGATGAGCAGAGGGATCTTGGTGTCCATGTACACAGATCTCTGAAAGTTGCCACCCAGGTAAATAGTGCTGTGAGGAAGGCATATGGTGTACTGGGCTTTATTGGTAGAGGAATTGAGTTCCGGAGTCCTGAGGTCATGTTGCAACTGTATAAGACTCTGGTGCGGCCTCATCTGGAGTATTGTGTGCAGTTTTGGTCGCCATACTATAGGAAGGATGTGGAGGCATTGGAACGAGTGCAGAGGAGGTTTACCAGGATGTTGCCTGGAATGGTAGGAAAATCTTATGAGGAAAGGCTGAGGCACTTGGGGCTGTTCTCATTGGAGAAGAGAAGGTTTAGGGGAGATTTGATAGAGGTGTATAAGATGATTAGGGGTTTAGATAGGGTCGACACTGAGAACCTTTTACCGCTAATGGAGTCAGGTGTTACTAGGGGACACAGCTTTAAATTAAGGGGTGGTAGGTATAGGACAGATGTTAGGGGTAGATTCTTTACACAGCGGGTTGTGAGTTCATGGAATGCCCTGCCAGTAGCAGTGGTGAACTCTCCTTCTTTATGGTCATTTAAGCGGGCATTGGATAGGCATTTGGAAGTTATTGGGCTAGTGTAGGTTAGGTAGGATTCGGTCGGCGCAACATCGAGGGCCGAAGGGCCTGTACTGCGCTTATCTTTCTATGTTCTATGTTCTAAGAACAAAGACAGCACATACATGGGAATACTGCAATCTGCAAGTTCCCCTCCAAGTCACTCATCATCCTGACTTAGAAATATATTGTAGTTCCTTCAGTGTCATTGAGTCAAAATCCTAGAACTCCATACCTAACAGCATTCTGGGTCTACATCAACAAAGTGGATTGCAGTGGTTCAAGAAGGGAGCTCACCAGCCACTTAGAGTCATTCAGCACGGAAACATACCCTTTGATCCAACTCATCTGTAACAATCAAGCATACCAATCTGATCCAATCCCATTTGTCAACATTTGGTCCGTATCCCTCTAAACTCTTTCTATTCATATACCCATCCAGATGCCTTTTAAATGTTGTAATTGTATCCATCTCCACCACTTCCTCCAACACTTTGATCCATTAAAGCACCACCATCTGCATGAGAACATTATCTCTCAGATCATTTTTTAAACCTTTCCCTCTCAACTTAAACCCACATCCTTTAATTTTGGATTCCATCACCAACATTGAGTTTTCATTCTATCCATACCCCTTATGATTTCATAAACCTCTATAAGGTCACCCCTCAGTCTCCAATGCTCCATGGAAAAAAAAAACCCTCAACCTATTGAGCCTCTTCCTATAGCTCAAACCCTCCAGTCCCATCAACATTCTTGTACACCTTTTTTGCACCCTCTTGAATTTGACAACATCCTTCTGAAAAAAGGGCAACTAAAATTGTATGCAGTATACAAAAAGGCCTCACCAATGTGCTATGCCACTGTATGATGACATCCCAACTCCTATACTCAGTGTTATGACCAATGAAGGCAAGTGTACCAAACGCTTTCACCACCCTGTCTACTTGCGACTCCACTTTCAAGGAACGATGTACCTGCACCTCTAGGTCTCTTACTTTGGCTCACTCCACAGGGCCCTACCATAAACTGTATAAGTCCTGCCCTGGTTTGTCTACCTAAAATGCACCACCCTCACATTTACCTAAATTAACCTCTGTCTGCCACTCCTTGGCCAATTGTACTATGAAATAATCTGATACACTGTCCATTACACCACCTATTTTTGCATCTTCTGCAAACTTATTCACATCCAAATCATGTATATAAATGAAGAAAACCAGTGGATCCAGCACTAATCCTTATGGCACCCCACTGTCATAGGCCTCCAGTCCAAAAAACAACCCTTCGTCACCAATCTGTCTCTTACTTTCAAACCAACTTTGTATCCAATTGGCTAGTTCCACTTGGATCCCATGTGTTCGAACCTTACTAACCAGTCTAACATCCGGCACCTTGTCAAATCCTTTGCTGAAGTCCATACAGACAATGTCTACCACTCTGCCTTCATCAATCGTCTTTGTCACCTCTTCAGAATGTCTAAGCTGGTGAAACACAATTTCCCACACACAAAGCCATGCTGACTATCCCTACGGGGAGACAGTGAGGTCTGCAGATGCTGGAGATCTGAGTTGAGAGTGTGTTGCTGGAAAAGCATCCGAGGAGCAGGAGAATCAATGTTTAGGCCTGGAGCCTGAAGAAGGGCTCAGGCCCGAAATGTCAATTTTCCTGGCTATCCCAACCCCTAAATTGCCTTTCCAAATGCATGTAAATCCTGTCCCTCAGAATCCCTTCCAACAACTTGACATCACTGATGTAAGGCTTACTGGTCCATAGTTCCCTGGTTTATGATGCTGCTGGTTAAAGGAGCAGCATCATCACATCTCCCCTGACAAAAAACAAACCATCAATATACAAAGATGGCTTTATTTTAAAAACCTCTTAATTTAAACCCAATGATATGTACATACATTACATTGACTATAAACATGCAAGCATGCACTATTACACTCTGTTTCAATCTGATTTACACCTACCATCGAACGCCTCCATTTCTCACAAGTTTCGACAATGCATCGGCAATCATTTTTGCTTGTCCTATCACATGCACAATTTTCAAATTGAATTTCTGGAACAACAAACTCCATCTAAACAATGTGGCATTTTTGTCCTTAACCCATTGAAGTTGATGGAGATATTTATGAACAGTGTTTATGATTGTCTCAAATATGTTACTGGTAACATAAGCATTGAAATGTTGTAACACCAACACAAAGTGCGAAGTCTCCTTCTCAATGGTTAAATATTTCTGCTGATGAATGTTCAATTTCCTGGAGAAATAGCTAATAGATCTTTCTATTGTCTCGTTGTCTTCCTGCAACATCCACGTCACTTGTATCGATAGCTACCTTGAATGGCTTTGCATAATTAGGTGTGGTCAGTACTGGGGCAGTGGTCAACACAGCACTCAGGCTGTCAAATGCTTTCTGACAGTCCTCTGTCCACTGAAACTTCATGCCTTTCTTCAGCAATTCAGTGAGCGGAGCAGCCACACTGCTAAAATTTGGGATGAATGTTTGATAAAATCTACTCAATCCTAGGAACCGCAGTACTGCTCTTTTTGTCGATGATATGGGAAACTCCCCAGTTACCTTTGTTTTTGGATCCTGTGGTGCCATTTGTCCATGTCCAGTAAAGTGACCCATGAAGGTGACTTGAGTTTTGGGAAATTCACCTTTAGCCAGATTTACCACCAAGCCTACCTTCTGAAGTCGATCAAATAAGTCTGATGCATGTTGCAACTGTTCTTTCCATGTGGGACTAAAAGTCACCAGGTCATCTATATGTATGACACAGTTGGATAATCCAGAAATGACCTTATTGGTTTATGTCTGAAATGTAGCTGGCGTACTTTTCATACCAAATGTCATGACTTTAAACTGATACAGTCTATTCAGCGTTACGAAACCTGAAATTGCCTTCACTCTTTCTGGAAAAGGTACTTGCCAGTATCCCCTGAGCAAGTCCAACTTCGAAATATGAGTTGCTTATCCCACCTTTTCGACACAGTCTTCCAAAAGCAGAATCAGATATGCATCAGTCTTTGTAACTGCAGTGACTTTGCGACAGTCCACACATAACCATTGGGTACCATCTGGTTTTGGCACCATCACTATGGGTGAGCTCCAGTCACTTTGATTATGTCATCTTGGAGCATGCGTTCAATTTCCTTTTGAACCTGGGCCAACTTTAGAGGGTTATGTCTGTACGAATGTTGCTTAATTGGAACAACATCTCCTTTACCTACATCATGCATGATTAAATTAGTACTTCCCATCTTATTTCCACATATTTCCCCATGTATTAGTAATAACTGTTTCAGGTCATTTCGATTTTTTTCTGGAAGGTAACTCAATCATTATCCCAATTTTTAACATCTTCGTCATTGTCCAATTTAATTTGAGGAATGTCCAATTCAGAATCCTCTGAACTTGGCTCTTCACTCTGTGTTGTAACCTATAACACAGCCTCATTTGGCTTTCCTTCCATGTCAAAATACCTTTTGAGCACATTCACATGTCACACTCTGAGATTTCTTTCTGTCCGAAATTAAATAGTTATCAAGTAGTTCACCTCACACGATTTCCTTTCGACTTGATAAGGTCCAATAAACTTTGCTTTCAAAGGTTCACCTATCACTGGAAGTAACACTAATACCTTATCTCAAAATTGAGAATTTTTGATTTCTTGTCTGCTTTCTGTTTTATTGCATGCTGTGATACTTTTAAATGTTGTTTAGCCAACACCCCCGCTCTATTTAATCATTCCCTAGATTTGACACATAGTCCAAATATGTGGTCTCTGAATTAAGACTTACTAATTTCTCCTTAATCAATTTTAGCAGTACTCTCACTCCATACACAAAGACTAATTCAAATGGACTCAATTTAGTTGATTCATTTGATGCATCTCTGATCACAAAATGTATAAACAAAACTCTCTCATCCCAATCATCTGGATAGTCTTGACTATAAGCCCTCAACATGGTCTTTAATATCTGATGCCACCCCTGCAATTCTGGATGGTATGCAGTAGATTTGAATTGCTTTGTTCCTAAGCTGTCCATAACTTCCTTGAATAATTTCAATGTGAAGTTTGACCCTTGATCTGATTGTATTTCTGTGGGTAGTCTATATCTAGTGAAAAATTTGTGTAACTCCTCTCCGTGGGCGGCACGGTGGCACAGTGGTTAGCACTGCTGCCTCACAGCGCCAGAGACCCGGGTTCAATTCCCGACTCAGGCGACTGACTGTGTGGAGTTTGCACATTCTCCCCGTGTCTGCGTGGGTTTCCTCCGGGTGCTCCGGTTTCCTCCCACAGTCCAAAGATGTGCGGGTCAGGTGAATTGGCCATGCTAAATTGCCCGTAGTGTTAGGTAAGGGGTAAATGTAGGGGTATGGGTGGGTTTCGCTTCGGCAGGTCGGTGTGGACTTGTTGGGCCGAAGGGCCTGTTTCCACACTGTAAGTCTAATCTAATCCTGTTAGCTGTGATATTGCATAATGGAATGGCTTCTGGAAATCTAGTGGACACATCCATTATTGTTAAAAAATACTGATTCCAACATTTTGTTTGTGGTAGGGGGTCCTACGCAACCAATTAAGACTCTCGTAAAAGGCTCCTCAAATGCAGGAATAGGTATTAAAGATGTGGGTTTTATTACTTCCTGCAGTTTTCCAATTACCTGACATGTATTACATGTCTGGCAAAATTCAACTACATCCTTGTGCCATCCAAGCCAGTAAAAATGTTTTTGTATAGCTTGAGTTTTTCTCACTCCTAACTGACCCCCTGGTGGCAGCTCATGCACCACTCGCAACACAACCTTTCTATAACCTACTGGCAATAAGACCTGATTTCTCATCTGCCTGAATATGTGATGGTCTCCATTTTACCACTGATAATTCATTTTTAAGATAGTAGCATTCAGGGATACACTCAGATTCTTTTTCTGTGTATGCCTTTTGATACAGTTGCTTTAATTTTTAGTCTTTCTGCTGTAATTCAGTTAATGTATCTGAGTTAAAGATGTCTGCTGTGTCATCTGTCTGCTCCTGGTTTGTCTCAAACATCTGATCAACCATCTGCTAATTCCAATTCAACTTTCTTATCTGTACTCTGATCTCTCCTGTTTCAACGGGTGCCTTTGTGACCTCATTACCACACACTCAGGAAAAGTCCCAGGATTTGTGTCTTGCAATAATTCAGTTGGCTGAGTTTCTACTGACTTTTCAATCGCAGTAGGCAGCACTCCTACTTGTGAACCAGCTATAACATTAGCAAGAACAAATTGTCTTCCTGGAGCTGAGAGTTTATCCAGTACTCCTACCACAACTTTTTCACTCTTCACTGAACATTGTAACCTCACTTTATATAATTGAGCACTTTTTATCTCACCGTGAATTCTAGCTATTAGTATCTTTTCTGGCAGTAGTCCTTCAGAGGTACATATCTCCTCATCTTCCAACATCAAAGATTGTCACTTAATACTGTAACCTCTTTACCTGCTGCTCCTGGACTATGCAAATAAACTTTACCTTAGCAGATGTTTGTTAAAGAGGGTCTGGCACTTCCTCCTTAATCAACCTCTGACCAACTTGTACATTCTGGTGCAGCTTTCTCGTCGCAACAGTGCTTTCCAACAAAATGCACTGGCTTATCCTGTTTTCCCACATCTGGCTCTCCAGTGCTTCTCCTAACCCACCAACACTGTGATTTCATGTAGTCTACTGTACTGCAGTGAAAACACCAGATCTTTTTAACTTCTCTTTACTCTGTGGTAAGTTATCCTTACGACCTTCACCGAGATCTACCTTTCCCTTTCCATTTCTCTTTTCCCCAATTCCTATTCGTCATGGATTGACATTGATTTTAGAAGCAAACTTTGATTTATGGACCAACTCATAATCATCAGCCATTTCAGCTGCTAATCTTGCCCTTTTAACTCTTCTGCATGAGTTCTCACCATTTCAGAAAGTGAATTTTTGAATTCCTGTCCAAGTGCCGATTTCTGAAGTTCAAACTCCCTCTCTTTCTTCCTTTCTTCTCTCTTTTTCCTTCTCTTCTCTCTCTCTCTTTCTTTCTCTTCTTTCTCTTTTTCTTTTTGTTCTGCTAATGCGATACATTCTTTTTCTCTTTTCTCTGCTGTTAATTGTAATTCAAACTGTTTCATTTCTGTTGTCCTTGTCTTTTGCCTCTAATTCAAACTGCTTCATTTTAAATTGAATTTTAGCCATCTCAAAAGATTCTGATGGCGTTCCCAGCAAATTTAAATGCTGAGCTAATGCTGTAATTATCTCCCCTCATGGAAGGAGTCCTCCAATAGTGCAGCATTTCCTCAGGACTGCACTGAAGTGTCAGCTTGTCTGCTAATTCCAGCAGTTTAGCCTCATTCAGCTTTTGCAAAACCCCCAAAAGTCACTTCTTCCACCCCCAGAAAACTCTTGGTGACTGAAAGAGCCATTGCTATGCCAAGACTGCTTAAACCAACCGAATTCATCATCCAGAACAAAAGACACTTACACCCATGATTGTCTGACTTAGCATCCAACAACCCTAATCCCAATTTAGAACAACAGAACAAATCCCGCAAAGAGCCCCCAGTCTGTTATGGACCAGGCCACACTCCCTCAAAGCATTCCAAGAAAGACCCTAACTTTACTAGTTGTTTTAGGAGGTGTAACACGGATATTCCAGGAGTGATGCAGCTGGGTCAAACCACTTAGTTTTAAACAAAACAGGGTTTATTTACAAGATTACCGAATGAAACACAAACAAAAGAGAACAGAATACAGAATAACTTAACCTGCCCGAGAACCCAACAATTTATCCCAACTTAATGATGCTACTCCAAATACTGGCAACAATCCCCATAAACACACCTTGGCACAAAAGGTAAAATCAACCACGGGGTCTTACAGGAGAGATGTCGGAGAGAGAGTACAATCAGCCTGGGCCTGCTTCTTTGGGTCCAGCAGCTTTTACAACTGCCCTGACTGCTTTCAGTGAATAGCCAGACCAATACAAACCAGAGAAAAGCTGAGCTGGGAGAACTGGCCACTCCCCTTTCATTGTACAAGTGATTTTTTTAAACTTGAAAACCTTTTGCCTGAGGCATTATCTATTAGCTATAATCAAATTGGCCATAAAACCCATTCAAGTCCAGACTTTTAACAGTCTGTGTCTTTTATGACCTCTCTGAAAAGAAAATGCCAAGATCACTGTTGCACTGCCTGCAATAGTAGTAAGACTCGCCAACTTTAAGGCATTTAAATGGTCATTGGATAGACATATAGATGAAAATGGAATTTTGTAGATTAAATGGGCTTTCGATTGTTGTGCTGACCTGTGAAACCATCGAGGGCCGAAAGGCCTGTACTGCGCTATAATGTTCTGCGTTCTAACAACATAACCTTATTAAAGGAGCAGCATCATCACAGCATTTTTTTTTTGTAGATATTTTTATTGAAATTTAACATTTTTGCAAATTTACAAAAATAAACAAAACTCTCAAATACAAACATTGATGTACAATTAAATCATATATACAATAGTCATAATTTAACAAAGATAAGAGAAAGAAAGAAAACAAAAAAAAGAAAAAAAAAGAAACGAAAAAAGAAAGAAAAAAAAACTCAACTTTCTACTAATCTAACCTATAACTAACCAGAGTGTATACCTAAGTCTCTTACATGCTCGGAATGTATAAACATCAAATATAATAAAACCCGTATTCGTGCAGGATTCCTCTCCCAAGGGGCCTCGGAGCAGCCCGGTCTGAAATCTTCACTAAATAAAAGCCCTTGTTAGGATAGCCGAAATATCTGCATTTATATAATTCAAAAAGGGCTGCCATATTTTATAAAATAATTCAGTTTTTCGGTGCACCATATTTGTGAGGAAGTCAAGAGGGATATATTCCATAATTAATCTGTGCCAATTTGAAAGTCCAGGGGGGCCCTCAGCCACCCAGTTCACCAAAATATTTTTCCTTGCACAGAAAGAGAGAATAGAAAATAGTCTCTTCCCATGCATATCCAGAGATGAGAGGTTCGAAAAGCCCAAAAGGAGAGATACAGGGTCCACCCTAATTTCCGTTCCTAAAATTTCTGTCAGGGTATTTGCCACTTTAGTCCAGTATCTGCGGATTTTCTGACAAGTCCACAGACAATGTACAAGAGTACCCACCTCTATTTTGCATTTAGGACACATTGGAGATGCTCCTGCCTTAAATTTTGCCAGTCGAGCCGGAGCTATATGGGCCCGATGAAGTATCTTTAGTTGGATAGCCTGGGTTCTGTTACAGATAGCAATTCTTCTAGCATTTTCCCAAATGTCATTCCACATATCCTCAGAGATTTCTAGCCCCAAGTCCTGCTCCCATGTTTTAAGCAGGTCATCCATGTCTCCTGAGACTCCATCATGTAGCAAATGGTATATAGTACTAACGGAGGATGCCCCCGCTGGTCGTAAGACATTACGTTCTCTGTCTGATTTATAAAGACTATCTATTAATGTAGTCTTCCTCTGTATATAATCTCGAACTTGGAAGTATCGAAAGAGATCCCCATTAGGTATTCCGAATTTCAGACGCAGCTGCTCAAAGGACATCAGGATCCCATCTTTAAATAGGTCCCCTAAGCATGAGATGCCCCTGGATCTCCAGAGTTTAAAGGTGGCATCTGTAATCCCCGGTTGGAATCCCCATGCGCCTACTATTGGTGCATGGGGGGATGTTTTATGTGAGTTACCCTCATTTTGCCGCATTATATTCCAGGCCTTAATTGTGTTTAATATTATGGGATTTTTACAGTGGTCTGTAATGATTTTCCTCTTATCTGAAAATAAAAGGTTAATAAGTGGGTATTTTACTTGGGAGGCTTCGATATCCAGCCAAATTGATTGTGGATCAGATGAAACCCAATCAGCTATGTAACTTAGTAGGGAGCTTAACTGATATTTCCTAAAGTCTGGGAAGTCCAGTCCTCCCCTTGCCTGTGGAAGCTGTAGCTTCTTCAGCTTAATAAGGGGCCGTCTATGGTTCCAAATAAAGGAGCCCAACCAGCCATATAATTTACGTAGGGCTAGCCTTGGCAGCATCAGCGGGAGCATTCTCATAGGATATAAGAGACGGGGCAGAACATTCATTTTAATTAATGCTATTCTCCCTAGCCAGGAAATCGGAAGGTCTCTCCATCGCTGGAGGTCCTGCCTTATCCTTTCCATTAATTGTACAAAATTAGCCCTATACAGCTGATCAAATACTGGCGTGATAAAAATACCTAAATATAAGAAGCCCTCCAGGGACCAACGGAAGGGAAAAGGGGATCCGTCCATTAAGTGGGGTATCATAGCCAGACCACCCATTGGCATGGCTTCCGATTTTGAAAAATTAATTTTATAGCCTGAGAATGCACTAAATGTATTAATAACTTGAATTAGACGAGGCACTGACATTAAAGGATTACTGAGGAATAAGAGAACGTCATCTGCATAGAGGGTAATTTTGTGTTTACCTGTACCAATCCTCGGGGCCGTTATGTTAGGATCAGTCCGGATGGCTTCTGCTAATGGTTCGATTATCAGTGTAAACAACAATGGTGAGAGAGGACATCCTTGACGGCAGCCCCTACCCACACTGAAGCCATCCGATCTTAACCCATTAGTAATAACAGCTGCTTTGGGGTCATTATACAATGTTGAAACCCATTTGGTAAACACCTGTCCAACGCCAAACCTTTCCAATGTGTAAAATAAATATGACCATTCAACCCTATCAAATGCCTTTTCCGCATCCAATGAAATTACTACTCCTGGTATCTTTCCCTGATGACAGGCTTGGATCATATTCAAGACCCTTCTGATATTATTGGATGATCTGCGGCCCTTAATAAATCCCGTCTGGTCCTCCTTTATAATATATGGCAGTACCCTTTCTAGTCTTAGTGCTAACATTTTTGAGAGAATTTTAAAGTCTACATTTAGTAAGGATATTGGTCTGTAAGATGTACAATCTTCTGGGTCTTTTCCTTTTTTGAGGATAAGAGAAATGTTTGCTTCTTTCAGCGTGGGCGGGAGACAGACCTGACTATGCGCAAAATTATACATATCCATAAGTGGGTCAACCAATATTCCTGTAAATTCTTTATAGAATTCAGCTTGAAAACCATCCGGGCCCGGTGCTTTTCCGCTCTGAAGTTGCCTAATTGCCTCAAGTATTTCTTGGACTGTTAAAGGGGTATTTAGGGCCGACACCTGTTCCGGAGTCAGGCCCAGGAAGGTCAAATTTTTAAAAAATGACTGCATCCTCCTAATCCTATCTTCACAATCCTGCGATCTATATAGTTCAGAATAAAATTCTTTAAAGGTCGCATTGATCTTTTTATGATCATGAGTCAGGGTACCTGTACTTTCCTTGATGGTTGGAATAGTTTGAGGGGCTTTCTTTTTCTTTGCAAGAAATGCTAAGTATCTACCCGGTTTGTCGCCATATTCATATAATCTTTGTTTCGCAAATAATATTTCCCTTTTAGCCGTTTGAGTAAGCGCGGTGTTTAAAGCTGTCCTAAGTGCTGTAATCCTCTGCAATTTTGTGATAGAAGGTCTATCAGCGTATGCTGTTTTGGCTGCTTTTAGGCGAGCTTCGAGCAGACGCTGTTGCTCTCCCTTCATTTTCCTCTGGGTCGCTGAATAGGAGATGATCAAACCTCGTGCATAAGCTTTGATGGTCTCCCACATCATTGACGGATTGCTAGCCGTACCAGTATTAATTTCTAAAAAAGTTTTAAGTTCTTGGGAGAAGTACTTTGAAAATTTGCTATCTTTTATCAGGAAGGGGTCCATACGCCAATGCCGAGCGGATGTCCCATTGTTCTTTACCTTAGTTTCCATGTATACAGCGGCATGGTCAGAGATTGCTATAGTACCTATTTTACAGGTTGCTCTAGAGTTTAGAAAAATCGATAGGGCAAAAAACATATCAATTCTTGTGTGACATTTATGTGGATTAGAGTAGAAAGAAAAATCTCTACCCTGTGGATGGAGACATCTCCATACATCTACCAATCCTAATTCTTTATTCAGGTCCGCCAGTTGTCTAGATCTGGGGGATACTCCAGCGGCACTCTTGGGAATCCTGTCTATTTCCGGATCCATAATACAATTAAAGTCTCCCCCTATAATTTTATGACGGGCACCAAAGGCCATCAGTTTTGAAAAAGCTTCCGTTATGAATTTAAAGGGGTGTGCCGGGGGGCAGTACACATTTAAGATCCCATATTCCTCTCCATTTATGAGGGCTTTAATCAAAATATATCGTCCAGATTCGTCTTTTATCTGATTTAGAATTTTCAAAGGGAAGTTCTTCCGGACAAGGATAACGACTCCCCTGCTTTTTGAATTAAAAGAGGAAAAAAAGGCCTGATCAAATCCGCCCTGTCGTAATTTTAAGTGTTCTTTATCCGACAGGTGTGTCTCCTGTAGGAGAGCTATATCAACTCTCTCCTTCTTAAGATTTGATAATATTTTCTTCCTTTTAACTGGCGAATTACTCCCCCTGACATTCCAGGTGCACCACTTAACCGACTGTTCAGCCATAATCATCTGGACAGATCCGAGACCCCTCGGGAGGGGAAACCCTATCTAGAACATCCCGAGCATGGAGCTTACAAGATTTACAAAAGTAAAGACTCTCTGATACACTCAAAACAATATAACAAAAAACTCTTTCTAAGTATAAAAAATATAAAACATTCCGAATTGGAGATTTTCTCCCTTGTTCCCAGGGAGCGTCACTTCCTCTCCCACAGTCCATCTTACCCTCTTCCAATCAGTGCCCCACCCTTGACCCAGGTGTTCCCCAATAAAATGAGGAGAATTCAAATATAATATAAAGCTAGAGTTAACAGTGAACACCCCACCCCCACCCACACCCACATCTAAATATATTTGGGAATATTAATACCATATATAACTATAAGATTACAATCTCAACATGTAATACTTAAATATAATATCACAAAATAACAGGGGAAAGAAAAACAACCCCGCTCCTAAAAACAGAAGTAAAATAGAATAAGGTAACCACCTCTCCCCATCAACATTAACCAAACGCCCCAACATATATATATACATACACACATAGGGGGAAAGATAAGTAAAGATGAAGGGATGTAAACCAAAATAATGGGAAAGGCAGACCAGCGTCCACAATCTCTTACAGTTTATTTAAGAGTGTCCAAGAATTCCTTAGCCTTCTCCGGTGATCCGAAGTTATATATGGATCCTTCGTGGCTAAGGCGTAGCGTCGCTGGATATCGTAAGGAGTACTGGATATTTAAGTCCCTTAAACGCTTCTTCGCCTCATCGAATGCCTTCCTCTTTCGGACCAAAGCTGGGGAGAAGTCCTGGAACAGCATGATCCTGGATCCTTTGTGAGTCATAGCTTGGGGATCTTTTCCCAGATTTCTTGAGGCTTCCAGGAGCATCTGCCTCTCCCTATAGCTCTGCAGCTGGAACAGGACCGGGCGTGGGCGCTGGGTTGAGCCGGGCCCACGTACTGTGACCCGGTAGGCCCATTCCACCCTTACCTGGCCTGATCCATTATGCAGATTTAAAAGTTGTGGCAGCCAATGCTCTAAGAATGCTGTCAGCTGGCCTCCCTCTTCCTGCTCGGGAAGGCCCAACAACCGAATATTTTTTCTACGACATCGATTTTCGAGGTCATCAATGTGGTTTTCTAGGTTCTGGACTTGATTCTCGAGAAAACGGATGTGGTCGGCTGTTGATTTTATCCCAGTCTCTGAGGCTGCGGCCTTCGACTCCACCTCTCTGACTCGGCACTCCAATTCCTGAATGTCTCTGCCCTGCTTCTGCAGCTCAGCTGATAGTGCTTCTCTGCTCTGCCGAGACTCATCGATAAAAGCATCAATCTTCGCCTCCCACCTGGCAAACATCTCCTCAAAGCTCATCTTCATTGGTAAATCTCCTGAAGTAGCTGAAGACACCTTTGTTGCAGCTGAAGAGGGAGAGGGTGGGGGAGGGGTCCCTGCTTTCTTAGAGCCGCCTGTTCCCTTCCCTTTACTCATTTTCCAGCTAGTATTAGACTATTTAAATGTACTAATAGGTAACTATTTAAGGTTAACAACTATTATAAATGGTTTAGTGAGTGTGGTGGGGGTGGATAGCCCACTTTTCCCAAGTTTTGGGTAGAGCACTGTGGACTCAGTCTTGCTGGGTCGCCGCCATCTTGGATCCCCCATCACAGCATTTTAAAGCCTCCAGCAGCTCCTCTTCTGTAATATGAAATCTTTTCATGACTCTTTTGAAGTTGCCTAGCTTCCATGTTCTTTTTCATAGAAAATACTAATGCAAAATATTTGTTCAGTGTCTTCTCAAGGGGTGGGTACAAGAGATGGGCAGTTAATGCTAGCCTAGCCAGCAATGCCCACCTCCATGAATGATGTTTTAAAAGCTTGGTTTACCTGCAAATGTTGCCCTGCTGTTGGTTCTTTTGTTATGACCCCTGTCGGAGATCAAGATTACCATAGAAATCACAGATGAAGAAACTGTCAGCAAGATTTCATCTTTATGTAGCTTTTACTTTAGCCCAAATAAGAATCTACGAAAATTGAATATCAATTAACAGGCAAATTGTAGCAAGTACATAACATAAATTACACACGGATTAGCAAAGACTATCTCAGGCAGTCATATCACTCCCTGTAAAAATATGCGTCACATGGACCAATGTTTCATGTTAGCCAAAGAAATTACAATTGATCCCTTTACAATTGATACAATATCGTAAAAATCTTTTCCAAGCATCCTTAATAACAATGAAAATTCCATAGACGTTTTGATTAAATGACAAATTTTCTTTACAATACTGCTTCCAGGTCAACAATTATCACACTTTGTTCCAGTCATGGTTAGAATAATTGATTCCTGTGTGTTTGTTACTGCATGGCGTTGGCTTCTTAATACAGTTAAAACATTTGCTTGTAAGTCACTCTGTACTCTTCAGTTCAATTAGGAGACAGTAGATGGCTGTATTCTGCAATGGAATTACACTAAAGGATATAGATGAACAAAAATGTCGCGAAATTCAATACACCGGTCCCTGAAATTGAATGCAGGTAGATAAAACCAGAAAAAAAATGCAGTAGCATTTTGAGTGCCAACTGTAGCTCATTGCTATCTCTCTTGCTTTAGATTCAGAAGCCTTTTGTTCAAGTTCTACTCCAGAAATATGAGCATATAATACAAGCTGACACTTCAGTGCAGTCCTGAGGAAATGATGCACTGTTGGAGGACTCATTTTTTTAAACGAGATGATAAACTGAGGTCTGCTCTCTTAGTTCCCTGAATCAGTATTGTCTAGAACAGACTAAGTGCTGTAGCATAGATTAGATTAGATTACTTACAATGTGGGAACAGGCCCTTCAGCCCAACAAGTCCACACCAACCCGTTGAAGCGCAACCCGCCCAGACCCATTCCCCTACATTAACCCTTCACCTAACACTACGGGCAATTTAACATGGCCAATTCACCTAACCTGCATATTTTTGGACTGTGGGAGGAAACTGGAGCACCCAGAGGAAACCCACGCGGACTCGGGGAGAATGTGCAAACTCCACAGTCGCCTGAGGCAGGAATTGAACCCGGGTCTCTGATGCTGTGAGGCAGCAGTGCTAACCACTGTGCCACCCATTGCTGTCTCATTGCTGTATTTAGGAAATTACTACGCACAAATTGTCTTCAAAGGCTTACGTAAGAACATAGCATAAGAGTTAGGAAGACATTGTCCCCTCAAACCTGTCCTCCATTTTATAAGATCTTGGCTGATTTGACCCAGACTTCAATTCCTCTTTCATGCGAGCTCCTCTTCGTCCTCAACTCTTTAATACTTTAAAAAAATTATTTGCATCTTCTCTAAATACTTCCAGTGCTCTGGTCTCTACAACTCTATAATTCCAAAAATTCACAATCCCCTGGGACAATACATTCTTTGACATCTTAGTTTTAAACAAGTGTCCCTCTATTCTGTAACTATGTCCTCTAATCCAAGAGTACCCCACTAGTGGAAACATCTTCTCACCATCTATCCTATTAAACTCCCTCAGAACCATACCTATTTTAATAAAGATCTCATTCTTCTAAACTCCACTGAAGAAAGACCTATCCTGTTTACTCATTCTTGCTATGTCATTCCTTTCATCTCAGGAATGAGTATAGTGAATCTTTTTTTGAACTGCCTCCAAAACCAGCACATCTTTTCTGAAATACATGGACCAAAACTGGATGCAGCACTTCAGGTGTGATCTCACCAATACCCAGTATAGTTGCAATAAGACTTCCCTCTTTTAAGTCCAACCCCTGAGAAATAAGTGACAACTTTAAATTTGAAGCTTTAATTACTGCACTTACATACCAACTATTTTATGTTTCATGCATAAGAACACGCAAAACTCTCCCTGCTGTACTTTCTTTGGTGTCTCCATCCATTTAATTAATAGTCCGCTTTTTAACTTTTCTTATCAAAATGCATGACCTCACACTTTCCTATATTCAACTCCATCTGCCAATTTTTTTAACCACTCATGGAACTGTTTCCTCTGGCAAATTCCTTATGTTATCATTACAATATGCTCTTCCACCTTTTTCTAATCATCTACACATTTGGATACATTGCACTCTGTCCCCTCATCCAAGTCGTTGATATAGATAGGAAATAATTGAGGCACTGGGACTGATCCTTGAGGCATTTCACTAGCTACATATTTCCAACCCAAAAGTACCCATTAATCCAGATTATCTGTCATCTACGTGTTAACCAAGCCTCAATCTTTCAGTAAGAACAGAGAAGATGATAAAAGGGGGGAGGTGTGGCAATGTTAATGAAGGTAAATAGTACGGTGGCAGAAAGGACGTTTGAGGATCCATCCACTGAGGTAGTATGAGCTGAGGTTAGACACAGGGAAGGAGTGGTCATCCTGCTGGGATTTTTCTGTAAACCTCCGAATAGTTCCAGAGATGTAGAGGATAGGATAGCAAAGATGATTCTCGATAGGAGCGAGAGTGACAGGGTGGTTGTTACGGGGGACTTTATCTTTCCAAATATTGACTGGGAGTACTTTAGTTCGAGTACTTTAGATGGGTCAGCTTTTATCCAATGTGTGCTGGAGGGTTTCCTGACACAGTATGTAAACAAGCCAACAAGGGGCGAGGCCACATTGGATTTGGTACTGGGTAATGAACCCAGCCAGGTGTTGGATTTGGACATAAGTGAGCACTTTGGTGATAGTGACCACAATACAGTTATGTTTACTTTAGCGGTGGAAAGGGATAGGTATATATCACAGGGCAAAGTTATAGCTGGTGGAAAAGCAATTATGATGCGATTAGGCAAGATTTAGGACCAGCATGTCTTTGGTAAGTGTGTACGAGCGAGGGAGCCATGGTTTACTAAAGAAGTTGAATCTCTTGTCAAGAGGAAGAAGACGACTTATGTTAGGATGAGATGTAAAGCCTCAGTTAGAGTGCTTGAGAGTTACAGGTTAACCAGGAAAGATCTAAAGAGAGAGCTGATAGGCAGGGAGGGACATGAGAAGTCATTGGCAGATAGGATCAAAGAAAACTCTAAGGCTTTCTGTCAGTAAATCAGGAATAAAAGAATGATGAGAGAAAGGTTAGGGCCAATCAAGGATAGAAGTGGGAAGTTGTGTGTGGAGTCAGCGAAGATAGTAGAAGTGCTAATGAATATTTTTCGTCAGTATTCATATTGGAAAAAGATGCTGTTGTCGAGGACAGTACTGAGATACAGGCTACTAGAATAGATGGAATTGAGGTGCACAAGGAGGAGGTGTTAGCAATTCTGGAAAGTATGAAAATAGATAAACCTCCTGGGCCAGATGGGATTTATCCTAGGATTCACTGGGAAGCCAGGGAGAAGATTGAGAGTCTTTGGCTTTGATCTTTGTCATTATTGTCTGCAGGAATAGTGCCAGAAGACTGGAGGATAGCAAATATTGTTCCTTGTTCAGGAAGGGAAACATAGACAACCTTGGTAATCCTGGATCAGTGAGCCTTATATCGGTTGTGAGTAAAGTGTTGAAAAAGGTTAAAAGTGATAGGATTTATAATCATATAGAAAGGAATAAGCTGATTAGGGACAGTGAACGAAGTTTTGTGGAGGGTAGGTCATGCCTCGCAAATTTTATTGAGTTCTTTGTGAAGGTGACCAAACAGATGGATGAGGGTAAAGTGGTTGATGTGGTGCATATGGATTTCAATAAGACGTTTATAAGGTTCCCCATGGTAGGCTATTGCACAAAATACAGAGGCATGGGATTGAGGGTGATGGATATAGGACAGGTGTCAGAGGTAGTTTCTTTACTCAGAAAGTAGTAGGGGTGTGGAATGCACTGTCTGCAACAGTAGTAGACTCACCAACTTTAAGAACATTTAAATGGTCATTAGATAGACATATGGAGTAGTGTAGAATAGATAGGCTTCAGATTGGTTTCACAGGTCGGCACAACATCGAGGGCTGACGGGCCTGTTCTGCGCTGTAATATTCTATGTTCAGTCTATGCTAATACTATCAGCCATCAGTCCCATTAGTTTGTCAAATACTTTGTCCCTCATGATAGAGACTATTATAAGACCTTCTCCCCTATTAAGAGCGTTGCTTACCTGTTACATTTTCAATGTTTTCAGTGTCGTCCGCTGTGAAGATTGATGTAAAATATTCATTTAAATTATCTATCATTTCTCTGTTCCCCATTATCAATTTCCCAGTCACATTCTCCAAGGTCCCACACTTGAGCTAGTCTTTTCTTATAGCCCCACAGATGCTCTTTATTTTTATATTTCTTGCCAAATTAGTTTTATCATCAGTTTTATCCTTTTTTAGTTGTGTTTTAGCCATCTGCTAAAATGTTTCCAATCCTCTAGCCTACCAGTTTTCGCCACTTTGCATGCCTTAGTGTTTGATTAGATATTCCCTGTGACTGCTTTTGTTAACCATGGGTGGCTCTTTTTTCTCATTGAGTCTTTCTTTTTGACCAGAATATATTTTTGCTCAGCATTATGAAATATCTGCTTCATTGTCTGCATTGCTCATTCACTGATCTTCTCTGCAGTCTAATTTCTTAACCCGTTTTAGACAGTTATTAATTGAGTAGGCAAAAACATGACAAATGGAATATAATGTGGAAAATGTGAAACTAAACACTTTAGCAGAAAGAATAAAGGAGCTGAATATTATTTGAATGGGAAAGACTACAGAAAGCAATGAATTTGGGAGTCCTCCTCCATAAATTGCAAGCATCCAGGTTCAGCGGGTAATGTTTTAAAAAACGCAGATGGTATATTAGCCTTTATTTTAAAGGGAATACTGGGTACGGAAGAACTTTTTGGCGGATAATTGAGTAGATTCGCCCTGTATTCACTGGAATTTAGAAGAATGAGATGCGACCATAATGAAATATTCAAGATTCTTTGGGGATTTATACCGTAAATGTGAAGAAATTGTTTCCACACGTGGGAGAGTCAAGGACCGGAGGGCATAAATCCCAGAATAAGAGGTTCTGCATTTAAGACCGAGATAAATTTGTTTTCTCTCACAGAGGATAGGTACTCTGTGGAATTCTTCACTGTGGAGGACTTCAGAGTCTGGGTCATTAAGTATATTCAATGCTGAGCTAAACTTTTTTTTTAGGAAATCAAGGATTATAAGGAAAAGGCAGAAAAATGCAGTTGAGGGCTATCAGGTCAACCATGAGCTCATTGAGTGGTGGAGCAGACTGGATGGACTAAATGACCTACTTCTTATGCTTATTCGTATTGAAGTTGAGGACACTGGTTTAAGTTCAGAGTTGCTGCTTTGAATTGAATTAGAAATTCTGCTATGTTGTGATTGCTACCCTCTAGAGAATCCTTAACTTTGAGGTCTTCTATTAATCTCATTGCACATTACTAGACCTAAATGGCCTGTATCCAGACAGGTTGTGTCATGTACCACTCTAAGAAGCAAATCCAGGTGCACTCAATAAATTTATCTTTTATGTTACTCTTGACCATCTAATTTATCTAATCAATGTGCAAATTAAAATCACTCATGACAATTTTAGTGCCCTTCTTAAATGCCACTACTACTTATTGATTTGTATTTTGTTCTACAGTGAGGCAACTCTTCACCTAAAGGCCGATAGAAGACTATAGTCACCTGTGCTTTCTTTCCCTTGCTATTCCAAGCTGACTCCATATCACAATCTATTTCACCTATATCACTACACACCACCAAGCTGATACCATCCTTTATTAACAAAGCTATCCCACCTCATTTTCTTTTTTCCCTAATTTTCTGGAATGTTGAATACTCTTGAATATTGAGTTCCCAGTCCCAATCATCCTGGAAACACATCTCTGTTGACATAGCTGTCAAGGCATATTCATTTCTTTCTATTTGAGTTATTGCCTTAACTATTTTGTTACAAATGCTGCATGCAGTCAAATGAAGCTTTGTCTCTTTATCATTATAACTTTGATTAGATTAGATTACTTACAGTGTGGCCCAACAGGTCCACACCGACCCACAACCCACCCAAATTCATTCCCTTAAATTTACCCCTTCACCTAACACTAGGGGCAATTTAGCATGGCCAATTCACCTAACCTGCACATTTTTGGACTGTGGGAGGAAACCGGAACACCCGGAGGAAACCCACGCAGACACAGGGAGAATGTGCAAACTCCACACAGAGAGTCGCCTGAAGCGGGAATTGAACCCGGGTCTGTGGCGCTGTGAAGCAGAACCACTGTGCCGTCGTGGTTCTATTTTCTGCCCATTACTGTCACACATTTACCTCTTCAGTATCCTGAACCTCTGCTATCTCATTTGATTTTGACTTTTTGAACACCCCTTCAATTGAACATCACCCCCACCTCACCCTCCACTACTACTGCATTTCACTAAAATAGTGTCAGTTTCTCTCTGTGACTTAGACCTGGGAATATGTTATTGTTTGGTAATAACATTATTATTTGTGTTTATTTCACTGTAGTACTGGTCTATGCTTTGACATAAATATTGAGACATATATTGAGGCAAAGCTTTATTTTTAATACTCTCACCGACTGCCCTGCTCATCATTTATAACTAGATGGTAGCTGTGCTTATTATACTGTGGTAATGTAGCATGACACTATATGGCTGGGCTGACTGCTCAAACTCTACATTGTTTCTCACAGTCAGTATAATCTTGCGCCTGTGAAATTCTCCAGAGAGCAAGAGTTCGTCTCCAGTTCAATTAGAATATTTGGCTTTAGTCTACAGAGTGAGATTTGTAGCATGTTCTCCCCATTGTGACCTGATGCCTAATTAGGCACTTAATCATAGCAGCAGGTATTGTACACACTGTGACAGGTTAGCTTCGAATCATTATCGTGCTGTACAGTGAGGAACAGTAACTAACTGACTGAACTGGTCCCTGGGTACGGAGCTAAGAGGAAAGAGAAGAGAAAAAGGAAGGAGTTATTGAACTAATATTATGGAAGCTGTCAGATCCATTTTAAATGACATTGCCACTGTTGAAAATCAGGAAATTGCTGATTGGATGGAGCCAGGGTTAAACTTTCCAGGCAGGAAGAGAATTGAGTGATGGAAACTACTTCAATGGAAATACAAAGGGAGCAGGGAAGAATTTGTAGCCAAGTATCTTCAAGTGTTTAGTAAAACTGGCCACCCGTTTCATGGCTAACACATTGTCAGGAACATCAGGTCATTTCCTATAGATCTTGTCCAGTGTGGAAGTTCTAAGAACAAGAGCTGAAAAGATTGGAGATGAAGAACATTATCACAGAACAGTAATCGGGCTACTCCCATTGTGATAGTTCCAAATGCAAATCATAGTATAAGATTATGTGCGGATTATAAAGTAGCTGTAAATCAGGTCTTAGAATGTAAGCTATCTGATAATTTGTCAAATTATCAGATTTGTCAAATACTGTGACATACTGAGCAGGAGCAGACATGGGACTGCTGAGTAACTCAGGCTTTATATTTGGCCTGTTGCTTTACCTGAAACACTACTCGGGTAGTGTCTCCTAACCGTCCTCCTCCTCTAACCAAAAAAAACGGTTCTGTGCACCAGATTGGTAAGGTGACTTTTTTTTATTTTTTAGTACTTTAGTAGTCTCGTTGGGAATTTGGGTTAAGGTTTCTCTTGCAGAATGTGGGAGGTCAGGGTTAACATTAGTGTCCCTGCTAACTGCATCTGTGGGAAGTGGACCCAACTCCAGCTCCTCGAAAACTGTGTTAAGGAACTGGAGCTGGATGAATTTCAGATCATTCAGGAGGCAGTGGGGATTATTGAAAGGAGTTACAGGGAGGTAGTCACACCTCAAGTAAAACAAGAAGGTAGATGAGTTACCGTCAGGGGACAGAAAGGGAACCGACAGACAGTGCAGGAATCCCCTATGGCCGTTCCCCTCAACAACAAGTATACTGTTTTGGATACTGTTGGTGGAGGAATGACTTACTAGGAGCAAGAAATGGGGCACAGGTCTCTGGCACAGAGTCTGTCCCTGTTGCTCAGAAGGAAAGGGATAAGAGGAGCAGAGCATTAGTCATTGGGGACTCCATAGTTAAAGGGACAGATAGGAGGTTCTGTAGGAATGACAGACACTCATGGTTGGTGTATTGCCTCCTAGGTGCCAGTGTTTATGATGTCTCTGATCATGTTCTCAGGATTCTTGAGGGGGAGGGAGAGCAACCCCAAGTCGTGGTCCACATCGACACCAATAACATAAATAGGAAAAGGGATGGGGATTTAAGGCAAAATTTCAGGGAGCTAGGGTGGATGCTTAGAGCTAGAACAAAGAGAGTTGTTTCTCTAATTTGTTGCCCCTCCACGAGTTAGCAAAGCGAGGAGTAGGGAGAGAGAGGAGTTGAACACATGGCTACAGGAATGGTGCAGGAGGGAGGGTTTTGGATTCCTGGATAATTGGGGCTTTTTCTGGTGTAGGTGGGACTTTGCACAAACAGAACGGTCTTCACCTGAACCAGAGGAGTACCAATATCCTGGGGGAGATCATTTGCTAATGTTCTTAGGGTGGTTTAAACTAATTCAGCAGGCGTATGGGAAGCTAAATTGTAGTTCAAGTATACAAGAGGTTGAGAGTAGTGAGGTCAGAAATCGGGTTTCAGGGTCGCAGGAAGACACCGGCAAGCAAAAAGTCGGTTTGAAGTGTTTCTATGTCAACGCCAGGAGCATCTGGAATAAGGTGGGTGAACTTGCAGCATGGGTTGGTATCTAAGATTTCGATGTTGTGGTCATTCCGGAGACATGGGTAGAGCAGGGACAGGAATGGTTATTGCAGATTCAGGGATTTAGATGTTTCAGTAAGAACAGGGAAAATGGTCAAAGAGGGCAGGTTATGACATTGTTAGATAAGGACAGTATTACAACTGCAGAAAGGACGTTTGAGGACTCATCTGCTGAGGTAGTGTGGGCTGAGATTAGAAACAGGAAATATGAGGTTACACTGTTTGGGAGTTTTCTATAGGCCTCCAAATAGTTCCAAAGATGTAGAGGATAGGATAGAAAAGATGATGCTCGAAAGAAGCAAGAGTGACAGGGTAGTTGTTATGGGGACCTTAACTTTCCAATAATCAGCTGGGAATGCCATAGTTCAAATACTTTAGATGGGTCAGTTTTTGTCCAATGTGTGCAGGACAATCTCCTGACACAGTATGTAGACAGGCCAACAAGGGAAGAGACCACATTAGATTTGGTACTGGGTAATGAACCCGGTCAGTTGTTATCTCCAATCTCAGATTTGGAGATAGGTGAACACTTTGGTGATAGTGATCACAATACAGATATGTCTACTTTAAGGATGGAAAGGGATAGGAATATACCGCAGAGCAAGAGGTATAGCTGGGGGAAAAGGCAATTATGATGCGATTAGACAAGATTTAGGATAAATACGATGGGGAAGGAAACTGCAGGGGATGGGAACAATTGAAATGAGGAGCTTATTCAAGGAACAGTTACAGCAGATCTATTATAAGATTGTACCTGTCAGGCAGGAAGATAGTTGTCGTGCGTGGGAACAGTGGTTTACTAAGGAAGTTGAATTGCTTGTCAAGAGGAAGAAGAAGGCTTATGTTAGGATGAGATGTGATGGTTCAGTTAGGGCGCTTGAGAGTTACAAATTGGCCAGGAAAGACCTAAAGAGAGAGCTAAGAAGAGCCAGGAGGGGACATGAGAAGTTGTTGGCGGATAGGATCAAGGAAAACCCAAAGGCTTTCTATTGGTATATCAGGAATAAAGAATGACTGGAATAAGATTAGGGCCAATCAAGGATAGCAGTGGGAAGTTGTGCGTGGTGTCCGAGGGGATAAGGGAGGTGCTAAACGAATACTTTTTGTCACTATTCACACTAGAAAAAGACAACGTTGTCATGGAGAATACTGAGATACAGGCTACTAGACTGGATGGGATTGAGGTTCGCAAGGAGGAGCTGTTAGCAATTCTGGGAAGTGTCAAAATAGTTAAGTCCTAAGGCTGGTTGAGATTTATCCTAGGATTCTCTGGGAAGCCGGGAGGAGATTGCAGAGCCTTTGGCTTTAATCTTTTTGTCATTATTGTCTCCAGGAATAGTGCCAGAAGACTGGAGGATAGCAAATGTTGTTCCCTTGTTCATGAAGGGGAGTAGAGACAACCCTAGTAATTGTAGACAAGTGAGCCTTACTTTGGTTGTGTGTAAAGTATTGGAAAGGATTATAAGAGATAAGATTTATATTCATCTAGAAAGGAATAAGTTGATTAGGGATAGTCAACATGGTTTTGTGAAAGGTAGTTCATGCCTCACAAACCTTATTGAGTTCCTTGAGAAGGTGACCAAACAGGTGAATGAGGGTAAAGTGGTTGATGTGGTGTATATGCATTTCAGTAAGGCATTTGATAAGGTTCCCCATAGTAGGCTATTGCACACAATACGGAGGAATGGGATTGAGGGTGATTTAGTGGTTTGAATCAGAAATTGGCTTGCTGAAAGAAAACAGAGAGGGTGGTGGTTGATGGGAAATGTACTATTGAATGAACTCTTGTCTTGGACAAAGGAGTATGACAAAGCATCCAGATTATGTAAAAATAAATTAGATGGTACAATGCTTGGACATTACAGCCTTAAAAAGATCAAGCTAACATTTGATGCTTCTCAATGTCATTAAATGTAAAGAATTGGAAAATCATTGTAACATTGATATGATATCTAGATTACAATCCCAATCTGACATAGAACATGATAGGGAGGCAGTATTTCTCTTTTCACATGTAGATAAATTGCCAATGACTGCAAATGATATTGATAGAACAACTCACAGTAACTCTGTACTGTCAAGGATGTATGACTATCTCACAAATTTGTAACTAGTATATATTCTCCTGCTCCTCGGATACTACCTGACATGCTGTGCTTTTCTAGCACCACACTCTCGACTTCTTTCTTTGGTGGCCAAGATTCTATAAGGACATAAAAGGTACAATACAATAGTTTAGAGTATGTAAGGCTACTATTGGCACCTCTGTAACAATGGAAATGGTGAGCTAGAGTGTGGCAGAGGCTACACATTTATGCTACAGAATTGAAGGCAACATCTGTTCATTGTGATAGTTATTCAGTAGGTGGGGGTTGAGGAGTTTCCAATGAATCACATGACAATTGGCAAAGCTTTAGAGATTTTACATAGTTTGATTGCTGCTTATGTGTTCCCACAGAAAATTATTTGATACTTGTTCAGAAAAGTTTTCAAATTTCACGTGAATGAAAGGAGGGTTCCACTGTATTATCCTGCTTCAAATGAAGCAGCTGAGTACACAGCGCAAATTGTTAAACCTGTTTATGTTAAGGAAGTTCAGGATGCAAGCTGGAAGAAATACACAGATTGATTTTTTTTTGCTGTTTATTATACCCCCTCATTGTACTATCAGTAGAACACCAGCATTTCTTAGAAGACAGCCTCGATCACTTTTTTTTATTGCTGAAGTGAGTAGAAAAAAAATTGCAAAATAAAGAGAAGTCTTGATCAGGATAGAGTAAGAGAAAGAAATCTGGATTTGAACCAGAACATTGAAGTGAAAGAACATTTTCATACGTAGTTAAAGTGGCTAAAGGGTAGTCGTAAAAATATGTGGTCTTCATATTTAGTCAGGGTGATTAGTAGCAGAGAGGTTAGGTTCCCCATAGTAGGCCCCATAGTGGATCAAGTTTTACCTTCAGAAATTCATGAAGAAACGAGTTAGGAAGAATCAGATGAGTCTGATGAATTGGACTGTTGGCATACAAGTAAAGTCAGCAGCTGTCACTCACTAATGAGTATGAGTGTCTATCTAGAAACTCTGTGTCACTTATCATGGGTTCTGTGCATCCTTGCATGGCTGATGAGCCTAATGCTGGAGCTGCATCTCTGACCACACATTTGGCAGATATTTACAAGAAGTGGAAGTGTTTCTTGGCCTTGAGATTACTGGTACTCCTTTCTCAGATTCCTTTTTTGTACTTCGTCTTGCCAATGAGTGTTCTCAAAGTGTTCCTTCATACATTAGATTCCTCTGAGTCAGTTCCCTCTGGATGAGAGTGTCCCATACATTGAGATGTTGCATTTCTTGAGGGAAGCCTTCAAGGAATCTTTGCTTCCTTGGTTCTTCTCCAGTTCAAGTGCCTTCCTTGGGCTGGGCAAAGAAAAGTTGCTTTAGTAGTCGGAACTGAGCCATCCTATATAGATAGGCGGCCCAGCGGAGTTGGTTTTGGGTGATCATGGCATCAGTGTGGGTGCTGTCGGCTCCTTCAAGGATGATGATGTTAGTATGCCTGTTCTTCCTGCTGATGTGGAGAATCCATCTGAAACTGCTATGATGGTATTTCTCAAGGGCCTTAGTGTCTAGCATTCATTCAAGTTTCAGAGCTATGTAAAGGAGTTAAAAGGATGACTGCCTTATACACAAGGATCTTAGTATCAGCACAGATATTGCAGTCATCAAAGACTCTTGTCTTTGTGTGTCTGAAGGTGATTCTCATGGATTGGTTGCGAAGTTGAATCTCTGCATCAATGTCAGCCTTAGATGAGGTGTAACTTCCAGGTAGAGGAAATGTTTGATGTTTGGGAGGATTTCTCCATTGAGTTTAATGAAGGGACGGACTAGAACTTGCCTTGGAATGGATGAGTAAAGGACTTTTTGAGATTGAGGCTGAGACCAATTTTTCAATTCAGAAGTATGGGCATGATTTTCACTGTTTGGCAATTCCAAAAGGAATGCCAGGAACAACACCAACACTCTACAAAGCTTTCCTTGATCTAACCAAGACTTTTGACTCAGACAATCAGGAAGTGTTGTGGAAGATCCTGTTAAAAATTCATCAACATTTTCCATGATATAATGCCGATGGCAGTACTCGCCAACTGTAATTTGACAAGTAGTGCATCAATAGTTATCCCAACACCCATTGTGTCTGAATCAAATTCAGGTCTGTGTCTGCTTTGTCTGATGAGGGGAAGATTTAATTCTCGTCTTGAAACCAGCCCGATCATTTTTACTGGAGGGGGTAATGAGTGAACAAATTGTCTCAAGCTGTTGGAGTTATTTGGAAAAGTAGGGTTTCCAATTTGAGAGATCTAGGTACTTTTTTGGGAGAAAAAATGCCAATGAGAGAGATTAGTTTCTTCATTGGGAGTATTACAATAGACATGAACGTGTGCAAACATGGGCTCAGCAAAACACTCAAGCTTTCAAGGCATTTAAACCACAAACTCTTGGAATTTTACGCAAAACAATACTGTGCAGTTGAAAAACATCAGTGCTTGTAATTTCACAAAGTTGTCTGTTGTAAGCCTAACAGCTATTGTTATGGAAATAGTGTTGCATGATTGAGTCCACAACCTTTCATTATCACAATTATGTTTATAAATTCAGAATTGAATTAAAAACTCCAAGACTTTGATATGGGGCTTGATTACAATGTGTGGTCTTAAATGTCTGTTTTTATTGAGATATTCAGTACTTGATGAAATTTAAACATAGTGAACAGATTTTTATCAATAAGTGTTTTTATTTTAAATGGTAAAATCACTTAGACTTCATTTCATCTCAGCATGGCTTCTGAAGTCTACACTATATTTGATACTACGTGAATTGGCGTAGAATGTGTAAGGGGAAAGTGAGTTAGAGGGTTTTATAAGTTGGTGTGATGTAGCACTAATTTTGGTCTGGAGGCTATGAGGAACCATGAGAGGTAAGTTGGAAGTATGAGTGGGCTCAGATAGACTGGAGAGTGTGTTTGGGAGACAGTAAAAGTGTAGTGAGCAGGTGGTGACAGGAGAGAGGGCTAAATGGCTGCTTCTTCTTTTAACATATATGTTGGACTCCTGGATCACTGAGGTGGGCTTTCACAGGCTATAGCTGTGCTACCTCTGCATTGATTCTAGGGTCAGCAGGCCCAATTCCCATTTCATCAATCTCTCTAGAACTAAAGTCTGACCATCTGGGACATTTTCTCTAAATTCTAGGTTTGCAGACACAGGAATGTTCAAGACTGTGTGTTTCTGTCCCAAGAATGAACAGTCAGTCTTCAATTTCTTCTCACTTTCTCCTCAATTCATCTCTCTCTCTCTTCCAATCTGACCACTTCATTTACTCTTATTTATTTGCAATGTCTTACTTGCAGTTGCATCTCTGGTGCTGTCTTTTTATTGAGGTTTGTTAACCCCACTAACACACTTTTTAACTGCTAATGACTTTAACTCATTCTCTTCCTTGTGTTGCCATTCACTGTCATTCCATTCCATTTGTCTGTTCTCTTAATTCAACTGTCTCTCACATTGTTGCCTATAATGTTGCCCTCTCATTCACAATTATTTTACTCTGTCTCTTTCTTTTCGTTCTCTAGATTACAGAGCAGGATATCTTTCAGAGTTCCCTAATATTGGTTGTCAGGAAAATGTTGCAATCCAATTAAGGAAGTGATAATAGAGTACTTGGAAGGTCAAGATATGACTACACCCAGTCAACCAGTTTATGAAAAGGATAGAACATAGAAAAATACAGCGCAGTACAGGCCCTTCGGCCCTCGATGTTGCGCCGATCCAAGCCCACCTAACCTACACTAGCCCACTATCCTCCATATGCCTATCCAATGCCCGTTTAAATGCCCATAAAGAGGGAGAGTCCACCACTGTTACTGGCAGGGCATTCCATGAACTCACGACTCCCTGAGTAAAGAATCTACCCCTAACATCTGTCCTATACCTACCACCCCTTAATTTAAAGCTATGCCCCCTCGTAATATCTGACTCCATACGTGGAAAAAGGTTCTCATGGTCAACCCTATCTAAACACCTAATCATCTTGTACATCTCTATCAAGTCACCCCTAAACTTCTTTTCTCCATTGAAAACAGCCCCAAGTGCCTCAGCCTTTCCTCATACGATCTTTCTACCATACCAGGCAACATCCTGGTAAACCTCCTCTGCACCCGTTCCAGTGCCTCCACATCCTTCCTATAGTATGGCGACCAAAACTGCACACAATACTCCAGATGCGGCCGCACCAGAGTCTTATACAACTGCAACATGACCTCAGGACTCCGTGACTCAATTCCTATACCAATAAAATGTGGGCGGCACAGTGGCACGCACTGCTGCCTCACAGCGCCAGAGACCCGGGTTCAATTCCCGACTCAGGTGACTGACTGTGTGGAGTTTGCACGTTCTCCCTCTGTCTGCGTGGGTTTCCTCCGGGTGCTCCGGTTTCCTCCCACAATCCAAAGATGTGCGGGTCAGGTGAATTGGCCATACTAAATTGCCTGTAGTGTTAGGTAATGGGTAAATATAGGGGTATGGGTGGGTTGCGCTTCGGCGGGTCGGTGTGGACTTGTTTCCACACTGTAAGTAATCTAATTTAATCTAAAAGCCAGTACACCATATGCCTTCTTCACAGCACTATTTACCTGGGTGGCAACTTTCAGAGATCTGTGTACATGGACATCAAGATCCCTCTGCTCATCCACACTACCAAGTATCCGACCATTAGCCCAGTACTCCATCTTCTTGTTACTCTTACTAAAGTGAATCACTTCACACTTAGCGACATTGAACTCCATTTGCCACCTTTCTGCCCAGCTCTGCAGCTTATCTATATCCTGCTGTAACCTGCCACATCCTTCCTATTTTGTTCGACAAATTTTTGATTGTTCTACTCATATAACTATATTTTAACAAGGTTCCATGCAAAATGTTGTGCACAAGATAAGGGCTCTTGTGGTTTGGGTAATACATTCACACTATTAAAAGATTGATTAAGGGACAAAAACAAACTTCTAATGGATCTGTCATTTTCAGATTGGCAGGTATGATGGGCTGCAGCAGGGAGCAGTGCTGGGACTTCAATTATTTACAATCTATGTCAATGACTTGAATGAAGGGATTGAGTGTAATCTATCTAATTGATGTCACAAAACTAGGCAGAAAAGTTAACTGTGAGAAAGATTCAAAGAATAAAACTTGCCTCGCCCAGAGGAGGCGGATTCAGGAGCATGTGGGGTAATTAGATAAGGATCCAGGATTTGTCTATAGCAGGATGAAAGAAGAGTAAAGAACCTCTTCAGATCTGTCAGATAAGTAAGACATTGTTGCTGTTGTCAAAAGACAGTCATGACTGTTTTAACCTTGATTTCTGGATTTTCCCATCAGAAAGCCTGTTTCCCAATGTTTTAGCAAGTCACCAGTGTCACTGAGGTGAGAGCACAGTGGAAAGAACCTGTTTAGTGAAACTGATAAGCTGGACAGACTTTGATCAATTACAATGAAGAGCTCCAGTCCTGGCTACTGAGAAACTGCTGTTCAAGCACTTCCCTTGGAGAGGGTTATCTCTGCTTGACGGGTGATTGCCAACCGCTTGCAAGGCACTTTACCTGTCTCGCAATTTATTCAACTTGAACTCCACTTTCCTGTTAAACGTCTTGGCCACAGCATGGGAGCAGATTAGACAGTGGCACCTTCCACCGTGGCTGAGGGCCAAGATCCCTTTGCCAACTGCTCCAGAAACAACAGGAGTTCAACACTAGCTGCTTCCCTCAGTGCATGCTCTCCCACATGGCAGATGAAATGAGTACAAATGAAACTGGTTAGTTGAAAAGAGGTGATACCCACAACAAAGGGTTGACAAATGATTCAATATCCTTGATATGCCCAAACAGCAATGGCTCAGGCTTTCATAGTATGTCATTGCTAACATCTTCAAACTCTTGGAAGGAGGTCTCCTTCTGAGTTAAACAAGTGAGCTTGCATTTCCAATGGCCAAAAAGGTAACTAACTGTCACAAAGAGTCAGCTCCTTCTTCCCAACAGGTCTCAGCATCTTGCTAAATTGTGTGTTTTCTTTTTCTGACAAGAGAGGAAGCAGAGTATTAGTGGTTGTAATGACATTATGTGGAAAGGAGAGATGGAAAGTATTTGTGGAGGGTGACTGTGCGGCATGGGTGCAAGAGGGCAATATATTGAGAATGAGTATAAAGTGTCTGCTGTTCAAATAATGGGGATGTGTGAAGTTTGTGGAAAGAAATGCATGAGTGGATCTGCAAAATATGTTGGCCTGAGAGTGCTGTGCGGGAGAGTACTAGGCATGTCAAGTAAAGAATGATGGAACCATAGGAAGGTTACAGCACAGAAAAGGGCCATTCAGCCCATTGTGTCCGTGCCAGCCAAACAAAAATCAAGCTGCCCATTCTAATCCCACCTTCCAATACCTGGTCCATAGTTTTGCAGATTACAATGCTTCTGGTATAGATCCCGGTTCCTTATTAACGGGTTGAGAGGTTTGGCCTCCACTACCACCACACGCAGTGAATTCCAGACACCCACCATCCTCTGGACAGGACAGTGTTTCTTCATGTCCTCTCTAATTCTTCCACTAATTATCTTAAACCTATGCTCCTTGTTAACTGACCTTTCCAGTAGGCAAAACTGTTCTTCCCTGACCCCTATTCAAACCTATCATAAATTTGTACACCACAATTTAGTGACCCCTCAGCTTCCTTTGTCCTCAGGAATCTTTCTTCATAGCTGCAACTTCTAAGCACCTGGAAGTGCTTAAAATAATTATAAAGTTTGAAGTCTTGTCAGGTACACAGGTTTTCTGTTTTATAAATGCAAGAGACCTGATAGGGAGAAATTGCATTGTGAAGGGTGTTGAAGAGGTCTCTTCTTACCTCATTACCTGATTCTGACCTCAAATTGACACATCTTAGTAGTACAAGCTTTTGCTTTCAAATCTCCCAGTTCATTTCTCACTCAAATCTCACTCCAACACTGAGAAACTGCCCTGTCTGTGATTCTGTGTTTTCAATGCATCATTAAATCAAGTCTGTATTTGTCTTCACAGAAGATGTATGAAATCCTGTGGGAGTTATTTCTGGAATGCTGCTAAATATCTATCCTTCAATTAACATCTTAATAATATCATCATCGCCTGCTTGTTATCTCATTGCTGTTTTTGAGAGCTTCCTATGCACAAATTGGTTACCACTTTTCTTACATTACGATAGTGACTACTTAAAAAGAATAATTTTGTAATGCTTTGGGAAACTGATCATGTGAAAGTGCTATATAAATGCAAGTCTTTCTTTCCCTGAACTCTCCCTCAGCTGTTTTCCTGCTCCTATATGTATTCCCTTAACTTTCACTGCAACCATTTCCTCTTCTGGAGCAGATGCCAAAGATTACAGGAAAATTGGATTAAGAAACTTATCTGCCATGATTGAATGGTGAAACAAACTCGATGGGCTGAATGGCCTAATTTTTGCTCCTCTGTCTTATAGTCTTATTGCTAACTGGTTTTCTGTGTATTAGCCTCTCATGTATTTCTTCTTTCAAATGATACACTATTGCACTTGGATCATCTAGTACTTTAATATTGTAATAATGTTGTAATATTATTCAATTTTGTGGACTCCTTTCCCTTGGAAATAAAAGCCAATACTCTGATTTCATTCCCACTAACTGCTGAACATCAATGCTAGCTTTTTGTGTGATAAATGCACAATGTTGAGTATAAGAGTTGGGAAGTCGTGTTGAGATTGTGCAGGAATAATGTGTCCAGTTCTGGGTCACCCAGTTGCAGGAAGGATATTATTAAGCTGGAGAGGCTTCCAAAGAGACTTACCAAGATGTTGCTAGGTGTGGGAGGTTTAAGTTATAAAAGAAAGGCTAAGTAGGCTGGACATTATTCACTGGAACATGGGAGGTTGAGAGGCAACCTTACAGTAGTTCATAAAACAATGAGGGTTATAGATAGGGTTAATGGTCCTTTTCCTAGGAACGGGATTTCAAAACTAGGGGACAGAATTTTAAGGTGAGAGGACAGAGATTTAAAAAAGACAAAGGGCAAATGTTTTACACAGGGTGGTTCCCAGGTGGAATGAATTTCCTGAGGAAGTGGTGATGTGGGTACAATTACAAAGGTTAAAAGATATTTTAATAAGTAAATGAAAAGTAAAAGTTTAGGAAGATATGGGCTAGGAGCAGGCAGATGGGACTAGTTTTGTTTGAGATTATGTTTGGCATGGATTGGTTGGGCCAAAGGGTTTGTTTCCATGCTGTATGACTGTATGATTCTGACTAGAAATTGCTGGAAAATCTCAGCAGGTCTGGCGGCATCTGTGGAGAGAAAGCAGAGTTAATGTTTTTGGTCCAGTGACTTCAGAACCGATTGTGGCTACAAAAATGTTGGTAGATATGCTGATGGGGGGGGGGAGAGGGGGGGAACGTGGAAGGAGTAACCAAAAGTTGGAGATGGAGACAAGAGTGAGAAAAACAGTAGGGCAGACAAAGGCCAGCCTGAGATAATGGAGACCACGGGTAACTGATCATAGGCTGTTTGTGGTAGCAACCTGTGTGATGACAAGGCCTGATGTGCGGGCGTTCATGTGAGGACATGGGAGAAGGTGCTCAGGTGCTAAAATCATTGAGTTTAATATTGAGTCCTGAAGTTTGCAGTGCACCCAAGTGGAAAATGACATGCTGTTCTCCCAGCTTGTGCTCAGCTTTGCTAGGGTACTGCAGCAGTCATGAGACAGATGTTGGCCAGGAAACACAGTGGTGTGTTGAAGTGGCAGATAACAGGAAGCTCAGGGTCATCTTTGCAAACAGAACATAGGTGTTCTCAAAGAGGTCTCCCAGTCTGCATTTCATGTGTAGAAGAGACCACATTGTGAGCCAAGAATACAAGAGATTAGATTGAGTGAAGTGCAGGTAAATCACTGCTTCATCTGGAAGGTACATTTGGCACTTGGATACTGAGGAGGGAAGAAGTAAACGGGCAGGTGTTCCACCTTCTGTGATTGCATGGGAAGGTACTATGGAGCTATGGGGATGTGTTAGGAGTGAAGGAGGAGTGGACCAGAGGAAATGATCCCTGCAGAAGGCTGACAAGGTTGGGGATGGCATCCCACTGCAGATGGCAGAAATAGCAACTCATCATCCTTCAAATGTGGATGCTGATGGGGTGGTAAGTGAGGACAATGGAGACCCTATGGCTCTTGGGAGAGGGAAGAGAACTGGTGAGAGGGTTGGACATGGCTGAGAGCCCTGTGAACTGCAGTGATAGAAACATAGAAACACAGGAAATCGTTTGGCCCTTTGAGCTTGCACAACCATTCAATACTTTCATGGCTGATTATGCAATTTCAATAGGGTAAAAAATGAGGTCTGCAGATGCTGGAGAAGGGCTTCCTGATGAAGGGCTTATGCCTGAAACGTCGAATTTCCTATTCCTTGGATGCTGCCTAACCTGCTGTGCTTTAACCAGCAACACATTTTCAGCTATGCAATTTCAATATCCCACTCCCACTCCATATGCCTTGATCGCTTTAGCCGCAAGGGTGATGTCCAGCTCCCTCTTGAATACATCTAATAAACAAGTTGAGCAAGCAACAATTTGATTTCAGATAGTCAACATGGTTTCGTCGAGGGCAGGTCGTGTCTCACAAACGTCATCGAGGTTTTTGAGAAGGTGACCAAGATGCGGTAGGGCAGTTGACGTGGAATACATGGACATCAGTTTAGCCTTTGAGAAGGTTCCACATGGTAGGCTGGTGGAGAAAATGCAGAGGCATGAAATTGAGAGTTATTTAGCAGTTTGGATTAGAAACTGGTGTTCTGGAAGAAGGCAGCGAGTGATGCTTGATGGAAACTATTCAGTTGGAGTCCAGTTACTAGTGGTGTGCCACAAGGATCTATTTTGGGACCACTGCTGTATGTCATTTTTATAAATGATTTAGACATCGGTGGATGGATTAGTAAATTTGCAGACGACACTAAAGTTGGTGGAGTAGTGGATAATTTGGAAGAATGTTACAGGTTGCAGGGGGACTTGGATAAACTGCAGAATTGGGTTGAGAGGTGGCAAATGGAGTTCAATGCAGCTAAATGTGAGGTGATACACTTTTGGAAGAATAACAGGAAGGCAGAGTACTGGGTCAATGGAAAGATTCTTGGTAGTTCAGAGGGATCTTGGAGTCCATGTGCATAGATCCCTGAAAGTTGCCTCCCAGGTGGAAATTGCTGTGAAGAAGGAATATGGTGTGTTAGATTTCATTGGTAGAGGGATTGAGTTCCGGAGCTGCAATATCATGCTGCAACTATACAAAAAGCTGGTGCAGCCGCACTTGGAATATTGTGCACAGCTCTGGTCGCCCGATTACAGGAAGGATGTGGAAGCATTGGAAAAGGTGCAGAGGAGATTTACCAGGATGTTGCCTGGTCTGGAGGGAAGATCTTATGAGGAAAGGCTGAGAGACTTGGATCTGTTCTCATTGGAAAGAAGGTGGCTAAGGTGGGATTTGATAGAGACATACAAGATGATCAGAGGATTAGATAGGGTAGACAGTGAGATGCTTTTTCCTAGGATGATGATGTCAGCTTGCACGAGAGGGCATAACTACAAATTGAGGGGTGATAGATTTAAGACAGATGTCAGAGGCAGGTTCTTTACGCAGGGAGTGGTAAGGGCGTGGAATGCTCTACCTGCTAATGTAGTCAACTCAGCCACATTAAGGAGATTTAAACAATCCTTAGATAAGCACATGGATGATTTTGGGATAGTGTAGGGGGACGAGCTGAGAATAGTTCACAGGTCGGCGCAACATTGAGGGTCGAAGGGTCTGTTCTGCGTTGTATTGTTCTATGTTCTAACTAGCCCCAAAAGATTTCTGTGGTAGAGACCATAAGAACCATAATACAACCATGAGGATGATGGGGAATCCTCGATTGAGGAAGAAGATGGGCATTTGAGAGGCCCCCTTGTAGAAGTGGGCATCATCGGAACAGATGCAATAGGATGGAATTGTGCCTTTTCAGGAAGCACAGAATGAGGATGCATAGTCAAGGTAACTATGGGACCTGGTGGGTTTGTAGTGGGTATTGGTGGCCAACCTATCCCCAGAAATAGAAACAGAGATGTCGAGGAAAGAAAGGGAAGGGAGGAGTCAGATATGGACCAGATGTAGGTGAGAGCAAGGTGTAAATTGAAAATGAAATAGATAAATCTTTCTCGTTCCAGACAAGAGAAAGAAGCAGTACTAATAATGTCATTGATATACCAGAGAAACAGTTGTGGGTAGGGGGCAGAATAGGACTGGAGGAAAGAACATTGCACATGCCCACAAAGAGAAAGGCATTATGGGGCTCATGTGAGTCCCCATGACCACATCTAGGCTAGGTGGAGGATAGGGAAAGTTCAAATCTTTTTTCCAAGAAAAAGTGGAGAGCCCTGAGACGATCCTGATTGAAATGTAAAAGGATTGCAAGTCTATGGTGAAGAGGAAGCAGCTGATGTCTGCAAACTGAAATTCTGAAGCTAAAACTTATAGCTCGAGTTCGTTAGATGGGTCAGTGTTTGTCCAATGTGTGCAGGAGGGTTCCTGACACAATATGTAGACAGGCCAACAAGAGGTGAGGCTATACTGGATTTGGTTCTAGGTAATGAACCAGGCCAGATGTTAGACTTGGAGGTAGGTGAACACTTCGGGGACAGTGACTACAACTCGGTGACTTTTACTCTAGTGATGGAGAGGGATAAGTGTGCACTGCAGGGCAAGAGTTATAGCTGGGGGCAGGGAAATTATGATGCGGTGAGGCATGACTTAGGATGCGTGGATTGTAAAAATAGGTTTCAAGGGAAGGACACAAATGACATGTGGAGCTTGTTCAAGGAGCAGCTATTGGGTGTCCTTGATAAGTATGTACCTGTCAGGCAGGGAGTAAAGGGTCTTGTGAGGGAGCCATGGTTTAATAAGGAATTGGAATCCCTTGTGAAAAGGAAGAAGGCGGCCTATGTAAAGATGAGGCGTGAAGGTTCAGTTGGGGCGATTGAGAGTTATAAGGTAGCCAGGAAGGACCTAAAGACAGAGCTAAGAGCAGCGAGAAGGGGACATGAAAAGTCCTTAGTTGGTAGGATTAGGGAAAACCCAAAGGCTTTCTATAGATATGTCAGGAATAAAAGGCTGACTAGGGTAGGTATCGGTCCAGTCAAGGATAGTAGAGGGAAATTGTGCGTGGAGGCAGAGGAGATTGGAGAGACACTAAATCAATACTTTTCGTCAGTATTCACTCAGGAACGGGACATTGTTGCTGATGTGAATATTGAGTCACAAGTGAGTAGAATGGATGGCTTTGAGGTATGTAGGGAAGAGGTCTGGGGAATACTGGATAGGGTGAAAATAGATAAGTCCCCTGGGCCTGATGGCATTTATCCTAGGATCCTCTGGGAAGATAGAGAGGAGATAGCGGGGCCATTGGCGTTGATTTTTATGTCGTCGTTGTCTACAGGAATAGTGCCAGAAGACTGGAGGATAGCGAATGTGGTCCCCTTGTTGAAGAAGGGGAGTAGGGATAGCCCGAGTAATATAGGCCAGTGAGTCTCACTTCTGTTGTGGGCAAAGTCTTAGAGAGAATTTATGAACATCTGGAAAGGAATAATGTGATCAAGGATAGTCAGCATGGTTTTGTGAAGGGCAGGTCGTGCCTCACAAACCTTATTGAGTTCTTTGAGAAGGTGACCAAGGAAGTGGACGAGGGTAAAGCAGTAGATGTAGTGTATATGGATTTTAGCAAGGCGTTCGATAAGGTACCCCATGGTAGGCTACTGCAAAAATTACGGAGGTATGGCATTGAGGGTGCATTAGAGATTTGGATTAGGAATTGGCTGGCTGGAAGAAGACAGAGGGTAGTAGTTGATGGTAAAAGGTTCATCTTGGAGTGCAGTTACTAGCGGTGTTCCACAAGGATCTGTTTTGGGACCATTGCTGTTTGTCATTTTTATAAATGACCTGGAGGAGGGGCTTGAAGGCTGGGTGAGCAAGTTTGCGGATGATACGAAAGTCAGTGGAGTTGTGGACAGCGAAGAAGGATGTGGCAGGTTACAGCGGGATATATATAAGTTGCAGAACTGGGCAGAAAGGTGGCAAATGGAGTTCAATGTAGCTAAATGTGAAGTCATTCACTTTGGTAGGAGTAACAAGAAGATAGATTACTGGGCTAATGGTAGGCTACTTGGTAGTGTGGATGAGCAGAGGGATCTTGGTGTCCATGTACACAGATCTCTGAAAGTTGCCACCCAGGTAAATAGTGCTGTGAAGGCATATGGCGTACTGGGCTTTATTGGTAGAGGAATTGAGTTCCGGAGTCCTGAGGTCATGTTGCAGTTGTATAAGACTCTGGTGCGGCCTCATCTGGAGTATTGTGTGCAGTTTTGGTCGCCATACTATAGGAAGGATGTGGAGGCATTGGAACGGGTTTAGAGGATATTTACCAGGACGTTGCCTGGCATGGTAGGAAGATCGTATGAGGAAAGGCTGAGGCACTTGGGGCTGTTCTCATTGGAGAAAAGAAGGTTTAGGGGAGATTTGATAGAGGTGTACAAGATGATTAGGGGTTTAGATAGGGTTGACAGTGAGAACCTTTTTCCACTAATTGAGTCAGCTGTTACTAGGGGAAACAGCTTTAAATTAAGGGGAGTTGGAATAGGACAGATGTTAGGGGTATATTCTTTACTCAGTGGGTTGTGAGTTCATGGAATGCCCTGCCAGTAGCAGTGGTGGACTCTCCCTCTTTATGGTCATTTAAGCGGGCATTGGATAAGCATATGGAGGTTATTGGGCTAGTGTAGGTTAGGTAGGCTTCGGTCTGCGCAACATGGAGGGCCGAAGGGCCTGCACTGCACTGTATTTTTCTATGTTCTATGTAAAACAAAATGAGATTAATGAATGTTGTAGACACAATACATGTTCAATGGTGGGATCGTGGTCCATGAGAGATAGGAGGGAGGTGTGTGAGAGCTGGCGCTTTGTCTCTGTAACGCTGAGGTCAGTACAACAGGCAACAACAGCACCATTCCTGTTGGCAGGCTTGATTACAAAGTCAGAATTGAATTTGAGAGCATAGAGTGCAGTCATTTCAGAGGGAGATGGGTTTGAAGGAGTATGGGGTGCAGAGAAATTGAGGCTGTTTTCAATGAACATGTTTAGTGCAGGTAAAATGCCAAAGGGAGGAGTCCAGGTGGAGGAAGAGTTTTGGAGGCCAACGAAGGCACCTATGGACAGGGAGAAGACTCTTCTCCAAAGAATGGAGGCAGACATGTTGGAAGAAAATTTCAACATCATATTGTGCTCAAAGTTCATTGAGATGGATCGCAGGGAATAAAACAGACTTTTGCTGAGTACAGATTGTAGATCAGAAGGAATAGTATATAAATACAGGAGGTGGACTAGAAGACGGGATGGAATCAGAAGGAAGGGAAGAGAGGAAGGTTCCAGAGGGTTATGAGGATCTCTAAGTTATCTTGTAAAGAAAATAGGAAGTTAGAATGTCAAATGAGTGGGAGGATGAAGTGGAATGGGGGAGGGGGGTGAGGGCAGCTCTAAGCCTGCATTAGGCAGTGCTGATGAGAGAAAAGTCGACAGTGTACATGGTGACACATGGCACTGAGTGTGGGCCTCAGAGTGAAGCAAGAATCGCTGTCTGAGGAAAATCTCTCTTTTCCTTCCACAGCAATCATGTCCTTCCTGTGATGCAATGACCAGAGCTATTCAAAATGTAATGTGGAACAATGTGAGGTTATTTACATTGGTGAAAAGAACAGAGAAACAGAATATGTTTTGACTAATGAGAAATTATGAAATGCTGATGTACAAAAGGAATTGGATATCCTCATACAAGAAGCACAGAAAATTAACATGCAGGTACACCAAACAATTGAGGGGCAAGTAGTTAGTTGGTCTTTTTGAACAGGAGTACAAGAATAGGGAAGTCTTGCTACACTTTGGACAGAACTGTAAGAAACTTGAATAGAGTTTCAGACATTTGTACAAACTTAACTGGGGTATTGTGTACAGTTGTCGAACATTGTAGAAAAGATGTGAACATTCTGGAGACCGTGCAGAAGCAATTTGCAAGCGTGGTCCCAGGAAAGAGAACTTCAATCATGAGGATAGATTAAAGAAATTGGGACTGTTCTCCTTGGAGAGAAGAAGGCTGAGAGGAGTTTTGATAGAGGTTTTAAAAATCATAAGTTGTTGGATAGATTAGTCACCATTAGAAAGAGATGACTGGTGGTTGTTTAACCTCCGGAAGGAGGAAGAGATTGAAAAGGAGAGTCCTTCATGGTAACCTCAGCTAGTGCAGGAATTGAATCCACACTGCTTGCATTGTTAACCAACCACCCAGCAAACTGTGCTAACTGACTCCACTGAAGGATTAGATAGGGGGACGGTCTTCCTGCTCGTAAAAGGAACAAGATCAAGAGGCATAGATTCAAAGTGATATGCAAAAGAGGCAAAGGTGTAGTGTGAAAGAAACATTTTTCACATAGCAAGTGCAGTAGGTAGGGTGTGAAATGAACATCCTGGAAATGTGATAGAGGTAGAGTTAATTGAGGCATTCAAGAGGACTTTGGATAATTATTTAATCATAACTAGTGTGCAAGAGTATGTGTAAAATGCAGGAGATTTGCACTCGGTAATGACGCTTATTTGAAGACCCAGTATAGGCTCGATGGGCTGAATAACCTCCTCCTACACTGTAACAATTCTGTGAACTGTTTTGAGGTCACAGCTGGAATGGTGTGAATAATTTTGTTAAGTGTACATGAGGAAGAATAAATTTACATAGATAAGGTAGAACGATGGTGCACTGATTCTGGGATGAGAAGGTTATTTAAAGTCTGGTTGAAGATTTGTAGCTCGGGTGTCCGTTGTTGTGGTTCTGTTCGCCGAGCTGGAAGTTTTTGCTGCAAACGTTTCGTGAATGGCATTCATCCACAAACTCCATTAACAGACACATGGACCTGGACCCCATATACAAACCACTACAGCTGAAACTGACACCCGGAAGTGGCAAGAACATCCATCAACAGATACAAACTACTACAGCTGAAACTGACAACCGGAAGCGGCAAGAACAAACCACTATAAATACCGGAAGAAACATCAAAGCAGCGCTTCACAGGAGGCTCCAATAGCACTGATGATGTTCCCTAGCAAGGGAACGAAACGTTTGCAGCAAAAACTTCCAGCTCGGCAAACAGAACCACAACATGAGAAGGTTATCCTGAGGAGGGCTTGACTCGAATGGCCCCGAACTAGTTGCAGTTTAATAGAATGGGAGGAGATCTTATTGTAACATAAGTCAATGCTGCGAGGTTGTTTTCCATGGATGGAGAGTCTTGGAGCAAAGGAAATCATTTCATAATTAAAAGAACATCCATTTAAGACTGAGGCAAAAAGAACTTTTTCGCTCAGAGGATCTTTGGGATTCTCTACTTCAGAGAATTGTGGACACTCAATTATTGAGTCCGTTCAAAGCTGAGAATGAAAGATTATTGGACTGTAACAGAATCAAGCGATATTAGAATCAGATCACAAAGAAGAATTGAGGTCAAGGATCAACAACGATTTTATTAAGGGAGGTTACAGGCTCTATTGACCAGATAGCTTATTGCTGATCCTATATCTAATATCAGTGGGAGAGTTCAAAACAAGGGGAGGTGTTTTTAAGGTGAGAGGAGAAAGACTTAAAAAGGGCATGAGAGGCAACTTTCTTTTACATAGAGGGTGGTATTTATGTGAATGAGAGTGGTAGATGTGAGTATGGTTGCAACGTTTAAAAGACATTTGGATAAGTTCATGAATAGGAAAGGTTTGGAGTGACATGAGACAAGCATAGGCAGGTAGAACGGGTTTAATTTGGGAACATGGTCAGCATGGACTGGTTGGGCTGAATGGTCGGTTCCATTTTCAGTGACTAAGGAGTGACACTGGTGAAACTGTTGTGCATTTGAGGCCTAGAGTAGAATTTCTTGTACCCCCTCAGCATTTGACACTTGGTGTCAAGGCTCACACAAAACAAATGACCACGTGAAAAGGGTACTGGAGGGTGTCTTCCAGTCAGGGACCCACATGTAGCACCCCAAGATCTGCCAGGTATTTACAGGGGCGTACTTCCATGGAAGATTTGACCTTGGAACTGAACACAGCACCAATGGAGTCACACTAAATACTCTAACCACCCCCATGGAAGAATACTTTAAAGGAATGGGGGAAACTTGAGCAAAGATGGAAATGAAATACAACATTTTCAGCCTCTGTGGCTTCTGTAAGATTTGCTGATTTCTCTCTGTGTGCAGACTGCATTCTGATAGGATATAAAATGTTTTGGGGTCACTGGAAGACAACCATTCCAGTGCACACCATTGACTTGTTATAAGCTGGACAGGTGAGTTGTTGATTTTAGTCAGTAAGTTGGAATCATATCACCTCCTACAGAGAGCTGCATGATCCTCCCTCAATACATGTCCTGATACAGATAACTTGGCCTACAGCTCAGTATCTGGACAACGATAATCTGTCCTTTGAGGATCTAGATATAAATGGATTTTAAATAATAGTACAAATAAGATCAGGTTTAGATTAATAGTTACAATGAATGTTATATCATGTGATATTCAACAATAGGGTGGTGAATAGGAAATCGAGACTGTCAATGGTATTTGCTGTATTTGTACAAAATCAGTACATTTCTTAAATTATATTTCAATATGGAACCTTCTTCATTTTTATCATAGAAGGCACTGAACTTCGATACAGAATCTTTCCTTAATAGGGGTGTGAAATTAATAGATTTTTCAATGAAATTAAAGTATTTTACACATAATAATCAGTAGTTTTGTGTATCAATACAGATAAATGTAAGCACTAAATATTAACAGCATTTGGGGCAGTGAGCAAGTTTTAACACTAATCCAACAGACTGCCATTATTAGTATTCAGTTGTATTTCTTGGTCTTTCCTAAGCATAAATATAAAGTAAAATGATGGTAAATGTTGAAAATCCCAAACAAAAGTAGGAAGTGCCGATAATATACAATCAATACCTGTAAACACGAGCATCTTTTGATGGAATTGGGAAGTGGATGACATTCACTAATGACACAGTGGATGACTAAAAACTGGAGGGGACAGAGAGAAGAGCAAGTGAACAGACGGTGCATACTGACCTCTGTCACTGAGAGAGACCTGTGGATTAATGGTCATAAAAAGGGCATCAGGGAGAAAGAGATGTAAATTAACCAGCTGAATGTAACAATGAAAGGCATTAAGAAACAAAAAGACACTAAAAATAACTGGTAATTTTGTGAAAAGCCACAGCAAAGCTCAGCACACGGTTTAGAAACATCAAAATGAATTAAGTAAAGAGAGAGATAGATGATGCGGCATTACCAGTACAGTACTGGAGTCAGCAGGAATATTGCAATTGCAAGCAATTTGGAGAAAGATCATACAGGGATTTGAAAAGAGTTTTTTTTCACTTTTCGAACATTTATTAGTTAAAGTTTTGGAAGCGGAAAACGTGATTCAACTATGTCAGCTATCATCCAATCAATTTTCGATTAATAAAGGGAAGGCGAGATTCCTTGAGGATGTACGTGATTTGTCAGCAGGAATTAGAAGATCGTAAGGATGAAACCTCAAGGAATATACCAAACTATAGTTGGCAACCTAATACAGACAGACTGTTCAGACCAGAGTGAGACAGACTGATGGTGTACACCAGTGTATGACACAGAGGTCTCGATCTCCCAGTCTCTGGTTGGTTCGAGACCAGACATAACCATCAGGACCTCTCAGAGGCTCCAAATCTCTGATTCCCTGGGAGATTTAAACTTTCGATGGGAATTCCCCAGATCTCTCTGAAATATCTCACCGTGAGTTAGAAACAAAGTTGGGAGACACTTACTTGGGTAGTTACACGAAATTGCAGAAAGATAACCACCTGATGAAGGAGCAGCACTCGGAAAGCTAGTGCTTCCAAATAAACCTGTTGGACTATAACCTGGCGTTGTGTGATTTTTAACTTGGAAAAATAAAACCTAAGTCAAATTCTTGGCCTACAACTGACCTTTGCCTCTCCACCCTGACCCCTCTCTGACATCTACCTGACTCCACAACCCCTCATTACTGATTCCCGCTAATATACTGACCTCTCCAAACCCTGAATTTACCCAGCCTCACCACTGTAGCACCCTGCCTCTTGCCCAGTTGCCAGCATACCACAATAGCACCCTGCCATCCTCCACCTTTACCAATCTTCCACCCTATCATGCTCACATCCTATCACACAACCCTCCTCCCACCCTGAGTTTGGAATTCCCAGCTCAGTCGCAGCCTTTATAAAGAAAGCAGGAGCAGAAATCCAAGGATTACTGTTCCCTGAAAATTCAGTCCACAATGTTCAAACGAGAGTGAGAGACAGACTGGAAATTTCACCACTAGGGCAGAAGCTTCATTCTAGAAATCTCCCAACTCAGCATATTAGGATCATTGCGAATAGTCCTCACATGTACAATTTTCACCTCTGTAGATGTTGGCAAGGGGTGTGATTTGATAGTATGATACAGCCTCAGCAGTTGTCTCTAGATGCAATTCAGAGGAGGCCATAGAGCTGCTGAGTTGAGCCAATTGAATGGCTCGGCTCATCTTGGTTCTCTGAGGCTTTGGTCCCATTGCGTAAAAGTTGTTAGGCCCTCTAGCCCTCTCCTATCAAAGTATGACTTCTCAGACTCCCATGCTATTCCCATTACCACTCACCCAGTTTCCACTATGGCCAGACCACAGGACCCATGACCAAATAAAAAAAAAGGTTGTAAACTCTGAGAGGCCTAACTTATACACACTTGATACTGAAAAACCTCTCCATCATGAACACCATTCAAAATTGTAAATCCTCTGAAATGATTTGTAAAAACAAATTTCTACTCAAAATTACATCACAGATAGCTAATCAACCTGTTAAAGCTGTAAATTAAGATGTAAGCCAATTTTTGAAACCAATCTAAAAATACTTAATAGGTTGAGCTGACAGTCATTGGGAAATGTCAACAACTGGAATTGCAGAATAGTTAGCTAATACAGGCTGTCCCCACATTGAGAACAGGTTACCTTCTTGTGTCCATTGTCTATTTGTACACAAGTTGAAACATAATGTAAAATATTTGTTTGTAAGTACAGGAAACATTCATATGTTGAATCTTTAAACTATTATCAATAAACCCTTGAATGGGACCGCATTCATGAATACAAATACTCATAAATCGGATATTCATAAATTGAGGAGTCCCTTTATTTTTGCATTTCAGAAGATGGCCTGTCACTGAATGAAGTAAGGAGAAAATGTGGACTGCAGATGCTGGAGGTCAGAATCAAGAATGTGGTACTGGAAAAGCACAGCCAGTCAGGCAGCATCCGAGCAGAGGAGAATCGATGTTTCGGGCATAAGCCCTTCACCATTCATTCCTGATGCTGCCTGCGCAGCCGTTCTTTTCCAGCACCACACTCTCGACTCAATGAACTAAGTCCATGAGAGTGTACTTTAACAAAGGTTGTCTTCTCCTTTATTCCAACTACAAGTTACAAATTATTTCTGTTTTTCTTTTCATTTTTATATAGTGCTAAGAATTAAAATATCTTAAGATCACAACACTTAAAAAGACCTTCACCTTCAAGCATCTTTACGCTCTTCCATAAATTTCTGGTTGCCTTCCTATTTGAAACAATAAAAATGGGGCTTGATTGATTGAAATAATCAGTAATTTTAAATAATCCTTCTTGGTTTGGTTTCACACTGTGATTCATGGCCTATCCCCTTCCCACTGATGGTAAAAATGGGATCATCCATATCTGGGTCCCACCTGCCATTTTTAAATGTGTCTAGAGTCAGTCTGATTCACAGAAACTTCACTGTACGGTGTTCATTCCGACTGGTAGAAGGACAATACAAAATTCACTGAAAAGAAATACAACAAGCATGTGGAATGAAGGAAACCGATCTTAATCATTAAAAACTCTATACTGTAGTCATTGGAAATGGCTCATTTGTTTCTGTCTGCAGTAGCCTATTTCACCTTATGGGATTGTTATTAATATCCTGATTAACATTTTAATATGTCAAAGCTCATTGTTGGTTCCTTTTCCAAAATAACTTCCCCCTTCCCCCCGCAAAATATGCATGCAAACGCAATGCAGTATTTTGAGGTATAATGCTTGCTTGCATCGTAAATTATGATAATCTTTGATTAGAAACAGCCTTTTCGCTCTCAGAATAATCTTGATGCTGCAATGATTAACCCACCACCTCTTTGCTGTAAATACATAGGTTGAAGTGAAAAAGAACGCAGAATTGTCTGCGTAGTGAGCTATGAGTGACCTCTGCTGGCTGATTCAGAATAGCCCATTTAGTCCCACAGGCTGAAGGTGCCATGCTATCTTGCATGCTCACCTGAGGGGCACACGGGGCTTCATTTTACCAGCACTCATGTCCGGAAACCACTCTAAAGACTCTCACCTACTATCATTGAGCTATGGCCAGCACATAGCCTCTGAAAATGAGGAATAGAGGCCAAACACATCAGGCAGGGGTACATTTATCTTTATATTGACAATGTATTCACCAGCAAGTTTTGTTGATATTTAATCAGACACTGTCCAAATGGATTCTACGGAACAGTTTTAAAAATGGACACCAAAGGTGGCGTAAGTATGAGTGTGGCATGTTGTGATCCAAAAAATTTGAAGCTTATTGATTAATGAAAACAGGCTATCTGGTCACCACATTACCAAAAGAATGTGGATATTTTGGAGAGAGTGCAGAACACGTACACCAGGATGTTGCCTGGTATGGAGAGTGCCAGCTGTGAAGAGAAGTTGAGTAGATTAGGATTACTTTCATTAGAAATATGGAGGTTGAGGGGGGACCTGATTAAGGTCCACAAAATCATGAGAGGTATAGACAGGGTGGATAGCAAGAAGCTTTTTCCCAGAGTGGGGGACTCAGTTACTCAGGGTCACGAATATAAGGTTGGAGGAGAAAAGTTTACGGGAGATATGCGTGGACAGTTCTTTAGGCAGAGGGTGCTAGGTGCCTGGAACACATTGCCAGTGGAGGTGGTAGAGGGGGCATGATAGCATCATTTAAGATGTATCCACACATGTACATGAATGGGCAGGGAGCAGAGGGATACAGATCCTTAGAAAATAGGCGATAGATTTAGATCGAGGATCTGTATTGGTGCAGGTTTGGAGTGCCGAAGGGCCTGCTCCTGTGCTGTAATTTTCTTTGTTCTCTTTCTTCATTCTTATCGCAGAGTCAAACATGGTTTTCATGAATGCAGTTGATGGTCATTGCATAATTTGCTGGTCTCAAATTAATTCCAATTTTAATGGATTAGACCCCATTTTCTCAAAATGTGGTGCTCTTTTGAAAACATGATTGAAAATATTCTGATTTATTTTTCACCTGTATTGGCTTTCATCTGATTTTTGAATTCAGGTTGACAAGGTGGGGAGGAGACAGAAAATCAATAATTGAAACTGCTCTCTGCTTCATATATGGTCAGGCCAATGTCTTATTATGATCCATTTGAGTGAGTGAGGCTTTAAGCAGCTGACTGGCTCAGGCAGAGTTCGAGATTCAACAAATAGGTCAGAATTTTGTATCATGCAAGATGGCAATCGAAAGCCAATAGGTACAGGTTAATCTACCAAGCCAGCACATCTCTGGATAATATGGGCAATTTAGCATGACCAATCTACCTAACCTACACATCTTTGGACTGTGGTAGGAAATCAGAAGAAAACCACAGGGACATGGGGAGAATGTGCAAGCAGACAGTTGTCCAAGGGTCAAATTGAACCTGGGTCCCTAGCGCAGCAAGAAAGCAGTGCTAACCACTGAGTCATCATGCTGCCACCACGAATAGCTCAGGTTCTTCCCATGCACATATTCCCAAATAACTTAATCCCTTCCCATCCATTCCCATTCCAATAATATTAATGCACAAAGCACTTTCCTATTCACTCCATTGCACCTAATTTCAATGAATCGAACCCTTCGTTGTAGAATGCCAATGGACAAAAGTTTTTTGCATCCAATCACAATTATGTGAAATCTCAATCAACCAGATGTTTTCCATTCATTACCATTGTACAGAATTCTGCTGTATAAAGTCCCTTTCTATATATGTTCCTAGATAGAATCCTAATGGTTGACGTAATTTTCCATTCATTGACATACATTTTAATAACCAAATCATTTAACATCCAGTCACTTTGAAAACAGTCTCAATGGATAAAATCCCTTTTTCTGCTTGCTCCCATTATACAGAATCCCACTGTGTCTCACTCTTTCTCTTTCTGTAACATTTTATAGAATTCCAATGAACCAAATCACTTCATTTCCACCTCCTAATGGAGGAAATTCCTTCACATTCACTTCCAATGCACTAAACCCCTTTAAATTCACTTCCCATCTCCAGAAGGATAAATATCTTCAGTGATTCTAACATGAGAGGATGACAACACAAAAAAAAATCAACTGAAGATCATTAACAAACAGAGCATACATGTAGATAACAATATTGACATCAAAACATCTGGAATAAGGACAGGAAAAGCTGGATTGAGAGATGTAACTGCAATATTTAAATGTACCCTCTAGTCACGTTTTCTCTCTTTCGCTGTCTCTACACTTAGGTCCGTGTCTTTACTTTCTCAGTTGGACAGCACAACTATGATGTCACACCTCTACAGTGGATGGCTTGTGCAAATAAAGGTACGAGGAACATCACTGTACACTTACAGGCACAGGATATTAGTGCAGTTAAAGCTAAGAGGAATATCAATGCAGAGGTACAGGTGAGGTATGATTGCATAGTTGAAGCAATGATGAATATCACTGCACTTACAGGCATGGCGTGTTAGCACAGTTAAGGCTATGAGGAATAGCCTTGTGGAATTACAGGCACAGCATGTTAACACAGTTAGAGGCACAACAAAAATCACTGCACTTACAGGTGCAGGATATTAGCACAGTTAAAACTATGAGGAATATCACTGTAGTTACAGGTGCAGGATGTTAACACAGTGAAAACAATGAGGGATATCATTGCAGAGTTACATGCACAGAAAGTGAACACAGTTAAACTTATAACTGTGAAATTATAGCCAGAGGTGTAGGATATTGACCCGGTTGAAGGTATAAGAAATATCAGTGCACAATTACAGGCACAGGATACTAGCACAACTAAAGCTACGAGGTGTATAACTACAGAGGTAGAGGTATGGGATATAGGCATATTTAAAGATAAAAGTAATATCACTGCACTGTGGGTACAGGATATTAGCAAAATTAAAGCTATGAGGAATATAAATGTAGCTGCAGGCACAGGATGTTGGAATAGTTAAAAATATAAGAAATGTCATTGTAGTTACAGGTATAGAATGTTAGCAGGTTAAAGCTATGAGGAATATCATAATAGCACTACAGAATGTTAGAACAGTTAAACCTAGAGGAACATCACTGCACAGTTACAAGCACAGGATGAAAATGTGTTGCTGGTCAAAGCACAGCAGGCCAGGCAGCATCTCAGGAATAGAGAATTCGACGTTTCGAACATAAGCCCTTCATCAGGAATGAAGAGTAGTTTCCTCCGCTACTGGCACCACCCCCCACCTTTTCCTCCACTCACTGGCACCACCCCCCACCTTTTCCTCCGCTCACTGGCACCACCCCCCACCTTTTCCTCCGCTACATCGATGACTGTATCGGCGCTGCCTCGTGCTCCCACGAGGAGGTTGAACAGTTCATCAACTTTACTAACACCTTCCATCCCGACCTGAAATTCACCTGGACTGTCTCAGACGCCTCCCTCCCCTTCCTAGACCTTTCCATCTCTATCTCGGGCGACCGACTCAACACAGACATCTATTATAAACCGACTGACTCCCACAGCTACCTGGACTACACCTCCTCCCACCCTGCCCCCTGCAAAAACGCCATCCCATATTCCCAATTCCTTCGTCTCCGCCACCTCTGCTCCCAGGAGGACCAGTTCCAACACCGCACAGCCCAGATGGCCTCCTTCTTCAAGGACCGCAGATTCCCCCCAGACGTGATCGACGATGCCCTCCACCACATCTCCTCCACTTCCCGCTCCTCCGCCCTTGAGCCCCGCTCCTCCAACCGCCACCAAGACAGAACCCCACTGGTTCTCACCTACCACCCCACCAACCTCCGCATACAACGTATCATCCGCCGTCATTTCCGCCACCTCCAAATGGACCCCACCACCAAGGATATATTTCCCTCCCCTCCCCTATCAGCGTTCCGCAAGGACCACTCCCTTCGTGACTCCCTCGTCAGATCCACACCCCCCACCAACCCAACCTCCACCCCCGGCACTTCCCCTGCAACCGCAGGAAATGTAAAACTTGCGCCCACACCTCCACACTCACTTCCCTCCAAGGCCCCAAGGAATCCTTCCATATCCGCCACAAGTTCACCTGTACCTCCACACACATCATCTATTGCATCCGCTGCACCCGATGTGGCCTCCTCTATATTGGTGAGACAGGCCGCTTACTTGCGGAACGCTTCAGAGAACACCTCAGGGACGCCCGGACCAACCAACCCAACCACCCCGTGGCTCAACACTTTAACTCTCCCTCCCACTCCACCGAGGACATGCAGGTCCTTGGACTCCTCCACCGGCAGAACATAACAACACGACGGCTGGAGGAGGAGCGCCTCATCTTCCGCCTGGGAACCCTCCAACCACAAGGTATGAATTCAGATTTCTCCAGTTTCCTCATTTCCCCTCCCCCCACCTTGTCTCAGTCGGTTCCCTCAACTCAGCACCGCCCTCCTAACCTGCAATCTTCTTCCTGACCTCTCCGCCCCCACCCCACTCCGGCCTATCACCCTCACCTTGACCTCCTTCCACCTATCCCACCTCCATCGCCCCTCCCCCAAGACCCTCCTCCCTACCTTTTATCTTAGCCTGCTTGGCTACTCTCTCTCATTCCTGATGAAGGGCTTATGCTCGAAACGTCGAATTCTCTATTCCTGAGATGCTGCCTGGCCTGCTGTGCTTTGAGCAGCAACACATTTTCAGCTGTGATCTCCAGCATCTGCAGACCTCATTTTTTACTACAAGCACAGGATGTTAGCACACTTAAATCTGTGAGGAATATCACAGCACAGATTCAGGTACAGAATGTTAGCACAGTTAAAGGTATGAATAATATCACTATATATGGATCCAGAGCCACAGCAGTAAGATTGACTCTTAACTGACATCTGAGGTAGCCCCAGAAAGCCTCAGTTATACTCAGTCCCTGAGTATATCCTGTCCTACAAGCATTGTGGACTGCGTAATGGTGTGAGTGATGTGTTCTGACGTTGAGTTGGAATTGCCCCAGGACTCCTGACTGACCCCATGATGTCTCATGACATCCGGTCTGACATGAGCAAAGCAACTTCCTACTGATAAACACCTATTCCCCTAGCCCCCTCAGCTGATGAGTCTGTACTCCTCAAGGCTGAACATCAATTGTAAAAAGCATAGAAGTAGTTGAGGGTAGAAAGGCTGCAAATGTCATCGAGGTGGGGGACCTCATTGGCCATTATGAACAGTAGCTTGGCAGCAGTGCAACTGATTGAGCTGGCTGCGTCTCAAAGGACATGAGTGCTGGACTGCAGCAGATAATGAGGAAACCAACAAGAGGGAAAATCACCTCATACTTACGAGTCAACCTGTCGCAACTCTGTCTTTCCATGACAGTTTCGGTAACAGTGACCATCACACAGTCTATGTGGAGACAATGCATAATACATTAGAACAGTCACAGGAACACTGCAATAAACAGTTACATGTACAGTGCTTTGGAACAGTCATAGGAACACTGCATTAGAACATCACAGGCACAATGCACTAGAACAGTGACAGGCACAGTGGCATTAAAAGAGTAAGAGGTACTATGCATTAGAACAGTCACAGGTATGGTGCATTCAAACAGCCACAGGCATGATGCCTCAGAACAGCATTAGAATTAGACTTTATTGTCACATTTACCCAATGAGTATAGTGAAAAGTTCATACGTCACCACAACAGCATCATCTTAGGTACAAAGGTGATCATAAGGCTGGGTTGATCGTTTCAGGCTGTTACACCAGGCCAGGAATTTTCCCTGGGAGGCCACTACAATAGGCATTAGAGCAGACAGAGTCAGGGTGCATTACAATAGTCACAGGCAGATGCATTGAAACAGTCATAGGAACACTGCATTACAATAGCTGGAACGGTGCAATAGAACAGTCACAGGCACGGTATATTTGAGCAGTTACAGTCATGCTGTATTAGAACAGTCACAGGCATGGTGCATTAGAACAGGCACAGTACATTGGAGTACTGCATTATAACAGTCAGAGAAACAGTGCATTAGAATGGTAAGAAGAACATTGCATTAGAACAGTCAAGGAGCAGGAGAGTCAACGTTTTGGGCATGAGCCCTTCTTCAGGAAGGGCTCATGCCCAAAACGTCGACTCTCCTCCTTGGAGCCTGACCTGCTGCGCTTTTCCAGCAACACATTTTCAGCTCTGATCTCCAGCATCTGCAGTCCTCACTTTTTATTAGAACAGTCAAAGCATGGTGCACAAAAGAACAGTCTCAGGCATGTTACATTAGAACAGTCCATGTATGGTGCACAAAAGAACAGTCGCAGGCATGGTGCATTAGAATAGTCACAGCCACCATGCATTCGAACAATCACAGGAACGTTACATTAGAATGAAGACAGATATGCTACATTTGAAGTCACAGGAATGTTGCATTAGAACATGCTGCATTAATACATAACACATGTTGCATTAGAATAGTCATGGTCACCTTGCATTAGAACAATGAAATGCACAGTGCATTAGAACAGTTTCAGGTATCTTTGTTCATGCCATTCAAATACTTTTTATTTTGGACAATAGATTCTGCAAGAATAAAGCTTCAAAATTTCTTTTACATTTAAAATTACAATTTCTTTAGAACCTTGTATCGATTCTCACATTATGTGGGAGAATCTAATCATCTCTTAGACCCTCTCTGGTGATCAGATATAAATTCAGATTTTGATTACATCTTACTAAATTAATAAGTACTTTAGATTTATGGAGTTTCAGGTTTGATAAAATGGTAACTGTTTTATTAGGATGCTGATGTCTCTGAGATTTTTCTGTGTATTTTATTATTCACATGGATTTCATTACTAATATCTTTTTCTCTTTGTAGGATATTATTTTGAAATCCCATCCATTGGAGCAATTCGGATCAATACTCAGGTGAGTGACTCCTGCTGTTTTGGAGAGTTACAGAGTGGCGTCAGAGCATCATGGGGCAAACTGTAGAAATATCATAGGGATCAACATTATTCTGCGCAGGGCCTGTTATTTCTTCCTTTCTGATGATCCTGTGACTTATCGTTTACCTATTATGCTTTCTCTTGACACTAATGACCATTATTCGTGGTATTTTGTAGTCCAGACTCTGCTATTTTACTTCAGGAGAACTAGGAGTGGGACTGGTAAAGATTCAGGTATTGATTGAACCATCTAAGTACAGGAAGGGTCTTTTGTCTGCTACAGACAGCCATCTAGTAACCAGATGATGATGTTGGCTATCATATTTACTTGTGTATAAAATGAGGTCTGCAGATGCTGGAGATCACAGCTGCAAATGTGTTGCTGGTCAAAGCACAGCAGGCCAGGCAGCATCTCAGGAATAGAGAATTCGACGTTTCGAGCATAAGCCCTTCATCAGGAATAAGAGAGAGAGAGAGCCAAGCAGGCTAAGATATAGGGTAGGTAGGAGGGACTTGGGGGAGGGGCGATGGAGGTGGGATAGGTGGAAGGAGGTCAAGGTGAGGGTGATAGGCCGGAGTGGGGTGGGGGCGGAGAGGTCAGGAAGAGGATTGCAGGTTAGGAGGGCGGTGCTGAGTTGAGGGAACCGACTGAGACAAGGTGGGGGGAGGGGAAATGAGGAAACTGGAGAAATCTGAATTCATACCTTGTGGTTGGAGGGTTCCCAGGCGGAAGATGAGGCGCTCCTCCTCCAGCCGTCGTGTTGTTGTGTTCTGCCGGTGGAGGAGTCCAAGGACCTGCATGTCCTCGGTGGAGTGGGAGGGAGAGTTAAAGTGTTGAGCCACGGGGTGATTGGGTTGGTTGGTTCAGGCGGCCCGGAGGTGTTCTCTGAAGCGTTCCGCAAGTAAGCGGCCTGTCTCCCCAATATAGAGGAGGCCACATCGGGTGCAGCGGATGCAATAGATGATGTGTGTGGAGGTACAGGTGAACTTGTGGCGGATATGGAAGGATCCCTTGGGGCCTTGGAGGGAAGTGAGTGTGGAGGTGTGGGCGCAAGTTTTACATTTCCTGTGGTTGCAGGGGAAGGTGCCGGGGGTGGAGGTTGGGTTGGTGGGGGGTGTGGATCTGACGAGGGAGTCACGAAGGGAGTGGTCCTTGCGGAACGCTGATAGGGGAGGGGAGGGAAATATATCCTTGGTGGTGGGGTCCGTTTGGAGGTGGCGGAAATGGCGGCGGATGATACGTTGTATGCGGAGGTTGGTGGGGTGGTAGGTGAGAACCAGTGGGGTTCTGTCTTGGTGGCGGTTGGAGGAGCGGGGCTCAAGGGCGGAGGAGCGGGAAGTGGAGGAGATGCGGTGGAGGGCATCGTCGATCACGTCTGGGGGGAATCTGCGGTCCTTGAAGAAGGAGGCTATCTGGGCTGTGCGGTGTTGGAATTGGTCCTCCTGGGAGCAGATGCGGCGGAGACGAAGGAATTGGGAATATGGGATGGCATTTTTACAGGGGGCAGGGTGGGAGGAGGTGTAGTCCAGGTAGCTGTGGGAGTCAGTCGGTTTATAATAGATGTCTGTGTTGAGTCGGTTGCCCGAGATAGAAATGGAGAGGTCTAGGAAGGGGAGGGAGGAGTCTGAGATGGTCCAGGTGAATTTCAGGTCGGGATGGAAGGTGTTAGTAAAGTTGATGAACTGTTCAACCTCCTCGTGGGAGCACGATGCAGCGCCGATACAGTCATCGATGTAGCGGAGGAAAAGGTGGGGGGTGGTGCCAGTGTAGTTGCGGAAGATGGACTGTTCCACATATCCTACGAAGAGGCAGGCATAGCTGGGGCCCATGCGGGTGCCCATGGCAACTCCTTTAGTTTGGAGGAAGTGGGAGGATTGAAAAGAGAAGTTAATCAGGGTGAGGACCAGTTCAGTCAGTCGAAGGAGGGTGTCAGTGGAAGGGTAATGGTTGGTGCGGCGGGAAAGGAAGAAGCGGAGGGCTTTGAGTCCTTCGTGATGGGGGATGGAGGTGTACAGGGACTGGATGTCCATAGTGAAAATAAGGCGTTGGGGACCGGGGAAGCGAAAATCCTGGAGGAGGTGGAGGGCGTGGGTGGTGTCCATAGTGAAAATAAGGCGTTGGGGACCGGGGAAGCGAAAATCCTGGAGGAGGTGGAGGGCGTGGGTGGTGTTCCATAGTGAAAATAAGGCGTTGGGGACCGGGGAAGCGAAAATCCTGGAGGAGGTGGAGGGCGTGGGTGGTGTTCCATAGTGAAAATAAGGCGTTGGGGACCGGGGAAGCGAAAATCCTGGAGGTCCATAGTGATTTACACATTCAGATTAACCGTTTACATTTCATCTCCCCCAGAATCTTTCACTCTCTCCAGAATATCACATCTTATTATTTACATCTCCTTATCTGACACAATGAGTCATATGGCACAAGCTTTTCAAATTTCAGGTTGATAGGCAGCCTTCAGAGGCTATATTGCTTCATTTGTTATGTTATTTTCATAAACATTCTCATTCATTTAGTCTTCTTCTTGATTCTGTTGATTCCCTTTAATTAAGTCTTGGCCAATATACATGTATTTTCTTGGATCTATTACGGTTACCCTTAAGTATGAGAACTATATTTGCCAACTCCCAGTGCGGAAATATCTACCAGTGTTCACTAATTTTTTTCAATAGTACTTCATTGGAATGTAGGTACAGGTGCGTTCAGCTGTTTGAGCCTGTTCTGTTCCTTTGTTTAGTTATGGATAATCTGTGTCTCAAATCCATTTTCATTCCTCGGTTTTGCATCACTGGATATCATCTACCTATCAAAACAATCCAGCAGTCTCAGTATTGTAAGTTTCAGTTGACTCCAGGATTGGAAATCATGTGGAAGAGTGTTCCACATTTCTACTATCTTTCCTGATTTCACAAGCAAATAGATTAGTTTTAATTTTAAAAATGTTTCCTTTTTTTAGATTTACCAGAGCAAATAATTTCAATGTGTTTAGTTTATTGAATCACTTTATCTTTCTGAACACATCAATTAGATTGACTCTCAATTTATTCAACTCAGGAAAATGCAAGCCTGTACATTTTAATTTGTGCAGCCCCTTCAGGGCAAAATAGTTTGCATGAGATAGCATTGGTGGAGTTGCAGAAAGCATAAGGGACTGTCTGAGAATACAGGAGGAAATAGACTGGAAAGTTGGACGGAAAAGTGGCAGATGATTTTCAATCTAGACAAATGTGAGGTGATGCATTTAAGCAAGACTTAATTCTAGAGCGAATTATACAATGAACGGAAGAGCCTTGGGAAAAGTTGATGGGCAGAAAGATCTGGGAGTGCAGGTCCATTGTACCTTAAAGTTGCTGCCCAAGTGAATAGAGTGGTCAAGAAGGCATATGGTATGCATGCCTTCATTGGACGGGGTATTGAGTATAACAGCTGGCAAGTCATGTTAACATTGTACAAGACATTGGTTCGGTCGTATTCCGACTACTGTGTACAGTTCTGGTTGCCATTACCAAAAGGATATGGACGCTTTGGAGAGGGTGCAGAGAAGGTTAACGAGGATGTTGCCTAGTATGGAAGGTGCGCTATGAAGAAAGGTTGAATACGTTAGGTTTATTTTCATTAGAAAAAAGGAGATTGAGGGGGGACCTGATTGAGGTTTACAAAATTTTGAAGGGTATAGACAAGTGGATAGAGACGAGCTTTTTCCCAGGGTAAAGGATTCAAAAACGTGAGGTCACGCTTTCAAGGTGAAAGATGGAAAGCTTAAGGGGGATACACGTGGCAAGTACTTCACACAGAGAGTAGTGGGCATTTGAAACGCGTTGCCAGCAAAGGTGGTAGAGGTACGGTAGATTAATTTAAGATGCATCTGGATAAATGCATGAGTAGATGGAGAGCAGAGGGATACAGATGCTTAGGAACTGACCGACAGGTTTAGACAGTACATTTGGATCAGCTTAGGCTTGGAGGGCTGAAGGGCCTGTTCCTGGACTGTAAATTTTCTTTGCTCTTTGTTCTTTGAAATTATGCATCTGTGTGGATGTGGATATATGTGTGGGTGTATATGTGTCTAGGTGTCTGTGTATTTGTGCATATACATTTGTGTGTATGTTTGGAATTTAAATGTGTACATGTCGGTGTGTGAGGATGTGTGAAGTGATCTATATGTCTAGGTATCTACGTGTTGCACTTGTGAGGATGTGAATGCTTAAATGTGCCATGTGGGTTGAGATGTCTTCATGGGTTCAACAGTCAGCATGGATATACTTCATGTTGTTCTGTCCATATGAATTCAGAATTCCATGAACTTTAGGGTTAGACTAAACTGCTCCTGCTCCAATTCTGCTGCAGCTTTATCTCTGCCTTTTTAGATTAGATTAGGTTCCCTACTGTGTGGAAACAAGCCCTTCGGCCCACTAGTCCACGCTGACCCTCCGAAGAGTAACCCACCCAGACCAATTTCCCTCTGACTAATGCACCTAACACTATGGACAATTTAGCATGGCCAACTCACCTGACCTGCACATCTTTTGGACTGTGGGAGGAAATCCATGCAGACATGGGGAGAATGTGGAAACTCCACACAGACAGTCACCCGAGGCTGGAATCGAACCTGGGACCCTGGTGCTGTGAGGCAGCAGTGCTAACCACTGAGCCACCTTGCCACCTTATCTAATGTGTCCTGATAGTCTGGAATTCTTATAAATATTTTTATATGTATTGTGTTGTACAGAATACTGGTCCTTGTATTACAGTTCTGCAATACTTTTATTCCATTGGTCTCTTCTCAGAGCCTCAATAGCATGTGACAGCTGTTGTCAGTGTCACCATCCTACACACCATTATACTACAGCGCGTGAGCATGTCCGTATAGCTGTCAGCTAAAGACATTGAGGATTTGTGAGAGATTGTTATCCTGAAAATATCACTATCAATTGCCCCCTTCTCACTGTACATGGCTTTCAGTAGCTTTGGAAACAGATTTTATTGACTGTGGCACTAACTTTATAATTTGTGGTCTAATTTGTGGGGCAGCTGTGTTCAGTGGCAACAAACTCGCAACACTATGAAAGCTCACTGAAATAAGCTCCAGTCAGCTTGTTTATATAGATATTTTTATTGGGAATTTAACATTTTGACAAATTTACAAAAATAAGCAGAATTTTCAAGCACAAACATTAATATAAAAATAGATCTTAAATATATAATCATCAAAATTCAACTAATCCACAATCATCCAGAGTGTATAGTTGAGTCGCTTACATCCTTCAAATAAGAGAAAATGTTCTCTAATACACTCATAACAGTATGATAAAAAGGAAGTTATTTCCAAACAATAAGAACAAAAAAAAAAATTAAACATGTTTGAATGGAGATCTTCCCCCTTGTTCTCAGGGGGCCTTACTACCTTTCCAACGTTCCACCATATCCTCTCCCAAACAGTGTCCCACCCTCGACCCGGGCGCTCCTTAATAGGATTTAGATATAATACCGAGCTAGAGTTAACAGTGAGCTCCGCACCCCCACCCCTCCCCACCCATACCTGAGTATATCTGCTAGCATCAATGCCACGTACAAACACACATAACTATAAAATTACAACTCCAACAGATTACAGTTAAGTATAATAACATAGCAAGGAAGACAACCCCGCTCCCAGAGGCAAAAGTAAAGTAGAATAAAGTATCCATTTCTCCCCACGGAGTGTGGGAGAGGCAAGCCAACATAAATTGTCTCTTACGATTTATTTAACAGAGTCTAAAAGTTTCTTGGCCTCTTCCGATGATCTAAAATTATACTCGGATCCTTCGTGGGTAAAGCATAACGTCGCTGGGTAGCGTAAGGTGTATTGAATATCTAAGTCCCTTAAACATTTCTTCACCTCATCAAATGCCTTCCTCCTTCGTGCCAAAGCCGGGGAGAAGTCCTGAAATAACATAATCTTGGATCCTTCATGAATCATAGCTTTAGGATCCTTTCCAAGCTTTCTGGAGGCATCCAGGAGTATCTGCCTCTCCCTATAACTCTGCAGCCGGAACAGGACCGGGCGTGGGCGCTGGTTTGGGCCAGATCCGCGTACTGCGACCCGGTAGGCCCACTCCACCCTTACCCGGTCAGTTTCAGCCCCCAGGTTTAAAAGCTGGGGCAACCATCGCTCCAGAAATACTACTAACTGTCCCTTCTCTTCTTGTTCAGGGAGGCCCAGAAGACGGATATTCTTTCTCCGATTTCTATTATCCAGGTCATCCATGTAGATTTCAAAGGCCCGGACTCTCTGCTCCAGAGCTCGCACCTGTTCTGCAGCTGTTTGTGCTGCAGCCTCGGAGGTCGTGGCCTTTAGCTCCGCCCCCTCCACTCGGCCCTGTAATTCCTGGAGAGCCTGGCTGTACTTTTGTAACTTTTCTTCGAATGCATTCCATCTCTGTCTGGATTCTGCAATGAAATTGACGAGTGTCGTTTCCAGCCTGGCAATCATCTCTTCAAGGCCTGTTTTTACATCAGCTGCAGCCGGAGGAGAGGAGGGTGGGGGAGGGGTCTTTGTTTTCTGAGAGCTGCGGGGTCCCTTTGATTTACTCATTATCCACTCAGTATTAGACTGTTTAAATATAATATTCAGCAGCTAATTAAGATTAAAGAAATTTTTTGGGTGGTTTGGCAAGTGTGGTGGGGGCAGGAAACCCACTTTTCCCAGGTTTTGGGAAGGGCTCTGTAGACTCAGACTTGCTGAGTCGCCGCCATCTTGGATCTCCACCAGTCAGCTTGTTAAGAGCTGATCAATGAGGTTCTCTGCCAATTGCAAGCTTCAATAGTGGAGACCTGCCCCACAAACAATATTGTTGGCCAATCAGAGGCTGGCACCTCTGGGCCCTAGAGATCAATGGTAGGAGCCTCGTCTTAAAGGTGAGGCTTTATCTTTTGCTTCTCGTACTGTGGGGTTTGCAGAGACAGGAGGATCAAGGAGCCTGAGGTAAGAGCAGGAGGATAGCTTTAATCGAGGCAAATGGAGTTTCTCCACCCGTAACTTGGCAGTAAGGTCACTCTCGTTCCCCATTTAGGAATCCAGCCACTTTTCCTGCCCGGTGAAGGGGGTAGGCTGTTGGGGTGGTGACAAGTTGACACTCTTAAGTAACGATGAGAAGAGCCAACCCAGCCAATTATTTATCCTCTTGTCCCCTTTCTTGCCTTCTCCAAGAAAGGGTAACATTGGACCTGGTGTGTATGACTTGATTCCAATTTTAGGAGTGGAGTCAGGAAACTACAGGCCGGCAATAAAGCTGCTTGTGTTTAGTGTTTCCATTTGGCTTCCAAGAGGACAATGTGCTTTCATAAAGTAAACTGTTGTTTCATGCATTCAGGACAAACCATAAAATAAGTGTGCACTAAGAATTCATTTCTTCAGAAAATTCCTCCCGAACAACTTCTATGGCTTTGCAGTGTGAAAATTCTGCACACATTATGAATCATCAATCACTCTAGCCCTCACATCAACAGACATGTCCCAGAGGTTAATATCCCAGGAACTCTTCAGGAGATGGAATATGAAATGCTGATGCAGTGAGGAGAGTTTATAGCAACAGTCACTACTTTGTCTCTGAGGTCACGTTGAACACACAAAGGATATTTTTGTTTAATTTTCTTTGAACAGTATTCTATCCATTCACTGTTGAATGGAATCGAAGTATTTGCATGATTTATTCTATTTGAAGATACTACGAAAAGATCGGAAATGATTTCAACTGTATCAGAGATGAACCAGATGGCCATTTTATTGCAGCCCATGTTTCCATGTTACAGGAGTATTTAGATGTTCTTGGTCGTCCTATGGTGATGGCAGGAAAGAAAGCCAAAAAGGTTCAATGGACTAACGTTTATCAGGATGCTTTGGTAAGATTACTTTGGAATGGAATATAGATCAAATGTCTACATGGAATCTTCCTTTCTTTTGGAATGTTGCATGGTTAAAATTAGTCGTGAATGCTAGAGGAATTGTTCACCATTTAACACCCCAGTTCACTTTCTCTTCCATTGAAGCATATCACTCCCTCAGTACCATACTGTCAGTGTAGAGTATGTGTCCAAGCTTAAGACTAGGTCTTGTAATCACAGTATTCAGTATCAGGAATAGGAATCTAGCCAACTGAGTCAAAATGACACAAGTGTCCTGAAATGAAATGTAATGTCAGGTGTTCCCAGTCAGTGAGGAGCAAAACTTTCTTCATATCCAAAGGATCAATTAATTACAGGCACAAAGACAACCCTGAGATAACTGAATAGCAATGTAACCTGTACCTAATGTGGCAGCAGAGACAATGCAGTGAGACTAGCACAGTACCAAATGTTGAAGATTTGCAGAAGGCAGATTTTATATGTCACAAAAACTGGCACAGCAAATTGTAGGCAAACTGATAACATGGTGTCATAGTATATGTATCATAGGTCTCATAGATTTCTGTATTTACTTGGGGAATGTGGTGACAGATGGGGCTGAGCTGCTGGAGTGTACATGAAGTTCAAAATGCTTCCTTATTTAAATTGTTTACAAAGTTATTTAATTTCTATGACAAAGATTGATTTGTTTTCATCAGTTGACTGCTAGTTCCATCCAATGGAACAGCTAATAGAATGTGACAGTGGTACAGCGGTGATGTCAGTGGACTAGTAATCCAGAGGTCCAGGCTAATGCTGTGGCATACAGGTTCATATTCCACCATGGCAGTTCATCTGGAATATAAAGCTATAGTCAGTGATGGCGACCATGACAGCAATCGGCAATTGGTGTAAAAGCCTATCTGGTCCAGTAATGTCAGGAAGGGAAGGAAATCTGTTCACCTTCCTTGGTTTGCCCTATGCTGTAGATCCTTCCAGATCTACAGCAATGTGGTTTCCTTATAACTTTCCTTATGTCAAGGGACGTTTCCAGTGATGCCCAAATACTATGACAGGACATTTAACACAAGCAACACAAAATTAAAATGGAAAAGATTTACCACGATGTTGCCGGCACTGGAGAATTTCAGTTATAAGAAGAGGCTGAATAGCCTGGGACTTTTTAAATTGGAGAGTAGGAGGTTGAGGGGTGATCTTGTAGAGGTTTATAAAATCATGAGGGACAATAATAAGGCGAATAGCAAAGGTCTTTTCCCTATGTTGGGGGAGTTCAAAACCAACGAACATGTTCTTAAGGTAAGAGTAGAAAGATTTAAAACGGACTTGAGAGGCAAGTTTTTCACACATGGTGGTTTGTATGTGGAATGAAATGCCAGAGGAAATGGTAGATGCAGGTACGGTTGCAAAATTTAAAAAATATTTGGATAGGTAAATGGATAGGAAAGGTTTAGAGGAATATGGGTCAAATGCAGGCAAATGGGACTAGCTTAGTTTGGGAAACTTGGTCAGCTAGGACAGGTTGGATATGAGGCGTCTGATTCAATGATGTATTTTTCTGATAATTTCATCTAGTGCTGACAATGGGAAGTTTCAGTATTTCAGACTAAGTACAGCCAATTTTGAGCTGCCAAGTATGGTAAAGGAACATTTCAAACTTCCTAGTGATGTTGAGGCTTACAGCTGTGTTTTGTGAACCATCAAATCAGAAGTCTTTGCTTTGTCTGTATGTCAGTGCTGAGTTAGCTGATTTTAGCTGAGGTGCCCTGGGCAGACAAATGGAAAATTGGCTGGTCCTCCTGCTTGTGATACCTTGCTGAAGATTCAATCTATCTGGACTTTGGGCTTAGCTGTGATAGCCTCCTTAGTTGAAGATCCTATTAACCTTTTGTGAATCATGTGTGGAATAGTAATCTGTTGACGGAGACAAATACACAAAAAGCTGGAAACAATCAACCAGTCAGGCAGCCTCAATGGAGAAATGAAGCTGGGGATCATTCATGCAAACTGAATGGAACTGCTCTGCAAAGCGATCTTCCAATTTGATTTTGGCCTCCCCAAAGTAGAGGATTCCTTCCTTTCTAATTTGCACTGTCTCCATTGCTGGGGATAAGCTGTCAAATAATGTTCCTTGTAAGCTCACTGACCCCTTGTAAGCTGCAGTCCCTTGAACTCCACAGGCAGGAGTTGTGCTAGCTTCTGTGCCAGAAGTTTCAGTTTCAATTCTCATGCCAAGATTTGATGACCACAGAAGGTGTATCATAAAGCAGCCAATTTGTTCACATAACAATGTATAATTCCTTCTGATACACCTTTGGAAGTGATAAGAGGAAAGAGTTTACTGGTCAGCCAGAACCATGTGATTGCTGCAGCCCAACAACCTCTATATGTTGAAATACTGATGGACAGGTTGTTGCCACGAGCAAGTGTCATCCCCATTTTGAGGAACATTCTCAATCGAAGATAACCCTGAATCCTAATTGCCAGTCCTCAACCTGGTTGTCTGCCACCCTTCCAGCATATGTGAATACAGACACACCTTCCCCTCCCTTTTTTTAGAATTCCAAAGAGTCCATTCCTTCAATGCTGGTCTGGTCCACACCTCAATTGCCCCCAACATCTATCCCCTTGCCAAAAGAAAATTTCAAGCAAGTGCACAAGATGTTGCAAGTGCCCTTTTACCTTCTTTCTCCTAATCTTCCATGCTGACAAATGCTCCTTTCTGCTGAATCAGCAATTACTTGTACTTGTTTTCAATCTATATTATGTAATCACTGTTCACAATATGCTCTCCTCTACAATGGAAAGATCAAATACTTACTAGGTGACTGCTTTGCAGAACATCTTTGTGCAATCTACAAGCAAAAGCTTAAACTCTGGTACCCTTTTATTTTAATTCTCCATGTTGCTAACATCTCTGTCCTTGAGGTGCTGTACTATTTCAGTGGTGATCACTGTAAGCCTGACAATCAGAAACACTCTTTCAATTAAGCCTTCTGGACACAACATGGTCAGAGAGTCATACAGCACAGAAACAGACCCTTCAGTCCAACTCATCCCCACCAACAAATCTGACATAGTCCAATGGGTATGGAGTCACACATTACAGAAACGCACCCAACTCATCCAAGCTGACCAGACATCCCAATCTGATTTATGTGTTTAACAATTTCATTTTGATTCATTTTCTTAACATTCTTCCACCTTTCTCTCTTTCTCTTAATTTGCTTCTCCTTTCCATTATTCGATCTGTCCTGCCTTCCACCCTATGACAGACCTTCCTTTTGTCTTTATCCCACTCACCCTTTGGTCAAAATCTGTTCATCTGTAACTTTTCCCCATTCTGATGAAAGTCCTGAGAAGTTAGCTCTATTTCTCTCAACACAGATGCTGATTAACCTGTTGAGTGTTTCCAGCATTTTCAGTTTTTATTTAAGGTTTACAGCTTTTGCAGTACACTTTTTAATTAGCAAGCTTTGGAAGTGCTGATATATCTCACTCCTCTCTACTAACTAGAGTGCAGTCCCTGAATATCTGCCACCGTACAGTATTATCTACAAAGGTACTAACACTCTGAGGTGAAGAGGCAGGAAGGGTGTGCAAGCATGTTTGGTGCACAGTCTGAGATCAAAGTCCTCTCTGATTACAGTCAAGAAGTAAGTAATAAGAGTACAAGAAAAGTGATTTCAAGACAACTCTCAAAAAGGATCACCATTTAATGTGGACTGTTAGAGAGAATAAGGACTATCATAGTGCTTGCTCAAAAAACTGAAATGTAACGTGATGAATCTGATTTGCTTTACCTAGAGCCTTGAGCTGGTGATTACAGGAACAATGCCAGTTTTCAATGTCACTGTGGAGAATGGCCAGCAGGTATGTGGTTTGAATATGTATGCCAATCTTTCAGTTTAATGACCCTATATGAACAGAGTGATAGGCGGATATGACAAAATTATTCCCATTTCCTGGTCATTTCCTACTCACCATATAACACATTACCACATGTTGTTGTCTATCATATGACAAGACCGCCTTCAATGTTCAAGAAAGCTGTTGCTAATTGTTCATCCAGCCTCTCATTTGGCTCCAAGTAACACTGCAGATAAGTCAGTATCATAAAGAATGGAGAGACTCCTTTGCAGTGCTGGCAAACTGCACAGTTTAGATTTTACCAAAACCTCTGTACTGATTTGTTGGCCTCTCTAATCCTCGATATGGTTTTGCTCAGTTTCTGGAGACACTGACTTATTTCACCAATGTTCCTGAAAGAGTAGATCTGTCATTAACTGTTGGGATTTTTCCAGGTACCACTGCAAGTCAACATGCTAAAGGATATAGTAGTAAGAGTGGATAAGTAAGGAGCTCAAACATTGTACCTACTTGGAGGTTAATGGTTCTTGCCAGCTCTCTGAATAGATTACAAATGGCATGTCCCTGTGCACGTAAAGTACAGTGTCCATGTTGAGCATAAACAAATGTTTCCCATACACTGTTATGATTGGCCTGCTTTAGAGAGGAGTTTCCAGCAGGGTGTGAAATGCATGGCTGATGAGGTGATCCTGTTGCATATCCTCTGTGTCCAAGACTTTGGTCACTTCCATATTCTATATAGACCATTTCCTTTTACAGAACCAGCTCATGCTCGGAGTTATGGGGATTGATGTTGCTCTTGATGACATCAAGAAACTCACCCCCCGCTACAATGTAAGTACAAGTTGCAAACTACATGTGCATGACACTGGAGAGGCTGCTACAAGCACTTGTCTGACTTGATCTCAGACAGAAAAATAGAGGGAAATTACTTCATGTTAGAGGTGGGATATTAAACATTCATGGACACTAACTGTCTGTTTAGAGGTGGGCGAGTAATTGTAAGTGATCCCTTGTTCAGGCACACTCGGTGCTTTAAGGTTGGATAATAATGACTGCCCATCACATTTTGGCTTGTTTCTACCACATAACAAGGATTTTCAACACCTACCACAGCAAACTGTGTTTCCCAGTGATGTAACTTGTGTCCTTATTTAAATCAGACTTGTATTAAGTGTGCTGCTTATTTCATGATCAACATTGGGTGCTAATAACGTCAAGGTTGTGGGATCAATCCCCATACTGGCCAGGTCTGTGTGGAATTTGCACGTTCTCCCCGTGTCTGTGTAGGTTTCCTCCCACAGACAACAGATGGGCAGATTAGGTGAATTGGCCAAGCTAAATTGCCCATAGTGTTCGAGCATGTGTAGGTTAAATGCGTTAGTCAGGGTAAATGTAGGGGAAATGGGTCTGGGTGAGTTACTCTTCGCAGGGTCAGTGTGGACTTGTTGAGCTGAAAGGCTTATTTCCATGCTGTAGGGATTCTATGATTTTAACACCTCATATATCTCATAGGGGAAAGCTCACCAAAGATTCCTATCAATTTTGAAATGAAAGAATACCCCAGGGCTTAGTTTCATTATTTTGATTAATTTTACTTGCTCGTATGTAATTTATTTGCAAAATAATATATAAAAAGAGAAGGATATGGTAAATGCACAGTATCAGGCCCATACGAAGTACCAATTCCCACACAGTCCCATCAGCCATTATTGTTCTGCACAGCCTCAGAAGCACTGGAAATATCTCCACAACATAAGGCTGTTGTTTGATTGTGTTGTTGTGTGGATTCAGACCTTAAGACAAATCAGGGCAAACTTCTCAGAGACTATTGAACAATGTTTGTTATAATGCTGTACTCGATGGTAATGCTACAGAGCAACATGCTCTGAGCTGTGTGGGATCCAACATAAAACACTAGTGCATGACCACTGACCTCACAGTGACCTCCAGCTTAACTCAATACACATTTACATATTCATCAATCCGTATCACTGCTCCCCTACCCAGGTATCTTTCAAGTTTCTGACTAAAAGAACTTTCATAAAATTATTAGCTAAAATGTTTAACTAAGGATATTCTCCTTAAGACTCAGCTGAATGGATTTTTAACTCCACCCATCTCCTAGCAAGTCCATTTTTCACAAATAGGCAGCTCATTAGCACCTTCTCAAGGGCATTTATGGTGAGCAGTGAGTGCTGGCCCAAGCAACAATGCCCACATTCTGTGAATGAATAAAGAGTAAAGTGATCCAGGAATCTCAGAATCCCTTCTGAACTAGTCAGTAAAATGACATAAGAAGACAATGGCTGGAAAGCTGCTCAGGAACTGTGCTTACAGCAGCTGAAACTAAAAGAACAAGATTTCTAACAATATTCTGAAGCTCATTACACTAAAAAGACTAGTAAGTGACTGCATCAGAAAAGGAGGCAAATGCTCTTTAAGACTTCTTGAGCGGGCGCTGATTACTTGTATCTCTTTCATGGTGCCTTCTAGTAAAGAGAAGATCTGACAATGAAAGACTTGTTGAATAGTGAAACTATACTGTCAAAGAAGAGCTGAGGAAGATAACCATTTAATTTCATCTGCAGGAAGCACGAGATTCTTGAGATTCCTGCACCATATTTTCGATTGTAAGATACGAGTGAATCATTGGGAAGATTGCAAATCAGAGATGAATTCCTTCCAAAGACTCTCACCAGGACTGCAAAGAATCAATGAAAACCTCCTCAGAGATTGTTGCTTTACCAGGAAGAGTCAGAGGCAGGACTGCTAAGACTGCAGCTGGAACCTCTTTGTAACATTCAGGACGAAAAGAGAATAACGGAAGTTGAGGATTTCCAACTGTCACATCCAACAGCACCTCTGAATCACTAGATAAAACAAAAAAAAACACTTTAGGATCTCATTTCGAAGTAGGACATCATTTTCATGCATCAATCCTGCTAAAACATTTTTCTGCATGTGCAGAGGTTCCTGTCTCCTGCATTCTAGGACAAACTCAGGAGGCATATCCTACGTGCTACCAAACTAAACGCTACAGTGATCACCCCTGCAGCTGAAAGTATTAAAATTCCATCAGGTCTTCAGTATGTAGTGCTTCATCATTTGCATTGCCATCACACAGATTGGCTTAACCTCCAGACTAGGTGGAAGAATTCTGATCTGGAAGAGTAAAAGAGAAGTCTTGATATATTGTATCAGTAACTGAGGAATCCAGTACCACTGATCTACTTCGGTAGAAGGTCAACCTCGGCTTGATAATAGCATGTTATTAGCTTCATCCTGTGTGCGTCTTCTGGTTAGAAATCTTGAATATGAAAGAAATTTGTCCTTTGTTAATCCGACTGGAAAGGATTCGCAGCACTAATGAAATTTTTGAAAATGCTGAGAAAAATTTCTCGCAAAATATTATTGTCTTCTTAGCATGGAATTTTAATGGGCTGAAAAAGCTGTGGGAAATCTTCACAAAATGATGCCCAGTCTTCTTTAGAGAAAAGCCTCCCCACCTGAAAAGGCTGAGGTAAAGCCTCACAAAGCGAACTGTAATTATATGGCTACGACACTTCGTCACAGAGTTGAATGTCGCATCATCTTAATATAGAATATTTTCAGTCTGGGTTGGAACATCTGGTCACCACTGTAGAAGACATGGACATATACTTGCTAACACAACAAGGATTTGTTCTGATTCTGCCATACATAAATAGGCTCCTTAATGACTTTATCTTTGCAGTTAAGTGTTACTTCAAAATGTCCTTTAACGGGAAAGATGTGACCTCCCTGAACCTTTTGATAGTTGAAGGCATACAGTGAGAAGCTACCCTAAACTCTATGCTTCACAGTAATTGTTGCTCCTTAGCCAAGGAATAAATTATTGTAAAAATTCAAAATTTCCAAAATTACTGACCAATTAATTTAGTCCGTCTGATCATTTTGTGTTGTAGGGCTGATATTTACTTCAGGGGGAAATGTGTTATTGACCAGAGCAGAACCCCTCAAAATATTTTAAGAATGTTTCCTAGATCCTAACTTTGTCTTATTTTAGAGGTCGATGTGAAGTGTATGTTCCAGATGTGATGTGACTGGTCAAACTTCTCAATGTTAAGCAAAACAAATTATTAAAACACAAACAAAAGTAAGAGGAATTTAGAATAACTTAACTATTGGAAAACTTAACCAAATAAAAGATACAATATCGGTTACTAATTAACTGTTCCAATGTAATAACATTCCATAAACACACCCTTTTTGCAAAAAGGTCAATTCAGACAGATTCTTACATTCAATTCTCCAATCCAGAAGGAAACAGCATCAGAAAAAGTAGCAGCTAGGAATCGTTCACTGAAGCTCTGACAGCTTCTGACTACTAAAACTGAAAAAAAACAGAAAGCTTGGTCAGTGAGAACTGGCCACTCCCATTCAAGCTGCTTCCATTGTTCCAAGTTAAAAATCACACAACACCAGGTTATAGTCCAACAGGTTTAATTGGAAGCACACTAGCTTTTGGAGCGCTGCTCCTTTATCAGGTGGCTGTGGAGGACACAATTGTAAGACATAGAATTTATAGCAAAAGTTTACAGTGTGATGTAACTAAAATTATACATTGAAAAATACCTTGATTGTTAAGTTTCTTATCTGTTAGAATGGCCATGATAGTTTAATTTCTTTCATATGTAAATCACAAAATGTTTTTTTAAAAGTTTCATTCTCGGGTTAACTGAAACAATTGGTGTCAGCCCAGATAATATGTTGAAAGTGTTAGCCCCCTGTGTTCTGTTGTCTGTGCCATAATGTTTAGACGGATTCTAATCTAAAAAATGAGCTAACAGAGTCTTACATGGATTCATGCGGTTTTTGAGCAAAGTATAATGTAACTCTGCAAGTACAAATTCAGCCCACAAGTGTGTGTGTGTGTGTGTGTGTGTGTGTGTGTGTGTGTGTGTGTATAGTGTGGTCACCTGTGATGTGACATGAACCCAAGGTCCCAGTTGAGGCCCTTCCTATGGCTACTGAACTTAGCTATCAGCCTCTGCTGGGCCACTATTTGCTGCTGCCTGTCCCGAAGTCCGCCTTGGAGGAAGGTCACCCGACGGTCCGAAGTCGAAGATCCTGGACCGCTGAAGTGTTTCCAACTGGGAGGGAAGACTCCTGTCTGTTGATTGTTGTGCAGCGCCCGTTAGAACATAGAACATAGAACAATACAGCACAAAACAGGCCCTTCGGCCCACGATGTTGTGCCGAACATCTATCCTAGATTAAGCACCCATCCATGTACCTATCCAATTGCCGCTTAAAGGTCGCCAATGATTCTGACTCTACCACTCCCACGGGCAGCGCATTCCATGGCCCCACCATTCTCTGGGTAAAGAACCCACCCCTGACATCTGCCCTATACCTTCCACCCTTCACCTTAAATTTATGTCCCCTTGTAATACTCTGCTGTACCTGGGGAAAAAGTTTCTGACTGTCTACTCTATCTATTCCTCTGATCATCTTATAAACATCTATCAAGTCACCCCTCATCCTTTGCCGTTCCAACGAGAAAAGGCCGAGAACTCTCAACCTGTCCTCGTACGACCTATTCTCCATTCCAGGCAACATCCTGGTAAATCTTCTCTGCACCCTCTCCAAAGCTTCCACATCTTTCCTAAAGTGAGGCGACCAGAACTGCACACAGTACTCCAAATGTGGCCTTACCAAGGTCCTGTACAGCTGCAACATCACTTCACGACTCTTGAATTCAATCTCTCTGCTAATGAACGCTAATACACCATAGGCCTTCTTACAAGCTCTATCCACCTGAGTGGCAACTTTCAAAGATCTATGTACATAGACCCCAAGATCCCTCTGTTCCTCCACCTGACTAAGAACCCTACCGTTAACCCAGTATTCCGCATTCTTATTTGTTCTTCCAAAATGGACAACCTCACACTTGGCAGGGTTGAACTCCATCTGCCACTCCTCAGCCCAGCTCTGCATCATATCTAAGTCCCTTTGCAGCCGACAACAGCCCTCCTCACTGTCCACAACTCCACCAATCTTCGTATCATCTGCAAATTTACTGACCCACCCTTCGACTCCCTCATCCAAGTCATTAAAAAATTACAAACAGCAGAGGACCCAGAACTGATCCCTGCGGAACTCCACTTGTAACTGGGCTCCAGGCTGAATATTTACCATCTACCACCACTCTCTGACTTCGACCGGTTAGCCAGTTTTCTATCCAATTGGCCAAATATCCCTCTATCCCATGCCCCCTGACTTTCCGCATAAGCCTACCATGGGGAACCTTATCAAATGCCTTACTTACATCCATGTACACTACATCCACTGCTCTACCCTCATCCACATGCTTGGTCACCTCCTCAAAGAATTCAATAAGACTTGTAAGGCAAGACCTACCCTTCACAAATCCATGCTGGCTGTCCCTAATCAAGCAGTGTCTTTCCAGATACTCATAAATCCTATCCCTCAGTATCCTTTCCATTACTTTGCCTACCACAGAAGTAAGACTAACTGGCCTGTAATTCCCAGGGTTTTTGAACAGGGGCACAACATTCGCTACTCTTCAGTCCCCTGGTACCACCCCCGTTGACAGTGAAGACGAAAAGATCATTGCCAACGGTACTGCAATTTCCTCTCTTGCTTCCCACATAATCCTAGGATATATCCCGTCAGGCCCGGGGGACTTGTCTATCCTCAAGTTGTTCAAAATGTCCAACACATCTTCCTTCCTAACAAGTATCTCTTCTAGCTTACCAGTCCGTTTCACACTCTCCTCTTCAACAATACGGTCCCTCTCGTTCATAAATACTGAAGAAAAGTACTCATTCAAGACCTCTCCTATCTCTTCCGACTCAATACACAATCTCCCACTACTGTCCTTGATCGGACCTACCCTTGTTCTCGTCATTCTCATGTTTTTCACATACGCATAAAATGCCTTGGGGTTATCCTTGATCCTATCCGCCAAGGATTTTTCATGCCCTCTCTTAGCTCTCCTAATCCCTTTCTTCAGGTCCCTTCTGGCTATCCTATATCCCTCCACTGCCTGTTTCCTCAACCTTATGTAAGCCTCCTTCTTCCTCTTTACTAGACATTCAACGTCCCTCACACGACCATTTCTTTCCTGCCTGATAGGTACATACATATCAAGGACACGTCGTATCTGCTCCTTGAAAAAGTTCCACATTTCCACCACATCCTTCCCTGACAGCCTATGCTCCCAACTTATGCTCCTCAAATCCTGTCTTACAGCGTCGTAATTTCCCTTCCCCCAATTGTACGATCTACCCTGTTGTGCGCACCTATCTCTCTCCATAACCAAGGTGAAAGCCACAGAAGTGTGGTCACCGTCACCAAAATGTTCACCCACTAACAAGCCCATCACTTGTCCCGGTTCATTACCGAGTACCAAATCCAATATGGCCTCCCCTCTGGTTGGACAATCTACATACTGAGTTAGAAAAGCTTCCTGGACACACTGCACAACACCGCCCCATCCAATCTACTTGATCTAAAGAGCTTCCAATCAATATTTGGGAAGTTGAAGTCGCCCATGACTACTGCCCTGTGGCTTCTGCACCTTTCCAAAATCTGTTTCCCAATCTGTTTCTCCACATCTCTGCTGCTATTGGGGGGCCTATAGTAAACACACAACAAGGTGACTGCACCTTTCCTATTTCTGACTTCAGCCCATACTACCTCCAAAGGCAGATCCCCCTCAAACTTCCTTTCTGCAACCGTTATACCATTTCTAATTAGCAATGCCACACCCCCTCCTTTTTTACCACCCTCCCTAATCTTACTGAAACATCTGTAACCAGGAACCTCCAACAACCATTCCTGTCCCACATCTATCCACGTTTCCGTGATGGCCACAACATCGTAGTCCCAGGTACCGATCCATGCCTTAAGTTCACCCACCTTATTTCTGATACTCCTTGCGTTGAAGTATACACACTTGAACCCATCTCTGTGTCTGCAAGTATTCCCTGTCAGTGCTACCTTCTCCACAGCCTCCCTACATTCTTGGACATCCTGACAAACAGCTAGCTTACTTGCTGGACTACAAGTCCGGATCCCATCCCCCTGCCAAATTAGTTTAAACCCCCCCCGAAGAGTGCTAGCAAACGTACCCCCCAGGATATTGGTGCCCTTCTGGTTCAGGTGCAACCCGTCCTGTTTGTACAGGTCCCACCTTCCCCAGAATGCAGTCCAATTGTCCAAATACCTGAAGCCTTCCCTCCTACACCATCCTTGCAGCCACGTGTTCAACTGCACTCTCTCCCTATTCCTTGCCTCACTGTCACGTGGCATCGGCAATAACCCAGAGATGATGACTCTGTCTGTCCTAGCTTTTAGCTTCCAGCCTAACTCCCTGAGCTCTTGAATGACCTCCCCACCCCTCTTCCTACCTATGTCATTGGTGCCAATGTGTACCACAACTTCTGGCTGCGCACCCTCCCCCTTAAGGATTCTGAAGACACGGTCCGAGACGTCTCGGACCCTGGCACCCGGGAGGCAACAAACCATCCGTTCATCCGTTGCTGTAGCCTCTGCTCGGTTTCACCAAGGTACCATGCCTCAGGGCATCATTGCCTGCAGCATATAGATAGGCTGAGTTGCACGAGGTACCTACCACGTACATGGTGGGAGATGTACCCACGCGTAATGGTGGTATCCGTGTCCACACTCTGAAATGTCTTGCAGTGTCTACCGTGACAAGGTTGTATGGAGTTGTCCTGAGAGCCGGGCAGTTTGCTACGAACAATGATCTGTTTGAGGTTTGGCAGTCGATTAAAGGCAAGCAGTGGAGGTGTGGGGAAGGTCTGGGTGAGGTGCTCATCCTCATTGATAATGTGTTGCAGGTCACGAAGAACATGGCATAGTTCTTTGGCTCCTGGGAAGTACTGGACAATGAAGGGTACCCTGTCGGTTGCAGCACGTGTCTGTCTCCTGAGGAGGTTATTACGGTTCCTTGCTGTGGCCCATCGGAACTGGCGGTCGATGAGTTGAGCATCGTACCCCGTTCTTATGAGGGCATCCCTGAGTACTTCCAGGTGCCTGTCACGTTCCTCCTCATCTGTCCTTAGGGGATGGCTGTTTGGATATGTTTTGGGTGGAAGCTGGAGAAGTGTAGCATTGTGAGGTTGTCTGTGGGTTTGCAGTAGAGTGTGGTGCTGGGGTGCCCATCCTTGATGGAGATGCATGTGTCCAAGAATGAGACAAATAGTCAAGAGTAGTCCATGGTGAGTTTGATGGTGGGATGAAAATTGTTGAGATCAGTGTGTAGTTTTATCAGTAACTCCATGTCTGGGTCCAGAGGAAAAAAAAAGTCGTCAATGTATCTGGTGTATAATGAGGTCCAGCATAGAGAAGAAGTCTTGTTCGAACCTGTGCTTGAAGATGTTGGCATATTGGGGTGCAAATTTGGTCCCCATGGATGTTCCATGTCCATTGTTCCAACTATTTTTTAAAGGCCTCCAAAGCTGTTTACTCAGTTTGTCGCCAGTGTTCAGTTTGGCACCTCTGCCTTTACAACCTCTCTTCAAAAAAAACCCAGGATAAAATAATCTTTCTAAAGTGGCTGCATCATCACATCTCCCCCTTAAAATAAACCATTAATGTACAAAGGTAGCTTCATTTTAAAGCCCTTAGTTCTCTAGTAGTACCCTACAATATACATATAATTACATTGACTCCAAGCAGGTGAACATTCACTTCTACGTTCTATTTAAATCCATTTACTCCCACCACAAAATGCCTCTATTTTTCTTCATCAGCATCGTGATAATGTGTCAACAATTAAGTTTTCATGTCCTGCCACAGATATAATTTTCAAATTTAGAAGTCACATGACACCAGGTGATAATCCAACAGGTTTATTTGAAATCACAAGCTTTCAGAACATAGCCCCTTTGTCACATTGAATGGCTGCAGTAATAAGCTCCTATTTCAGTAGTCTGGAATTTTTGTCCTTAAATTTCTCCAAAAGCTTTAAGGCATTGTGATCAGTATATACAATTGTCTCAGACACATTGCTGGCAATATAAATGTTGAAATTTTGTAACACCAACACCAAACTCAAGGCTTCCTTCTCAGCCGTGGAATATTTCTGTCGATGAATATTCAGTTTTCTGGAAAAAATACCTGCTGGGTCATTCTATCTTCTCAATGTCTTCTTGTAGGAGTATAGCAACAACACCCACATCACTCATATCAACAGCCACCTTGAATGGCTTTGCATAATTAGGTGTGACAGTGGTTAACACAATTTTCAGACTCTCAAATGCCTTCTTACAGTCCGCCATCCACTGAAATTTTCTGCACTTCTTCAATAAGCCATTAGTGGAGTAGACACACTGCTAAACTTTGGTGCGAGTGTCTGATAATCCCACTCAATCCCAGGAACCCAAAGATTGTAGTACTGCTCTCTTCGTCATTAGTATGGGAAACTCCCCAATAACCTTTGTTTTCACATTCCATGGGGCCATTTGTCCATATCTGATAATATAACCCAGGAATATGACTTAGGCTTTTGCGAATTTACCAAGTCTGCCTCCCAAAGTCAGTCAAGCAATTCCAAAAAAATATTGCAAATATTCCTTCCATGTGTGACTAAAAATCACCAGATCATCGATGTACACCACACAATTGAGTAATCCAGAAATGACTTTGTTGGTTAATCTTTGAAATGTGGCTGCCGCATTTTCCATACTAAATGGCATGTCTTTAAATTGGTACAGTCCATTCAGTGTTACAAAAGCCAAAACTGTCTTCGCTCTTTTGGACAAAGGTACCTGCCAGTGTCCTCTGAGCAAGTCCAACTTAGAAATACAAGTTACTTGTGCCACCTTCTCGATGCAGTCTTCCAAACGTGGAATAAGGTATAATTAGATTTTGTAACTGCATTGACTTTGCAATAGTTCACACATAATCTTTGAGTACTGTCTGGTTGTGGCACCACTACTATGGGTGAGCTCCAGTCACTGCAACTTTGATTATGTTGTCTTTGAGCATGCTTTCAATCTCTTTTTGAAGTGCCAACTTTAGAGGGTTAACTCTGTAAAGATGTTGTTTAATTGGAACGGCATTTTCTGTATCTACATCATGTGTAATTAGATTAGTACTTCCCAGCTTATTCCCATATCTTCCCATGTGATAGTAATAACTCCTTCAAGTCATTTCAGTTTTCCTCTAGAAAGTAATTCAATAATTTTGTTTGCCGACTTCCCCATTGTCCAAGTTAATTTGAGGAATGCCCAACTAGTATCCTCTGAACTTGGTTCTTCACTTGGTGTTGTGATCAATAACACATTCTCCTTTTGCTTTCCTTCCCCGTCAAAATACCTTTTGAGCATATTCATATGGCACACTTTGTAAGGTTTCTTTCTATCTGGCATTCTTATCAAATAATTCACCTCACTCAATTTCCTTTTGATTTGATAAGGTCCACTAAACCTTGCTTTTAAAGGTTCACCTATTACTGGAAGTGATGCTAACCTTTTTCTCCATTAGTAAAATTGTGAGTTTTTCATTTCTTGTCTGCTTTCTGTTTCATCATATGCTGTGCTACTTTAAAATGCTGTGTAGTCAACTCACATGCTCTATTTAACCTGTTCCTAAAATTTAACACAGTCCAAATATGTGGTCTCTGAATTCTGACTTACCAATTTCTCCTTAATTAATTTCAGTGGTCCTCTCACTTCATGCCCAAAAACTAATTCAAATGGACTGCATTTAGTAGATTTTTTGGTGCATTCCTATTTGCAAAAAAGTACAAATGGAATTCCTTTACCCTAATCATCTGAATAGTCTTGACTATAAGCCCTCAACATGGTCTTTAAAGTTTAATGCCACCGTGCAATTCTGGATGGTACACAGTAGGTTTGAATACTTTTATTCCTAAGCTATTTGTAACTTGTCTGCTAATTTTGATGTAAAATTTTACCCTTGATCTGATTGTATCTCTGTTTGTAGTCCGTATCGAGTGAAAAATTTGAAGAACTGTTCAACAATCCTTTTCGCTGTGATATTGCATTATGAAATGGCCTCTGGAAATCTAGCGGACATGTCCATTATTGTTAACAAATACTGATTCCTACTTTTTGTTTTAGATAAGGGTCCTATCCAATCAATTAAAACCCTTGTAAAAGGTTCCTCAAATGTAGGAATGAGTAGTAAAGGTGCTAGTTTTATCACTGCCTGAGATTTTCAAATTATCTCACATGTATGACACTTCTGGCAAAATTCAACTGCATCCTTAATCTGCAGACCAAGCCAAAAAAAAAATTTTTGTATTTTGACTGGAGTTTCCTTTGATCCTAAATAACCTCCTACTGGTAATTCATGTGCTCCCCGCTACACCTCCTTTCTATAATCCACTGGTAATAAAACTTGATGAATCTCTGCCTTTTTCTCATCTGTCATATTCAACATGATGGTCTCAATTTCCTCATCAAGACGTCATTTTTAAAATAGTAACATTCTGGAATACACTCAGATTCTTCTTCTGTGTATGCTTTTTGATAGAAGTGCATCAACTTTAATATTTCTGTTGTAACTTAGTTAATTTCTCTAAACCAAAACTATCCACTTTGTCCTCCAACTGTTCTTGTTTTGTCTCAACCATTTGATCAAACATCGTCTCTGATAATTCTACTTCAACTTCCCTTATCTTTATTCTTTGATTTATCCTTCTGCTTCATGGCGTGGCTTTTTGACTTTGTTATCACACAGTCAGGAAAAATACCTCAGCTGCCTGGTTTTTCACTGGCTTTTCAACCACAGTAAGTGGCATTTCTATCTGTGATCCAGCTATATCATTACCATGGACAAACTGGAGCTTAGACTTCCTCAGTACTCCTACCACGATTTCTCCACTTTTCACCAGATACGCCAACCTCACTTTACATAATGGAGCACTTTATGTCTCACCACGAATTCCACATATTACTACTTTTTCTGGCAATAGTCCTTCTGAATTACACATCTCGTCATCTTACAACATCAAGGATTGACATGCTCCTGCAGCTCTTTAAAATGTAATTTCTTTACCTGGTCCCCCTGGCATATGCGAGTAAACCTTACCCTCACAAGTAACTGGTTTAAGAAGATCTGACACTTTCTTCTCAACCAACCTCTGACCAGGTTGCACATTCTGATGCAGCCTTTTAGCTTCCACTATGATTTCCTTTGCCACTTCAACAAAATTCACTGCCTTATCCTGTTTTCCTATACCGGTTTTCCATGTGTTTTTTCTAAACCACCAACACTGTGACTTCATGTGGCCTACTTTATTGCAGTGAAAACTCCTGAGCTTTTTTTTCCCTCCTCTTACCCCTTCATAAGTTTCCTTTAAACCTTTGATAAATATCTTTATTATCTTGGATGAGACCTTCTTTTCTGTTACCACCTGAGGATTTCTCTTTTCCTCAATTTCTATCCCTCACAGATTGAAATTGATATCAGAAGCCTAACTTTGACTAATGAACCAACTATAATCATTAGCTTTTTCAGCTGCTAATGTTGCAGTTTTAGCTCTCTGCTCTTCCACATGAGTTCTCAGTACTTTAGGAAATGAATTTTTGAACTCCTCCAAAATAAAGATGTGTCTAAGAACATCATATGTTTGATCTATTTTCAGTGGCCTTCCCTACCTATCAAAATTGCTTTGTTTGATCCTTTCAAACTCGATGTACGTTTGACCAGCGTCCCTTCCTAGATTCCTTAAACATCTGTAGGTTCCTCTCTAGCTCATATGCACTTAAGAAGGCTTTCTTCACCTCGTCATACTCCCAAATACCTCCTCTGATAGTGATGCAAATACCTCACTAACTCTACCTACCAACTTTATATGGATCAGTAAAACTCACGTGGTCACCAGTCACTTCATTGGTTTAGCCACTCTCTTAAATGAAATGAAAAAGGCTTGTACATCCTTCCTGTCAAATTTAGCCAGTGTTTGGACATATTTAAACAGATCTCTACCAGGCCTTTGACTACAATGCTTGTCATCACCATCACTAAGCCCACTTTCATCTCTACCCTTTTAAATTGACCTTCCTCTCTAATTGCCAACTTCTGAAGTTCAAACTCTCTCTCTTTCTGTTTTTCTTCTCCCTCCTTCTGATTTTCTTCTCTCTCTTTCTCCGGCTAGGGCCTTCCTCTCCTTTTCTTTTTCCTCTGCTTTTAATCGTAATGATGGACAAACTGTTTCATTTCCTTTTCATGTTCAAGTTACTTCATCTGCAATTGAATTCTAACCTTTTCTAAAGATTCCAAAGGCATTTCCAGTAAATTTAAATGTCGAGCTATAGCTGCAATTACCTCTCCATTTCTCACAGACAAAGGCAAACCCAACTCTAGCTTGTCTGTCAGTTCCAACAGCTTTGCCTTGCTCACATTTTTGTAAAACTCCGGAAGTCACTTCTTCCCCCCCCAAGAGAACTCTTAGTTACTGAATGAACCATTACGACCAAAGCACATCCTGTTTAAACCATACAAAATTAACACCTGAAACAAAAGGCACTAACACCTATCACACACAGCCTTTGGGTCCAACAATCCTAAACCCAACTTGGAAGTATAGATTTTGATCCTAGATAAGCCTCCAATATGTTTATGGGCCAGATCAGACCCCCATCAAATTTCTATTGCCTAAACTTAAAATATTTTAAAGGTAGATATGAAGTGCATGTTCCGGATGTTATGTGACTGATTAAACTACTCAACGTTAAGCAAAACACTATTTATTTAAACACTATAGTTGAAATACAAACAAAAGAAAGAAGAATTTTGAATAACTTAGCTTTTGGAAAACTTAACCACGTAACAGTTACAGTACCAATTATAGTAACATCCTATAAACACACCCCTTGGCAAAAAGGTAAGTTCAGACACAGATTCTCACATGCAATTCTCCAATCCAGGAGAAAAACAAATCATTCACTGAAGCTCCAAGTCTTCTGGGACCCCAAACAACTTCTGACGACTAAAACTAAAAAAAACTAGAAAGCAAGGTTTGTGAAGGTTTGTAGCTCAGGTTGAGGTTTAGGGTGTAGATTTGCTCGCTGAGTTGTAGGTTTCTTATCCAGACGTTTCATTACCTGGCTAGGTAACATCATCAATGGCGACCTCCAAGTGAAGCAAAGCTGTTGTCTTCTGCTTTCTATTTATATCTTTATCCTGTGGTTTGTGGTGATGTCATTTCCCGTTCGTTTTCTGAGGGGTTGATAGATGGCATCTAGATCTATGTGTTTGTTTATGGCGTTGTGGTTGGAGTGCCAGGCCTCTAGGAATTCTCTGGCATGTCTTTGCTTAGTCTGTCCCAGGATAGGTGTGTTGTCCCAGTCGAAATGGTGGTTTTTTTTCATCCGTGTGTAGGGCTACGAGGGAGAGAGGGTCGTGTCTTTTTGTGGCTAGCTGGTGTTCGTGTATCCTGGTGGCTAACTTTCTTCCTGTTTGTCCTACATAGTGTTTGTGGCAGTCCTTGCATGGAATTTTGTGCAAGGACTGCCACAAAAACTACGTAGGACAAACAGGAAGAAAGTTAGCCACCAGGATACACGAACACCAGCTAGCCACAAAAAGACACGACCCTCTCTCCCTCGTAGCCCTACACACGGATGAAAAAAAAACCACCATTTCGACTGGGACAACACACCTATCCTGGGACAGACTAAGCAAAGACATGCCAGAGAATTCCTAGAGGCCTGGCACTCCAACCACAACGCCATAAACAAACACATAGATCTAGATGCCATCTATCAACCCCTCAGAAAACGAACGGGAAATGACATCACCACAAACCACAGGATAAAGATATAAATAGAAAGCAGAAGACAACAGCTTTGCTTCACTTGGAGGTTGCCACTGATGATGTTACGTAGCCAGGTAATGAAACGTCTGGATATCAAACCTACAGCTCAGCGAGCAAACCTACACCCTAAACTAGAAAGCCTGGTCTGTGAGAACTGGCCGCTCCAATTCAGGCTGCTTCCATTGTTCCAACTTTTATATAAAAAAAACCTAAAGGTCTAACCTGGAGATAACCTAAGTTGGTAGGTATTCCCCAGTAGTCAGTTCGACACCTTCACCTTTACAACCTCTTTTAAAAAAAACCCAGGCAAAATAACTTTTCTAATGTGACAGCATCATCACACTTTCATGTCGTCATCATCTTGTTCAATTTACTGAATGCTTCTTTTCTCTGCAAGTGATCTGTGTGACTTAGTTTAAGAAGACTTTACTGCAAACTTGTTGAAAGTGATCAACACTGCCATAATTAAGGCATTGAACACCCTCTGCTTGACAATTGTGTTGTCTTTGTAGATTCCTTGCAGCATAACAGCAGCTTATCAAAGTGACAGCTAGTATCTTTCTTCATTTCTGACAGGTTTTGTTTTGGGCCAAGCAGCTATCTTGATGCCTAAGTCACTCACAGGCTCAGACCAAGTCCAAGCCTCATGTCAAATTAACTGATTAGTTTGAGAAAAATACGTTGTACTTTAGACTGATGTGTCCAATGTTTGATTGTATATTCTGGCCTGAGTTCTTTGTGCCTTAATACAAGCTCAATTCAGACTTCTTAATAACTGTTAAACAATGTATTTTTACACTGTAAATAATGATAAGGCTGCAGATCAATGTGGTCTGAGATGTAAAGGATCCAGTGTTCTAATAGAACACGAACATGTGACCACTGAGCTCACAGAGCAGCACTAGTCACCAGAGAGCCTCATCTACTTTTCCTTCAGTTCCTATCTCTCCATCTGTGAATTGCTTGGTTCATCATTCTCCCCAGAAAACATTCTCCTGTACTTTTAAACTCATGGCGCCCATACCCTAGGCCCTGTCTCCATCTATAGATATGGCTCTTGCAAGCCTGATCTCCATCAATCTTCATCTAAACCTGATTCCCAGCAAAATCCCTGGGGCTGAACTGCTCTAGCTGTTCGAGTAGAATCTCACACTAATTTATTAATTGATTAAAGCAGATGATTGGATGAATCAAAGTAATCTATACATTAGAGCAAACTAGCTCTTTCACAAGTATGGAACAAAGCTGTGAATTAAATCAATACCACACTTGCACTTTGTCAATTAGACAGCAACTCGATTGGTATTTTGGAAGCTCACAATTTGTTTTATAGTGTCTGAGAAGTACTAATGCATTTGGTGTCGCTGGAGCTGTTGCTTTGTGTGACCATTACTCTGAGGTTCTGTCATGTGTAACTATTATCCTGAAGATACTTCCCTGTATGACCATTTCCCCTCGAGTTACTGCCCTGTATAATGAATATATTTGGTCCCTGTATTCATTACTTGTTGATGTCATGATAAACATATGAGTTGAATTTTAATCTTCAGTCTCTGGATATAGATATCTCTGAGTGGGTCAACTTTTATTGCTCATACCCAGGTGATACAGTACCCATGAGATGCTGGCCTTATTCTTCTAGATTGTAGATATTTGCTGAAGAGTCTTTGATGAACTGCTACACTACATCCTGTTGATAATTCAATCTTTTGTCACTATTTGCTAATGGTGGAGTTGTAAATGTTTAGGGTAATGGATGAGATGCAATAATATTTTAGGATGATTTTTCTGAGTCTATAACAGAGTTTTTAAAGTTTCTTAATCTTACTGCTCTAATTTTTTCACTCACTACTGAAATCTGCAAACACACCAATTGTAGGAAGGAGCTACTGTGCGCTAGTGCATTTTGTATTGAAATTTCTGCTCGTGTTTCTTGGTAATATTCACTGTTGGTTTCTCCTCACAGTTAGGTGGCAATGGGTACTTTTTCGCTATCGATCCAAATGGGTATGTCCTGTTCCATCCAAACCTACAGCCAAAGGTAAGAGATGTCAGAAGTGATCCATTCCGATGACTCCAACAGTCCCTGAACTCAGCTGTAAAGATATATGAGCTTCTTAAACATTTACCCACTTGGATAATGCGTTTATAACTAGAGGGTAGCATTTTGGACATCATTCAAATTGCAATGACCAATGATTCACCCTGTGACCTGTTTCTCAACTGAAATGTATGGAGTGTGTCCATCATCAGTAATCTTCTGACAGTTGGATTTTGATAGTGGTTATTGAAAGCACAATAAAGGTGGTGATACTCTCCCTGTGACTGAAGTTTCTTACTGGCTCATGACACCTTTACTACCTGACACTTATGATAGAGGAAAACATTTTAATGCAAATGCCTGATCCATCCCTTCTTGAGGAAACACATAGAAACCTAAGAATAAACCACAGCAGGAAGTACCTATACAATCAAAGCAAGATGGCAGAGACACATTCACTTTTAACTCTCTATGATGTGGTTGTCAATATCATGTCATACATAATTTTCTTCCTGGTTCTCATTTCTAGATTATAAATTTTCGAGAGCCAGTGACTCTGGATTTCCTGGATGCAGAATTGGAGGATGAAAACAAAGAACGGGTAAGGAATGACCTCTTCCGGTCTCAAGTGAAATACAAAAACACAATGTAGAGAACAAAGAACATTACAGCTCAGACTGTTTGGCCCTTCAACCCTACGCCAATACATTTGCCCTTCCATACTAAAACTGTCTTCACAAACAAGACCCATATCCCTCTATTCCTTTTCTATTAGTGTATTCTTCCACGTGCCTCTTGAATGCTGCTATTATGTCTGCTTCCACCATGTACTATGGCAGCATGTTTCCTTTATCTGAAAAACTTGCCTTTCACATCTTTCTTAAACACCCCCCCACCACACACCTTGAACCTGTGTCCCCTAGTAACTGACCCCTCCATTTTGGGAAAAAGCCTCATACTTTCCACCCTATCCATGCCATTCACAATCTTATAAACTTCTATCACGTTGCCCCTTGACCTCCTGCTTCCAGTGAAAGCAAACCTAGTCTATCCAATCTTTCTTTAATGCTAAAATCCTCCATACCAAGCAACATTCGGGTAAATCTTTTCTGCACCCTCATTAAGGTATCTACATCCTTCTGGTAATGTGGTGACAGAACTGTACGCGATATTACAAGTGTGGCCTAACTAAAGTTCTGTAAAGCTTCAGAATAAGTTACCTATCCTTACACTCAGTGCCCCTCCCAATGAAGGCAAGCATGCCATAGGCCTTTTCTCTTACCTTATCTACCTGTGCTGCAACCTTCAGCAAACTGTGGATCTACACACCTAGATCCTTCTGTATAATCAATGCTGCTAGGGTTCTGCCATTCACTGTATAATTTCAACCTGTACTTGACCCTCCAAAGTGCATCATCTCACATTTGTCTAGATTCAACTCCATCTGCCATTTTTCTGCCCATGCCTACAACTGATCTATATCCTGTTGTATCCTCTGACAGTCCTCCTCACTATCAGCAACTCACCAATCTTTGTATTGTCCGCAAACTTACTAATTAGACCAGCTATATTTACCTAGGAGAAAGTGAGTACTGCAGATGCTGGAGATCAGAGTCAAAACATGTGGTGCTGGAAAAGCACAGCTGGTCAGACAGCATCTGAGGAACCAGAGAATTGACATTTTGAGCATAAGCTTTTCATCAGGAATGAGGCTTGTGGCCCTAGGGGGCTGAGAGATAAATGGGAGGGGGTGGGGCTCAGGGAAAGGTAGCTGGGAATGTGATAGGTAGATGAAGGTGGGGGTGAAGGTGATAAGTCGGAAAGGACGGTGGAGTGGATAGGTGGGAAAGAAGATAGGCAGGTAGGACTGTTCAAGGGGGTGGTGCCAAGTTGGAAGGTTGGATCTGGGATAAAGATGGGTGATGGGGAAATGAGGAAATTGATGAAATCCACATTGAGTTCTTGTGGTTGGAAGGTCCCAAGGTAGAAGATGAGGCGTTCTTCCTTCAGGCATCGGGTGGTTAGTGTTTGAAGGTGGAAGAGGCCTCGGACTTGCATGTGCTTGTTAGAGTGGAAGGGGGAGTTAAAATATTCGGCAACCGGGCTGTGGGTCGTTTAGTCCATGTGTCCCAGAGATGTTCTCTGAAACATTCTGCAAGTTAGCGTCTGTCTCCCCAATGTAGAGTAGACTACAGACACAATAGATGACTTCTGTGGAAGTACAGATAATTCTTTGTCAGATGTGGAAGGATCCTTTGGGGCCTTGGTCGGATGTAAAGGGGGAGGTTTGGGTGCAGGTTTTGCACTTGTTGCAGTGGCAGGGGAAGGTACCAGGATTGGAGGGTGGGTTGGTGGGAGGCCTGAACCTAACAAGGGAGTCGCAGAGGGAATTGTCTCTCCAGAGTGCAGACAGGGGTGGGGAGAGAAATATATCTCTGATGGGAAGGTCTGATTGTAGGTAGCAGAAATAGCAGAGGATGATGTGATGTATCCGGAGGTTGATGGGGAGGAAGGTGAGGACCAAGGGATTCAGTCCTTGAGATTGAAGAGGTGGGGTTCAAGGGCGGAGGTACGGAATGTGGAGGAGATGCCCTGGAGGGCATTGTTGACCATGTGGAAGAGGAAATTGCGGTCTCTGAAGAAGGAGGCCATCTGGGATGTTCTATGGTGGATTTGGTCCTCCTGGGAGTAGATGCAGCTGAGGTGCAGGAATTGGGAATAAGGGATAGTGATTTTACAGAAGCAGGGTGGGAGGAGGTGTAGTCCAGGTAGCTGTGGAAGTCAATGGGTTTGTAGTAGATGTCCATGTTGAGTTGGTCACAGGAAATGGAAATGCAGAGGTCCAGGAAGGGGAGGGAGGTGTCCGAGATGGTCCAGCTGAACTTGAGGTTGGGTTGGAAGGTGTAAGTGAAGTTAATGAACTGTTCAACCTCCTTGTGGGAGCACGAAGTGGCGCCGATACAGTCATTGATCTAGCGGAGGAAAAGGTGGAGAATGGTGCTAGTGTAGCTGCAGAAGATGAACTGTTCCACATACCTGACGAAGGGGCAAGCACAGCTGGACTCATTTGGGAGCTGATGGCAACTCTTTTGGTCTGGAGGAAGTGGAAGGATTGCAATGAGAAATTGTTGTGGGTAAGGACCAGGTCAGCCAATGGAGAATGAGAGTGTCAGTGGAAGGGTACTGGTTGGGTCAGCGTTAGAGGAAGAAACAGAGGGCTTGGAGGCTTTTGTCATGGCGGATGAATGTGTATAGGGACTGGATGTCAATGGTGAAGATGAGGCTTTGGGGACCAGGGAAACAAAAGTCCTAGAGGAGGTGGAGTGCATGAGTGGTGTCCTAAATATAAGTGGGGAGTTCCTGGACCAAGGGGAACAGTCATGATTTGGAGATGCCGGTGTTGGACTGAAGTGTACAAAGTTAAAAATCGCACAACACCAGGTTATAGTCCAACAGGTTTAATTGGAAGCACTAGCTTTTAGAGCGCCGCTCCTCCTGACACAGCCACCTGATGAAGGAGCGGCGCTCTGAAAGCTAGTGCTTCAAATTAAACCTGTTGGACTATAACTTAGTGTTGTGTGATTTTTAACAAGGCAAACAGGACAGTGTCTTCAAATCACTTATGTAGCCCACAACCAGCAGAGGTCCCAGCACTGATTCCTATGGAACACCACTAGTCACAACCCTCCATTCCAATACACACCCTTTCTGTCTCCTATGACTAAGCCAGTTCTGTGTCCATCTTGCCAGCTTTACCTTTTGTACCCATCTGCCATGTGTCAAAAGCTTTACTGAAGTCCATGTAGACACTTTTCCTTCAACAATTGTCTTTGTCACCTTCTCAAAAATCACAAACAAGTTAGTGAGGCATGACCTCTCTTGCACAAAACCATGCTGTCTATCCTAATAAATCCATTTGCTTCTAAATGTGTATAGATCTTGTCCCTCAGAATTTTTTCCAATAATTTCCTTACCACTGACATGAGGCTCACACGCCTGTAATTTCCTGGATTATCCCTGTCACCCTTTTTAAACATTGGGACAACATTGGCTATTCTCCAGTCCTCTGGGAACCCTTTTTAAACAATGGGACAACATTGGCTATTCTCCAGTCCTCTGGGAACTCACCTGTGGTCAAGGAGGATATAAAGATGTCTGTCAATGCTCCAGCAATTTTTCTCTTGCCTCAATATTCTGAAATAGGTCTCATCAGGACTTATCTATCTTAATACTTTTTAAGAGGTGCACAACACGTCTTCTTTTTTAGTAGTAACTTGGCTTAAAATTTCGACACTTCCTTCCCTGAGATCATCCTCTACCAATTCCTTCTCCTTGGTGAATACTGACACAAAATATTCATTTATGACCTCACCTACCTTCTCTGGCTCTACATATAGAGTGGGCCAACCCTTTCCCTGGTTACCCTCTTACTTTTTATAGGTGTAAAAAGCCTTGAGATTCCTCTTAATCCTGTTTGCTAATGACATTTCGTGATCCTTTTTAGCCCTTTTAATTCCTTTTAATTTCGGTTCTATCCTCCTTTTCTTATATTCTTCCAGGGCTTTGTCAGTTCCCATACTCCTAGTCCTTATGAATGCTTCCTTTTTCTTTTGGACCAAGGTCGTAATATCTCTGGTTATTCAAGGTTCGTGTGACTTGCCATATCTATCCTTCATTCTTGCTGTGCTACTCCTGAACTCTTATCAATTGCCATTTGAAATGCTCCCATATGTCCGATGTGGATCTACCCTCAAACAGCCGCCTTCAATCAGAATTCTCTAGTTCCTGTCCAATACAAGGGTACCTCGATTATCCGAACGTGATGGGCAGGCACTATTTCGTTCGGATATTTGATTACTCGGTCAATCGATTAAATACCTTTCCTCTGGGGCTCAGGAGTTTTTAAAGTCTGCTCCCAGTTTGGGAGACAGCAGCAGCATACAGCGCATGAGGAAAACATCGATTTTCCTGCTCCTCAGATGCTGCCTGAACTGCTGTGCCTTTCCTGCACCACTCTAATCTAGAATCTGGTTTCCAGCATTTGCAGTCCTTGTTTTTACCTTACACATTCTGCCCCATCCAAGCCCCTAACATGAAATGAGTCTCAGTCAAAATAGAGGAACTTAAAATCACCACCACAACAACCCTGCTGGTTTTGCATCTTTCCAAAATCTGTCTACGTATTCTCTCCTCTTTTTCCCGTTGGCTGTTGGAAGGCCTGTACGCCTCTAAGCCCAGTGTTGGGTTTCACTTTTCCTGTTACTGAGTTCTGTCCATAATCCCTCACTGCACAAGTCCTTTGATGTATCCTCCCTCAGTACAGTGTGGGATACGCCTTTACCAGCAATGCAACTCCCCCACCTCATTTACATCTCCTTCTATCCCACCTGAAACATCTAAATCCTTGAGCATTCAGCTCCCAGTCCTGTTCCTCTTTTAGCCAATTCTCCGTAATCACAGTTCCAAGTACTAAGCAAAGCAAAGCTCTAAGTTCATTTACCTTGCTTATTATACTTCTCACATTGAAACACACGTATTTCAGACACCACCCTTCTCCTGCTCCTTTCATCAGTGTTTCCCTGCCTGTTCTTGTTCTTAGTCCTGTTTGCCTTGGTTTCTACCTCTCCCTTAGTTCTGCATCTACTGCCCTACTCTTCAGGTTCTCCTCCCCTGCCACATTAGTTTAAACCCTCCCAAACCAAGTATCCACCACCAAGAACATAAATCCCAGTCCTGCCCAGGTGTGCCCCATCCTGTTTGTACACGTCCCACCTCCCCAAAACCTGTCCCAATACCCCACAAATTTGAAACCTCCTCATGTTCATCCTATATATCCTGCTGTTTCTACTCTGACTAGCTCGTGGCACTGGTAGTAATCCTGCAATAACTATCATTAAGGTTAACGTTTCAACTTTCTTCCTCGTTCTCTATACTCTGCTTTTAGGACCTCATCCTTTTTTTTCACCTATGCCGTTAGTACATGTACCACGACCACTCTACAAAGTCGTGCAACTGCTCCAAGACATCCAGGACCCGAGCACCAGGGAGGCAATGTATCATCATGGACTCTCGTTAACAGCCACAGACACGCCTATTTATTCCCCGTACAATTAAATCCCCTATGGCATTTCTATAACTATTTCAGCCTCCCTTCACAGCAGAACCATGAATTTGGCTGCTGCTGCTTTCCCCTGAGAGGCCATTCCCCTCAGCTGTATCCAAAACAGTAATAGCCACAGGAGATTCCTGCACTGCCTGCTTAGCCCTCCTGTTCTGCCTGGTGGTCACCCATTCCCTTCCTGTCTGTGGAGTTGGAGTCAGTGGTGTGACCACCTCTCTATACATACTACCCACGGTATTCTGTGTCTTGCAAATACTCCACAGTGTCCCCAGACCCGCTCCAACTATGAAATCCAAGCTTCCAGGAGCTGCAGCTGGAGCCACTTCTTGCACATACACAGGTCTCGGGCACTGGAAATGTGCCCGGCTTCCTTCATCAAGCAAGAGGAGCAGACTATGATTTGGAGCTTGCCTGCCTTGGCTTATCCCTTTAATCTAATTAATCTTTACAAAGGTAAATACTTTTAAAACTAAATTGAAGCTGCTGTTGCTCTCTGCTCTGATAATGATTTCTCAAAACTTATCCGCTACTCACCAGCAACAGTTTCCCGAAGCTGTTTAGGCTCACTCTTGAACTCCTGCTGCTGAAATCCCTCTCACATTGTTCTGTCTGATCTGCTCCGAACCTTGCCTCTTTTTTTTAGTTCGTGGAGGAGGAGAGAGGGATGGAAACATGATGGCTCAGCGGTAATCACTGCTGCCTTGGAAAAATGGGTTTTAGGGTAAGGGTCTGGGTGGGATGCTCTTCAGAGGGTTGTTGTGGGCTTGATGGGCTGGGTGACCTGGTTCCATGATTCAATACAGTAAGCTAACGTTTGGGGCTGGGAGAAAGTGAGGACTACAGATGCTGGAGATCAGAGTTGAAGAGTGTGGTGCTGGAAGTGCACAGCCGGTCAGGCAGCATCCAAGGGGTAGGAGAATTAACGTTTCGAGCATAAGCACTTCGTCAGGAATGTTTGGGGCTGACCGTTCCTTAATAGTCGGATCTTCTATGATGTCCTTCACACCCATGCTGACTGTGAAGTCCACTCCCAGAATGCAAACAAGTGATGTCTCAGCAACCTCTGACTATATTCCAGACTTTCAGGCGGCCTTCACATTTCACCATTCCACGAATAGAGAGAATTGTTCTTTTAGATTTTTCCTGATCTCTGCTCTGAAAGAACCAAAGAGAATTCTATATTTGATTATTCTTTCTTCCTCCTCTGATAATATGATGGACATTTTTTTGACTCTCTGTCCCTTATCATCAACAAAGTCCAACCTGCCTGTGTAGTGACCAAGACTATTTTGGTACTTGCCATGCATATCAACTAACAATTGTGGACTTGTGTTTTGGAGGTTCAGTAACATGCCACTGGGTGGGGACAGTGGGGCAAAAAAATCAGAAAAGAATCGAGAAATAATCCACTCATTCCATCTGCTCCATACTGGTGTTTATGCTTCGGGGGAGCCTCCGACTCTTTCTCTTCATTAACCTTATATATTCTGTTTCATTCTTCCTTTTGAGTTAATCCAATTTTCCCTTAGATGTGTCTCTTTGAATCACTTCATTTACCTAATGTAAATTCTATTAGAAGTAGGTGAAGGAGGAGACGTTTGGGCCCTCAAAGCTGCACTGCCATTCAATAAGATCAGGAAACTCCACTTTCCCTGTCGTCCCCTCAAACACTCATCGCCTTCGCAGATCAAAAATTGGTCTAGTTCATCATTGAATATATTCTTTTGCCTAGCTTTCACTGTTGTTTGGAATAGTAACTCCAAAGATTAATGATTGTCTAAGAGAAGAAATTCCATTTCATCTCTACCTTAAATAGAAGACCCTTTATTTTGAAACTGTAACCCCCAGTTCTGGGTTCCTCAGTAAGAGGAAACATCCCTTCAGCATCTACCTGGTCAAGGCACCTCAGAATATTATTTTCAATTAGATCACTTCTCATTCTTCTAAACTCCAATAGATTTAGACCAAATCTTCTCAAACTTTCTTTATAAGGCAACTTCTTCATTGCAGGAATCCATGAAGGTCAACATTGTATTTGCCTTCCTAAATACAGAGGAGCCTCGTTATCCGAATGAGATGGGCTGGCAGTATTTTGTTCAGATAATTGATTGTTCAGTTAATTGATTCAATGCCTATCCTCTGGGGCTGGAAGTTTTCTGAAGTTTCCTTTTCCCTGGCTCTGCCTGCCTTACCCCCTCTCTTTGTCTCAGGGTTTGTTTCTGAGCAGAGACACACTTATGTGTAAGGGACCTGCAGCACTGCTGATGGCTCCCCCCACTCCCACTCAATCAGTTCAATGGATTGACACAGCAAAGCACTTGCTAAGTCCGCTCGCTGTTCAGGAGACTAGGCAGTAGCACACCACGCATGACTTTCCCACCCCTGTCCACCTCCAACCTGCACCCCCTGTCCACCCACCCAACCCCATCCAACACCACTCCCTGGCCGCCACACCACACCTCTCCACCCACCCCATGCGCCCCTGTCCACATCGACTCCCATGAGACCCTGTCCACCCCCTCCCACCCCATCTAGGGCAGCCGGACTGGACACCAACAGCAAAACTGCTGCTACCTTTAGGGGGTGAGTCTCAAAATAGCACACACAACCACGTACACAACATTTTACTGCAACTTTTTGACAGGTTCTACCCGTGCCATGTCTAGGGCAATGTTGGAGAGATTATCTGGGGAAGGAAGGTTTACAGTATACCCCTATGTATAACTTCTGGGAAAGTATGGTGGGGGGAGAGAGAGAGAGAGAGAGGGCAGGCAGTCGGTCAGTCATTTGGATATGGTGCCTGGGCTCCCATCGATGTCCAGGACTGCTCTCGGCAGCATTTCAGTAAGCTGGGTTCATTTTCAATCATTGTAAACAAAAAATACGATCCGTGTTGAAACATCTCTTTGATGTAATTTTTCTGTTGGGACCTTGAGATCTTCTTCCAATCATCCAAATTTCGGATAATTAATATTCGGATAATCGAGGTTCCTCTGTACTTGTTCCACCCGCATGACAACCAAGGACATCAGATCTCTCTCTGTCCCTCAACATTCTACAGTCTCGAGTTAACAAGTGTGGCACTGGGAAAGCACAGCCGATCAGGCAACATCCGAGGAGCAGGAGAGTCGTGTTTTCAGCATAAGCTCTTCATAAATCATTCCTGATGAAGACGTTATGCTCGAAATGTCAACTCTCCTGCTCCTCGGATGTTGCCTGACCAGCAATGCTTTCCTAGTGCCACACTTTTTGACTCTGACCTCCAGCAATTGCAGTCCTCACTTGCTCCTAATTGATCCTACAGTCTTGCTCTACTAAAATAATATTTTGCTTTTTTCTATTCTTCCTGCCAAAGTAGACAACTTCATATTTTCTCACATTATAGTTCAGTACTAAATTTTTGATCACTCACTTAACCTATTTCTGTCCATTTGTAAACTCTTTCAGTCCACACAACTTGTTTCCAACCTGCTGATGTATTATCAGAAAATGTGGCAGTTAGTCATTAACTCAAGTCTTTACTATCGAACATAAATCGTTGAGATTGCTGCAGCACTCTACTAATTGCAGCTTAACAAGCTGAAAATGGCATGCATCCACTTCTTTTAAGACTCTTGGAACCAGGCCAACAGATCAGGGGACCTGTCAGCTTTTAATTCCCTTGGTGTATCTAGTACCATTTTTCTAGTGATTCTGACTGGGATTAAATTCCTCCCTCCCCTTTACCTCATGTTATTCTACTATTATTGTCATTTATTTTCTTTGTAACAATACCAAGGCTTTAAGAGGTATATTTTGTCCTTTTTTTTAGGAAGGAAGGTTGAGACAGGCTACTGAGCTGTCTGCTCCAAAACTTATGAGGCCTTGGGTTTTTTCTTCCTGCTGTTTATCATTTTGTTGTATTTTGCCTATGGTATATGAATATGGTATATGAGATATTTTAGGTGCTGGAGGTGATTTCCTCGAATTCCAGGAGCAGCAATTACTGTTTTATATGCTGTTCCATTTTGGAACTTTGGGGAAAAAAAAGTCAAAACAACAGCAGTTTTAAAAGGGAGAAGAACAGACAAAGGAAGCACATGGTGAGGTCAGTGCAGGAGAGAGAGAGAGAGAGAGAGAGAGAGAAACTGGCAGAGCAGTGAATCTGCACAATTACTGCCTTTGCTGTTTGAATTCACGTATTGCTGGACATTGAAGTGCTTCTGGGAAAATTAGCAGACAGTGAAATTCACAACTGATCTTGGAGGAACTGTTTGGGCGAAGTTCACAGCACAGAAGCAGATAACTGTATAGTATTGTTTTTGAGTGTGACCTACAGAAAGTCTTCAGTAGTACGTAGAATGGGTTCTTTCTTGATTATATGTTTTTTGAGATATGTCTCTTGGCTAAAATTAAAAGATAAGCCACAACTATTAATTTAACCTGGGGCAGTGTTTTGCGGAGGAATAAGATGGTGTTATTTTCTGGGTCTGTAGATTGTGAAGGAACAAAAATGGCCTTTGGTAGAGTGATGTGCACTTCTTGTCAGATGTGGGAGTTTAAAGAGAGTTTAAGGGTTACTGCGGATTATATCTGCAATAAATGCTGTTGGTTGCGAATCTTATCAGATCAAATGTATCGCTTGGAGAAACAGTTAGAAGTGATGAGGAATTCGCAACAGCAACAATGTGTGATGGATGGCAATTATAGGAAGAGGGGAAAGTCTCTGATACAGTCACATAGATGGGTTAACTCCAGGATCAGGTGTACCCGAGAATTCTGTGGGAAGCTAGAGAAGTGATTGCTGGGCGTCTTGCTGAGATATTTATATCATCGATAGTCACAGGTGAGGTGCCAGAAGACTGGAGGTTGGCAAACGTGGTGCCACTGTTTAAGAAGGGCGGTAAAGACAAGCCAGGAACTATAGACCAGTCAACCTGACCTCATTGGTGGACAAGTTGTTGGAGGGAATCCTGAGGGACAGGATGTACATGTATTTAGAACATAGAAAGATACAGCGCAGTACAGGCCCTTCGGCCCTCGAAGTTGCGCCGACCGAATCCTACCTAACCTACACTAGCCCAATAACTTCCAAATGCCTATCCAATGCCCGCTTAAATGACCATAAAGAAGGAAAGTTCACCACTGCTACTGGCAGGGCATTCCATGAACTCACAACCCGCTGTGTAAAGAATCTACCCCTAACATCTGTCCTATACCTACCACCCCTTAATTTAAAGCTGTGTCCCCTAGTAACACCTGACTCCATTAGCGGTAAAAGGTTCTCAGTGTCGACCCTATCTAAACCCCTAATCATCTTATACATCTCTATCAAATCTCCCCTAAACCTTCTCTTCTCCAATGAGAACAGCCCCAAGTGCCTCAGCCTTTCCTCATAAGATTTTCCTACCATTCCAGGCAACATCCTGGTAATCCTCCTCTGCACCCGTTCCAATGCCTCCACATCCTTCCTATAGTATGGCGACCAAAACTGCACACAATACTCCAGATGAGGCCGCACCAGAGTCTTATACAGTTGCAACATGACCTCAGGACTCCGGAACTCAATTCCTCTACCAATAAAGCCCAGTACACCATATGCCTTCCTCACAGCACTATTTACCTGGGTGGCAACTTTCAGAGATCTGTGTACATGGACACCAAGATCCCTCTGCTCATCCACACTACCAAGTAGCCTACCATTAGCCCAGTAATCCATCTTCTTGTTACTCCTACCAAAGTGAATGACTTCACACTTAGCTACATTGAATTCCATTTGCCACATTTCTGCCCAGCTCTGCAACTTATCTATATCCCGCTGTAACCTACCACTTCCTTCCTCACTATCCACAACTCCACCGACTTTTGTGTCATCCGCAAACTTGCTTACCCAGCTTTCAAGCCCTTCCTCTAGATCATTTATAAAGATAACAAAAAGCAATGGTCCCAAAACAGATCCTTGTGGTACACCGCTAGTAACTGCACTCCAAGATGAACATAGTCCATCAACTACTACCCTCTGTCTCCTTCCAGCCAGCCAATTCCTAAACCAAACCTCTAATGTATCCTCAATGCCATACCTCCGTAGTTTTAGCATTAGCCTACCATGGGGAACCTTATCGAACGCCTTACTAAAATCCATATACACAACATCTACTGCTTTACACTCGTCCACTTCCTTAGTCACCTTCTCAAAGAACTCGATAAGGTTTGTGAGGCACGACCTGCCCTTCACAAAACCATGCTGGCTATCCTTGATCACGTTATTCCTATCCAGATGTTCATAAATCTTATCCCTTACCATTCTCTCTAAGACTTTGCCCACCACTGAAGTCAGACTCACTAGCCTATAGTTACTAGGGCTATCCCTACTCCCTTTCTTGAACAAGGGGACCACATTCGCTATCCTCCAGTCCTCTGGTACTATTCCCGTTGACAATGACGACATAAAAATCCAGGCCAATGGCTCTGCTATCTCCTCCCTAGCTTCCCATAGGATCCTAGGGTAAATGCCATCAGGCCCAGGAGACTCTATTTTCATCCTCTCCAATATTCCCAGAACCTCTTCCCTGCATATTTCCAGGCCATCCATTCTAATCATTTGTGACTCCATATTCACATCAGCAACAGTGTCCTGTTCCTGAGTGAATACTGATGAAAAGTATTGATTTAGTGTCTCTCCAATCTCCTCCGCCTCCACACACAACTTCCCACTACTATCTTTGACTGGACCGATACCTACCCTAGTCATCCTTTTATTCCTGACATACCTATAGAAAGCCTTTGGGTTTTCCCTAATCCTACCAGCTAAAGACTTTTCATGTCCCTTTCTCGCTTCTCTTAGCTCTCTCTTTAGATCCTTCCTGGCTACCTTATAACTCTCTATCGCCCCAACTGAACCTTCACGCCTCATCTTTACATATGCCGCCTTCTTCCCTTTCACAAGGGATTCCAATTCCTTACTAAACCACGGCTGCCTCACAAGGCCCTTTACACCATGCCTGACTGGTACATACTTATCGAGGACACGTAGTAGCTGCTCCTTGAACAATCCCCACATCTCATTAGTGTTCTTCTCTTGAAGCCTGTTTTTCCAATCCACACACCCTAAGTCATGCCTCACTGCATCATAATTTCCCTGCCCCCAGCTATAACTCTTGCCCTGTGGCGCACACTTATCCCTCTCCATCACTAAAGTAAAAGTCACCGAGTTGTGGTCACTGTCCCCGAAGTGCTCACCTACCTCCAAGTCTAACACCTGGCCTGGTTCATTACCTAGAACCAAATCCAGTATAGCCTCACCTCTTGTTGGCCTGTCTACATATTGTGTCAGTAAACCCTCCTGCACACATTGGACAAACACCGACCCATCTAATGAACTCGAGCTATAGCTCTCCCAGTCAATATCTGGGAAGTTAAAGTCCCCCATAACAACCACCCTGCTACCTTCACTCTTTTCCTGAATCATCCTCGCAATATTATCCTCTACTTCTCTAGGACTATTAGGAGGCCTTTAAAAACACCTAACAGGGTGACCTCACCTTTCCTATTTCTAACCTCAGCCCAAACTACCTCAGATGGCAAGTCCTCTTCCATCGTCCATTCCACTGCTGTAATACTATCTTTGACAAGTAATGCCACACCTCCCCCTTTTTTACCCCCATGTCTGATCCTACTAAAACATTTAAACCCTGGAACCTGCAACAGCCATTCTTGTCCCTGTTCTACCCACGTCTCTGTAATGGCCACAACATCGAAGTCCCAGGTACCAACCCACGCTGCAAGTTCACCTACCTTATTTCTTATACTTCTGGCATTGAAGTATACACACTTCAATCCACCCTTCTGTTTGCAGGCACCCTCCTTCGAGGTCGCTGCATTATTCATAACCTCCCTACACTCAAGGTCCTGTACCCTAAAGCTACAGTCCAGGTTCCCATGCCCCGGCGGAGTTAGTTTAAACCCTCCCAAAGAGCACTAGCAAACCTCCCCCCAAGGATACTGGTGCCCCTCAGGTTCAGGTGTAGACCATCCTTTTTATAGAGGTCCCACCTTCCCCAGAAAGAACCCCAGTTGTCCAGAAACCGGAATCCCTCCCTCCTGCACCATCCCTGTAGCCACGCATTTAACTGCTCTCTCTCCCTATTCCTCGACTCTCTATCACGTGGCACGGGTAACAAACCAGAGACTACAACTCTGTTTGTTCTAACTCTGAGCTTCCAACCTAGCTCCCTGAAAGCCTGTCTGACATCCTCACCCCTCTTCCTACCTATATCGTTGGTGCCAACGTGGACCACGATCTGGGGCTGCTCCCCCTCCCCCTTAAGGACCCGGAAAACACGATCAGTGACATCACGTACCCTTGCACCTGGGAGGCAACATACCAAACGTGAGTCACTGTCGCCCCCACAAAACCGTCTGTCTGTACCCCTCACTATCGAGTCCCCAAGAACTATCGCTCTACCTTTCTCCACCCTTCCCTTCTGAGCAACGGGGCCAGGCTCCGTGCCAGAGGCCTGAACCTCGTTGCTTGCCCCTGGTAAGTCATCCCCCCCACAAGTATCCAAAACGGTATGCTTGTTCTTGAGGGGAATGACCGCAGGGGGTCCCTGCACTGGCTTCCTCCTCCCACTCCCCCTCACTGTCACCCATCTATCTTGAACTTTCGGAGTAACTACTTCCCTAAAGCTCTGATCTATGACCCTCTCTGCCTCCCGAATGATTTGGAAAGGAAGAACTGATTAAGGATAGTCAACATGGCTTTGTGCATGGGAAATCATGTCTAACAAACTTGATTGAGTTTTTTGAAGGAGTAACAAAGAAGATTGATGAGGGCAGAGCAGTAGATGTGATCTATATGGACTTCAGTAAGGCGTTCGACAAGGTTCCACATGGGAGACTGATTAGCAAGTTTAGATCTCATGGAATACAGGGAGAACTAGCCATTTGGATACAGAACTGGCTCAAAGGTAGAAGACAGAGGGTGGTGGTGGAGGGTTGTTTTTCAGACTGGAGGCCTGTGACCAGTGGAGTGCCACAAGGATCGGTGCTGGGCCCTCTACTTTTTGTCATTTACATAAATGATTTGGATGCGAGCATAAGAGGTACAGTTAGTAAGTTTGCAGATGACACCAAAATTGGAGGTGTAGTGGACAGCGAAGAGGGTTACCTCAGATTACAACAGGATCTGGACCAGATGGGCCAATGGGCTGAGAAGTGGCAGATGGAGTTTAATTCAGATAAATGCGAGGTGCCGCATTTTGGGAAAGCAAATCTTAGCAGAAGTTATACACTTAATGGTAAGGTCCTAGGGAGTGTTGCTGAAAAAAGAGACATTGGAGTGCAGGTTCATAGCTCCTTGAAAGTGGAGTTGCAGGTAGATAGGATCATGAAGAAGGCATTTGGTATGCTTTCCTTTATTGGTCAGAGTATTGAGTACAGGAGTTGGGAGGTCATGCTGCAGCTGTACAGGACATTGGTTAGGCCACTGTTGGAATATTGCGTGCAATTCTCGTCTCCTTCCTATCGGAAAGATGTTGTGAATCTTGAAAGGGTTCAGAAGAGATTTACAAGGATGTTGCCAGGATTTGAGCTGCAGGGAGAGGCTGAACAGGCTGGGGCTGTTTTCCCTGTAGCGTCAGAGGCTGAGGGGTGACCTTATAGAGGTTTGCAAAATTATGAGGGGCATGGATAGGATAAATAGACAAAGTCTTTTCCCTGGGGTCGGGGAGTCCAGAACTAGAGGGCATCGGTTTAGTGTGAGAGTGGAAAGATATAAAAGAGACCTAAAGGGCAGCTTTTTCACTCTGAAGGTGGTACGTGTATGGAATGAGCTGCCAGAGGATGTGGTGCAGGCTGGTACGATTGCAACATTTAAGAGGCATTTGGATGGGTATATGAATAGGAAGGGTTTGGAGGGATATGGACCGAGTGCTGGCAGGTGTGACTAGATTGGGTTGTGATATCTGGTCGGCATGGACAGGTTGGACCGAAGGGTCTTTTTCCATGCTGTACATCTCATTCCAATAACAAGCTGCTCAGAGCTTCATACAATTGGATCTAATCACCTAAATTGGAAGGGGACTAATATACTGGCAGGGAAATTTGCTAGAATTGCTCGGCAGGATTTAAACTGGTAAGGTGTGTTAGATAGGATTAACAGGTGGGAGGGGTGAGGTGGGACCCAGGGAGATAGTGAGGAAACAGATCAATCTGAAACTGGTACAGTTGAGAACAGAATTGAGTCAAACAGTCAGGCAGGCAGGGACAAGGTAGGACTAATAAACTAAACTGCATTTATTTCAATGCAAGGGACGTAACAAGGAAGGCAGATGAACTCAGGGCATGGTTAGGAACATGGGACTGGGATATCATAGTAATTACAGAAACATGGCTCACAGATGGGCAGGACTGGCAGCTTAATGTTCCAGGATACAAATGCTACAGGAGGGATAGAAAGGGAGGCAAGAGAGGAGGGGGAGTGGCGTTTTTGATAAGGGATAGCATTACAGCTGTGCGGAGGGAGGATATTCCCGGAAATACATCCAGGGAAGTTATTTGGGTGGAACTGAGAAATAAGAAAGGGATGATCACCTTATTGGGATTGTATTATAGACCCCATAATAGTCAGAGGGAAATTGAGAAACAAACTTGTAAGGAGATCTCAGCTATCTGTAAGAATAATAGGGTAGTTATGGTAGGGGATTTTAACTTTCCAAATATCGACTGGGACAGCCATAGTGTTCAGGGTTTAGATGGAGAGGAAATTGTTAAGTGTGTACAAGAAAATTTTCTGATTCAGTATGCGGATGTACCAACCAGAGAAGGTGCAAAACTTGACCTACTCTTGGGAAATAAGGCAGGGCAGGTGACTGAGGTGTCAGTGGGGGAGCACTTTGGGGCCAACAACCATAATTCTATTAGATTTAAAATAGTGATGGAAAAGGATAGGCCAGATCTAAAAGTTGAAGTTCTAAATTAGAGAAAGGCCAATTGGAGCAAGGGCAGAGCAGTAGCTGTGATCTAAATGGACTTCAATAAGGCATTCGACAAGGTTCCCCATGGGAGACTGGTTAGCAAGGTTAGGTCTCATGGAATACAGGGAGAACTAGCCATTTGGATACAGAACTGGCTCAAAGGTAGAAGACAAAAGGTGGTGGTGGAACTGGTGGAGGCTTGAACAATTGCAACATTTAAGACGCATTTGGATGGGTATATGAATAAGAAGGGTTTAGAGGGATATGGGCCGGGTGCTGGCAGGTGGGACTAGATTGGGTTGGGATATCTGGTCGGCATGGACGGTCTGTTTCCATGCTGTACATCTCTATGACTTAATAAAGTGTATTCAGTTTCAAGACCAGTAGTTTGGCCAATCAAATTGCTTCAGCGATGCAATGTCTGGCACTTGTCTTTAAAGTAAGAAAAAGACAGGGTCTGAGTTATCTTCTTAATATATTTTTGAGGAGGTTTGGTATGGTCCATAACACTTTTGCACCTTCGATCGTGAAGAGTGATACAAAACTCTTGTTTAAAGTCTCTGCCATTTCTGTGTTTCCCGGTATTATTTCTCCAGTCTCATCCTGTGAGAGACCATCATCTACTTTAGCACTCATTCTCACCCGCTCTGTAGGGAGAGAATTCTGCTAAATTCTAAATTGGATTTATTTGACTATCTTATACTTATGGCCCTTAGTACCTACTAAAGGAGACATTTTTCCTCTGTATACTTTACCAAGCCAAATGGTACCATCCATGTAAATGTTTATTGCACTTCTATGGGCGGCACGGTGGCACAGTGGTTAGCACTGCTGCCTCACAGCGCCAGGGACCTGGGTTCAATTCCCGCCTCAGGCGACTGACTGTGTGGAGTTTGCACGTTCTCCCCGTGTCTGCGTGGGTTTCCTCCTGGTGCTCCGGTTTCCTCCCACAGTCCAAAGATGTGCGGGTCAGGTGAATTGGCCATGCTAAATTGCCCGTAGTGTTAGGTAAGGGGTATATGTAGGGGTATGGGTGGGTTTAGATTAGATTAGACTTACAGTGTGGAAACAGGCCCTTCGGCCCAACAAGTCCACACCGACCCGCCGAAGCGCAACCCACCCATATCCCGAAATTTACCCCTTACCTAACACTACGGGCAATTTAGCTTGGCCAATTCACCTGACCCGCACCTCTTTGGACTGTGGGAGGAAACCGGAGCACCCGGAGGAAACCCACGCAGACACGGGAAGAACGTGCAAACTCCACACAGTCAGTCGCCTGAGTCGGGAATTGAACCCGGGTCTACAGGCGCTGTGAGGCAGCAGTGCTAACCACTGTGCCACCGTGCCGCCCACTAAGGGTTGTCGCTTCGGCGGGTCGGTGTGGACTTGTTGGGCCGAAGGGCCTGTTTCCACATTGTAAGTAATCTAATCTTCTAATCTATCACTATCCTCCCTCTAATATTGATGTTAATAAATTGTCAGTTGTTCTTATGTTTTCCAATCAAATGATGCCATACTCCAAATATGTTCTGAAAAATACATGTTATTTCCCATTTTAATCACATTGTTTTCATCATGTTACAATCAGGCAAAGTTTCGCGTGAATCACAGTTAAACATTGGAATTGACAATAATTTACAATTCATCCATCCCATTATGTGACAATTCTAATGCCATCAACAGCCATTTCCTGTACTGACTGCATGTTCCCATTCCATCACTTTGGAGGAAATTACGGTTTCACATGCTGTTGTTTCTTTTTGTTTGCTCTGTTCATCACTGGTGATGCAGATAAGGAGGAATATGATTGATGGGAAGAGTGGTACAAGTGACATCCGAACTCTACTCAAATCCCTGGATGAGGTAATAGATTATCGCCTGTAACAATTTGTAATTCCATGTCTTCTTGATAAACTTCAAAATGGTGAATAATGCCCATCCAATCAAACAAAGACCATAACCTAGAATTCATAAAATAGTCTTAGGTATTTATGGGAATTAATTTTCACACAGAGGGCGGTATGTGTATGGAATGAGCTGCCAGAGGATGTAGTGGAGGCTGGTACAATTGCAACATTTCAGAGGCATTTGGATGGGTATATGAATAGAAAGGGTTTGGAGGGCTATGGGCCGGGTGCTGGCAGGTGGGACTAGATTGGGTTGGGATATCTGGTCGGCATGGACGGGTTGGACCGAAGGGTCTGTTTCCATGCTGTACATCTCTATGACTCTATAATTTATGTAATAAAAACAATTTGAAGATATGGACAGAGCTCTATTTTTTGGGCCCATCTTTCCAACTACTGTAGCCTATAATAAGTGAAAATGTACGCCTTCCTTGTGTATCAGCTTTACCGAGTAACAGTCCAATCAGTAGCTAACCCAGGCTGATGCTGCATTGTGCGGTGATAATGCTAACCTTCTGTAGGAACTGAGGAACCTTTCTTCTTTCCTAGCAGTACATAAGAAAATTTTAAATACGCCAAACATTATAGCTCAGTCTGGTAAAACAATCTAGAAATATTCAGCAATCTGATAGCATCTATGGTGGGAAAATAGAGTTAACATTTCAGTCCATTAACCTCTTGTCAGAACAGGGAAAAGTTTGAGATTTAAGAGGCTTTAAGTAGAAGTAAAGATAGTGTAGATGTCAGGAAAGATTAAATAGCAAAAAGGATGTTGATGGAAGGCAAAAAGAATGCTAATGAGACAAGAAAGACTAGATGGGTCCAAAGTCAATCAGTTCACACCAGGAGTAGATTGGCTCACACCCAGAGTTAGTCAGTTCACATCTAATTGCCCAGAGGGCAGTTAAGAGTCAACCACGTTGCTCTTCATCTGGAATTACATGTAAGCCAGATGAGTTAAGGAGGGCAGTTTCCTTCCCTGAGGATATAGTGAACTAGGTGAAAATTTTCCCAACAGTCAACACTGGTTTCATGGTTATTATTCAACTCTTAATTCTAGACTTTTAAAAACTGAATCCAAGTTGCACCATCTGGCACAGTGGGATTTGAACTTGCATCCCCAAGGTCTCTGGATTAATAGGTCTAGCAATAATATCACTCAGCCAACGCCTCCAATAAGAGACTTAGAATGTTAACTCTGTCTCCAACTCCATTGATGTTGTCAGATTTCAGAATTACAACATCCATAGATTAGATTAGATCCTCTACAGTGTGGAAACAGGCCCTTTGGCCCAACCAGACCACACTGACCCTCCGAAGAGTAACCCACCCAGTCCTATTTCCCTCTGACTAATGCACCTAATACTATGGGCAATTTAGCATGGCCAGTTCACCTAACCTGCATGTTTTTGGACTGTGGGAGGAAACTGGTGCACCTGGAGGAAACCCATGCAAACAAGGGGAGAATGTGCAAACTCCAAACAGACAGTCACCCAAGGCTGGAATTGAACCTAGGACCCTGGTGCTGTGAGGCAGCAGTGCTAACCACTGAGCCACTGTGCCTCCCTAATAATATTTTTCTTTTATTAATGGAGGCTGGTGGATAGGGCCTAGTTGGGTCAGGCAAAGCAGAACTCCTTCACACTGTTCTGGTGGAACTATAGAATGTTTGGAATCTCATTGTGAAAAGAAGACAGGTCGGAAACTGGTCTTACTCCAAGTATCCTCTTTGCATTAGATCAGTTGGCTATTGCTGATTGTTGAGTTCACTTTCTGTGTAAACAACTGCTGAATATTTCACATAGCTTTGAAGCCCCAAGTGTGTTAAGGGTTGAGTTTTAATGAGACTTGTGACAAGATGCTTTATAAGTCATATCTTTCTTTCTCACTATCCCTATAATGCACAGCTTGACAGTAACATATCTAGATGAGGTGGTTGACTCAGTATGATCAATATTCTGATTATTTTTAACCAAATCTCCACCTGAAAAAGAGTATTCAAGGGGAAGGAAGGAGCTGGGTTAACAACATGATAATTTCCTCAGTTATAGACAGCTAAAGCTTAAAGGTTCCACTCTAAGGAAATGTAGCATTGATTTTTTGGGGAATGTGAAGCTTTACATGCCATGTGGAGTGAACTAGAACTTTTGGGATAACTGTCCATAACTTTGCATTCCCTTGTGAAAAGAACTGAAAATATTAAGAGACAGAAGGAATGTCATGTTATGATAAGGGATGGTTGAGTGACTGGTTCACAGCTTGGATGAACACTTGAAGTATCATAGCATTCAAGGCCATGGGCCTACTGAGAGAATGTGGGACTAGTGTAGGTAGTCTTTATTTTTGGCCACTTCTATACTGTATGATTCTGTGACTCTATGCTTATTGTCAGAAGTTGTCTGAAAGATTCAAATAATTTGTGTGAAATCTAATGTGTTGCCAGGTTAAAATCTCATATTTAAGTATACGTCTATCATTATCTTCCTCTTTGCAGAGATATATTGATGAAGTAACTAGAACATACACATGGAGCCCAGTGCAAAGTGCTGATTACAGGTAATAAATCTATTTTAATACATCAAGCTGGGATTGCACATTCACCGTAGTATTACAGCCACAGTTTGCCTGTAACCTTCCCCTTTTGCAAATAGCAATGATGTACGTTTCAGCAGTTACCTGTTCACAGATGTCTGTGGTACTTCTCAATTTGATACTTGTCTTTTTCCCGACATATTTTATAAATGTGATATCAGAGACGGTGTGAGACTTCAGAACTTCCATTATTGGGTTGTGGGAGAAATGGTGTTAATTAAGAGTTATGTAACAAAGGTAAGTGGGATAAACTGTTGTATTGGAGACATATAGGATGAGTTACACTGGATATTTAAATATAATGTGAGATAGTACAAAAAGAAAAAAAGATAATCAGCAGTTTAGTTAACTTTGATGCCTTCCGTCAATATAGTCTTTCCAATATGATATCCCTGCTCAATTGGCAAATTGAACCCAATCATTGAGTTCACGCCATCGATAACCTAAGTCTAACACTGCCCTTCCTTCAAATCATTGCAAGGGTAATTTGAACTCTGCATTATCCATCATTAAAATCATATAGCACAGAAGGAGGCCACTAGGCCCATCATGTCTGTGCTAGCTATTTGTAAGAGTTGCCTGAGTAACCATGCACCTCTTTTTGCATAGCCCTGGCAATATTCTGACTTCAAATATTTATCCTGTTTCCTTTTGAAAGTTACAACTGCAACAACTCTCAGTGTAAAAAGAATCTCCGCAGAACCATTTTGCTCTTTGCCAATTTCCTTAAATCTGTGAATTGTGGTTGGTTACTGATCTTTCTGTTGCTGGGAAATCTTGCCTTGAATTGCCAATGGAAAATCGTCATAATATTGAATACATCTATTAAATCTCCCCTCTATCATCTCTGCTATAAAGAGAACAAACTAAGCTTTTCCAGGTTGTTCACACAATTGAAGTGTTTCATCATTAGCACCATGGCAATGGATCTCCCTCTGGAATCAATTCTAAACTCCTGATCTTTTTCTGTATGCAAACTCATTAGAATTAGCCCCAATACTCTTGTTGAATATGACCAGTCCTTTGTAAAACTTTAATTTTAATTTCCTCGTTTCTTTCTCCTTTCTGTTTGTAAAAATAAGGACTCTGTATGCCTTTTTAACAGCTTTCTCAAATTATCCTGTCAGCTACAAGTCCTGTGTCTATGTACACCTGCAGATTCCTGCAACCCTTTAAAGTGTTCCCATGGAAGCTCATTTTGTTTCTCCTCATTCTTCTTCCCAGTAAGCATCTCATTACTTTTCTCTGTTGAATTTCATCTACCTCTCCATTTTACCTGTCTGTTTGCATCCTTCTGAAATCTGCTACAGCCCTCCAAGTTACTTACAGTTTTTCTGAATTTTACTGGGTTACCTAAGCTCTACGATCTTAGATTAGATTCCCTACAGTGTGGAAACAGGCCCTTCGGCCTAACCAGTCCACACTGACCCTTCGGCCCAACCCAGTCCCATTTCCCTTTGACTAATGAAGCTAACACTATGGGCAATTTAGCATGGCCAATTCACCTGACCTGCACATCTTTGGACTGTGGGAAAACCCACGCAAACATGGGGAGAATGTGCAGCACGGTGCGCATGTGGCGGCACGGTGGCACAGTGGTTAGCACTGCTGCCTCACAGCGCCTGAGACCCGGGTTCAATTCCCGACTCAGGCGACTGACTGTGTGGAGTTTGCACGTTCTCCCCGTGTCTGCGTGGGTTTCCTCCGGGTGCTCCGGTTTCCTCCCACAGTCCAAAGATGTGCGGGTTAGGTGAATTGGCCATGCTAAATTGCCCGTAGTGTTAGGTAAGGGGTAAATGTAGGGGTATGGGTGGGTTGCGCTTCGGTGTGGACTTGTTGGGCCGAAGGGCCTGTTTCCACACTGTAAGTAATCTAATCTAATCTAATCTAACTCCAGACAGACAGTCACCCAAGGCTGGAATTGAACCTGGGACCCTGGTGCTGTGAGGCAGCAGTGCTAACCACTGAGCCACCGTCCTGCCCCCTTTTTTCAAAATGAATCTAAGCACCATGCCAATAGATCTCCCTCTGGAACCAATTCTAAATCCTGATCTTTTTTCTGTATGCAAACTCACTAGAATTAGCCCCAATACTCTTGTTGAGGATGACCAATCTTTTGTAAAACTTTAATTTCCTTGTTTCTTTCTATTGTCTGTTTGCAGAGCCTTCTCCGAAAATATTACTTAAACTAAAATAACTTTAAGATAACAGAGACATATAACTTTAATCCAGAATGTTGACACGATTCTTTATTACATAAATATTTTACTTAATGGCATCGTCCCACATGAAAAAGTTTAGAAGATGATCTGTATTGTAAGAGATGTTCTTAGCTCACATCTAGTTCTGCTATTGCTTCTTTGGAATAAAAATGCCACCAGTGATCCCTCTTCTAAAGGTTTAGTAATATAATTTGGTGATGGATGACTACATGGAAGCCTCAGAAGAAGCGTCACGATCTTGAATAACACTAAAGGTTTACTGTGTATTCGTAAAATAGCACATTACAGTAGAGTAAGACCAGTTAACTACATTCATTGATGCAAAACATGTGTATCTCCTATAAGACAGAAGCTAGATGGTTTAAATTACATAGCCTAACTATAGACTGGAGCAGACAGCAGGCACACGCAACAGACAACTCTCAGACAGGCCAACTGTACAACAATCTGGATCCCTGATTATCTGGGTTGACTGGGGTGCCACATACCAACACTAGTGTTGTTGGTAAGGACACTTGTTATGCCTGAACATTGTGAAATATTTTAGAAATTGCTAAATTCTCCTCACATGTTCATCCCAGATCTCCAGTGAAACAAACAGAAATTGCTTAGACCAGTTTCAGATGTGACATTGCCTCTTCATTCCCTTTGCAGCTTGGCCTTGGTGTTGCCACCATACAGCAGATATTATATCCAAGCAAAGTTGGATGACCAAATCCTTCAAGCTCAGTGTAAGTACCTGTTGTCCAATCTATCCTCTCGTTTGACCTTGAAGCTGCAGATACCCCAGCTGTCACTTGGCTGTGGAAAACTTTACTGCACTGACAGAAAGCAAGTTTCCCTAATCAGAATCAGAGTTTAACCAATTACACCACAGTCACCTTTCTGAAATTGGTGAAACTCTATATTTTGTTCAGCAAAATAAACCCGCAAAGTCAAAATAAAATTAATAAATGATCCAGCTGGCTATGAAGCAAAAGTCGAGCTTTCCTTTCCTTGCTTTCTTCTGGAATATACGATGATTCTGAAGCAGCAAACCATGCAGAGACTGTGAAAATGTGCATGCTTTTCACTATGTTCTACTTGGATTTCAGTTTCTTTCTTGCATTTTTGTTTGATTCTGTTGTTTTGTTTTCTTTGGTTTTTCTCTTTAATTTCCGGATTATTTGGACTTGCCTTGTTCTGTTTGCTGAAGCTTTAGAATCATTTGCCCCTGGCTATCGCATGCTAGCCTCGTGTGCAGAGCACCTAGAGCTATCGGTCTAGATGTTTGCAACTGTTTGTTTGCTCTTTTGATATATTTTTATTTTGTCAGTTGCAATATTCTCAGTATATTTATACACAATATTTTTATTCAAATAGTAATTGAATAAAATATTGTTTGTGACCCCCTTCCTACCCAACCCCTTTTTTTCTGCTTTCTCTCTCTATGATGGATTCACACAGTCCAAAACAACAACAAGGGCAAGTATCTGAATATTGGTCCCCTCCCCCCCACCCTCTTTGTTCAGTGCCTATCCCCCACTGTACCCAGCCTGCTTGCCCATTTACCTGCCCGTCTGACCCCTTCTCAAATTCCTTATCTAACCCTATTGATGCAATGTCTTGTTATGTCCACAATGGCTTACAAATTTCCTTTGCATTGCTCTGAATATCTTCCTCTAGATATCTGCTTCCTATTGTATCCAACTTTAATGTCCTGCTTTCTCTGTTTCTCCCCTCTTTTTCTTCCTTTCTCTCACTTCCTTCCTCACTAACTAACCCACCCCTCCTCAATGATACTGAAGAGATATCAGTGCTGTTTGGACCCCACCTATCCACTTCCTCCCTATTAGCCTGTAATTGGACCCTATGCTCCATCCTTTCAAAACAGAGTTTGATTGTCTCCATGTAATTTAAAGAGTTTGGCCATGTTGGTGCCTTATGAGTGACGTTCAGTTACTGACTATAATCGGTGCAGTAGAAGATGTTGAAAAAATGCAATTGGTAATCAACTATTTCAAGTATTTCTAGTCTTAAAAAAAGAATTACCTCTTTTATTGGCTAGTATTTTGGACTTTCCATGTTCCAGAATGTAAAAATTGTCTGTTTTGGGGCAACATAGTGGCTACAACTACTCTCCTGAGATGTGCTTCGACCCTGCAGATCAACCTCTTGATCTTCTCATTTTTAAGAGTTGTGTAGTTTCTTCTCCGCTCCTGTGCTAATGATAACATGTCTGAGACACTGCAGGTGTGAGCTGCACCTCCCCCTCGCCAGTAGTTCCCAGATAATGTTCCTTTTTATTGCAGATTTTGAATCCTTGTTACCCAGCTCCTTTGAGACCGTGGGACATGTATTCATTGCTCCCAGGTAGCTGTGTGTGTGTGTGCGCTTGCCCATTTGCTTCATGCTGTATGCTCATTGTGCCATATACATCACCCTGCTGCCCAAATTTGACCATGACGTGAATCAGTCAATACTCCTCCTTACCACCATCACCCTCCACACAGCCCCACACCATCCTGAGCTGCGGCCTCTGATTGCACCTGCTGTGTCTGCCTTTGTAATGAATATCTATCTCTCTGCTCTGGCATAGTCTCTTCCCATTATGAAATCACTGATAATGCATGAGCTTCCAGGCTGTGATGGCCCTTCTCTGAAGGCTCCTACCACTGCATGGCACTCATCTGTGGCAGTATAACTCCCGGCTGTCTGTGTGTTAAAGGATAGGGATCTTCCTGCAGCATGATTCCTTTTCATGTTACTGTCCCATCCTCGTACAGGAGTGACACCCCAGGGGTTTGAGGATAAGGGCTTGTCACTGTCTCTTTCACCCAGTGTCCACTTTACCCTCATGGAATGTGTTTACACTTGGATTTCCTCCTAGGGAATACTGCAAGGATCTTGTCAAGTCAGACAACAACACAGAGTTGTTATTCAATTTTATCAGTCTGATGGATAAGAACACTCCTGACTACAAGAACTGTGAGTACAGCAACAGTCTCCAGGGGCAGGACCCCTCAACTACCTGTCAGCTCATGGAAGCTTCATTTTCTGGTTCAGTTATGAGATTATTTAGATGTTGTAAAAAATGCAGGCTTGCTATTGCCTGCAGGGATTTACTGTACTGTGGTTCACTGGTATTTATATAAAGATTGGATAAAAACATTGTAAAAATTCTCATGAAGAGAATTTTCTTATGGAGAGTCAAGTCTAGATTTTAAAGGGAAAATGTTTGAAGGTACTGATGCTAAATATGTGGATGGGATATTTTGTGATATTTAAAATTTCAGTAAAATCTTGAACAAGCATTGAACAAGGTGTGGAATTTAGGGTATCATTTTTAAGTAATGTGTCAACATGTTGTTATGATCTCCATGGAGACGAGTAACCTCCCTACCAGAAAATTTTGACATCGATTACTGTGTTTGATGCCACTCCTAATGTAACAGTGCTTCATTTGAAATCAAATTTATTTTAAGGTTTAATTTGGAACGAGTCCTGATTACAAGCAATTATAATTCTGGAGTCAAAAGTAATCACAGCTTCTTTAATTTGTGTAAGCATGCATATAGGCATCCAAATGCAGCTTCCTATAGATTATGATGTAAACAAAAATAAACAAATCCTATCAAACTTTTTCACAGAAGTGTCCCTCACCCTTTCCATTTCAACTGGTAGGTTACCCTGCCTTCTGATCATTCTCCAGGGCTTGTGCCCACAGAATCACCAACTCTTGGAGAAAAAGCAAGAGACCCTTTGCCATGATGATGGGGGAGATGATAAATAACAATGTGAATGCAGCAACACTGGGAGAAAGTGCAGTGAAATTACGTTTAAAATTAAAAAATAGAAAATACAAGCCATGAACTCACCAACTTCCTAAGGCTACTTCGATCTTCCAAACCCATGATCTCTACCACCTAAAAGGACAGGATCAGCAGATTAGATTAGGTTAGATTACTTACAGTGTGGAAACGGCCTTCGGCCCAACAAGGCCACACCGACCCACCAAAGCGCACTCACCCAGACCCATTCCCCTATGTTTACCCCTTCACCTAACACTATGGGCAATTTAGCATGGCCAATTCATCTAACCTGCACATTTTTGGACTGTGGGAGGAAACCGGAGCACCCGGAGGAAACCCACGCAGACACAGGGAGAATGTGCAAACTCCACACAGTCGCCTGAGGTGGGAATTGAACCCAGGTCTCTGGCGCTGTGAGGTAGCAGTGCTAACCACTGTGCCACTGTGCCGCCCACTTTTTAAAAAAATATGCCCCCTACTTTTGAACTCACACATCCATGGGAACACCATCACAGACACATTTCCCTTCATGTCATATACTATCTGACTTGAATCGCCATTTCTTCAATGTCACTGGGTCAAAATTCTGGAAGTCCCTCCCTAACAGCACTGTGGGTGCATCTAGTAACCAGGGCACACAGCAGCTCAAGAAGATGGGTAACCATCACTACCTCCAATGCAGTTAATGATGAGCAATAAATGCTTGCCTAGTAGTGATGCTCACCATTACATGAATGAATTTAAAAAATTACAATAGTACCATATCAACTATAATAAATTATTATAATCATTTAAAGTAATATAGCTAACAATAATAACAGTATGATAATTGCTGTAGTGTTTATGGAATTGTATGCAGTTGAGATTTAGAAAAGTGTCTAACACCCTTTGTAATGTCTAGCCAGTTTCTTCCTTGAGTGTTTTTTGGCTGAGGAATTGCTTTTGTTTGTTTAATTTCAGCTTAGTTGCTTGTAAATAGATTCTGAATAATTTCAGTCAAACATTGCTGACAAGTTTTACAATTGTTGTTGTTTCAGCAGTGTGTTTTCATTTCAGAGTTGGTGATTTAAATGGATCACTGTTAACTGTCAAATAATGACTAGACGATGGCTTTGGAGCATGGATTATCGTAAATGAGTGTTGTCAAACATTGAATGATGTCAGAATAGTTTGGTGGAGCTAAGAAAAACAAACTTATCAAACGACAAATGGAAGAAACCAAGAGAAAAGATTTCACAGTTTTAATTTTAACAATCAAAAAAGAGTTAAGAATGAAGTAACATGCAAATTGTGTTCAGTCAAAACTATAAATTACTTTAAATAATTGATACAACAAAGGTAGATTTCACAGATTTACTAGCAGTCCATTTAAAATCTTTAGCATGTACAGTCAAAAAAAATCACAACCCTTTCTTCCTCAGGTAGAGTTTGACATTTCTTGTTTGGTCATTTGATCCGTGTTTGGCCTTCAGTGGCAGCTTTACCTAATCCAAGTAATCACCAAAATGGCACACTTCTTACCTTGGTCAAAATGGTGTTCATGATGAAGATAACTGAAGCAGTGACAGTAACTCTGCTGCTAAATCCAGTCTTCAAGTTTCATTCCTTTTAACGGTCATGCGCACATAACTTTCCACGGGCTTCTTGCTTTGACCTGAAGTCAGATCTCTTTGTGTTTTTTCTTTTTAGATTCAATCAGCCTTCATTTCCCAAGTAAACCCAGGTCACGATTTGATTTCCCAGCCAGGATTTCAAAGTTACCACACCACTTATGCAGAACCTCATATTGTGGTTTCTCTTTCAGTTGAGGACTATGCCAACCAATACTGGCTTTGAATGCAAACTAATCGCAGACAGCAGCTCAGACACACTTGCCCCCAGTTTCATAAATTGTGCATTTCAAAAGTGTGAGTGAGTTTGATAGAGTAGATTGGGAGAAACTGTTCCCACTCATAAAAGGATTGAGAACCAGAATTACAGGTCTAAAGTTATTTGCAAAAGAAGCAAATGTGAGGTACAAAATCCATGTTTTACCAGCTAATAATTAGTATATGCAGTGCACTGCCTGGAAATGAGATGGAGGCAGATTTAACTGAGGCATTGGATGATTGTTTATATAGAAATAACGTGCAACGGTATAGGGAAAAAGCATGAGATTGGCACTAGGTAATGGTGTTCATTTGTAGAGCAGGTGCTGACAGGATGGTCCAAAAGGCTGCTTCTGCACCAGAATACTCCTGTGATGTTTTAAATACCATATTTGCCCACATTTTTCTGAGGTCCAGATAATTGGCTCATAACTTTAGCAGGCCAAGTAATCAGGAGAACGTGTCACTGGCATTCATGTCCTTTTCACTCAGAGCAAGGTTCAGTGATGTGAACATGATTGTAAGGTGGCCCTTGCACTTGAAAATCAACATAATAGTAATAATACAACGTACTAAAGAAGAAGCATACATTGCTGGTAGGTGCATATATTGTTCACCAAATAAGCCAATATGTGCTCAGCATTGTCTATGATAAATTTCTAATAATTATTTCCCTCTATGGAGTATTCAACTGATGTGGTTAAGCCTGACACCTCTTGTACTTTGTTAACCCAAAGTGCTTTACCCCACCTTTTCTTAATTCAGAATCCTTTTGCCATTTGTTAGTGTCCTCTGTTAATGAAATAAATGATCGTTTTGTACTGATCGTGGTGTCATAAAGTAGACATTGTGCACTCCAGAAACATTGATTATTCTAAGATTGACAGGGCAGTTCTATCTTTCATCCACATGAGCTTAATCTCACAAAACAAAAACTCAATAAATTGCACAAACTACAGCTGTCAATATGTTGTGCATTCTAAACAAAATAAAATTATTTAACTCTATCTTTGTTAGACTTCATACAGTGTTCACTCATTTAGCCCCATCTCCTGAATTTTCATATCACAGCTGATCTGGAATCTCACTGACTCGATTGATAAACTGAGCTATAGAGAGTCCAAAGATCCTGATGTGTCTGTGTTTAACTGCCTCCCTTCTATAATCTAAGCATTCAAAGTTGAACCAGGTAATTTGTAAGATTTTTTTGGGTTCACTGTAACTTTAATAATGAGATCTAAATTAAATCTGAATGGGACCCTTTACTATCCCAATAACACAATACTGCCATCATGAATCATGCCCTAGCTAGGTCTCAGTGGTATTTCACAATCAATGAGGGCCCAGCACAGTGAGGTATCATATTAGTCCAAACCAGTTCAAGCAGAGAATTCTGAGAAGATCAATGAAAAGAAGCTCACCACAAATAGTAAGGCTCAAAATAAAGTGCAAGAACAGTGAAAGGAAGCAAAACAAATCCTACATTTATATAGCATCTTTCATGATCACAGGCTCTAAAGTGATTTACAGCCGATCAAATACGTTTGAAATGTATGATGTGGGAAACAACAAGCTCCCACTAGCAACTATGCTGCCAGTTGTTTTTCTAATGATATACAGTGGCCAGGAGAACCCCCCTCTTCTTCAAAATAGTTAGAATGGGATATTTTACAACCACCCAAAGGTACAAAGGTGCAAAAGGATATGTAGGTTTCTGGAGATAGGGAATAGAAGAGCAAGAATGTGGTTAGAGTCATAGAGATATACAGCATGGAAACAGACCATTCAGTTCAACCTGTCCATGCCAGTCAGATATCCCAACCCAATCTAGTCCCACCTGCCAGCACCCGGCCCATATCCCTCCAAACCCTTCCTATTCATATACCCATCCAAATGCCTTTTAAATGTTGCAGTTGTACCAGCCTTCACCACTTCCTCTGGCAGCTCATTTCCATACACGCACCACTATTGAGATTGGGGGAGGAGGTGATGACCTAGTGGTATTACCACTGGACTATTAATCCAGAGATTTAGGTAATATTCTGGGGATCTGGGTTCCAATCCTCCTATGGGTGACAGTGGAATTTGCATTCAATAATTTAATGGGCGGTATGGTGGCACACTGGTTAGCACTGCTGCCTCACAGCACCAGAGACACAGGTTCAATTCCCGCCTCAGGCGACTGACTCTGTGGAGTTTGCACATTCTCCCCATGTCTGCGTGGGTTTCTTCTGGGTGCTCCAGTTTCCTCCTACAGTCCAAAAATGTGCAGGTCAGGTGAATTGGCCATGCTAAATTGCCCAGTGTTAGGTGCAGGTGAATGGGTCTGGGTGGGTGTGTTTCAGCGGGTCGTTGTGGACTTGTTGGGCCGAAGGGCCTGTTTCCACACTGTAAGTAATCAAAACCCTCTGCGTGAAAAAGTCCCTTAGGTCTCTTTCATATCTTTTCCCTCTCACCCTAAACCTATGCCCTAGGACGCTCCGACCCCAGGGAAAAGACTTTGTCTATTTACTCTATCCATGCCCCTCATAATTTTGTAAATAATAGACAATAGGTGCAGGAGTAGACCATTCAGCCCTTCGAGCCTGCACCGCCATTCAATGTGATCTTGGCTGATCATTCCTAATCAGTATCCACTTCCTGCCTTATCTCCATAACCCGTGATTCCACTATCTCTGAGAGCTCTATCCAACTCTTTCTTAAATGAATCCAGAGAATGGGCCTCCACTGCCCTCTGGGGCAGAGCATTCCACACAGCCACCACTCTCTGGGTGAAGAAGTTTCTCCTCATCTCTGTCCTAAATGGTCTACCCGTATTTTTAAGCTGTGTCCTCTAGTTCGGCACTCACCCATCAGCCGAAACATGTTTCCTGCTGCCAGAGTGTCCAATCCTTTCATAATCTTATATGTCTCAATCAGATCCCCTCTCAGTCTTCTAAACTCAAGGGTATACAAGCCCAGTCGCTTCAGTCTTTCAGTGTAAGGTAATCCCTCCATTCCAGGAATTGACCTCGTGAACCTACGCTGCACTCCCTTAATAGCCAGAATGTCTTTCCTCAAATTTGGAGACCAGAACTGCACACAGTACTCCAGGTGTGGTCTCACCAGGGCCCTGTACAGCTGCAGAAGCACCTCTTTGCTTCTATACTCAATTCCTCTTGTTATGAAGGCCAGCATGCTATTAGCCTTCTTCACTACCTGCTGTACCTGCATGCTTGCCTTCATTGACTGGTGTACAAGAACACCCAGATGTCTCTGTACTGCCCCTTTACCTAAATTAATTCCATTGAGGTAGTAATCTGCCTTCCTGTTCTTGCCACCAAAGTGGATAACCATACATTTATCCACATTAAACTGCATCTGCCATGCATCTGCCCACTCACCTAACTTGTCCAGTTACCCTGTAATCTCCTAGCATCCTCATCACATTTCACCCTGCCACCCAGCTTTGTATCATCAGCAGATTTGCTAATGTTAATGCTGATACCATCTTCTATATCTATAAACCTAGATAAGGTCACCCCCTCAGCCTCCGACGCTTCGGGGAAAACAGCCCCAGCCTGTTCAGCCTCTCCCTGCAGCTCAAATCCTCCAACCCTGGCAACATCCTTGTAAATCTTTTCTGAGCCCTTTCAAGTTTCACAACATCTTTCCGATAGGAAGGAGACGAGAATTGCACGCAATATTCCAACAGTAGCCTAACCAATGTCCAGTACGGCCGCTACATTACCTCCCAACTCCTGCACTCAATACTCTGACCAATAAAGGAAAGCATACCAAACGCCTTCTTCACTATCCTATCTACCTGCAACTCCACTTTCAAGGAGCTCTGAACCTGCACTCCCTAGGACCTTACCATTATGTGTATAAGTCCTGCTAAGAATTGCTTTCCCAAAATGCAGCACCTTGCATTTATCTGAATTATACTACATCTGCCACTTCTCAGCCCATTGGCCCATCTGGTCAAGATCCTGTTGTAATTTGAGGTAACCTTCTTTGCTGTCCATTACACCTCCAATTTTGGTGCCATCTGCAAACTTACTAACTGTACCACTTAATCTCGCATCCAAATCATTTATATAAATGACAAAAAGTAGAGGACCAAGCACCGATCCTTGGGCACTCCACTGGTCACAGGCCTCCAGTCTGACAAACAACCCTCCACCACCACCTTCTGTCTTCTACCTTTCAGCCAGTTCTGTATCCAAATGGCTAGTTCTCCCGGTATTGCATGAGATCTAACCTTGCTAATCAGTCTCCCATGGGGAACCTTGTCAAATGCCTTACTGAAGTCCATATCGATCACATCTACTACTCTGCCCTCATCAATCCTCTTTGTTACCTCTTCTAAAAAACTCAATCAAGTTTGTAAGACATGATTTCCCACGCACAAAGCCATGTTGACTATCCCTAATCAGTCCTTGCCTTTCCAAATACATGTACATCCTCTCCCTCAGGATTCCCTCCAACAACTTGTCTACCACCGAGGTCAGGCTCACCGGTCTACAGTTCCCTGGCTTGTCTTTACTGCCCTTCTTAAACAGTGACACCATGTTAGCCAACCTCCAGTCTTCCAGCACCTCAGCTGTGACTATCGATAATACAAATATCTCAGCAAGAGGCTCAGCAATCACTTCTCTAGCTTCCCACAGAGTTCTCGGATATACCTGATCAGGTCCTGGAGATTTATCCACCTTTACCTGTTTCAAGACATCCAGCACTTCCTCCTCTGTAATCTGGACATTTTGCAAGATGTCACTATCTATTTCCCTACAGTCTATATCTTCCATATCCTTTTCCACGGTAAATAGTAATGCAAAATATTCATTTAGTATCTCCCCCATTTTCTGCGGCTCCACACAAAGGCAGCCTTGCTGATCTTCAAGGGGCTGTATTCTCTCCCTAGTTACCCTTTTGTCCTTAATATATTTGTAAAAACCCTTTGGATTCTCCTTAATTCTATTTGTCAAAGCTATCTCATGTCCCCTTTTTGCCCTCCTGATTTCCCTCTTAAGTATACTCCTACTTCCTTTATACTATTCTAAGGATTCACTATATATATCCTGTCTTTACCTGACATATGCTTCCTTCTTTTTCTTAACCAAACCCTCAATTTCTTTAGTTGTCCAGCATTCCTTATACCTACCAGCTTTTCCTTTCTCCCTGACAGGAATATACTTCCTCTGGATTCTCGTTATCTCATTTCTGAATTCCCATTTTCCAGCCGTCCCTTTACCTGCGAACATCTGCCCCCAATCAGCTTTTGAAGCTTCTTGCCTAATACCATCAAAATTGGCCTTTCTTCAATTTAGAACTTCAACTTTTAGATCTGATCTATCCTTTTCCATCAGTATTTTAAAATGAATAGAATTATGGTTGCTGGCCCCAAAGTGCTCCGTCACCTGCCCTGCCTTATTTCCCAAGAGTAGGTCAAGTTTTGCACCTTCTCTGGTTGGTACATCCGCATACTGAATCAGAAAATTGTCTTGTACACACTTAAGAAATTCCTCTCCATCTAAATCTTTAACACTATGGCAGTTCCAGTCGATGTTTGGAAAGTTAAAATCTCCTACCAAAACCACCCTATTATTCTTACAGATAGCTGAGATCTCCTTACAAGTTTGTTTCTCAATTTCCCCCTGACTATTAAGGGGTCTATTATACAATCCCAATAACGTGATCATCCCTTTCTTATTTCTCAGTTCCACCCAAATAACTTCCCTGGATGTATTTCCGGGAATATCCTCCCTCAGCACAGTTGTAATGCTATCCCTTATCAAAAACACCACTCCCCCTCCTCTCTTGCCTCCCTTTCTATCCTTCCTGTAGCATTTGTATCCTGGAACATTAAGCTGCCAGTCCTGCCCATCCGCGAGCCATGTTTCTGTAATTGCTATGATATCCCAGTCCCATGTTCCTAACCATGCCCTGAGTTCATCTGCCTTCCCCATTAGGCCCCTTGTACTGAAATAAATGCAGTTTAGTTTATTAGTCGTAACTTGTCTATGCCTGCCCTGACTGTTTGAATCACTTCTGTTCTCAACTGTACCAGTTTCAGATTGATCTGTTTCCTCACTATCTCCCTGGGTCCCACCTCACCCCTCCCACCTGTTAATCCTATCTAACACACCTTACCAGTTTAAGTCCTGCCGAGCAATTCTAGCAAATTTCCCTGCCAGTATATTAGTCCCCTTCCAATTTAGGTGATTAGATCCAATTGTATGAAGCTCTGAGCAGCTTGTTATTTGAATGATACTTGGCCATGAAAAAGTTCAGGAATACTGTCAGGAATGTGAGAGCATGGTTATGAAAAAAATGCTGTTCCAATGGGATTTTCCAACAGTAACACAAAGGTTTTCAAAATTCTGAAACATTTTTGAGAGTACAAATGGTAAAAGATAAATGAATCATAATTCTATGTTGTAACTTCTAACATAATTCTTTGAATATTCTAAATAATTTTTCTCTCTTTGCCATCTGTAGTGCAGGTGTAAGAGTGCAGACAGTGCTGCAACATAGTGTACTCGCTGTTCCAGAAGATAACCTAATTACCTTGATTGTCCTTGTCCTTCTCAGCTAAAGCTACTGATAATTAAACTCCCAGAATAGCCTCCTCTACTACAACAAGTTCTCTGCAGTTCTAAGATAATCCCCTCCTTCCCTATAACCGTCCTGAACTGAACTGAAAACAATGAATGCTGGAGATCCCAGCAGGTGAGGCAGCATCCATGAAGAGAAAGCAAGCTAAGGTTTTGAATCTAGATGGCTTATCATCAGAGTGAAGTGAAGTGTGAAGGGGGCAGTAGGGAATGGGTGGGGTCAGAACGCAAGGGAGAAAGGATGTTGATAGTTCAGATTAAGTGCTTGGAATGAGAGAAGGGCAAAAACAGTGGTGTGTCTAACTGCCAGACTGGAAAGATAATCACACTGGGGTGAGGGAAACAGAGAGAGGATGACAGAGAACATAACAAGTATAGCTAAAAGAAAAGGAAGGAGTGGTATCACAATTTGATGGTGTTGAACTCAATGTTGAGCCTAGAAGGTTGTAAACTGCCTAGTTTGAAGATGAGATGTTGCTCCTCCAGTTTGCGCTGTGATTCTCTGAAGTATTGCAGCATCTGAGGACAGACAGGTTGGTTAGTGAGCAAGATGCTGTGTTAAAACGACCAGCTATGGGAAGGTAGGGGCCATGATTGTGCACGGACTGGAGGTGTTCTGCAAAGTGGTCACCCAGTCTGCATTTAGTTTCTCCAATGTTGAGTAGGCCACATCAGGTGCAGCAAATATAATACACAAGATTGGAGGAAGGGCAGTAGGTTCTGCTATAACACACATTTCATCAGCGCGAATTAGCCATAATGCAATTGAAGAATTGAGACCATTATTTGTAAAACACAAACTTTCCTTACCTGTATTGGCTATGAGATGATTCCGGTCCCATTGGTTTAAATGATGATTTTCTTAAAATGCAGGATCACACGGGAGTGGAACTGGCGCGTTATATCAGAACAGACTGCACAGGTGAAATGCTGCTGCACCTGGAAACATTGTTTAGACCTTTGGATGGTGAGCAGGGAGGAGCTGAAGGGACAGGTGATGCACTTTCTGAGATTACATGGGAAAGTATTATGGAAAGGTGGGGGTATTGGTGTTAGTGGTCAAGGAATGGACTAGTGTGTCCCGGAGGGAACTATCCCTGCAAAATGCAGACGAGGGAGTGAGGGGAAGATGTGTTTGGGAGTGGCGTTCTGCTGGAATTGTCTGAAATGGCGGAGAATAAATCTTTGAATGCAGAGACTGGTGGGGTGAAAGGTGAGAACAAGGGGGACCCAATCATGGTGCTACAAGTGATGGGAAGGGCAACGACGGAAGCACAGGTGATTGGTCAGATGCAGTTGAGGGCCTTGTAAACCACAGTTATGGAAGAAGCAAGCCATGTCAGCAGCGCTGTTTTTGAAGAAGTCTGACCAGATACGAATTAGGCAAAAGAACTGGGAGAATGGGATGGAATCCCTGCAGGACATGGGGTGAGAGGAGCTGTACAGAAGGTAGCTATGGTAGTCAGTGGCTTTGTAGTGGATGGCAGTGGACAATTTATCCCCCTACAATGGAGATGGAGAGATCAAGGAAAGGAAGGGAAGTGTCAGAAATAGAAGATGTGACAATTGTAGAGGGGTGGAAACTGGGGGCAAAATGAACCAATTTTTCAAGGTCCGGGCAGGAACATGAAGCAGCACTGAAACAGTTGTCAATGTACCAAATAAAGAGTTGTGGGAGGGGGCCAATGTAGGACTGGAACAAGGATTGTTTCACATATCCCATAAAGGGGCAGGCATAACTGGGACCCACGCAGGTGCCCATAGCCACTCCTTTAATTTGTCAGTAGTGAGATGAATTAAAGTAGAAATTGTTCAGTGAGAGAACAAGTGCAGCCAACTGGAGGAGAGTGGCATTCGGGCCTCTAGTCAAGGAAGAAGCTGAGAGCTCTCAGATCATCCTAGCGGAGAATGGAAATATATAGGGATTGGATATCCATGGTGAACAGGAGTCGGTTCGGCCCAGAGAACTGGAAATAGGGATCTGGACAAGGGGAAAGAGGATGGAGTTAAGGTCAGAGGAAATAAGCTCACAGGGCCAGGAACAGGTTGTTACAATGGGCCTACCAGAAGAGTCTGGTTTGTAGGTTTTGGGAAGGAGGTAGAAGCAGGCTACCCAGGATTGGGAAACTGCATTTGGAGGCAAAGGTGGGGAAGGTATCCGGAAGGAATGAGTTCAGTGACAGTCCTGGCAACAATGGCTTGATGTGGGGTCATGGTCCAGGGTGAAGTGGGAAGAGGTGACCCAGATTGCCATTGAACCTCCACAAGGTAAAGATAAGTGTGCCAGACTATAACACTACTTCATTTGTTGGTGGGTTTAATAACAAAGTTAGGATTGGACCTGAGAGTGAGAAATGCAGCAATTTCAGAAGAGGACAGGTTAGAGTGGGTGAGAGGAGCAGAAAAATTGAGACTGTTGATGTCACGCCAGTAGTTTTCAATAAAGAGATTGAGGGCAGATAAGAGGCCAGGGGAAAGGGTGAATACCCTCCTTGCCAGTGTTTGCTAAATCTATTGAGATCTGTATTTCCACATTTTGCAGTTTGGCTGGGATATGTGATTAACATCATTTGTTGATCTAGTTGAAGGGAAAGGTAGCTATCCCAAAAGGTGACTGTCCAGGTTATTCTCAAATCTTAAAGATCATGGAAGGATAACCAATGGGGTTAGGTACGTACTCCAAGCATACCTGACCTTCTGTGTCACTTAGCTTCTCCTTATTTCACGTAGACAGTGAGATTCTGAAGCAATGCTTGCTGGGAGCACACACCCTGTTATTAACATCCTGACATTAAATCCTCGTCGTTATTGTAAACAACCCTATTAATATCAGCTCTTGCAGTTGTTCAAGGAGTTCTACTATTTACTGCTTTGTTCAAACATCAAATCATGTCTTATAATACATCCTTTGTCCATGTGGAATACAAAGTCATACAACAGTAAATGTACTGAGTTTTATTTAGAGATGTCATGCTCATCTAGTCTAAACATCTCAACAAATGTAGGAGATTGGCTGCTCTGATTGAAATGTCCTCAGTTCCCCACACTTCCTCAGAACCAAATACTCAGTTGATATGTGCTGTCAACAATCTGGACAGATAACTACAGATACCTCCACCATAAATAACTTCTATTATGCTGTGTTACTGCAGTATCTGACTTTTTGCTCTTGATGACTACAGGAAGAAAAGGTTTGTTCTAAAGATGTATGTATAGGACTGGAATACCACTGTCTTCCTATTTCACTGGTTAATCATAATCCTAATTGTAATCTCGCTGATCAATATAACTCACCAGTGTTTCTGTAAACTCACTGCTTAACTATTACTGTATTTCCTCTTGACTACTTTGTGTGGGTCAGATTCATTTTACACTGATCTTCATTTGAAACTCATGATAACTTTTCCTGTGTGTGGATTGACTATTCGGAAGTGCAGTCTAGGTGGATTGGCCATGGAAACTCAGGGTTACAGGGTTAGAGTAGGGGGGCAAGTCTGGGTGATATGCTCTTTGGAGGGTCAGTGTTGACTTGATGGGCCAAATGGCCTGCTTCCACAGTGTAAGGGTTCTATTTTGTAAAAACTGACTCAAATATTTGGAAAAAAAAGACATCCGCAGTGGAATTATAAATCTGATCACACCAATTTAGGATCTAATTTCACCTTGCCTGCATTCACCAAGTTTCATCGATTGGTGGATTTCTATTCAGTGAAGTTACTGCAGATAAATTTGTCATTTGCACAATATATTCAAAGCAAGGCCTGGGCTCTCCTTGTATAAACCCATAGTAATCAGTGTTGCTGTTCCTAATCATTTTGTAGGCATGAAGTTATAATTTGATCAATGATGAGTTAATGTGAGAGGCTGAGGACTTCATAACATCTGTGAAAATTCCATCAAGGCCAAGTCCAGCAATGTCTCACTAGCAGTCACCTTGTCTCCATGTTTTTCTAGGTTATTCAGATCTGATCTATAATCTGATCCTGGATTCAGGGGTTACTGCCAAACTAGTGGAGAAAGTTTGGAGGAATCACGACTTGCACACGTAAGTTCCTGGATCTGCTCGGATTATTGAAGCAATTGACAGTAATCATTCAGTCATTGCCACAGCAGAGGGCAGAGATGAGAGTAACAGGGTTTCAATGTGTGATAGTCAGTCCAATAGTAACAGCAAGGACTGGAATAAAAATGCTTTGTTTAAATTCCTTGATTACTTGGCTGGTTAGTCAGTTTATAGAAACATTAAAAGTTCCCAATATGTTTCCTGTACTTGTAGGTGTCAAGTTATCAAAATTACAGAACAAACAAAACTCTAATTATACAACACCTTCAACAGAGTAAAATATACCAAGGAGATGTTTTTTCTCCTCTCTCTGCAACTGCAGCACAGACAATGCCATATCTGAATCTCAGTTATAGCAGATTGCTGATGTATTGGACCAAGGAGATTTTTTGAATTATATCAGTTGTGCTCTGAACTAATATAGGATGGAATTTGTAAGACTTCGGTCCTCATCATTACAACAATCAATTCTTCGGAAAGTAATTACCTTAATCTTTGATTAAACTTGCTTAGGCAGTCAACAGGGAGAATTTTGTTTTTTCTGTGATTTTAAACCACCAAATAAACAAGAATTTATATTTTCAGTGATGTGAGCTCACTTTGTAGACATTTTAGACCAGGGAAATAGTGATTTAAAATCATTTGATGGAATGGCACTCCAGTGAGGCACATACAGGAAAATTTAATAGGAATTTTGGAACTGAGAATCCAGTGATGAATGTAAAGTTGTTGAATTGAGCACTAACTTGATTTGTTTTCATTCCCCTTCTCTCTCTTTCTCAATTGCCCCCTCCTCCTGGGTCTTTCTCTCTGTTATCCTGTTTTCTTTTCAATATGTGTGTCTTATTCTCTATTTCATATCTCACATGTTCTGCATATGTTGTGTTTCACTCCCTGATTTTCTATCTGCCTCTTCATTTTATTGCACCAAATTTTTTATCTTTCTGTCTTTCTTTCTCTCTGTTTCATGTTGTTACTCTCATTGTCTTTTCTGTGTCTCTTTCCCTATTAACTCACTATCTCCCTATTGCTTCCACTCCTGGTTTTTGTGTCTCTCGGTCCCTTTTCCTGATTTTAGGCTCGGTCTCCTGGCAGTTTTTGTGGCCACCGATGGAGGAATTACCAGAGTTTTTCCAGCCAAGTAAGTATCCATTTCTTCCTAAAGCAGGCTTGTTATTGTGTAAATGGTACGGAGTCCGGAACAATATATGGGCAAATAACTTACAAAACAGAAACAAGATTCTAAAGGGGAAATATGTGGAGTTCAAAGCATTTTGTCCCTCACAGATACCAACAGTATGAGACTATTTCATAGAGAGACACTGACCTTCATTACCACTGAAAAATGCCTCTTGCAGTCAAGCTGCCCTTTGGACTTGCACCTATGCCTCAACGTTATAGTTCATAGGTATCTAAGGATTATACTGTCTCTTGGAATAATTGTATCCCTCAGAATTAAAGTGGTGGACTATTAGGTGTTTACTGGTATTGCATTAAACTGGCCAATGGCATTCCAGTCCTTCTTGAAGGTACTGTATAATTCTTGGAGTTGCAGCACGCAGTCCCTCAGAATTTTACTGTCCCTTGGAATTGTAGTACACTGTCCTTTAGTATTTCACTGCCCCTTGGAGTTACAGTTTATTCTCCTTGAAAACTTTACTGTCCCCTTGGAGTTACAGCACACTGTCCCTCCCAGTTATATTGCCACTTGAAGTTGCACTGTTCATCGAATTAAAATACTCCACCCTGGCTTGGAGATTCAGTGCTGAGTCTGTTCAATTTCTAATTGTCAGTCAGAGAGTGAGGGGAGGAGGTAAAAAATATTTACATATGAATTACTGTTGGAATGTGGAATGCTTTGCTTTAGCGATATATTGATGCAGTTAACATTAAAGGAGCACTGAAGGATGGAAAAGGAAAGTGGGCTTAGTTTTGGAATTCTGGAGCAAAGAGATGACATAATGCTGGTTTTGAATGAGGTGTGTTCACTTGGTCACTTCCTTGATCCTACCGTCCACTGAACAATGTAATGCCCCTTTCATTCTAGAGATATGAGCTCATTAATGCCATACTCAATGAAATGTGACCTTGATGTCAAGGGCAGTCACTTTCACCTCACTTCTGGAATTCACTCTTTTTATCAATATTTGGACCAAGACTGTAATGAAATCAGGGCTGGGTGGCCATATTCCAGTCTCTCTCTCTCTCAAGCATGCACACACATACACTCTCTTACGTGCACACACACACTCTCGCTTTCCCTCACACACACACGCAAGCACGCACACTTGTATATCTATGGGACGATTTTCCATTTGCAGATACATTCTACTTTGTTTAAAAAGCACGCAATCTGTAGGTAATCTTTCAATGTGAAATTTTATAAATTCCTACTTTGGAAATAGAACCAGTCTGACTTAAGGTTGGGATACAGACACATTCTGACCTCACACCTTTAATGCATTGTCTGAGCTGAGACGTCACCTTTGTTTTGATATTGATAAAACATTAAGTTATCTTGGGACTATGACTTGAAAGATATTCTGGGATTTACATATTAACCAATCAAACCTGCATTCCCATTCTAAGTGATTAAAGACTTAATAGCAATCTAGGTATGTTTAATACTTTGCATCAGTTGTATGACACTACGATCTTTTGCTATGATCCTGCTCCACAAGTTACCTGACGAAGAAGCAGTGCTCCAAAAGCTTGTATTTTCAAATAAACCTGTTGAACTATCAACTGGGCATTGTGTGAATTTTAACTTAGTCTACCCCAGTCCAACACTGGCACCTCCACATCATAGGGGACAAGGTTCAACAAGGGGGCAGTTTAACAGAGATGTGCAAGGCAAGTTTTTCCACACAAAGGGTGGTGAGTGCCATCAACTTGCACTGCCAGAGGTGGTGGTGCAAGCAGATAAAAAAGCAGCATTCTGGACAATACGTGAATAGGAAGGGAATAGAAAGGTATGGATCCTGTAAGTGAAGACAGTTTTAGTATGTTGGCGCTGGCTTGCAGGGCCGAAGGGCCTGTCCCTACGCTGTATTGTTCTTTTCTCTCTTCTTCTGTGTTCTCTTTACAAGTATGTCCTGTTTGGCAGCTTCACCAGGTTGGCACTTCATTTTTAGGTATGCCTGGTGCTGCTGTTAGAGCAGGGATGTCTTGCTGCAGTTAAACAAGGCCATGTTGAGACCATACCTGGGGTACTGCAGAGTAGTTTAGGTCTCCTTATCTGAAGAAGGATGTTCTGGCTATAGAGAGAGCACAGCAAAGGTTTACCAGACAGATGCCATGGATTGTAGGACTGACATATGAGGAGTGACTGGAGTTTTGAAGAATGAGGGAAGATCTCAGAAACCTATAAAACTCTAACAGGACTTGACAGGATAACACAGGAATGATGTTCCCAATGACCGAGGAGTTCTGAACCCGGGTTTACAGTCCAAGGATACATGGTTGGTCATTTAGGACAAAGGTGAGGAGAAATTTCTTCACCCAGAGAGTAGTGAAGGAATTCTCCGGCACAGAAGCAGTCAAATCTAAAATATTATATGACATCAAGAAGCAGTTGGATATAGGTTTTTGCCTAAAGAGATCAAAGGGTACAGGGATAAAGCAGAAACAAGAGACTGAGTTAGTGGCTCCGTGGTTAACACTGCTGCCTCACAGTACCAGGGACCTGGATTTGGTTCCAACCTAAGGCAACTGTCTATGTGTGTTTCCTCCAGGTACTCCGGTTTCCTCGCACAGTCCAAAGATGTGCAGGTTAGGTGGATTGACCATGCTAAGTGTGGGGCTACAAGGATAAGGTTGGGGGCTGAATCTGAGTGGGAAATTCTTTAGAGGCTTTGTGAGATTCGATGGGCAAAATGGCTTCTTTTCACATGGCAAGGGTTCTATAATTCCATAATCATATTGAATGCCAGAGCAGTCTCGAAGGGCTGTATGGCCTATTCCTCCCATTTTCTATGTTCACAGGCAACATTCCTTCTGACTTCCTTACCAGCTGTGTGGTCCTCTTCTGGAACCGTAAATCAATGCTGCATTCAGCGTGCCAACACAATAACTGTACACAGAATATCATTACAGCTGCACGCTCAGCCAAAAAACCCAAAGGAATTGTTATTGTGGCCCACAGCATATCATGAGTTGCAAGATCTGTTCAAAATCTATCTGAATCAGCACAGTGGTAGTATCACATTACATGATGGAGGGTATTCTTAATGTTTTGATGAGAATGTGCAGCAATCAATGGCATCAATACTGTTTTGGATACTTTGGATAGATGCATCTCAGACAGGTCAATTTGTGAAGATGAGGCAAAGTAGGATTTTCCCATGTAATTCTCTCACCATCTGCCACAGGCCTAGTGTAGCAGATAATTCCCTTAGGACTTGGCCAGCTCGATCAATATGGGTATTACCAATGCACTTCTGATGATGAATGTTCAGGACATCACCCAAAGTATGTTCTGTGTTTTTTTCACTCTGTTTCCTCCTGTTGAGGGAAAGGATGTGGCAAGTAGTAATAAGTATGTTTCCTTGTCCACATCTGACCTGATCCTATGAGACCTTAGAGGGGTTAACATGGAGCACCCCCAGAGGAACTCCCTCCCAAGTGTATCCCACTATGCCTCTACCTTGGTGGGTATATCCTGCCAGTAGGACAGAACATGTTGATGAAGGGATGAAGATATTGGTGTCTGGGACATTATCTGTAAGGTATGATTCTATGAGTATGACTATATCAGACTGTTGCTTGACTAGTCTGTACGTAGATGTTAGTAGGAGAACATTGCTGAGTAAACAGGACTGAGTTTGCTCTTGTCATTTCCAATGCTGCGTGGTCAACTGTATACCACCTTTTCTAACTATTCTCTCTTAATCTACTAAATGTTTTAAAAATTAATGATCGACGTGAGCTACTTTTGCCTGAACATTGCTTGAAGATTCAAGGCTTAACTACCAACGAAATATTAATAGTTAGCCGTTAATAAGCTATTCAGGGACTATTGAGATTTCCAAATCAGACTTCCAGTTGGTGAATGATTTAATATCCCCAAATTGCCTGTGAAACATGTTTCAGGAGAGGTTGGGGATGTTAAGTATATTGCCACTATCAGATGTTGACCACTTAGTGATCAATATGTATTTACAGGGCGGCAGAAGAGTGGAATGAAGACCCCGAGCCCTTCAGTGCAAGCTACTATAGGAGAAGTCTGGATAACAGTGGTTTCCTTTTCCATGCACCTTATAGGGAACGTATGTATCCTGTGTATTTGTATTGTGTTCTAAACGAAGCATACCTCATGTTAGTTACTTGCAAATGCTATCCTTGAAGCTACTTAAACATAGTGAGTGACTTGAGGGTTCAGCATACTGAATTTCACATTCTTGTCAATTATGTTTTACTCTGTATACCATCCAGTTGAGGATATTACCAGATCTCAATGTGACAGCGTAATTGAAGGGCCTGACATATTAGATTAGATTACTTATAGTGTAGAAGCAGGCCCTTCGGCCCACCAAGTCCACACCGACCCTCCAAAGAGCGACCCTCCGAAGAGCAACCCACCCAGACCCATTCCTCTATATTTTATTTTACCCCTTCACCTAACACTACGGGCAATTTAACATGGCCAATTCACCTAATCTGCACATTTTTTTTGACTGTGGGAGGAAACTGGAGCACCCGGAGGAAACCAACGCAGACACGGGGAGAATGTGCAAACTCCACACAGAGAATCGCCTGAGGCGGGAATTGAACCCAGGTCTCTGGCGCTGTGAGACAGCAGTGCTAACCACTGTGCCAGCATTGCCTGATATTAACAGAGTCACAGACAACTCGATGAAACATAGATAGATAGTTTGTGTCAGACCTGGTAAAATCAGATTAAATGATGGCTCCTGGACTTTCAATGTAAATGAATAGCTATTTCCATAGAGTCTCAGCAAGACACATACAGAGGCTTCAATATTGCCTCGTTGTTAATGCATAAATGTAAGTTCCCACAGGTTTTTAGTGCAACGTCGTGAGATAAACAACAGAAGGCCCTGGTTGATAACTTTAAACCAGGGTCCAAGAAGATGGAAAATATGCATTGATGATCCAACATGCACTGACTTCAACAGCTTAATACTGGGTCGTGGTCCTAACTCTAACGCCAGAACGAGGCCACCTGGCCCATCATTTCCATGCCACCTTGCCATGATGCAGTCTAGTTCTTTCCATTTACCTGCTCAGTCCTTGTAGCTCTGCAGGTTTGTTTCCTGTATCCATCCAATTTTCCTTTAAAAATCATTGATTGTTTCTGTTTGCGTCACCCCTGTTGGCAACAAGTTCATGTCATTACAAATTACTACATGAAAAGGATCTTCACAACAGCATCTTGACCTTAAATCTGCATCCCATAGCCTTATACCATCAGAAAATTAGACCTTCTTTGCAAAACCTTCTGATCTTCAAAATATACTGCATCCATTAGTTCCCTTATCTATTCCATAGGACCATGAGTCATAGGAGCAGAATTAGGCCATTTGGCCCATTGTGACTGATACGTTTCTCAAACCCTTTTCTTGTTTTCCAGTTACCCTTACCAATCAAGAACCTACCTATGTCTTAAATACATTCAATGACCTGGCCTCCACAGCTCTCTGTGGCAGTGGGTTCCGCAAATTAATCACCCTCTTGACTCAAGACATTCCTCTTCCTCTCAGTTCTAAAGGATAGACCCTTCACTCTGACGCTGTGCCCTCGGATTCTAGTCTACTAGTAGAAGCATCTTCTCCCCATTAACTACATCCAGAAGTAATCCAGAGATTACAACCTTTGAGATCTATTATGCTCCCTAGCTCCCTACATTTTTGTTAATGACCCCATCTCCTTTCTCCCTCTGAATATGGCCCAATGTGAACCACAATCTCTGACTATTTGCCCTCTGCCTTCAGACTGTACCACAATCATTCAGTGATATCTTTTAAACTGGCCCTGGGGGGGCACATCCTGGAGACACTTCTCAGGCTATAGAAATGCCTGTCTGTAGCCCTCACTACCGTATCTCGTATCATTACTGTTCTCATTCTCTTTCAGCTCCTATCTTGTGCAGCTGGACTTTGGCTTCTGTATGGTTGATATGAATGTGTTTCTGCATGTGATTTAGTCTGCGTGTGTGATGTGGATGTGTGTCTCTGTGTGTCAGGACTTGTCATCACACCTCCTTTGAAATGTGTATGTTACTTCATTCTTAAAAATGGCAGTATTTTGGGAGCCAAGGCATCTTGATTCTCTTTATGCACATTTGGATTTGTTAAATAGTTTTTCTGTAGTTTCTATATGAGTTGCTAATGCATTTGTAAAGCATGTTTCTGTTTTCTGAACTGATGCTATAAAATTAAATTATAACATGAACAAGTTCTAACTTTATATTCTCATTGATCCTCAGCAAATAGTATGATTGACATGGACCTCATGAACAACAGTATCGGGATTCTGGTGAGTGCTGCTGTGGACCTTCGCATCTATGGAAAATCCCTCAAACCTGCAGGTAGGACAGTTTGTTCCATACACCGACGTATCCACTTACAATCCAGTTACGTTCTCTCAAGCATTTCCAATTTGGCAGCATGAGTGTCTAACACACTATTCGGTGTATTTTTTTTCAGTGGTTGGAGTGAAGCTGGACTATGAAGCCTGGGTGTCAAAATTTAAAATTCTAGCCAGTAACCAGACTAACAGAGACCAGGTGGAACCACGCAAGGTAATTAAATGAAGCTCAGCAAATACGTCTGTGGGACTTAACATCCCAGCCAGAGCAGCACATCACCAGTAGTTCAGAGACATTAGACACGATATAGAACAGAGTGTGTGTGTTATTGACGTCTTTACACTGAAACTTTGTTCTGCTATCAGTTTGAAATAACTGATTAACTTGCTAGCCATTTCAGAGGGCCATTGCATGTCAAAATACATGATGTTCTGTGCAAGTTATGTGTTGAGATGTATGTTTTTCTTCAGATGGCAGCCTGTTCTGCAATCAAACTATGTGTATTTGCATGTGTGTTAGCAATGATCCTTCTGCAGACACTCTGTCTTTATTGGTTTCATACAACTAAGTGGTGTGTTTGGCCATTTCAGAGGAAGATGAGGTGTCAGCCTGTGTTTCATGCATGTGAAATTTATGTGTGTGTAATTTTTTGGGGTGTGTCTGTTTGTGATATGTGCACATATGTGTCTGTGTTTTGGAAAGTAGGTCCACCTTTTGTATTTATTCATGGGATATAAGCTGACAAGGTGGCCATTCATTATCCACTCCTAAATGTGCATATATGAATATCTAGCTGTGTGCATCACTTTGGAGATGAATGTGTTGGCGTGCGTATGTTGTGGGAATGAATTGTATATTAGGATGTATATATGTATTTTAATTCTTTCAGAGAACTCGGCATTGTTTCAGCCTTGACTTGAACATTAATTTGCTAAGCATCCATTTCATTGAGGATGGGGATATCTCTGACGTCCCTTCCTCTCATTACTTGGAGTTTCACCTAGGGCAGTTAGGAATGGGCAATAAATGTTGGCCCCCATCCTACTGGATTTTTTAAAAAATCATGATTTCCTGATTACAATTACTGATGCCAACTTTTTATTGGAGATTTGTTTAATATATTAATTTTAAATTCCCCAGTTGCCATAATTACACTTTTACTCGTGTCTCCAGATCATGAATCGAACCTGTGGATTATAAATTACACCTCTAGCACCCCTCACAGAAGAACCTGCAGTATGCCTGATTGATTTTCAGAATCTGTAAATAAGATCAATGTTCATAGTTCAGATAACATAGAGAATGGTGTGTAAATGTATTCCTGGTTCCAACTTCAAAAAGAATAAAAATCATTCTATGCTGACAAACAAAATAACTGATAGGCAATGTCAGTGATAGAGAGGATGTAGAGGAGAGTCTCTTGAGGCTTCTTGCCTCTCTAACTGCTCACACCCCCGGGGTGTACACTAGCAGCCACTGAACACAAAGCAGACTCTGACACATGATCTTTCATGGTTTAGCAAATTATCTGGTCCAGCAAAGGCCCAGCGTTGAAACTGCCAGATGAAAGAGGTACAGCCTATACCTACAACAGAATCATATTTCTCCAGGCAGTGTTGCGGGATGTGTTTTTGTTTGAATTTATTGGTCTGTGAGTTTTGAGATGAGATGTGTGATCCTTATACTGACTCCTATCCCATTATTGGACAGTGTGTGTGTCAATGACAATCCTTATACTGAGTCTTGCACTGTTATTGGACTCTGTGAGACCCTTGTGTCCCTGCGACCAATCAACTGATTTTTTTTTCCCACGCATTGCTGTTTGTCATGTCAGAATTATTTAGGCCAGATTCATCAGCCTGGATTTGAGAATGTGAAAGGTAAAGCTGTTAGTTTCCAGGTGCATCAGAGCATACTGTGAGAGAGAGAGAGCACAGACACATTCCGTGTAAATACAGTCAGAGGAATACGCTGACACTCTCTTCTATTTGTTTTGCATAGTGTATGCCAACTTCCAACTGCGAGATGGACTGTGATGTGAACAGTGAGGTGGGTATGAAGGGGATTTGGCAATAAACTGTTGGGTACAGCCATTATAGCTGGAAATACAGTTAGCATAATACAAGGGACTATTAGAGTACACATGATATTTAACAGCACAGTATCTGAGGTTCACTTCTCTGTTCTATTCACAATAAGCTGACTGTGCCATTGGTGGTTTTATTTGGCCTCAGTGCCAACAACAGGGAGGGAAAACTCAATTCTATCTCTTGCCAATGACTCTCAGAGGCTGTTGTGTGTGGTGATACTATCTGAGGACTGTATTAAGCAAGCTTAGAATTTCTTGTGTATAGATTTTACCACAATAAATCCTTTGTTGCCTCTCTTCCTCTTTCTATCTGAGTGGGACTGCTCACACCTGGTTCTATAGTGGTAATGTAAATGGACAGGTAATCCAGAACCTCAATAATCTGCAGCCTTGGATTCAAATCCCACCATGGCAAATGGTGACATTTAAATTCAATACTATCTTCAAAAGAAAGCTAGCCTAATGGTGACCAAACAACTATGGTTGATTGTCATAAAAACCCAGCTGTTTACTAATGTCCTTTTAGGGAAGGAAATCGACCAACCTTATCTGTCTGGTCTACATGTGACTCCAGATCCACAGCAATTGGATTGACTCTTGACTGCGCCCTGTAGAATTCGTTCTTCCTGACTACACCAGAGCCACCAATGCCCCTCGTCCACCTGGGTGGAATTGCATTCACCTTTAGCTATCTAATTGTGGCTAAAGTGTCACTTGGCTTCTCTTACTGCTCCCACCCAGTTACCTCTGGCATTCCCAAGGATCTCAGCTTCGCACTCTCCTATTTCTCATCTTCCTAATGTCTCTCAGTGACATCCTCCAAAAGCACAGTGTCTGTGTCGACATGAACACTGATTATATTCAATTAAACCTCGCCCCTATCCCAAACTCTCCATTATCTTCAGTGGGAGCTTGGATTTTAACACTCCAAAACAGTTAGACTTAGAATTGTACAGTATAGAAGAGGCCTTGTGGCCTGTCAAGTCTACACTGCCAAAAATATCCTACTACCTGCACTAGTCCCTCTTTTCTGCCAGCACCATCGCCTTGAATGTTATAACACTTCCACTGCTTATCCAGATACTTTTTAAGGTTGTGAAATTTCCTGTCTCAACTACCCTCCCAGCAGTGCATTCCAGACCTCCAACACCCTCTGGCTGAAAAGTGTTTCCTCAAACCCTCTCTGTACCGGTAACCTTTCACTTTCAAATTCTTCTTGCTTGTTACTGACCCTTCATCTAAAGTGACTAGCTGCATTCAATTGACCTCATCCATGCATCTCATAATCTTATACAACTCTATCTGGACCACCTTTGACTTTCTCTGCTCCAAAGAAAACAACCTGAGCTTATCCAGCCTGTCATCACAGCTGAAATGTTCCATTCCAGGCTACATTGTGGTGAATCCCGTCTGCATCCTTTCCAGTGCAATCCCATCCTTCTAATAATGTGGTGACCAGAACTGCATACAGTAATCCAGCTGTGGCCTAATCAAAGTTCTGTACAGCTCCAACATAACCTCCCAGTTCTTATAATCTATGGTACAGCTGATAAAGGCAAGCATCCATATGCTTTCCTAACTACCTTATTAATCTGTTTACCACCCTCCGGGTTCTGTGGCACCCCAGGATCCCTCTGTTTCCTGAACTTGCTAGTGTATTTCCATTCATTGAGGACTACCTTGTCTTGTTCCTTCTTCCAAAGTGCATAGTTCACATTTCAGAGAATCCCTTACAGCGTGGAAGCAGGCTGTTTGGCCCATTGAGTCCATACCAATCCTCCAAAGATTACCCTACCCAGATCTACCCCATTGCCCTAATCCAATACCCTGTATTTCCCATGGCTAATCCACCTCGCCTGCACACTATGAGCAATTTAGCACAGCCAATTTGCCTAACTTGCACATCCTTAGACTGTGGGAGGAAACTAGAGCACCCAGTGAAAACCCATGCAGACATGGGGAAACTGTGCAAACTCCACACAGTTTCCCAAAGGTGGAATCAAAACCTGACATTATGAGGGGCAACAGTACTAGCCACTGAGCCACCATGCCACCGTGACACCGTGTATCAGGGTTAAATTCCATCAGCCATTGATCTGTCCATCTGACCAATTTGTTTATATCCTTCTGTAATGTAACACCTTCCTCCTCACTGTCAACAACCTGGCCAATTGTATCATCCACAAACATATTTATCCTTCCCCCTCCATGTTCCCAGCTAAACCAGTTTCAATTGCAGACTTGTATCTCTGTTAACAGCAATTACTAAATATTTTCTGATCAGTTCAGTAATCATATTACATCTTGTATTCTGCTAAAGCTGCGAGTCTTCACATACTGAGAACTGTATAAAATTGGCAAATTGAGCTAGGTTAAATAGAGATCTTCATCCAAACAGATTAAACTGTTGATTGTCTGAGAGTTGCTCACATAACGTATCTCACCACCTAATGTTATTGATTTTCAGGATCTGTTGTGTGTGTTAATTGATGACGGAGGTTTCCTGATCATGTCCAACCAGCCTGAACACTGGAGCCAGGTAACATGACACTGCAGAGACAGAGACAGAAGGTCTGTAACGCACTTTTGAAAAAAAAGATGACAAGCAAGTGTTGGGATTTAAAAACCTAAAGAGTCATTAACAATATCTTTTTTTGAGGGTATGAGTCCCAGTGGCCTAATGGATAAGGCATTGACCTCCTAAGCCAGGGATTGCAGGTTCAAGTCCCATCTTGAATGTTTGGTTTTCGGGTCATACAGTATAAACAGTAAGGGAAAGACAAGACAGATTTTTGGCAGCACAGTGACTCGGTGGTTAGCACTGCTAACTCTCAGTGCCAGTGACCTGGGTTCGATTCCAGCCTTAGGCAACTGTGTGGTGTTTGCGCATTCTCCCGATGTCTACGTGGATTTCTGTCCAGTGCTCTGGTTTCCTCGTCACTGTTTGGGGGAAGACCCGTCCCTCTTAAACAGGTCCCATCGTCTCCAGAAATGGTCTGTTATTCAGAAATCTAAAACCCTCCTCTTACATCACTCCCCCAGCCATGTACATTAAACTGCCTCATTTGACATAGGTAGTAGTGTTGATCATTGTCCTGATTTTCAAGGATGTTGCCAGGACTGAAGGGTTTCAGCCATAGAAGAGTTCTGAATAGGCCAGGACTTTTTTCCTGGACCATCGGAGACTGAAGGGTGACCTTAAAGAGGTCGATAAAATCATGAGGAGCATAGAAAGGATGAATAGTCAAGGTCTTTTTCGTAGGGTGAGGGAGCCCCAGACTAGAGGACATAGTTTTGAGATCAGAGGGGAGAGATTTAAAAGGTTCCTGTGAGGTAATGTTTTCATGCAGAATGTCATGCATGTGTGGAATGAGGAAGTAAAGGAGCCAGGTACAATTACAACATTGAAAAGGCATCTGGGTGGGTGTATGATTGGAAAGGGTTTAGAGGGATATGGGCCAAACGCTGGCAAATGGGTCTAGAACAGATTTGGATGTCTGGTCGGCATGAATGAGTTGGACCAAAGGATCTGTTTTTGTGCTGTTTGACTACCCAGAGCCTATTCACCATCTACAGGGCTCAAGTCATGAGTGTGATGGAATACCCTTCTCTCATCTGTAAGGCTACTACTCCATGAACTCTTTCAAAGCTCAATAACATACAGAAAAGATTAGCCCAATTGATTGGCACTCCACCATTATTTTAAGCATGAATTCCCTCCACCACCATTACTGTAAGCTGCACTGAGTAACACCTCCAGGATCATTACACCATCTCATAAAAGCATCATCAACAGGATGTGATAGACCCTCTAGCAACGTGAAGTAATAGATTTTTTGGCAAAAGAATAATGAAAAAGTATAAATATGATAAGGCAACGCTTAGAATGCAAAACAAACAAACGTAAGGTGCAGATTCATTGATCTTTAAGTCTGGACATAACAATTTGCCTTTATATGGTGTTTTGAATGTAGTATGATTCCCCCAGTAATTGAATAGAAGAATTGAGATGAGGAATTTAAATGCATGTTGTTCTTTTCACAAAGCCAATGGCAAAGTGACACATTAATTAATTTGCAATATGCAGGGTCTCTCTTCTTTACTACAAATTGTTGCCAATTTGTGTATTAGTAATGGCTGCTGTTGTTCCATCCTGTCACTTTTTCATCATAATCCAGCCCCAAGGCTTTTTTATTCAAACAGAGAAGATTAAGACGGAATGCAAAATAGTTTTTCAAAATGTTGAATGATGATCAGATTGTAAAAGATTGTAATGAGGTAATCAGTGAAAAAAAATCATTATTTTAATTGTCAAATTGATAATGTAGGAGCCTGGACTGAAGGTTATCACTATCAGAACAAAGTGAAATCTTGGAAGAATGTTTTTAATACAGAGAATTAAAACAATGAATGCTTGAGGCAGATACTATAATACACCAAGGGGAATTGGATAGAACAAATCATAAGAAATGAAATATAAATAATTAACTCAATTTTAAGAGCTAGGCTGTGGCACAGACAGACCAATCAAGTGGGCTTCTTCTCAAGGTTAATATAGGTACTATCCTGAACTATCAACCTTGTTTTACACCCATATTTCCTCTGTTTTGGCTCCTGTCCTGAAAACACTGAGGAATATTTCAACAAGTGCCCAAGAGCCCCCTTGATAAATCTCCCAAACAAGACCATAAGATATAGAAGCAAAATTAGGCCATCAGCCCATTGTGTGCACTCCACCATTCAATCATGGTGTTTCTCAACTCCACTTTTCTGCCATCTCCTGTAACTCTTCATCCCTTATCAGTCAAGAACCTATCTATGTGTCTTAAATTCACTCAACACCTTAGATTCTACTGCCTTGTGTGACAATAATTTCCACAGATTCATCACCCTTTGACTGAAGAAATTCCTCCTCATCTCAGTTCTAAAGGTTGTCTCTTCATTCTGAGGCTGTGCCTTCAGGTCTGAGTCTCTTATAATGGAATCATCTTCTCCACATTCACTCTATTCAGGCCTCTCAGTATTCTGTCAGATTTCACACCCTCCACCCATCCTTCTAAATTCCATCAAGTACAGTCCCAGAGTCCTCAACCATTCCTTATATGACAAGTCCTTCATCCAAGGGATCATTCTTGTAAAAACCTCTTTTGGACCCCCTGCAAGGCCAGTGCATTCCTCCTTAAAAATGGGGCCTGTACGAAAACTCCTAAGTCCCTTTGTGCTTCAGATTTCCAAAGACTTTCCCCATTTAGAAAATACCCTAAAACCTTTGTTCCCCACTAGCGACCTGATGAAGGAGCAGCGCTCCGAAAGCTTGTACTTCCAAATAAACCTGTTGGACTATAACCTGGTGTTTTGTGATTTTTAACTTCCTAACAAAGCACATAATGTCATAATTTCCCATTTTAAATTCTATCTGCCAGTTTAGTCTACGCAGGCCACTCTTCACTACCTGTCCCTCCACCTATCTTTGTGTCATCTGAAAATTAGTAACAATGTCCTCAGTTCCTTCACAGATTGTTAATGTACAACATGAATTGTTGTGGTCCTAATATTGACCCCTGTGGAACTTTGGCAGTCGGCCACAGAACAGCTGATGTGTCCAGGCAGAATTCTGGCAGTTGCTGAATTGCGGATTCTTCAAGGTCCGGAGTGATACCATAGTGGGACTCCAGTGGGAGTGTGGGAGCAGGTGCCCCGGGGACAGTGTAAGTGGAGCAGGCAGCCCGAGAATGGCGAGACTGGGAACAGGCAGCCCAGGGGCAGCAAAAACGGGAGCAGGAACAAGTTGCAAGGCGGTACGAACAGGCAGCCAGGGGTGGAGGTGGGGCAGAGATCGAGCTCGAAGTAAGGGAGGTCAATCCCAGCACGGCCAGGTGCTTATGGACTGTGGTGTTGAACGGTTAACTGTGTTTCTTTGTTTTCCACGTTTTAGTTAGAAGGACTGTAAAGTTTAACTTGTGACATTTTTTTCCTTACATTTCTGCTTTGTACTAAGATGGTGCCGTAAGTGGCGACTTGTAAACTTTTCACTGTACTCATGTGAATGCATATGACAATAAACCTCATTCAATTCAATTCCACTGGTCACCAGCTGCCATTCTCAAAAGGATGCATTTACCCGTACTCTCTGACTTCTGCCAATCAATCAATCCTCTTTCCATGCCAGCACCTTGCACCCAACACTTTGGGTTCATCTTATTTAGCAGCCTCCTGTGTGGTACCTTGTCAAAGGCCTTCTCAAAATCTAAACAGCCCACATCTACTGGTTCTCCTTTGTAACTTGTTTGTTACCTCAAAGAATTCTACCAGATTTGTCAGGCATGACCTTGCCTTGAAAAGCTGTGCTGTCTCCTCAGCTATCTTGTTCAGAACTCTAGGGTGTAGTCCATCTCGTCTGGGTGATTTATCCACCTTCAAACCTTTCAGCTTCCTCAGCACCTTTTTCTTAGTTATGGCCACTACACTCACTATGCCTCCTGACTACCTTGATAACCTATACAGCTTCACGTGCATTAGAACAGAGCCCAATATTTTGCTTATCAGACAACAACACACATATATACTCAACCAAAGAATCCACTGGATATTGATCAAAAGCAGGAAACACAACAAATTCTTAAACACATGCCCACCCATGATTGCAATATTCATCACCCACAATAAAATTAATATTAATATATTAATTTATTATGGAGTAATAGAATATTATAGCATAGAAATCTTTTGGCCCATCATGTCAACAGAGGTCATCAAGCTCCTATCTACAAAATTCAATTTTCCAGTACCTGACCTGCATTTTCACCTAGTAATCTTTTTGATTAGATGCCAAGAGCTCAATACTGCAGACCACAAATCCATCTGGTTCACTACTGTATTTAGGGAAGGAAATCTGCAATCCAGTCTGGCTTACCTGTTGACTCCAGACCCACAATAACATGTTTGTCTCTTAATTGCCCTCTGAAACAGCTGACCAATGAGTGATGAGCAACATCTTCCCATGAAAGAATCAAGAAAATTAAAAGCAAATTAATATCACAACATTATGGGAAAATGGAGTTGCGATAGAAGATCTGCCTTGATTTTATTAAGAGGTCATGCTGCCTACTCCTTGTTTTCTTATGTTCGTACCAAATCTAGATCTTTTAAAACCAGACTAATGTTGTATTGAAATTATTTACTTCTAATTACTCCTTTGCCAAATGATTTCCAAATTGTAACACAGTTTGGTGTTATTCAACCAATGTTTTCACAGACCCTCCAGCAGCACAAACAGGAAACCCGTATAAATTTAAAAGTCCCAATAACATAGCCAACCTGCTTGCAAAAATACTATCTTGGCTGTGATTTCACAATAACTAATGTGCTCAACTAAAGTAGCTACTGATGTTGGACCATGTGAAACTTATATTAAATTGACCCTCACCAAGTTACTTTTCCCATAACAAGTGCAACTTCCTTGAAGAAAGTCCCTTAGACAGTCGCTCGCTCACCAGTTAACTCAATTGATGTACCCAGGCACAAATCAGCATTGTACCTTTAAAGGCATCAAGGGTTATGCAGAGAAAGCAGAAATATGGAGATAATATGTTGAATGTCAGAGCAGGCTAAAAAAAAAATAAATGATCGACTGTTGCTCTAGTTTCTGTTCTATAGTCAAATGAGCACTCACATGGTTGCGGCAAAGGAGTGCGGGTTTGCTACATATTGTCCATCCATCCTCAGTCCAGTTCTCCACACTCCTCAGCACTCAAACCATAATGCTATTTCATACCATTACTCCAGATCTCTCCTAGTTTTGGTTGGACAAATAACTATGCATCCTGATTCCTACACTTGCAGCTTTATTTAATTTCATAATCTTAATGCACTCAATAATCAGGCACTTTGTAGAAGTAGAAAACAGACCGGGGGAACAGTGAGAGAAGTATGGACAGAGTGATCTGTTCTCTGTTTGAGTCTCACCTGGCCAAGCAGCTTTCTTCTGATCCTGCAGATTCCTGATAATTGGCCACACTAAATTGTCCACTCTCTTTCTTTAAAAGACCTAAAGAAGAGCAAGTACAAGTTAGAGTCTTAGAGATATACAGCACAGAAACAGACCCTTCAGTCCAATTTGTCCATACCAACTAGATATCCTGAATTAATCTAGCTCCATTTGCAAGCACTTGGCCCATATCCCTTTAAACCATTCCTATTCATATACCCATGCAGGTGCCTTTTAAATGTTGTAATTTACCACTTCCCCAGGCAGCTCATTCCATATAGGCATCACCCTTTTTCATCACATGAAAATGTTGCTCCTTAGGTCCCTTTTAAATCTTTCTCCTCTCACCTTAAACCTAATCTCTCGAGTTTTGGATTCCACTACCCTGGACTTTGGCTATTCGGCCTATAAGACCATGAGACCCAGGAGCAGAAACTAGGCCATTCAGCCCTTCAAGTCTGCTCTGCTATTCAATCATGACTGATAGGTTTCTCAACCCTGTTCTCCGGCTTTCTCCCCGTAACCTTTGATCTCCTTGATACTCAAAAACCTATCTATCTCAGTCTTAAAAATACTCAGTAACCTGGCCTCCAAAACCTTCTGTGACAATAAATTCCATAGATTCGCCACTCTCTGGCTGAAGAAGTTTCTCCTTATCTCTGTTTTAAAAGGTCTCTCCTCCGGTCCCAGTCTCTCCTACTAATGGAAACATCTTTCCAACATCTGCTCTGTCCTGGCCATTCAGTATTCTGAATCAGTATCTATGCCTGTCATGATTTTATAAATTTATAAGATCACCTCTTAGCTCCAGCCTATTCAGCCTGTTCCTATAGCTCAAACCCAGCAACCCTGGCAACACCCTTGTAAATCTTTCCTGAACCCTTTCAAGTTTCACAACATCCATCCTTTGGCACTGAAACCAGAACTGAATGTTCCATAAGGAGCCAGCACAGTGCCTCAGTAAGTAGCACTGCTGCCTCATTGTGCCAGGGATGTAGGTTCACTTCTAACCTCAGGTAACCATTTGTGTGGAATTTGCATATTCTCCCCGTGTCTGCGTGGGTTTCCTCTGGATGCTCTGGTTTCCCACAATCCAAAGATTTGCAGGTTAGGTAAATTGGCCACACTAAATTGCCCATGGTGTTCAGGGATGTGTATTAGTCAGGGGTAAATGTTGGGTAATAAGGTAGGGGAATGGGTATGGGTGGGATGCTCTTCAGAGGATCGGTGTGCCAAATGGTCTTTTTCCACACTGTAGGGATTCTATAATGATATTCTATGATGAGGTGACCTAATCAATGTCCTGTATAGCCGCAACATGAACTCCAAACTCAATGGAGATATAATTTTCAGAAGTCACATAACACCATGTTAAATTTAACAGGTTTGTTTAAAATCACAAGCTTTCAGAGCACTGCTGCTTCATCAGATGAAGGTGAATTCACCTGACAAATGAGCATCACTCCAAAAGCTTTGGATTCCAAATAAACCTGCTGTCATGTGATTTCTGAAGTGGGTTGCGGGGGGGGGGGGGGGGGGGGTGCTAGTCTTTGAAAGTAAACTTTCTGTTAAAACAGGCTACTAACACAACACATCTTTGAACCCAATCAAAGAAAACAGTCAGACCTACGTTGAAGCCAGGGCTAGGGTGCAGGATCTTGGCAGCTTGAAGTTGAAGAAAGCTTACAGCCACAACTCAATGTCAGAGAGTCTCAGTTGCTGGGTCAGAACTCCAAAGTACTACCAGCATATTTAACCCTTAATTCCAAAATTGCTTTTAAAAGAAGACTGTGGCAGAGACAAAATAACTGCTGGTATAAGTTCAGTGGCTGGCTGGCACAAGTTCTGCGAGGGAACAGTAGGACAAATAGCTAAAGGTGTCAAAGAAACTTCAAACAGTTTGCAATGTTATCTGGTTTTAAGGGGCTGATGACCCTCTCAACAGCAAACTCTTTGAAGAATACCTTAGGACATGGATTATAAAACCACTTTCACCTCTTCTGGAGTGCGTTAGTGAGACTAAACCTTCTTGTGTTTACCAGTCTAGTTTGAACATAAAGGTCACAGTGAAAGAGCTGTCTTCTAGTCACCCCTATGTTGTAGGAAAAGATAATGCCCTACTCTGAGTGGTAAAAGTCAGCTAGCTAGTAACTAGGCAAAAGACAACAGGACAATAAAATACTCTTACCCTAAGTACTGGAATTCAATCATAGTTGAAAGGAATCCAAACAATACAATGTCAAGTAATCTGCAAAACTAAGGATTATGAAACTTTAAAACTGTTGAACTATCATTGTCGGTAATCTCCACTGCAACAGGCCACTGTATTCAACTATCCACTCTTCGTGAACAATTCAGAGACTGGTCTGTATATCTTTGTATAACTTTTATCTTTATGGACTCATATCTTACTTTTAATCTATGTTTATGTGTTTGTAGTATTAATAGTTCTTCTCATGTTTAGTAATTAATAAATTCATTCCTGGTTGACTCAAGGAAGTCTGGCTAAATTAGTTCTTTTCAAAAAATAAGTTCATTTGGGTCTGGAAGAAAAGTATTCAGAAGGAAGGGGACTCTTTTTAAGTCACCTTTGTTGCAGCTGGGAACCTCATTTGGGGTCGAAGTGTAACACTATTCTCATGTCACTAACCATGCAGAAAAAGCTCCTAAATGTACTTTGTATTTGGTTCATCCTTCAGATTGGTATGTTCTTCAGTGAGGTAGACGCCAGCTTGATGAATGCACTCTACAATGCTTCATTCTACACGAGAAAGGAATCATATAACTATCAGTCAGTATGTGGACCACCATCTAACACTGACACAGGAGCTGCACCCAACTCCATTTTTATTGTAAGTTTACTCTTGAAGCCAGCGACCAAAGAGAAAAATCTTCGAGATCATTAACAATATGTTGTGTTCCTTCTCATTTTCTTTGAAATCTTGTACTTATTGTTATAAAAATATTAAATTGGGAAAAGGTCTGTGTGACTAAGCAGTTGGGGGTGGAGGTCTGTCATAATACATCTAAACAGGTTGTTTAAAAATGTCTATATGTGGGATTTTAGGGTATCAGGAGGGAAATGTGCCAACTGGGAAGAGCTTTATATTTAATAGTCTAACATTTCCTGAGTAACTATTTTACTTAATTTTGTCAGAACCAACTAAGGTCTTCATTTTTATGGAGATTTTGAATGGGATCCTCATGAAGAGATATTGCCCAATGAAAATATCAATTTCCCAGAAAATTCTTTCAGAAGATTCTGCAAGGTCCCTATGCAGAATTCCTATCTAAGCTGGAATAATGACAGTGGAGATATTCTCCATTATTAATATTCTGAAGACATAACCAGTAAACACCTAATGCAAATAAAGCAAGAGCAATGAAAGATAAATGCATAGTAAATTTCCTGATGAGCAATACTCAGTGGAAAAGCAAAAAGATGAGGGAATTGAGGACAATAATTCAAACTGAAGCAATAGATGTAATAGGGATATTAGAAACAGTGTACAGGACAGGACTGACCGTTAAATATTACAGCTTATGTTGTATTTCAGAATGGTAGGCGAGAAAGAAGGGCTGATGGTGGTGATGTTTTAATCAGAAATAATTATCAGTAGTAAAAATGGAAATTAGTAAGCAGAAACAAAAACAGAAACTGCTGGAAAGGCTCAGCAGGTTTGACAGCAAGTAAACTGAGGAAGCGTCACCGGATCTGAAGAGTTAATTCTGATTTCTCTCCACAGATGCTGCCAGACCTGCTGAGCTTTTCCAATACTTTGTGTTTTTGTTTCTGATTTACAACATCTGCCGCTCTTTCGGTTTTTAAACTCACAAGCAGAATCCATTAAGATTGTTATAATGGACTGGAAGGATTCAGTCACATTATTAAGTGTCTACCACAGACCAGAAAAGGAAGTAAAGGGGCAAATATGTTGATAAATGTATGAAAGAAATAAGAAATTGGTGCATCGTGGGAATTGAACTTTCCTTGACAGATTTGTGAAGAATAACTGTGCACTATTGGTGTTAGAAGGCAGAAAGAAGAGCAGGCTTACTGTTCACTATCCTCATGGGGATTTGCGAAGGTGCCTAGAGAAACTGAGTGGGATGGCAAAGTGAATGATTGTACAGATGATTGATGCACAGGAGATTTCTGGAAGTTTGGGTCTTGGCACCCAAAGATACAATGCTAATTAGCTTTCCCAGTCCCCGAAGGGTCTTAAATCCTCTTGGTGCACTATCTCCAGGTTTGGAGAGACCACAGTCCATGCACACCTGCTTGTTCTGAGAAACTGGTTTCTTCCTTCTGTCCTCAGAGCTTCAGTTAATTATGGGAGCAACTACCCATCCTCCTCTCCATTCATTTGGTTTAATCAGCATTGGGTATCAGCATGCAGCTCAGCATTCTAAATCATGCCAGGGCATCTTTAATTAAAATCTTTCCTTTGATAGAATGAAATGCCAAATCTATCTGATCTTTGTGATTAATTAGGAAACCCAGGTGCTGATACTGTGGCTCCAAGGACCATAATAAATAGAATCAGAAATAGGTCACTTGACGCCTCAACATTCACCACCATTCATCGAGATCATGACTGACCCTTCAATTCAGTCCCATTTTCTTGCACTAACCCTTTATAACTTTAATATCTAAAGTTCTATCAGTCTCGTTCTTGAGTATACTACAGAGTTACTACAGCCTACAAGAATACAGAATTCTCTGTGTGAAGAAACTCCTCGCCTTTGTCCTAAATCACCTGCCTCTTATGCTTACACTGTATCCACTGAATTTAAGACCCCAGCCAAGGAAATAGCTTTGTTGATCCTCAAAAGAATTTTGTAAATTTCAAGGTCACCTTTTAGTCATCTTAACTCTCGAGACTCGAGGCCCAATCTCCTCAATCTCTCATTAGACAGTCCTGTATCACAGGAATTAGTCTGGTGAATCTCCACAGCATTCTTCCTTCAATAAGGTCAGAACTGTATACAGTCCTCCAAATGTGGTCTCACCAATGTTCTATATAGTTGTAGCAATATCTCTTTCTTGTCTATATAAACTCTCTTGCTGTAAAGCCAATGTACCATTTTCTTTTCTAATTGCTTGCAGTACCTGCATGCTAGCTTTCAGTAACTGGTGTACAAGGATATCAGATCCCTTTGAATGTCTGCATTTCCCAATCTCTTACCATTTTAGAAACACACTGCATTTCTGATTTTTCCAAACCAACTGGTAGCTTCATATTTTTCCACATTTATATTCCATAGGCTACTGTCTTGCCCACTCAGTGAACCAGTCCAACTCCCCTTGAAGCCTCTTTGCATCCTCCTCTGCAGTGTCTGCAGTGCATCATGTAGATAGTACACTGTTGGTGCTGAGCATTGGTGATGGAAGGAGTAAAAGTTTGTGGATGTGTTGCCAATCAAACAGGCTACTATGTCCTGGCCGGTGTCAAGATTCTTGACTGTTGTTGAAGCAAGTGGGTGTATTCCATCATACTCCTGACTTATGCCTTCTGGATTCTGATAGTCCTTTTAGAATCTGGAGGTGAGTTAGTCATTGCAGAATTTGTAGTCGAAGACTGTGGCGCTAGAAAAACACAGCAGTTCAGACAGCATCCGAGGAGTAGGAGAGACGACATTTCAGGCATAAGCCCTTCATCAGCATTCCTGATGAAAGGCTTATGCCCAAAACGTCGATTCTCCTACTCTTTGGAAGCTGCTTGACCTGCTGTGCTTTTCCAGTGTCACACTTTTCAACTCTGACTCTCCAGCATCTGCGGTGCTCACTTTCTTCTAATTGCAGGATTTGTAGCCTGTGACTTGAATTGGTCGCCACTGTATTTGTATGGCTATTCCAGTTCATCTTGTGGTCAATGTTAACCTCCAGAATGTTGGTTGTTGAGGATTAAGTGATGGTAGTGCCATTGATTATCAAGGGATGATGGTTGAATATCTGTTATTGGTGATTGTCATTGCCTGACAATTGTGTGGTGCAAATCTGGATATTGTCCAGGTTTTGCTGCATTTGAGTATGGACTGCTTCAATATTTGAGGAGCTGTGAATGGTGCTAAACATTGTACAATCATCGGTGAACATCCCAACTTCTGACTTTATGATGGAGGGAAGATCATTGACGAAATAACTGAAGATTAATTGAACCAAGGCACTATCTAGACCAGGAGGCATGGGTTATAGAGTCAGAGCTGTACAGCATGGAAACAGACCCTTCGGTCCAACTTGTCCATGCCAACCAGATATCCTAAATGAAAGAAACTAGTCCCATTTGCCAACGTATGGGCCATATCCCTCAACTCTTCCTATTCATATACTCATCCAGATGCCTTTTAAATGTTGTCATTGTACCAGTCTCCACCACTTCCTCTGGCAGCTCATTCCATTCATGCACCACCCTCTGCATGAAAACGTTGCCCCTTAGGTCCCTTTTGAATCTTTCCTTTCTCAACTTAAGCTTAAGACCTCTAGTTTTGGACTCCCCGACCCTGGGAAAGACCCTGGCAACATCCTTGTAAATCTTTTCTGAACCCTTTCAAGTTTCACAACATCCTTCCTATAGGAGGGAGATCAGAATTGCACACTGTATTCCAAAAGTGGTCTAACCAAAGTCCTGTACAGCCACAATATGACCTCCCAACTCCTGTACACAATACACTTACCAATAAAAACAAACATACCAAATGCCTTCTTCACTATCCTATCTACCTGCGACTCCACTTTCAAGAAACTATGAACCTCCACTCCAAGTCTCTTTGTTCAGCAACACTCTCCAGGACCTTACCATTAAGTGTATTAAGTCCTGTCCTGATTTGCCTTTCCAAAATGCAACTCCTCGCATTTATCTGAATTAAACTAGACCTGCCCCCAGCCCATTGGCCCAACTTGTACTCTGAGGAAACCTTCACTGTCCATTACACCTCCAATCTTGGTGTCATCTGCAAACTTAGGAACTATACTTCTATGTGCACACCCAAATCATTTATGTAAATTATGAAAGGCAGTGGAGCCAACACTGATCATTGTGGCACACTGCTGGTCACAGGCCTCCAGCCTGAAAAGCAACCCTCCACCACCACCCTCTGTCTTTTACCTTTGAGCCAATTCTGTATCCACATGACTAGTTGTCCCTTTTATTCCATGTGACCCAACCTTACTAACCAGTCTACCATGAGGAATCGTGTCAAACACTTTATTGAGTCCATACCAATCATGAGCACCACTCTGCCCTCATCAATCCTCTTTGTTACTTCCTCAGAAACTCAATCAAATTCGTGAGACATGATTTCCCATGTACAAAGCCATGTTGACTATATTGATCTATTTTATTGTCTATCAAGTAAAGGTTGATTTAAGAACATCTGCCCTGAGGTACTCCTGCCGAGATGGCCTGAAACTGAGATGACTGACTTCTAACAAACACAACCATCTTCCTATGTGCGATATATGATTCCAACTAATGGAGAGTTTGCCCCAATTCCCAATGATTGCAGTTTTGCTACAACTCCTTGATGCCTCATTTGACCAAGTGTGACCTTGTGTGACAGCCAAGGACTGTCACTCTCACCTCACCTCTGGAATTCAGCTCCTTTGTCCATAGTTGAGCCAAGGCTATAATAAGGTGAGGAGGCAGGAGACCCTACCAGAACCCCAACTGAGCATCAGCAATCAGGTTATTGCTTTCATCACTTTACTGATGATCAAAAGTACACTGATGGGCAGTAATTGGTAGATCGGATTTGTCTTGCTTTTTATGGACAGGACATCCTGGTCAATTTTCCACATTGTCAAATAGATGTCAGTGTTGTAGCTGTAGTGGGACAACTTGGCTAAGGGCAAGTTGGTAGTACTATTGCCAGAATGTTCTCAAGAACTATAATCTTTGCAGTGTCCAGAGCCTCTAGCCATATCTTGATATCACATGGAGGGAATTGAAATAGCTGAATTAGAAACTCTGAAGGAGGCTGAGAATGAATCATTCTGACTGAGGATTGTACTGAAACATTCAGCACAATCTATTGCACTTATGTTTGGGCTCGTTGAGGATAGGCCTATTGGTGGAGTGTCCTCCTGCAATAGGGTTTTATAGCTATAGACGATGTTTCATGGTCAAGTTCAGATTTAGTTTTTAATTTAAATTCCATGAATCCTTGTTCCCAATGATTTGGTGTGGTACTTTTAGCATATCCAGGATTCTGGGTCATAGAGCATGGTGTAAGGATAATAAAAGCAGGTCAGTTAGCTCATTTGGCTGGATGGCTGGGTTGTGGTGCAGAGTATCACCAACAGCGTGGATTCAATTCCCTGTACAAGCTGAGGGCACCATGAAGGTCCCATATTCTCGACCTCACCTATTTCCTGACCCCTCACCCCTTCAAGTTAAACTATCACCAGCCATCTCTCTTTCTAATGAGAGCCCTGTGGTTCTCTGTGTAGTGACTTTACCTTGAAGGATAATGGCCTGGTCAGTTTGAATGTAGTGTTCAGTTTAACACTACGCTGCTTCCAAACTTGATTGAGGATTTAGCCATAGTCAGGACTTGTTGAATGGATGTTTGCACAAATATCTTCATAAATAGTAGCATTCCCAGAGATATCAAGGCAGGAGAATAGTTTTACAACAATGAGTCTGGAACCATTAATAGTTGTATCTGGTGCTTCTTCTCATGTTCCTGGTGTTCTCTGAAGCATTGTCTTGTCTTTGAGATGCTGATTTGGAGACCAAGGTTTTGGCTGCCTTTTGAGAATTTCTTTGCTGTTGTCCAGATGTGCTCCTTATTGTGGGCAACCAGAGGCTGTGTGATCACTGCCTCTGTGACTTCGGTGGAGACACATTGTCTGGAGAGATTAAAGAACTTTCTTGAGTGAACAAGGTGATAAAGATAGTTGAATCAACCAAATGAAACAGAACTCCTGAAGCAGGGGGCATTCCAGCAGTTTGGAAGTATTATATGTTTTATGTTATGCAAGTGTAATATGTTTTTTCCAAACATGCAGTCACCTTCAAGAGTATTTGGAACCAAGAAAGTTTTCCACAGATATTACGGCCTTGGTTCAAAGTTCACTTATGCAATACCTTAGCAGGGATGACAGTGGAGGAACAACGGCAGATATTTCTGTGTATAATTCAGAAGTTGTAGGATCAGTTCATTCCAAAAAGGAAGGAAGATCCTAGGAGGAGGCATGGGTGGCCGTGGCTGATGAGGGAAGGTAAGAAACATATAAAGTTAAAAGAGAAAAAGTATAATATAGCAAAGATAAGTGGGAAAACGGAGGACTGGGAAGCTTTTAAAGAACAACAGAGGATTACTAAGAAGGAAATACGCAGAAAAAAAGAGGTACGAAGGTAAACTGGCCAATAATATAAAGGAGGATAGTAATAGCTTTTTTAGGTATGTGAAAGGCAAAAAAATGGTTAAGACTAAAATTGGGCCCTTGAAGACAGAAACAGGGGAATATATTACAGGGAACAAAGAAATGGCAGAAAAGTTGAATTGGTACTTCAGATCTGTGTTCACTGGGGAAGACAGAGCTAACAGTGGCTGAAGGATCTGAACTTAAGGGAATTTATATTTGCTAGGAATTGGTGTTGGAGAGACTATTAGGTCTGAAGGTTGATAAGTCCACGGGGCCTGATGCTCTACATCCCAGGGTACTGAAGGAGGTGGCTCGAGAAATCATGGATGCGTTGGTGATTATTTTCCAGAGTTCGATAGATTCGGGATCAGTTCGTGCGGATTGGAGGGTGACTAATGTTATACCACCTTTTAAGAAAGGTGGGAGAGAGAAAACAGGAAATTATAGACCAGTTAGTCTGACCTCAGTGGAGGGAAAGATGCTGGAGTCTATTATAAAGGATGAAATTACGACACATCTGGATAGTAGTAACAGGATAGGTCAGAGTCAGCATGGATTTATGAAGGGGAAATGATGCTTGACTAATCTTCTGGAATTTTTTGAGGATGTAACTCTGATGGATGAGGGAGATCCAGTGGATGTACTGTACATGGACTTTCAGAAAGCTTTTGATAAAGTCCCACATAGGAGGTTAGTGAGCAAAATTAGGGCGCATGGTATTGGGGGCAAAGTACTAACTTGGATTGAAAGTTGGTTGGCTGATAGGAAACAAAGAGTAGTGATAAACGGCTCCATTTCGGAATGGCAGGCAGTGACCAGTGGGGTACTGCAGGGATCAGTACTGGGACTGAAGCTTTTTACAATATATGTTCATGATATAGAAGATGGTATTAGTAATAACATTAGCAAATTTGCTGATGATACTAAGCTGGGTGGCAGGGTGAAATGTGATGAGGATGCTAGGAGATTACAGGGTGACCTGGACAAGTTAGGTGAGTGGTCAGATGCATGGCAGATGCAGTTGAATGTGGATAAATGTATGGTTATCTACTTTGGTGGCAAGAACAGGAAGGCAGATTACTACTTAAATGGAATCAATTTAGGTAAAGGGGCAGTACAGAGAGATCTGGGTCTTCTTGTACACCAGTCAATGAAGGTGAGCATGCAGGTACAGCAGGTAGTGAAGAAGGCTAATACCATGCTGGCCTTCATAACAAGAGGGATTGAGTATAGAAGCAAAGAGGTTCTTCTGCAGCTGTGCGGAGTTCTGGTCTCCAAATTTGAGGAAAGACATTCTGGCTATTGAGGGAGTGCAGCGTAGGTTCACGAGGTCAATTCCTGGAATGGCGGGATTACCTTACACTGAAAGACCGGAGCGACTGGGCTTGTATACCCTTGAGTTTAGAAGACTGAGAGGGGATCTGATTGAGACATATAAGATTATTAAAGAATTGGACACTCTGGAGGCAGGAAACATGTTTCTGCTGATAGGTGAAAGCCAAACCAGAGGACACAGCTTAAAAATAGGGGGTAGACCATTTAGGACAGAGATAAGGAGAAACTTCTTCACCCAGAGAGTGGTGGCTGTGTGGAATGCTCTGCCCCAGAGGGCAGTGGAGGCCACTCTCTGGATTATTTAAGAAAGAGTTCGATAGAGCTCTCAAGGATTGTGGAATCAAGGGATATGGAGATAAGGCAGGAACAGGATACTGATTAAGGATGATCAGCCATGATCATATTGAATGGTGGTGCAGGCTCAGAGGGCAGAATGGCCTACTCCTGCACCTATTGTCTATTGTCTATAACATGGACAAGAGAGCTAAATTCCAAAGGTGTGATGAAAGTGACAGCAAGGCTGCATTTGACCCGAATGTAGGCATCAAGGAATGCTAAAGGAAATTGAAATCAAGGAAAACTGTCAGCTGATTGGAGTCAAATTTAGATGATTGTGGTTGGTGGAAGTCAGTCGATTCAGCTCCAGGACATTGCTACAGGAGTTTCTCAGAATAGTATCAACCATCATCAGCTGCTTCCTCAATGACCTTCCCTCCATCAAAGTTAGAAGTGAAGATGTTTGCAATTACTGCATGGTACTTGTCATCATTCACAGCTCCTCAGATACTAAAATAGTCCACATTCCAATGCATAAGACCTGGACAATACCCAGGCATGGGATGAAAAGTGACAAGTCACATTTGCACCCACAAGTACCAGACAATGACTGTCTTGAATTAGAGACAAATCTAAGCACTGCTCCCTGACACTCAATGGCAGTGCCATAATTGAATTCCCCACTATCAACATCCTGAGGGTTACCATTTACCAAAAACTGAACTGGTCTCGCCGTATAAAGACAGTGGCTACAAAAGCAGTTCTAGGAATACTGCAGCAAATAGCCCACCTCCCGACTCGCCAAAGCTGGACGAGTGTCTATAATACAAATGTCAGGAGTGTTATGGAATGCTGCTCACTTGTCTGGATGTGCAGGTTCAACAACATTCGAAGCAAGATGTCATTCAGGACAAAGCAGCCCACCTGTTTTTAACCTCCAATATTCAGTAGCAGTAATACCATCTACAAGATTTTCTGCAGAAATTCACCTAAGATTCTTTGACAGAACCTTCCAAACCAACAAAGCTACCATCTTGAAGAACAAGGGCAGCAGATACATGGAACACCACAATCTGCAAGCCACTCACCAGCCTGACTTGGAAATATATCATTGTTCTTCCAGTTTCACTGTGTCAAAATCCCTGGAATTCACTCCCAAAATGCATTGTGGGTCTACCTACTTCAGAAGTTAAGAGGCAGCTCAGCATCACCTTCTCTAGAGCAACTAGGGATGGACAATAAATACTAGCCCAGTCAGCAATGCTCAAATCCCTTGAATAAATTTCAAGGCAGTACCTCATAATCAGCACCCAGTGGTGGGAAGGATCCAAAATGTGCGGCATTTACTAAGGAATAAGTCCTCTCTCAATCACAGGAAAGATTCTCACAAGGATCCTGTTGCACTGTCTATTAAACTTTGTAGATGATTTCCTTCCAGAATCACAGTGTGGCTGAGGATTAACTGTGGGACTGCTGATATGATGTTTGCAACACGACAACTACAAGAAAAGTGCAAAGAGCAATATCAGGATCCATGTCCACTCTTCATAGATCTAACTAAAGCTCTTGAAAATATGAGTCAATTGGGTCTATGATGTCCAAACATGTTTGTCAAAACCCTGTACCTGCTGTATCATGTTTTTGGATGTGTTTGTGCCTGTGGGGAGATACCTGATTTCTTTGTGATCATTAGCAATATAAAGCAAGGGCAGGTCAGCTCTTCAATCTCTACTTTTCTGCAATACTTAAGGAATCTGTCAGAGATATTGCTGCAAGCATCAACATTAGGTTGCACTCAAAGACGCTCTTCAATCTCTCCTGTAAACATAGTTCAATTAATTATTAAATATCTCAAAATCATTGACCCTCGTATCAACCCCTGGAGAGTTGTAATCTCTCCAATCCAAAAAAATCCATTTGTCAGTATTTGCTGTTTCCAGGTGTTTAGCCTTCTGGAAATCTGCATGGTGATCAGGAATTTGCAGTTTAAGGGGGTAGTGGAAAGGTTAGAGCTGTATCTTTCGATATTGAAAACCTCTGACATGGATGTTGTGTTTTAATTAAGCCTACAGTTGCCGATTTCCTGAACTTGGCATGGTGGAGTTCAGCTGCTGCCTGGTAAGATAATGCTCCTCTCTTTATCACTGTCTCACCAGAAAAGGAATGTGAAAATCGTTAGAGGTGATCTCTTATTGAGTAATACCGCAGTGCTCTTTGACAATACAGCTGATGTGTGGTCAGAGTTGTGCCTGAGTACGTGTGTAACATTGGGAGTAAGCCAGTTATTTGACAGTGATTCTGAGGCAGAGCAAGGGTCTTATGAATGTTCCATCCTACTTGCATTTTGTACTAAGAATGTATCTCTGAGGATTCAAAATTGAAATACTATCTCTCCTTGCTGTATTTTCCCGCCTTCAAAATAATGACTCAATTCCACCAGCCAGATCATCACAAAAGACCTTTGGGAAGGAAAGCTTCAACATTTCCAATCTAAGGGTTTTTGTGAACCCATTCCCTTGTCATTAAAATTTCATTTAAATGACTGGGATCACATTCTTTGCAGACTGCACATGAACCATTGGAAGGAGTGTTCTTTCTCACCCTTTTGGTATTGGGTTGAGGAAAGTTTCCAATGTAAATCCATGAAATGAGTAGCTCTATGACGGGTTTATCAATGAATAATGTTGATGCAGATTTTAGCAAATTCAGTGTGGGTGAAGCAAAGGCACTAAACTGGAATTCACAGTCAAAACACAACAGTGCCAGAGATAATGCCCCATTTTTAGTGATGATTTTCAATTTCAATGCTCACATTATCAATCTCTATGGTTTTATTCATTTCCCAGGTCTTTATTGCAGCAATTGCTATATACCCTGACCTTACAATTCAGCTTCCAAACAGGTAAGAGCCTCTGGTGTCTCTGAGGGTGGGACTATTTAGAAAGAAAAATTAAACAGATCAGTTAGGTTCTGATTTATTTCTGCTTCAGATCACACAATTCCACCAAAACACAACTTTCCTGTAGTTTAGACAAGACTGGTAGTTGTTTGTACAACATATGCCGAAGGGCGTGTTTCCACACCGTAGGGATTCTAACCTCTTGCTATCCAAATCCAGACCTATGGGTTGTCTGATGTCACCCAATTAATGAGATCTTATTTAGATCCATTGCCACATGTGAGATAAGACAGTACACATTTCTCATACAAAAGGGCCCAGTTTTCTCAGATTTAAGTGCAGGATGGACATATTCCATGACTGATACCTTTGTGGTGCTCAGGGACCTTTTGACCTTCCTAGAGGAGGAAGGTTGTGACAGAGTGTGAAGGTTGTCACCTAACTCAGATGGGAGCAGATGTTTCCAAATCTGCCTCAATTCCTTTGTTGGATCACCCTGAAGAGGTGGATCATGGGTTCTACATTCAGCCCTTCTCCAGTTAAAGAGATACAGGGTCAGCAAAAAATATACAGAAACCAACATTTAGATGAGTGCTATTGAGGGAGATGGTGGCTGGGATTTTCATTTGAGCAGTAAATGGATAAAAGTCTAACCACATTGTCGCTATTGGAGGCTTTTGCCCTGTGAGATGCTTTATGTATCAGAGGACATGAATCAGTGAAATGACTGAACCTGAAAATGTCGGCTAGTCCACCTCACAATAATAATGTCAGTCTTTAGATCTTAACTGCAAAACATTAATTCTGGTCCATAATACTGTGTAATATGCTGCTGCTGATATTGCCAGGTAAGTTATTTGAACAGTATGATTCTGTTAATTCTCCTTATTCTTTTGTTACTAGATGATACCTTTGCAGACGGTATTGAACTGAAAGAGACGAGCTGTGTCACCAAGCAGACACAATACTACTTTGGCAACAACAGTAGATCCTACAGCAATTTAATTGACTGCAGTAACTGCTCCAGGTTAGCAACTAATACAAGGTTCAATCCCCATTGAACTGATGTTAAAAGAAAGGAGTGTGTTGCTAAGTCACCACAGTTAAACATAGTTTCCCTGTTGGCCCAGTACAGGCACTGGGTAGAAGGGGAGAACATTTTCAGAGGGAAACAGCCAATGCAGATGTGGCCTATGAATGAAAAAATTACTGCTGTAAACCATCAAGGCAATATAGAATCATAGAAAGATCACAGTACAGGAAGAGGCCACTCAGCCTATTATATCTGTGCTCATTCTGCAAAGGAGCACACATTTTGATGGCTGCTAGAGTGACCCCTTAAAATCAGTTTTATGATTACAATTTGACACATTTTTAGAACTAACTTACAACAAGTGCCCAGTTTATGTCTCAAGCCAACCCACTATGCAGAACAGTCAGCACCATCTGGAGTTGAGGCTCAGGAAAGAGTTCCACTAGATCATTATAGCAGGAAAATTATTTCATAAGCCAAGAAATCTAAAGAATTCTGGAGAGCCTCGTATGCCTTTTGGATAATCAAGATCTCAACCATTCATGGCCAAGATGGCTCAGATTAATTTTTCAGGATTTCAATGTGACAGAGATCTTTTCATCACTGATTTTGTTCCACTTGGCTAAGTTTCAAAGTCAACTTTTATATGTAGTTGTATCAGAACAACCACTGCAGATTGTCAATGAATCTTTCTGTCTTGTCACAGGTTTTATCATGCACAAAGACTGGCTAACACCAACCTTCTCTTTGTGGTTGCCGAGAAGCTAACTTGTAGTCAGTGTGACCGAAGCAAACTGATCCAGTCTGAGGTGCGATGTATCCTGTCCTTGAATAACTGTACATAGCTCCACAATGAGCACATGAATTCACCAAGCCTTAAGGAAGTCTGTTGTGAGGAGGGTCAGTGATCTGGAGTGGAGGGAGTGGTCAATGAACTGGAGTGGGGCAATTCAATGCTTTGTTTGTAAACTATGCTGTAGATTTTCACAATGTCTGATTCCAAGTAAGTTTAAATTAATAAGAAAAAGTTTTTGATCTAAATCATTAATTTCCATTGTTATGTATCTCCCAGGTCTTGTATTAACCTGACTCCTCTTCACTAGTCATATATTCATTTTTTTTCTCTTCCGGAACAGGCAGCATCACCTCAGTGTAATCAAAGGTGATTGAGTCAAACAAGGTTTTATAATACATGTGAGTTGTACATTACTATTCGTTCCTGAATTGTTCTGTCCTTTGTATGTTGCTTTACTGAGGTTCTGAGAACACTTGACCCAATTCCTGTAGAGTCTGAATGTTGGGTATGTCCAGCTCTTGCACCTATCAGAGCGAAGGGGTTTGAGTGCTTTTTAAATAATACCCATTTCCGGTCCACTTCTATTAAATTATGTCTCCGTTTAGAGAGCTGGGTGTTCCCTAGTTTAAAACTTATACGTTGATCTATTTTTATTCTTTCCTGAAACTCCAAAATCTGACTGAATTCCAACTGGTCATATAAGGAGAAGAGAGGAAAAAAGAAAGGAAGCAAAATTAGCCTGCCAAATTGTGAATTAAGTTTTACTATCTGAGGTGAAAATTCACCTCTCTCCATTTATTGTACACAATGGTTCAGGGCGGGTCTACCTGAGCATCTTGATCCAAAGCTCCCTGTAGATTCAGGGTGCAGAATACTCTAACACGTGGATGATGAATTCCTATAGCCTCATCGCAAATGTGAAAGTGTTGAATTAGAATCAAATTCCACCGACTCTATATTTACCAACAGTTGTTTTAGTTTCCAAAGCTTCTAAACTGAGTTATTTTTAATTCAGTTGAACAACACCAAAGAATTCTAAGTAGTTGAGCTGTACTTTTCCTTGTTGTCCATCAATCAATATGTAAATTACTGAAGTGCAGTGAATTGAACAGAAATGTTACAACATTTGCAGAAAACTCTCATGCATCAAATTACAAGAGATCTGAAGATAAATTTAACTGTATTTTTTCCACGGTGCAGTAATTCAGTGAGCTTTCAAATCAATTAAGATTACACTGTAATGTGATATGGATAATTACCATTGACATATTGTCAGCTCCACCAATCCAACCAGCCAAGCTTTCAGATTAAATCAGCCTGGCTTTAAAATGTTATATAATTTTGCAAAGGTTGGTTCAACTAAAGCCTAACTACTAATTAGAGCATATCACATTTCTTCAGATGTGGGAGAGTAAAGTTAATGACTTTCTAAAGAGAAATCAAAAAAATCCAATACAACAAGGTAGACCTCAACAAAAAACAGATTTGATTAGCTAAATAGCCTACTTGCGCTCCTACTTTTGTCAAATGGTGTCAGAGAGGCCATTTTGCTTGTTGTGTGCATGAAAGCTCTCTGTATGAGTAAATCAGCTAGTGCCACGCTGCCATCCTTTCCACTTAATCCTGCATTTTGTTCTTTTCATTTGTCTAGCCAAATTCCTTTGAGTGCTATAATTGAATCAGCCTTTGTCACCCTCTTAGGTAGTGTATTCCAGATCTTAAGCATAATCATTTTGTAAAGAAGAAAATATCTTTGTACTTCTGTTGCTTATTTGCCTAAAATCTTAAATGATGTACCCAGATTATCAATCCTCTGCCAAGGCTAATAGTTCCTCTCTGTCCACCCTGGACACAGTTTGTTTGAATAATGTGTGGTCCAGTCCTGGCTAGTTTTGCCTCTGTGGGACTGGCTGCAGTTTTGCTTTGCATGAGACCAAGTACAGTGCACTAGTTCCTTAACATTTTCACCCTCAGCTGATGGACCAGATCAGTGTGAAGAGGTGCTGAAGCCTAGGTATCGGAAAGCACCTGAAGACTGTTTTGATTACAATGCAGCAGTAAGTTTCACCATTCATCTTCATTCATGGGATAATAGAGAGAGAGAGGATTTTCTGTATGTCTGCTTCTCCTGAACACTGATACCTATTGCTTCACATTGTGTGATGGTTAGTTTGGCATGGTTACGATCAAGTAAAAAATGAGGTCTGCAGATGCTGGAGATCACAGCTGCAAATGTGTTGCTGGTCAAAGCACAGCAGGTTAGGAGATGCTGCCTAACCTGCTGTGCTTTGACCAGCAACACATTTGCAGCGATGGTTACGATCAAGATAACCAGGTAGATGTGAGAGAAAGAGAGGGTATTTAACAATGCAAACTCACTCCAGAACTTGAAATTGAGGCCTGAGGAAATCGTGGGTAACACCACACAGGGTATTTTCTTTTTGAGGAGTCTTGAGGGGGGTTAAAATGAAATGTATAATCTTGAAAGTTTTAACCAAAGAGAACCTGTACCCAAACGTGGATGTTTCTGAACTCTCTGAATAGCTATAGCTGGAAATTATAAGACTATATTTCTTGCAACCGTAGATATCTTTTTAATCAACCCATTCAGAAATGTTATATACCTCTGGAGCAGGTAAACTTGAACATAGGGCTCCTCGCTCAGAGATGAGAACACTCTCATTGAATCACAAGAGATACATTGCAACTGTAAACACTGCTTTTAATAGGAAATGGTGTTGAACCCACTTTCATTTATAATTAGAATAATCTCCCATTAGTGACATTGTATGAGACTAACATTGATTGTTTTATCAGTTATCAACCTCCCAGTTCTATCTTAAATATTTTTGTATCTTTTTGATCTCGTTGTCTAACGCCATGCTCATCATGTTAGCTTCCCTGGTTAAGGAGGGAAAGTAACTGTTCAATATATTTGTCATTTCCCATGCCACATTATCTTGTACATGCCTCAGTGATCTATCCCATCCTAGTTATTCTGTTACTACTTATGTCTACAGAAGACTTCACTTGTTATTTTTGTAGTTCTCGACAATGAATTTAATTTAATTTCTTTTCTAACATCTTTGTAGTCCCTTTAGTTATATTTGAGGTGAAAAGTATAGATTTATTTAGGGTAGCTCGATGAGTACCTCAGGGAGAAAGCAACAGCAGGCTTTGCTGAAGGGGGTGGATGAAGTCTAATGGGAGGAGGTACGTGTAGAGCATAAACACTAACATACGTGGAAAGTGCAGGGAGGCTCAACAGGTTTGGGAGAATCAGTTCCAAAGAAGCGTTGAATTCATCTCAGTCTTTCTCATTGCGTTCTCAGTCCTGGATGCTGCCAGGACTGCTAAATATTTCCAACATTTGTTTTTCAATTCAGGTTATACCAGTTAACCTGAATGGCCTGTTCCTTTGTTGTAAATACAGTGTAATGTGCTATGTTATTTATTGGGGCTTGCTAAGGTGTGTTCATCATTGTTGCAGGAGAACACCTCAGACTGCGGTGGTGGAACCATGTTGACGTTCTCCATCTCCCTCTTACTAGCCCTGCAGTTATTTCTCCTGCCTTGGACTGCCGATCTGAATCTCTTTCCCTGGGCCAGCAGTCTTTGATTTGGGACCTTATGTAACTAGATATCAGCTGTGCAACTCTCACGGCTGAGGACTTCCCTTCCCCCGGAAGCCTAATTCCTCATTCCAGTCTCACATCTCCGTGTTGTCGTGTGGTGGAGCTGCAAACTGTGTGTGTGTGTGGAGCTGGTCTATTGTGGTCGTTTGGACAACCAGTACTTTCCTGACAAGAACTTATGGGGAAAGCAGGATATCATGGATCTGCTTTGTGGAAGACCCTTTACATGAATACGAAGTTGGGAAATACAAGAGGAGCCTATCGTCCCCTTGTGCAGAACCCATTGCTTTCCCAGACTTTCTCTTTCCATTTAATAGGAGACCCTGGCAGTTTCAATGTTACTGGATAGCATTACTTCTGTTGGTATATTCAGCTTCTATCTGCTATTGAAGCGGGTTGCATTTATTTATGCACTATTTAGTTTTGATTGACAACCAAGTCACAGGGAAATTTCCTAACAGACGTGACTGTAACTGTAATGTAATTACATAAGCAGTCAGGATAGCATGTAACTCATTAGCACCTTGGAGTTGGCAGCTGCCTTCCTTTTTATACTGCTGCTTCCATTTTTATTCAGGGCAAACTCTGTCCTCAGTAGTGAACTATGTACCTCAAGTTCTTTTAAACTCATTTTAAATGTTCCTTTGTCTGAGCACAGGGACTGCGACCAGGCAGAAACCCCTCAAAGGTCCAGGATCTCCAGCTGTTGTCTGCATCCCACTCCCAAACTGGGCTGTAACTGTGGAACAGATATGCAGGCACAATTCACAGGTAACATTAGACAGGTCCAGATGAAACCAAGTCAGTGTTAAAAGTTGTTTTGCACACTTTGTACATGTGAGGTAAGTGAGGAGAAAAGCAGAGCTGGGAGGGGAAGTGAGATTGGCTTTCACCGGTGGTGAAGGAGCTTTGTTGTGCACTCCCGTTTCACTGTGTTCTGCTTATAGACAACTGTAAGTGAGCTACAGTGATTTAAGAATGTGTGTAATATGTTATTGAAGTTGCTTGAGAGTATTGTCAAGTTCCCAACAAGATGTTACTTGGAATTAAGAGAGTATGTTACGTTATTTGTAAATTGACAGGGTGTTGCCTACAGACAGACTCATTATTTGTGCATCTGTTCCGTAAGGAAGATCAACACTTTGAAAGAATAATGTCCAGGAAATCATTGAACAAAATTCAATAAGTGTAGCATTTATTAGACATGTTACGTGCTGTGATCTTGTGAAACTATAGACACTCTAGATGCCTATAGTGGTTGAAATCTCAACACCTGCTAGATATCAAACCTCCCTGTGAATACGATTATTACGATTAGGGATTTTTAAATCTCTATCATCAGCAGTGGACATTATTCTTTAGATATGTTACTTATACACAGCTGTTGACTCTTAAAATAAACTTCACATCCAAACACTATTTATCGTCTGTTACTCTTGCTGTCCTCCCTAGTCCTATGTTCATGTAAATAGCTCAATAAGGAACATTTTGCCTCTCACTAAATGTCCCTTACTGTGTTCAGACTGTTCCTGTCATGATGTATAGAACTCACTTGTCAATGGCACATTTTAAATATTTAGACTGTTTGAGGGTAAATATCTGTGCTTCCAGAAAGTTTAAATGAACTGCAAAGAATTTTTGTTTTAAAAAACAAAGATCTAGGAGACGGAGTATTTTCAAACCATATCTGACCCTGCGCTCATTGCAGTCAAACTCAAATTGTGCCGGACTGCCCCTCCCAGACGTATTATATGCTGCTTTGTTCTGAAGTGAAAAGGGTTAGGCCTGAACATCAGCAGAAACCAACATTAGGAAGTCAGTGTATCAATAAACCTTCATCAGCAAATATCCTGATACTTTGTTTACAATATCATAGGCATTTATATAAGTTGTTCCCTATTTTGTCTTTTTGCTTCTGTTTACTAAATACCTCCATCTCAACAAAGTTATCTATTTCAACAACTCCTATCTCATTAGCAAACATCCACATCTTGAGTCTCACTGAAAAAAGGTGCACTTTGTTGAAGTGTTTTTATTTTGCACACGTCAGGACAATTCACAAATACCAATTCAAGAGAAAAACCAACATTTATACTGCATTTGAGGACAGTACATATTGATCAGCAAGTGGACTCTAATTGGTGGAGGCATTGCCATGGAGAATGCATCAAATGATGATTGATGGTTAATTGCCAGTGTTTGAGTTTAAAATTTACGCAACCTGCTAATTTTAAATTCAATGCTAATTGGTGTAGGCATTGCTATGGAGAATACACCAGTTAATGATGATTGATGGTTTTAAAACAGGCAGATTGAACTTTAAAGAAGTTTAAAATCTATACAAGCCTGGTAATTAACCATCAATCAGCATTAATTTTTCACACAGCTAGCAGTTAGGGTATGGAGTGCACTGCCGGGAAGAGTGGTGAAGGTACATTCAACTGAGACAATCAAGAGGGCATTGGATAGAAATGGTGTGTACGGATATGGGGAAAAGGCAAGAGACTAGCAATAGGAAGTAGAGTCAGTGCACGGACAATGGGCCAAATGGCCTCCTGTACTGTTCTTTAATTGTGTGAATTGCTGTGTTCTCCATATAGCAACACTAATACTGATCAGAATCTAGTTGCCAACCAATCAGTAGTCTCTTTTCATGCAGTATAAATGCTAGCTTCCCCTCCAGTTGGTACTCCTTGTGAGATTCCTACAAGTGCCAAGACAAAAAGCTTCAACAAAATATGCCAATAAAATAGAAAGATTCAGAGAGAGAGCGATAAACCAACCCTGGCTAACCAAGAAAATTAAGAATATAACATTGAAAGAGAATATCAGGAGGCAAATGTCAGTGGCCACAAAAATTGGGATAAATTCAGAATCAGTAAAAGAGGACTAAAAAGATTGATAAAGAGGGAGAAAGTAACTATGAGGACAAACTAACAAGAAATATAAAAACTGACACTGAGCTTCTTAAAATATATAAAAAGGAAGAGAAGTCAAAATGAATATATATCCCTTAAAACATGAAACAGGGGAGATAGTTATGGAAAACAAGGAAATAGCAGAGGAGTTAAACATATTTTGCATCAATCTTTACGGTAGAAGATACTGCAAACATTCCATTAAAACTAAAGAATATTGGGGAGAAATTAAATCCCATCACTAGAGAGGTAGTATTAGACATACCAATATAGCTAATGGTAGATAAGTCCCCTGTCTCTGATGGCTTGCATCCTGGGACCCTAGAAGAACAGCACGGTGGCTCAGTGGTTAGCACTGCTAGCTCACAACACCAAGGACCTGAGTTTGATCCACCCACTGGTGACTGTCTGTGTGGAGTTTGCACGTTCTTCCTGTGTTTGTGTGGGTTTCCTCCCACAGTCCAAAGATGTGCCAGGTAGGTGGATCTGGGTGGGATGCTCTTGGGGGGCTGCTGTGGACTCAGTGGACCAGATGGCATGTTTCCACACTGTAGGGATTCTCTGATTCTATGAAGATGTAGCTGCAGAGATAATGGATGCATTGGTTGGAGGATAGGAAAACTGCCAACGTGACACTTCATTCAAAAAAGGAGGGAAGCAAACTATAACCCCATGGAGAAGGCCTACAAGCCCTCTGTTTCTTCATCTCCAGCTGACCTAACCAGTCCCTCTTCACCAACACCCTTATTCAATTGGCAAAACTGGTCCTCATTCTCAACAACTTCATCCTGATCTCAAGTTCACATGGGCCATCTCTAACACCTCCTTCCCTTTCCTGGTCGTCTCTGTCTCCATGTCTGGCGACCAACTCAACACGGACATCTATTTAAAACCCACCAACTCCCAAATCCAGCTTGACTACACCCCCCCCCCCCCCCGCCCTCACGTAATTACTCTATCCCTTACTCCCAATTCTTCTGCCTCTGCTGTGACTGCTCCCAGGAGGAGCAATTCCATTCCAGGACATCCCAGATATCCTTCTGTTTCAAGGACCACAATTTTCCCTCCCACATGATAACAATGTCCTCCAGCGCATCTCCTCCACTTCCCACACCTCTGCCCTCAAACCCCAGCCCTCCAACCACAACAAGGACAGAGCACTCTGGTCTTCACCTTGCACCTCATGAATTTCAGGATACAGCATATATTCCTCCGCCATTTCTGACACCTACAGTCAGACCCAACTACCAACGATATATTTCCCTCCCCATCCCTATCTGTGTTCCACAGAAACTATTCCCTCTGCGACTCCCTTATTAGTTCCACAACCCCCAAACAAAATACCCTCCACACCCAGCACCTTCCCTTACCTGTACAACAGGTTTTAAACCCTCACCCACACCTCCCCCCCTCACCTCCTCAAAGGATCATTTCGCATCCGGTGGAGATTTTTCTGCACATCCACCCACCTCATATGCTGCATCCATTGCTCTCAATGGGTCTCCTCTACATAAGGGAGACAGGATGCCAACTCATGGAGCAGTACAGGGAACATCTCTGAGACGCACGCGCTAAATAACTCCACCGACCTGTGGCCAACCATTCCCATTCCCCCAAGGACATACAAGTCCTTGCCAAACCAGAGCTATCTGCCAAGTGGAGGAAGAATGCCTCATTTTCCACCTCAGGACTCTACAACCAAACGGCATCAACATCGACCTCACTCGTTTCCTAATCTCCCCTCCCCCCATCTCATCCCAGATCCAACCCTTCAACTCGGCATCACGCTTTTGACCTATCCTACCTGTGCATCTTCCTTCCCCCCACCCCATCCCTCTATTTATCTCTCAACTTCCTTCCACCTCCACATTCCTGATGAAGAGTTTACACCCAAAACGTTGACTATTCTGCTGTTCGGATGGTGCCTGACCTCCTGTGCCACACATTTTGACTATAAGCTGATTAGCGTAATATCTATAATTGGAGAAGTATTGGAATCAATTAAGGAAGTAAAGCAGCAAATTTTGAAAATCAAGGAGAGTCAGCATGCCTTCATTGAGTTATTGAGTCATAGAGATGTACAGCACAGAAACTGACCCTTCGGTCCAACTAGTCCATGCCGACCAGATATTCTATCCTAATCTAATCCCATTTGTAAGCACTTTGCCCATATCCTTCTAAACCCTTCCTATTCATATACCCATCCTAATGTCTTTTAAATGCTGTAATTGTACCAACCTCCACCACCACCTCTAGCTGCTCATTCCATTCATGCGCCACCCTCTTGAGTGAAAAAGTTGCCCCTTAGGTTCCTTTTAAATTTTTCCCCTCTCACTCTGAACCTATGGTCTCTAGTTCTGGACCACCACCCCCCCAACACCAGGGAAAAGACTTTGTCTATTTACCCTATCCATGCCTCCCATGATTTTATACCTCTAAAAGGTCAGCCTCTGAGCTCCAGGAAAAACCGCCCCAGCCCATTCACCCTCTTCCTATAGCTCAAATCATCCAACCCTGGCAAAATTCTTGTAAATCTTTTCTGAACGCTTTCAAGTTTCACGATATCTTTCAAATAGGAGAGAGGCCAGAATTGCACACAACATTCCAAAAGTGGTCTAACCAATGTCCTGTACAGCTGACACATGACCTCCCAACACTGTACCCAATACTCTGACCAGTAATACAAAGCTTACCAAATGCCTTCTTCACTATCTTATCTACCTGCGACTCCACTTTCAAGGAGTGAATCCTCACTCTAAGTTGTCTTTGTTCAGCAACACTCCTCAGAACCTTGCCATTAAGTGTACAGTGTATAAGTCCTCCTCTGATTTGCTTTTCCAAAATGCAGCACTTCACATTTATCTAAATTAAAATCATGAAAGGGAAATCATGTCTGATTAATTTATTAGAGTTTTATTTCTGAGGATGTCTCAACTAGGGTGAAAAGGGGGGAACCAGTAGACTTGTTATATTTGGACTTCCACAAGGCATTTAAAAAGGAACCTCACAAAATGTTAAGTCATAACTGGTGTTGGGGTAGTATATTGACATAGTTAATGGGCAGGAAACAGCAAACAGGGCTAAGAAGTTCTTTTTCAGGTTAGCAACCTGTAACCAATGGAGTTCCACAGGGATCAGTGCTGAGACCACAACTATTTACAATATACATCAATGACTTGGAGAAAAAGTGAATATTGTCAAATTGACAGGTAACCCAAAAATAGGTGGAAGAGCAAGTTGTGAGTGCAATACACATGGTTTACAGAGATATATTAATAGGTTAAATATGTGGCAAATGGGTATAGCCTGGGAAAACGTGAAGTTCATTTTAGAAGGGAGAACAAAAGAACATTATTAATTATATGGAGAAAAGCTACAACCAAAGGGACTTGGGAGTACTTGTGCACAAAACACAAAACAAACACAGGTGCAGCACATAATCAAGAAGGTTAATGGAACATTGGCCTTTATTTCAAGGGGGTTGGAAAATAAGAGTAAGGAAGTTTTAATGCAACTGTACACATCTGGAGTACTTTGGGCAATTTTGGCATTGGAGAAGGTTCACTAGGGTGATCCCTGGTATAGAGGGAATGTGTTAGGAGTAAAGGCTAAACAGGTCGGAGTTCTACTCACTGGAATATAGAAGAAGGAGAGGTGACCTAATTCAAACATTATTTCATTCAACATTATTAAGGGGCATGACAGGGTAAATGCTGAGAGGATGCTCCCCCTGGTGGGAGATTCTAGTACTAGAGGGCATAGTCTTAGAATAAAAGGGCACCAATTTAAGACTGAGACATGGAGGAATTTCTTCTCGCAAATGGTTGAGAGTCTTTGAAACTCCTCACCACAGACTCCTCATGTACATTCAAGGCTGAGATAGACTTTGCAGGGATCGTACCCTCTGGGGCACGTGAGTACATTCCTCAACCACCAACACCACTCCCTTCCCTACGGCACCTTCAAGTGTAACCGCAGAAGGTGCACTACCTGCCCTTTCACCTCCTCCCTGCTCACCGTCCAAGGATCTAAACAATCTTTCCAGTTGTCGCAGCATTTCACCTGTACTTCCTCCAATCTTGTGTACTGTATTCACTGCACGCAATGTCACTGACTCTACACTAGGGAAACTAAATGCAGACTGGGTGACCACTTTGCAGAACATCTCCAGTTCATGCGCAAGCATGACCTTGACCTTCCCATAGCTGGTCGTTTTAACACAGCATCTTGCTCACTAACCAACCTGCCTGTCCTCAGATGCTGCAATGCTTCAGAGAATCACAGCGCAAACTGGAGGAGCAACATCTCATCTTCAAACTAGGCAGTTTACAACCTTCTAAGCTCAACATTGAGTTCAACACCATCAAATTGAGATACCACTCCTTCCCTTTTAGCTTTGCTTATTACATTCTCTGTCACCCTCTCTCCCCTTTCCCATCCCAGTGGGAGTGTCTTCCCAGTCTGGCAGTTAGACACACCATTTTTCTGCCCTTCTCGCATGCCGATCACTTTATCTGAACTATCAACATCCTTTCTCCTCCAGCAATCCAACCCCTCCCTTCCCACTACAGCATAAAAGATGCCCCCTCCACATTTCACTTTAGCTCTGATGAAGAGTCATTAAGACTCAAAATGTTAGCTTGCTTTCTCTCCATGGATGCTGCCTGACCCACTGTAATCTCCAGCATTTTTTGTTTACAGTTCAGATTAAGAAATCTGCAGTAATTTGCTCCTGTAGATAGCTTCTTGACTAGTCCAGAAATGAAGAGTAACTAGGACAGGACAGCAGAGTGGAGTTGAGGAATGACAGATCAGCCATGATCCTATTGAATGGAGCAGGCTGAAGAGGCTCAAAAAGCCGCCTCCTATTCCTATTGGTCTTAAGATGTCTCTTTCCTCAGCAATGCTCAGATTTTGTACATCCACGTCTAGAATTCAGAAGAACATTGATCTTATTGAAATATATACGGTTCTAACAGGGATTTACTCGATCATTGCTAAGCGGCATGGAGGACCAAAATGAGAGAAATTTTCTCACTCAGAAATTTAGGAATTTTCGGAATTCTCCAGTCCTGGGTATATTCAAGGCTGAGATCATTAATTTTTTGCTTGAAAGGGAATCCAGGGATATTGAGATAGGCCAGAATGTGAATTTGTGATAAAGAATTGAACATTAGTTCCGTTATTACCATTAAATGGGGGAACAGCTTTGAAAGGAAATATGACTGATTTATGTTTCTATTTCCTTTATTTGTTGAACTCTGCGTGATTTATAACCCAAGCAGACAGCTGTTCTGTGTAATTTTTTTATGATTTTTAACAAGTTAGGGTAACAGTGTAAACTTGTTGAATGACAGTTGTAATCACCAGTGATACTTAGGTATTTGTATCTCATGTCGATCTGCTACCTTCATGTTTTGAGTCCTGTGTCTATCCCATAGTGCTTCCACGTGCGTCACTGCTCACCAGACTGCATAATGCTACATGTGCTGACATTTAATATTGTTTGTTCGGTTCTCCATTGCAACTCCACATCACTATAAGCTCGCTTCTGCCTATTCCCTGCTTCCATGCAGTTTCATCATTAAACTATCACCCACCGTGCTACACAAATTGTTATGACTCACATCACATTCTCTCTCCAGGTTGTGACATTTCTGCAAATCCCTACAATCCTTTCACAATTACAAGAATTTAGGTCCACTCCCAAATTAGTTATACATTTAGATCAAGGGACTGCAAAATCTTTTGGGGGGGAAACCAGGACAGGAAATAAGGCGAGAGAATGTTACTACAGACCTGGACAGCTGAACGAATAGAACAGAAATGTAAAAAAGCAAAACAGAAAAAAGCAGAGGGATAAGAGAAGCAAGGTTGGAAAAAAGAGTTGATGGACTGAACTCGACAAGACTGCAACTGTTCCTTGTCAATTTGACACTTATGTTTTAGTTCACTTCAATATTCTCAATCATCTATTTTCATTAGTCCAAAATTTGGAATCATCATAAATATTGTTTGGAAGTTCACAGTCTCGTGTTGAGTTAGCTTTTGGTGTTAGGGTCTTCACTGTCCATTTTTCATTGCAAGTAATATCGGCAGAACCTGTTGGACTTTGAGCAGACAGGATATCCCTAGTCTGGTGCAATGGAGTCAATGCCAACACTTGTGCTCTGGAAGTTTTCTGACACTTCTCCTGTTCTTTATTCACCAATCTTAGGATGATTTTGTCATCTGGATGTGAGGTGTTCAAGTATCAAAGACTACCTTTTAGTCAAAAATAAAATACATGTGGATTTGTGAGGGAGTGTGACATTCAAACAATGAAAACAAACAAAGCCATGTCACTCCCAGCAAAGCTATTCAATAACACCAGGATTTGGTAAACAGCAGGACAAAGCCAAAACACTCAACCCAAGCGATAAGTCTGCCATGTCCCTGACACACAGAATATGGTGTCCAGGATCAGAAAAGTATTTTCTGCCCTTTATTTTACAATGCCATTCTCAGAGACACTGGTCAAGTATCTTTTGTGTGAATGAATTGGGAAGTGATTTAAAGTATCCTCTTTATGTAGCATATATACCACAGCAATATTCCTAGCTGTTTGTGTACCATCAGGCCTTGTTTTGATCAATTGAGTGCAGGCATTCGAGTAGGAATGTTCCATCAAAGGTGGGGCATTGCATCAGCCTGACAAAGACAAAAGGAATGCAGGAAATGTACAAGCCTCTAAGGCAAGAATAGAAAGCTGAGAAATCACTCTGACTAACCAAATATTTTTTAATGATATCAGCATAAGGGATGGATTGCACTTGGCTGAAGAGGGCAAGGTAGGGGCTGGGGCTAGTTGGAATACGTTAAGGGTTGGTGCATCAATGGGTCACATACACAGGGTGAGGTAAGTGGGTCACACACACAGGATGGGGTAAGTGGGTCACATACACAAGGTGGGGAAGGTGGATAAGTGGGTCACAGACACAGGGTGGGATAGGTGGATCAGTGGGTCACAGACACCTGATGGGGTAGGTGGGTAAGTGGGTCACATACACAAGGTGGAGCAGGTGGGTAAGTGGGTCACAGACACAGGGTTGGGTAGGTGGATCAGTGGGTCACAGACACCTGATGGGGTAGGTGGGTAAGTGGGTCACAGACACCTGATGGGGTAGGTGGGTAAGTGGGTCACAGACACAGTGTGGGGTAGGTGGATAAGTGGGTCGCATACACAGGGTGAGGTAGGTGGGTAAGTGGGTCATATACACAGGGTGAGGTAGGTGGGTATGTGGGTCACATACACAGGGTGGGGTAGGTGGATAAGTGGGTCGCATACACAGGGTGGGGTAGATGGATAAGTGGGTCACATACACAGGGTGAGGTAGGTGGGTAAGTGGGTCACAGACACAAGGTGGGGTAGGTGGGTAAGTGGGTCACAGACACAAGGTGGGGTAGGTGGATCAGTGGGGGGTCCTGTACACAGGGTGGGGTTGATGCATCATGAGTCATTCGCACAGCGTGGGGTTGGTGGATTAATGGGTCAAGCGCACAGAATTCATTGACTATCATCACACCTCAGGCAAGAGGAGAGGTTGAGAAGGAGAATCCTTTATGGTAATCTCAACCAGTGTGGGAGCTAAATCCACACTTTTGGGATCATTCTGCATTGCAAACTTGCGAACTGACCCCTGAACAGAACAAGGGGGCTTTTTGAGAAATGGATATGGGGATTGGTATCGCAGGACTAACTCATGCCTATTACATCCAGTGCAGGCAGTACACCAACATTACAGTTAATGCTGCTGTTATTTGGAATGCTAGGGATGCTTGAAGTGGAGAATATTTTTCATTCCTAAAGGATTTTAAGAGAGTAAACAGGGAAAATGTTGTCTTTGTTAAGGAGTTAATGACAAAGGGCAATCAGTTATCAACTTAAAATTTTGCACAGTGGACACATAGATCAGGAAGAATTTCATTGCACAAAAAATTGTTGTTTTATTGGAATTTTTTTGTCCACATGATTCAGGCCTAGCAAATTATCTCTTTTAAGAAAAAAAAGATATGGTTATTCAAAGCAGTGACAAATCGAGTTATGTGGGACTAGAAGTAATTTTTCATTTTTTTCAGTAAATAACCAGATTTAATCGGCTGAATGGCCTCTTTCTGTGCTTAATTCTTCTAATTCCATTAATCAGGCACTTTTCTGGGAGAACAGGCCACAGTGACCATGACTATGTTGAAAGTACATGCCAACATTAGAAAACAAATCAGACATTTTGAACAGAACTGAAACTGACAAATCAGCAAGTTGAGAACATGCAGGACAGGAGATGATCCAATCAAAGTGGGAGGTAACATGATAGATGCATTTCCAGCTTTTTGAGGAAAAAGATTTGGGGAGCACAGTTGAAGGCTTAATTTTCATTTGTTGTGGTTGTTGTTTTCATATCTTGACCATATCATGTGCAACCAACAGCTGGACTCTGTGCTCAAAAGATGTAATATCAAATGAAACTGTAGTTTATTTAAGGAACAGTTTTTATCACTGGGAATGCACATCTCAATGTGAGTGACAGTGGTACACTTCAGTATCCTTGGATTTCCATTCATTTGCCTGAGTGCATGCAGTGCCATTGCTAGTGTTTGATGAAGATGATTCAGTGCCGTGTCACAATCAGCAGTTGTTGTTAATCACTTACCCCAGTCCCTTAAATCCTCTAGGATAAACATCACCCTCAAACATCTATGGGATCTGAATGGTAAATGTCCTTCATCCCCAGCATTCTTCTGTATTTACTGTTGATTGTGCACTCCTTCCTGTCCTCCACGTATTTGCAGCACACTTCCTGGAAAAATCACAACAACAAAATGGTGAAAATTAGAGTGAGAGAAACATGATGGTTTCTCCTGAATTTGTGTTGGCACCGACTGATATTGTTACTGGTTCTCATACTGCTCTCTTTCTGTGTGACATCTTCAATCAAACCAGCATCATGCAGTATAACTAGCATCTTTGGTGAAGATTTGTATCTGCTCAGCCTCCTGTGTGGTGATCCACTGAAACTGATTTTATTGGACTGTGTTTAGCTGATGGGATGTCTGTGGTGATGTAGTGTGTAGTCAGTGTTCTGTAAAAGCAGCTACTGTCTAATGATGTCTGGGGGAATATTTGCATCTCACTGTCTGCAAACTTTAACTCCACATGATTTTGTACAAAAAATGTAAAATATTGTGTCTGTCATTACTTGTAAAATATTTTCAAATTGTTTATTACAGATAATCAGTTAATAAATGATGTTCATATTTTTCACCTCATTCCTGGACTGTGGTGAATCAAAAGTCTCTTGCTCATTTTTTTTTGCCCACCAAATGAAAACAAGATACATCATAGCCCAATACAAACATGCCCAGTAACATACTATCAATTGGAACATACAATATGGGCGGCACGGTGGCACAGTGGTTAGCACTGCTGCCTCACAGCGCCTGTAGACTCGGGTTCAATTCCCGACTCAGGCGACTGACTGTGTGGAGTTTGCACGTTCTCCCCGTGTCTGCGTGGGTTTCCTCTGGGTGCTCCGGTTTCCTCCCACAGTCACAAAGATGTGCGGGTCAGGTGAATTGGCCAAGCTAAATTGCCCGTAGTGTTAGGTAAGGGGTAAATGTAGGGGTATGGGTGGGTTGCGCTTCGGCGGGTCGGTGTGGACTTGTTGGGCCGAAGGGCCTGTTTCCACACTGTAAGTCTAATCTAATCTAATATCGCAGCATAATATCAACTCATTACAAACAGACACAGTATCACACCAGTCAGCAGTTCGATGGATGTCTGATTTGCAATGCAGAGTGATGCCAACAGCTTCAATTCCTGTACCAGCTGTGGTTAACCATGAAGAACTCTCCTTAACTTCTCCTCTCACCTGAGGTGTGAGGAACCTCAGGTTAAACCATCACCAATCAACTCTCGGTGTGATTGGGCAGGATATTACTCCCCACCGGCAGGTGTAATTCTGCAGGATGCACCCCCTTTCGCCGTGTGGGATATCCATCTGGTGTGATGATATAAAGACCCTATCTTTTTGATCACGGGAGAATAGCGCACAGGAAGGGGGGTTTCTAAAGAACTGTGGATGCAGTAAATCTGGGGGAAAAAAGATTGCTGGAAAAGCTCAGCAGGTCTGGCAGCATCTGTGAAGAGAAATCAGAGTTAATATTTTGGGTCTGGTGACCCTTCCTCAGAACTGATGGTAGCTAGGAAAATATTGGTTTGTATGCAGACAATAGGGTTGGGGGGGGGAGGAGTTAAGGAGTAAATGAAAGTTAGGGATAGAGCCCAAAGAGAGAGCAGTTGGAAAGACAAATGAGTGGATAACAATCTGGCTACGAGGGAGAATAGCTATTAATGGAGACTGTTAGTGACTAATAATGGGTAGTGTGTAATGGTAGACTATGTGATAAGATCTGGTGTGTGCCGTAATGGATCAGACATAGTAGAGTTCAAGCCCTGAAATTGCTGAACTCGATATTGAGCCCAGAGGGCTGCGGGACCTCCAACTGGAAAATGACATGTTCTTCCAGTTGCTCTGAAGCACTGCAGCAAACCTGAGATGTTGGTCAGGGCGGGGTGTGGGAAGGAAAAAGGGGGAAAACAGAGAGGGGAATTGGTAAAGAGAGAGGAGGGAGGGGGAAAAGAGGGATGAAAGGGGGTGGGGGAAGGAAGTGAGGGACAGCGAAGGTATGGAAGCGGAGGATGGATAGGACAAACCGAGGATGGCCGCTGAGCAATGATCAAAGAATTCAACAAACTGGCAAAACCTATGGGTATCTGGGTGGCACTCAAGTTTCTAAAACATTGGATAGTTATTAGTAAAGTTGTTAAAGATAAAATGGTATAGTCTAATTCTTTCCTTTGTTGTCTTCGAACAAAATTACAATTCTCCTCACTGACTGCTGCCGGCTGGTGCTCCTTTCCCTGATACACGCCAAGCTAACAGGTAACTAGGTAAATTCATAGCTTGTGTACTGGTTGAGGATTCTGCAGGGTCTTAGACGTGACCCATGCCTCACAATACCATATTTGAATTAATTATGATCCAGACCCCCCCCTCCACCTACCATGTCAACCCAACTAGCATCCACTAGTACCCAAACAATGAGTCATAGAGTCCTACAGCACAGAGACAAGCCCTTTGGCTCAAACTGGTCCACGCTGACCAAAATGTCTGTCCACACTAACACCATTTCATGGAATATAATCCCAACAGTGTGGAAATAGGCCATTTGGCACAACAAGTCCACACCGACCCTCCAAAGCGTAACCCACCCAGACCCATTCCCCTACCCTATTACTCTATATTCTCCTGCCTAATGCATCTAACCTGCACATCTTTGGATTGTGGGACAAAACCCAAGCAGACACTGGGAAAACATGCAAACTCCACACGGGCAGTAACCCGAGGTTGGAATCAAACCCGGTCCCTGGTGCAGCAGTACTAACCACTGTGTCCCCCTGTCCCCCAATTTGCACACTCTAGATCCACAGCCACAAGATGTCAAAATCACACTTTGTTGGAGGTAGGTAGCGATTTAAACACCCCACTGCCTCCATAAAGTATGTATGAGCAAAACCCAGTTTGACACAATGCCTATCCCTTGTGAAAATGTATAGTGCCATGTTTTAAGGGTGGGAGACGTGCAATTTCAGGCCATGATGGAAAATTGGAAGCTTCTAATGATGTTTACACAGCAGTTACTGCCCTGAGACCGTCAGTCTCATGACATGATTTGGAGATGCCGGTGTTGGACTGGGGTGTACAAAGTTAAAAATCAGTTAACACCAGGTTATAGTCCAACAGGCAGGAGCAAAAAGTGGCCAAGCAGAGGCTGACAGCTAAATTCGGTACCTATAGGGAGGGCCTTGGGTTCATGTCACATTACAGGTGACCACCATTGACTATACACACACACACAGACAGACAGGCATTCCTATACATACATACACACAGACACTCGCATGCACCCCCTCACAGACTTAACTCTACACTCACTACATACACACACACACACATATACACCTTCTCACACTCACAACCTCCAACCCAGACAAAGACCTACATGCACACATATATTTTGTGGAGTGAATTTGTACATGTAGGGTTACATTGTACTTTGCTCAAAAACTGCATGCATTCATCTAGAACTCTGAGTTCAAAAACTGCATGAATTTATGTAATACTTCATTATCTCACTTTTTAGATTAGAATCAATCTAAACATCATAGCATAGACAGAGAACACAGGGGGCTAACACCTTCAACATATTGTCTAGTTATCACCATTGTTAGCAGCCAACCTGAGAATGCAACTTTTTTAAAAAAGATTTTGTGATTTACACATGAAAGAAATGAAACTATCATGGTATTCAAACAGATGAAAGACTTAACAGACAATCAATTTTTCAATGTATAATTTCAGTTACATCACACTGTAAATTTTTGCTATAAATTCTGTGTTAGAATTGTGCCCTCCATTATCACCTGATAAAGCAGCAACGCTCCGAAAGCTAGTGTGCTTCCAATTAAACCTGGTGGACTATAACCTGGTGTTAACTGATTTTTAACTTAGTCTCATGACAGACACTGAAACCTCTATCAGGCCAAAAAATTCCCAAAGCCAGCAACCATATCAGAGGAAGAATAGCACGCCATTCAGCCCATCAAGCCTATCCTGCCATTTAATACAATCATGGCTGATCAAATACTTTAACCCCTTTTACCTACCCCATTCCCATAACTGCATACACCACTGGGAGAATCAGAAATCGATCAATCTCTGTACTCAAAAGTCTGAGCTTCCACAGCGCTCTGTGATAGAATTCCAAAGGTTCACAATATTCTGAATAAAATAACATTTCCTCATTCAAACATATATGGTATCCTCCTTGTTTTCAAATTGTGCCCCTAGCTTTACACTCCTCAACCAGGGAATCATGTTACTTGAACCAATCCTATCTAAATAATCTGTAGGTTTCAATGAGATCACCCATAAATCTTCAAAACTCTAAACAATACAGAAACACTAACAGAAACTGCAGGAAAAGCTGAGCAATTCTGACAGCATCTGTGAAGAGCTATGAGAAAGGATCATCAGACCCAAAACGTTAACTCTGATTTCTCTGCACAGATGCTGCCAGACCTGCTTAGCTTTTCTTGCAATTTCTGTTTTTGTTTCTGATGTACAGCATCTGCAGGTTTTTTTTCAGTTTTTATGTAGAGAATAAAATTGGCTCAGTTCACCCAATCTCCCTTCACAGAACAGTCATGCCATTTTAAGAACAAGTCTGGTGAAACCTCACTGCACTCCCTCTATGGCAGTAATATCTTTCCCGAGATAAGGAGACCACAACTCCAGATGCAGTGGTTCCCACTTTTGTCAGGTGCATTGCTTGCTCATAAACATCACAATAACTTGCACTTAGGAACAGAAGTAGTCCATTCAGCCCCTTGAGTCTATTCCACCATTCAATATGATCATGGCTTATCTTTGACCTAACTCCATATATCCGCCTTTGACCCATAACCCTTAATACTTCTGTTTAATGAAAATAATCCTTCAAATTTAAAGTTAACAACTGATCCAGCATTTGTGGAAGAGAGTTCCAAACATCTACCGCCCTTTGTGTTTCTTAACATCACTCCTGAATGCTCTGGCCCTAATTTTCAGATTATGTCCCTTTTCTCTAGAAACCCAAACCAGTGGGATTATCTACCTTGTAATTTCCTGTTGATATCTTGAAGATCTATATCTTGGATGCTTCTAAATTTTACAGAAAACAGGTCGCATTGTGTGATCTCTCCTCATAGCATAACCCCTTAGGTCCAGGTATCATTATTGTAAACCTATGTTGTACTCTCTCTAAGGCTTCATAGATGTGGTGCCCAGACCTGCTCACAGTACTCTAAATGGGATCAAACATAGGTTTTTGTACAACTGCAGCATAGCTCCTGCATCCTTATGTTTCCAGTCTTCTAGATGTAAAGGTCAGCACTCCATTAGCTTTCTTGATTATTTTCTGCACCTATTAATAACATTTTAAAGTCAATGTACCTAAGCTCCCACGTCTCTTTGGTCATCCACTGAATTTAACTTCATACCATCTACAAAGTGCCCTGATCAGTCCAAAATGGATAACGTCACACTTGCTTACATTGAAATCCATCTGCACATAGTTTTTCCCATTCACTTATTATATCAATATCCCTTTGTAATTTTATGCTATTGTCTAAACAGTCCACAATGCCACCTAATTTTGTGTCATCAGCAAATTTCGATATATGACTTCCTTTGCCAAAATCCATATCATTAATAAATAATGTGAATAATCAAGGCTGTAACACAGATCCTTGTGAACACCAGTGGTCACATCCTGCCAATTCAAGTACCTACACATTGTCACCTGCCACTCAACCAGTTGCCAATTCATGTCAGTAATTTGCCCTCACTTCCATAGGCTTCTACTTTGGTCAGCAGTTTCTGATGTGAGACTTTATTAAGTGCCTTCTGGAAGTCCATATAAACAACATCCATAGACATCCCCATGTCCACTATCTTAGCCACATCTTCAAAACATTCAGTGCAGTTTGTCAGGCATGGCCTACCTGTCACGAATCAGGCTCTCCCTGATTAACTGATCATTTTCAATGTGTTGTATTTACCCCATCCTTACTCATAGACTCCAAACTTTCCTCACCACAGAAGTTAGGCCAACTGGTTTATAATTCCCTGGTGTTCCTCTTTTGCCTTTCTTAAAAAATGGAGAAATATACAATTTCCCAATTCAAAGGGATAAGTCCTGTACCTTGGGTAAACTTGCTACAGTCCTACTGAACCATAGGGTTGCTCTTTCATTTGTATGGGATGACTAGTGATGATATAACCTGAGATTCACCACATCAGAAAGCGAGGGAAGAGGTTGAGAAGGAGAGTAAGTCCTTCATGGTAACCACTGATGTGGGAAATGAACCCAAGCTGTTGCCATCACTCTACATTGCAAATAAGCCACCCAGCCAATCAAATGAAAGTCTACTTTTTAATCATTCACAATGGGTAAGTCCTTACTAGAGAGGTTTGCAACACTTTGTACAACAAGCTAAAAAAGGTTCAAGAGTTTCAAATTCACCAACAAAAATGTACCGTCTTCAACTTCAAAATCAACTATTTCTAACTATTGGGTCAAAGCAAATCACAAAGTAAATTACAGTTTACTGGGGACATGGGAAATTGGGGCCAGCTGGTGGTCACCAGTGTTTTTGATCCAAGAAGAGTCAGCCACATATCTTGCTCCACTAACAAGTACTGCCTCACGTTGGTGTTCATGTATGCCATTGTTGAAAATGCAAACTCCCAGAAGGATGTTGTCAAAAATGGCAAAAGAATTTGCCACAATAGTGTGGTCAGGGATTGGTGTATGTTCATGTACCAGTCAACGACGTCTCTTCAAACATCAGCTTTAATGTGTGATCCATTCATAGCTATGTGTATCCCTCTTTCCCTTTTAACATCAACTCTTGTGATGAATCAGAACTAAATGGATCATGTATCCAGTCATGGCATTCCACATTTGTTGAGGGGAAGTAGAATTTGAATGTCTCTTGTAGTGTTTTGAGATGTTTGACCATGAGGTCTTGACAGTTGTGTCTGTCGCTGACAACCACCCCTTTTGGCAAGAAGCTTATCAATTTCTTCTTAGATTTTTAAAAGTTACTTCAATGACATAACTGAAAAAAAATCCAAAATATTCACTTAAACATTTGTGCTAACATAGAAACAGTTATTCCACTTTACTATACATGCACAATCATTGTGCATATCCACATTTAATGTTTGGTCTTGCACATGCACAAGGAGGCTATGTAATGGAGTAGGAGAAAGTGAGGACTGCAGATGCTGGGGATCAGAGCTTAAAAATGTGTTGCTGGAAAAGTGCAGCAGGTCAGGCAGCATCAAAGGAGAAGGAGAATCGACGTTTCGGGCATAAGTCCTTCTTCAGGAATGAAAAGGGTGTGCCAAGCAAGCTAAGATAAAAGGTAGGGAGGAGGGACTTGGGGAGGGGTGCTGGGGATGCGATAGGTGGAAGGAGGTTAAATTGAGGGTGATAGGCCAGAGAGGGGGTGGGGGCAGAGAGGTTGGTAAGAAGATTTCAGGTCAAGAAGGCGGTGCTGAGTCTGAGGGTTGGGACTGAGAAAAGGTGGGGGGAGGGGAAATGAGGAAGCTGGAGAAATCTGCATTCACCCCTTGTGGTTGGAGGGTTCCTAGGCAGAAGATGAGTCGCTCTTCCTCCAGGCATCGTGTTGCCTGGTCTGGCGATGGAGGAGGCCAAGGACCTGCATGTCCTTGGCAGAGTGGGAGGGAGAATTAAAGTGTTCAGCCACGGGGCGGTTGGGTTGGTTGGTGCGGGTGTCCCAGAGGTGCTTTCTGAAACGTTCCGCAAGTAGGCGGCCTGTCTCCCCAATGTATAGGAGGCCACATCGGGTGCAGCGGATGCAGTAAATGATGTGTGTGGAGGTGCAGGTGAATTTCTGATGGATGTAATGGAGTACCCTTCTCCTTTGCATATGCAGTATCGGAAATCTGCACATGCACAGCTCTGAAGGTTTGCTCATGCACAGTCGCTATGGTTTCTGGTGTCAGCAGATACTTCCTTCAATAATTGATACTGAGGCCCTGGAAGAAATCGGAAGCACAAATGCAGACTAGATGCTCAGGTCAAGCGACATTGCATCCCAAACATTTTGTAGCACACCTTTCGCCTTGTTGCAGAATACCTACCAATTCAAAATCATTGGTCTAATCGAACTCCTACACAATTGAAACAAGACTTCATTGTTCTGCACTCAAAAACCTCCAGAAACAAAGACTAGCATTACATTAAGTTTCTTAATAATTTTCTGCAACTGCATATTATTCAGTGACTTGTCGACTAGGACACTTAGATCCCCTTGTATATGTCCACTTTCCAACTTCACCATTCAAGCAATATTATTCACATCTGTACCTCCTACAAAGTTGATAACCTCATACTTTTCCAGATTATATTCCATCTGCCATGATCTTGCACATTCACTAAGTCCGTCCAAATTTTCCTCAAGCTATTTTACATCTTCCTCACAACACACATTCCCAATTTTAAAAAAGACTGTACACCACAGGGATAGGCCCTTTGGCCCACAATATTGTGCCAAACATGACACCAAATTAAACTAATCCCTCCTGCCTTAGTTCATATCCCTCCATTCCTTGCATACTCATGTGCTTATCTAAAAGTCCCTTAAATCGCATCTACCTCCATCATCACCCCTGGCAATGCTTTCAGGATTTCTATTATTCTCTGTGTACAAAACCTGCTCCTCACATCTCTATTGAACTTTCCCCTTACCTTATATAGTAGTAAATAGAATTAGGCATTTCAACTCTGCGAAAAACGATTCTGACTTTCAACCCTATCTATGCATCTCATAATTTTATAAAGTTAAAAATCACACAACACCAAGTTATAGTCCAACATGTTTAATTGGAAACACACTAGCTTTCGGAGCGATGCTCCTTCATCAGGTGATAGTGGAGGGCTCAATCGTGACACAGAATTAATAGCAAAAATTCACAGTGTGATGTAACTGAAATTATACATTGAAAAATTGATTGTCTGTTAAGCCTGTCATCTGTTAGAATACAGTGATAGCTTCACTTCTTTCATGTGTAAATCACAAAACCTTTTTTTTAAAGTTGCATTCTTGGGTTAGCTGTTAACAATGGTGATAGCTAGACAATATGTTGAAGGTGTTGGCCCCCTGTGTTCTCTGTCTATGCCATGATGTTCATGGTCCAGGACATTCAGCCTCAGACCTTCGGGTGACCATCCTCCAAGGTGGACTTCGGGACAGGCAACAGAGAAAAGTGGCTGAGCAGAGGCTGATAGCTTAGTTCGGTACCCATAGGGAAGGCCTCAACCGGGACCTTGGGTTCATGTCACATTACCATTGCACTAAACACACACACACACAGATATTCCTACCCACACACACTCTCACATACACACGGACACAGGTACACACAGACGCCCACACACACACACACTCCCACACGCACCCCCTCACAGATTTAAGACACTCTGCACACTACACACACACATTTTCTCACACTTGCAACCCTCACCCTAGACACAAACACACACACACACAGGCAAAGACCCACATGCACATATATATTTTGTGGAGTGAATTTGTACTTACAGAGTTACATTGTACTTTGCTCAAAAACTGCATGCATTCATGTAGAACTCTGAGCTCAAAAACTGCATGAATTTATGTAAAACTCTGTTATCTCACTTTTTAGATTAGAATCATTCTCAACATCATGGCATAGACAGAGAACACAGGGGGCCAACACCTTCAACATATTGTCTAGCTATCACCATTGTTAACAGCTAACCCAAGAATACAACTTTTAAAAAAAGGTTTTGTGATTTACACATGAAAGAAGTGAAACTATCACTGTATTCTAACAGATGAAAGGCTTAACAGAAATCAATTTTTCAATGTATAATTTCAGTTACATCACTCTGTAAATTTTTGCTATAAATTCTGTGTTACGATCGAGCCCTCCACTATCACCTGATGAAGGAGCGTTGTTCCAAACGCCAATGTGTTTCCAATTAAACCTGTTGGACTAAAACCTGGTGTTGTGTGATTTTTAACTTTGTACACCCCAGTCCAACACTGGCATCTCCAAATAATAATTTTATAGACTTTCCATCAAGTCTCCCCTCACCCTCTGCCACTCCAGAGAAACAGCCTGAATGTTTCTAGCCTCTCTTTACAGCTCATACCCTCTAATCCAGGCAGCATCCTGGTAAACCTCTTCTGCACCCTCTCCAAAGCCTCCACATCCTTCCTGTAATGTGACAACCAGAACTGAACACAATACTCTAGGTGTGACCTAACCAAAATCTTACAAAGCTGTAACATGACATCCTAACTCATGTACTCAATTCCCAGACCAATAAAAGCTGTAACATGACATCTTAACTCATGTACTCAATTCCCAGACCAATAAAAGCTGTAACATGACATCTTAACTCATGTACTCAATTCCCAGACCAATAAAGGCAAACATGCCATATGGGTTCTGTAGCATCGTATCTACTTGCATCGCCACTTTCAGTGGGCTATGGACTTGAACCCCAAGATCCCTCTGTACATCAATGCTACTCAGGTTCCTACCATTCATATAGAACATAGAAAAGTACAGCACAGAAGAGGCGCACGATATTGTGCCAAGGGTTAATCCTAATGTAAAATAAAATAACTTAATCTTCACACCCCTCAACTCACTGCTATCCATGTGCATGACTAGCAGTCGCTTAAATGTCCCTGTATACTTTTATTTAACATTTGATTTCCAAAAGTGCAGGACCTCACACTTACCTGGATTAAACTCCATCTGCTGTTTCTCCGCCCATATCTGCAACTGATCCAATTTAGATAAATGTGACATGCTGCATTTTGGTAAAGCAGACCAGGGCAGGACTTATACACCTAATGGTAAGGTTAACAGCCCGTTCCTGTGCTGTACAGTTTTTTTTAAGTGGGAATGAGAAGGATGTAAAGTAGCTGGAGGAGGATTTGGACAGGCTTTGTGAATGTGCAAGATCATAGCAGACGCAATATAATGTGGAAAAATATGAGATCATACACTTAATGATAAGGGAGTGTTGCTGAACAAAGAAATCTTGGAGTGCAGGTTCATAGTTCCATGAAAGTGGGGTCGTAAGTAGAGAGGAGAGTGAAGAAGGCTTGCCTTTGTTGGTCAGTGCATTGAATATAAAAGTTGTGAAATCATGTTGCAGCTGTAGCCAACATTGGTTCAGCTATTTTTGGAGTAGTGTGTGCAATTCCAGTCTCCTTCCTCTCAGAAGAATGTTGTGTAACTTAAAAGGGTTCAGAAAAGATTTACAAGGATGTTACCAGAGTTGGAGGGTCTGAGCTGTATGGAGAGACTGAATGGGCTGAAGGTATTCTCCCTGGAGCGTTGGAAGCTTGAGGGATGACCTTACAGAGGTTTATAAAATCATGAGGAGCACGTAAATAAGCAAGTCTTTTCCCTGGGATGGAGGAGTCCAAACTAGAGGGCATAGGTTTACGGTGAGAGGGGAAACATATAAAAGGGACCTAAAGGGTGTGGTGCATGTATGGAATGAGCTGCAGAGGAAGCGGTGGAGGCTGGTACAATTATAACATTTAAAAGGCATCTGGATTGGGTGCATGAATAGGAAAGGGTTTAAAGGGCTATAGGCCAAATGCTGGCAAATGGCATTAGATTTCTACAAGATATCTGGTCGGCATGAAGGAGTTGGACTGAAGGGTCTGTTTTCGTGCTGTATATCTCTATGATTCTATATCTGTATGATCTATATGCTGCTGTATTCTTTGACAACCTTCGACACTCTCCAAAACTCAACTGATCTTTACTAACTGACCCAACTAGATTTTCATTCAAGTCATTTAGTTATATCACAAACAGCAGAGGTCCCAGCGCAATAACACTAGTCACAGATTTAAAGCCTGAATAACACTCTTCCACAAAAGTCTTCTGCATCCTAAGCTAGTTCAGAATCCATGCAGCTAGGTCCCCATGGATCCTGTTCATCCTGAGCTTCTGGATGAGTCTACTTGTCAAAAGCCAACTAAAATCCATGCCAACAACATCTACTGTTCTATCCTCTTTGATCACTTTCGTCACCTCCTCAAAAAATTCAAGCAAGTTAATAAGACATAACCTGCCCTGCACAAAGCCAGGCTGAATGTCCCTAATTAGGTCATGCTTTTCCAAATGGACATAAATCCTCTACCTAAGAATTCCCTCCCATAGCTTCCCAACTACCAATGTGAAACTCACTGGTCTAAAGTTTCCTGGATTATCCCTATTTCCCTTCTTGAACAAAAGAATATTAGCTACTTACCAGTCCTCCAGCGGCTCGTGAGCATGCAAAGATCCTGGTCAAGGCTCCAACAATCTCGTCTCTTGCCTCTCTTGATAACCTGGGGTAGATAACATCAAGCTCTGGGGACAAACTCAAGAAACCCAACACCACTTCTTTCTTGATCTCATAGCCTAGCATATTAGCAAGCTCCACACAAATTTTAGTATTCTCCATATCTTCCTGGGTGAATACCGATGCAAGGTACTCATTTAGGATCTCGCCTACATCCTCTGTCTCTAAGCACAAGTTCCCTCCTTTATCCTTGAGTGGTCCTACCTCCTCCCTAGTTATCCTCTTGTTTTTAATGTGTGTATAGAATGCCTTGCACATCTCGCCAAGGTGATTTCATGGCCCATTCCTGCTCTCCTAATTCCCTGCTTGAGTTCTTTCCTGTTTTATTTATATTCCTAATGGGCCCTGTCCAATTTTAGCTTCCTAAATCTTGCATATGCTTTTTTTTACTTTTTGACTTAATTCACAACCTCTCTCAATATCCAAGGGTCCCTACCTGACTAACCTTGTTTTTCCTCCTTACATGCCAGTCCTGAGCTACCCAACCACAGCTGGTCATCGTATATACCAATAATTTACAATGCAATATTTCCAAACTTGCAGATGGTACCAGCTAAAATGTTTAAAGACCTGCTGATGAGAGGGATGCAACTGTGTGGGTTCAATTCCTGCACTGGCTGAGGTGACCAGAAAGGACTTTGCTTCTCAACCTCTCCCCTCGCCTTAGGTGTGGTGATCCTTGGGTTAGGAGAAAGTGAGGACTGTGTTGGTCACCTCAACACAGCTGAAAATGTGTTGCTGGAAAAGCGCAGCAGGTCAGGCAGCATCCAAAGAGCAGGAGAATCGACGTTTCAGGCATGAGCCCTTCTCCTGAAGAAGGGCTCATGCCCGAAACGACGATTCTCCTGCTCTTTGGATGCTACCTGACCTGATGCTTGGGTTAAACTACCATCAATCATTTCTCTAAAGGGAGAGCAGGATTATGGTGACTTTACCTTTTTAATTCATGCCATTACATGACCTCTTATCCTAAGTGCTTAAACTTTATTAACCAGCCTTATGTGAGGGATGATCTGAAAGTCTAAATATACTATGTCCTTGGCTCTTTTTTTTTCAATTCTGTTCATAACATCTTGAAAAACTCCTGCAGGTTTATCAAATGCATTTGCAAATCCATGCTGAGCATACCCAGTCAGGTCATTACCAACCAGGTATCTATTTACTCCATCCTGCAGGAGATGCAGCAACATTCCCAAAAGCGAGAGGGGGACTGAGGACCAGGCTCAGGTTGCTAGGATGGTTAAACACCTGAAAAGTCACATCAAGTTAGACAGCAGATCTGTCTTCCCTCACCTCCAGCTTTTATGTGGATGGGTTCGCAGTCAAGAAATATAATTAAATCCTCGACTGACTGGGGAGTTCACAAAAGTCTAGCTTTCACAACCAGTCCACATGTCCAGAACTATGTGAACTTGCTGTTGACCAGCTTCTTTTCATGTAATTAGATTAGATTAGATTACTTACAGTGTGGAAACAGGCCCTTCGGCCCAACAAGTCCATACTGACCCGCCGAAGCGCAACCCACCCATACCCCTACATTTACTCCTTTACCTAACACTACGGGCAATTTAGCATGGCCAATTCATCTAACCTGCACATCTTTGGACTGTGGGAGGAAACCGGAGCACCCAGAGGAAACCCACGCAGACACGGGGAGAATGTGCAAACTCCACACAATCAGTCGCCTGAGTCAGGAATTGAACCCGGGCGCTGTGATGCAGCAGTGCTAACCACTGTGCCACCGTGCCGCCCAAAGAGATCCCAGACACGGACTACAGAAGGCAGACTATCACTTCTTTTGACACTTGCAATCACCAGGGCCTCAGGCTGTCATAGAATCCCTACAGTGCAGATAAAGGCCATTCGGCCCAGTGAGTCTGCATCGACCCTCCACAAAGCATCCCGCCTTTACCAATCCAGCTCGTCTGCATATCCCTGAACACCACAGGGAAATTTAGCACGGCTAATCCATCTAACATACACATCTTTGGACAATGGTAGCAAACCTGAGCACCTGGAAGAAACTGACACAGACATGGGAAGAATGTGAAAATTCCACATAGAACAGTTGTCCGAGGCTGGAATTGAACCTGGGTCCCTGAAGCTGTGAGGCAGCAGTGCTAACCACTGTGAACCATGCCACCCCTAGTTGATTGTCAATGTACAGTAGTACTCTCTTTTGCTGTACGTTGGTAGCATACACTTTTCACATTGTGTAGATATTTCCCGAATCAATCTGTTCAAAGATGGTTTTACACAGCTCCAGAACAGCTGGGACTTGAACCCAGTCTCATTATTCAGAGGTAGAGGCACTAGCACTGCTCTGCAAGATAAAAACCAAACAATCCTGTGGATGTTGTGTAAACCACAAACAAAAATAGAAATTGCTGGAAAAGCTCAGCAGGTCTGGCAGCATCTAAGGAGAGAATCAGAATTAACGTTTCAGGTCAAGTGACCCTACCTCAGTTTTGAAACGTAAACACTGATTCTCTCCACAAATGCTTCCAACCTGCTGAGCTTTCCCAGCAATTTCTATGTTTATCACTGCACCACAAGAGCGTGCCGCAATTACAACCAATCATGGGATGTTGTTTGAAAGATTCCACCTTGTTACACATCACCAGATCCCTAGTTGGATCAACATGGCATTCAATGGGATTCTTAAAGTAAGGTAGAGGCACTGCTAGGATTTGAACCTGGACATCCTGTTTATTTACTCAGGCACTTTAACCAGGTTTGTTGCTGATACCTACAGCCTCCTGTGACAAGTCCTTCTTTCCCGTGGAGTAGATGAACATCCATTGCCAGCATTCATCAAGGCACACCCTGGCTCTCTGTCTCTCCTCAGCTGCACAGAGCAAAAGCAGGTGGTTATGAGTGTTTGAAATGGTTTAGATGGAAAAGTGGGGATGATATTTGAGGCATTCAAGACATAGACAAGGATTAATATGTAAGGAGGACAGTAACTGTCACATTTCACTGGCCTGGAGAGAATGCATGGAGCTGCACAGTGCATTGTTTAGGTAATTGCTGTTCTGGAAAGAGTTCACATCTTAACACCAAAAAAGATAAGAGCTGAAAATATGTTGCTGGAAAAGCGCAGCAGGTCAGGCAGCATCCAAGGAACAGGAAATTCGACATTTCGGGCATAAGCCCTTCATCAGGAATCAGGCTTATGCCCGAAACGTCGAATTTCCTGTTCCTTGGATGCTGCCTGACCTGCTGCACGTTTCCAGCATTACATTTTCAGCTCTGATCTCCAGCATCTGCAGACCTCACTTTCTCCACCAGAAAAGATAATGCTGCTTAGCTTTCCCATCCTGCTGAGGTTTTACACCCTGTGGGTGCACTATCTCCAAGTCGAAGAGACCACAGTCCATAATGACTTCCATGCACACTTCTTGCTCTGAGAAGTTGGTCTCTTCTTCCTGTACTCAGCAAACATCAGTCTCTCAGAACATACAACAGGAGCTCAAGTTAATTGTGACAGCAACTACCCAGCCTCCTGCACCCCTGAGTTTATGAGCAGCTCATCCACTGACTGACAGATTTGGCACAATACCGCTCTCTGGTTGGTTTGGGTAGGTTAAAGTTAAATTGAAGATCTAGACACCAGAGGTGTGGGGCAGGGTGGGGTCCTCTTGGTTCCATGATTCGTCAATAAACACACCGGTAAACGAGTGTTCTGTGGGTCTGTATTAGTAAGTTGTTTGTGGATTGAGAAGTTTCCCCTATCAGGCTTCTCCTTTCTCGAGTCCTCAGAAAGGGATGGTGTTTGGGGACCTCCTTTAAATATTTTCCATATTAACAGGGTTGATCATTTCTATCGTCATTAGGCTTACGTCTGCAGGTAAAATCAAAAAGACATGTTTGGTACCAACATGGTAATTTCCACTGATTTTTACTGACCAGATGAACCATACGGTCTTTCTGACGTACGGGTCTATTGCAATAATCAATCTTGACCACGCTCCACACGTTGGAGGTGCCTGGTCTGGTGGACTGGATGACATCTCCTCAGCATAGTGCTGGATAGTTTCAGATCAAACCGGATCTCACATCAATACTTTGTGGCTTTCCCCTTCAGGATGTCGTAAATGATCAAACAGGTCAGTAAGTAGGCGATCCCCCACCCGTCTCTCCTCTTAGTTCAAGTATCTGTAATAGGAATAGCATTAAAACAACAGCAAAATTCAAAAACCCAAATAGACAGGATCCCAGTTTCCTAGGATTCCAGTATTCTCTCTCCCTGTATTCCCCCTTTGATTGGCATGGCCAATCAACTTACAATGGTGCAGGTGGACCCAAACTGAGCGACCAGTGACTTTGACCACCGTACGGGTGGTAAGTAAAACCTGGAAGGAGCCATCCCAATGAGGTTGGAGACCCTTGTGAGTCCATTTCTTGACTAGCACACACGCGTGACAAGGCTGAAAGGGAGTGAAAGACACACATAACGTTAGTTTGAGCAAGAACATGACCAATCATCGCTTCGGTTATGTGGTGGAAGTGGACTGAGGAGAGATCCTCAAGGAGTGTGGAGCAGGTGATCGTAGAGAATCTCAGCTGGAGACAGTCGTGTCTTGCCCGCAGGCGTGGATCACATCTGGAATAAGGCCATAGGGAGCAGCATAACCCAGAAGAGGACAGTCTCAGCCATTACTTTGGCAAATTTAGTCTTAAGAGTTCAACAAGGCCGGTAGCCTGAGGACGATAAGCACAATGCAGTTGCAGACTAATAGAAAACTGGGAACAGAGTTCTTCATTAATATTAGCAAAGTGCGGTCCATAGTCCAAGTTAATGCATGCAGTTATACTGAAGCGGGGAATAATTTCCTGAAGCAAAATCTTCACTATAGTCTCAGCAGTAGCATTAGCAGTAGGGTAGGCTTCAATCCACTTAGACAAGACATCAACGATAAGCATTCACATTTACCCAACTCAATGTAGTCCAGTTGGAGTATCTCAAAAGGGCTGCCAGGCAATGGGTATCTTCACCTGATCACAGGGAACACTCTTGCCGGGGTTATGCTCCAGACAGATCAAGCATTGGTCACTAACCCTCTGAGCTAATAAACTGCAGGCGCGGATGCCACCAGGGTGCTCAGAGGAAGTCACTAACCGCTCTGGCACCACAATGAGCTGCGCAATGAACACATTCAATAATCCACTGAACAAGTTCATCAGACATACAAGTTTGACCTGCGGGAGTAGTCCAGAGTTGAGCGTCAGGATCATACAAACAGCCCCAACTCAGACCATAACAGCTTCTCAGTGTCAAGGGCGTCCCCCTGAAGTTTAACAACATCTTGGATGGTTGGCATTAATTCATCCCAAGTAGATTGGTTCTTGTTAGAATTTGTAGGCTGCCTCATCATTCTGGGCACAATCATAAGATCCCCCTTTAGAGGCAACTTTTGCTGCTGCATCTGCCAAACTGTTGCCAATGTCAACTAAACCTTTGCTATTACTAGGACAGGAGAAAGTGAGGACTGCAGATGCTGGAGATCAGAGCTGAAAACGTGTTGCTGAAAAAGCGCAGGAGGTCAGGCAGCATCCAAGGAGCAGGAGAATCGATGTTTTAGGCATGAACCCTTCTTCAGGTTCTGCCTGACCTGCTGCGTTTTTCCTGCAACACATTTTCAGCTCTATTACTATGGACAGTACATTTAATAAATTTATCAACTATAAAATTTGTTTATTCATTTGATCTGTAATGTCATCAAATCTATTGCTGTTATCCTCACTTTACTTATCCATTGGATTCACCCTCTGCTCCTTGCACCCCATTCTAACTTCACAGACAATTCCCTTAATGTCTCCCATGTCAACTGATGTGCAACACTGCCTCCTCCGAAAGCCTAACTCGTCCACTCTCTGTCTATACTGCTGGACTACTATTCCAAAATGTAGTGTTGAGTGACCCAGAATTTCTTCAAATCAAACTTTGGAAATTTTAAGCCATCATCCACTGTCAGGCTGTAGTTTCTATCTTGGTACTAGTTGGAGTTTGAATTGAAGTCTCAGCTTCACATCCTTTCGCTCAGAGGTTGTTTACTTGCACCTCTGCCTCCTTCTCAGTAATTTGTCACTGAAACTGCTGTACACCCTTGCCACTTGCAGACTTGATTGTTTGATGTTTTCCCAGATATGGTGTCACCTCAGCAGTGAGTCCTAGTTGACTATCAACAGTATCCCCACTAAGCTACATTGTCTTTTGACTTAAATGGAATTTGATGGGACCTTCCATGTAGATTCACTTGCCCCTTTTTGAATTATTGATGTCCAATAATTGAGATCTGCATATTCAAAGTCTCCCTCGTTAATTTAAGGCCAACCATTGAACTGCGCAGTTCTTTAGTATTGTTATATGCATTTACATAGGGATCTCTCAGATTGTAATCTTTTCTCATGTGCACGTTCTTTTCTAAGAACTTCAACTGGTTTAAGAATACCTCCTTTGGTCAATTTGATGTCCAATTTAATAGCATTTCCATACCAAGAGGTTAGTAAAGAAGTATCTAGCCTCTTGACAATATTGATGCCAAAGTCCAATTAATTATTTAGTTTTTGAGCCCATATTTTTTTCGTCAAATTTGCTGTTGGGCTGACCTTACCATGTCTAAAATCTTCAGACCTCCCAATGGCTATTGTTCATCGCCTAATTTTTTTGTATGGGTCACCCATCAGCTTTCTGTTTGGGAACCCAGACCACCTATTCTCTCGTGCATAGGAGATTCAGATGTGCATAGTGTTTCTTAAATGCTGAGGGTTGAAATGTGTCCTTCATGATAAGCCACTGAAGGCTAATGTGTAACAAGCCATTAGGAGGCCTGAATTACAAGAAGGTTTTATTGGAGGGGCAGTGAAGTCTAGCTTAGGAGTAGTATGTACAGTTTGGTCTTCCTTCAGGAAAGATATTATTGCTATGGAGAGAATGCAACAAAGGCTCACCAGACGTTCCCAGGATGGTGTGACTGTCCTGTGAAGAGAAATCAGGCAAACAGGGCCCGTATTCCCTAGGGTTCCAAGAATGAAGTGATCTCATTGAAACATCCAACATCCTTAAAGTGATAGGCCAGGGTAGAAGCAGCTAAAATGTGTCCTCTGTTCAGGTGGGTCCCCAGAACTAAGGGCAAAATATTAAAATATCGACGATACCAATTAGGGCCAAAATGACAAAAGCATTTTTATTGAGAGGTTCATGAGTTTTTGAAATTCTCTACATGAGAGGCCTCTGAAACACAAAACATTACAGCACAGGAACAGGCCCTTGGCCCACTATGTCTGCACTGACCCTGAAGCCACTCTAAACTAATCCCGCCTGCCTGCACATGGTCCTTATCCTGTTATTCAGGACGAAGATGAGGAAGAATTTCTTCACTCAGAGCTGTAAAACCTATAGAATACTCTACCCCAGAAAGCTGTTAGGGCCAATTCATAAGTAAATGCCTCTCAAAGCTCAATCTTCAAGTATATTTAAAGTAGGGATTGACTGGAATCAACAACCTATCTCTGAAATTTTGTGAGGATACCATAAGTGAAAAAACGTTGAAATACTCAATCAACCAAGATTGTATTAAATGGCTCAATGGACTGAATTGCTTTCAGCTGTTCTCCCTGCACACCCCATCCAATAGATCCCTTTTCAATTATTTATTTCAAGTTTTTTTAGAAGTTACCACTGGAATCTGCTTCCAGTGCCTGTTCCAGCAGAAACACAGAATATTGGAATATAGGATTCAGGAACAGAGTAGACACTTTTTATAGTGCTCTAGCATTTGATAAAACATTGGCTGATCTGGCTGTGATCTCAGCTCCCTTTTCCTGTCTGCATCCCATAACCCTTGACTCTTTGTGTATCAAAATTCTAGTTATTGAATAAGTTTAGAGATCCAGCTACCCACTACCATCTGCGGAAGCGAATGTTACTGTCGAACAACCTGTTGAAGGAAACCATTTCTCCTCATTTTCAGTCTTAAAAAGACTTCCTATTCTTAAATTATGCCCTCTAGTTTTAGTCTCCTCCTTGAGAGGAAATATCTCCCAGTATCCACTCTACACAGTCCCCACAAGGTCTTCCATTTTTCAATGGGATCACCGCTCTGTCCTCTAAACTCTAATGGATACAGGCTTAACCAGCTTGAATTTTCTTCAAAGATAATCCTTTCATCCAAGGAATGGGTTGAGTGAATCTTCTCTGAACCCCCTCTAATGCAATTATACCCTTTTTCCAATAAAGAGAATGAATTTGTACACATTATTGTCGTTGTGATCCCACCAACAGCAATAAAACATCCCTCCTTTTATATACCACTCCCTTGCAATAACTAACAATGACAACCCAGATAGCAGTAAATTGCTGTCTAAAAACAATTCTCATCACTTCCCATCCAAGATTTTCTGAGAGTGAAGGAGAAATAGCATATGGGGTGATTATAACAAACTGACCAGATCTTCCAAAGGGCTGGCACAGGCTTGATGGGCAAATGTTTCCTTCTGTATGGAATGATTCTCAATTTTTTTTTTAAATCAACCAGTTCAAACATGTGATACATTTCTGGTATCTATGGGACTTAATCCCATATCTTCTGATCCACGGAAATGATTCTGTGACCACATTTGTGTACACCATTCAAGACTGAAATGGGGAAGAATATTTTCACTCAGAGAGTTGTTGACTTGTGGAATTTTCTCCCATGGGAAGCTGTTGAATATATCATTAGATATATTCTAGAGGGAGTGGGATGTTGCCCTTGCAGCTAAAGGGATCGAGGATATGGAGAGAAAGTGGGAATAGGATACTGAGATTGCATGATCAGCCATGATCATATTGAAGGGCCAAATGGCCTATTCCTGCACTTATTTTCTCTGTTTCTACATTTCTTTGGGGGGCGATTTGAAAACAATTTGTCGAGGATGCTTCACACACAGTTGAAGAAACCCTTTTCCATCAGGCTGTCTGCTAACACTACAGCAGTTGTAGCAACTGTTCGGAAGAAGAGAGTGTGAACATCTCAGTGAGACTGTATACACTTGCTTTCATTTGATTGTGACATTGTGGCACCATTTCAATGGGACTAAAAGAGTTAAATTACAAAAGCAGGTTGGATTGACATGAAGTGCAACCAGCTCCGGCTCCTCACAGACCACGTTAGGGAACTGGAGCTGGAGTTGGATGAACTGAGAATTATTCGAGAGGCTGAGAGGGTGATAGATAGAAGCTACAGGGACATAGTTACGCCAGAGAACAGAGGTAGCTGGGTAACAGTTAGAGGTGGGAAGGGGAGGAAGCAGGCAGTGCAGGGATCCCCTGTGGTCGTTCCCTTCAACAATAAGTATACCACTTTGGATACTATTGGGGGGACGGCCTAGCAGGGGTAAGCTGCAGTGACTGGATCTCTGGCACGAGGTCCGGCTCGGAGGCTTAGAAGGGAAAGGGGGAGAGGAGGAGAGCGCTAGTTATAGGGGACTCTATAGTTAGAGGGACAGACAGGCGGTTCTGTGGACATGGGCGAGACTCTCGGATGGTTTGTTGCCTCCCGGGTGCCAGGGTCCGAGACGTCTCGGACCGTGTCTTCAGAATCCTTAAGGGGGAGAGTGTGCAGCCAGAAGTTGTGGTGCACATTGGCACCAACAACATAGGTAAGAAGAGGGGTGGGGAGGTCATTCAGAAGCTCGGGGAGTTAGGCTGGAAGTTAAAAGCTAGGACAGAGTCGTCATCTCTGGGTTGTTGCCGGTGCCACGTGACAGTGAGGCAAGGAATAGGGAGAGAGTGCAGTTGAACACGTGGCTGCAACAATGGTGTAGGAGGGAGGGCTTCAGGTATTTGGACAATTGGACTGTATTCTGGGGAAGGTGGGACCTGTACAAGCAGAACGGGTTGCACCTGAACCAGAAGGGCACTGATATCCTGGGAGGTAGGCTTGCTAGCACCCTTCGGAGTGGGCGGGGGGGGGGGGGGGTTTAAACTAATCTGGCAGGGGGATGGGATCCGGACTTGTAGTCCAGCAAGTAGGTTAGTTGCTTTTCAGGATGTCCAAGAATGTAGGTAGGCTGTGGAGAAGGTAGCACTGACAGGGAATACTTGCGGACACAGAGATGGGTTCAAGTGTGTATACTTCAACGCAAGAAGTATCAGAAATAAGGTGGGTGAACTTAAGGTGTGGATCGGTACCTGGGACTACGATGTTGTGGCCATCACGGAAACGTGGATAGATGAGGGACAGGAATGGTTGTTGGAGGTTCCTGGTTACAGATCTTTCAGTAAGGTTAGGGAGGGTGGTAAAAAAGGAGGGGGTGTGGCGTTGCTAATTAGAAATGGTATAATGGCTGCAGAAAGGCAGTTCGAGGGGGATCTGCCTTTGGAGGGAGTATGGGCTGAAGTCAGAAATAGGAAAGGTTCAGTCACCTTGTTGGGTGTTTACTATAGGTCCCCAATAGCAGCAGAGATGTAGAGTAACAGATTGGGAAACAGATTTTGGAAAGGTGCAGAAGCCACAGGGTCGTAGTCATGGGCGATTTCAACTTCATAAATATTGATTGGAAGCTCTTTAGATCAAGTAGATTGGACGAGGCGGTGTTTGTGCAGTGTGTCCAGGAAACTTTTCTAACTCAGTATGTAGATTATCCGACCAGAGGGGAGGCCATATTGGATTTGGTACTCGGTAACAAACCGGGACAAGTGATGGGCTTGTTAGTGGGTAAGCATTTTGGTGATGGTGACCACAATTCTGTGATTTTCACCTTGGTTATGGAGAGAGATAGGTGTGTGCAACAGGGTAGGTTTTACAATTGGGGGAAGGGTAAATACGATGCTGCAAGACAGGATCTGAGGAGCATAAGTTGGGAACATAGACTGTCAGAGAAGGATGTCATTGAAATGTGGAACTTTTTCAAGGAACAGATACGACATGTCCTTGATATGTACGTACCTGTCAGGCAGGAAAGAGATGGTCGTGTGAGGGAACCTTGGTTGACGAGGGAGGTTGAATGTCTTGTAAGGAGGAAGAAGGAGGCTTACATAAGGTTGAGGAAACAAGGTTCAGACAGAGCGTTGGTGGGATGCAGGATAGCCAGGAGGGAGCTGAAGAAAGGGATTGGGAGAGCTAAGAGAGGGCATGAAAAATCTTTGGTGGGTAGGATCAAGGATAACCCCAAGGCCTTTTATGCGTATGTGAGAAACATGAGAATGAAGAGAACGAGGGTAAGTCCGATCAAGGACAGTAGTGGGAGACTGTGTTTTGAATCGGAAGAGATAGGAGAGGTCTTGTGAGTATTTTTCTGCAGTATTTACAAATGAGAGGGACTGTATTGTTGAAGAGGAGAGTATGAAACTGACTGTAAGCTAGAGGAGATACTTGTTAGGAAGGAAGATGTGTTGGGCATTTTGAAAAACTTGAGGATAGACAAGTCCCCCGGCCCTGACGGGATATATCCTAGGATTATGTGGGAAGCAAGAGAGGAAATTGCAGAGCCGTTGGCAATGATCTTTTCGTCTTCACTGTCAACGGGGATGGTACCAGGGGACTGGAGAGTGGCGAATGTTGTGCCCCTGTTCAAAAAAGGGAATAGGGATAACCCCGGGAATTACAGGCCAGTTAGTCTTACTTCAGTGATAGGCAAAGTAATGGAAAGGGTACTGAGAGATAGGATTTATGAGTATCTGGAAAGACACTGCATGATTAGGGACTGCCAGCACGGATTTGTGAGGGGTAGGTCTTGCCTTACAAGTCTTATTGAATTCTTTGAGGAGGTGACCAAGCATGTGGATGAGGGTAGAGCAGTGGATGTAGTGTACATGGATTTTAGTAAGGCATTTGATAAGGTTCCCCATGGTAGGCTTATGCGGAAAGTCAGGAGGCATGGGATAGTGGGAAATTTGGCCAGTTGGATAGAGAACTGGCTAATCGGTCGAAGTCAGAGAGTGGTGGTAGATGGTAAATATTCAGCCTGTTACAATTGGAGTTCCGCAGGGATCAGTTCTGGGTCCTCTGTTGTTTGTAATTTTTATTAATGACTTAGAAGAGGGAGTCGAAATTTGCAGACGATATGAAGATTGGTGGAGTTGTGGATAGTGAGGAGGGCTGTTGTCAGCTGCAAAGGGACTTAGATATGATGCAGAGCTGGACTGAGGAGTGGCAGATGGAATTCAACTCTGTCAAGTGTGAGGTTGTCCATTTTGGAAGGACAAGTAAGAATGCGGAATACAGGGTTAACTGTAGGGTTCTTAGTAAGGTGGAGGAGCAGAGGGATCTTGGGGTCTATGTTCATAGATCTTTGAAAGTTGCCACTCAGGTGGATAGAACTTGTAAGAAGGCCTATGGTGTATTAGCGTTCATTAGCAGAGGGAATGAATTCAAGAGTCGTGAGGTGATGTTGCAGCTGTACAGGACCTTGGTAAGGCCACATTTGGAGTACTGTGTGCAGTTCTGGTCACCTCACTTTAGGAAAGATGTGGAAGCTTTGGAGAGGGTGCTGAGGAGATTTACCAGGCTGTTGCCTGGAATGGAGAATAGGTCGTACGAGGATAGGTTGAGAGTGTGTTGGGGTAGTTGTACTAGTGGGGTGGGCACACTCGATCTAGGGAGGGGAGGAAAACTATTACTGTAACAAGTGCTTCTAATACCGGGCCTGAAATGGTTAAACTATCATGATTACTGAACTGGAAACTGCTGGCCTCCTAACTTGATCAGAGGCTAGCTGATAGTCAGCCTGTTAATTGTACCTCTGGAATTTGTAACTGGTAGACATTGCTAATTGGATTAGTTGAACTGTCGATTGAACCATCGAAACTACTCACTTAAATGGTAATGAACTATTGTTTCTGGTAAACCACTAATTAAATAAGCAGGACCAGTGGCCCCACAATGTCTACGGGACTGGTCGCTCCGAGGCAAACGGACAGATAGTTCAAACCATCCAACCAGAGAGCGGAACGCTTTGCCCGGGAACGTGTAGCCAACAGGAAGGTCAGACGTGGACACCTGACCTGGAGCACTGGCCAGCGAGGGGTATAACTGGGGCGAAGTTGAGCAGAGGGGCAGAACGCCTTCTCCAACGAATTGCATGCTGTAGAATTCGTTGTATAGTTTGCCAGTTGTGATTCTGTAAAATAAACGGTGCTCTACTCCAAACTAAAGAAGCTGGTGCGGTCTCTCCTTCCAAAGAACTCGCAAAGACCGGAATCCCGAGATTCCGGCCTAACAAGTGCTAGGCCTTTTCTCATTGGAACGGCGAAGGATGAGGGGTGACTTGATAGAGGTTTATAAGATGATCAGGGGAATAGATAGAGTAGACAGTCAGAGACTTTTTTCCCCGAGTACAACAGTGTGTTACAAGGGGACATAAATTTAAGGTGAAGGGTGGAAGGTATGGGGGGGATGTCAGGGGTAGGTTCTTTACCCAGAGAGTGGTGGGGGCATGGAATGCGCTGCCTGTGGGAGTGGCAGAGTCAGAATCATTGGCGACCTTTAAGCGGCAATTGGATAGGTACATGGATCAGTGCTTAAGCTAGGACAAATGTTTGGCACAACATCGTGGGCCGAAGGTCCTGTTCTGTGCTGTATTGTTCTATGTTAACTTCATGACACTCCTTTTCCCTATTTCAGAGGCCAAGTGTCAGTATTCCGAAATAAGCAAATTAATTGTTATGTATAATTTTTTTCAAGCAGATTTCCCAGTTTAAAAATAAAATGAAATTCAATTCTCACTAAACATTTCGAAAGCAGTTGAAAAATACAGATTATATAAAAGTTAATACAAAAGTTCAAAGTTACTTCATTGCATAAGCAATGTTACTAAAAATGTTGAATCCAGGTGTGTTCTACATGTGGGTCTATGGTACTTGTACTTCAAACAATGACCCTTTCCCCTGGAGTCTCTTTTAACGCAACATATGTTTTTAATGTGTAAAGTCAGCCTGGGATTTAGTTACAATCTCATGGACCCAGGACCCAATAATGTCCTTGCCATTTTCCATTACAAGTTTCAAGTTTTGAAAATGCTCAGCATTAAGAGCACTTTTTGAGAACACAAAAAAACAACATGCACTGCCAGGTTGTTTTCAAAAGGTACCCTCTCTCCCTCAAATAGCCATCTGATTATTCCTTCAATTGAATGGTCTACCCATCAAATAAATCTCTTCTGTTTGTAGAAATAAATCTGCAACAATTCAATCAGAAAATGTTGTGAAAATATCAAGATAAATAGAATTAAAAGGCACTGAGTCTTGGGAACAGCAGGTTGAAGAAGTTTCCTTAAAGATGTAGAGGTGTTAGTGTTGACTGTCTGGATTGACACACACACACACACACACACACACACACACACACACACACACACACATGTCTATGGGGTGAATTTGCATTTGTAGAATTGTATTTACAGATACATTCTATTTTTAATCAAAAAGCATACAAGCTGCAGACAGCCAATCCATATAACATTTTGTAAATTCCTACTTTGCAAATAGAACCAGTCTGACTCAAGATTGGGATACAAATAGACTCTAACCTCACACCCTTAATACATTGTCTGAGCTGTTACTTTTTTTTAAATAAAACCTTAAGTTATCTTGAGGATGTGACTTGAAAGAAGTTCTGGGATTTACATATGAATGAACTGAAACCTGCGACCCACTCTAAAAGATGAAAGACTTAGGTTTGTTCAATGTATCATTTTAATTGCATGACAGGGTGATCTTTTGCTATAACTTCTGTGTATTATGAATCTGCCCCACTAGTTACCCGGTGAAGCAGCAGCACCCTGAAAGCTAGTGCTTCCAAATAAACCTGGTGGACTATAACCTCGTGATGTTTAACTTTCTCCTTTAAGGGAGAAAGTCGACCACAGTTTAATCAGTTTAACTTTGTCATGCAGGTGATTGTGTTGCTCAGTAACACTGTTCCATCAACCATCTCACAGTTCCGCTGATCTGGAGACTGGAAGGTTGAAGACTCTGGAGGCTCACACTCCACAGGCAGACTGATCTAATCCTGCTCCATGAATACACTCAACTTATTAAATCAGCTTCACAATCTGATCAAAGGTTGACCAATCCATGGGCTCAAGACTCCAGCACTTCGTCATGTTGTACAATTCTGGAGTTGCAGAACTGGGCCTGTCCATCTGGAACCCACTTTTTATCAGTTTGTAGAACCTACTGCCCACAGGAATTCCAGGATAAGGACTCGAATCCAATCAGAAGATTTCCCAGAACAGGATGTCATGGAACCAGACGTCAGTCTGCACTGTGTAAACACAATCGAAGATACTCTGTGGGGCCATCCAATTCATTGGGAGTCATGTATTACCTTTGACGACGTAGTTGGAGTCATTCATGATGTCTCTTGCCGACCCAAAGTCACAAATCTGGGCGATCCGTCCCTCGGTCAGTAAAACCTGGCGGCCAGGTTACGGTGAATGCAATTTCTGGAGGACAGGAAATCCATCCCACTAGCAACTTGGTAGGAGACACTCAGAAGGTCTTCAATGTTCAATGGCAACGGGTCGTCATCTTTTTCAATAGTTAAGGAATCTGTTTGAGAAACAATTGGGCTTATACTGGACAACCTGGGCCTCATTGGCAGATAACCCTTTACACAGTAGCTTAGGGGCTTTTTGCTGTGCGTGAAGTTCTTATGGTCATTCAGTGCATTATTCCAGGTCAGGTACTGGACATTGTTCTTCACAAAGTTCAATAAATCACCATAGCAACATTTGTTGATGACAAGAATTGGACCTTCCGAGTGTACAGGCTCCCAGAAGGTTGACAACGTGTGTGTGCTGTACCAGGGTGACTCAGGATTTTCAACTCTGACAGAGACCTCCGTCTCAGTGGAATGGGCACTGGGTTTCAGCATTTTTACAGCCACTTTGGTGGCTGAATCCTCTGTGCTCAGTCCATAGGCAGTGGCCTCGACCACCTTCCCGAATGCTCTAGCTCCCAGGATCTTACCCAAGCAGTTTCTCTCTGGGGACTTCCCATTTCTCATTGTACAGGAGCTGGGTGGGGCCAATGAAAGTATAATCATTCCCATTCACCACCCCTCGATGATCTTCCAACAGAACTTAAAGTTGGTCTCTGTTTGTACTTGTAGAGCAGCAAGAGAAGGAAGAGGAGCAGCAGGACTGCAACAGCCACTGAAACTGAGAGGAAGGGAGTGAACAGAGCATTTATGGCAGGGTGACCAAGGAACTTCCTCCAGCTTTATTGGATGCGTCACATTCTAACAGGGAATCGGGCTTCACCTTATGGACTGATAGCACACTCTCCACCTCTGTCTGTCCATACTGAGTCTCAGAAACAATGGACGTCTTAGTTTGGGGTATTGGGTTGTGGAGATTGATGATTCCATTTCCCGTGCACCTGTCTCTGTGCACTGGACACTGGTACCAGTGAATGGTTGGAATAGAAAACTCACTGGCAAGGCAGCGAAATGCAACATCCTTCTGGTCACCCGCAGTAATTTGTTCCTTCTTAATGGTCACTGTCGGCTTTTGATTTATCAATAAATGGAAGGCCAAGGGTGAGCTTGCTTCTCCATTAGATGCAAAAAAAATTGTGTATGTGCCACTCTCACCTTCCTTCAACCACACCAAAAGGAGAGAACTCTCATTGCTATTGTGCTTCACAAGAAATGTTGACTTGTGATCAGCACTATTATTCATGGTCTCATAGATCCAGCAATGCTGCCTTAGATTAGACTTACAGTGTGGAAACAGGCCCTTCGGCCCAACAAGTCCACACCGACCTGCAACCCACCCATACCCCTACATTTACCCCTTACCTAACACTACGGGCAATTTAGCTTGGCCAATTCACCTGACCCGCACATCTTTGGACTGTGGGAGGAAACCGGAGCACCCGGAGGAAACCCACGCAGACACGGGGAGAACGTGCAAACTCCACACAGTCAGTCGCCTGAGTCGGGAATTGAACCCGGGTCTACAGGCGCTGTGAGGCAGCAGTGCTAACCACTGTGCCACCGTGCCGCCCTTAGTGCAGGATAGGCTTCAATTCTCACTTGGGGCTGGAAACTTTCCCCATTGTCTGCTTCCAGGACAGTCTCCTGATCTGTAAACATTTGCACATAACCTTTCTCAACAACCCACAGCATTGTTACAGCAGTTCGTATCTCGTCTGCCCTTTTACAACGCGGGTGAAATTTCCTTAATCATTTCCATTCACAGCATCAATGCACAGTGTTGCTGTCTTTATGTACAGATTGTGGAATTTACGGGAGCAGGAGACAACAGGAAAGTGTTGTGGGTGAATCCACTGCCCCGACAGGTGCAATGTTTCAACCTGTCCAATGCAGTCATAGTCATAGAGATGTACAGCATGGAAACTGACCCTTCAGTCCAACCTGTCTATGCCGACCAGATATCCCAACCCAATCTCGTCCCATCTGCCAGCACCTAGCCCATATCCCTCCAAACCCTTCCTGTTCATATACCCATCCAGATGCCTTTTAAGTGTTGCAATTGTACCAGCCTCTACCACATCCTCTGGCAGCTCATTCCATACACGTACCACTCTCTGCATGAAACGGGTGCCCCTTAGGTCTCTTTTATATCTTACCGCTCTCAGCCTAAACCTATGCCCTCTAGTTCTGGAGTCCCCCACCCCAGGGAAAAGACTTTGTCTATTTATCCTATCAGGGTCCCTCACAATTTTGTAAACCTCTATATGATCACCCGTCAGTCTCCAACACTCCAGGGAAAGCAGCCCCAGCCTGTTCAGCCTCTCCTTATAGCTCAAATCCTCCAACCCTGGCAACATCTTGTAAATCTTTTCTGAACCTTTTCAAGTTTCAGTAAGCCATTCGACAAGGTTCCCATGGGAGACTGATTAGCAAGGTTAGATCTCACAGAATACAGGATGATCTAGCTATTTGGATACAGAACTGGCACAAAGGTAGAAGACAGAGGGTGGTGGTGGTGGACAGTTGTTTTTCAGACGGGAGGCCTATGACCAGTGGAGTGCCACAAGGATCGGTGCTGGGTCCTCTACTTTTTGTCATTTACATAAATGATTTGGATGCAAACATAAGAGGTACAGTTAGTAAGTTTGCAGATGTTCCCTGGATTATCCTTACCACCTTAAACAGTGGCACCACATTTGCCATCCTCCAGCCTTCCAGCAGCTCACCTATGGCTATCGATGATAAAATGCCTCAGCAAAAGGCCCAGCAATCACTTCTCTAGCTTCCCACAGAGTTCTAGGGTACACCTGATCTGGTCCTGGGGATTTATTCACTTTTATGTGTTTCAATACATCCAGTGGTTCCCCCTCTGTAATATGGACATTTTTCAAGATATCACCATCTATTTCTTACATTTCTGTGACATTTCCCACAACAGAATAGTGCTCACCTTGCAGTGTCACTGCTCCCTGGTGTCCTTTTGAAGCTGCAACACTGCCACACAGCCCACAGGTAGGACAGCGCAGGGGAAGTATAGCTACACTGTCAACTCCGTTATCCTCAAAATCAGGGCAGAAATCCCAGTTTAGTTACAAAACTGCTACCCGTCCCCCACTCTGGCTGTGCTGACCTCCTGGACAGTGATTACCACTGAGAGAGCGGGGGGGGGGAAATGGGATTGACTGGATTACTGTGCAGATAGACAGTGTGAACTCGATGGGCTGAATGGCCTTCAGCTGTCTAAATACCTTTGGCCCTCATTGCCCGGGGCTACAATCGCTATCTCGCCGTTGGAGTGTGGAATGGGTGGCCAGACCTGAACGGGCCCCCCCCCCCTGCCTCACTTGCCTAAAACAGGCGGCGATTGTAGATCACTTTCTGCCCCCTGGCCCTTCAGCAGGGCTCCGTGCCTTGGGCGCCTATTTATGATGTCAGTGCGGGGCAGAAAGTGCCCGATTGCAAAGTCAATGTGGGGCTTCGGGCGCCCGATGATGACGATGACAATAGCAGGGCGGTACTGCGGTTACTGATGAAGACACTCGGGCGCCCGGTGATGATGTCAGCTGGTGGGTAATCGGGCGCTCGATGATGAAGTTGGCTCGGGGTAATCGGGCGCCCGTTGATGATGTCGGCTGGGGGCAACGGGCGGGGCAGAGAGTGTTTGCTGTGGCGAGGCCGCTGGGCTGTGTTCTGGGCACGATCCCGGTGTTGGCCTCAGGACCGCTGAAGGCAGAAGGGGCAAGAGGCGGCAGGCGCCGGGCCTTGCGGGGCTGAGCTTGGCTGGAGCGGTGGGGTGGTCGGTGCGGCTCCCGCCGGTTCCTGGGCCCCGCCATGAGCCGCTTCGTGGCGGCGGCCCGGCAGCAGCTGGTGGCGGCGGCGGGCAGCAGCAGCGTGGTGGTGAAGGCCCTATGCGGCTCCGTGCTCGCCTTGTACGGCCTTTCCTTCCTGACTGACACGGGACACGGCCTGGCCGTCACCCCGGGGTACCTCTTCCCACCGAACTGCTGGCTCTGGACGCTGCTGACTCACGCCGTGGTGGAGAAGCACATCTGGGATGTGGCGCTGGCTCTGGGGGCCGTGCTGCTGGCCGGGGCGCTCCTGGAACCCCTCTGGGGCGCCCTGGAGCTGCTCATCTTCTTCGCTGTCCTCAATGTGGCGGTGGGCGTCCTCGGGGCCTTCTCCTACCTCCTCACCTACATGGCCACTTTCAACCTGGACTACTTATTCACTGTGCGCATCCATGGCATGGGGGGCTTCGCTGGTGGGGTGTTGGTGGCTTTGAAACAGACCATGGGTGACACGGTGGTCCTGAAGGTGCCCCAGCTGCGGATGAAGGATGTCCCCATGGCGGTGTTGGTGGCTCTCGGGGTCCTGCGGCTCACCATGGTTCTCAGCAGCCCACTGCTGGCATCTTACGGGTACGGAGTCCTCTCTAGCTGGGTCTACCTTCGATTCTACCAAAAACACAGCCGCGGCCGAGGGGACATGTCTGATCACTTTGCGTTCGCCACCTTCTTCCCTGAGATTCTGCAGCCACTTGTCTCTGTGGTGGCCAATGTGATCTACAGTGTCCTGGTGAAGATTAGAATATGTAAGAAGACAGTCAAGCGATATGATGTTGGGGCACCATCATCCATTACAATAAGCCTACCTGGTACTGACCCACAGGATGCAGAACGCAGAAGGTACTTAAAAAAAAGTTTCCATTTCCATTCTCTAATGTGATCTTAGGAAGGTTTTAGTGTGTTAAACTTGCATTGATAGTGCAACTGAAGCACTATCTGGCCAGGCAGAAACTTAAGCAAAGAATTGTTAGAGTAGGGAAGCCTGTTATGTCTGTACCAGTTTACCAAATGATTAATATGTGTGATTTTGTCAGAGGGTTGGGATTGTGTAATACACATGACATTTCAGTGTTTTGATGTATATAGGGAGATTGAAAACCAGCTAAGTACCAGGGGTACTGATAGTGACTAGTTCAATTCTATGGATCTAGCATCTAACCTTGAATTCTGCTACCTAATTTTGAGCCAGGATGGCTGTAGTAACGTTACATTTGATGTTGGTGCCTCCCAAGTAAGGGAGGAGATAATTGACCAGTTCAATCCAGTGATCCTATCTAGAAATATACAGGTGTCAGTCAATATTGGACAGCAGAACAGAAAAAAGTATGAGAGAATTGGTAAATATTTGAATTGCTGAAAGTGTGTTGTGTAATACTGCAATAAAAGTTTTTTTAAAAAAAAGGGAAAATTCAGCTCATGGAGGCGAGGTGCCAGGTGTTGAAAAAGTACATCAAAGAATTCTGGAATACTAGCTAAAGCTAATTAGTAAAACATCTGGTGGAAATTCTAAAAACATTTGTTAATAATCTAGTTAAAGAGAAAATAATTGAAAGTAAAGTATGAGTTTTTGAAAGAAAGATTGCCCTTGACAAACATAACCATGTTAGATGGGCGATCCTCCTTCCTGCTATTTGCCAGCTACATGCTGACAATTGGTGACACAATCTGAAAATACATCGTCTGTTTTTACACATTTGTACTGAACTCAGACAGTGTCCAGTTCTACATCATTGGAATTGTCAGTTCTGCTTGTCAAACATTTCTTGAGCTAAGTATTCAGAAGATGAAAGCAGTTGTCTGCAGAGCCTACAATGAACTATGTTCCTTCCTTATGTTCCACAGGGCTGTGTTCTTGGGCCTCTACTTTTTGTAATTTTTATTAATGACTAGATTGAAGGTTGGGTTAGCAGGTTTGCAGGCGACACAAAGGTTGGAGGTGTCGTTGACAGTATAGAGGACTTTTGTAGGCTGCAGCGGGACATTGACAGGATGCAGAGATGGGCTGAATGGTGGCAGATGGAGTTCAACCTGGATAAATGTGAGCTGATGCATTTTGGAAGGTCGAATTTGAAAGCTGAGTACAGGATTAAGGATAGGATTCTTGGCAGTGTGGAAGAGTAGCGGGATCTTGGTGTGCAGGTACATAGATCCATAAAATGGCCACCCAAGTGGACAGGGTTGTTAAGAAAGCATATGGTATTTTGGCTTTCATTAACAGGGTATTGAGTTTAAGAGCCGTGAGATCTTGTTGCAGCTCTATAAAACTTTGGTTAGATTGCACTTGGAATACTGTGTCTAGTTCTGATCACCCTATTATAGGAATGATGTGGATGCTTTGGAGAGGGTTCAGAGGAGGTTTACCAGGATGCTGCCTGGAATGGAGGGCTTATCTTACGAAGAGAGGTTGACTGAGCTCGGACTTTTTTCATTGGAAAAAAGAAGGAAGAGAGGGGACCTAATTGAGGTATACAAGATAATGAGAGGCATAGATAGAGTTGATAGCCAGAGACTTTATCCCAGGGCAGAAATTAACACGAGGGGTCATAGTTTTAAGCTGTTTGGCGGAAAGTATAGAGAGGCTGTCAAAGGTGTGTTCTTTACGCAGAGAGTTGTGAGAGCATGAAATGCGTTGCCAGCAGTAGTTGTGGAAGCGAGGTAATGGGGATATTTAAGAGACTGCTGGACATGCATATGGTCACAGAAATTTGAGGGTGCATACGTGAGGATCAGTGGTTGGCACAACATTGTGGGCTGAAGGGCCTGTTCTGTGCTGTACTGTTCTATGTTCTCAGATTATGCACTGTAAAAATGAGATCATTTAAACTTCTGCTACTTATATCCTTCATTGTCCCAAATTCTTCCATGTGCTCACTGACCTACATTGGCTCCCAGTGTTTTCATTTTAAAATTCTTATCCTTCTTTTCAAATTCCTCAATTTCTTCACATTATATGTCATACAGCTTGGAAACAGACCCTTCGGTTCAACTAGTCCCCGCCGAACGTAATCCCAAACTAAATGAGTACCACTTACCTGTTTGTGGCCCATATCTCTCCAAACTTTTCCTATTCATGTACTTATCCAAATGTCTTTTAGACATTGTAACTGTGCCCGCATCCACCATTTCCTCAGGAAATTCATTCCACGCAAACCACCATCTGTGTAAAACAAAAAATTGCCCTCGTGTCTTTTTTAAATATCTTTCCCCTCACCTTAAAAACATGCCCTGTAATCTTGAAATCCCTCATCCTAGGGAAAAGACACCTGCCATTAACCCTGCGTATACCCCTCAAGGTTTTGTAAACCACTATAAGGTCACCTCTTTCTAAGACATCTGCATTTATCTATTTCTCTCTCTTGGGGCAATCTAGAATGACATGTCATAGTTTTAAGATAAGGGGTAGCAGATTAAAAAGAGATGACTCGAAATTACTTCTCTCAAAGGGTCATAAATCTGTGGAACTCACTACCCATAGTGTGGTGAATGCTGAAACATTGAGTAAATATAAGGAGGAGGTAACTTTTTTTTAATAGTAATGGGCTGAAGTGTTATCGAGAGTAGATAGGAAAGGAGAGTTAAGGCTGACATGAGATCAGTCATGATTGTATAAAATGGCAGAGCAGACCTGAGGGGCTGAATGGCCTCCTCCTGCTCTAAAGGCTTATGTTCAAGTGTCCCTCAATTTTAAAGTTGTACCCACTGGTGACTGTGCCTTCGGTTGCCTAGACTGTAAGCTCTGAAATTCCCACCCTAAATCTTTCAAAATCTCTTTATTCTTTCAGATGCACTTTAAAAGATACCAACCTGATCAAGCATTTGATCATCTGGTCCAGCATCTCAATGTGTGGCTCAATGTCAACTTGCGTTACGGCTCATCTATGTAGTGCCTCAAAATGGTTTAGTGTCAGAGGTGCTGTGTTCATACAAGTTGTTGGGTAATTGCAAGTTTAGTGATAGATCAACTAAGAGTGAGGGTATATTTTACTTTTAAATGTAGTTTTGATGAAAGGGAGTTAGGGCTGCCTAAGTGTAGCAGTATTTGGAGAGCTAGGGTTCACCAGAGTTAAATATGGAACCTAAAGTGGATGAGGCTGATAAAGAAAAAAGATGTACGGAATCCAAAAGTTAAGATGTGATCTGTATCAAACCCCTAATTAGCCACAATTGGAGTACTGAGTGCAGTTTTGAATTGTTTACTTACAGGAAAGATGTTGAAAATGCGGCACTAATGTTCTTTAGGAAAGAAAAGCTGCTGTCCTAACCTGGTCTGGCCGATGTGTGATTTTAGACCCACAGAAATGTGGTTGATTGTTAAACTGCCCTCATATGCACTGACCCAGCCAGCAACAGCCACATCTCGTAAACAAATATAAACAAAAACCAAGATACGGCTTTAGATGCGCAAACTAAAAAGAAACTTACAAACTGTCTTTTCCAACAGAAGATGGGAGGTTACAGACTGACATTTACGTTTACAGGATGTGGTAGGATAGAAAGAAGATAACTTTCCTATAATTGAAAGGTCTAGAATGAAGGAGGGAATATGGAATGAAGGAATGAATGTAGAATGATACACAAGAGATTTAGGCCAAAACATTACTACCATAGTGCCAGAAGCAGAGATGAGATCGATATTTAAGAACAGCTTAGAAAGCTTTCTAAAGGAAAGTGGAACAGAAAGAGCTAGTACACCGATTGGGTGGATTTGATTTGATTTATTGTAGTCACATCTACCTAAGTGAAAAGGTTTGTTTTGCAAGCCCCATGCGAGGGAAGTGATTGCTGGGCCTCTTGCTGAGATATTTGTATTGTCGATAATCACAGGTGAGGTGTCGGAAGACTGGAGGTTGGCTAACGTGGTGTCACTGTTTTAAGAAAGGTGGTAAGGACAAGACCGGTGGGCACGTTGTTGGATGGAATCCTGAGGGAAAGGATTTACATGTATTTGGAAAGGCAAGAACTGATTAGGGATAGTCAACATGGCTTTGTGCGTGGGAAATCATGTCTCTCAAACTTGATTGAATTTTTTGAAGTACCAAAGGGGATTGATGAGGGCAGAGTGGTAGACATGATCTATATGGCGTTCGACAAGGTTCCTCATGGGAGACTGGTTAGCAAGGTTAGATCTTATGCATTACAGGGAGAACTAGCCATTTGGATACAGAACTGGCTGAAAGGTGATGGTGGACAGTTGCTTTTCAGACTGGAGGCCTGTGACCAGTGGTGTGCCACAAGGGTCTTCTACCTTTTTCGTAATTTATATAAATGATTTGGATGTGAATGTAGGAGATGTAATTACTACTTTTTTGACAATAGCAAAATTGGAGGTATAGTGGACAACGAAGAAGGTTACCTGAGAGTACTATGGGATCTTGATCAGTTGGGCCAGTGGGCTGAGGAGTGGCAGATGGAGTTTAATTTAGATAAATGTGACGTGCTGAATTTTGGAAAAGCAAATCAGAGCATGACTTAATGGTAAAGTCCTGGGGGAGAGTTGCTGAGCAAAAAGACCTTGGAGCGCAGGTTCAGAGTTCCCTGAAAGTAGAGTCGCAGGTAGATATGATAGTGAAGAAGACGTTTGGTATGCTTTCCTGTATTGGTCAGAGTATTGAGTACAGGAGTTGGGAGGTCATGTTGCGGCTGTACAGGACATTGGTTAGGCCACTGTTGGAATATTGCGTGCAATTCTGGTCTCCTTCCTATCGGAAAGATGTTGTGAAACTTGAAAGGGTTCAGAAAAGATTTACAAGGATGTTACCAGGGTTGGGAGGATCTGAGCTACAGGGAGAGGCTGAACAGGTTGGGGCTGTTTTCCCTGGAGAGTCAGAGGCTGAGGGGTGACCTTACAGAGGTTTACAAAATTATGAAGGGCATGGATAGGATAAATAGACAAAGTCTTTTCCCGGGGTCGGGGAGTCCAGAACTAGAGGGCATAGGTTTAGGGTGAGAGGGAAAAGATATGAGACCTAAGGGGCAACCTTTTCACACACAGGGTGGTACGTCTGTGGAATGAGCTGCCAGAGAATGTGGTGGAGGCTGGTACAATTGCAATATTTAAGAGGCATTTGGATGGATATGTGAATAGGGAAGGGTTTGGAGGGATATGGGCCGGGTGCTGGTGGGACTAGGTTGGGCTGAGATATCTGGTCGGCATGGACGGGTTGGACCGAAGGGTTTGTATCCGTGCTGTACATCTCTATGCTATTACACAATGAATATTCTTAACCTTAACTGGCTTCACATATTGAATACGTTTCACCTTGTTAAACTGACCTCACATACTGAATGCTACCTTATCTTGTTAAATGGCTATACATAATGAATGCTTTTCCACCTTGTTAACCCATTACCCTTACCTCCAGCACCCCATTGTTAACTGTAAGCGCTTATCTAATCTGAGTCATGCTCAGCTGAACCTTTTGTTTCACAAAACTCAGAACTCAACTCATTCCCTGCCTGCTTATACACATTCTGGGGAGCTGATTGAATCCATTGGATCAGGTTGTGGAGGGGTGGGCAGTGGTCCGAAGGCGTGCTTTACCTGCGAATGGAGAAACTCTAGAGACTATGTTAGCTGCTGAAAGTATCTTTGCATTTCCTGTCTCTTTCCTTCCTTGCCAAGGTGGTTATCAGTATGAAAATAGTCACATTTAATTACACTAAATTGTGTCTCCCTATTTCAACCGTCTTTGAATTCTTGAAGTCTGTCACTCTGTTCACTATTTATGGCATTATCAAGTTTTATACAATCCATAAACTTCTAAATTGTACTACCTAAACAATTCAGTCAATTAGATTACATTACTTAGTGTGGAAACAGGCCCTTCGGCTCAACAAGTCCACACCGATCCTCCGAAGCGCAACCCATTCCCCTACATTTATCCCTTCACCTAACACTACAGGCAATTTAGCATGGCCAATTCACCTAACCTGCACATTTTCGGACTGTGGGAGGAAGCCAAAGCACACGGAGGAAACCTACGGAGACACAGGGAAAAAGTGTGGAGTTTGCAGTCAGTCGCCTGAGGTGGGAATTGAACCCGGGTCTCTGGCGCTGTTATGCAGCAGTGCTAACCACCGTGCCGCCCCATTATAAACAACAATCAATGGTCCTGAAATCAAACCCTCAGGGGACCCCATTCAGGTTATTCAAAAATGATTTTCCTTTAACAAATTAATACGTGGCTAATGTGAAAGCTGTCAGGAAAAGTATTTCCAAAATCTATAACGGCAAGAAAACAACAAAATGTTTCCTGTGCTTTCGCAATTGAAGAGGCAGTTTCAGTTCAGATTTAAATCTCAAATATTCATGGGGAATCAAATGCAGAATATTTTAAGATATGTTCTCCAAATGAAATTTCCCAAATTAAACAGTCGGAATTACAGTGGCAACTTTGGTAGAGATCAACACTCTGAATTTGCACTATGAAGGGGGCCAATGAAGTCTTAACAATGATTAACAGAATTTAAACAGCTCAGCTTTAAGATCTAATATTCTCAAAAGTCTTAACAAAACATCAAACTCAAAATGTACTCTTTTTGTGATCACTGTGCAAAGACATTTTAATACAATACTCTCATCTGGCTAAAGCATAACCACTGACCCAACTGTTTTTTTTAAACAGGTATTATAAAATTTCAAGCATAATTGGGGGCTCAAGGTCCTCAATTAATTTGTTTTAAGGTTACAAGTTTGATAATGTTATACAATTTCAATGTAAAAACAAAATCTGCCCCATTACATTGCCCACAAAATACATTGAATCGAGATCCTGATTCAAACAAGGCAAAACAGTTACTTAAAAAGATTTTCCAAACCGGTATTCTAAAAAAAATCCAAAATTTTTAAACATCAAACATTCTCAGCATGGCACAATCTACATTGAAACTTTCCTTTTTCAACCCAAGTGTTGGTGCAAACTTAATTGCAGCATTTCTTTTTTTTTGCATCCCCTCAATGAAATTACACTTACAAAAAGAGAAAGGCTTTGCAGCAGACCATATGGCGCTGCAGTCCATGCCACTCTCTTTCCCCCAGAACAAAGACTCGCAGAGCCTCAAATTTTGCCACGAGGGGACTTTAACACCTTTCTTACTTTGCTCGAATCCCAATTAAACACAGAGAGTTTGAACCCCAGCGCAGTGCGGAGGACATGAACCCTCCTAGACTCAGGCCACACTACCGCGCAGAGAACTCAAAACGTCAACACAAACCCACCCCATGGGACATTAACCCCAGTACCACACAGAGGACTCGAACCTCAATCACGCCCCCACACCCACAGGGGACCTGCACCCCAGCACCACACAGAACCTCAATCTCACACGCATGTGCGTGCACACGCATGCACAGACACACACACACACACACCCCCCCCCCCCCAGGGGACCCGAACCTCAGTACCGTACAGAGGACTGGAACCTCTGCCTGCCAGCATGCTTACGAAGTTGTGTCTCTCGACTGAGCTAAAATACTGTTCGAGAAATCTGTAGAATAGAGAATGATTGAATGAGGGAACCATCTCCGGCACACAGGAGTATCGAGAGGGACCAAGGTTTAAAATCTTACCTTGTGGTTGTCCATCTTGACATACCAGTGTTTCGGGCGATCACTGACTCCATCTACCTTTTCGTGTGGATCCTGCTGACTACGCCAATACTGTCGTCCCATTTACCCCCTCAGTCGAAGCAAAACGCTCAGAGACACGGTATAGTTTTGCCTCCTTCATCTTTATTCCGGACGCTGGAGAGAGAACGATCGCCCATGTGCACAAAGACACCAGTTCACAGTCTTCTCTGGAACAGCAGTTTCTCAATGAAATATAAAGTTATTTTACAGGGTGGAGCATCCAGATAAGGCAACATACATATTAGTTGATTGACTGCTACAATCAGCGCGTGTCAATAGTTAAGATTAAGCCACCTGCTGTTACACAATGAATAACTAGCTTCACATAATGAATACTTTTCACCTTGTTAAACTGACTTGTTATACTGAGTGCTACCTCATGTTGTTAAATGGCTTTACATAATGAATGCTTTTCCATCTTGTTAACCCATTACCCTTGCCTCCAGCACCCCATTGTTAACTATAAGCTCTTATCTGATCTGAGTAATGCTCAACTGAACCTCCTGTTTCACAAAATCAGAACTTAACACTTTCCTTATCTGCTTATACCGTATAAACATTCTCAGAAGGGCTTAAAACTGATATGAGTTTTAAGTAGGCTGTTTAAACTTAAACGTGATAAGGTACCAGTGGAGTGTATCCTGAGATACCGATGGAAGTGAGTCTAGAAATTGTGGAGACACTGGCCCCAATTTTTTAGCCTTTCTTTGATTCCAAAGTGGTGCCAGAGGACTGCAGAATTTGAAAACTGTCCAAAAAAAAGTCTAAAGATGTGCCCAGCAACTACAGGCCAGTCAGTTTAACCTCAGTTTTGGGAAATGATCTAGAAATGATCATTCGGGAGAATATTAATAATCATTTGGGCAAATGCCTACTAATTAAGAAAAGCATGGATTTACTAAGGGCAAATCATGTTTAACTAACTTATTTATGTTTTTTGATGATGTGACAAAGGATTAATGAGAGCAATGCTGCTGTTGTGTACATGAACAGGAGGCATCTGATACAGTGTCGCGTGTGGACTTGTGAGCAAAGTTGGAGCTCATTGAATAAAAGAGACAGCAGCAAAATGGACATGAATTGGCTAATTGGCAGGAAACAAAGTAGTGGTTAGTGAATACTTTTCAAACTGGAAGATTTATAGTGGATTCCTCAGGAATCAGTGTTTGGGTTCGTTTTAATGATACAGTGTATATATTAATGATCTAGGCCTTGGTGTACAGGGAAAAGTTTAAGAATTTGTAGATTATACAAAATTTGGAAATATTGTGAGCCATGAGGAAGAAAGTTTAGAATTCTAAAGATGAATAGAGGCAGAGTGCCTGCAGGGTGGAGAAATAACGAGAGGAGGGTGGGGGCCTCTATACTACTTTCTCCCCACCCCCATCCTCCTCTCATTTATCTCTCCACCCTCCAGGCACTCTGCCTCTATTCCTGATGAAGGGCTTTTGCCTAAAATGTTGATTTTCCTGTTCCTCAGATGCTGCCTGAACTGCTGTGCTTTTCCAGCACCACTCTAGAATCTGGTTTCCAGCATCTGCAGCCCTTGTTTTACCTAGAATTCTAAAGAGACACAGTTTGTGGGTAGACACACAACTGCCAGATGAAATTTGTTGCAGACCTGTGATAGGAAGAATGCAAAGATAAAATAAAATAGGAGGTAAAATGTTAATGGGAGTTACAGGAACAGAAGGAACTTGGTGTATATGTACATAAATAATTGAATGTGACAGGACAGGGTGAGAGCATGGTAAATAAAATAGACACCACCTGGTTTTTATCAATGCAGGCTTATCGAATATAAAGACCAGGAAATTTTGTTCTAGCTTGTATAAAACATTAGTTCAATCTCAACTGGATTGCTGTGTCTAGTTTTGGACTCCACATTTTAGGAATAATATGAAGAAATAATATAAAGGGACAACAGGGAAAAAAACACATGAACAGTTCCAAGGATGAGAAACTTCAGTTATATTAAAAAATTGGGGAAGTTAGGACTATTTTCTTCAGAAAACAGATGGTTGAGAAGAGATTTGATTGAGGTGTTCAAAATCTTGAAGGGTCTGGATGGAGCAGATAGGGTGTTCCTATTGGTGGAAGAATCAATAACCAAAGAGTTCAAGTTTATGGTGGTTGGAAGAAGTAATGGAAATACAAGGAAAATCTTTTTTGACAAAATGAGCGGTTAGGATCTCAAATGCACTGCCTAGTGAGTATGGTGGAGATAGCTTCCGTTGAGGATTTCAAGGGGAAATTGGATTACAATCTGATGGAAAAAAAAATGCTGGGCTTTGGGGAGACAGTAGGGGCTTGGTACCAGGGGAACTGTTCCCTCACAGAGGGTCAGCACTGGCGTGGTTGGCTGAACAACTTTCTCCTGTGCTGTAACCATTCTCTAATTAATCCAGATGCCTTGTGCATCGCAACATTTTCAAACCCCAGTTCATTTAAAATGTAAATATCTAATTTAATGTCTTTGATTCACTGCCCTTTAAGGAAAACAATGAGCCTCACATCCTCCTGCACATTGGGGACCCCTCAATCAATGGCTGGTCTGGAGGCTTAAGTTGTTCTTGATACTGTTTGTGATTCCAGTCTGAAGTGAAGTCCAACAACTTGGAACAAAACTCTCTCTCATACAGTGTAACAAACAGATGCAGAAGCCAAAGCTGCTTGCTAGTACAGAAGACAAGTCTGGATTCAGAGGACTCATTCAAGATCATGCAGCTGTCGAACATCATGTATGCTACCAGACATCAGGAGCATTTCCAAACTGACAGCCAGACTGCTGCGACAACTAGGACTCATAACAGCACACAAACCAACAGCCACTCTCAGACAACAACTCACCAGGACAAAGGACCCGATACCCAGCATGAGCAAAACCAACGTAGTGTACAAAATCCCATGCAAGGACTGCACAAAACACTACATAGGACAAACAGGAAGTCAGCTAACAACCCGCATCCACAAACACCAACTAGCCACAAAACGACACGACCAGCTATCCTTAGTAGCCACACACACACAGACAACAAACAACATGAATTTGACTGGGACAACACCACTATTATAGCGCAAGCCAAACAGAGAACAGCCAGGGAATTCCTAGAGGCATGGCACTCATCCACTGATTCTATCAACAAACACATCGACCTGGACCCAATATACCGGCCACTGCAGCGGACAGCAACTGACAACCGGAAGCAGCAGAGACAAGCCACTATAAATGCCGAAGGAAACATGACAGAAGCGCTTCACAGGAGGCTCCCAAGCACTGAGGATGTCACCTAGAAAGGGGAAGAAACGTTTCCAACAAAAACTCCCAGCTCGGCGAACAGAACCACAACATCATTAACTTTTGGCCCTTCCGCCCATCCTATACACTATCCCAAACAGGATTCTCCCCACCACCACCAAAACACTGAATTTTCCATGGCTGTTCTACCTAGCCTGCACATGCTTAGATGCTATGGGGCAATTTGCCATGATCAATCCACTTTGGACTGTGGGAGTAAACCAGGGCAGGTGATGGAAGTTGACAGAGACACGGAGAATTTGCGAACTCCACATACGCATCCAAAGCTGTAATCAAACCTAGGTCCCTGGTGCTGTGGGGCAGCAGTGCTAACCACTGTGCCGCCAAGCACTTGCCCACTACCAATCCTGTGTCTTGTGGAGCTGTTGATGAGGCTAGACCGATTCACTAATGGGGGAATTTTGCTAGAGTTGAACTGGTTGGGCTTTGTCTAGAAAACAGTGGTCATTGTCTGACATGTGTTTGAGTGCTTCATAAGCAGCCATACCTGGGGTTATTTAAACAGAACACCACCAAAATGACTTACTTCAGTGGATTGTGAATGGAGTGGAACTGATTATAAATTATGGTAGCTTTTTGAAGGAGGAACCTCAGTGATGGTGACACGGGAGCACCTGGAACAATAATCATTGACCTCTGTCTTCTCACGTATAACGTATGAGTCCAGCCATGAAGATTTTCCAAATGAACTCAGTTTTGCTCAGTCGTCCACTGCTGTATTTGGCTCAATAATGTTTGTTGCAGACAATTATTTTTAAACCTCATCTGGAACCATTTGACTCTCTGAAGGACTGGAGGAAAGTCATTTGAGCAGATTTTTATTAAAAAGGCACTGCTGTAATCGATGAAGCAAAAAAGACCAAGTTGTTCTGATTCCTGCATATGCAAGATGGGTGCCAATATTATAGTTGCACTGGGCCAGCTTGGCTACAGAAGAACGCTAATTCTGGGAGCACAGATCTTGAACAAGATGTCGTAAGGACCTACCCCAGTTAGTGAAAAAACTAAAATAGATTAGACGGAGCATCTATAATGGTGAGGAGAAAGGAAAAAAGGAGAACAGAAAAAATTTAAGGCCAAACTAATCTGTAGAATATTGATTTACATGTGAGTGAGTTACAGGCTGGAATTTAATCGAAGGACTTCAATGATTTTTCGAATATCCTGTATTATCCAGGCATGTTACAGGCTGGAATAACCATTCCATTGATTATTTAACTCAATGGAGAGATTATTCACTATCTCCACAGGATCTCTCCCATCTTCAGCACCTATTAGAGCATCATAACATTGGACCTTATTTAGTTTAGTAATAATATTTATGATCAGATAAGAACTTGCAGGAAACAATGAATGCTGGAGCCAAGGGTAGTGAGTTAATGAGGTAAAAAGCATCCATTGTGTAATGCCAGTTAACAAGATGGGGAACATCCATTGTGACTTAATCTTTACTGTTGATACTCGCTGATTGTAATGGTCACCCGATCATTATGGATGCTGCTCCCCCTAAGTGACTATATCATTCCTTAAGAATCTGCTGTTCGAGAGAAGTCCAAGAACTTGTGTCTCTGTGCACGTGGACGACCGTTTTCTCTGTCCAAGGCCTGTAATAAAGATGGAGAAGGTAAAGCCATACTGCGTCTGAGTGTTTGCTTCGACTGATACGGGGATAGGGAAATGGGATGACAAAAGTAGGTTGTCTTCTCTCCCTCTGCTTTATAGACAGGTATTAGATTAGATTTGATTAGATTACTTACAGTGTGGAAACAGGCCCTTCGGCCCAACAAGTCCACACCGACCCGCCGAAGCGCAACCCACCCATACCCCTACATTTACCCCTTACCTAACACTACGGGCAATTTAGCATGGCCAATTCACCTGACCCGCACATCTTTGGACTGTGGGAGGAAACCGGAGCACCCGGAGGAAACCCACGCAGACACGGGGAGAACGTGCAAACTCCACACAGTCAGTCGCCTGAGTCGGGAATTGAACCCGGGTCTCAGGCGCTGTGAGGCAGCAGTGCTAACCACTGTGCCACCGTGCCGCCCACTTGAAACTTTTGTATGGAGTTTGTTTAGTGTAAGATTACAGCAGATTTATTTCGAGCATATGGCCTGTGACTGTATTAAAGGGTTAAAATGAAACTGAATTGCTGCAATTTAAGACTTGGTTTTTGCTTTTGAGGTTGATACTCCAGTGGTTCCTTGCATTTTTGTGAAATACATGCATCCGTTAATTCTGTTCTATCCTTGCAGGAAATGGTTCTTTGCAACAAATACGTGTTTGTGTTATGAGCTGATTTTAATTGTACTCCATTGTTCTGGTTAAAAAATATTATTCTCTCAATTCTGTGAAGTACACTTGAAGGTTCCAAAGAGTTTTGATGACAATGTAATACTTTTCAGCTGTAGTTATTTTACACAAGCGAATCATCATTCTCATGTAATCTACTTGGCTTACACCAGTGCTTCTTTGTGATAATCATATCTTTTGAAAGAAAGGCTTGCATTTATGTAGAATTTTTAATAATCTCAGGATGAACCAAAGCCCTTCACTTTCAGAAGCTTAGTAATTTGTATTGTAGGAAATATGCACTGCAGATTCCCACTGATGATTTTAAGAGTTAGTTAAGTGATTAACGTTGACCGGAGCACCGGGGAGAACTCCTCCCTCCCTCTCTCTTTAAATAGTGTCAGGGAGTCTTTTATGTTCACTTGACAGGGCCTCAACTTAATGTTTTACCTAAAAGGTAGCACCTTCATTACTGTAGTATTTAACTATTCTCACTGCAGTGTGAGTCCAGATTATCTGCTTTGACAGCCTTTTACTTGTATTTAGTGGCAGCACTCTCACTTAAGCTGACACCTGGAAAACTTCAAGATTGTCAGAACAAACTATAATGGGATGTCAGTATTTTCTGCCCCAGAGGACCATAGTTTAATCATACAGCATGGTACGTGGGATTGAGGATAACCTATTAGCATGAATAAAGGATTGGTTGATGGACAAAAAGAGTTGGAATGAATAGATCATTTTCCGGTTGTCAGCTTGTTTCCAGGGGACCAGTGCGATGATCAGCAATGAGATCTCAGCTATTTACTGTTTAGTAGTATGTAAATTGTGTTGTTAGGATCCTGTGAATCCGCTAGGAAGAAAGATGCACAACACCAGTATCCTCAAACAGGCTAACATCCCCAGTATTGAGGAACTGACTACCTTTGATCAGTTACAATGGGCTGGGCACATGGTCCGCATGATTGACACGAGTCTCCCCAAGCATGTGCTGTACTCCCAGCTATGAAACGGCAGGTGAGCCCCAGATGGACGGAGGAAGCGCTTCCATGATATGCTCAAGGCCTCATTGGTAAAGGGCAATATTCCTACAGACACCTGGGAATCACAGGCTTAAGACCTCCAAAATTGAGGTGCAGCATCCAGGAAGGTGTTGAGCACCTCGAGACTTGCACCGGAACGAAGTGGAAGCCAGGCGAAAACAGCAAACTGAGCATACTGCCCACAACAATGCCCCATCTATTCGTTCCCATGACCACCATCTATCCCAAGTGTAACAGAGCTTGTGGCAACTGTAATAGTCTGTATAACCTACAACAGACTCACCTTGAGAGTGGAAGAGATTCGTCCTCATCTGCACGGGACTGCCGATAATGAACAAAGGTGAAGATGTTGTTTAATGAAGTACTCAGCGCCTGCTGGGACACAGCTAGTGAAAATCAGATTTGTGGTATCCTATTAATAAACCTAACATTAATCTAACAAAAGTATTAGTGTCCAGTTTTGTACTTCAGCTTGCTTGGGATTGGAATCACATTTGCAATCTGTTAATAGTTTGATGAATAAACTGAGTGTAGTATATAGCTTTGTTGATGTAAAGCTAGGTTGGAAAGTAAGCTGTGAGGAGAACACAGTCTGTTAATGTAGACAGTTTAATTAAGTGGACAATGAGCTAGTTAGGAAGAATAGGAATATTCACAATATTTTTAAAATAGAACATAGAACTGTACAGCATAGAATGGACCAAATGTTGTGCTGAACATGACGTGAAGTTAAACTAAACCCTTCTGTGTGCCCTTGGTCCATATCCCTCCATTTCTTGCATATTCATGTTCTTACCTACAAGTCTCTTAAACATCTCTTTCATAGAACACAGAACATTACATTGGCCTTGATGTTGTGCCAATTTGTGGAACCAGGCTGAAGCCCATCTAGCCTACACTGTTCCACTTTCATCCATATGTTTATCCAATGACCATTTAAATGTCCTTAAAGTTGGCAAGTCTATTACTGCTGTTGCAGGCCATGCATTCTACGCCCCCTACTACTTTGAGTAAAGAAATTACCTCTGACACCTGTCCTATATCTATCGCCCCTCAATTTGAAGCTACGCCCCCTCGTGTTAGCCATCACCATCCGAGGAAAAAGGCTCTCACTGTCCACCCTATGTAACCCTCTGATTATCTTGGATGTCTCAATTAAGTCATTTCTCAACATTCTTTTCTCAAAGGAAAACAGTCTCAAATTCTTTAGCCTTTTCTCATAAGACCTTTCCTCCATACCATGCAACATCCTAGTACGTTTTCTCTGACCCTTTCCAAAGCTTCCACATCCTTCCTATAATGCGGTGACCAGAACTGTACACAATACTCCACAATTGCAACCGCATCTGACTTTTATACAGCTGCAGCGTGACCTTGTGCCTCCAAAACTCAATCCCTCTACTAGTAAAGCGAACACACCATATGCTGCCTTAACAACCCTATCAACCAGGAGTCTATGTACATGGATACCAAGAGCTCTTTGCTCATCTACACTACCAAGAATCTTCACATTAGCCCAGTAATCTGTATTCCTGTTACTACTTCCAAAGTGAATCACCTCACACTTTTCTACTTTAACTTTAGTTAATTTCATGGCCCCTTCTTCTCTCCTAATTCCTCCTGTGTTCTTTTCTGATTCCTTTATATTCCTCTCACGTCGTGTTCAGTTTTAGGTTCCTAAACCTTATATGCTTTTTTCCTTTTAACTAAATTCACAACCTCTCTCGTTATCCAAGGGTCCCTTAACTTGCCATCCTTGCCTTTCCGCCTGACTGGAACAGTTCTGAACTCTGATCATTAGGTCTTTAAACAACTCCCAACTGTGTATTGTGGACTTGCCTGATAACGGCTCCACCCAATTAATACTCTGTAGCTCCTGCCTTATATAGACCTAATTTGTCCTCCCCCAATTTAATACCTTTTTGCAAAGTCCTTCTTATTCATAGCTATTTTAAAACCTAAGGCATTGTGATCACTGTTTACAAAATGCTTCCCACTGAAAGGTCAGTCACCTAGCCAGGCTCATTAGCAATACAAGATCCAGTCTAGACCCTCATGTAGTTGGACTATCCAAATATTATTTCAAGAAACACTCTTTGATGCCCTTAACAAATTCTGCCCCTTAAGCTTCTTGCTCTGAGGGAGTCCTAGTCAATATTGGGTAAGCAATAGTCACGTACTATGATAACCTTGTTATTGCATCTTTCCATAATCTGCCTACATGTTTGTTCCTCAATATCTCATTAGCAATTGGGGCCACTATAATATAATCCTATCAGAGTGACTGCACCTATCCTATTTTTGAGCTCTACCCTTATTGCCTCAGCGGATGAGCCTCTCTGGGTGCAGATGTGCAACAGCTCCATTCTCTTCCTATCTCCATCTAAAACAATGAAACCTTGAAAAGTTGAGTAGCCAGATCCGTCCTCTCTCAACTTAGTCTCTGTAATGGCCACAACATTATTGCACCTTTTACTGATCCAGGTTCTACGCTCAGCTGCCTTGTTGTCTATAATATTCCTTGAGTTAAAATAAACACACTTCAGCCCATTAGTACCAATGCATTCATTTACCTGTCTGTGTTTGTCCTTCCTTTCTGATTTACTAGTCCTAATGGGTACCTTCCCCTCAATCCCTCCATTTGCTGACCTGCTTCTCTGGTTCCCACCCCCCGCCACTCCAGTTTAAACCATCCTGAGTAATAAGTAAGTTATACAGTCATGGAGGTGTACAGCATGGAAACAGACCCTTCGGTCCAACCCGTCCATGTTGACCAGATATCCCAACCCAATCTAGTCCCACCAGCATCCGGCCCATATCCCTCTGAACCGTTCCTATTTATATACCCATCCAAATGCCTCTTAAATGTTGCAATTGTACTTAGCCTCTACCACATCCTCTGGCAGCTCATTCCATACTCGTACCACTCTCTGAGTGAAAACATTGCTCCTTAGGTCTCTTTTATATCTTTCCCCTCTCACCCTAAACATATGCCCTCTAGTTCTGGACTCCCCCACCCCAGGGAAAAGACTTTGTCTATTTATCCTATCCATGCCCCTCATAATTTTGAAAACCTCTATAAGGTCACCCCTCAGCCTTCGACGCTTCAGGGAAAACAAACTCCCTATAGCTCAAATCCTCCAACCCAGGCAAAAACCTTGTAAATCTTTTCTGAGCCCTTTCAAGTTTCACAACATCTTTCCGATAGGAAGGACACCAGAATTGCGAACAATATTCCAACAGTGGTCTAACCAGTGTCCTGTACAGTCACAACATGACCTTTGAACTCCTGTACTCAGTGCTTGGACCAATAAAGGAGTGCATGCCAAATGCCGCCTTCACTATTCTATCTACCTGCGACTCCACTTTCAAGGTACCACGAACCTGGATTCCAAGGTGTCTCTGTTCAGCAATAGTCCCTCAGACCTTACCATTAAGTGTGTAAGTCCTGCTAAAATTTGCTTTCGCAAAGTGCAGCACCTCACGTTTATACAAATTAAACTCCAACTGCCACTTAGCCCATTGGTCCATCTGAGCAAAATCCCGTTGTATTCTGAGGTTACCGTCCTCGCTGTCCACTACACCTCCAATTTTGGTGTCATCTGCAAACTTACCAACTGTACCTGTTATGTTCACATAAATGACGAAAAGTAGTGGACCCAGCACCGATCCTTGTGGCACTCCACTGGTCACAGGCCTCCAGTCTGAAAAACAACCATCCACCACCAACCTCTGTCTTCTACGTTTGAGCTGGTTCTATATCCAAATGGCTAGTTCTCCCTGTATTCCATGAGATTTAACCTTGATAACCAGTCTCCCAAGGGGAACCTTGTCAAACGCCTTACTGAACTCCATATAGATCACATCTACTGCCCTGCCCTCATCAATGCTGTTTGTTACTTCTTCAAAAAAACTTAATCGAGTTTGTGAGACATGATTTCCCCTGCACAAAGCCATGTTGACTATCCCTAATCAGTCCTTGCCTTTCCAAGTACATGTACATCCTGTCCCTCAAGATTCCCTCCAACAACTTGCCCACCACCAACATCAGGCACTGGTCTGTAGTTCCCTGGCTTGTCCTGACCACCTTTCTTAAACAGTGGCACCATGTTAGCCAACCTTCAGTCTTCCGGCACCCCTCTCCCATTTTCTTTGGTTCCACACAAAGACCACCTTGCTGATCTTTGAGGGGCCCTATTCTCTCCCTAGTTACTTGTTTGTCATTAATGTATTTGTAAAATCCCTTTGGATTCTCCTTTAATTTTATTTGCCAAAGCTATCTCATGTCCCCTTTATACTCTTCTAAGGATTCACTCGATCTATCCTGTCTATACCTGACATATGCTTCCTTCTTTTTCTTAACCAAATCCTCAATTTCTGTAGTCATCCAGCATTCCCTATACCTACCAGCCTTTCCTTTCACCCTAACAGGAATATATTTTCTCTGGACTCTCGTTATCTCAGTTCTGAAGGCTTCCCGTTTTCTAGCCGTCCTTTTACCCGAACAACTGCCCCCAATCTGCTTTTGAAAGTTCTTGCCTAATACCATCGAAATTAGCCTTTCTCCAATTTAGAACTTCAACTTTTAAATCTGGTCTATCCTTTTCCATCACTTTTTTAAATCTAATAGAATTATGGTCGCTGGCCCCAAAGTGCTCCCCCACTGACACCTCAGTTGCCTGCACTGCCTTATTTCCCCTGAGCAGGTCAAGTTTTGCACCTTCTCTAGTAGGTACATCCACATATTGAATCAGAAAATTGTCTTGTACTCACTTAACAAATTGCTCTTCATTTAAACCCTTAACACGATGGCAGTCCCAGTCTATGTTTAGAAATTTAAAATCCCCTACCATAACCACCCAATTATTCTTACAGATAGCTAAGATCATTGTTAAATATTGGTGTTCTGAAGGATTTGGGTAACCTCGTACATGAAATAAAAAGTTAGCATGAGTACAATATTCAATTGAGAAGGCAATTGGAGTACAAGAGTAATGGAGTTTACTACAATAAAATGAAGCTTTTGCGAGAGTATGCCTGAAATTTCTTGTACAGGCTTGGTGTCTGAATTTCAGAAAGGATATACTTTAGGAATTCCCTGGCTGTTCTCTGTTTGGCTTGCCCTATAATAGTAGTGTTGTCCCAGTCGAACTCATGTTGCTTGTCATCTGTGTGTGTGGCTACTAAGGATAGCTGGTCGTGTCGTTTCGTGGCTAGTTGGTGTTCATGGATGCGGGTTGTTAGCTGTCTTCCTGTTTGTCCTATGTAGTGTTTTGTGCAGTCCTTGCATGGGGTTTTGTATATTACATTGGTTTTGCTCATGCTGGGTATCGGGTCCTTTGTCCTGGTGAGTTGTTGTCTGAGAGTAGCTGTTGGTTTGTGTGTTGTTATGAGTCCTAGTGGTCGTAGTAGAAGAGGTGCAATGAAGATTACTGGAATGGCAGGACTGACCTATGGGGAGAGTTTGAGTATAGAGGGTCTGTACTCCTAGAATTTAGAACTTAAGCAAGTTTCGTTTAAGTGTAAAATTCAAAGCTTGGGAGAAGATTTGTAGCTCGGGTGCTCGTTGTTGTGGTTCTGTTTGCTGAGCTGGGAGTTTCGTCCCCTTTCCAGTCGTAGTGTGTTAAGACAGAAAAAAACACGACTGGAATTCAATGTTCAACTCATTGAGCTAACTGATCTGTGCCAGGATCAAATTATTGCTGCAGTGGACTAGTATAGCCTGTATTCAAACTGTTGTTGTACTTGGCCTCTCCCATTTTAATTCCAGGATTCTAGAGGTGGGCCAATGTTCCATGCTTGCTGACTTAAAAAATGATTGATAGACTGAGAAATGGAACATTTCTCCACTTCTTTCAGCAGATGATGGCGTTCAGCCCTACAGATCAGATATCACATTTGCAGATGTAAAGTAAAAACTCAGCTGATATATATGCATCTTACTATGCCAAATTAAAATCTTCCACCCCTTACAGACTCCATGCAGTATCATTAAATGTACTGTGGTGCTTCTGCTTAGGAACTGAATTAATCCAAGCAAATTTTGTTGAATTCTTGTAGCCCGAGGAGGAAACTGGTCACTGTGAGATAGTATTTCAAAATCTGCTTCTGCATTCTACTGTTTTCCTTAAAAAAAAACTTGCATTTGTGGAAAACTGGTGGCGATGTAGTGTTATATGAGATGGAGTGAGAGTTCCAAACTTCTTTTATTTCTTTGCTTCTGACTAAAGCTGGATTGAATCTGAAGACATGAATTGGAACACCTGCAATGGATGAATGTGAAGGTGTTATTTTTAATCTTGGGTAGTGTGTGTAACCTCCTTGAATACAAATTAGGCAGAAGCAAGTGACTTCTGAAAAATGCATTTCTTTGAAATCAAATGCAGAAAATGGTTCTTGCTATCAATTATTTTGTGCGTTAATGGCTCTGCATTTGCAATGGGTACTGGACATCCTCAAGTAGTTTTACCTTTGAAGGGGTTACCAGAGTTTTTATTTCTGTCAGGCAAAAGTTTTCCATTCCCAACTCACATCCTGAGGTGTTGCCTGTGTAGATGTTCCTAGAATTGGCTTTAATTCTAACTTTATCAATAGTTTGTTGGGAGGTGGGGTGGGAGGGCGAGCAGTTCACGGTACAGGTAAGAATAATAGTCACTTAACAATAAAAATCAGTAGCATTTAAATGTGCTTAGTATAACTTACTAGATTTGAAATGCTTTTATTTTCGGTGTGTGGTGAATGTTTGAACTGATTTGCACATTGAATAATTTTTTTTTACTTTCTGCTCTTTACCCCCAGACAGTTGGCGTTGAAGGCTTTGAATGAACGGCTGAAACGTGTTGAAGATCAAGTAGCTTGGCCTAGTATGGATGAAGATGACAAAGAAGATTTGTCTGATATGCCTTTACTTCCAGAGAGCAGCAAAAGCGATGGAGATGATTCTGGAGCAGCAGAACATATTGCATTCCAAGGTCTTTCATCAGGATCTTAAGAGACCATCAATAGATATCCAATTGAGTGGGAATGAAATTGACTTTACTGCTGCAGGTATCATCAGTAGTACTTCAAACTGTTTAACTGCAGCACCTTCAATTTGTTTGGAAAATAAACGTGGCAGAAAATAGAAGATTATAAAGGCCTGTGCAACTGTGGTGCTCATAGCCCAACTTCAGCAGGATTTAATGTTTCTTTAACTCAAGGTGGTGGCTGTAACAATTAGAGGAGGAATTTGAACTGGTGATGAATTAGATGCAATTTTTGCTGTTAGTTCAGAAAATTCATTAATTTGCAGTCATTTTTTGAAGTGTCCTTTTTGAATAAAGCAATTAATTAGCATAATTGAAATGTAAAGGAAGCTCAGCAAGGGGAGGTATGCTACCATTGAAATCAGATCAGAAAGACCTGTCTGAAAATAACATCTTGGCTCTCAAGTTGTCCTTTTCGGATAAAGTGCCAAAAAGCAAATTATTTTACTTTGAGACCATACCATCTGTGGGATATTGAAAATTGGCACGAGTGAATCAGTTTCAGTAGTTTTCTACATCTAGAGATTTGTTATTGCGTCTGACGTTATCACCTTCTTACTTTAATGAACTCACCTTTTGCAAATTTTTTTCTTCTCACTAACTTCCTACCATCACGTGTCTGAAAGATTTGTACCATTCCAAATTATATGTGATTGTAAGGGTGAACCAAATCCAAAATTCAATCATGTTGGGTAATTTGATATCCCTCAGTATTTCCTCCATGCTCCCTTTATTCTTCCATCAAAATGTGTAAATAGTATGATTACTCAGTAAAAATTGCTTCAATTTGATGATTTTTGATAGAAAGCAAAAATGGGCTCTTCTCCCACTTCACTATTGGACAGGTTTGGGAGATTGCATTCTCAAAAGGCTGACAAATTACTGGTGCTGGTCCTGATTCTTCTGCATATAAGCTGTACACGCAATTTCTACAAATGTACTTGGAGTGAACTGATTTGGTTATATGGTTTTTTGTATCCTGTATAATTGTAAAAGGAACAGTGAAGACTTGTGAAAATATTCACTTCAAACAACCACTGATTTCCTTATAAGCTGCTTGGCTTGTTTTCTTTTGTGAAATATATAGATCTGACCAGGCCTATTTCCATACTTCTGTTCTTTGCTGCTACCACATATTGCAAGAGTCAAGAGTTTCTACCCAAGCCCAGGCTTGTTCAAATACTTGACTCAAATGGCAAACAGAAACTGGACAAAATTCCATAACCCATCTATGATTGGACTTTTTTTTACTGAACCCTCTACGAAATGAGTTAAGAAATCAGTACAACAAATGTCTTAATGTTATTTTGGAAACCCCATTTAAAGGTGTGCATAAAGCTAACTCATTTATAATCATCAGTTTCTGCAGGGTGATTGATGTCAGACAGTGCTGAATGTGGTCAGCATTTTGCTGTATAGACACCATTCTAGTTTTGTCTCAGAGTTTGATAATGATTATGGTAAACATAAAGCAGATATCATTTTTAATACATTTAACTGTACAAGATACTTTAATGTAAGATTGTTTTTTAAAAAACACAAGTATTAGTTGCATCTAAGTAATTTAATGTTATCTTGATTATCTGTAGGTGAAGTGTCATTGTCATAATGCTGTGCTGTGTACTTTACCAGAGTAGCATTTACCAACAGACTAATCTCTTTTACTGGGCTTCACTTAAATTGTAGGTTTCTTTTCGATTCTCCTGATGTATCATAGTTGCGCAGGTCAGTACAATAAACTTTGCAATCTCATGTGTTCACTTCTCATAACCCCAAAAAAAGAATTGTTTCAGTTGTATTCATCAACCAGGTAATTTTTTTGTTCTTTTTCTTGTGCTTGCAAATCATGGTGAATAGGATTAATAATTCAGAAAATATGAATTCAGATCCCACCAAGGCAGTTTGTGAATTTGAATTTGTTTTTCTTTAATTTGGCAAGTGAAAATTGTTTATCGGTGAAACATTATGAAAGCGCAACCCATGAAGCTGTCAGATTGTCATAAAACCTCAACTGATTCACAGAAGCTCTTTGGGGAAAGAAATCTGTCATTTTTATCTATAGATATTCATATGTAACCCCAATTCTCCACCTCTAGTTGACAATTAACTGCTGTCTGAAGCGACTTGCAACTCATTCAAACTGCTATACTATACCATCAAAATAAAATGGCCACTGCCAGCACCACCATAAGACAGCTCATGCCTTGCCAAAAATGTCCACAATCTTAGGATAAATATTTCATGTGAGAGAGATGTGTAGAGGGGTGGGGGAAGTTGCAGTACTGATTAAGGAGAATGTCATAGCTGTGACAAAGAAAAGACATCTTGAAGGATTCATCCACCAATGCCTGTATGGATTGAATTCAGGAATAATCGAGGTACAATCACTCTGATGGGGCTACACTAGCAGTCTTCCAATAACCACCAGGAGATAGAGTAACAGATATGTAAGTAAATCAATGCAAGATGTGAAAACAACAAAGTTGTCACAGTGGGTGATTTTAACTTTCCCAATATTGACTGAGACTCTCTTAGTGCCAGGGACTTAGCGAGCAAGTCAACAACCTCATTCATCTGAGTTGGAAAGTTTGCATACGTTTCATCATCATAGCAGGTAATATCAGTGCACTTCTGGTGAAACGTTGTGTTTTATTCAGCTTGCTATTCAAGGCTTGCTGGGGTGGGTGGTATCATTTCCAGTTCTGTTTCTTAGTGATTGCCGTATTGGGTCTAACTCTACATATTTGTTAGTGGAGTTTTGGATTGAATTCTGGTGCATGTGTTTATTTGGCTTGTCCTAGGATGGATATGTTGACCCAGTTGAATTGGAGTCCTTCTTTGTCCATGTAGCTGGACACAAGTGATAGTTGATCATGTCTCTTGGCAGCTAGTTGGTGTTCGAGTATCCTGATGGCTCGTTTTCTTCCAGTTTGCCCTCAGTAATGTTTGTGGCAGACTTACGTGGTATTTTGTATGTAACCTTGATTCTGTCAATTGTGGGTAAGGGATCCTTTATACTTGGCAGTAGCTGTCGTAATGTAGTTGTTGATGTGTGGGCTAACATTTTACCGAAGGGTTGGACAATGTATGCATCACATTTATCCTAGGACAAACAAAGACATGCATAGGAATTCCTGGAGGCATGGCACTCAACCTGGAACCAAATGATACCACCAACCTCCAGCAAACTTGCACACACACACACACACACACACACACACACACACACAAAGTGGGACAGAACACCAATGCTTCACTGGAGGCAGACTGATGATGTTACCTAGTATGGTGACAAAATGCATATCTTCAAACAAACTTACCAGCTCAGTGAGCAAGTCAACAACCTCATCCACAGCCTGAGCTACAAATCTTCTCAAGAACTTCAAACTTGTATGAATGACAGGAGATATTGAAAGAGTAGTCAAAAAAAGGAAGTATCCATAAGATTTAGAAAGCTGAAATCAAACCAGCAGAAAAGAACTTTAACAGGAAATTAGGAGAACTAAAAGAGACCATAAAATATCTTTGGCAAGCATGATTAAGGAGAAGGCATTTTACATGTATGCTGGGAGCAAAAGGGTAAATAGGAAACTGGTAGGTCCACTCGGATGAAAGAAGGAATTTATGTGTAGATCCAGAGGAAGTGGGGGAGGTCCTTTAATGAGTATTCACCAAGGAGAAGGACATGGATCATAAGATTAAGAGAAGATTAGGGAAGGGTATGTTGATACTCTGGGCCATGTCAATATTAAGGAGGTGGTGATGGGTGACTTGAAATCATTAGGGTAAGTAAGTCCCTAGGGCCTGATGGGATCTATCCCAGGATTCTGAAGAAGACAAATGAGATTGCTGGGTCCTTGACAGACATCTTTACATCTTTAGCCACAGACAAGATCCCAGAAAACTAGAGAATAGCCAACTTTGTTCCTTTCTTTAAGAAGGGCAAAACTCAAGTTTTCAAATTATAGTATTACAAACTCCAATGGGTACAGCTGAACTTTTCCTCTGGACTGCACATGTACGCAGCTGCTCCAAGAATCCTTGCACGGCAATCCGTTTCAGATCACTGATTGTGGTTGCAGAAGTGCTGGAGACTCGTGCAGCCAGGAAGAAAATTTAGAGGGTATGATGATTCAGCTCTAACCTCAATTTTTTCCTCTTAAGACCTTCATCTCAGAAATGAGTAGTGTGAACCTTCTCTGAACTGCTAATACATTTATATACATGTTTTTGAAATAAGTGGAACAAAACTGAATATTGAACAGATTGACAATTGGGGGGAAATAAAAAAGGCCTTTGCCTTGATAATAGAGAATGGGTTAGAGAAAGTAGAGAATTTAGCTCAGAAAAATCAAGAAGTGGAATTTGGTAAAGATAAAGAAACAACAAGGTGGGGTGACATTTAACTGTTTATTGACTCCAAGCAGTAGTCACACTCTCAGCAATGCCCTGTCCAGCTGGAGGAAAACTTCACTGCTTTTATATTCTTTTCCCTTGCAATAAAGGCTGTTTTTATTTGTAATCTCTTGTAATGTATGCATTATATCTGTTTCTCATGTACCAATCTTGACATTTCCCAGATTTCAAGAGTCTTATTGGCTTTGAAATGTGTACACCTGACAGGCATAGGTAGAATGAGTAGCCAGAGACTTTTCCCATGCCAGAAATGTCACGAAGAGTCATAAATAAGGTGACTGGAGGAAGGTTTAGGAGAGATGTTAGAGATAGGTTCTTTCCACAGAGAGTGTGTGGAATGCACTGCCAGCAGTAGTAGTAGAGTCAGGTACATCAGGATCATTTAAGTGGTCTTGGATAGGCACATGGAAGATTACAATGAAGGGCATGTAGGTTAGTCTGATCTTAGAGTAGGATAAAAGGCCGGCTCAACATAGAGGGCCAAAGGACCTGTACATACAATATAGAACAGTACAGCACACTACAGGCTGTATGGCCCACGATGTTGTGTCATTTATTTTAATCTAAGATCAACCTAACCTACACATCCCTCGATTTACTGCCATCCATGTGCTTGTCTAGCAGTCGCTTAAATGTTCCTCATGTCTGACTCTACTACAACCGCTGGCGGTGCATTGCACGCACTCATCACTCTGTGCAGAAAGAATCTACCTCCAACATCTCCCCTATACCTTCCTCCAATCACCGTAAAATTATGACCTCTCGTAACTGCCATTTCTGCCCTTGGGAAAAGTCTCTGGCTATCTATTCTATCTTTGCCTCATTACCTTGAACACCTATCAAGTCACCTCATCCTTCTTTTCCCCAGTGGGAAAGCCCTAGCTCACTCAACCTCTATTCGTAAGACATGCCCTCCAATCCATGCAACATCCATGGTAAATCTCCTCTGCACCCTCTAAAGCATTTACATCCTTCCTGTAATGAGGTGACCAAAACTGGACACAATATTCCACATGTGGTCTAATCAGGGTTTTCTAGAGCTGCAACAAAACCTCACGGCTCTTAAACTCACTCCCCCTGTTAATAAAAGTCAAAACACCATACACTTTAACAACCCTATCAATTTGGGTGGCAACTTAGAGTAATCTATGTACGTGGACCCCAAGATTACACTGTTCCTCCACACTGCCACAAATCCTGTCTTTAACCCTGTAATCAGCATTCAAATTCAACCTTCCAAAATGAATCACTTCACACTTATCCAGGTTGAACTCTATCTACCACTTCTCAGCCCAGCTCTGCATTGTCAATGTCTTCATGTAGCCTGCAACAGCCCTCAACACTATCAACAACCTTTGTGTCATCGGCAAACTTACTAATGCACCCTTCCACTTCTTCATCCAAGTAACTTATAATACCTATAAGCAGAGACCCAAGAACAGAGCGCTGTGGGACATCACTGGTCACCTACCTCCAGGCGGAATACTTTCCATCCACTACCACTCGCTGTCTTCTATTGGCCAGCCAATTCTGTATCCAGACAGCCACATTTCCCTGTATCCCATACCTTCTTACTTTCTGAATGAGACTACAATGGGGAACCTTATCAAAGGCCTTACTGAAATCCATATCCACCACATCCACTGTTTGACATTTGTCAACTTGTCACATCCTCAAAGAACTCAATAAGATTTGAGAGACATGACCTGCCCTCACAAAGTCATGCTGACTACCCTTAATTAAATTGTGTTTTCCAAATAGTCATAATTGCTATCTCTCAATCCTTTCCAGTGCCTTGCTTACCACAGACATAAGACAGACTGGTCTGTAATTCCCAGGGATTTCCCCATTTCCTTTCTTGAACAGAGGAACAACATTCACCTCCCTCAATCACCCAGTGCTACTGCCCGTGAAGAGTGAGAATGCAAAGATCATCGCCAGAGGCACAGAAATCTCATTCCTCACTTCACATAGTATGCTTTGATTTATCTGGTCCAACCCTGGGAACTTATCTATCTTGATGCTTCCCAGAATTTCCAGCACCCACTTTCTTAATATCAATCTGTTCAAGCCTATTAACCCTGTCCACGGTGTTTTCACTATCAACACAGCCCCTCTCTCCAGTTTTGAGAGTCAAAAAACTAATTTAGGGCCTCCCTGATCTCTTCAGACCCCAGGCACAAGTTCTCTCCACTATCCCTGATCAGTCCTACCCACTCGCATCATTCTCTTATTTCTCCCATAAGTGCAGAGCACTTTTGGATTTTTCCTAATCCTTCCAGCCAAGGTTTTTCATGCCCCCTCCAAGCTCATTTCAGTCCATTTGAGTTCTTTTCCAACTACCCTGTAATCCTCTAAAGCTGTGCCAGATCCTTGCTTCAACCTTAAATAAGCATCCTTCCTCTTGACAAGAAGCTCCTCTTCTCCGATCATCCAAGGCTCCTTCACCTTACCATTCCTTGTCTGTCTCAGTGGAAGAAAGTTATACAACACATGCTCCTTAAATAGCCTCCATATTTCTTGTTGTACATTTCCCATAGAACAATTTATACACCCCAGCTCCTGTCTAATAGCAGTATAATTTCCCCTCCACCAATTAAATACCTTCCCATACTATCTGTTCCTATCCCTCTCCATGGCTATGGTAAAGGTAAGGCAGTTGTAGTCACAGACACCAAACTGCTCTCCCACCAAGAGATCTGACACCTGGCCCAGCTCATTGCCTCGCACCAAATCCAATGTGGCCTGCCCCCAGTCATCTGTCTACATGTTGAGTCAGGAATCCTTCCTGTACACACCTGACAAAAATCAGCTCCATCCAGACCATTTGCACCACAGAGATTCCAATCAATACTGGGGAAGTTGAAGGCACCCATAACATAACTCCATTACATTTGCACTATTCCAAGATCTGCTACCCAATCTGTTCCTCCATCTCTCTGCTGCTACAGTTGGTGGGGGGGATTTATAGGAAACACCCAATAAAGTGACTGCTCATTTCCTGTTACTGACTTCCACCAATACTGACTCAGTAGACAAACCCTCCTCAACAACCTCCTGTTCTGCAGCTGTGATACATTCTAATTAACAATGCTACTCCATCTCCTCTTTTATCCCCCTCCCTGTTCTTTTTAAAAAGTCTAAAGCTTGGAACATCCAGCAACCATTCCTGCCCCTGTGAAATCCATGTCTCCATTATGGCCAGAACTTTGTAGTTCCAAGTACTGATGCAAGTATTCTAAATGTTTCTAATCTGATAGGATGAGCTATTAGACAATAGACAATAGGTGCAGGAGTAGGCCATTCAGCCCTTTGAGCCTGCACCGCCATTCAATATGATCATGGCTGATCATTCCTAATTAGTATCCTCTTCCTGCCTTATCTCCATAACCCTTGATTCCACTATCTTTGAGAGCTCTATCCAACTCTTTCTTAAATGAATCCAGAGACTGGGCCTCCACTGCCCTCTGAGGCAGAGCATTCCACACAGCCACCACTCTCTGGGTGAAGAAGTTTCTCCTCATCTCTGTCCTAAATGGTCTACCCCGTATTTTTAAGCTGTGTCCTCTGGTTCGGCACTCACCCATCAGCCGAAACATGTTTCCTGCTGCCAGAGTGTCCAATCCTTTCATAATCTTATATGTCTCAATCAGATCCCCTCTCAGTCTTCTAAACTCAAGGGTATACAAGCCCAGTCGCTTCAGTCTTTCGTGTAAGGTAATCTCGCCATTCCAGGAATTGACCTCGTGAACCTACGCTGCACTCCCTCAATAGCCAGAATGTCTTTCCTCAAATTTGGGGACCAGAACTGCACACAGTACTCCAGGTGTGGTCCCATCAGGGCAGTGTACAGCTGCAGAAGCACCTCTTTGCTTCTATATTTAATTCCTCTTGTTATGAAGGCCAGCATGTTATTAACCTTCTTCACTACCTGCTGTATCTAACTGGTGTACAAGAACACCCAGATCTCTCTGTATTGCCCCTTTACCTAAATTGATTCCAATGAGGTCGTAATCTGCCTTCCTGTTCTTGCCGTAGAGCTTCTGAAGGAGGTCAAGGTGAGCGTGATAGGCTGGAGTGGGGTGGGGGCGGAGAGGTCAGGAAGAAGATTGCAGGTTAGAAGGGCGGTGCTGAGTGATGAAGGGCTCTGGCCCGAAACGTCGAATTTCCTGTTCCTTGGATGCTGCCTGACCTGCTGTGCTTTAACCAGCAACACATTTTCATTCCTGTTCTTGCCACCAAAGTGGATAACCATACATTTATCCACATTGAACTGCATCTGCCATGCATCTGCCCACTCACCTAACTTGTCCAGGTCACCCTGTAATCTAACATCCTCATCACATTTCACCCTGCCACCCAGCTTTGTATCATCAGCAACTTTGCTAATGTTATTGCTGATACCATCTTCTATATCATTAACATATATTGTAAAAAGCTGCGGTCCCAGCATGGATCCCTGCGGTACCCCACTGGTCACTGCCTGCCATTCCGAAATGGAGCCGTTTATCACTACCCTTTGTTTCCTATCAGTAAAAAATGAGGTCTGCAGATGCTGGAGATCACAGCTGCAAATGTGTTGCTGGTCAAAGCACAGCAGGTTAGGCAGCATCTCAGGAATAGAGAATTCGACGTTTCGAGCATAAGCCCTTCCTGATGAAGGGCTTATGCTCGAAACGTCGAATTCTCTATTCCTGAGATGCTGCCTAACCTGCTGTGCTTTGACCAGCAACACATTTGCAGGTTTGTTTCCTATCAGCCAACCAATTTTCAATCCAATCTAGTACTTTGCCCCCAATACCATGCACCCTAACTTTACTCACTAACCTGTGTGGGACTTTATCAAAAGCTTTCTGAAAGTCCAGGTACACTACATCTACTGGATCTTCCTCATTCATCTTCAGAGTTACATCCTCAAAAAATTCAAGAAGATTAGTCAAGCATGATTTCCCCTTCATAAATCCATGCTGACTCTGTCCTATCCTGTTACTACTATCTAGATGTGCTGTAATTTCATCCTTTATAATAGACTCCAGCATCTTTCCCACCACTGAGGTCAGACTAATTTATCTATAATTTCTTGCTTTCTCTCTCCCACCTTTCTTAAAAAGTGGTATAACATTAACCACCCTCTAATCCTCAGGAACCGACCCCGAATCTATCGAACTCTGGAAAATAATCACCAACGCATCCATGATTTCCCAAGCCACCTCCTTCAGTACCCTGGGATGTAGACCATCAGGCCCCGGAGACTTATCAACCTTCAGACCTAACAGTCTCTCCAACACCAAATCCTGGCAAATATAGATTCCCTTAAGTTCAGGTCCTTCAGCCACTGTTACCTCAGGGAGATTGCTTGTGTCTTCCCCAGTGAACACAGATCTGAAGTACCCATTTAATTCTTCTGCCATTTCTTTGTTCCCCGTAATATATTCCCCTGTATCTGTCTTCAAGGGCCCAATTTTAGTCCTAACCACTTTTTTGCCTTGCACATACTTAAAAAAAGCTTTTACTATCCTCCTTTATATTATTGACCAGTTTACCTTCTTACCTCATTTTTCCTCTGTGTATTTCCTTCTTAGTAATCCTCTGTTGCTCTTTAAAAGCTTCCCAGTCCTCAGTTTTCCCACGTATCTTTGCTATGTTATACTTTCTTTTAACTTTATATGTTTCTTAACTTCCCTCATCAGCCATGGCCGCCCATGCCTCCTCCTGGGATCTTTCTTCCTTTTATGAATGAACTGATCCTGCAACTTCTGCATTATACACAGAAATATCCGCCATTGTTCCTCCACGGTCATCCCTGCTAAGGTATTGCACCATTGAACTTTGGCCAGCTCCTCCCTCATAGCTTCATAGTTCCCTTTATTCAACAGAAGTACTGTCACTTCCGACTGTACCCTCTCCTTCTCAAATTAAAGATTGAAGCTTAATGTATTATGGTCACTACTTCCCAATGGCTCCTTCACTTTGAGGTCTCTGACCAATTCTGGTTCGTTACACAATACCAGATCCAGAATTGCCTTCTCCCTGATCGGCTCCAGCACCAGCTGCTCTAAGAATTCATCTCTGAGGCATTCCACAAAGTCTCTTTCTTGAGGTCCAATATCATCCTGATTCTCCCAGTCTACCTGCATGTTAAAATCCCCCATAACAACTGTAGTAACATCTTTGCGACAGGCCAATTTCAGCTCCTGATTCATCTTACATCCGACATCCAGACTACTGTTTGGGGGCCTGTAGATGACTCCCAAGAGGGTCTTTTTACCCTTAGTGTTTCGCAGCTCTATCCACACTGACTCTACATCCCCTGACTCTAGGTCCCCCCGCACAAGGGACTGAATATCCTCCCTTATCAACAAGGCCACCCCACCCCCTCTGCCCGTCAGTCTGTCCTTACAATAGCATGTGTAGCCTTGAATATTCATTTCCCAGGCCCTGTCCACTTGAAGCCACGTCTCAGTTATCCCCACAATATCGTATCTGCCAATTTCCAAAAGAGCCTCAAGCTCATCCATTTTATGTCTAATGCTTCGTGCGTTCATATACAGTATTTTTAATTTGTTACTGCTCTCACCCTTCCCATCAACCCCTATTTCACTCAACCTTACACCATGATCCCTTTCCGAGTTTTCTGCCTCATTGATACAGTTGTCTTTCTTGACTTCTCTTGATATAACTTTCCCTTCAATTTCTTTTTTAAACATCCAGTTTGTCCCCTCCCCCCCGGCTACTTAGTTTAAATGTAGCAGTGTTGCAGTAGAAAACCTGCCTGCCAGAATGCTGGTCCCTAACGTATTAAGGTGCAAACCATCTCTCTTGTAGAATTTATGTTTACCACAAAATATACCCCAGTGATCCAAAAACTTAAATCCTTGCTTCCTGCATCAGTTCCCCAACCACACGTTCAAGTCCATTATTTCCCAGTTTCTGGCCACACCAGCCCGAGGAACTGGAAGCAAACCGGAGATAACCACCTTGGACGTCCTGCTTTTCAGCCTTCGTCCTAGTTCTCCGAAGTCCCGCTGTAGTATGTTCCTCCTCTTCTTCCCGACATCATTTGTGCCAACATGTACCACCACCTCTGGCTCTTCACCCTCGTCCTTGAGGATTTCCCGCACTCTGTCCGCAATGTCTTTCACCCTGGCACCAGGAAGGCAACATACCATCCTTAAATCCAGTCTGCTGCCACAAAAACCCCGGTCAGTTCCTCTCACGATGGAGTCCCCTATTACCACGGCTCTGTGCGATGTCCGACTCTTCCGCTCTGCCTCTGCACCAACTTTTGATTGAAGACCTGGCCGCCTTGCGAACTGGCAGTGTCATCAGTCTCTACTGTTTCCAAAAGCTTCAACTTGTTCCTGACAGGTACTTCTCCCGGGGTCTCTTACACCTGTCTCCTTCTCTGCCTTCCTCATCATCTGCTCTCTTCTGCTCTCTTCTGGCATGATTGGTGTAATAACCTCGCTGAAGGTCTTGTCCAGAAAGATCTCGTTCTCTCGGATGAGCCTAAGGTCCTTGAGTTCTTTCATCAGTGCTGCAATATGCTCGGTCAATAGCTGAATGTGCACACACTTTCCACACATGTACGAGCCAGACACACCAGAGTTGTTGACCTCCCACATCAAGCACGTAGCGCACTGAACCAGCTGGGCAGTCATGTCTTAACCCTCTTCAACTGTGGCGTAATCACTTCATTCATTCTCCTTGTCAAAGACTCCTGAGCTGAAGCCTCACTCTTCGATCCAAACTTCCTTAGACCCTCTTTTTGTGGCAAGTCTGTGGACTTTTAATTTAGGTTAGAGGAGGAGGGAGGGAGACGCTACTTTGTAGGACCTGGGATTTAGAACACACCCACTCTAATAGCAATCACTTACCTTCCCAACCGGCTTTGTGTTCCGCCTGAACTTCCGCCCAGTTCCGCCTGAACTTCCGCCGCTCTCTGCAGCGAAAAGACCGTTGGCGTCGAGGTAAGTCTTTATATAGCAATCACTTACATTCCTGACCGGCTTTGTGCTCCGCCTGAACTTCTGCCCAGCTCCCGCCGCTCCCTGCTGCGAAATGATCTTTAAATGATAGCTGACGGAATAAACGTCTTCTTTAATGAATATCTGTAAAAGGGGATACATATCAAATATTCTTGATTGGCTTAAACCATTATGTCTAATGTCTAATGCTTCGTGCATTCATATATAGTATTTTTAATTTTTAATTTGTTACAGCTCTCACCCTTCCCATCAACCCCTATTTCACTCAACCTTACAACATGATCCCTTTCCGAGTTTTCTGCCTCATTGATACAGTTGTCTTTCTTGACTTCTCTTGTTATAACTTTCCCTTCAATTTCTTTTTTAAACATCCAGTTTGTCCCCTCCCCCCTGCTACTTAGTTTAAATGTAGCAGTGTTGCAGTAGAAAACCTGCCTGCCAGAATGCTGGTCCCTAACCTATTAAGGTGCAAACCGTCTCTCTTGTAGAATTTATGCTTACCACAAAATATACCCGTTTTGTGACTAGAATCGTTTTGTGACCAGAGCGCATTGATTACTGTAGGAAAAGGGAAGGGACGGTGGCGAGCAGAGACTTTATCTTGGAATCAACAGAAAGTGAAATCAGGCGGGTTACAATTAAATGCCTTCTGACTGAAAAAGACAGGGTTCACAGGTTTATTTGGAACACAGTTTACTGACAACAAAACATACTTAAGGTCTATTATGAGGTCACAATACACCAGTCTGGTTTACCGTATTGATTTGTTTGTAAGATGCCTGTCTCCAGTGAATACCTCATGCTAGAAGACACATTTACTACAGGAAGTCAGGAGGATCATTAATATTGTATTGCATTCCTCTCTCAAACATGCCTCTTTCCATACAAACAACTGCATGTTACCAGTTACATTGTGAGTTACTCAAATTACCCATGTTGCACACAACTGCCCTCATTTGATTTGATTTATTGTGGTCACATGTACCTAAGTACAGTAAAAAGCTTTGTTCGCAAGCAGTACACGCAGATCATAGTGCTTAGACAGAGTGAGACATACAGATTACACTGCACAAAGGGTGCACAAAGCAAAATCAACATCAACAAGATCAACATTATTTGAAGTTAAAGAGTCCATTCATCAGGGAAGATGCTGTTCTTGAACCTGTTGGTGCCTGTGTTCAAGCTTCTATACTTTCTGCCTGACAGAAGACTGTTCTATATTCTATGAAATATTAACTGTTTGCATGTCTCTACAGATGCTGCTGGACCTGCTGAGATTCTCAACAACTTTTTTTGTTTCCAATCTCTAGCATTTGCAAAGTTTTACTTTTTTGACAGTTCCTCTCCATTTCTGAACCTACCATTTCCTGAATATGCCCAGTCCCCTTTTTTCTCTTAAAAGCCCAGACTACAGCCTTAGTTATTTAATTTGCTTGTACATTGGTCCCCCGGCCTAGTTTAAGTGGGTACATTCTTTCTCCAAGATGAGTGCTAACGGACCATGAACCTGCCTCCCATATCATTCCTTAAGTTTTAAACTTTGACCTTCCATTTATTCTCATTCTCTAACTTGAACTTACTCAATGCCTGAACATCCACGAAATCACAACACATTGAGATCAGATTTATCTTTCTATCTCTATCCTAAGTGGCCAAACTTTTATTCTAAGATCATGAAATCAAATTCCAAATTCCCCCATCAATAGATATTGCAGGAGAAACACAGCAGGTCTTGCAACAACTGTGGAGGGGGAGAGAAAAACTGTCAACATTTCAAGTCTAATATTTGAAAGATCAAATTCTCAGCAACCGTAGGGCTTGATTTTATTATCCCTAGCACCTCCCCATCAAGCCACTTAAACGTTTTATATTTCAATGAAACTGCCTCATATGTTTGTCAATTACACTTAGTCTATTCAATCTTCTCTTATTAACAATCATCTTAATCAGGAAATGAGCTTAATGACTTTTCATTTTACTTCGAAGGCAAGTAAATCCTTCCATTGGCAAGGAGGCTAATTTGCAACAAATCTATAAGACCGTAGACATAGGAGCAGAAATTAGGCCATTCAGCCCAAGAGGTCTGCTCCGCCATTCAATAACGGCTGATAAATTTCTCAACCCTATTCTCCTGCATTCTCCCCGTAACCTTTGATCCCCTTGACAATCAAGAACCTATCTATTTCCATCTTAAGTATACACAATGGCCTGGCCTCCACAGCCTTCTGTGGCAGTGAATTCCATAGATCCACCACTCTTTGGCTGAAGAAGTTTCTCCTTATCTATGTTCTAAAAGGTCTTCCTGTTACTCTAAGACTGTGCCTTCAAGTCCTAGCAATGGAAACATCTTCCCAACATCCACTTTGTCCAGGCCAATCAGTATTCTGTAAGTTTCAATTAGATCTCTCTCTTCCCCACCCACCCACCCCCACCCTTCTAAGCTCCATTGAGTATTGACCCAGACTCCTCAAAGATTCCTTGTATGTTAAGCTTTTCATTCCTGGGACCATTCTCGTGAACTTCCTCTGAACCCGCTCCAGGGTCAGTCCATCCTTCCTGAGATATGGGCCCCAAAGCTGCACATAATATTCCAAATGTGATCTGACCATAGCCTTATAAAGCCTCAGAAAAACATCCCTGCTTTTATATTCAAGTCCTCTCAAAATAAATGCCAACATTGCATTTGTCTTCCTAACTGCTGACTCAACCTGCAAGTTTACCTTGAGAGAATCCTGGACTAGAACTCCCAAGTCTCTTTGCACTTCAGACTCCTGAATTTTCTCTCCATTTAGAAAATAGTTCATGCTTATATTCTTCTTACCAACGTGCATAACCTCACACTTTTCAATGTTGTACTTCTCTGCCACTTCTTTGTCCACTTTCCTAAACTGTCCAAATCCTTCTGCAGCCTCCCTGCCTCCTCAGTATTACTTGTACCTTTACCTATTTTTGTATCATCTGCAAACTTAGCCTGAATATCCTCAGTTCCTTCATCTTGATCATTAATGTATAAAGTGAAAATTTGTGTTCGCAATACTGACCATTGTGGAACAGCACTTGTCACTAGCTGCCATCTTGAGAAAAATCCCCATTCTCTGCTTTCTGCCAGACAGCAAAACATCTATCCATGTTAGAATCTTGCCTCTAACACCATGAGCCCTTATCTTACTCAGCAACCTCCTGTGTGGCACCATTACTTCTTCAAAGAATTCTGGCAGATTTGTCATGCATGGCCTCCCCTTGATGAAACCATGCTGACTTTGCCCTATTTTACCATCCACTTCCAAGTATTAGGAAATCTCATCCTTCACAACGGACTTCAAAATCTTACCCACAACCGAGGTTAGGCTAATCGGCCTATAATTTTCCATCTTTTGCCTTACTCCTTCTTTAAATAGGGGTGTCACATTAGCGATTTTCCAGTCCTCTGGGACCCTCCCTGACTCTAGCGATTCCTGAAAGATCACCGCTAATACCTCCACTATCTCTTCAGCTATCTCCTTTAGAATTCTGGGATGTACTCCATCTGGTCCAGGTGATTTATCCACCTTCAGGCCATTCAGTTTTTCTAGCAATTCTCCTTGGTGATGGCCACCATACTCAGCCTGCCCTCGACTCTCTTGAAGTTTTGCGATATTATTCATATCTTCAACTGTGAAGACTGTCACAAAGCAATTATTCAGTTTCTCAGCCATTTCCTTTATCCCCAGTGTCATTTTTAAGCGATCCAGTGTCCTCTTTTGCCCTTTAGATATCTAAAAATACCTCTTACAGTGTTCCTCTATATTACTGGCTAGCTTACCCTCATATTTGATCTTCTCCCTCCTTATTTCTTTTTTGTGGCCCTCTGTTGGTCTTTATAAGTTTCCCAATTCTCTGGTTTCCCACTGCCCTTCGCCACATTATATGCTTTGTCTTTTGCTGTTACTGCTATCCCTAATTTCCCCAATCAGCCATGATTGTCTCATCCTCCCTGTACTATGATTCTTTTAGCTAAGGACAAATTTTGTTGTGTCTCCTGAATTACTTCCAGAAATTCCTGCCATTGTTGTTCCACTGTCTTTCCTGTTAGGCTCCTCTCCCAGGCAGTTCTGTCCAGCTCCTGTAGTTGCCATTATTCAGCTGTAATACCATTACCTCTCATTCTATCTTCTTCCACTCAAACTGCAGAGTAAATTCAATTATATTATGATTACTGCCTCCTTGTTGCAAGTGTCCACTGTGGCAAGGAAGGGATGACAGGGTAAAAGAATCTTGGATGACAAGAGATGTGGAACATCTAGTCAAGAGGAAGGAGGAAGCTTACTTAAGGTTGGGGAAGCAAGGATCAAACAGGGTTTACAAGGTAGCCAGGAAGGAACTGAAGAATGGACTTAGAAGAGGTAGAAAGGGGCAGGAAAAAGCCTTGGCAGGTAGGATTAAGGAAAATCCCAACGTGTTCTACACTTATGTGAGGAATAAGAGGTTGGCCAGATTAAGGGTAGGGACAAACAGGGATAGTGGAGGGAACTTATGCCTGGAGTCTGAGGAGGTAGGGGGAGTCCTTAATGAATACTTTGCTTCAGTATTCACGGGTCAGAGGGACCTTGTCATTTGTGAGGACAGCGTGAAACAGGCTGACACACTTGAACAGGTTGATGTTAAGGAGGATGTGCTGGAGATTTTGAAAAACATGAGGACAGATAAGTTCCCTGGGCCAAATGGGATATACCCAAGGTTACTTCGGGAAGCAAGAGAAGAGATTGCTACGCCTTTGGCGATGATCTTTGCATCCTCACTGTCCACTGGAATAGTACCAGGTGATTGGAAGGTTGTAAAAGTTATTCACTTTTTCAAGAAAGGGAGGAGGGATAACCCTGGGAATTACAGACTAATCAGTCAAACATCAGTGGTGGGAAAGTTATTGGAGAGGATTCTGAGACTCAGGAATGGAATGGAAAAGTATAGTTTGATTAGGGATAGTCAGCATGATGTTGTGAGGGGCAGGTTATACCTCACAAGGCTCATTTAATTCTTTGAAGATGTGACAAAACACATTGATGAAGGTACGGCAGTGGATGTGGTGTATACGTATTTTAGTGAGGCGTTTGATAAGGTTCATGGTAGGCTCATTCAGAAAATAAAAAGACATTGGATACAAGGAATTTGGCTGTCTGGATGCAGAATTGGCTGGCCCATAGAAGCCAAAGCATGGTAGTAGATAGAACATATTCAGTCTGGAACTCGGAAACCAGTTGTATTCCACAGGGATCGGTTCTGGGACCTCTGTTTTTTATGATTTTTATAACTGACTTGAATGCGGAAATGCAAGGGTGGATTGGTAAGTTTGCCAAAGACACGAAGGTTGGTGGAATTGTGAATAGTGTGTAGGGAGGGCTGTTGTAGGTTGCAACAGGACATTGACAGGATGCAGAGCTGGGCTGAGAAGTGGCAGATAGAGTTCAACCTGGAAAAGTGTGAAATGATTCATTTTAGAAGGTCAAATTTGAATGCAGGTTACAGGGTTAAAGGCAGGATTGTTGGCAGTGTGGAGGAACAGAGATATTGGGGTCCACATCCTTAGATCCCTTAAAGTTGTCACCCAAATTGATAGGCTTGTTAAGAAGCTGTATGAACAGTGTATCAGCCTGTTTCACACTGTCCTCACAAACAACAAGGTCCCTCTGCATTGTCTTTTATTAGCTGGGGAACACAAGAGCCGGGCTGAAAATGTGTTGCTGGTTAAAGCGCAGCAGGTCAGGCAGCATCCAAGGAACAGGAAATTCAACGTTTCGGGCATAAGCCCTTCATCAGGAAGGGCTTATGCCCGAAACGTCGAGTTTCCTGTTCCTTGGATGCTGCCTGACCTGCTGCGCTTTAACCAGCAACACATTTTCAGCTCTGATCTCCAGCATCTGCAGTCCTCACTTTTTGCTCAATTACAAGAGCCGCACATTTATTCTGCAGCTCTATAAAGTCATGGTTAGACTACATTTGGAATATTGTGTTTAGTTCTGGCTACCTCATTATAGGGATGAAGTGGAAGCTTTAGAAAGGGTGGCAGAGGAGATTTACCAGGATGCTGCCTGGACTGTAAGGCATGTCTTCTGAAGATAGGTTGGTGGAGATAGGACTTTTCTTATTGGAGTGAAGAAGGATAAGCAGTGACTTGATAGCGGTGTACAAGATGATGAGAGGCATAGATAGATAACCAGAGACATTCTCCCAGGGTGGAAATCACAAGGGACATAATTTTAAGGTAACTGGAAGAAAGTTTAGGGGAGACATTTTTATACAAAGTGGTGGCTGCATAGAATGCACTGCCAGCAGTGGTAGCAGAGTCAGATGCATTAAGGACATTTAAGCAACTCTTGGATCATAAAATTAAGGTTAAATATATTAGTTTAATCTTAGAGTAGGATAAAAGGTCAGCACAACACCGAGGGCCAAAGGGACTGTATTGTGTTGTACTGTTGTAAGCTTCCTTATGAAGTGTGCGTCAATACTAAACCCAGTATTGCCTGTTCCCTAGTGGGCTCCGCCACAAGCCTGAGTTATGCATTTTAAACTCCTCAGATTCTTTCATCAGAACCTCATTTCCATGTCATTGCTACATGGAAGACGCTAACTAGGATCATTCCCTCCCGACTCTCATTTCTTCTGCAGTCGTGAGATGTTCCGGACGCTGCAGCGAGTTCTACCACCTCCACGTCCCATGTTTCAATCCTCTCAGCCCGTTACCATTACCCAATCCCTATCTCCCCGAGTTTTATAGGTGCAGAGTGTTTCTGCCCTAACAATATGTTCATTGGACTTTTAAACATCTTGCATGAAACGGACTGTTTAAAGCAAGACATAATTGCGAATCTTGCTGCTCTTTTAGACGACGAACCTTGGCTCGCGACTCATCCGGGTCCCAGGCGCCCATATCTCCAACCGTCGCCCGCGCGCACCATCTCACTTTCCGACCAATCAGTAGTGGCCACGCCCCTTATGTGACGTCACCGAGGCGGGAACTGGAGCGGCAGTTATCAGAAAAGAGCGGGAAATCTTCGTGGAGAGCGAGAGAAGAGCGCGAGGTAAAGACGGGGGGAGTGAGTGAAAAGGAGGGGGGGAGGGAGGGAGGGGGAAGGAGGGAGGGAGGGAGGGGGAAGGAGGGAGGGAGGGAGGGGGAAGGAAGGAGGGAGGGAGGGGGAAGGAAGGAGGGAGGGAGGGAGGGGGAAGGAAGGAAGGAAGGAGGGAGGGGGAAGGAAGGAAGGAAGGAGGGAGGGAGGGGGAAGGAAGGAGGG